>NC_060121.1:771918057-773168057 GCF_021461395.2 Schistocerca americana | reverse complement strand
GGTAGCAAATTAAGAAATGGAACTGGAATAAGTCAAGACCCACAGTTTTTCGATAATCTTAAAGTTACCGCAATGAAACGACTGACTGAAACAGAGGAAATACGAATGGATATCTTTCAGAGAAAAAGTGGTGAATGCAGCAGAGTATGTGAATGGGAAAAAGGTACAGTAGAAATCGGTAGATAAAACATGATATATTAAATTTAATTGACAAGAGGGAATCATATAAAAATGCAGCAAATAAAGTAGGCCATGGGAAATAGAAATGTCTGAACATGACGTTGACAGAAAGTCCAAAATCGCAACGCGATTTTGCACTTGGAAAACATGGGAGAATGAAAATGAAAAAGAAGAAAGAAAATTTTGCTCAAAGGAGAAGCAACCGTCAAGAGCTCATTTGGCAAGCCAGAACTAAGCAAATAAGAGAAGGCTAGAAAGTGGAAGCAATATGTAGCAATGAGAGGGGGAGGGCTTATACAAACATAAGCACAATGTTAGATTCTTGTGAAATGTCTGAACATGCAAGGCAATGCTGATCCTACCAATTAGCTAAGTAGACAGACTGAAGAACTGCAAAACTGTGTTTATAGCTTTTGCATGTTTAGAGAAAGGTTTTGACAATCTTAATTAAAACATTCTTTGAAGCTCTGGGGATGTCATCGATAAAACACAGGGACACAAGATTATCTACAACTTGTACAGAAACCAAACTACATTTCTAAGACTTCAGTGACTTGAAAGGGAAGCAGTAATTGAGAATGCAGAAAGAGAAAGGAGATAAAATGAAGACTGTCGATAGCAAGGAAAGCGTTCTGAAAAAGAAAATTTGTTCACATCGAATATAAATTCTAATGGTTGGGTACTATTTTACAAAGGTATTTGTGTGGTGTGTGGCCTTGTATGTAAGTGAAACGTGGGCGATGAACAGTTCTGACAAGAAGACAATGGACGCTTTCAAAACGTGGTGATAAATAAGAATGCTTAAGATTAGATACGAGGATCGTGTAACTAAAGAACAGGTACGGAATTAAATAGAGGATGAAGAGGAAATTACGGCACAACTTGACTACAAGAGGGGGTAGTTAACAGGACATATTATGAGGCGATAGAGAATCGTCAGTTTGATAATGGAGGCTAAATGGTAGAGTGAGACCAAGGCTTACCAACGGTAAACAGATCAGAATGGATGTAGAATGCAGTATTTATGTAGCAATGAAGAGGGCTGCAGAGGATAGACTACTGTGGAACACTGTATCAACACACAGACGAATTGTATTTCTTCTTAATGCAGTCCAACAGCAAATAACATCACTTTTCATTAGGTAGGTCAGTTGCGTATTTATTGCCAAAATATTTGTTTAATTTAGCCTCTGACACACGTATTTGTGATGTATTTGTGTATAAATCTCTATTAGTCTCTGCAAACAGCCTTATGTTAGGGAAGAGTTACAACTTGAATGCAGTTTTCTTATGGTGACTGTCAGCAAATGATGAAGTTTAATTACTATTATGGCCACTCTGCCATATGTAGCATTTTCCATAAGACATGTATTCCTTCATGAAACAACAACCAATGACTGGTTACGTATTATCCATGGCTTTCGAATGCACTGGCAGTTCTCAAACTGTGTAGAAGTCATCAGTGGCAAATGTATTGTAATGCACTTTTATATATGTTGCCATACGTTTTTTTGTGCAGTGGAGGCTTTTCTGCTGACTTCAGATATCATGTGACCATTCTCAGGCATATTAAAGGATGCACGAACGTCGTATGAAACTATTTTTAATCACCGTTTTTGTCGGGGGAAAGCAGGCTAAACAAAAAATAAATAAAGTATTTTGGCAACCAAAAATGGAATCGGTAATTCGATTATAATGCCTAAAGTGGTCACTGTGAAAGCAATTATTATGACTGGTTCTTCATAACTACTTGCAAGACTGTGATCAGTGAAACTTTAGGGATACTGAAAATGATTCACATAATATTGTACACTCCTGGAAATTGAAATAAGAACACCGTGAATTCATTGTCCCAGGAAGGGGAAACTTTATTGACACATTCCTGGGGTCAGACACATCACATGATCACACTGACAGAACCACAGGCACATAGACACAGGCAACAGAGCATGCACAATGTCGGCACTAGTACAGTGTAAATCCACCTTTCGCAGCAATGCAGGCTGCTATTCTCCCATGGAGACGATCGTAGAAATGCTGGATGTAGTCCTGTGGAACGGCTTGCCATGCCATTTCCACCTGGCGCCTCAGTTGGACCAGCGTTCGTGCTGGACGTGCAGACCGCGTGAGACGACGCTTCATCCAGTCCCAAACATGCTCAATGGGGGACAGATCCGGAGATCTTGCTGGCCAGGGTAGTTGACTTACACCTTCTAGAGCACGTTGGGAGGGACGGGATACATGCGGACGTGCATTGTCCTGTTGGAACAGCAAGTTCCCTTGCCGGTCTAGGAATGGTAGAACGATGGGTTCGATGACGGTTTGGATGTACCGTGCACTATTCAGTGTCCCCTCGACGATCACCAGTGGCGTACGGCCAGTGTAGGAGATCGCTCCCCACACCATGATGCCGGGTGTTGGCCCTGTGTGCCTCGGTCGTATGCAGTCCTGATTGTGGCGCTCACCTGCACGGCGCCAAACACGCATACGACCATCATTGGCACCAAGGCAGAAGCGACTCTCATCGCTGAAGACGACACGTATCCATTCGTCCCTCCATTCACGCCTGTCGCGACACCACTGGAGGCGGGCTGCACGATGTTGGGGCGTGAGCGGAAGACGGCCTAACGGTGTGCGGGACCGCAGCCCAGCTTCATGGAGACGGTTGCGAATGGTCCTCGCCGATACCCCAGGAGCAACAGTGTCCCTAATTTGCTGGGAAGTGGCGGTGCGGTCCCCTACGGCACTGCGTAGGATCCTACGGTCTTGGCGTGCATCCGTGCGTCGCTGCGGTCCGGTCCCAGGTCGACGGGCACGTGCACCTTCCGCCGACCACTGGCGACAACATCGATGTACTGTGGAGACCTCACGCCCCACGTGTTGAGCAATTCGGCGGTACGTCCACCCGGCCTCCCGCATGCCCACTATACGCCCTCGCTCAAAGTCCGTCAACTGCACATACGGTTCACGTCCACGCTGTCGCGGCATGCTACCAGTGTTAAAGACTGCGATGGAGCTCCGTATGCCACGGCAAACTGGCTGACACTGACGGCGGCGGTGCACAAATGCTGCGCAGCTAGCGCCATTCGACGGCCAACACCGCGGTTCCTGGTGTGTCCGCTGTGCCGTGCGTGTGATCATTGCTTGTACAGCCCTCTCGCAGTGTCCGGAGCAAGCATGGTGGGTCTGACACACCTGTGTCAATGTGTTCTTTTTTCCATTTCCAGGAGTGTATTTGGTGCTTTATGCCAAGGTGTTCGACACAAAGATTCGATCATGGGTGTAAAATCTTTCCGTAAAAGTAATTGACTTATCAAAGACTATACATCTGACTGTAAAGACTGTTTTAGCGATGCTGGAGGGAGTAATTGGCAATCAAGTGCTATTACATGTAATTATAAAGTATTCTAAACGTTCAACCTCCAGCATGTGACCAGGTGAGGGGAAACGCAGATGTCCGCCGAAAACTCGATTAACTGTAAGTAATCAGTTATTCATGTAAAAAATATGTGAACTGTTTTATAATCTGCAAGTATCACATATCAAAACAAAACTGAATCATTCCAGATTTCACCGAAGATGCCTTAAAGTAAAAGGCGAAACGCGTCTTGAACAAATAAAACGTTTGTTACTTACCAAAGGAAATAATCAATAGCTGTAGATACTTAGCAAATTACATCTTATGACATACCAACAAATTAGTTTCGGTTTAACTTCTCATTCCACATGCTATTAAAAGCCCTTTAAAAAAATTCATCTATCCATTTTGAAAAAAACTGTAGTTACTTTCATATTTCAGTAGATAAATAGATTTTGGATATTTGTCATACGACGAAATACATGACTTTTTACAAGTTATCGTTCGCAAAAAAACACGTTTCGATTTCTTGAACCGTTTACGAAATTTGCGGTTGATACAAACACGTGGTTTACGACGAGGAGGATGAAGTATTGGTCGCATCGCGAGCTACCCGCGTGCGGTCGCCGCACAGCCCGTCCGCCAACATATCATTCAGTATCTCGAGAACGGTGATAGCTATCGTTCTGCTCTCAGCTTTAAAAGCAATTTCGATATGTTGCTTGACTTTCATACGCAATAATGTATTACCTAAAATGTACTGTACGCAAAGTCCACGCAATGCGTTTTTACCTCTGCAGACTCATTAAAATTTCGTCTAATGGTTTAGGTAAATGCGATCAGCAAGTAACCACGAAGAGTAACGAAAAGAAATTCGGTCCTTCATCGAGAGAATATATCAGGCTGTAACATGCACAAAAATCAAATTTTTGTACCGAATAGTTTCCTTGAAATCGGATGATAAGTATTTCATAGCTGCCGCCACGTCCGCGCCAGTGGTTCGGCGAAAGTTCGTTGTGGCCTGGGGTTCCGTACCTGACGTCACACTCAGCGCGTTCTGTGATTGGCGGCGCGGACCTGGAGCGCGGCAGCGGAAGCTGTTCGACATGGTCAAACCGCGACGCAGAGCCCGCCGCGCCGCGCCACGGACGGCGTTTCCTTAGCAACCACGCCGCTGCCGCGCGGTTTTTACGCGCGGGAGTCCTAGTGGGAACCGGATGTGACGGCGTCAGCGCGCAATGGAAGCAGACCACCAGCAGACAGCAGACGACGCGAGGGTGGAGCCGGTGCATAAGAACCACACAAAGAGGATGGCGCTATCAGGACAGCGCGGGGATCACAGCGAAGAGGCAGTACGTCGGAGAAGTCGTCGAAAGCTAAGAAACCGAATTCTATACCAACTGTTAAACAGCGTTTTAACTTTAGAAAAGAGAATGGGTGAGCAGGATAAAAGTAGCATAGCAGATGATGTGATGATAATGTTTGGTTTGTGGGGCGCTCAACTGCGCAGTTATCAACGCCCGTACAAATTCCCAAACTTTGCTCAGTCCAATCTCGCCGTTTTCATGAATGATGATGAAATGATGAGGACAACACAAACACCCAGTCATCTCGAGGCAGGTAAAAATCCATGACCCCGCCGGGAAGTAGCATAGCAGGGAAAGCTAAGGGTGATACTGAGGAGGTTGATAAAATGGGTCATATAATAAGGGAATTAGACAGTGCAGAGGTGTTTAGCCCAGACCTGCATTCAATGAGGATTTTACTGGAGTTGATAGCCAAGTAGAGACCGAACAGACAAAAGATGTGTCACTAAACTTGAGTGATTCAATCTCTGAAGGGGTTGAGGCTACTCAAGTCAGATCAGAATCAGTAGTAGACCAGATGATTTCGGCAGTACCAGGGGGAGAGAAAAATGTATTCTTGCTGTCACTTCTTACAACCTTGATACAATTTCGGGAAGAAATCAGTAAAGATATTAAACAAGGTAATGAACAAGTAAGCTCCAGTATTGCATTGGAAGTGTCGAATTGGCGTGAAGAGGTGAAGAAAGACATCGTTGAGTAGTTCACCCAGTGTACATTGCAATTGGAGCAGCAGTAGACATTAAACTACAGCAAGTGGTATATAAAGTGGGTACTGAGCTGGACCAAGTAAAGCAGGAATGTGTTAAAGGGAACAAGGAGGGTTTAGATAAAGTAACCAAAGCATTGAATGAGCATGCTACTGCATATCACAACTTCACAATGGAGATGCAACTTAAACAGAGGGATTTTGAAACGAAAATAAATAATGATGCAGGTAATATAAGTGGTAAAATAAAATATGAACAATATGCTAGTTTTAAATTGCATGTTAAGGAGAGAATTCAGACGTCGGCCGCTAGTCGAGCAACGTGTGACTCGTTTAAGAAACATCAAGAGGTTCATAATCAGCAGATGGACGCTAGAATGTTGCAAAATGAGCAAGCAAATGCTAAACTGACCACAAGGGCAGGCCAGGGTTCGTCAAGCAATTCAGCAGAAGCAGCGTTTATTCAGTGTCGTAAGTTTAATACCTTTGAAACCCTTAATCCTAAGGTATTCCTCAAGGAATTTCATGGGGTAATGCTAGAGTACTGGGCGGAACGAGAGTGAATTTCGTATGTAGTGGGGCACTTAAGGGGTGATGCCTTTCAGTGGGCTAACGAGGTGGCTATGGACTGCAAAGATTTCACAGATTTTAAGGAAAGGCTTTTAGAAGAATATTGGTCTGGAGAAATTCAGCAACAATTGTTAGTGGATTTTTGGGGAGGCAGGAAGTACCAAGCAGAGTATGGCACTATGAAACAGTTTTGTGATTGGTGGTGGCGCCGCATAAAGCATGTAGGTGGAGGTATGGCTGTCGAGTTGTTTGCCGCTGGCATAGAGCGGATGTTGACTTTTTATGTTAGGAAGGAACTGGTAGCAGCACCACGGGACAACAACGAAAAATATGTGAGTTTCTTAGAGAGACTCGAGCGTTTAAATTTGCGCGACGGTAATCAGCCGCAGCGGCCTGTGATGCGAGAAGATGTACAGCCGGTATGATTTGTTAGGAGAGGTGTTCGTGGCCAGAATGCGAGAAACAGGCGTAGGGAAGAGAGAAGAGAGAGTTTAAACTAAATAGCGTCTCAGTGATGGGCCGACTGCAGGCAACTCACATGAAGGGGCCATATCGAAACAGGTGATCACGTCCGAGACGGCGGGAGGAGAAAGTGAAAGGCACGTGCAAGGGAGCCGTAACAGATTGCCTTGACGTTCGTCAAGGTGCACTCGAGGGGAAAGAGTCAGCTGGTGCTGGCAGGACACAGGTGACAGCGGATGCGCGCGCAGCGCATATTGAAGGAGAGAACAGGGAAGAACGGTAGTAGAGGTTTCCGCGAACAGGGAAGGCAATCGGCAGAGCCATAAGCGCGCCTGAGATAATGAAAACACCGCGTTAAGTGCAGGAGGCGGGCGAACTTATGGAATAGCTCGATTGTTTGAAGAGATGGCACTCAGACCTGAGGGCAAGAAAAATAGTAACATCTCGTTTATCAAAGAGTGTGGGAACTATCCAAGAGTAAATGTGGAATCTGGCAGTACAGCAAGGAATGTTAATGTTGCAATAGCGGAACCATTAGAGGAAGGTGCCAGCAGTGAAGAGCGAGAGAGCGACGTTGTTTTTGATGAGTTCATGTTTGATGGAGATAAGCAACATGGACAACCCTTAAGGCTAAACGACGGAGAAGTTGATCTCCTCGAATCTCGCGCTTAATGGGCAGAAGTTGAGCGTATGTGCGAACTATCGCTTCGCGCCAGGTTGCTTGAAGGTTCTTTGGGTTGGAAGGTAGGTAAATTTCAATCTGGAAATGATAGAGTTTTTCCAGAATTTGGACGACGAGAGATCACTGCCGATTTGTTAGCAGAGGAGGAATCCATTCCCATGGTCGCAGATAGTGAGCCTTTTGTCGAGGTGCAGGCTGGAGGAGTGGTAAGTCATGTGTTAGTAGCAAGCGGATAGGAAGTTTCCGGAATTTCGGAAGGGTATTTTGCGAGATTGCCAGAAAGAGAAGATATGGCAATGTGGCCAGCGTCCCCAGTGAAAATATTTGATGCTACTGGAAAGTTATCAAAGGCTATTCGACCGGAAGTAGTGGCGCCAGTGCAGTTAGTGGGAGTAATGATAGAACATTCCTTTCTTCTCTCTCCTGGGTTGAATGTAGAGTTACTAGTGGGCGTGGATTTCCTGAATGCGTTTAAAGGTGAACTAAAATTTGAAAAACTGGGAGTTGAGATTCCAAGTGGTAGGTAAAAAACTAGTAGTCCTATTTGTTAAGAGATAGGAAATATTTAATAGTTCTAAGGAGGCACAGTACATAGGAGAGGGAGGTGTTGCAGCAGAGGTGAAATTAGTAAAGGTACATAGCTTGAGTCGGGGGAAGGATGTGGTGGAGACGACTCAAGAGAAAATACGAGAGAGGGTGTCAGAGTTAGGGAGTTCGTCTGAAACACAGAAAAGGGAACTGACTGAAATTTTAAAACGGAATTGTGGAGTCTTTTCTGATTCACCAGGTGAGGTACAGAATTTCGAATATTAAGTCACATGAGGTCTATGCCCGCCAAGATTTATGTAACACAGTTTGCCCAAAGAAAAGCAGTGCAAGAAGAGATAGACCACATGTTGTCATGGGGGGGGGGGGGGGGGGGTAACTGAAAGAGCAAGTAGTGAATATATAAATCTGTTGTTTGTAGTACCCAAGAAGGATGGAAGTGTGCGACTGTCTTGGATGCGAGGAGACTGAGTGCAATTGTGGAACGAGAGACCGATAGGCCGATATCGATAGACGAACTTTTCCAGAAGTTCCATAGAGTAAAGTTTTTTTCATTCATGATACTGGAATATAAGGTTAGCACAACAATCTACGAAATCTACAGCATTCCCGCATAAAGGAATCTGTAATCAATTTTGCGTCTTGCCGTTTCGTCTTAACATTTCTGTGTGTGTCTTCGTAAGAGCCATGTACCAGGTGTTGGGACATGAGCTAATGGTTGGGACATGAGCTAATGGACCAGCTTATTGTGTATGTCGACGATATATTAATAGCCACAGAGACGTGGGAGCAGCATTGTGCATTATTGGAAAAAGTACTGATGGCCATGCAGAAAGGGCTATGATACTTAAGTTTAATAAGACAGATTAGCTGAAGGAAAAGGTTAAATTTCTGGAGCATATCATGTATCAAACAGGAATACAACCAGATGGGGGAAACTTAGGGCCATTGAAGAGTTTCCTCAGCCAAAGAATAAGAAAGATTTGATGGCTATGTACAGACTGTTTGGGTTCTATCGGCGTTTTGTGTCATCACAAGCATTTAATAACCCAGCATTGAATCAGCAATTGAAAAACAAGATGCCCTGGAAGTGGTCAGAGGAATGTGAGGTGGGTTTTCAGGAAATGAAGAAGCAACTATTAAGTAGCAAAATTCTGTATCATCCAGATGTCAGTAGACCTTTCTATCTGTCTTCTGATGCTTGTGGCTGTGGTATTCGAGTAGAAATATTTCAGGAGGGAGAACCCCGCCATCAATCCATCGCATTCGCTAGCATATCGTTTACGTCAGCTGAAAGGAACTACTGTGTTGCAGAACAGGAGGCCCTGGCTATATTGTATAGCTTTCAAAAGTTTGAGGGTTATTTGTTGGGTCATCACACAATGGTGCTTACTGGCCATCGGTCGTTAAGCTTTATGAACAGATGTCGTTGGCGTAATACTAGACTGGGATGTTGGGCTATGTATCTACAGCAGTTTGATATGGCAATTAGATACATTAAAGGATTATCCAGAACGCCGGTAGGGAGAACAGAGCTTGAGAAAAAGGGAAACTTGGATGGTCTGAGGGTGTTGATAATGAGAGGATCGAAGCACGAGGCCGTAATTAGGTGAGTGTATAAAGATATAAGAAGACAACAGAATCAGGACGAACATTTAAGATACGTTAAGCAAATTTTAGGATCAAAGCAACATTGCAAAGTGAAAATATTTTATAAAACTCATCAGGGGATGTTGTTTCCGAGGAGGAGAGAGGATCAGGAGGAGTAGGAACTCTGCTTTCCACGGCAATATGTGGATGAATTAATAGACCTAGTGCACGAAAGCTATGGCTATTACGGGGCACGAAAGTGCATTGAAGAGTTACAGGAAGTGGTAATATTTGAGAACATGTGGCGAAGGGTGCAGAGACGAGCCCAGGCTGGTGATCAGGGTCAGAAGGAGAGAGCAGTTAAGGTCGGAACACACACGTCCGGGCCGTGCGTCGGACGAGTGACGAGTTCCTGTAGGGGCCACACATGACCGGGGCACGTCCGTGTTTCTGTTGTTCCTTGCAGTGACTCGGACGTGGTGATCTGTGTTTCTGTTATGTGAAAGCTGTAAAACATGTTCACTAATTTTCGTAATAGTGAATTAGGACTTATAGCACTTGCTTTAGACGAAGAGGAAAAACAGCGAAGGCAAACAAGAAGAAGAAAATTATAGATCCACAGTGCCTGGAAAACAAGACCAGTACAGGGAGAGTTTCGAACATTATTTTCTCATCTCATAGATGATGAGACTAAGTTTCATGAATATTTTAGGGTGACCCATTACACCTTCTGTGGACTTTTAAAGAAACTAGAACCACGACACTTTCTGGAGAGTATCAGTTTAACCCAAAAAAAGACAGGCTGTTTTTTAAGGTAGGTTAAAGAAAAGTACACAGAATACAAATAAATAAGAAGTTTTAAAGACAGCATTTTTATTTTATTACTTTAGTAATTGAAAGATAAATACATAAGTTAGTAAATAATACAGTTAAATTTCTACTACCCTAAGAAAAACAAATGAGGACTATTCAGTGAATTAGTTTCTGAAGCTGATGAGGATGTAGGGGAACTTGGAGAATGATGGCTTTGGTTATTTATATACGAATTGTGGGAATCCCTTTGCAGATCCAAAAGCTGCTGTGTAGGTTCTGTTGACTCGTTTTCCACAGGTGAAGGATATGGTGTTGAAACAGATTTTGCTGAGGAATTGGAGGATGATGGAGTGAATTGATGGACTGATACGTCATTCATGAGTTGCTTCAGTTCAAAGTCTTGTACAATTGAAAAAATCCTACTTTTAGCTTGATGTAAAAGTATCGGATGCAACGATTTTAGGGCTGGTGCTGTACCAGCCAAAACAGCATCAACTGAGTTTTGTATTTCTCTCTGTTTTTCAGCTTTTCTTCTGCCAAAATGTAATCCATGAGCTGGCTTGATGCAGATTCTTGTGGTTTAACCTCACGCTAAAATTTTCGTTTCAGTGGTGGTTTCATAAACGTGTTCTTATTTGAAGTGACGGACGAATGAGGTGAGGACGTCTGGGAATGCCGAGTGCACTCTATCAAATTCTCTGTTTCACTACCCTGGGTTTTAATGATTGATTCTTCATCTGCAATGTCTTCTTGTGTAGAGTCTTTTTCGTTTTCAACAGGAGACTGCTCCTCTTGGGAATCTGTATTTGATTTTTGTTTATGCTCATTATTGTCTTGCGTGTAAGGAACATTGGAAACTGTTTCTCGTTCTACCATGTAAGGTAGCACGAACTTTAAGAGATCTTCATACTTATATTTATGAAGATGAACAGCAGGTTGTCCTGAAACAGTTTACCTTTTCTGCAGGGTCTTGCTTAGTTGGTCACGAACAGATGCCTTTTTTTTTTTTTTTTTTTTTTTTTGGCATTCCTCTATTCCACCTGTAGCAAATATATTTTTAATCGCGTATTTATATTACAAGGTTTAAAATGCTGCAAATATTTTATAGATTATACAGTCTTTCTCATCTTATACAGTTCAATTTTTTCAGGTTCCTTGCTACAGGAGATTCCTTTAAAACTATTTCCTTCAGCTACAGGTTGGGAAAATCCACAGTTGGAGCTATCGTCCATGACACCTCTAGAACAATTATCGATTTATTGTTACAAGAGGTGATGCCTGTGCCGAATGAAGAAAAATGGAATGCTATAGCTGAGGAGTTTTGGACAAAATGGCAGTTTCCAAACTGCATTGGATCTTTAGATGGAAACTATGTAACAATACAGGCTCCAAACAACTCAGGAAGTCTCTATTGGAAATACAAAAAAAAAAAAAAAACAACAACAACATATTCCATTGTGCTTCTTGCTCTGGTTGACCCATGTTATAATTTTATTGCAATAGACGTGGGAGCGTACGGAAAAAACTCTGATGGAGGCATTCTAGTAAATTCAAACCTAGGAAAGTCATTGGAAAACAATACGCTTAGCGTCCCATAGAGTAGGCGATGAAGCTTTTCCTCTCAAAACATACTTTATGCGACCATATCCTGGCAGGAACTTAACAAATGACAAGGCTATATTTTATTATCGTTTGAGTTGGGCAAGAAGAATATTCGAAAATGCATTCGGTATATTGCAACAGAAATTTCGAATATTTAGAAGAATCCTTAGAATGATTGTGATGGCTGGGTGTAAATGTACAACTTTATTCGAAAAATGGAAGGTTATAGGGTGCCCGAACAGTGGATGGATCAAAAGGAAACTGCTGAGGGATCTGGAAGATCATCAAATCTTTGAAACCTACCTCGAATTCATGGGAGATCAACAGATACTGCATTTGCTTACGAGAACAACTCGAAAAATTCCTGAATTCTCCACAAGGGACTGTGGAATGGAAAGAACATGTCACCTTGACGATATAACGATGACATAAACTAAACATCTGTTTGTAAAATAAAAAGTAAATAAATATCTTTCGGATATTGAAATAAAAAGTAAATAAATATCTTTCGGGTATTAAAATAAAAAGTAAATAGATATCTTTCGGGTATTAAAACTGGTATAGTTTTTATCTTACCTTTGGTTTGTAAATCTGTTGCAATTGTCTTCCAAACTACACTCCTGGAAATTGAAATAAGAACACCGTGAATTCATTGTCCCAGGAAGGGGAAACTTTATTGACACATTCCTGGGGTCAGATACATCACATGATCACACTGACAGAACCACAGGCACATAGACACAGGCAGCAGAGCATGCACAATGTCGGCACTAGTACAGTGTATATCCACCTTTCGCAGCAATGCAGGCAGCTATTCTCCCATGGAGACGATCGTAGAGATGCTGGATGTAGTCCTGTGGAACGGCTTGCCATGCCATTTCCACCTGACGCCTCAGTTGGACCAGCGTTCGTGCTGGACGTGCAGACTGCGTGCGACGACGCTTCATCCAGTCCCAAACATGCTCAATGGGGGACAGATCCGGAGATCTTGCTGGCCAGGGTAGTTGACTTACACCTTCTAGAGCACGTTGGGTGGCACGGGATACATGCGGACGTGCATTGTCCTGTTGGACCAGCAAGTTTCCTTGCCGGTCTAGGAATGGTAGAACGATGGGTTCGATGACGGTTTGGATGTACCGTGCACTACTCAATGTCCCCTCGACGATCACCAGTGGTGTACGGCCAGTGTAGGAGAGCGCTCCCCACACCATGATGCCGGGTGTTGGCCCTGTGTGCCTCGGTCGTATGCAGTCCTGATTGTGGCGCTCACCTGCACGGCGCCAAACACGCATACGACCATCATCGGCACCAAGGCAGAAGCGACTCTCATCGCTGAAGACGACACGTCTCCATTCGTCCCTCCATTCACGCCTGTCGCGACACCACTGGAGGCGGGCTGCACGATGTTGGGGCGCGAGCGGAAAACGGCCTAACGGTGTGCGGGACCGTAGCCCAGCTTCATGGAGACGGTTGCGAATGGTCCTCGCCGATACCCCAGGAGCAACAGTGTCCCTAATTTGCTGGGAAGTGGCGGTGCGGTCCCCTACGGCACTGCGTAGGATCCTACGGTCTTGGCCTGCATCCGTGCGTCGCTGCGGTCCGGTCCCAGGTCGACGGGCACGTGCACCTTCCGCCGACCACTGGCGACAACATCGATGTACTGTGGAGACCTCACGCCCCACGTGTTGAGCAATTCGGCGGTACGTCCACCCGGCCTCCCGCATGCCCACTATACGCCCTCGCTCAAAGTCCGTCAACTGCACATACGGTTCACGCCCACGCTGTCGCGGCATCCTACCAGTGTTAAAGACTGCGATGGAGCTCCGTATGCCACGGCAAACTGGCTGACACTGACGGCGGCGGTGCACAAATGCTGCGCAGCTAGCGCCATTCGACGGCCAACACCGCGGTTCCTGGTGTGTCCGCTGTGCCGTGCGTGTGATCATTGCTTGTACAGCCCTCTCGCAGTGTCCGGAGCAAGTATGGTGGGTCTGACACACCGGTGTCAATGTGTTCTTTTTTCCATTTCCAGGGGTGTATGTCTTTGTACTCGATATTCCTGTAGTTTTCACTTCCCTGACCATAAAGAACAGTAAACTTACGAACTTCTTCTATTAGTCGTTCCACATCCATGTTTTGTACACACAACAGTCTTGCGCAGTTGCACAACTCACAAGACAATTCTACGGTCAGGCCGTGTCCGTCACGTGAAAAATTAAACACGGCAAACGCCGCCCGGCCCGGCCCCGGCCCGTTGACGTTCCCCGTGCATGACCCGGTCAAGTGGGGCCCGCCACGCTACATTTGTTTTAATGACGTATTTCGTTGTCCGGGTGACGGCCGATACTCGGACGTGTCTCGGCGTGGACACGGTCCGGACATGTGTGTCCCGACCTTTATGGTTCCTAGTCAAGGTTTGCGACAGAATGTTCAAGTAAAAGGACCTCGAGAATTACTTGCAGTGGGCTTGTTTGGATCTCTCCCAGTATCCAGGGGTGGTTGTACCTACATTTTTGTAGTATTAGATGTGTTTGCGAAACATGTGAAGTTATACCCATTCCGGAGGGCGAATGCCAGGATATTGACTGAAAAGCTGGAGAAAGACTATTTTGTGCAGGTGGGGAAGCCAGCTGCTTTATTTCAGACAATGGTCCTCAGTTTACAGCCCACAAGTTTACAGGAATGTTGGAGCGACATGGACTGAGGCATGTAAAAATTTCGCCATACTTTCCTCAAGGGAATTCCAGTGAGCAGGTAATGAAGGAGTTGAACCGGTTACATAGGACTTAAGTGTCACAGGAGAAACACAACTTGGGCAAACTTTATTGTAAATTTTGAATAGATAATCAATAATGTATGGCATGAGGCAACAGGTTTAGCGCCATGTGAAATAATGCTTGGGCATAAACCAGCGAATATTATTGGGGGTGAAGCAGTTTTTACGGTGAGCAGAGTTCTAACTAAAGATGAAATAGAAAAGTTGGCCAGAGAAAGAATGCGTCAACGGGCAGCTGAAAAAAAGAAAAGACATGGTGCTAGGGCTCAGGCAACTGTGTTTAAACCAGGGGATATGGTATTAGCTAAGACCAAAGAGCGATCGAAAAAGGTGTCCCAAGAGATGAAGAAATTTCTGCTAGTGTATCATGGCCCATTTTTAGTGGCCTATCGGCTCGTCTATCTTGGTTCCAAACGAGTTTCTGGACTAAGGAATGTAATAGAATTGAAGAGGTATGTGAGTGGAGCGAGTGGTAATTAAGTGTAGGGAGAGACTTCACAGTTTGTGACTGTGTGCACCTCAGCAGTCGGAAGCAATTCTTCCTTTCTGTGCTTCAGTCTCTCCTACTAATCATTTGTCTATCAAAAATTCTTCACGGGGGTGTAAAAGGAGGGAGGACAATAGTCCGAGTGGAGAGAAGTAGTTGTGGAAACGCAAAGTAACAGAATTACGTGCGGTAAAGGGGTATTTAAAGTTCAAGAAAGTGTTTAATTTATTAGGAGGAAGGAATATGGAGTCTAGTACTATATGCGAGGCACTTCTGAAATATCAGACGAATTGAAAGTAGAGAGCAAAGATGAGGAATAATGATCAGAGCCCATGGAAAGCATTAACTCTTAAGGAAGCCTTACGTTTAAGTTTTTCTGTAGCTGTAGTTAAGGGAGCAAGATGCTAAGATGTAGTTATAAGATGTGAGAGGAGAGTACTGTAAGATGTGTGGAATGGACTGAGCAGCCATGAGCCATGAGCGCCAGATATACATTAGAATAGTCTTATACATATATTAGGTATATTAAAGTGATTCCAAAATTTAAGAGCACAAGAGAGTAGCGGATAGTGCGGTTCTGATAGACATACAAAAGTAATATGTCAGTGTGCATGTTGTGAATAAAGGGGTATTATATAAGATAAAGTAACAAATATAAGCAAACAGATAAAAAAGAGTAAGAGGTGGCATGAATGATGCTGAGGCCTCAGATCAGTAGGTTTGTAAGTTCACAGTTGGTGTGATAGACAACCAAATACAGTAATCAGAACCTGGAGTCGTGAAATGACGGTAATCCTAGTGCAAAGTTACTGTCTGTGTAGTATCTAATAAGAAAGTTATTGGTGTCTAGTGTTTAAGTGACAATAGCATTAAGTGGGATGGAAATTGATGTGTTGGGAGGAGAAATGAGAATCAGTAGTATTAAGCTTCATCATCGAAAAGGCAGATTGAAGGTGTACCTAATGAGAAAGAAAGAAGTGCAAGATTGAAATTGGTTAATCATAAAGGCATAATTTAAAGCACTACAGAGGTGACATATCTATGTGTATTGTTTATGAAAAAAACAAGCTTATTTTACACAAACAATGGAGGCTGAGTGAAACATGGCAATGTGCTGTGCACAAATGACCACACTTCAGATAAGCAATAGTTTTAAGCCTTTTTTAATTAAGCGAGTGCCGATTAGAAAACAGTGGGATGGCAGATGGCTGGATGGCCAGAGCGGATATAGTGTGCTGAAGGGTTATGATAAGAGCCGAGTTGGGCGCTGTAGGCCAGCACGGTGACTTGCGGGCACCCCTTGGTAATGGAGAAGGTGGACAGGTCCGACCAGAGGCTGCTGAAGAGTAAAAAAGTAGCTCGTTTGTAAAAACTTTAAATTAGAGCAGAGGGCCAGAGTAAAATTTGTTGAAGAGTGAAAATCAAAAGTGTATTTGCGCAGAAAGCAACAGGGAAAGTATAAAGTAAAATGTGTTATGTCTTAAGGGCAGAAATGGTGGCTGAGGTCACAAGCGGTTTAGTGGGGAGAAGGAGCGAACAGCTCGCCATTGTGAGGACTAGCGGTTAGGCCAGGGAGCAGTACGGATGGGAGGCAGTTGTGCTCCCGCAAGATTACCAACTAAGCTTTGCTAATCTGCTTAAGACTGTGGCAAAGTAACATTCACGTTGGTGGTGAAGTTATGTTGATTGTGAAGGGACGTTTATCTAAATATGTGACAATTCGTGAGGTATAGACGTCAATAGTTAACTGAGCGAAGCTTAGTGCTTGCAACAACACGACAGTCATTGAGCACGGTAAGTCAGCTGCTGTGGCCGCTCCTGCTGTTGCAAGATTCTGTTTTTGTTTTCTGATAATGATCATAATGGCTAATTGGTTATGATCATCCTTATTTTTATGTGGGATATCAAGTGTAAGTAAAGACTGAATTCCGTGGAATCAAGATCCTGGCCTTGTGCACTAAAAGATCCGCATGGCAGCTGAGTGATTTATATTAATACGATCACAATTGGGATTAGCCTGATTGAGACAAAATGCAATAGGTATCTGACAGTGGTCTTAAACCCACTTAGAGGGGCATATCCATCTGACCGCTATCTGCCTGGATTCTGGCATGCAAACTATGATTTTGCAACTTGTTTGTAATAATTGTGTCAGAGGATTTTGATGCTAATATAACTGCTTTGATCAGAGGTGCGTTGCATTGTTTAGTAGCACCAGAACTCCTCTGCAAACACTTATTACTACAGGGTTATTACAAATGATTGAAGCGATTTCACAGCTCTGCAATAACTTTATTATTTGAGATATCTTCACAATGCTTTGCACACACATACAAAAACTCAAAAAGTTTTTTTAGGCATTCGCAAATGTTCGATATGTGCCCCTTTAGTGATTCGGCAGATATCAAGCCGATAATCAAGTTCCTCCCACACTCGGCGCAGCATGTCCACATCAATGAGTTCGAAAGCATCGTTGATGCGAGCTCGCAGTTCTGGTACGTTTCTTGGTAGAGGAGGTTTAAACACTGAATCTTTCACATAGCCCCACAGAAAGAAATCGCATGGGGTTAAGTCGGGAGAGCGTGGAGGCCATGACATGAATTGTTGATCATGATCTCCACCACGACCGATCCATCGGTTTTCCAATCTCCTGTTTAAGAAATGCCGAACATCATGATGGAAGTGCGGTGGAGCACTATCCTGTTGAAAGATGAAGTCGGCGCTGTCGGTCTCCAGTTGTGGCATGAGCCAATTTTCCAGTATGTCCAGATACACGTGTCCTATAACGTTTTTTTCGCAGAAGAAAAAGGGGCCGTAAACTTTAAACCGTAAGATTGCACAAAACACGTTAACTTTTGGTGAATTGCGAATTTGCTGCACGAATGCGTGAGGATTCTCTACCGCGCAGATTCGCACATTGTGTCTGTTCACTTCACCATTAAGAAAAAATGTTGCTTCATCACTGAAAACAAGTTTCGCACTGAACGCATCCTCTTCCATGAGCTGTTGCAACCGCGCCGAAAATTCAAAGCGTTTGACTTTGTCATCGGGTGTCAGGGCTTGTAGCAATTGTAAACGGTAAGGCTTCTGCTTTAGCCTTTTCCGTAAGATTTTCCAAACCGTCGGCTGTGGTACGTTTAGCTGCCTGCTTGCTTTATTCGTCGACTTCCGCGGGCTACGCGTGAAACTTTCCCGCACGCGTTCAACCGTTTCTTCGCTCACTGCAGGCCGACCCGTTGATTTCCCCTTACAGAGGCATCCAGAAGCTTTAAACTGCGCATACCATCACCGAATTGAGTTAGCAGTTGGTGGATTTTTGTTGAACTTCGTCCTGAAGTGTCGTTGCACTGTTATGACTGACTGATGTGAGTGCATTTCAAGCACGACATACGCTTTCTCGGCTCCTGTCGCCATTTTGTCTCACTGCGCTCTCGGCTTCAGCCGAACAAAACTTTATGAGTTTTTCTACGTATCTGCAGTGTGTCGTGACCATATGTCAATGAATGGAGCTACAGTGAATTTATGAAATCGCTTCAATCATTTGTAATAGCCCTGTACATATTTAGGAAATCCAGAATCCACGGGGTGCCGAATAACGTACGAGCAGCTGAACTTGAAATATGGCATCCCGGCTGAGACACAGTTGAAATATGGCTTCCCGGCTAAGACACAAGTTGAAAATATGATCACTATTTTTTATTTACTTAAATTTGCCATATTTCGTGACAGTACCTTTTCCGTTAGACGTTTGCAAGGTGATATTAGTCTTGGCTTCAGTTGTCTAAGTATGATTCCACAATGCATCTATGTCAGCTGCAGAAGTGACGTGGTTCAACGTGTTTCTCTCATTTTGGTGTTTCAAATACAGTTTCTTCAAATGTAGTTTCTTCTTTTTAGTTAATACAAAAATAATAGTAACATAATTCAAAATTATTTATGACTGCGACCTTCACATTGTTCTTCCGTCAACACACACCAAGAGTTAGCTGCCGACTGACTATAGTCAAAGACGACTCCATCGTCAAAGATATTTTACACAATTCACAAGTTTCCATTTGTAATCAGTCTCCTTGCTATTCTTCGATACATTTTCTAATAGTAATCAAAATGCTTTTACTCTCAAAAACAGAAGTAAATTAACATATAATAAGACAAATTATAATAAATTCTGACAAAAATATAAGAAAACATTTACAATTCGGTATCGACAAATACGGTAAATAAAATAACATCTCCCAGATCCATTACAAACTGCAGGTATGGGCAGGTAAGATTACAGGTCGAGGATGTGCAGAGGTTGACTACGCTGCCACCATGCAGGTAAGTCACTCAGAGGACCTGCCACGCACCCCTGTAAATCTACCGTTTACTGTACCAGACAGTCCAAGGGGTTCAGTAAGTCATAAGTTAGGATTTGTCATTCCGCAGAGGGGATGTTACAAAGTAGTACATCGGCCTAGGGAATGTTACATACTGAAGACTGGTTCTGCACCATGTATAAAGTTTCATTACCAAATTAAGTAAAGGAATAGTTACATTTACAGCAGTAGTGGCCTCATAGAACCATGACTAAGAATATAAAGAAGCAGATCTATTCAGATAAGAACCTTACTTACAGATGCAACAATAGGTGACTAAACAGCAGCCAGTATTTCACATAAAAACTTAGATACTGCACTTATAGGAATGCAGCAAGCATACTGCAGTGCTTTTAAGAACATCTCCACTTCACAGGCACCTAAGAGCTAATTGTGATGTAAAGTAAGCTAGCGTAACATCTCAAACATGTGTACAGCAAATTTGTTTACAGCATGCACATTCACATAAATTTATCCAAAAGAGATTAAGACTCTAAAATGGCCCTTTTCGATATAGCAAGTTAGTCTGAGAAGGTGTCATACCCCAGAACTAAACTTGCCAGGCAATACACAAAATGTATGTGAAACAATTGATAGCTTCAACTCGACATTTTCTGAAGTTAGATGACTTTAATACCTGAAAGTTAACCTCACTTCATTAGTATTATATATGGAAAGTGCTTATTTTGGTATTATCAATATCAGTATGCATAAATCAAGCATCTGTTGTTACATCCCCAGATGATTAATTCACTGTATTCAATGAGATAGCAAATAAAGTTCAAAAATTTACAAATATTATTTTGCTGATATATCAATAATATTAATCCTAAGAAGGTTGAGGTGAATGTTTGGGTTGGTTACACCAAACAACACCATTTTAACAGTAGTTCATTTATTCACCTCTTTACACAAGCAAGGCTTACAAAGAACTGACATGGCGGAACTGCACAAAGATAATCTTAGCTTAGTTCAAAGGTGATACTCAGATCGATGCTGGTGTCGACCTCATCGGCGCCACATAGCCCCCCCCCCCACAGTAAGGAGTACTCTTGAGAGGCCAGGGGGGGATGACTATGGCGTCGGCAGGGGTGGTCCACGGGATCCAGACCACGATCAGCTCGACAGCATCATCGGGGAGCTGTGTGGGTAGATGTTGTGAAGGAAGGTTCGGCCACCGAACCTGGAAGTCGTTGAAGCGAGCCGGGCGTCATACTGGGCGTGATGGTCGTGCCTCGATAGGTAGGCCGGTGGTTTGTGGGTGGAACGGAGCGACGACGACAATGTGTCCGGTGGGTGTGGTGAACACAAAGCATGTCCAGGTCGAGATCGGGCGAGAGGGGAACACATTTCACCAGGTGGCAGGGAATGGCGGAGGTTGTGTCATGAGCACTGGATGAAGGGAAACATACAACGAACAGTGTATCATCGCGTAGTATTATTGAGATGTTGTGGATTGTGTCTGGGGGGGACAGGCACAAACACTCCAAGCGAGGGCACGTTCAAAATGGGGGGCATGAGAAACCTCGACAGGGCGAGGCAGGCGACAGTAGAGAGGTCAAAGGGACCGGCGAAGGGCCTGGCGGCGAGGGCGTGATCGTAGGTAAGCTCGACCAGGGAAGCATGTGGTCACTCGACGGAGTGCGTGAGACCGGAGTAGAGCGCGAGGTCGGAGGAGAGCTCAACGATTAGAGCTGGAAGTCACTCGACCGAGTGTGTGAGTCCGACGTGGAGGGAGTGGTCGGAGCGTCGTGAGCCACGACCGTGAGTGGCATGGTCGTGACCTGAAGGGGGGTAGAAGAAGGCTCGACATGAGCAGGCTTAAGCCTGTTGAGAGAGACTGTAACAGCTGGATCTTTCATCTGGATGTCATAGGTGTTGGCTGAGCGCCGGAGAACATGGAACGGGCCGGTATATGGAGGTTGGAGGGGAGAACGGACAATGTCATCTCGGAGCATGACGTACTCGCAATAGTCCAGAGATTTCGGGACGTGAACCTTACGGCGGGAATGGCTAGCGGGCAGAGGGATATGGAGGTTAATGAAGTGGCGTCTGACATGGTCCACAAAGGAAGGTAAGTCGGACTGACGGAGAGAAGCAGAAGGGCTCACAAGTTCGCCAGGCAGAACAATGTTCTGGCCGTATACGAACTCAGCTATTGTGCCTTTGAAGTCTTCCTTATAGATCGCACAAATGCCGAGTAGCACAAGGGGAAGGGCCTCCGTCCATAGAGAGTCGTGGCATCGAAGAGCCGCCTTGAAAGTGCGGTGCCAGCGCGCGACTAGCCCGTTACTTTGCGGGTGATATGCTGTGGTATGGACGCGCTGGATGCCGCAAATGTTACAAATCTCGTTGAACAGGGCTGACTCAAATTGTCTGCCCTGGTCAGTCGTGATGATAGCTGGACATCTGAATCACGATACCCATGACTCGACGAAAGCTCGAGCAACAGTTTCTGCCATAATATTTGGGAGGGGGACAGCCTCGACCCAACGAGTTGTTCGGTTGATACACGAGTGTACATAACGAAAGCCGTTTGAGGGGGGAAGAGGGCCGACAATGTCAATATGAATATGCTGGAAACACCCAGGAGGGATCGAAAAGGCGCTGTGGGGGGGGGGGGGTGAAGTATGCATGTGTACTTTGCAGCATTGGCAAGTGAAGCAGGAGCGTGCCCATTGCTGGCAGTCCTTGTTGACATTTCTCCACACAAAGCACTCTGCTACGAGGTGGGCGGACGCACTAACACCGGGGTGGGCTAAATTATCCAATGCGTTGAAGACAGCTCGACGGAGCATGGTTGGGATGAGGGGGCTTAACATGCCCGTACTGTCGTCGCACCAGATCCCACCAAAAATGCCAGGGAAGGTGGTGCGAATGAAGTGTAGTGAAGAGGTAGAGTCTGAAATCGGGTTTTGTGTTTCCTCGTCAGCGGGTTGGAGGTTAGGAAGTTCAGACAGATCTAACAGCGAATGGACGGTGTCAACTCATGAAAGGAAATCAGGAACTATATTGTCAGCACCCTTTATGTGTCTGAGATCGATGGTGAACCGAGATATGAAGTCCATGTATCTGAAGCGGAGGCAGGTCAGCTGGCGGGTTTGTAATTTCCGCAGCCAGGGGTTTGTGGTCCGTTAAAACATACAAAGGGCGTCCCTTAACATTAGTCTTAATATGCTTGATCGCTTTGTAGACTGCAAGCGACTTCCTGCCAAACGCGGAATATTTCCGTTGTCCATTGGTGAGCTTGCGTGAGAAGAACTGCAAAGGTGAAGTCTGGCCATCGATTGTCTGGCTAAGGACAGTACCGATGGCAGTATCACTCGCGTCTGTGGTGATGAAAAGCTGTGCATTGGGATGAGGACGCATGATGGTGCAGGCCTCGGCAAGAAGATTTTTGAGGGCAGTAAAAGAGTCAGTCATAGCAGGGTCCATGGAACGGGCCGAGATCCAGAAGTGTTGGTGCTTGCCAAGGTGTCTGTCAGTGGAGCATGAATCTCCACAGCCCGAGGTAGATGTCGGCGATAATAATTAACTGTCCCCAGAAAGCGCCGGAGCTCTTTGAATGACAAAGGTCTGGGTAGGTTTAGTATTGTTTGTACTTTCTCAGGGGGCAGTGAAAGGCCATCGGCAGAGACCTGAAAGCCAAGAAAAGTGACAGCGGGTTGATGTAGCTGCAATTTGTCCTGGTTGATCTCGATGCCTGCTGCCACGAGAGTGTTCATAACAATTTGCACATGTCGAATGTTGTCCTTCATGGAGGAGCTGAAGACAAGAATGTCATTAAGATATACAAAGCAGAATTTTAGGTCGAATAGCACTTCGTTGATGAAGCGTTGCCAGGTCTGGGTTGCATTTTTCGGACCAAAAGGCATGAATCGAAACTGAAAGTACCTGATAGGCTGGTGATTGCTGTCTTCTTGATGTCTTCAGGTGCCATAGGGATCTGGTGGTAGGCCCATTTGCAATCAATGACAGAGAATGTGGTCGCACCTGCGAGGGAGATGCTAAAGTCGGCAATGTTGGGTATGGGGTAGGTGCCCATAATTGTCCGTGCGTTTAGTCGACGGTAGTCTCCACATATGCACCAGGACCCATCTTTGTTGGGTGTCATATGTATGGGTGTAGACCAGCTACTGGCAGAGGGTTCAATGACGCCGGAGCTTAGTAGTTCAGAAATCTGATTTTTAAGGTCGGAGAGGCGCTCAGGACAAAGTCATAGTGGTTTACTGGAGATCAGGGAACCTGGCGTGAGACGATGCTTGTGAACCGTGCCGTTGGTGACGACAGAAATGTTGCCGGCGGCGCAGGAGGCGGTTTGTTTACAATGTGCGGCAGGTGGGGCAGGCGAGGCGTGGTCGTCGTGTTCGGAGCCACTCGGCGGATCCGACGGCAGCCGAGGTGGCAAAGTGTCCCAGGAGTCAACGTGACAAGATGGCCGCCGGCCCAAAGCAGTGGCACCATGGTCAGGTGAGCTCAGTAGAGCTCTTGAGCCGTTAGAGAGCCCATTGTCCGAACGCACGGCCTGTGGCAGCACGGTCGCAGGCGAAACACTTGGCGTGAGTGCACTGTTTGTGTTGTCATTAGCGGTCGTACGGCGGCGTGCAGGAGCCGAAGTTGCATAGTTTGAAGTGCTGTCTGCGAGGGGCCAGGTAATAGCCATCAGTTCGGGAACGCATGACGCTCGTCGTGCATGCAGAGTGGTGTTCGGCCAAGTGTCAAACGCTGCTGTGTTAGGAGGGTGTGACCCTGTGGAGCTGTCAGTACATGTTATGGCAGTCTTGATAGCGCAGTTGCGAGGGGTAGTGGGAGGTAAACACACAGAGGCTCGATTGCTGAGACTGCAAGTAGATTTGGCACACTTACTGACCTTACTTTGTCCTTGCTGGAGTGTCTGTAATGGCTTTGTTGCATTGGAGTGCTGGAGCTTAGTTTCGTGGAGCCAGAGGGAGAGTTCGAAGTTTTCCTCGCATAGGCGAGCGACGTTTTCAAGCTCGACAAGGCACTTGTGAATTGTTTCTTGTAACGTCGTCGACAGAGATGAGCATGTACGGATGAGATGAGCCTGGACCGATGTGTCATGGGGAGGTTTGCTCGACAGAGCACAGGGGAGGTGAGTCTTGTACGGATGATGAAACATGGTGTTTCACATTAGGTCCGGTGAAAGTTTTTGGTGTCGCAAGAAGTCAATGCTTAATATAGGTCCTTCAATTTCGCACCCTAGAAAAGTGCACTCGAGTTTGCAGTTTGTGGAGAGTGAGACAACGTGGGATGTTGAACCCGAGCATTGTAGTCTAGTTGAATTCACGGTTTACAGTGAAGTATGATGAGGGCGGATGTTCGACGATGCTAAGGACGTCGGCAGCAGCGAAACATCGGCGCCTGTGTCCACTAGGAAAAGGTATCCGAACGAAATGTCTTTAATGTAAAGTCGTCCACAATTATTCTGTCGCTCCTGGTCAGAATGGAGCACTGGGGGGGTGCCTGTCATGTTGTGAGCAGGAGGCGGCACCCGGACCTACCTGCGATTGGCGTTTGGGAAGTAGCAGGGTGGTCTGCAGTTCTGTGCCACCTCACCAAACCGTGTGTGGAAGTAACAGTATGGGTAGTGCGGTTGCATTTCCTGCAGAACGTTCGTTGCCAGTGGTGGTGGCCACGGGTTGGTGGCCACAGCAGGTACAGTTGCAGGAGGGGATGTGACAATGGTTGGAGCCGTTGACGTCCCAGTAGCTTGTTTACTGCTTCCCAGAGCGAGCAGAACGATCAGCACAGTGCGGCCCCAGCCACGTCCGGCTGCAGGACAATGAGCCTGAACCTGAGACTTGTAAGGTAGGCAGTTGCTGGTGAAACAGAGCAGTGATGCATCGTGTAGGATTGTCAGCAATTATCATTCTTTGCTCAACATGTTTGGGAGACCTCTGAGCCAGAGCAAAGCGAATGTGAGGAGAGCTGTGTCAGAGAGTAGATTGGCGCTGACCAGGGCACATAGCCGTCTCCAGAGCTGGGAAGGTTTGTTCAAATGGTTCAAATGGCTCTGAACACTATGGGACTTAACATCTATGGGCATCAGTCCCGTAGAACTTAGAACTACTTAAACCTAACTAACCTAAGGACATCACTCACATCCATGCCCGAGGCAGGATTCGAACCTGCGACCGTAGTAGTCGCGCGGCTCCGGACTGAGTGCCTAGAACCGCTAGACCACCACGGCTGGCGGAAGATTTGTTGTTGCCTAGTTGCTCGACATGGAGCACTTGACGTATTGCTGCCTCAGTTGAGCGTGCAAGCCGATGTAGAACTGTCTTTTTGGCTAGTGTGTACCGGGTGGATGAGTCTGGGGCGTCGACCAGGTCAGCAATCAAATCCTCCTGGTCGTGCAGGTGAGTGATGAGCCACAGAAACATGGTTGATTCGTCGAGTTTCTAATGGTTGAACACTTTGTCCACAATTTTTAATCAGGTTGTAACTCTGTCGGGATTAAATGGCGACAGCGCCGATAAGCGTTATAGAATGTTTGGAAGAACAGGTTGAGTTGAATTCTTCGGGACACTGCCTGAAACGAGCTGTTGTTGCTGTAGTATCCCAGGAGAGTGTACCTCCAGAGGATGTGGCAACAATGGCTGTTCGGGCGGCAGCGTGAAGGTGACACGTTGTGGTTGAGCGCGATCCGTCGCGACACGGAAGGCCGATGCGGGTGAGACTTCATAATGTGTTGATTGCAGTTGCAGAAGCTCATCATGTTGCGGGTGTGTTCGGATTGACGCATCGCAGAAGACCGACGTGGATGAGGCACCAAGATGTGAAGGGAACAGTAGCGGAAGCTTGTCTGGGGCCAGTGCGGGGGCGACAGGTGAGAAAAAGTTCGAAGTTTGAGAACGCATGTTAGTTCGTGGAAAGCTCGAAGTATGATCAGAGCCGGGGCCACCTGTGTTGCAGGGAGGCTTCGGAAGTGCGGGCTGTCCAGAAGCACAGGGTGGGAAATGATGTCGAACGTGGGATGGAATGTGTCAATGTTCACTGTTCATAGTCACTCCACTCAAAATGGTGTGCGGATAAGGTGAATGTCATGGCACAAAACACTGAGGCGTAGCAGTGGGACGGAGGTGGAGGTCAGGCACAGATAACAAGTTATTGTTCCTGTTGCAGGCTGAGGTATCGAAGTAGGAATGCATGTCCTGATGCTGAACTGAGGCAGGCGCACTCCTAATCTCACTTATTGTTACAGGCTCGAAAACGTCTGGCGAAATCGGCGCAATCGTCGAGTGAGAGGCATCGTGTACATCGCCCGCAACACGATGCATGTCGATCACAAAGTCCGGCGTTAGGCGCTGGGCCGAAGTCATTGTTCGAATGCTGTGTCGATGTAATACACGCAAAAGTAACTGACGCGGAGGTCGTGGACATAGTAAAACGGCGATAACGGAAGACATTACAACTCGTGTTCTCGAATGCGGTGAGTGTTCGGGTTGGTTACACCAAACAACACCATTTTAACAGTAGTTCATTTATTCACCTCTTTACACAAGCAGGGCTTACAAAGAACTGACATGGCGGAACTGCACAAAGATAATCTTAGCTTAGTTCAAAGATGATACTCAGATCGATGCTGGTGTCGACCTCATCGGCGCCACAGGGTAAAATGTTATGTTGTTGCTAAACCATTGTAAAATTTACTACTCCATATTTTAGTCAAAAGAAGTTTTAATTTATAGTTTATGCACTACTAAATTACAGTCAGAAGGTCTCTAATGGCACATCACATACAAAATAAGTACAAAATGTCCTGTTTCACACCCTATACCGAAAATATTGAGCAAGAAGTAAAGGAAAGGAAACAAAAATTTGGAGTAGGAATTAAAGTCCAGAGAGAAGAAATAAAAACTTTAATATTTGCAGATGACACTGTAAAGGACTTGGAAGAACAGTTGTACAGAACGGCGAGTGTCTCCAAAGGAAGATATAAGATGAACATCAACAAAACCAAAATGAGGATAAGGGAATGTATTCGAATTAAATCAGGTGGTGCTGAGGGATTAGATTGGGAATTGAGACACTTAAAGTAGTAGGTGAGTTGCGCTGTTTGGATAGCAAAATAACTTATGGTTCAAATGGCTCTGAGCACCATGGGACTGAGGTCATCAGTCTCCTAGAACTTAGAACTACATAAACCTAACTAACCTAAGAACTTCACACACATCCATGCCCGAGGCAGGATTCGAACCTGCGACCATAGACTGAAGTGCCTAGAACCGCTCTGCCAACCCGGCTGGCAAAATAACTTATGATAGTCGAAATAAAGATGATGTAAAATGTAGACTGGCGATGCCAAGAAAAGCGTTTCTGAAGAAGAGAAATTTGTTAACATCAAGTATAGATTTAAGTGTCAGGAAGTCTTTTCTGGAGGTATTTGTATGGAGTGTAGCCATTCACGGACGTGAAACGTGGACGATAAATAGTGTAGATATGAAGAGAATAGAAACTTTTGAAAAGTGGTAGTACAGGAGAATGCTGCAGATTAGATGGGTAGATCATATAACTAGTGAGGAGATACTGAACAGAAGTGGGCAGAACAGGAATTTGTGACACAAATTGGCTAGAAGATGGGATCGGTCAATAGGACACATTCTGAGGGAATGAGGGATCACCAATTTAGTATTGGAGGGAAGCATGGAGGGTAAAAATCGTAGAGGGAGATCACGATATGAATACAATAAGCAGATTAGGAAGGATGTAAGTTGCAGTAGTCATTCAGAGATGAAGAGGCTTGTACAGGATAGAGTAGCATGGAGGACTCCATCAAACCATTCTTTGGGCTGAAGACCACAACAATAACCGAAAATACTGGGTAAGTTGGAACTCCAAATGGATACCAGCTGCATTTGTGAACTTTATGAGGATTTAGTAACTTAGGGTTAATTTGATCCTAAAATAAAAATCTGAAATACGAAAAATGAAATAATACTTTGGGAAAATACTGTTGACCATGAACAAAAAACCAGCAAATATGGCACTCATTAATAGTACTCAAACTGAAGAAACAAAAAGTAAATTTTAAAAATGCTTATTCAACTTCGACATCATCTTCAAGGGGCAGTCGTAATCTTTTAATTACAAAACAAAAAAAAAACAAGGTGAAAAAATGAAACTTGATAATGGTGTTAGTTCTTCTCTGCATATTCACCTATTAATTGGACACATCTTTTATCAACGATGAATTACTAGATGGAGACATAGGCTGTAGAGATCTGCATTTTGGTTGTTCTGGAGACATTTAACCACAAAAATCAACTTCTTGCCATTCTAGATGCCCATCATGCAGTGGTTCCCAGAAGTGACCTAAAAATGAGGTCTTACTCGGTGCAACTGCGAAGATCTATAGCAGTCAGAACTTTCGATGGTCCATATTGGATTTCGTTGTATTTTGTTGTTTTCGTTTAGTAACTTGCATGTTATGACAGCATGAAATTTTAGAGCAACGGCGCATTGAAGATTTATCTCAAACGTTTCGCTTTTGGTACGATTTCTTATAATTAAATGTCATGATAATTAGATCGAAATCCTTAGCTGCCGACAGGTTTTGTTGATATACATCAAAGGGGACAGCTGAAAATGTATGCCCCGACTGGGACTCGAACCCGGGATCTCCTGCTTACATGGCAGACGTTCTATCCATCTCAGCCACTGAGGGCATAGAGAATAGTGCGACTGCAGGGACTTATCCCTTGCACGCTTCCCGTGAGACCCACATTCCCAACTGTCCACAACCTACATTCGTAGTGTTCCTAATAGATATTTGCTCATTCACTCATTACTTGGTGGCTCAGATGAATGGACCATCTACCATGTAAACAGGAGAACCCGGATTCGAGACCCGGTCGGGGTACACATTTTCCACTCTCCCCATTGATGTTTATCAACAACACCTGTCGGCGGCTAAGGGTTACGATTTAATTATCATTTCATTGTAGAGAAGCTGCACGGTCATCAACGGTATCTGTTCTTTCAGGAACAGATACCATCTTCATGTAATTAATTGTCACTTAATGACACATTAGCGGTAAAATCCTTTAGGAGATCCTCATGTGAATGAAAATGTTGTTGAAAGATGGTTATGTTCTTGGTAGTGTAGGGATTAGGGACTCAAGTTATGGAGTCAAAAGAAGGAGGTGCGCATCCCGCTGAATTCCAATATTTTTATACATCTTCGCATTTCTGAGACTTTCTTATTAATGCAGTAGAAGTAAGTTTTGCAATATGCAATATTAGTTGCATATAAAAGCGCTCTCACTCTAAAGAGTGAATTTCTGCAAGGCCGGATCGGCAGTCTGATAAAAAACTAAAGATTGGATTCCTGTGAGCAAAAAGAGTAGCAATGACGTTTGTATTCTTTATTGTTACAGATTAAATTGCTGAGATTGAAATGAACTGCTGCTTCTTGCTTCTCTCACATATTTGGCTGACTGAGTCCAAATATGTCGCGATTACCGATGTTATGTTTAGGCAGGAAGCTAAGTGTACACCTTAAATTGTTACGGCTGAAGCAAGCAGCAATAACATTTATATTTTTGTTTGTCACAAATATTTGGCTGCTTAATACGGCATTGTTTCCAAGGTTTTGCTACGGCGAGAATCTAACGGCAGAGCTTAAATTTCCACTTGTTTCAATAGCAGCAATGACATTTATATTCTTGGCTGTCACAAATATTTAGCTGTTTCTTCCGTATATGTCGCTATTTTCGAAGGTCCGTTCACACAGAAGACAGTGTCACACGCAATTTACAGGCGCGACTGCTATCGAGATCCGTGGTCTCATGGAGTACACGTCATTCTGACGAAACTACCGACTATGTTGAACGTAAAACTCGCCTCTTCCAACTGTGTTTTGGCAGATTGAGCTGGGTCATTGTTGTGGAACAAAAATACTCTTTTGGAAATCTTCTGTAGAGGATTTGTCTTGACAGCCTCTCACCAGCAGATTTCGATAGTACGTTATTGTGACGGTTTGTCCCTTATGAGGATAATCCGTTAGCTCTTAACCATCGGAGTCCCAAAAAATACTTATCATCACTTAGTCGAATGATGACTGGGTCTTCGTCTTTTTTGGCGTTAGTGACTCTACATGTTTCCACTACCTGCTTTGCACCATTGTGGCCAGGTCATAATGGTACAAGCAGCACTGGTTCATCGTGATTAGGTAGCTAAACGAGTCATTTGGATTGGCCTGACGTAGGTGTAACTTTTTTTTGCTGCTACTTCTGTTCAGTGGAGTTTTATGAATGGACATGAGCAGCCTCGGAACAGAGGGGCGGTGATTTTTGTCGTGTTTGGTACCGTTGGGCCTTCATAGCCTATTTGGGAGGAATTTAGTTTATTTCTTCTTTAATTTTAGTTTAGTTCCAATCTTCATGCTAGATCTCGAAAGCCAATCCACGACTGATTTTCACTTTTTCCACTATAACCTCGATTGTGATACGCTGGTCTTCGAGAAAGTATGCCTTTACCTTTCTTGCGATTCGCAGTTCTTTACACCGCACTTCGTTCTTTGTTATTGTCGACAATTTTAGAAGCGTCTGTGCCACTGAGTCATTGATAGTGCACTGTCAACTTACACTTCCGCCTACTGAGAATCGACTGCTCCAGCGTTGCTCCCCTTCAAACGCAGAAAATGAATTATTGCATGAGATTTCACTTAATCGAAGATCCCCTAGCGGTATGCTGTGGTACTGTGGCATGAGGATTCAATGTAAAACTGATTATATGTATCTTCAAACAAGCAAAAAATCGATTGTTTAACGTATTTTTTCAAAGTGATAGTTCAGATTTAATACTATCTCACATATAACATTATATTTGTTTACAAATTGTCGTATCTGATCATATTAAAGGATTTAATCAGTTATTTTCATATCTTCTGATTTTAAAAGTTGTAGAAGTGAATACTGTCAAACCGGATTCTTAGCACCACTTATGATGTGGCCCCATCATTGAAACCTCGAAATCGATAGTGGGAAAAGATCACTTAATTGCGAAAGATCATTTAGTTGCAGTCAACTTCTTTCTGCTAACTGACTGGCATTATGACAGTTTGATAAAACGAGTTTGAAAAGCTACATTACTGGATAAAGTGTAGCTTATACCAGCATTCAACGAGATGAATGTTTGAAACCTCGCAAAACAGTCTCAAACTGAGTGGTACAAGTAATTTTTACCATGCCATTTTGTGAAAAACTGACATATTGAGATTGTTACTGTACATAAAGTATAGGTTGAGTCTGTCAAAGAAAAAGACAACAACCAGCTATTATAGATTTTTTCTGTTTTTTGAGACATCAGTCTTCTGTGCCAACCTTTTCATCTCAGAGCAACAGTTACAACCTACATCCTCAATTATTTGTTACATGTACTTCAATCTCTGTCTTCCTCTACAGTTTTTACCCTTTACTGCTACCTCTAATATGGTGCAAGTTATTCCTGGTGTCTTACCATCAGTAAAGTGTGTCTCTCTGCTTCTCCTCATAACAGATCGCAAGACAGGACGAAAATTTTTGGAGAATACTGGTTCTGATCTATGTACATTCCCATGAGGCCTATCACACAAGTGTCGACTGCCGATATTGTTGCACCTCTCTGTGGTGAACAACTCATCCATCACGATTTATGGAAAGCAACACATGGAATTAGACCTGTGATCATGTCGTGAATTTGAAACATAACAACACAGTGCGTAATAAATTATGATGCAGTAAAACCGCTAGCTTAGGCAGGGAAGTTTTCTACTGTATAGAGCCACAGAACACGTTTGAAATAAGGGGTTTTGTCACTGGATGTTTTAAATGCAGAGTCGGGCAGTACAAATGGTCAAGTGCAGCCACGATGTATGCGAATTCAAGGGATAAATCTTCAAGATTTTTAGTACATGTACAGGTGCAGCATATGGTTGTAAATGAGCACAGTACATTGTCATCAAGAAGAAATAATAGTCAAGAAGAGTACTGTGGGTCCAAGCTCGTTACGTGGAGCGACGATAAAGAAGAGCCTGTTGCTGTATATTGTCAATGAGTAATGCCTTGCATTGCACAGCAGCAACTCATCAAAGTAAGATCCGAATAGTTTTATTTTTAGATTGTATGAGGCTAGCCAGCGTAGTAGTTTTTCTTAATTGAACAACAGTGTGTCTAGCACAGCATCTCTTATAAAGTCAATGAACTTTACCTCAATCATTTACCTTGTAGGGTCCTATCCTATACCGTTATCGACTCAGAGATACCACCAATGAACGAATAGTAACATTCTGAAAGTGATGAGCATATATAATTTTGGTAACTAAGATAAAGAAATGAAATTTAGAAAACTGAAAACTATCCTAAAGTGTTTTTTAATAGCAGTAAACTTCGTTTCTTGATGGGAAAACTAGGTAAAGAATAATGACTAACAGCAAAAGAGTAAAAGCATAATTTAAATGGCTATTGCCAAAATATTATTTCAGAATAATACAGTTATGTGTTTTGAAAGCATTGCAATTCCTGCTCATGTTTGTAGTGCAAAATAACTTATTCTTCACTAAACGTTTTCCGTAATAGAAAAGAAGTATTTATGAACATTTGCATTTCTGAGATGAGTAACAGTTAGCATTGCAGTGGGTAATGCAATGCTTTCCACTATGCGAACTCTTTTGCAAACAATTAACTTCTATGTCCATATTTTCTGTGCAAATTATTCTGTACGTTTTCTGGTTAACTTTAGGTCATGATGTTAACTGTTTTTTTACGTCTTATCTCGAGTCAGTATCTTTGGTTCCATTTACACCTGATTGCCATTGTAGTTCCTAATTACAATCTATTAACAATTAATAACTATACAGTAATTTTTGCTCACACACTGAGCTGACAATCTTTCTTAATTTACAATCTAAAACTATAACAGATTCAATCATACAATAACATATTCAGTTCATTTATTCCAAATTTCACTAACCATCTCTTATTTTTACCTTTTTTGTCAAAAGTTCTTTCAATCGATATTGTACTAGAGTAACGGCATGATAACGATGCGATTATAATTGTATCTGCAGTTATCTGGGCCTTCATTATCTGTCAGAACAGATGCCTTTCCTAAACCACAGGGAATATTAGGTGCACATGTTATTTAAGAATCCTAGTTAATAGGAAGTGTAGGTCCATTAAAAGTCTACATGGTACTTTACTGTACGAGATGTGATGGAGCCAACTATTGGGACCGACTTTTTAGTGTACTATCGCCTGCTGCCAGATGTGACCAACTCATTCCTCGTGTCAGCGTAACTGCACTTTTTACCAGCGGGTGTCGCTGTAGCGCGGTGGTGCATAACACCAAGATGATCCAATCAACAGGCAGTAGATATGCTGAGCTACTGGAGCAGTTCTCACGTATCACACGTCCTCCAGGAGTCCCACAAGAGGTACATCACAGCACCATGCATCGTATTAATACTACCAAGGGCCTACTAATTTCAAGCAGACCCAGTCGCCTTTCTCCAGATTCTTACGCCATTGCAATGACCGAATTTAATTCCACGTCGAAAGGAGACATTATTTATCTGTCTAGCAGCCCTTGGTCATCTCCTCTATATTTGTTCCCAAAGAAGAGCGGCACATGGCGCCAATCTGGGAATATCATGCCCTTAATGCCGGGACAATACTAGGGTGTTACTCCAAACCGCTCTTGACAGACTATAAATGTGCACCATGTGGTGCAACGGTGTTCAGTGTGTTACAGTGTACAAAAGGCTAACTCAAGTACTTCTAGCTGAAGAAAATCTACCGAAGACGGCTATCACTATGCCTCTTCAAAAGCCAGTTCATGATGTCTGGATTAAGAAGTGCTGCCCAGACATGATAAAGATTCATATATCGGTGCTACAAGGGTTGTAATGTTATTTTGCATATCTTGACGATCTTCTCTTTTGTCTGAAACAGTAGAGGTACATGAACAGCACTTACTTGAGGTTTTCAGACACCTAGACGAATACGGTGTCGCTTTGAGAGCTACAAATTGTGTTTTTGGGCAGACAGAGATCACCTTCTTGTGCCCCTCGTATCACCAGTGGGATCGCTACCATTGCCAGAAAAGTCAAAGCCAACTTAGGTATTCCATGGCCAGAGACCGCTTTAGAACTGTGGGGATTCTTAGGAATTCTCAGCTTTTATCAGTGCAATCTGCAGACCCATACCATTAACGCTGATATTTAGCCGGATTTTGCAACATATATCGTGTTCGAACATTATGAATTACCTTGAAGAGAACGGTCTATTGACACACAGCCAACACGGATTTGTAAAACAACCTTCTTGTACAAAAAAACAGCTCTTCATTGAGTGCTATCGAAAGGGATTTCAAATTCATTCCGTATTTCTAGATTTCCAAAAGGCTTTTGATTCCCTACTCGCATGTGGCTTGCAATCAAATTATGTGCTTATGGAATATCGCCTCATCCATGTGACTGGATTCGTGATTTTTTTTTGGCAAAGGGGTCACAGTTTGTACTAACTGACGAAAATTCACCAAGGAAAACAAAAGTGATTTCTGGCGTTCCGCAAGGTAGCGTTATAGGCCCTCTGCTTTTCCTTATCTATATAAACGATTTAGGAGACAATCTGAACAGCTGTTTTAGGTTGTTTGTAGATGATGCTGTCGTTTATCGCCTAACAAAGTCATCAGAAGATCAAAATAAATTGCAAAACGTTTTAGAAAAGACATATGTATGGCACGAAAATTTGTAACTGACGTTAAATAATGAAAAGTGTGAGGTTATACACATCACTGTTAAAAGAAATATGTTAAACGTCAGTTACATGATGAATCAGTCAAATCAAAAACAAATTCACCTAATTGCCTAGAAATTACGATTATGAATAATTGTAAAGAACACAAAGAAAATGTTGTGGTGATGGGAAACCAAAGACAGTGTTTTACTGGCAGAACACTTAGAAGATGCAACAGATCTACCAAAAAAACTGCCTACTCTACATTTGTCTGTCCTATTTTGGAGTACTATCAATGGATGTGTGATCCTTACCAGATAGGAGTAACGGATTACATCAAGTAAGTTCAAAGAAGGGTAGCACATTTTTTATTGTCAAGAAAGAGAGTGTCATGTAAATGATTCGGATTTTGGGTGGACATCATTAAAGCAAAGAGTTTCTCACTGCTGCAGGATCTTCTCAGGAAATTTCAATAACCAACTTTCTCTTCCAAATGCGAAAATATTTTGTTAATGTCAGCCTACACAGGGAGAAACGATTGTTGTAGTTGTGGTCTTCAGTCCTGAGACTGGTTTGATGCAGCTCTCCATGCTACTCTATCCTGCGCAAGCTTCTTCATATCCCAGTACCTACTGCAGCCTACGTCCTTCTGAATCACCTTAGTGTATTCATCTCTTGGTCTCCCTCTACCCTCCACGCTGTCCTCCAATACTAAGGTGGTGATCCCTCGATTTCTCAGAACATGTCCTACCAACCGACCCCTTCTTCTAATCAAGTTGTGCCACAAGCTCCTCTTCTCGCCAATTCTATTCAATACCTCATCATTAGTTATGTGATCTACCCATCTAATCTTCAGCATTCTTCTGTAGCACCACATTTCAAAAGCTTCTATTCTCTTCTTGTCTAAACTATTTATCGTCCACGTTTCACTTCCATACATGGCTACACTCCATACAAATACTTTTAAGAAGCGACTTCCTGACATTTAGATCTATACTCGATATTAACAAATTGTTCTTCTTCAGAAACGCTTTCCTTGCCATTGCCAGTCTACATTTTGTATCCTCTCTACTTCGACCATCATCAGTTATTTTGCTTCCCAAATAGCAAAACTCCTTTACTACTTTAAGTGTCTCATTTCCTAATCTAATTTCCTCAGCATCACCCGACTTAATTCGACTACATTCCATTATCCTCGTTTTGCTTTTGTTGATGTTCATCTTATATCCTCCCTTCAAGACACCATCCATTCCGTTCAACTGCTCTTCCAAGTCCCTTGCTGTCTCTGACAGAATTACAATGTCATCAGAGAACCTCAAAGTTTTCATTTCTTTTCCATGGATTTTAATAGCTACTCCGCACTTTTCTTTTGTTTCCTTTATTGCTTGCTCAATATACAGATTGAATAACATCGGGGATAGGCTACAACCCTGTCTCACTCCCTTCCCAACCACTGTTTCCCTTTCATACTCCTTGACTCTTATAACTGCCATCTGCTTTATGTACAAATTGTAACCAGCCTTTCGCTCCCTGTATTTTACCCCTGCCACCTTCAGAACCTGAAAGAGAGTATTCCAATCAACATTGTCAAAAGCTTCCTCTAAGTCTACAAATGCTAGAAACGTAGGTTTTCCTCTCCTTAATCCTTCTTCTAAGATAAGTCGTAGGGTCAGTATTGCCTCACGTGTTCCAACATTTCTACGGAATCCAAATTGATCTTCCCCAAGGTCGGCTTCTACCAGTTTTTCCATTCGTCTGTAAAGAATTCGCGTTAGTATTTTGCAGCTGTGACTTATTAAACCGATAGTTCGGTAATTTTCACATCTGTCAACACCTGCTTTCTTTGGGATTGGAATTATTATATTCTTCTTGAAGTCTGAGGGTATTTCGCCTGTCTCATACATTTTGCTCACCAGACGGTAGAGTTTTGTCAGGGCTGGCTCTCCCAAGGCTGTCAGTAGTTCAAACGGAATGTTGTCTACTCCAGGGGCCTTGTTTCGACTCAGGTCTTTCAGTGCTCTGTCAAACTCCTCACGCAGTATCATATCTCCCATTTCATCTTCATCTACATCCTCTTCCATTTCCACAATATTGTCCTCAAGTACATCGCCCTTGTATAGACCCTCTATATACTCCTTCTACCTTTCTGCCTTCCCTTCTTTGCTTAGAACTGGGTTTCCATCTGAGCTCTTGATATTCATACAAGTGGTTCTCTTTTCTCCAAAGGTCTCTTTAATTTTCCTGTAGGCAGTATCTATCTGAACCCTAGTGATATAAGCCTCTACAGCCTTACATTTGTCCTCTAGCCATTCCTGCTTAGCCATTTTGCACTTCCTGTTGATATCATTTTTGAGACGTTTGTATTCCTTTTTGCCTGCTTCATTTACTGCATTTTTATATTTTCTCCTTTCATCAATTAAATTCAATATTTCTTCTGTTACCCAAGGGTTTCTACTAGCCCTCGTCTTTTTACCTACTTGGTCCTCTGCTGCCTTCACTATTTCATCCCTCAAAGCTACTCATTCTTCTTCTACTGTATTTCTTTCCTCCATTTATGTCAATTGTTCCCTTATGCTCTCCCTGAAACTCTCTACAACCTCTGGTTCTTTCAGTTTATCCAGGTCCCATCTCCTTAAATTCCCACCTTTTTGCAGTTTCTTCAGTTTTAATCTACAGTTCATAACCAATAGATTGTGGTCAGAGTCCACATCTGCCCCTGGAAATGTCTTACAATTTAAAACCTGGTTCCTAAATTTCTGTCTTACCATTATGTAATCTATCTGATACCTTTTAGTATCTCCAGGGTTCTTCCCTGTATACAACCTTCTTTCATGATTCTTAAACCAAGTGTTAGCTATGATTAAGTTATGCCCTGCACAAAATTCTACCAGGCGGCTTCCTCTTTTATTTCTTAGCCCCAATCCATATTCACCTACTATGTTTCCTTCTCTCCCTTTTCCTACTCTCGAATTCCAGTCACCTATGACTATTAAATTTTCCTCTCCCTTCACTACCTGAATAATTTCTTTTATCTCATCATACATTTCATCAATTTCTTCATCATCTGCAGAGCTAGTTGGCATATAAACTTGTACTACTGTAGTAGGCGTGGGCTTTGTGTCTATCTTGGCCACAATAATGCGTTCACTATGCTGTTTGTAGTAGCTTACCCGTACTCCTATTTTTTTTATTCATTATAAAACCTGTTCCTGCATTACCCATATTTGATTTTGTATTTATAACCATGTATTCACCTGAGCAAAAGTCTTGTTCCTCCTGCCACTGAACTTCACTAATTCCCACTATATCCAACTTTAACCTATCCATTTCCCTTTTTAAATTTTCAAACCTACCTGCCCAATTAAGGGATCTGACATTCCATGCTCCGATCCATAGAACACCAGTTTTCTTTCTCCTGATAACGACATTCTCTTGAGTAGTCCCCGCCTGGAGAATCGAATGGGGGACTATTTTACCTCCGGAATATTTTACCCAAGAGGACGGACGCCATCATCATTCAATCATACAGTAAAGCTGCATGCCCTCAGGAAAAATTACCGCTGTAGTTTCCCCTTGCTTTCAGCCGTTCGCAGTACCAGAACAGCAAGGCCATTTTGGTTAGTGTTACAATGCCAGATCAGTCAATCATCCAGACTGTTGTCCCTGCAACTACTGAAAAGGCTGCTGCCCCTCTTCAGGAACCACACGTTTGTCTGGCCTCTCAACAGATACCCCTCCATTGTGGTTGCACCTATGGTACAGCTATCTGTATCGTTGAGGCACGCAAGACTCCCCTCCAACGGTAAGGTCCATGGTAGTTATCACATTAAAATAAGGGAAATCAGAGCTCGCATGGAAAGATACAAATGTTCGTTTTTTCCACACATTATTGTGAAGATGGTTTGATGAACCATCTGCCAGGCTCTTAAGTGTGATTTGCAGAGTATTTATGTAGATGTACAGGGTTATTACAAATGATTGAAGCAATTTCACAGCTCTACAATAACTTTATTATTTGAGATATTTTCACAATGCTTTGCACACACATACAAAAACTCAAAAAGTTTTTTTAGGCATTCACAAATGTTCGATATGTGCCCCTTTAGTGATTCGGCAGACATCAAGCTGATAATCAAGTTCCTCCCACACTCAGCGCAGCATGTCCCCATCAATGAGTTCGAAAGCATCATTGATTCGAGCTCGCAGTTCTGGCACGTTTCTTGGTAGAGGAGGTTTAAACACTGAATCTTTCACATAACCCCACAGAAAGAAATCGCATGGGGTTAAATCGGGAGAGCGTGGAGGCCATGACATGAATTGTTGATCATGATCTCCACTGCGACCGATCCATGGGTTTTCCAATCTCCTGTTTCAGAAATGCTTCTGCTTTAGCCTTTTCCGTAAGATTTTCCAAACCGTCGGCTGTGGTACGTTTAGCTCCCTGCTTGCTTTATTCGTCGGCTTCCACGGGCTACGCATGAAACTTGCCCGCACGTGTTCAACCGTTTCTTCGCTCACTGCAGGCTGACCCGTTGATTTCCCCTTACAGAGGCATCCAGAAGCTTTAAACTGCGCATACCATCGCCGAATGGAGTTAGCAGTTGGTGGATCTTTGTTGAACTTCGTCCTGAAGTGTCGTTGCACTGTTATGATTGACTGATGCCAGTGCATTTCAAGCACGACATACGCTTTCTCGGCTCCTGTCGCCATTTTGTCTCACTGCGCTCTCGAGCGCTCTGGCGGTAGAAACCTGAAGTGCGGCTTCAGCCGAACAAAACTTTATGAGTTTTTCTACGTATCTGTAGAGTGTCGTGACCATATGTCAATGAATGGAGCTACAGTGAATTTATGAAATCGCTTCAATCATTTGTAATAGCCCTGTAGATGTGACTGTACCTCATTCAGTAGATCTTCAGGAGCCTCTCACCACACCAATGCGTGGTCCGAAAGTTAAAGGAAAAACATCAATACAGTGGACAGACACAACGAATGTCATTTTCGAATCAGCTAAACTAAGCATAGCAAACGCAGCACTTGTTGCACATGAGGCATTAGGAGCACATCTCATGCTTGTAGTGGATGCCAGCCGATCTGCAATCGACAGCACATTACAACATGTACTTGTTGACTGGCATCCTCTCACATGGTACTCGCATAAACTCTCCCCAGCAAAGTAAAAATGGAGCGTGTACCACCACATATTGCTGTTTACGAGTCCTTAAAATATTTTTGTGCGGAATTGGAGGTGAGGGAATTTGCAATTTATACACACCATAAACCTCCCGTCTATGCCTTTTGTCAAAGAAATGACAAGTGCCTGCCAAGATAATATAATCATTTGGAGTTCATGCACAATTTTTTACTGATGTGTGACATGTATCAGGAATTGATAGCACAGATTACCTTTCCCATGTGAACTGTATCATGGAGGCATTAAACTTCATGCAGCTAGCCATGGTACAAGAATCTGACCAGGAGCTGCAGGGACTTCTAACACACACCGCATTGAGTCTTCAGCTGAGACTTATCAACATTCTGTAGACAAATTACGAAATATTTTGCGAGGTTTCAAACGGTGGAATTAGTCCATTTGTTCCTTCTGCGTTTCGTAAACTTTCTTTTGAAAGCTTACACAACCCATGTCACCCCAGTTTCAGGGCAACAAGTAAACTAATAACTAGACGTTTTATATGGCCAGAAATACAAGAAGAGTGTCAGACTTGGGCTCGCTCACGTCCACAACGCCAGGGCAGCAAGATTTCTCGCCATATCCATACCCAAGTGTGAGATTTTCAAGACTCATCAGCACGATTTACACATGTTTTCACTGATGTGATAGCACCATAATCCTCTTCATATGGATAAAGATAACTTTTCTCAGCGAATGGCCGTTTTATTCGATCACCAGAGGCCATCTCAGTGGACAACGTTTGTGCCAAGACACAGGCTACTGCCTTTGTGTCACATTGGGTATCCTGCTTTCGTTGTCCAGTTTATGTTACAACAGACCAAGGATTTCAGTTTGAGTCTGAACTATATGTTCAGTGATCAAATCTTGCGGTGTGGTGCACCACAAAACAACAAGCTGAAACCCTGCAGATAATGAATGGTATGACTGAACGCTGGTACTGGTTCAAAACAGCAGTAATTTGTCATGAGTCAAAATGGACATCTGTGTTACAATTAGTCTTACTCGGCCTACGTAGGACTCATTGCTGGCTGAGTTAGTACATGGAGAAACTCTATGGCTACCCGTTGAATTTGTCGAACCACGTGGAATCATGATAGATATCTCAAATGAGTCAGATTTTATTACTCAAGGGGACGAATTCCACTAATCCGCCCATTTCAAACATCGCTTCATGAAACCTCACAAACCTTGGTGCATCGAGGTGCAGTCCTGTGCACATATAATACTACACAGAGATAATGTGAAACCTGCACTGACGTTTCCGTACACTGGTCCGCACCATATCCTTTGCAGAAGTGGAAGAACATTGGACATTTTCATCAACGATAAACCTAACACTGTTGCAGTCGACAGAGTGAAGCCAACTTTCGCTTTCCAAGAAACGTCACAACAAAATGCTCAATGCAACCAGTCATGGTCTACGCCCAAAGTTCAACAACCTCCACCGGGACAATCGTTGGCTCAACCACAACGCCATACTCGTTCCAGGCGGCACATACATTTTCCGGCGTGATTCCAGAACGACGCTCCGCTTCCCCCGAGGGGCTGCTGTAACGACACGCAGCAGACCACAGCGATGTCAGATGGACAGCTCATTTGCTTGACGAATTGTCGACAGGATGCACGCATTGGCCACCAGGAGCATTTTAACCGGTTTCTCCTTGCTGCAGTGCGAAGTTCTGTGACTATTAATTCCTGTGTACTAATTCTCAATTAGTTACCGAACAAACTTGACGGTTTTCGCTTTATGTTAGCTAATTATGTAACGACTTCCCTGTGCGTTAGTGTAATTGTTCTACGTATGAAGTGCACGATTGTTCTAAATAAAACGCTGTCTCAAGATACTGCATTACATTTCATATTTGTTCCCACTGAGTTAGAACACAGCATACGTATTAAGTTCGTAAGTCTAGCAACAGACTGCGACAAGCTTGACATTCAAAGCCCTCAAGTTACATAGTGATCATAAAGCCAAAATATCTCCAATTGTACTCCAAAGTTTAGAACATTGACAGGCAATCGCACTTAAAAGTGTGTGAGATTTTATTATAAATAAAAAGTTAGTACCCTAGACTTCACGAGGGAGAAAGAAACACAAAACGAAAGAAATTCCAAATTGGTTTTACTTATTCGAAAGGGATTTTCGAATGTTACTTTTACCCCATCTTTATTAGAGTATTTGAACTTCACGGATGATTTAAACCTATATTAGTACCTAGTTTTTGCTTCGATAACTTTTCTGTAAGCGCTAGAGTTTAAAAGCTACATTACTACATATCCCCCTGCACGAATTCGTTAGGCTGATGACACCCTGAAAACTATGCCTCTAGAATTACGACTGAACATGTGGAAACGCTGGCCACCGGTAGCGTTGGTGGGGTGAACCACGGCCGCCTAATACAGGCCGTGGGTGAACGAATGTCTGTACAAGTTTTCGTTGCACGTGAAAGCGCTGTGAACCTCGGGGTAGGGGCATCTCAAAGAAGTTACGGTGGTTTATCTTCCATTTTTGTTTGATTCCCGCTAGTCGCTAGTTATTTCGTACTTTCGTAGTTACTCAGGTGTGGGAAGTACAAGAGTCTGGTGTTTACAGTTTGAGTGGTTAACTAACGTTCCATTAAAGAAAGTGTTCTTGCAATATGAGTAAAGCACATCCCCCAGAACTGAAGAAGTAAGTATTTGAAACTATTTTGTTAGAAGAAGCCGGTAAGGTAATGTGGGTATGTGATCCATTGAAGTGCATTCCTTCTCAACTTGAGACTCGGTTCAAGTTGATCAGGATATGAAGTTTTTCAATAACAAATACCCCCCAAAAAAAAATGTTGGAACTCCCGTTTGTAAGAATGAAATTAACCTTCCGTAACTGTTGTGAAATTTAAGTATCGAATAGTTTGTTTCTAGAACTAAGAATGGAAAAGTTTGTCAAAAATTTTAACATTTCAATACTTTCCCTCTCACCAGGTTCATGGACAAGAAGTTGTCGTGTAAGTATTACTTGAGTATAAGAGCTGTGCAATCAAAGCCAAAAGGCGTAAAAGCTTCTTAAGTTCTTTTCCATACAGAATCATTTTTAGATCTAATGTTAGTATTCTTGTACAGTAAAACTAAATGGCGGACGCCTTGTTACGGGTATTCTACGTGGATTTGACCCGTTCATGAATTTAGTCGTTGACGAGACTATTGAAGAATGTAAGGATGGAACGAAGAACAATATTGGCATGGTGGTAAGTGCAGTTGTAATTGTATAGTTAAGTGCATGTAAATGTTAGTTTTGATTTGTGTTTAGATATGCTTTACACTCGAGTATGATCTAATGCTGTAACACCACGTTCAGTCTCGCTTAAATCTTGATAACCTGCCATTGTAACAGCAGTTACTGGTCTAAAGATTTGTGCCAGATTCTTGTTTTCTAATATATAGTAGTAGTAGTAGTAAAGGGGACAGTTGAAAATGTGTGCTCCAACTGGGACTCGAACCCAGGATCTCCTGCTTACATGGCAGATACACTATCCATTTGAGCCACCGAGGGAACAGGATAGCGCGACTCCAGGGACTTATCCCTTGCTCGCTCCCCATGAGACCCACATTCCCAACTTAATGTCTACACACTACATCCGTAGTGCAACTGCACAATACACTAATCACTCGTGGCAGACAATCTTACTGAGTCCCCTAGGGGTTAGAGTAATACATGTGCATCCATGCAGGAGGAGGAGGTCAATGGCCAGTTACCCTTAACTATATGAAGATGGTATCTGTCCTTTCGGTCATGTCCGAAGGAACAGATACCATCAGTGACCATGCAGCACCCTAGAATGAAATAATTAAATCAAGAAAAAATTACTAAACTATTATTGTACTAAATTAAGACTACAATATTCCCATCTTTTCTAGGTGAAATTATGTAAGATTGCTCCAGTAGAAAATGTTTTCAGAGATGTTCTATTGCAGATGAATGTGATGTTTCCCTGACAGCTATGTCTGAGCTTACTAAATAAGAGCAGGTGCTACTATTATAATGCAGGAGTGCTGTATCTTTGCCATTAGGTCAAGTGTACTTACGTTCTAAACATATATATTTATTAAGACTATAACTACGTAAAATGTGACGAGTTGGACCATTTCATGTGTCTGGTTTGTATGACATGACATTACAACAAGCAAAGGAACTAAGAGACCGTTTCATGGACAGATACTTAATAATATGCAAGTTTTCAATTTTTTTTTTTTTTTTTTCAAGAAAATGTGAAACAAGTGTTTTCTTTATTTCAAACCAGGAGCTAGCCAAAGTTTGCAGTTGTGTTTGTGCATGTTTTTAATCTGCAAGAACTGTTCCTGAAACTAGATTAACGTGTTAAGTTCTTGGCACTTTCACCAACTCAGATTGGAGCCAAACACTTAAGCTATGATACCAGCTTGTGTTGTTTTTGATTTCTGTCAAAGTGAAGGGTTAACGCCAGGGGTTCATATGCATGCTAATTGCTATGTTGCTTGTGTGTAAGATTCCTTCTCGTAGCTAGGTATTGTTTTGAAAGTGAATGATGATGAAAGCGATGCAACAGTTAGATTTATGCATCCACATGGGCCATCATTCTCCTTTTACTGGTCTGAAAATGATGCTTGTAACATTCCATTCTCCCACATTTTGTCAAGTAGACATCAATACAATGACAAGGTGTACTTACGGTCTGTCATGTTTCTTGTAAATTTGTGGAAGTGAAATGGTCTTTACTTAAGAGTAAAATGAATGTGCAATGAGACACATTATGGATCAGTGTTAAGTAGTTTGTGGTTGTATTGTAAAAGTGAAAATCCAGTCTACAGCTGAGGCTGTCTGCTTGCAGTTATTAGGTTCTGGTGAACGACTTGGCTGAACAATGTGTATGAAGGGCTTGGAGCTACATAGTGACAAGCCACACTTTTGACATACATGATTTTTTGTGTATATACAAAGACGGGCAATGACAACTTACAGTGCACTCTCCTGAACATATTAACATTCTGCAGTGTGTCATTATTGTTCCCTAAGCATTTCATATTATAATTTAATTTTTAAATTTATCCTATTAAGACAAATTTTAGGTCTGATGAAACTCTTCTGTTTGCCGCTGTATGTCTGTTAGAAACAGAGGTTCTGCTTGTCACCTTTTCAGTCTTCTAAATGAAGTATTACATTCTGTCATTTCTCAATCTTCAGTTTTTTTCTGAAAGATTTGTGCCGTTTGTGAAATTGTGTGTGTGTGTGTGTGTGTGTGTGTGTGTGTGTGTGTGTGTGTGGAAAAAAAGAAAAAAAACCTGTTAAATTTCGGCAGGGAACATTGAAAAATTGAGTTTTTCTTCTTAAAAATCAATTAATTAGAAAAGCAGATATGTATTTGCTTTCCAATAATTTTTACCATATACTAAACCTCAGTTTATGACGAATGTTCACTGCACATTCCATAATTTTAGAATAATTTACATGGAAACTGTGGTCAGTTAGTTTTCAAATCAGTTGCGCAGCACATTTCATTACTATGAATATAATTGAGATTATTATAAAAATTGGCCAAAGTTCATTTCATGTATCAAACAAGTATACAAAGTTTTAACATGATGCCTCTATACATGGGTGCCCTGACCTGATTTGACATGGAGAGACCCATATGCAAATCTTTCAAAGTTACCACACATTAGTAACAATGGAGTGGAAATAAGTGTGATGCTGCTGCCACTTCAGTTTCAATATCCAGTGCCTCTGTGCTAGAAGTTCTGCATTGTCTACCCGATTTCAAGCTCTGATGTCGAAAACATCACTGCACTTTCTGTGTAAGTCATTGTGGTATTACATGTGGTTCAGGGAGATTTCGTTGCAGCTTCTCTGTAGTGCTGGAGAAAATCATTTACAAAGTTTTCTATTTTTCTGCCCCCTTCTTTGATTTGTATGTTATACCTCCCTGCCTTTTCCATTTTCGCATTTTGTGATATCCCACACTACTTTGCTTTTATTTTCTGCCCAGTGTATTTATTTATTTTTCAGCAAGGAATAATCTGCCATTTTGTATGTGTCCGTGATCTAGGAACTATGTATTAGTGTTGGGCTTTTGTAATGACCTGAGAAAATTGTATCAGGGATGATTGGGCTTTTGTAATGACCTGAGAAAATTGTATCAGGGAAGATTTCCGTATACCCACAGTTATCCATCCCTTTTTCCATGGCCGCTGCTGTTGCTGTGGCTATGTTTCAAAATCTCTTGAAAAAATTAAGCATTGTGCCGAATTTATGGAATTAAATATCTCCATTGTTTTCAATAAACATTTTGTACCAGCTTTGATTTACAAGTGCCCTAACAAAAGTAAGCATTTTAGTTTTCAAAAAGATCTTTTTGTTGGCCTGCAGTTCATGGATTTTACTAATGCTGTCTGTAGCTTTATTACCTAGTAGTAATGTTCAGATAGGCCTAGAAATTAATAAAACTCTCCCTGTCGAGACTTCCCTGGTCTAAAACTTGGCCTGAATTTTTCATACACTATATTGTATGTCATTTACGACGACAGCGGAGTTTAGGTTCGTTCTGCACATCTGACGTTACAAAACAGTCAGCCAATGAACAAGCAACGACGTTGCCAGAGCTCGACTGCAGTGCAGAGCACGGACAAGTGGCTTCAGTTTTAGAAACGCTCTGTCATAAATAAAGTAATTGAACAAAAGCAATGTCTTGATAGCAGACTATCTTTTATAGAAAGTTTAGAAGAAGCATTCCTTATACCAATTGCTTCATATTCTATTAATTAATTAAACCAGACAAGCAATAAGCCTCCTAATTCAAGCGATAGCGGTGTTTGTATCATTCTCACGAACTGCTTTTTCCCAATATAGCGCAGCAGTAATTGTTTATTTCCTATTGTACTTCGACAAATGTGAGTAATTCATAGTCATACCAACAGTGTTTGTCGGTATTTTGTGTGATATTTTAGAGTGCTGCAGGAATTCTGTTGAAGGACAAGCTGTGTTAGCGTAATGGTTAAGGTGTTTGACTGCTAAGTGAAAGGTTCTCAGTTCAGACCTTGTTCGGTGCTTAGTGTTTTCTTTATTTAAAAACAATTTCAAAGTGTCTTCATGAATTTTATTCGTTTGAATGTAATTTTTTGAAATTTCTAGTGCTTTGTCTCTTCATTATAATCATAAGGTTTCGGTTTTTCTAATTTTGTCCTCCAATATTTCTTTTCATAGCAATTAAAAACAATGAAAAGGCACACATACAATATTCATGTTGTCTGTTTTGTTTGTATATCTTCTCTTCCGCAGTCGCTGTTTTACTATTCATATTGAGATATATTCTTTTGCGACAGTATTAAAAGTATTATTTAGAGCAGAATGTTGGCTCGTACGTTGCTGAGCTACTTGATTGTCTGACGCAATTCTTTGCCTCGCTGCTTTGGCAACATCATCATATTCAATGTTTTCATTGACTGATCTATGTTTTGGCAAGTATTTGCTGTCCATTGTGACAAACAGAAATTGTTTGCGCACTGCGCCTCACTGACAATATATTTTAGTTTCTATGTTTTATTATGTCCACAATTCAGTTTTGTGTACTTCGCCAACTTTGTTTTAATCAGAACGTTTTAGAAAAAAGCGAAATGACTCTGGTATAAATAAAACTTTTATTACAGTCGCGAAAGACAGAATATTTCTCAATATTACATATGACACCTATCTGGTACTTAAATGAGATATTGTTATACAGTAAATTTTATATGAAATTTAGGTATCTTGTCCACATTACATTCTCAGCATTGTGGCAACTAAAATCAACCATACGGAAAGTATAGGCTATGGACTTTTACCTATGCAAGCTCTTCAAAATTTCGTGCAATGGTTTACTACATTTAATGCTGCAGAATAACTGTGTTGAACATCGGAACAAAATTGTTATTTATGGGGGGAAGGTATCAGTCAAGAAGATGTGTAAAAATCAAAGTTTTGGACCAAATAGTTTTTGTGAAATCGAATAAGTGTGTCAAAGCAGTCGGAACACCATGTCAGCACAGGTGAGCAGTGCAGTGATGACAGTCGCGCACGCGCGGAATGCAGGAAGCACGTCTCTGTAGCAGCGAAAGGGTTAATGCGGCCGTGGTGGCTTCGCTTCACAAACTGTGCGCTCCCCCCCTAAACGTAAGTTTGCGAACTATACTATACTATGGTGCTGCTTCTCTTGGTGTGTGAATCATTTGCAACTGGCAATGCAGCAATCTCCCGTGTCCGAGCGAGCATGCTTGAGCCGCCGAGATAAAAGAATTGAACTATAGTAGTAGTGTTCACCTTTTATGCCATAAGTGTGTACTTAAGTACTTTGAAGTTCAAGTTTTAACTCCTGTGTTAATATTCATGTCTGTGTATTATTATGTTGCTTTTGAGGGCTGGAAATTTTTCTAAGGCCTAAGTAGTGGAATAATCCCCCGTCCTTCCATCCTTTACGTAGTTTCCCATGGCAACTTTGTCATTCATTCTATATGATGACAGCACTTCTGCTGTATTCCAGTGTTGCTTACCATACTCTGTGTTGCATACCACTATGCTGTTCAAAAGTGTTAAGTTTCAAGGTGGAGTACTTTATTTCTAATAGGTTGCACATTGTGACCTAGAGTAGATAATGCAAGACACCTCTGGTGTGGTACATTCTATCTTTCACTCTCTAAAATGATTGATACACTTTAAGAAAGGGAGCTTGTTGCCAGTTTATTTATTTAGTTTATGGGTTACTAAATTTTAAAGGTATGGTGATATGAATCAGTAAACTGTAGATACACTGAGGTGGTGGGCTAGCAATAAGCACATGTACAGATGGCAGTAGTACTGCATACACAAGGTATAAAACAGCAGTGCATTGGTGGAGCTGTCATTTGTGCTAATGTGATTCATGTTGGAATGTTTCTGGCATGATTATAGCCCGGCAGGAATTTAGACTTTCAAAGCGGAATGGTAGTTGTAGCTAGGTGCATGTAGCATTCAATTTCAGAAATCACTAGGGAATTTAATATTCAGAGATCCACAGTTAAGAGTGTGCTGAGAATACCAGATTTCTGGCATTACCTCACCATGGACAGCAAAGTGGCTGATGGCATTCATTTAATGACAGAGCAGCAGCTTTTGTGTAGAGTTGTCAGTGTTAATAGACAAGAAACATTTCATGAAATAACAGCTGAAATAAAAGTGGGACATACAATGAACCTATCTGTTAGGGCAGTGTGGTGAAATGTGGCAGAAATGGGTTTTGGCTGTAACAGACAGATGCGAGAGTGCCTTTGCTAACAGCAAGACACTGCCTACAGCAGCTCTCCTGGGCTCGTGACGGTATCTGTTGAACCCTATATGTGTGGAAAACAGTGGCCTGGTCAGGTGAATCCTGGTTTCAGTTTGTAAGTGTGTGGCACTGGCCCTCTACAACGGCATGGTCACAAGTTGTCAACAAGGTGCTGTGCAAGATGGTGGTGGTTCCACAATGGTGTAGGCTGTTTTTACATGAAATACTCCTGCCCCCGCCCCAGGGGGGCTCGCCACTCTTTGGCGGGTTCATGCATGGCTACCTTGGGGCCCCTCCCCCTGCGGGTCAGGGGTAAGAATAGGCCCGAGGTATTCCTGCCTGTCGTAAGAGGCGACTAAAAGGAGTTTCAACCGTTTCGGCCTTCCATGTGATGGTTCCCCTTGGGGTTTGACCTCCATTTTTCAAACTTCTACAGAAGTACGAGCCTTTTGGGGAAGGACACCTTACGTGGTGTACCACTGGTCCTAAGTGCACTAAGACCTTGGCACTCAGCATTGCACCAGCATTGTAACCATACCCACTATTCCTCAAATTGGGCCTAAACGCCCGATGGGTTGTCCAAGTTACGCCCATAGTGCATCTCCATCTGCACCAGCGATCATAATGGCCTTTCCATGGCACCAGAAATCCAGCACGGTAGCCAGCCCGTTGTGGTGGGGTCGTCATGTACCCTCTAGGTTGTAGCCCCCTGACAACACAGGGATCGTACTGCCGATACCTGAGCTGCACCCTCCCCACGTCGGCCAAGGAGTAGATGCCCGTCTCCTTGGGGCATCAGGACTCCTGGCAATGGTCATCCTGCCAGGTGGCCCTTGCTGCGGCTGGGTGGCGCCCGTGGGGAGAGCCCCTGGTCGGAGTGGGTGGTATCGGGGCGGACGTTTCGCAGATGAAACGTCAACACGTATCAGGTCGCTCTGCGGCCGAGTCTTTCAAACGGAAAGGTACTGTCTCTAGTTCTGGTTCTCCTGCCCTTTCCCCCTTGGCCACTCCCTGGGAGGAGGGACAGGCCCGCTGGCTTGGAGCGAAGTACTTCCCCCGCTATTTGGTCTGTTCTCGAACCAATGGGGGACGTTCGCCACCTCCAAGCCCATGTTCTTTGTTCAGCACATTGAGGACATCTTCGGGGAAATCGAGGCTCTCAGTAAGATGCATTCGGGGTCCGTTCTTATCAAGACCACGTCCGCCACACAGTCGGCGGCGCTCCAGGCGTGCGACCGCTTAGGGGACATCCCAGTATCCATTGTCCCACATCTGGCACTAAATAGGACACAGGGGGTTATTTTTCATCGTGACCTCCTGCTGCAATCTGATGAGGAGCTCAGGGCCAACCTGGAGCGCTGAGGCGTGCATTTCGTCCGGCGAGTCCAGCGCGGCCCCAAAGACCGTCGCATCGACACCGGGGCCTTTATCCTCGCCTTCGAGGGGGACGTTCTCCCGGAGAAGGTAAAGGTGATGTGCTACCGGTGTGACGTGCGACCTTACGTCCCGCCTCCTATGCGCTGTTTTAGGTGTTTGCGCTTTGGGCACATGTCGTCACGGTGTGAGGCTGAGCCCCTTTGTGGCGATTGTGGACGTCCTCTTCGTGAGGAACATACATGCACCCCACCACCTCGGTGCATTAATTGTCCTGGCGTCCACTCGCCTAGATCCTCAGACTGCCCCGCATATCAGAAGGAGAAAAAGATACAAGAAATCAAAACTTTGGATCGGCTCTCTTATTCTGAGGCCAGGAAGAAGTATGACCGCCTCCAACCCGTGCCATTGACCACTTCGTTTGCCTCAGTTGTGTCCACTCCTTCTGCGATATCCTCACCCTTATCCTGTCCCCCCTCCGCCTCCTCTGCCCATCAGGGGGCTCTGCCTCCGCCTCCCAAATCCCTCCCTTCCAAATCCTCCTCCCCCGTGGCCCCCACCCCCTCTGCCCCAGGGGCCACCCTTCCTCCTCCTCCTCCCCCCATGCCACCTGAGAAGCGATCCTCTTCTCAGGCGTCCATCGGGGAAACGTTCCGGACCCCAGCTTCTGAGGTCCGGCGTTCCGAAACGGACCCCGCACGTGAGGACCTTCTTCGGGTCCAGCCCACCATCCCTGTGCCTCCTCGGCCTTCCAAGAAGGCCTCCAAGAAGAAGTCTCTATCCCCCTCTCCACCCCAGCGCGTTTCGTCTGACGCTCCATCCGTGAGTCGCTGCTCCCGGCCGTCCTCAGTTTCGCCGGGACGCTCTGCTGCCAGGCGCTCAGCTGGCCTTTCGTCGGCAAATGATGCTGCCCCTCCTACACAACCAGGGACAGCGGCCGCAGCTGGCGATGACTCGATGGAACAGGATCCGCCTCCTGCCGGTTGTAGCGTTGTTCCCTCGAAACCTGGCCCTCCGCGGCCGTCGAGGTGACCAGCTCTTCCCCCGTCTCGTTCCCCCTCTTTTTTGACTAGCGATGGCCTTGTTACATTGGAACATAAGAGGTATTCGATCTAATCGGGAGGAATTACAACTGCTCCTCCGCCTGCACTGTCCGCTCATCCTTGGTCTCCAGGAAACCAAGTTGCGCCCGACTGACCGTATTGCCTTTACCCAATATACCTCGGAGCGGTATGACCTCACCCCTGTGGACTGTATCCCAGCTCATGGTGGGGTCATGTTGCTCGTTCGGGACGATGTCTATTACCATCCCATCCCATTGACCACCCCACTCCAAGCAATAGCTGTCCGCATTACTCTTTCTGCTTTTACTTTTTCAGTTTGTACCATCTACACTCCACCGTCATCTGCTGTTAGTCGGGCTGACATGATGCATCTGATCGTTCAGCTTCCCCCGCCATTTTTATTGTTTGGCGACTTCAATGCCCATCAGCCCCTTTGGGGCTCTCCTGCATCCTGTCAAAGAGGCTCACTCTTGGCGGATGTCTTCAACCATCTCAATCTTGTCTGCCTCAATACCAGCACCCCGACTTTCCTCTCAGACTCTACTCATACCTACTCCCACTTGAACCTCTCGATCTGTTCTACCACTCTTGCCCGTCGGTTCGAGTGGTATGTCCTTTTTGACACCTATTCGAGCGACCACTTCCCCTGTGTCGTTTGTCTCCTGCACCACACCCCATCCCCACGTCCTTCAAGCTGGAACATACTGAAAGCTGACTGGAGACTTTACTCCTCCCTGGTGACCTTTCCGGACCACGATTTTCTCAGTTGTGACAGTCAGGTCGAATACCTCACGGCTATTATCATCAATGCTGCCGAACATTCCATTCCTCGTACTACCTTTCCGTCCCCTGGTGGAACGAGGCTTGTAGGGACGCTATCCGTGCTCGACGACGTGCTTTACGCACCTTTCGCCGCCATCCTACGTTGGCGAATTGTATTGAATACAAACGACTCCGAGCGCAATGCCATAGAGTCATCAAAGACAGCAAAAAAGCTTGTTGGGCCTCTTTCACCAGCTCCTTTAACAGTTTTACTCCCTCTTCCGTCGTTTGGGGTAGCCTGTGCCGGCTGTCGGGCTTTAAGGCCCACTCCTCGGTACCTGGCCTGACCTCAGGTAATGAGGTCCTTGTTGATCCTGTGGCTGTCTCCAACGCCTTTGGCCGCTTTTTCGCGGAGGTTGCAAGCTCCGCCCATTACCATCCTGCCTTCCTTCCCAGGAAAGAGGCAGAAGAGGCTCGGCGACCTTCCTTCCACTCGCTGAATCTGGAAACTTATAATGCCCCCTTTACTATGCGGGAACTCGAACGTGCGCTTACACTGTCCCGGTCCTCTGCTCCGGGGCCAGATGCCATTCACGTTCAGATGCTGGCACACCTTTCTCCGTCGGGCAAAAGCTTCCTTCTTCGTACCTACAATCGCGTTTGGACCGAAGGTCAAGTCCCCATGCGTTGGCGTGACGCCGTTGTTGTTCCTATACCCAAACCCGGGAAGGATAGACACCTTCCTTCTAGTTACCGCCTCATTTCTCTTACAAGCTGTGTCTGTAAGGTGATGGAGCGCATGGTTAATGCTCGGTTAGTCTGGATTCTTGAATCTCGATGGCTACTTACTAATGTCCAATGCGGCTTTCGTCGCCGCCGCTCCGCTGTTGACCACCGTGTGACCTTGTCGACATTCATCATGAACAACTTTTTGCGAAGGCGCCAAACGGTAGCCGTGTTCTTCGATTTGGAGAAGGCTTATGATACCTGTTGGAGAGGAGGTATCCTCCGCACTATGCACAGGTGGGGCCTACGCGGTTGCCTGCCCCTTTTTATTGATTCCTTTTTAACGGATCGAAAGTTTGGGGTACGTGTGGGTTCCGTATTGTCCGACGTCTTCCTCCAGGAGAACGGAGTGCCTCAGGGCTCCGTCTTGAGCGTAGCCCTTTTTGCCATCGCGATCAATCCAATTATGGATTGCATTCCACCTAATGTCTCGGGCTCTCTCTTTGTCGATGACTTCGCGATCTACTGCAGTGCCCAGAGAACGTGCCTCCTGGAGCGCTGCCTTCAGCGTTGTCTAGACAGCCTCTACTCATGGAGCGTGGCAAATGGCTTCCGGTTCTCTGAAGAGAAGACGGTATGTATCAACTTTTGGCGATATAAAGCGTTCCTTCCGCCATCCTTACATCTCGGTCCCGTTGTTCTCCCATTCGTGGACACAACTAAGTTTCTAGGGCTCACGTTGGACAGGAAACTGTGTTGGTCTCCACATGTCTCTTATTTGGCGGCCCGTTGTACATGTTCCCTTAATGTCCTCAGAGTTCTTAGCGGTTCAACTTGGGGAGCGGATCACACTGTCCTGCTTCGCTTGTATCGGTCCATAGTCAGATTGAAGCTGGATTATGGGAGCTTCGTCTACTCGTCCGCTCGGCCATCCCTCTTACGCCGGCTCAACTCCATCCACCATCGGGGGATACGTCTTGCGACCGGAGCCTTCTACACTAGTCCTGTCGAGAGCCTTCATGCTGAAGCTGCCGAGTTACCATTGACCTACCGGCGCGACGTACTGCTGTGTCGGTATGCCTGCCGGCTGTTGTCTATGCCCGACCACCCCTCTTACAAGTCCTTCTTCGCCGATTCTCTCGACCGTCAGTACGGGTTGTATGTGTCTGCCCTGCTGCCCCCCCGGAGTCCGCTTCCGTCGCCTGCTTCGACAATTGGATTTTGCCCTCCCTACCATCTTCAGAGAGGGTGAGAGCCCGACACCACCTTGGCTCCAGGCTCCGGTTCATATTTATCTCGACCTCAGCTCACTCCCGAAGGAGGGTACTCCGGCTGCAGTGTATTGCTCACGGTTTGTCGAACTTCGTGCTCGACTTGCCGGTCACACCTTTATTTACACCGATGGCTCCAAAACTGATGATGGTGTCGGCTGTGCCTTTGTCGTCGGGGCCGCCACCTTTAAATACCGGCTCCTCGACCAATGTTCCAGCTTTACGGCCGAGCTTTTTGCTCTCCATCAGGCCGTTCAGTATGCCCGCTGCCACCACCATTCATCGTATGTACTCTGCTCTGACTCACTCAGTGCTCTTCAGAGCCTTGGAGCTCCCTATCCGGTCCATCCCTTGATTCAACAGATACAGCAGTCCCTCCATTCTTTCGCTGATAATGGTGGTTCTGTCAGCTTTCTGTGGGTTCCCGGACATGTAGTAGTACCTGGGAATGAGACTGCGGATGCTGCAGCCAAGGCTGCAGTCCTCCTACCTCGGCCAGCCTCCTATTGCGTCCCGTCATCTGACGTTCGTGGGGATGTATGTAAGAGGCTTGTGTCGTTGTGGTGGGATGCTTGGTCATCCCTCCAAGGAAACAAGCTCCGGGCAGTAAAACCGCTCCCAACTGCTTGGACAACATCCTCCCGACCATCTCGGCGCGAGGAGGTCCTTCTGACCAGGTTGCGGATTGGGCATTGCCGGTTTAGCCACCGCTACCAGCTCTCCGGTGACCCAGCCCCGCAGTGCCCTTGTGGTCAGGCATTAACAGTGCGCCATGTTTTATTGTCGTGTCCCCGTTTTAGTCAATTTCGTGTTGTCCTGTCCCTGCCATCTACTTTACCGGATGTTTTAGCTGATGACACTCGAGCAGCTGCTCGTATTCTGCGTTTTATAACTTTAACTGGCTTGTCCAAAGACATTTAACCTTTTTACTTATTTTATCTGCATCTTTGTCAGGTCCTTCTGGTGTCCCCCCCATCCCCTTGAGTTTTACCAGATTCCATGTGCTCTACCAACAGTGACTGGGCGCTAATGACCTCAGCAGTTGAGCGCCCTTAAACCCAACCAAAAAAAAAAAAAAAACAAACCTTGGGGCCCCAGCCTTTGCAGCATTTTTCCCTTCTGTGCTGCATGTCTATCCTATTGCTATTCTTTTTCTCCTCCCTTGGGGAACGTGTCTGGGATGTTATTGGGAATGTTCTGCATTGTCTGTCACTGACGTAAGGACAGTCTCGTCTTTGTTTTTCGCTCCCTTTTCCTTTCTTTGTTTCCCTTCTCTCGTTCTTCCAGTTCGGCATATGAGGTTCCTCTTTTTCTTCCTCCTCCCTGTGCACCCCTGAAGGCCGGCCCATGCGTCTGACGCGTAAAAGGTGACTGGATAATGCGTAATTCCCAGCCCCAGGTCGACAGGTAGGGATCGCACATATGCCCTGGTACAGGCCAGGCCCAAGTAGGAGTGATTGCCTGAGCTACAACCTTCCCAAATTGCCAATTGGTCTCTCTGTCAGGTGTTTGGGAGGTGTGATCTGAGGTGTGAACAATCGCCTAAGGCAGTTGCGCTCCCTTGTGGAGGGAGTCCCCAGTTGGAAGGAGCGCGCCATTGGAGACACTGGCAATTATGGGGGATTTTCTCACAATGAGTCGATCATCTTCTCAATCAACATCTACGAAGTGTAATTGTAATAAGGCTAATGATTCGAAAACCCTTCCCACTGCACCAAAGTTCCTTGTGGTCTCACGTACTGAAGATGGTCAGTCATTTGCCATGGTAAATCTGTTTATTATACAGAAAGGTGTTGATGCAGTTGCTGGCCCTGTGAAATCCTGCTCTTGTTTACAGAATGGCACTTTGTTTTTGGAGACTGATTTTGATTCTTAAGCACAACAACTGCTTGCTGCCTCAATTCTCCACAGCTATCCTGTTCGTGTTGAGGCCCATAGAACTTTGAATTCTTCCCATGGTGTAATTCACACCAGGCTGCTCGACTGTCTAAACTGAGGTTGAAATCCAATCTTACCTCTCTGATCAGGGTGTCATTGCTGTCGATTGAGTAATGAAAAAGGTAGATTCCTCCTTCGTGCCCACCCGCACTCTTTTCCTCACTCTTGATAGTGGTGCTGCCGTCCAAGGTCAAAGCAGGCTATGAAGTTATCAGTCTGGCCGTACATTTCGAACCTGATGTGCTCCTACCAGTGTCATCGTTTCAACCACACTAGAACATCTTGACACCCAGCCAAATGTGTAATCTGTGGTAGGGATGCACACGAGGGTGCAGAATTGCTTGCTCCGGCTCCCTGTTTGTTGACGATTTTGCCATCTATCGCATTTCTCCATGGACCTGTCTCACTGAGCGGTGTCTTGATCGTCTTTACTCTTGGAGCATTGACAGTGGCTTTTGCTTTTCCACTGACAAAACTGTCTGTATGAGTTTCTGGCAACACAAGTGGTTTCATCCACCACCCTTACATTTGGGTCTGTTGCCCTTCCATTCGTTGAAACTACAAAAATCTACATCTACATCCATACTCCGCAAGCCACCTGACGGTGTGTGGCGGAGGGTACCTTGAGTACCTCTATCGGTTCTCCCTTCTATTCCAGTCTCGTATTGTTCGTGGAAAGAAGGATTGTCGGTATGCCTCTGTGTGGGCTTTAATCTCTCTGATTTTATCCTCATGGTCTCTTCGCGAGATATACGTAGGAGGGAGCAATATACTGCTAGACTCCTCGGTGAAGGTATGTTCTCGAAACTTTAACAAAAGCCCGTACCGAGCTACTGAGCGTCTCTCCTGCAGAGTCTTCCACTGGAGTTTATCTGTCATCTCTGTAATGCTTTCGCGATTACTAAATGATCCTGTAGCAAAGCGTACTGCTCTCCGTTGGATCTTCTCTATATCTTCTATCAACCCTATCTGGTACGGATCCCACACTGCTGAGCAGTATTCAAGCAGTGGGCGAACAAGCGTACTGTAACCTACTTCCTTTGTTTTCGGATTGCATTTCCTTAGGATTCTTCCAATGAATCTGTCTGGCATCTGCTTTACCGATGATCAACATTATATGATCATTCCATTTTAAATCACTCCTAATGCGTACTCCCAGATAATTTATGGTATTAACTGCTTCCAGTTGCTGACCTGTTATTTTGTAGCTAAATGATAAGGGATCTATCTTTCTGTGTATTCGCAGCACATTACACTTGTCTACATTGAGATTCAATTGCCATTCCCTGCACCATGTGTCAATTCGCTGCAGATCCTCCTGCATTTCAGTACAATTTTCCATTGTTACAACCTCTCGATACACCACAGCATCATCTGCAAAAAGCCTCAGTGAACTTCCGATGTCATCCACCAGGTCATTTATGTTTATTGTGAATAGCAACAGTCCTATGACACTCCCCTCCCCTGAAATCACTCTTCGGAAGACTTCTCTCCATTGAGAATGACATGCTCCGTCCTGTTATCTAGGAACTCCTCAATCCAATCACACAATTGGTCTGATAGTCCATATGCTCTTACTTTGTTCATCAAACGACTGTGGGGAACTGTATCGAACACCTTGCGGAAGTCAAGAAACACGGCATCTACCTGTGAACCTGTGTCTATGGCCCTCTGAGTCTTGTGGACGAATAGCGCAAGCTGGGTTTTCACATGACCGTCTTTTTCGAAACCCATGCTGATTCCTACAGAGTAGATTTCTAGTCTCCAGAAAAGTCGTTATACTCTAACACAATGTGTGTTCCAAAATTCTACAACTGATCGACGTTAGAGATATAGGTCTATAGTTCTGTACATATGTTCGACGTCGCTTCTTGAAAACGGGGATGACTTGTGCCCTTTTTCCAATCCTTTGGAACGCTACGCTCTTCTAGAGACCTATGGCACACCGCTGCAAGAAGGGGGGCAAGTTCCTTCGCGTACTCTGTGTAAAATCGAACTGGTATCCTATCAGGTCCAGAGGCCTTTCCTCTTTTGAGCGATTTTAATTGTTTCTCTATCCCTCTGTCGTCTATTTCGATATCTACCATTTTGTCATCTGTGCGACAATCTAGAGAAGGAACTACAGTGCGGTCTTCCTCTGTGAAAAAACTTTGGAAAAGACATTTAGTATTTCGGCCTTTAGTCTGTCATCCTCTATTTCAGTACCATTTTGGTCACAGAGTGTCTGGATATTTTGTTTTGATCCACCTACCGCTTTGACATAAGACCAAAATTTCTTAGGATTTTCTGTCAAGTCAGTACATAGAACTTTACTTTCGAATCATTGAACGCCTCTCGCATAGCCCTCCTCACACTACATTTCACTTCGCGTAATTTTTGTTTGTCTGCAAGGCTTTGGCTATGTTAATGTTTGCTGTGAAGTTCCCTTTGCTTCCGCAGCAGTTTTCTAACTCGGTTGTTGTACCTGGGGTCATCCTCAATAGGATATTCTTTGTCCCATATATCTTACCTGGCAGCCTGCTGTACGCAGTTCCTCAATATTCTACATGTCCTCATTGGTACTTCCTGGGGTTCCGATCGAACCACCCACCTTCATTTGTACCGATCCTTTGTCCATTCGAAACTCTACTGTAGATGCTTCATTGATGTGTCTGCACGCCCATGCCTCTTCGGCCGTCTCAACACTATCCACCAATGTGGCATCCATTTGGCCATGGGCGCCTTTTTACACCAGCCCGGTTGAGTGTCTGTATGCTGAAGCTGTTGAACTACTTTTGTCCTACTGCTGTGACTCTCTCCTCAGCAGGTACGCGTGCCGTTTGTCTGCCATGCGTGGCCAACCATCATATGCCTCCTTCTTTGATGATTCCTTTGATCTTCACTATGGGGCTTGCCCTTCTTTGTTACCTCCTGGAGTCCACTTTTGACACTTCCTATGGTTTCTTAACTTCACACTACCTGCACCTTTCCTGGTGGGTGGGAACCCTTGACCACCTTGGTTTCGTAAAGTGGCAAATGTTGACCTTGGCCTCCACTCGCTTCCTAAGGACACTACTCCACCCTCGGTCTATCGCCTTCGTTTTACTACCTTCGCATGGAACTATGCGATAGTACCTTTGTATACACTGATGGCTCTTGGACTGATCGCGGGGTCATGTGTGCCTCTGTCATTAGCCCCTGTGTCTTTAGATATCGGCTTCCGGCACACTCGTCAGTATTTACAACCGAGCTCTTAGCCTTGTATCAGACCACGGAGTACATCCAGCAACACAGCCTTCTCAGTTGTGTCCTCTGCTCAGACTCAATCAGTGCCCTTCAAAGTCTACGTGTGCTGTACACCATCCATTCTGTCCCTCAGTTCAATGGGTCCAGGAAAACTGTCAATTCCTCACTCTTGGTGGAGCAGTGTGATCTTTCTGTGGGTTCCAGGTCATGTCAGTCTGCCAGGAAACAAGGCTGCTGACGCTGCTGCCAAAGCTGCAATCCTTGTACCTCAGCCCACAAGTACCTATATTCCCTCCAGTGATCTCAGTGTTGCTGTCTGTCGGGAGGTGCTGTCCATTTGGCATTGCCAATGGTCCTCCCTTCATGGGAATAAGTGACGGCTTATTAAGCTTCTCCCAGCAGCTCGGATGACCTCATCTTGGCCCTTCCGCCAGGAGGAGGTTATTTTAACTCGGCTGTGTATTGGGCACTGCCTTTTTATCCATCATCATTCGGTAAGTGGCCCTTTGTACACATTGTACTCAAGTTTTAACTGGCTGCCCTTCCTGATGGAATTTCCAGTTTTTAACCTTTTATGTCCTTTTTTGGGTTTGCTGTCTTAGTTCTCAGCCATTGTAGCAAATGACACGCGGGCTATCAACCGCAGCTTACTTTTATCTGCCAAAGCAATATGGCGAAGGCCATTTGATTTTTAGTTTTGTACCTCTATTTCTGTATGGTGTCATATTTAGCCCTTTTTCCATGGTGCCTGTTTTTAGCTGTCTTCTTTTATGTCAATTGGGACTGACTTAGTCGTTTTTAACTCCTGTCATTTTTCATGAATTTGTGCAGATGCACTACTGTTACTGCCCTTCAGTTTTTTAATACAGATTGTGCACTGCCAGAGTTGTTAAATTTTAATGCTGTCATGTACTAAGACACCACACTAAAAATATTCATTTAATAATGAGTGCAATCCACATTTAAACTCATACCTTAAAGATTGTACTTATTTCATAGCTTGGAAGGCAACAGCAGAACCACTGTCAAACATATAAGGCAAATTAACTAGTAGGAAGTGTGTGTTTGATTTTCATGTAAGTGTACTTGTATCATATATTTTACTTCAGTTTTTTTCTGTGCAACACTGTTTTAAATTATTGTTCTAGGTTATTCGTGGTAACAGTATTGTGATGTTGGAGTCGCTGGATCGAATATGAAGCTGTCTGGATTTTGGACCAGGATGATTGCATTAGTGTTCTGGTGTAAATAGTGTACCTTTCCAACAACAAATTTACATTACTCTGTGCCGTCTTATTGTTTATTATTATATTCATTTTGTGGACATGTCATTATGACAGAAGTATCAACAGGTAGTCATTAATCCTACTTGTGAAGTATTGTGTGTAAACTATGCTCTGTTCAATGTCTGTGAAAAATGTGACTGAAGTGTTTAAGTGAAATGAAAAAGCAAAATGATAAAAGTAGCAGCTGTGAATTTTTCTAAAAGTTTAAAACCTCCAATGGTGCATCAGCATTGTATTATCCTTTTTCTGTATCCCTGCACATCACAGTAGACCATTCATGATGCAATGTTTTGGTTTATATTCATTGGAATGACCTGTCATCCTTACCAAGGATGGTCTTAAATAAACCCTGAAATATTAACAGCTCATTTCTGAGTGATTAAGAAGATTAAAAATATATTAATTTCAAAAAGCAAAGTGGTGTGAAATGTTTTGACAACATATACTAAAACGAAAAAGATTGTAGCTACTAATAGAAGCACTCATTTCTAATGTTTCTTGTAAATGTAAGTGAAAAATAATGTAATTAAATTTGCAAAAACTGGTATTAATGAATTTGTGTTCACTGCCATTTGTGAGAAATGTATTTGCTGAAAAGTTTAAATTGCTTCATATGTTAATTTTTCTCAAGTGTTCCACCATCACTGTTAATGTATCCCATTTCTTCTCTCTCCCTCTCTCCCTCTCCCCCCTCTCTCCCTCTCCCCCCTCTCTCCCTCTCCCCCCTCTCTCCCTCTCCCCCCTCTCTCCCTCTCCCCCCTCTCTCCCTCTCCCCCCTCTCTCCCTCTCCCCCCTCTCTCCCTCTCCCCCCTCTCTCCCTCTCCCCCCTCTCTCCCTCTCCCCCCTCTCTCCCTCTCCCCCCTCTCTCCCTCTCCCCCCTCTCTCCCTCTCCCCCCTCTCTCCCTCTCCCCCCTCTCTCCCTCTCCCCCCTCTCTCCCTCTCCCCCCTCTCTCCCTCTCCCCCTCTACCCCCTCTACCCCCCTCTCCCCCCCCTCTCCCCCCCCCCCCCCCCCCCCCCCCCCCCCCACACACACCATTCCAACCATACTGTTCACATATTCTGCTTCCTGTCACACACTAGACCATTCATCTCTTTGCAAGTAACTTACGAGAGCAAGCAGGTGACTATGCACTTCGTGGTAGTAGTAGTAGTAGGAGGAGGAGGAAAGAGTCCTTCATGTTACTGTTGAGTGGTTGATAGAAAATAATCTCTGGGGCTCTTGCTGCTCTCAGATTTCAAGGGCTTGTGGAGTTTGTGAGGGGCTCTATACTGCTGCCTTAACTTGAGTGAAAAGGTGCTAAATTATTTTTCGAACACGGTATGCATTTTGTGTGGAGAGTTGAACAATACGTAAAGGTAACCTTGGTTTGGACGAAGTTTTTACCTTGGTGTAAATCATTTAAAATGGCAAAAGACAAAAATGAAGCCCATGCCCTTTATTAGAATATTAATTCTATTTAGTTTAAAACTGAGACATGATTCATTTCAGAGGGCGCCACAAACTTTCTTACAGAAAACTCTTGTAGTATTTCTTATAAAGATTTGTTTGTAGATGCTTTGTTACATTTCATTTAAATGCAAAATGTATTTTGGAGAATCCAGTTGTGACAATTCTTCAACAAGATTTAATTTTATATAGATTGTAGGTGGGTACTCCCCTTACTTTTTCTGTCTCAGGGGTAGGAGAATGCAACAGCACCTGCTGTTAATCACATGGTTTTGCAGGTGAGCACTGATCCCACAGCCAACCCATAATGTGCATAAGAAATTGATAAAAGCCATTAAATAAAATGGAGGGAGTAAATGGAACTGAAGCTCAAATAATGTAGTCAACACAATAACAAATGTGATTTAAAAATGGAATACTCAAATATGATGGCCTTACAAAATTGTAGTGGGCACATTTGTTAAAAATAGTGAACTATTTGGTAGAGTTTCCAATACATTCAGCTAACCTAGTTGTAAAACAAAAGCCCAAATTCTGACCATAGTACAATGAAATTTCCTCAGCTATACTGCACTCCTATTTGTAACAGTTCATCACAGTATACAACCACTCATGCCAAGCCAATGCCCTTCACCCAAGAGATAATTCAATTTTAATCCCTGTGAATTTTCTAAGTTCTGAAATGGTGAAGGCACAGGTGCACCCGTCTCCCCTAACTCTCTTGTGCTTTTCATTTCCTGCCGTTTAATCCCTTCATTCAAAATCTTAAGCTCACTGTGCCGGGCCATATTACTGCCGCATGGCAGCCAACACCAGATAAAGTTTGCAAACTCTCATATCCCTAGTTAGAATTTAATTTAACTGTAAGTGTAATACAATTAGCACCAATCTCTCCTCCAGTACTCAGCATACATCTCATTACACCACATTCTACCAGAGATTTTTTGTGGCGAAATGTCACCATGTGAGAGGCATCAGGAACACAAGATATCAACTGAAAACCTAATTACTAAACAATTAAAACTCCAATACTTAATATTACTTGCACATGTACAACATTGCACCATAAATGAAATCTGATAATGTTTCAGAAATGCTCCTTAATAGGTGTGTCCCTGATTATTTAAAAAAATAACTTATTTCACACTCCTTGTATGAAATACTTGAGTACAATCACACATACAGGCATTTGCACGTACATCTTACTGGATGCACTGTGAGAAATGGTGACTGCCAGGTACCCATTTGGTTTGCAGTGAGGCTCAGTTGTCACAGGATAAATCCAGACTGTTCCCAGAACTCATTGCAGGATAGGATAGGATATGTTCTTGCTGTCAAAATAGGGCAAAAATGTAAATTAGCAATAACTTGGCAATGTAGGATTCCCTGATGTCAGACAACAGGTACCCTCCCCAGTGGAACCACATAAACAAAATGCTGAGCTCCCTAACTGAGACTAATACTGTCACATTGGTTCACTACATTGCCACATACATTGCGCAGTTTTCTCCCTCGAGCTGATTAGTGTCCCCACAAGAAGATGCCTACAAATGTTACCCACATATCTCAGAACTCAGCTCACTTGACACAATATTTATTAAGAGCTGAATGTTCAGAATTATGTTGCAACAGCAATATAACCCACCAAAAATGCACATCAGCGACGATAAATGCAACCTCACCTCTTAACACAGGGCTTCACAACATACATGCTCGCGGAGCAAGCTGTGAGCAGCAAGGCTCGAGCACGGAGCAGCACGAGCATGCTACCCCCACTACAGCACGAGCATGCTACCCCCCACTACCGGACCAGAGCGGAGAGTAGGGAGAGTCATGTGGGGTACACAACAGTTTCCACCAGTCGTAAATCTGCGGCCACCTGCAGGGATATCACTCACGAATTATTATTGTGACAAATGAAACAAATAAAGGAGAATGTACACGTGCCACTTAATTTTATTAGCTTAGTGTATGCCTCTACCATCTGTAGACACTGAAACTAAAGAATTCCACGACAATCCTATATTTTCAACACTTTCTTCAACTCTACATAAAATATCACCTCCGGTTGTAGTGTTCTTCATGGCTACTACATCGAATCTTTACAGATATTTGCAAGCTGGCTCTGGACGTCGTCTGCCATGTGCTGTATGCGAAGCATAATGGTCATGTTAGATAATGGCACAATCCGAAACTGTTCAACTTGAGATGGACACAAATCAAATGCTCCGCTGCAACTACCAAACATTCTTTTATTAAATCGCCATCAGTGAAGGGACGCAGGGATTTTGCTAAAAGCAAAGCAATTTTGTAACCCACTCTGAGAGCTGCCTCAGTTGATTTTTCTTCGTCGTCCAGATCTTCTTCGGATAGCTTCCTTTTAAGTTTAATAACTTCCTGTGCACGATCTGGTCAATCACATTTTCCACATCTGTAGTCTTTCGCGCGGTACGACATATAATGTCGCTGCAAATTAAATTTCGTAAAAGAATTCAGTGTTTTGTGACATACTAAACATTTTGCAACACCATCTTTTTTAGTAAAGAGATAAAATTCCTCCCAATGGGGGTTGAACTGCGAAAGCATGGTTGGGGTTACACAACGGTGACTTCACATGACCCACAAGAACAGAAAACATGCTTTTCTTGTTAATTACAGTATATAAATGTTCCCCAAAATGACTTAGTAATAGCAGAAGAAAATAACATTATTCAATAAAAACATCAATTCCAACCCCTGCACCGTTCTTTAAAGTTTAGGTTAGTGTGATAGCTGGTCAAAAATCTGTGCCTAAAAGTAAATCCTTTAACAATCCTAGAACAATTAAACATCTTACTTTAAATTCCTGTTTATCACACTTATGCTTCCTGTTGTACAGGTTTACAGAAGCCAAAAGTGCTCCTGTCTTTACCTCATTCATGTTAATTTCAATGATTGGTTGTGTTTTCCACTACCTCTCTTTCTAAATACCTCTACTCTAATAAATCCTTTCCGGTCTCCTCTATACTGCTTTCTACATCAATAGTATATACTTCCTCCCAGAAGAGTCTATAGATGTCATTATCACAAAAAATTTATTCAATAATTCTTTCATTCCTACTTCACGTTTGTGTAACACTAGTACCCTGAGTGTGTGGAATTTGTGATCCCACCAACATGGGCTAAACAATCTATTCATCACCACACGACCCCAAGTCATTCACACAAAAATCACTTTCATCTTTACACCAACAACCAGAATCTATACTGTCCAAAAGCATTGACTCGCCACCCTTCACACGCATGCGTGCACACACTCAGACACAACTTCCTGAACTACAGTAGTTAATAATTCTATATTTACCTCATATACATTATTTACGGGTTCTGCGCTGTGTAGCAATCCTTCATTAAATACCATCTTCTCTCCCATCACTTGTGATTTTTGAAGCTTATGAGCTGACATTCCTTCTGCAATGCCACATAATGGAAACTCTACATCTTTTAATTTTGTCTTCAGCTAATGCGCTTTCAGCTCAGTTGCTTTCAATGGCAGAAACAGTGAACGCGCCAACATTACCTTCATTGTTATCACTACCACATGCTATATCTTTAATTTTACCAGTGCACCTGATCTGTCACATATGTCCAACCTCCAATGCAGTTATATAAGGTTGGGTACTTACTCCTTCAAACAACTCTGCATACCACCACCCGAAACATCAAACAACCAATTAATTTTATAAACATACATTAAAATCAGTCTTCCTTTTCTCTGATTTTGTGATCACGTGTTTTCTCAACTGTCCCCAGAATTGGACTGCCACCTGGAACTGGGTCCATATAGTGTACACTTGTTCTGCTTGTGCCCTCCTGTTTTCCCTAACTCTATCTACCTGCTCATAGTATCTGTCTTCACTGTATTTTCAATGCATTTTGGAACCAAAGATTTAGCACACTGTCATTTTCTGTGTATTGTTGCCTCTTATGACCATTTCGCATGCTTCCCTGGTTATTATTCCTGTTGCCACTGTACTGCTGATTGCAATTATCTCTGAAAATTCATATGGCCTGTCCTCACACTAATTCATTGATGGATCTGACTAGTCCCAAACCAATAATCAGGCACGTTACTGTTATTACCATTATTTGGACCACATGTTTTGAAATGCAGTGCATCGTCTTAACTTTCCTATAAAATCATGCATTAACTGTCAAACTATGCAATTAAATCCCACTGCAGATTCTCTGGTTGTTGTCACAACAAAACTGAACTGTCTGTCAAGACATGTAAAAACTATTTCTATTCTTAAATACAAAATTTCATCATGGAGCCCTGACCGTTTCCAAATACAAGCCCATTTAAGAATTAATTTTGCAATTGAGTCCGAGTCGTATGATTGCAAAACATAAAACAACAAAATTCTTATTGTCAAAGTTGTCAGCATTCTGATTTGTCCATGACAAAGCAGTGCTGTGCCCATGCGCCAGTTTGCATACTTTGTTAGCTGGGTTGAATGTCCCTGCACCAAAATTAAGAGTATGTGCTGATAGGAAATCAGTGTTAACCATCAAACACTTGACAACACCTTGAAAATTTGCTGCTTGACCTGATATGATGTAATAAAGCACAACTTTCAGCTCTGAAATTTGTAGTGGTTGATGTGCAGCCTTACTTTAGATTTTCATTTTGAGGCTACTTTTGCAGTTTTTAATCTCATTATGACATTCTCCTACATCTTCAGTAATTGTCTCAATGGCTAACTTCGTCCCCAGTTCCAAAGTCATATGCTGCTGCTCCATCTCCATCTTGCCATTTAGATTGTCCCACAGATTATTCATGCACGCCTCACCTGTTCCTGTTCCACCCGACTGACTTTGTGACTTCCCCAACTTCGCTCATTTCTGAATCCAATCCTCTGAATTCAATTATTCCTACAATTGTTTTGTACACTCTTCATCTGCAATGGCAACACCTTTGACAGCACAATTGTTAGTAGTGGATTGGTGGTTAACCATTCTTGTCATGTTTATGGACTGCTTGTTTCTCCAATCCACATAAACTTGGTTATTCATCACCGTCGCATTCCGTGCCTGCAAGCAACTCTGTAGCACAAGTTGCATCCATACATGTGGCTGTTATGCTTAACTATTTTGTTTCTGATGCTGTGCATTGTGATATTGTAGCTGGCTCAAAGTTGGTGGCTTCTTCCATGGCCAATAGTAGCTACTGCTGATTGGCACTTGGATAGCTGCACCTTTACTGATAATTACTGCTGCTGGATAGAAGTTGGCTGCTCTTGGTCTGATGATAGCTGCTACTTCAGTAGCTAATGACTGCAATTTGGAGGATATTTTCTGGTCAGAGTACCCACCTACTTTCTACCTTTTGTTTTTCCGTTTGCTAGACAATTTGCTACTCCTTGAGAGCCCCCAGGACATTGCCTAAATGAATTCTGTTAATTGGTGATGCACTGTAGTATAACCTAATCCCAGAACAGAGACCCCAAAATCAAGTGGGCACTCCCCTTTTAATTCATCCCACTTTGTCTGAGGGAGAATGAATGTCATTATTCTCTTTTACCCTGATAATATAACTTGCTGTCAATTGTAATGTTTCACAGATGACCACCAATCACACACAAAGCCAAGCAGTAATGACATAAATAAAAGATGAAACACATTAAATAAAACAGTCTGTAGGTGTACTGCCAGGTCATAGTATCTAACGTGCACAATATTTTGACAATCAGATGTGTTGTTATTGTCAGGTACAGTGATGAACAGAGCTCCTGGGTATATGTGGCTGACTTACACCCTGGCCCCGTGAGCCACCCTCTGCGTGTTCCGTGCCCAAGAGCACGTGTTGGCAGCTGTGGAGTTAGTAGCTTCACTGTCTGTGGTAACATATGTAGTTACTCTGTCAGATGGTTGTATGCCAAGTGTCTTCTTAAGTAGACCCAGTGTTAGTTCCCAAGTCTTGCCTAGATTATAGCCACAGTAGTGGTTGATTAGACTGTCCATGGTAAGAATTTAGATGGCTTCTCTAATAATGCTGTTCCTATATTTTGAAATCTGTGCTAAAAAGCCAGAATGTTTGTATTCCATCAGATGATTGTTGTACAAACATTGATTTGCAACTGCTGACTTGTTGGGATACATTAGTCGGTGTGCCACTGTTATTTTTAGCATCGCTCTTAAATGGTGTGCAATGTTTGTCCAATGTGTCTCACCACAATGGCACAGAATATGATATATCCTGGTTTTCTGCAGACTAGAGTTGCCCTTAGTGCTCCCCAATAACACTAGTGTTTTATTGGGTGGGAAAAACAGTTCTTACAAGGTGCTTCAGTGTGTGTGTGTGTGTGTGTGTGTGTGTGTGTGTGTGCGTGCGTGCGTGCGTGCGTGAGCGGTATAAATGCAGTGGCTTCCTCTTTCTCCACAACTTCTTCCATCCCCAAGTTGAACTGTACTGGTTGAGTGGAGAATGAGCCTAATCTGCCACTCTGAGTAAATTTTTTTGCACTGTTAGGAAGTTTACCATCTGAGACAGTGCACACTTTGTATCAGGGTTTTTAACCCCCCTTTTGCTGTGTAGGGTGGGGGCATCTGCATGCAAACACAGGTCAGTGTGAGTTCCAGTGCACACTGTGACCTAAGGTGCCATCAGCTCTTCTCTTAACTGTTATGTTCAGGAGTGATAGCCCTCTTCCTGCTTCATTCTCCATAATGAATTTGTTGTAGGGTTGTATGGAGTTCACATGTTTAAGCAATTCAAGGAGTTTGTCCCTTCCTTGATGCAGATGACAGACGTGTCATCCACATAAGGAAGAAGGGGGTAGGTTTCCAGTTGGATCACGTCACGGCTTCTTTCTTGATGTGATCCACATACAAATTTGCAACCACAGGTGTATTTGGGCCACCCATTGCTAATGCTTCCTTTGGTCATAGTATTATCCATTAAAAAGGTTATACGTGGGCAGAACATCCATGTATATGTTGTTAATCTTCCTGTTGAATTTCTGACCGGTGAGTTCTAATGGCTTGCATTGAGGTATCCTGGTGGACAACAAAATGTCGAAGCTCACCGGTATTTGTCAGATATTTTCCCACCAAATATATGGGAGCCCTGATGCGGAGTGTAGCAGCATCCATCTTTGTGGACTGTAGTGTGCCCACAAAATCTTGGCTGTACATGTCCTTGTGTAACACTCTCGACGACCCCTTCGGTAAATCAGAGACCTTGAGAAGCATCTTGGTCCTGTTTTCTACTTTCTTGACTGAGTCAGTTTTGATCTTCCCGTAAGAGTTGTTATGTAGCAGGCTCTGCAGTGCTTGTGGGAGAGAACAGCAACATTGCCTTTGTCAGCAAGAAACACAACAATCTAGGGACACTGTCTCAGGTCCCAAATGGTTGCCCTCTCTCTGGTGGTAACATTTGAATTTTTGGTGTTGGTTTCCATTAGACCACAAAAAGTTTCACAATGTACTTTTAAGCATTTTCAACTCTTCTGATATATGCAACTAGTTTAAAATTAGTGGTGGGAACAAAGCCTAATTTCTGATTGCAGACCTGAGACTTCATTGCCACTCACCTACATATTAGATTGATGACAATCTTGCACGTGGCCTCCAGTAATTGTTTGTCAGCGAGATATAAAAATTTTGATGTCCGGTAGCGTTTCTATGTGTGGAATTGGCTGCCACCAAAGTAACACTATCAATCCAGTCCCAGATCTAGATTTTAAAATGATTGGCCTGTTGTCTATGTAGTTTAAATTGTTCCTGGGTGCTGTACTCAAGGTTTGTACGGGTGAAGTACAGCGTCTCATATACCAAGGTAAGGCAGGTTCACTTCTCGAGTCTCCTGGCTGCCACTGAATCAAGGTGATGCATGACCTTAACAAAGATTGGCACAACATGCTCAGCATGATCTCTCTTCAGAAATGCAAGATCACTCAGCAGGTGGCATCTGCGGTAGTTCAATTTATTGAATTTCTTCATTCTGCGGTACATCTCCACCATAGAGGCTTGTTTGATTCTTCAGTTTCTCCTGGTGTATTTGTTAACAGTCTACGGGTGTACTAGAGAAATGAATCTACCTGAGCAGCACTTGCAGCCCATCAATTGTCACATGCATTGCAGAATCATAAGGCTGGCAGTTTCTGCACTCGGGTTAGCACACTGTGTACACTTGCTGGTTGGTGGGTACTCAGGGAGTGGCCCTGCCATTCAGCTAAGAAACAGGTCTCTGGTACAGCTTCATCACATTGTAACGACACTAATGGGACTGGTAAGTGTTGGAATGCATTGGAATTGTAATTGTTTTGTAGCTCTCAATTTCCCACGTTTTCTGCGAGAAAGTGGACGCTATATACTTAAGATTCATCAAATGTTATCATAGGTACTGAGTATGATTATGCATAATAAAAACTAGAAACAATCAAATATTGAATGTTACTGAAGGTCATTGATTTAGCTGTAGAACTGTAAATTGGCAGGAATGAACAGCTGATGAAATAATACTCCCATTGTTTGCAGGTAAAATCTGACACTGTGACATATTTTGTGAAGAACAAATGAAAAAGCTTTGTGTTGAGGTGGTGATACCTTTTGCAGTTGTCAACTTTGTTCATAATTAACATAAAACTTTGATAAAGCTACATTGGTGGATGGTTGTCATGAGTAAATCAAGAAAATGAACTAATAGAACTCTGCAGTTGATATTAACTGTACAACCAGAAAGTAGTAGTGCATACAAGAATTAGCAGGAAGCAGAGATGGGCATTATCCTTTGTAACTTAAATAAAGATTAACATAAAAGTCACTGTATTTTCTTTGTTTACTCTTTGTACAGAATACTGAAATTGCTAGACACAATCACAGGCATGTGTGGAGTATGCGGATAGGCCAAGGGCTCTAAGATTTACTGTCAGTTTATACCATCCAACAGGGAACAGTATTTCAGTAGAGAGAGGTGTTGCCATCATCAGGTTTGCTAATGAACTGAGGTCCTGTCCTCATTGTCTTCTAGAGGTTTCCTAACATCGGTGTTTTGCAGGTTGTAGCAGTATGACGGCTGTTCTTCTTTCTTGGTTTGATGTTTGTTTGTAATCTCTTGCATTGTCCTCTTCTCATTGCACTTGTGTGTTTTTCGGCTTTTGTTGTGTGATGTGTTCTTGGATACTTGTGCGGCAGGTTTCACAAACTTCAATGCTTTGGGGTTTTGAAAGTGTATGTGAGCTGGCTTCGTTGTTTTCGTACTTCTTTGGTATACTTAGATTCCGAGGAAGCGAAGGATCATCAACTTGTGAAGGTTTTTCTTTTAAACACAATTCCCAATTCTACTGGGTTCATAGCATGGCAGTAAAGACGTAACAAGAAATAAGTCTTGAATTGTAACATTGACTCATGGTAGTTTGCACATTTGTAGCCTGCCTCTGTTTTGTCCTCTGCAGAAAATGTTTTAAAAAAACTCTAGAAGTTCTTCAAAGTTTTTCAATATTTTCAAGATGATAGAAGCTCGCATAGTCCATCGAGCTGGGCAAAGGGGTCGTAGACCAGCTTGGTCGTTCACACTCTCACAGCGTACGCTTCTGAAAAGTCCCATCCTTTTGTTGGATTCCCTTATGGTGTTTATTAAGTCCTTGGCTAAAGCTTGGCAGATACTGTCTACAATTGCCAAGTTTAAATTGTGAACAGTGCAGTGCACATAATGTGCTTTTGGTTGTATATCCAAAACTAACTATTTTAGTCCTTTGAACTTACCTCTCATATTCGAGCCACAATCATAACACTGTCCTCTTTAAGTTATCAATTGACAAATCAGTATGAGCAAAAACATCTTTTAAAATACTAAACAGAGTTTATGATTCAGAGTTGGGGGTGACGTATAAGCCAATACAATCTTAGTTTATGATTAAGGAATCAACAGTACGAATACAAAAGACACTTGTTTCTGAATCAAAGAATCACTTGTTTCATCAACCATAATAGAAAAATATCCAGTCTTCTTGACTGAAGCCAATACCTTTCTCAACAGACTTCCCTAGTAGACCAATGATTTCGTTTTGAATATTGTGGAACGTCCACTTATACCCCGAATATCCAAACCAATCTTTAAGCTCAGGTATGTCATTGTTTTGGAGTTCCAAAAATTGAAAAAAAATTCAGTTTACATCTTTGTGCTCTCTAATTGCTAGTCCTTGTCAGCATAGAAATTGCATGGTAGTAAAAATTGTCTAGAGCTAAATGACCTTTCTTCATATCAGTATCTAACTGTTCATTCAATTGGGAGGCCACACTTTGGTTAGCGATAGAATTTAGTTTCAGAACACCTTCGTGTAAATGTATTTTCGTGAAGACAGAATTTTTCCGAAGCCTTTTTCCAGTTAGAAAACCCTATAGAAGTAAATGCATCTTCTTTTCTTGAAGAAAATTGTAATAGATTTTTAGCATCTGCCTCTTTGCAGATTTTACAAAAAAAAATTTCGGTAGATGCTCCATATTCTAGCCATGTATATTTGATCAACCAAGACTTCTGAAATTATCTTCCCTTACCAGACTGTCCAGGTTTTGACTGTGAACAGTTCTTGCATGAAGACGACAAAGTAATTGATGACACAATTGTAGGAGGTTGACTTGCAGTATCAACAATTTCCAAGCACGCCCTTTTGGCAACAAATTTATCCATTGCAAACTTAACTCACAATACACTAAGAGACTAAAGTAAACATATAAAATAGTCGTATAAAATAGTCCACTAGACAGTCAGAACACTAAACAAGTCTGCAGCATGCACTGAACGAAACTGTCCACACTGAATGACTGCGGCGGCAGGGTGGGCTTTATTTAGCTGCAGCATCGTAATGTCTCGAAGCGTTAAGGCAACATGAGGCAGAGGGTTCCAGTCGCTTCTGCTCCAGTCCTTTTGATGTCACCACGGCCACAGCACTGGCGCCCGACTTTACCTGAAAGTTCGCGCACCAGTACAAATTCTAGGTGTGCCCACAGCACCATAACACTATCATGATTGACACCACTGGTTTTTAATTAACCTGCTTACTACCGTAATTATTTGTTGTAATGCATTACTGAATGTATTTCAAAAAGTAACTATTGTCAAACAAGGAAAAAAATTCAAACATAATTTTGTGATTTTACGAAGCACAATATAACATAATTTTCTTAAAATAATTTGGCGTGGGGTTGGGGGTGGGGCGGGCCTTCCCCCCCCCCCCCCCCACAACCCCCACCCCCCGAAACGAATTTTTGCTGTGGCTCGGGCCCCCTCAGGTCCCATGGAGTCAATGCCTATGTGGGGCACGTACCTCTTCTCTGTAATCTCCTGGAGTCTGCTTTCAGCACTTGCTACAGCAACTTTCCAGATGGGTTTTTGAACCCTTCACCACCTTGCCTTCAAGAAGTGGCCCATGTTAAACTTGGCCCTCATTCGCTTCCTATGGATGCTACTCCAGCCTTGCTCTATTGCCTTCAGTTTCATGACCTTCGCATGGAACTTCGCAATAGTATCTTTGTATACACTGATGGCTCTTGGACTGACCATGTGGTCGGGTGTGCCTTCGTCATTGGCACACATGTCTTTCAATACTGCTTCCGGCACACTGCTCAGTATTTACAGCCAAGCTCTTCGCCCTGTATCAGACCATGGAGTACGTCCAGCGACACAGACTTTTCAATTGTGTTTTCTGCTCACTCGCTCAGCGCACTTCAAAGTCTATGTGCACTGTACACTGCCCGCTAGTTCCTCTATTCCCTCTGATTATCTCTGTGTTGCTGTCTGTCAGGAGGTGGTGTCCCTTTGGCATCACTGGTGGTCCTCCCTTTACGGGAATAAGCTCCAGCTTATTAAGCCTCTCCCAGCGGCTTGGACGACCTCTCTTTGGCCCTCCTGCTGGGAGGAGGTCATTTTAACTAGGCTGCGTATTGGGCACTGCCTTTTTAGCCAGTGCCATTTGATAAGTGGCGCCACCCCACCACTTTGTACACATTGCGCCCAAGTTTTAAATGTCTGATGGAACTTTTTTTTTAACTGTTGACGTTCCCGCTAGTGTTTGCCATTTTAGCAAATGAAGGCAGGCTGTTGACCGCGTTTTACTTTTTATCTGCCGAAGCAATAAGGCGAAGGTCATTTAATTTTTAGTTTTGGGTCTCCGTTTCTGTATGGTGTCTTTTTTAGCCCTTTCTCCACGTCACTTTTTAGCTGTCTTCTCTTGTGTCAATTGGGACTGACGTATAGTCGTTTTTTAACTCCTCCATGTTCGTGATCTATAGTTTTGAATTGAGTGCGCATGGACCCAGTTGTTTTTTGTGCCCTAAAGCAAACCAAAACCAGTGGACCTCTCACTCACCTGGCGCTCTGTCATTTATACACCACCAATGCCAAGTATCAGATAGTGAGAAACACCCCAGTCATGCCCTGCATTCCACCAACCACAGCACAGCTGGTCAAGTGCAGCTGCACATTCTCTCTATGATCAGTGACACCTGACAAGCATCACTACACTATGCACAGTGCTCCACATTGAGGGGGAAGGGGGGGGGGGGGGGTCTGTAAGATCATCGATGTTAGCAACACTGCTGATCAGGAGTGTGTCTGCAGCAGCATGGAATATCTGCAAGGAACAGAGCAAAGACAGTTTGATCTAGGACCTCATCTAATGCAGATGTGCTGTTTTGTGCTTTGTCATAATAAAGTGTTGTTAACTTAATATCGCCTTGTTTGCATTTTTGGTACTTATCCCTATACTGATTTGGAAAATCTGCCATCAGTTATGCCAGCCAGAGTCCCAGCCACACCTCTACAAAGTGCATCAATTGCAAGAGCTCTGAGATCCATACTGACTCCAGCTGGAACACAATAACTCTAGCTCTTCCTTCAAAGTGCCGTCACTGGTCTGGCAATCACTGACAATATGTACAGGTAAACGAGGAAGTGATCTTGTATTCTACTTGGAAACTGAAGACATTAACATGGAGCTACTTCTGGAGAAAGACTGCATCAACTGAGGGGACTGCAGATGTGATTCTTATGGCTACTGGATGTAAACATGAAACCATTTCTGAAATCAGTATTCTGGAACAGTGAGGTAATTCGTATGTAATGCTAGTATTGGCACAAGATGCACACAGAAAGGACTCAACAGAATTTCTCTTGATCTCAAAGTCGAGACTCCAGCCCCACAAGATGCATTCAGTGTTGCTCATCTATGCGAACATATAATTGCAGTGAGAACAAATACAAATGTTTTTGCCTGATTCTCAATGCAGTTCATGTGTTTCAGGAATAGTAGTTTTTAGATAACACTGTGAGCTGGAGTTTCGTTTTTTCATTTTTATTTTGGGCTCTGCTGTTTTATCTGGTCATACTGCATGATGTGCAGTGCACTAGTTTGCGGGACAGGACTGTGAGGTAGACTAGGAAAGAAGCTGCACAGTGGGTCAATGACTAGCTAGTGCACCTGCCAGACTGTGATAATTTTTTTTTTTTTTTTTTTTTTTTTTTTTTTTTTTTTTTTCAACACAATTCACAACTAGGTACCATAACTGACGATTGCAGTAATAGGAAACGCATCCAGCTGTGAAGTTAAATACAGATAAATTTGTCAAATTTTGAGTACAGTGGAGCTTGTAGCTAGACGGGGTAAACACACAAATAAAAAAACTCTGCCTTGTTATGCTACTGGGTTTTCAAGTATACCCCCTTCCAGACGTTTACCTACACTACCACTTAGAACAGTGGTGCTTGTATTTGGACTTCACTCAGTGATCACCACTTTCAATCATTTGAAGATGTTCAACTAATATGTGACAAATGGTTAAAACATCTACAACTGTGGATGATCGTTAAGATACCAGTTGTCCACAGCTCATAGAAACATGTGGCAGTATGGAAACACCTTCAATGAGCATTGCAAACAGCACAAGCCCAAAATAGTCACAGCTGCTTTTATGAAAGTTATTTATATGTATGCAAACCCAAAGACTGTCTCATTATGTGACGACATAGTGACACTGTACATGGAAAGTACAGGGGGGTGGGCCTCAATAAAATGAATGTTTTGTTTTTTGATAAGTCGCACTTTAGGGCTAGCACGCAACATTATTATAGCCACTGTTACAAAAAATTGAATAGGGCTAGCATGCAAAGTGATTTTTGTTACTGTGACAAAAAAAGTTTCACTGTCATGTCACATCTTCACAGTGGAATACACTCATGAAGGATGATGGTCACTAAACCTTTTTTTGAAACAAGTCATTTGTCGATATGGAGTTTTAACAGACTGTCATTATTTGCAACTACATGCAAGGTAGAAAAAATCACGAAAAAGAACAGTGGGCACATCCCCTCTGGAGTGACAGGCAGCTAAGTAGAAAGTTTTACAGTGTTTCATAAACTTCAACAAAATCCAAAGAAACATTTCCCATATTTTCACATGAGTGTTGATAGTTTTGACAAATTACTTCACATTTTACCTGCATTAACACACACAAATACAAATGTGAGATTGCTTGTCCCAGCTGAACCCAAATTGTCCAAAGCACCTGAAAATATTGTATTATTGAATGATTTATTCCAATTTTTTGTGAGATGACAGTTGGAAAGCAAATAGGGAGAAGAGACTGTATGGAGAGTAATGATTTTTGTCATCAGTGTGCACAGCTACCAGAACATAGTTGCACAGTGCAGTTTTGTCACAGGTCAGCAGACAAAAGTGTCATCTGGCTGTAACTTTGTAGCATGAGCACACATATGTAAAGACTGAACAAGAGTGCTGAAAGTCACGGTGCCAAAAGTCAACCATGCATGCTAGCCCGTAGTGTTGATCCTGACAACCGACATGTTTAAATATGCAGTTAGTGTGGAGTGCGAATTCACATTTGTGTGTGAAACATACCAGTGTACCAATTGCAAGCTACTGGTCTGACCTGGAGAAATGAATGGCAGCTAAACTATCCACATCTTCTGAAAAGATTCTTTGAAAACTTATCGATAAGGATCGATATTTTTCGATCCTTTGTTCTGCCGCATAATTGGAACTTAAATGTCTATAAATGGAAATTGTCTTGCCTAGTCTGCAGACAGTACTCAGTAATATAGCTGTATTTTTCCATTATCAAATACATGCAAACAGTAAATCAAAATAGATTTCATTTTTCACGTGAGTATGAACCAATATGTCTCTCTTCCTACTTCTCAAAGACAGTAACTTGCACACAACACAGGTCAATGTACTATTCTGTTTCTTGAACAAAATCAACTGCTTGGTACCAGTACAACATTTTACTTCCTCCTCAATGATCTGCAGCAGCAGCATTTATTAGATACCTACTTTTTCCAATCCAGTCTCAAATTTTCTTGCTGTTACGTAACTTTTCATTAAATTGAGGCCCATATTGATTTTAGATAGCAAAAACTTTGGCCCTCATACATTATCAAACTTGTTTGTCAAATTTGCTTTTTTCTATCCAGGGGTTTGTAAACCAATAAAGTTTGTCAGTACAGCCTCACTTTTTTGAAGCATATGCTGTTTGCGCAATGAAGTAAAAAAGAAGTGTGTGTTTAATGTCCTTTTGACAATGTCATTAGAGAAAGTGCAAAAGTAGCTAGGGGTATATCAAGGATGGGGAAGGAAATCGGCCACACCCTTTCAAAGGAACCATGCTGGCATTTGCTTTAGGCCGCATTCGCAGTGGCAGCCTATAACAAGTCTTTCACACTGTAGCCAGAGGTGATCCAATAACATCGGTCAATTGCTTGATCACAGTGCATCCGATCCGCATTATAGGTCATTGGCAGCCGTAGGCTGTGTTCAGTGGCATCAACAATGGGCATTAGAATTTGCCTGACAACATTGGCTGATAGCTTGGTCACAATGCATCTGACCCCCTTTGCCAGTTTTGGGTGTCAAGGTGATTACGTAATGCTGGGTTAGAATCAATTCTATGTATGTAATAAGTTAAGATTTTAAACTCCTAGGGTGAGACGGATACCATGAAGCCTCTCTGCTTGGAGACAAGTGCTATTAAAAAGACACTGAATGTGTGACAGCTATATCTGTCTTGAAAACGATGTTGCAAGTAGGCACACTTTTCCAAGTTTTGCAAATATGTGAGAGGAGGGGAGAAACATTCTTTTACATACTCAAGATAATTCTTGGTTACCTAGAAAAACAGGATTACAAACACACTGTTTTGCTGTATTTGTTTGAAGTTGTTAAGATGTACATGAATCAACCTAATGACTATCATTTGGTATATGTGTAAAAGAAAAGCATAAAGTTTAGAATAAGATGCTCTAAACATCTAAAACACTGAAAAGTGAGGGAAAGTGGAAACATGCTCACAAATTTGTCAAAACATTCATATAACACAATCACCACCCTACTGTCATAAAAACGCCTATAGTGGCAACAATAACTTGTAGACATTTAAAACCCACTTACAACAACCCAAAAATGAGATTCAGTACAGTAACTATACATAAGATACGCCACCATTCTCACTTGAACAGTTTATTGAGGTTATAATTTGCCTATATGCTCAGAATTTCCGGTAAAGATTTGTCTGCTCGCAGTTGCCAACAAACCTTACCCTCAAGACACTTTCTTGGACTAAACTTGGCAGTTCTCACGGTTCATATTTCATGTGTAAGAACGTTGGTTCATTCGACCGAAGAAAACAAATTTGAATTTCACCTACTGCTGACTGAAGTATTTAATAGCGCAGGGTAAGTTGACCTCAGCGTGCTGAGTAGTGTACGGTTGCTCATTCGATAAGAATTAAAGAGTTAGAATGTCATCTGTTTAGGCGGTAGGAAATGTGAGAGAGTTAATGGTTGCTTAAGAATAATATGTATTACTTGCTGAAATTTTCTTGGTACAAATTACTTATTGTAGTAGCCACAAAATATCTATATGGAAGTGTAATGAGGCAGATGCGGTACATACAACAGAGGTTTACTGTCGATTTTTACTTGCGTTAGAACTTCTTCATATAGAAACAACATACAATGTGTGAATCAAACAAGAAACTATATGAAGCCTACAAAACTTAGTCAACTTTAAAACAATAAAATTTATGTCGTCAATGGCTGCCTCAATTACACCATCACTCGTCCAATACCCTTTCTCCAATTGTACCACGTTCCGGCAGTAACCTACCCAGTGCTCTTAAATTACTGACGAGAGAATCGTCTGTGAGTTTATGGAGATTTTCCCCAGTGACTCTGTGTTCCCGGAAAACACTTTTTCTTCCACTCACACAAGTTCGACTGGACAGGTTTATGACGTAATGCGTGGACAAAGACTTCAAACATGCACTTGGTTGGTGTGGAGGGAGTAAATGAGCGGGGCTTGTGCCGTGTCCGGGGCTGTCGCTAACGTTTCCTGGTTTATGTAGCCAAGTTAACGAGCAAAGATGGTTCTTTCTCATGGTGTCCTCGCTATCCTTAGTATTTCTTTTTCTTCCGTATCCTCTTGAGGATATGTGGGAAATATGTCAATCTACCCACTGTGGTAAGGTACATTGTCTAAGGCTATAACTGAGTTAGGTGGAAGACTTGGTAAAACTTTTTCAAAGTTATTCGAGTTCATCTGACTATGGTAATCACTTTGGTACAATTTCACAGAGAAGTTAAGCTCAGCTGCCCTCACAAAATCGTTCTTTGAACTGACAGATGCTAGTATCAATCTTTTGCAAACTCTTCTGCAAGCTACATCTTTGTTTTGCCAACGTTTTCTCCAAGTGCAAGGTAGCTGAAATGGGAATTCCTAATAAGTACTTTTGGTACCGAACTTCACACTAATCACCCACTGCAGTCCACGCAGGTTCTTAGGTCTTGATTTGGCAGCAAATGGCATTCCCAACAAAAATCTAAGCAACTTTGAATGGTACTTAATTTGAGGATTAAGTCACGTCATGTAAGACTAGCACGATTCAAAACACTACTTCCTTCGCTTGTCTCTATTACACTAGCGCCAGTATACGCTGAATTGTGAAGGAAACTCTACTGGGAAAAGTCACAATTCTCTACCAGTGTCATAATGTAACTAGCTTTCCGCTCATGACGTGGCGATTCTCACTGTCAGAATCTGGCTGTCTTACAGTCTCACCTTCGATATATATGTCGTGCAATTGTTCTTCCAAACTATCAGGAAGACCTTCGCGGTCTGAAGATCATTTAAATGCATTAATCCCCAAAGATCCACTTCAGTGCACTGGAGAACTGGCAAATGTGATGAACTGTGATCATTCCACCATTATGCGACATTTGCGTCCAATGGAGAGGGTTGAAAAATCGGGTGTATAGGTACCGCATGTTCTAAATCAAACTCTCAGAAGTCAGCAGGTGCATCTCTGCTTACCATTCCTATCTTGTATTGTTACTGGTGATGACAAATGGTGTGTTTATGCTAATAAAAGGAAAAGAAAGGAAAGATTTACCCCAAACAAGCAGTAACCCCGCTTACAAAGACTTGCTTGGATCCACAAAAGATAATGTTATGCATTTTGTGGAACATTTGCGGTGTAGTGTACTACGAATTGCTAGCTTGAGATGTAACCATCACTGCTGACATTTATTGTCAACAACTGAGGCATCTTGCAGATGCATTCGAAGAACAACGACCAGAAAAACTCCATGAAGGACGCTACACCATGATAAAGCCCGCCCATATTCTGCTAGAGTGGCAAAAAACACTATACAGAAGTTGGGTAGGAAAGTCTTTCTGCACCCACCTTAATCACCTGATCTTGCGCCCTCAGTTTTTTCCACCCTCTATCGAACAGTCTTCAAGGACTTCCTTTCCAGATGAAAATGAGTCAGAACGTGACTTGACAAGTTCTTTGCCTCGAAACCATGTGATTTCTACAGTCGCAGAAACGAAAAGTTACCCCCATGTTGACAGACTGTTGTAAGTAGTGAAGGAGAATATATTATTGATGACTAAAGTCTTTTTTATGTGTACCTGTTGTGTTTATTAAAGTTATGGATAAACGCTACGCATTTATGCACCAACCCAATACAGTAAATGCTACACTACTGGCCATTAAAATTGCTACACCACGATGATGACGTGCTACAGACGCGAAATTTAACCGACAGGAAGAAGACGCTGTGATATGCAAATGATGAGCTTTTCAGAGCATTCACACAAGGTTGGCGCCTGTGGCGACACCTTCAACATGCTGACATGAGGAACGTTTCCAACCGATTAATCGTACACAAACAGCAGTTGACCGGCGTTGCCTGGTGAAACGTTGTTGTGATGCCTCGTGTAAGGAGGAGAAAAGCATACCATCACGTTTCCGACTTTGATAAAGGTCGGATTGTAGCCTATCGCGTTTGCGGTTTATTGTATCGCGACATTGCTGCTCGCGTTGGTCGAGATCCAATGACTGTTATCGGAATATGGAATCGGTGGGTTCAGGAGGGTAATACGGAAAGCCGTGCTGGATCCCAACGGCCTCGTAGCACTAGCAGTCGAGATGATAGGCATCTTATCCGCATGGCTGTAACGGATCGTGCAGCCACGTTTCGATCCCTGAGTCAACAGATGGGGACGTTTGTAAGACGACAACCATCTGCACGAACAGTTCGACGACGTTTGCAGCAGCATGGACTATCAGCTCGGAGACCGTGACTGCGGTTACCCTTGACGCTGCATCACAGACAGCAGCGCCTGAGATAGTGTACTCAAAGACGAACCTGGGTGCACGAATGGCAAAACGTCATTTTTTCGGATGAATCCAGGTTCTGTTTACAGCATCATGATGGTCGCATCCGAGCGCGAACGGACATTGGAAGCGTGTATTGGTCATTGCAATACTTGCGTATCACCAGGCGTGATGGTATGGGGTGCCATTGGTTACATGTTTCGGTCACCTCTTGTTCGCATTGACAGCACTTTGAACAGTGGACGTTACATTTCAGATGTGTTATGACCCGTGGCTCTACCCTTCATTCAATCCCTGTGAAACCCTACATTTCAGCAGGATAATGCACGACCGCATGTTGCAGGTCCTGTATGGGCCTTTTTGGATACAGAAAATGTTCGACTGCTGCCCTGGCCAGCACATTCTCCAGATGTCTCACCAATAGAAAACATCTGGTCAATGGTGGCCGAGCAACTGGCTCGTCACAATACACCAGTCACTACTCTTGGTGAACTGTGGTATTGTGTTGTTTGACTCAATGTCCAGGCATATCAAGGTCGTTATTACAGCCAGAGGTGTTGGTTCTGGGTACTGATTTCTCAGTATCTATGCACCCAAATTGTGTGAAAATGTAATCACATGTCAGTTCTAGTATAATATATGTGTCTAATGAATACCCATTTATCATCTGCATTTCTTCTTGGTGTAGCAATTTTAATGGCCAGTAGTGTATATTTTTCCCATTCAAGAAATATTTTGTAGAGACAAAATGTGCATGCAACTCTTTGGACAGCCCCTCTTAGTCTACAGCCCAACAGGTGCCACTAACCCTCAATGTGGAATTTTTCGTCAGTTTCTCACAGTCGATGTACCTTGTTTTGTTGGCCAACATCATTTGAACTTCACCTATTATCATCCAAAGCCCGTATGTTCGAGCAAGGAGATTGACTACATTGTGACTGCGCACATAGTGGCATACTGATTTGAAAAGTTCCAACATCTTCCGCTGATGTCGATCGTTGGCAGAATCCACCAGTATCGGTACTACTTAGGGAAATCATAGGAAACATAAATCAGGATAATCGGAAGGGTATTTGACGTAGTCCTCCCGAATGTGAGTCCAGTCTGCTAACCACTGCACTACCTCACTAGGTGTGTTGTGAAGCATTTTGATTATCTTGAATGCTAGTGATGAAGGAAACGAAGCCTTCCTTGCATTGACTTTAGCACTGTGTACAGAGAAGAAAAAGAAAATAAGACGCTTACCCAGGAAATGATTGAAATCGAGAGTGAAATATACCGATGAAAATCTGTTAACAGGAAATATTACATCCAGAACTTGATGATTACATCAACTTTTTCCGAATGGACAGTGAAATTTTTAATAACCGAGTTACCTAGTCCTCGCATTCGGAAAAGAAGACAAAGGTATATGAAAAATTGTTCTCTTCTACTTCGTCGTTTAACGGGAGTTCATTAAAATACCACAACATACGAACATACACATCGTGTGTGGATGAGCTGGAGGGCTCAGACTTTTTTTATTTTGTTTTATTGGACATCCACTTGCATGTTGTGTATAGAATGTTGATTTTCTTCCTAACCTCTTAATATATGGCCAGGAACAAAGAAATACCTCTACCATTTTGATAACTGCCAGAGCTATTTTGCTCTGAACAGTGTTCACTGTTTCCATATTTGTAGAGACCCGCATTACAGTGAGATAAGTTGTGACATAACATTTTTCCTTAAACATCAACCAAACAACACCTGACATCTTGTCAAATCTGCTGTCAATCAAATTTCCTCTCAAAGGCGCTCTATGATCGACAAACATGGTAAACAGTCAAGTTTCACAAACTGTTTGATCGTGAATGGGGTCTTTAATGAGTTAAGATCTCTTTAAACCGAAGCGAACGCGCAACAGCGAATGAGAACTGTCTCTGGTGTAAATGGTTGGCATGTGGTGTTCAGTCGCAAATGGGTCAGATTCACAAGTTTTGGGTGTCGGTTTTAGAGCGAAACATCAAAGGAAGTTCGCGTCCTCTCTGCTTCGGCGCTAACTCTGATGATAGACACAGTGCACTCGCTTTCCCGCAGAGTGCTGTCGTTAGTGTGCGAACAGTTATTAGTGTTGCTTATTGAAAGTCTTTTATTTGGTGATGGAGATGTCGTATTAGTGTGTAACCTACTTCTGTTGATAGAAGACTACAGATCCCATAGGCGCGTTTGGGATCCTAAAGATCCACACCACAAAATGACCAACAACAAAAAAGATGCTTGGCAAGAAATTGCCGAAGTGCCGGCAGTCCACAAAAGAAGTTTAAGTTGTTTCATGTAATTGATGCAAGAGAAATAAATGTCATCAAAATAAACAGATAACGTAGATTAATGTAAAATAAAAAAGCATGTAAGAGCTTATCATTCTCGTGGCTTACATTCAAGGTATCTGTCTTAATGTCATAGTTTAACTGTTATTTTACGGAATTTAAATACAGTAGCAGAAAACCTGAGAACTGTTTTCCCTCCAATAAAGATGTGGCTGGGCTTTCGTATTTTTTTTACATTACATTACTCATTTTAATTACTGTATCTCCTTTGAATTTACATTTATAAAATCCACAAGTGTTTCGCATATGACACTGCATACTTCAGTTATTTGGAAACGGATGATATACGAAACAGATATTTGAGGCTAGCGTAGTTGTCGCCCATTGCTAAGAATTGCAGCGTTAGTGCAAACCTCTCTCCTGCTGATATAGATCGTCGATAATTGGTGTCTTACTTTCAAATCTTGGGCTCCATCTGAGGCATAACAAGATGAAAATAGCTTTGGAATGAAGTAAGCGATGGTTGCAGCTGCAGAGCGCCATTCAGATCCAAGGCACCACTTCTTAAATGCCTGCAAAAAAATTTAAACACCCACATTTTTCTGTGTCAAGCCGTTTTGCTTTCATGACCAATAATACGCTCGCTACACAAAATAAACCAAATTGTATGTTTCGTTTCTTCTTCACGCTATAATGAAATGGGTTAAACAATTTTGCCACGACATTTTTGCGCCAAAAGGCAAAACGCATCATATGCTTCCTCTTCCTTTCGCTCTAGTGCAGATGCTTATATTCGCAATTATATGTGGACGCCCATACCGGTTCTCCCCCACGAGCTTTCAGGCCAAAAAAAAAAAAAAAAAAAAAGATGTAGTGTAGTCAGGTGTTCTTCTTTCAAAGAATTGATTTAAACGTCGATATTACGCAGGGTTTTAACAGGATCAGAACTAGAGCTTATTTATAGTTGCTTAATAGCCACTCGTATTCCAAAGTACTAAAAATACCCCATACCCCTCAGGTCTGTCCCCTCCACACACACACACACACACACACACACACACGAGCGCGCGCGCTTGTCCCATCAATGATGTCGTTACACTTACAAGTCACTAGAGCACGCAACAGAAACACCTGTTCATTGCGTGCCACTCCGCATTTGATTGTGTTCGCTCGTATTCGCGTTGGTGTAAAGGGGGCTTTACAGCTGCCTCTCACTGTATATATTCTTTTGTGGCCTATTACTATCGTTTGTGGGACGTACCCAAATCTCTATTTAGTTCCTCCAACGTATTGTCGGGTGAATCACCGAACTGTGGTGCCCTGTTATTCCCCAAAATCTATGGCCTGTGTCAAGCCCTTTCATGCACGAGAATACTAGAGTAATTTCTGAACACATTCAGTCTTGCGTGGACAAACGCCTTGGTGTTGTTAAGAGTTTCATGAAAACGATCCGCGAATTATCAATCATACCACATATTCGATATATGCTGTCGACTATTCGATTGTTAATACTTGTGGATACCTTGTTCGCGGGAAGTCGTCTGCTATTGAATAGGGTGAGAGTGTGCTGATGTTCTATGTTAATCCCCGAATTGTCAATCATACGACATATTCGATATATGTAGTCGATTATTCGCTCGTTAATACTTGTGAGTTGTGAATTGTGATACGTTGTTCGCAGGAAGTCTTCTGCTATTGAAGTGGGTGAGAGTGCCCTGATGTTATATATTAGTGACGTCTGTTGATTATTGTTGAAATTTGCGCACTTTATTTAGCGTCTGTTGTGAATCGTAACTGAGATGATAATTTCTCACTGCCTTTGATATATCGTACCTTTGCTGGGTGGTTGACAGAAGGGCAGACGTTCATGTTGCTACGTGAAACACGTCAGTTGAATGTGAACAGTTGTCATTCATTGCTACTGATTAAATTTGTTGATACTGAAAAACAGAAATTAATAACGTTATGTAAATGAATAGTTCGTGATCTAAAATGATTCACCTGCATCTATTTTCATCAACAATGAAATAACTTGTTTTTCCATGTCTCAGTAAACTTTATCTACTGAGATGGTATTAGTGATCTCGATAAAGTACTAGTACAGGAGCGAACATTGGGTGGTATTCAACTGTACACCTTCGGGAGTAACAAGATTTTGAGAATCACCCATTTGTTATGCAGAACTGTCGGTATAGATAGCAATTAAGTTGGCCAAGGATCATTTTACAATGATACAGATTTTGTTTATTACAATATTCCGTGAAGACGGCAATTTTAATTTCATAAATGACTAGCTTCCGCTGTTATCATCAAACTCAACTTTACATACTTAGATTCGGTTAAGTTATATCCTCCCAGATGCTGGCCTCCATACCATAGAGAAGTGTGACATTGATGACAATAAGTAGTTATTAATGAAATAAAATTGCATCTTGACAGAATGTAGAAATAAAAAATGATAATGGGCTCTTAATCAGTCTGTACATTTTTGTTTGTATTAAATTGATACACCCTGTGCGGTGAGTTTAATACAAGTAAAGCATGTCACATAAACACATATGTAAATATATACACAAGAATGCATTTGGAAGGATGACAGTTCAAAACCATGTCCGGCCAGCCTGATTTGGGTTTTCCTTGATTTCCCTAAATCGCTTCAGGCAAATGCCAGAATGGTTTCTTTAAAAGGGCACAGCCTGATTTCCTGCCCAATCCTTACGCCATCTGATGGGACCGATGATCTAGCTGTTTGGTCCCCTCCCCCTAATCGACCTACCAACCCAACATATTTATGTAACAGGAAGAGGACAGGTGATCTGCAATAGCCTTGTTGAAAGAACCATCACAGCATTTGCTTCAAGTGATTTATGTAAACCACAAAAAAACCTAAATCACCATAACCAGACAGAGAAGCAGCGTCCTTATATTATGCACTAAAAATCTTGGATGTATAATTTCTTGTAAAAAAAAAACAAAAAAAAAACCTTTTTTGAATTTATATGACAGTATCTGTCACTGTCACTTTTGTATTAATCCCGACTTTGAATACTGTTAATGATCTTGTGTAGTGTGTATTATTAAGAGGCATCAGTATGTTTAGGCTGCCTTTCCAAATAACTGTGTTGTTCTCATTTTCATCTCCTTGTATATTTTTTTTTTGCTAACTACTTCTTGTGGTTACTATTCTCATGACCATTTTCTGCTGTCGGAAAATTGCCTCTCTGTTTTGTAAATTGATCCTCAGAATAGAAACCCATAGCTAAGAACTGTGTGTGGCTGTTACACACAAACACCCTAACAGGTCATAACATGCTGATGAATTCAATTTGGTGGTATCTTGATGTGTTCAATCAATTGTCAGTCACTATTAATCACAAAAAACTTTGTGTTTGCTACACAGCATATAAATATGTTATTTATGTTTAAAATGCTTTAAGCTGACAGTCATGCTATTTGTTTTATTTATGTTCATGTAAGTGCTCAGCCAGTAACATTTCCCTGTGCTGTTATTTTATCTCCTCTGTCATTTTACCTATGTTTTAATCCCAGGTATGGCACCTTTCGCCCTTTCTCATGTGTCTTACAGTATAATACTCTCTCTCTCTCTCTCTCTCTCTCTCTCTCTCTCTCTCTCTCTCTCTATGTTCAGTATTAATTTATTAAATGTTGTCCAACTGTGAACATCCTTGGGGGTTTCATTTCATTTTCAACTAGCAGCTCTGGTTTTTAAATGTTTCTGCCTTCAGTAAAGAGAATTTATTCTCAATCTCTTATATTGTCTGGAAAAATATTGATTTACACCGGTCTGCAAAGCTTAAGAACGAAATTAACTCTCACATGATGTGCCACTGCCAGCTAACTGAAAGAAATACACAATGAGCTATCTACATTGTACTCCACAAGACACCTAACGGTGTGTGGTGGAGGGTACTTCTGGTAACACCAACTGATCCCCTCCTTCCCTGCTCAGCTTGCAAATGGTGCATGGGAAGAATGTTGATGAACATCAGTTTCAGCTCTTATTTCTCGAATTTTCTCATTGTGATTGTTTTGTGAGACATATGTGGGAGGAAGTAATATGTTGTCCTTCTCTCCTCCCTAAAGAACACTCTCGAAATTTCACTAGTAAGCACATCTGTGATGCGTGGCACCTATTGTAATGCCTGCTACTGGAGTTTCTTGAGCATCTCTGTAGCACTCTTACACGGACTAAATGACCTGCTTTTCATTGGATCTTCTCCAACTCTTCTGTCAGTTATACCTGGTAAGGGTCCCAGATTGATGAAACATTACTTGGGAATTGATCGAACAAGTCTCTTGTAAGCCTCTTCCATCATGGATGAGTTAAATTGTCTCCAGATTTTTCCTATGAATCTCAAGCTGGCGTCTGATTTTACTACTCTTTGTTTTGTATGGTCATCCCACTCGAGATCACTTAATGGATAGTTACTCCTAGATATTTTATGGCAGATACGGTTTGCACCAATTTGTCAACAGTAGTGTAGCTGTACAGTAGTGGATTTCTTTTCCCATGTAAGTGCAATATGTTACATTTATTTATGTCTAGGGTCAACTGCCAGAGACTACAGTGTTCATCAGTCCTCTGCGGGTGATACTGCAAATCAGTACTGTCTTCCGGCACTGCTACTTGTAGAAAATTGCATCATCCACAAACAGTCTTAATGAACTTCCAATGCCTTCTACTAGATCATTTATGTACATTGTAAACAGTAATGGTCTTATGACACTTCGTTGAGGTACTCTGGAAATTACTTTTATGTCTGTTGATTTTGTTCCATTAAGAACGACACTTTGAGTTCTGTTTGCATGGAATTATTGACTCAACCCACAAACCTGGTCTGGTACTTGGTAAATAAACAGCAAATGACACATTTATTCAAAGATAACAATTACACTGAAGTCACTGCAATTCACGGTGGTCCCCTGGGTGTTACAAAAGATGGGACATGCTTCTTAATAGCGTGTGTGATCACAACAAATGACAATGCATGCCGTGTAAGGTGCTCCCATATTGGCCACCTGTCTGTAAGGAGTAATTGGCGTAGGATGTTCCATTCCTCCACCAGCACAGTTTACAACTGCTAGATGGCCATTGGTGCATGTGGACATGCTGCAATACATCTCCTCAATGCATCCCACATACGCTCAGTGGGATTTTATCAGGGGAATGAATGGATGGGCCAGTACATTTGCCAAATATCATCTTATTCGAAGAGCTCCTCTACCTGCACTAGTTGATGCAGCTGTGCAGTGTCATCCATAAAAATGAAGTCTGGGCTGAATTCATCCGTGAAAAAAGATGTTCATTGGGAAGGAGTACAATATCACAATATCATTGACTGTCGAGTGTACTATCTTCAAAGATTTGAAGTTCAGTATCTCCATGCAACATTTTCCCTCCTCATATCATATAACATCTGGACCACCAAAACAATCATGTTCAGCATTGTTCCCGGGTGCATTAAGTGTTCTCACATCTTGCCAGATGAGGATACATCCAACATTGATGAACATGATCAAATGAAAGAAATATGACAGACTTCTGAATTTGGCTCCAGTGGCATGTGTAATGCTCCATAGAGAAAGGTGGTCACTGCAGAGAAAGGAGGTTAGTTTTTGATGACTACTACACTATCAGGCGTCAACTGTTGTGGTAGTTCTATTCACAGCAATCAGTTGCAGGTTATAGTTGATCTGTAAGGCAAAGCCCATTGCTGTACTCTGGTTGAGGTCACTCCCCGACAGACTGCAACCATTCCCTGTCACTGTACAGATGTACTAGCCACTTGTCTAGCTGCTGACTTAGGAAAACTAAGCGAGGCGACTATTCATTGAAGTGAGGCTGCCACACATGACTGTGGAAGGTAAGTGCTCCAGATTGACAAACCTGGAAGAAGCACTTAACAGATTGCTCTGGATAGTTCTTTGCCCGTGAAGATGTTGTTATCTTGCCCTCATTGAGTTAAGTTACACCTGGAAGCAATGCCGCAAGTTGTGGTGGGTGCAGTGTGCCGTGATGGTTGAATTTGCTGGCAGGTATACTGCAGATTGCCAGTTCAAAACTGACTACCAGTAATTATTTATTATTTATCATTTACAGAATAGCCTTGAAATATCTTAGGTTTTTAATGTTTGTTTATTCTGGAATATTTGATGTTTATATAAATACGATATATAAAATGCGTAATATTCAAAGATGTGTATATAACTGTGCTCTCTGTTGAGGAATTCGGTTCTGTTCTGGCTGTGCGGTGGTGTTTGTAATAGCTGTGTTTTCAGTGCTAAGTTTTGCATTTCATTGACAATCCTGTTTTCGAATTTGGACTTGTGTATGGTTACAGCATGTCAGTATGCATGTAACACAGTTGTCTCTGTTGAGGACTTAAAGGACCACTTGTGTAAACCCTGTTGTGATCAGTACTGTACCTTTGGTACCGTAGAAACCAAACTGTGCTGTGTTAAGAAGGTTGTGTTTATAACTTATTGGTCTGTCTTCCATAAACTTAAAGAATGGTGAGTCCAGGAAAATTGGCTTGTTGTTTACAATATTTTCTGTGTTCCTTTTGTTTGGTAGGAAAACTTGTGCATGCCTTAGAAACTCTGGAGAAAAAGCTTGAATTAACAGATTCTTATATTACATTTGCTCACTAGTTAGTCTTATGTTCCATGTATAATTAGTATGATTAATTGTAATAATGTGAAATGAACCATTTTGTGTTCTTATGTAAATATGGCTGCAAGCTGAGCATTTATAAGTTCTAGGCAGGCACAACAAAAAGGCTGTTACACACTGAGCTTTTGTCCAAAGCCTTCACCAGAAAGAAAAAGAAAAACACCCACACGTTCACACAAGCAAGCACATCTCATGCACACATGCCCACTCTCTCCGGCCATTACGGCCGGTTGCTGGCTATGACATAGCGGCTGGAGAGAACGTCCTTTCTGAAGAAAGATTTGGCTGAAAGCTCAATTTATAACAGATATGTTGTTGCGCCTCTTACAACACAATGTGTCATCTTAATGTTAAATAGCAATCTATTTGTTTCATAATATAGTTTATATTCCAATCTGGACTTTCTGTAGTTTCAATCCCTCACTCACTCACTCACTCACTCCCTCCCATAATTGCAGATTGCTTGAAAATGGCAATGTAACCAAAATAAGCTTATTGCCTACCTTAACAACTCCTGAATAAAGGTTGAAAAAATTACAGCGTCCGGGTTATAAAATACATAACGTGTCCTTGCAAGAGATCTCCTGTGCTGCAGACATTGAAGAACACAACAACTGTTGTAAGAGTTATGTACATATTCCTTTCCCCCGCTCCCCCTCCCTCCAGTTGAATTTTTCGTAGTTTATGTGTGTTGTATGTACATAATATACACTAAAACACCATTGAATTTCCGATCCATGGCCACATCGACGGAAGTGATCCATAGTGTCACTTCTACCATTGTTGCAGCAGCTGAATTGGCAATCACTCATTCCTCAGGTTGCCTGCAGCGGAAGTCAGTGCCTTGATGGTCACTGGAAATTGCTGTGGCCATTTAAGACCATAGGCAGGCCCTCTAACATCATAAGCACAACCTGTCCATGGAGAACCTCATTGCCTAGGTCCGCTTACTCATCAAACGATGGAAGCAGGAGTGTTGGGAACAATATGTCTCCATCACTGGAACGCGAACCACTCCTTCCTGGGTTTGGACCTAGCTCCATTGACTTTACGGCTATCAGACCCCTGCAGGTGTACCTGGAATTCCCACACATGGAGTTATGTCTTCTGATCCCAACATAATCACAGAGTGTCTTGCCGAGCATTATGCTCGGACCTCTGTGACTGAGAATTACCACCCCGCCTTTCGCATCCTCAAACAGCAGGTAGAACAACGACACCTGTCTTCTGCTCCATGCCCCACTGAGCCATATGATGATCCCTTCAGTGAGTGGGAATTTCTCAGTGCTCTTGCCGACTGTTCTGACACATCCCCTGACTCAGATCGTTTCCATTCTCAAATGATTAAGCATCTCTCAACAAGTAACCATTGCCACCTCCTTGCCGTCTTCAGCCGCATCTGGAGTGATGGCAAATTCCCATTGCAGTGGCAGGAAAGTATCGTCGTTCCTGTGGTAAAGCGTGGTAAGAACCTGCTAGATGTGGATAGCTATCATCCTATCGGCCTCACCAATGTTCTGTGCAAGATATTCAAACGTATGATGAGCCGGCAGTTTTGTTGGCTCCTTGAGTTTCGGGGCTTTCTGGCTCCATTCCAAGGCAGTTTTCAACACCACCACCACCAGCTTGGTCCACCTGGAGTCTGCCATTCAATCAACCTTTTCCTGGTGACAACACGTTATTGTCGTCTTTTTTGACCTGACAAATGCCTACGACACCAATTGACAACACCACATCCTCACTACTCTGCATGAATGGGGGTTGCTCCACACTTTCCAAATTCGTGTTGGTGCTTCCCGCAGTTCACCCCATATCCAAGAGAATGAGGTCTCGCAGGGCTCTGTCCTGAGTGTCCCACTCTTTTTAATTACTATTAATGGTCTCGCACTAGCAGTAGGGTCCTCAGTATCTCCTCCCTTATAAGCCGACAATTTTTGTATTTCCTTCTGTTCCTCTTCTATTGGTGTGCCTGAACACTGTTTTCAGGGAGCCATACAGAAGGTGCAGTCGTGGGCCCATACTCACAGAGTAGTGGTTCTGCCTGCTTTTATTTCTTCGTTTGTTGCCCTCTGTGTCAAAGTACTGCATTGCTACACTGGCTGAAAAATGTGTTGTCGATTCTGACACTGACTACTGTAAATCATGTAGCCAACAGGTGCACAGTTACATTTCACAGTACTTTAATTTTACTGCTTACAACCTCCTAATAATATACAGGTATATATGTATGGCCAGTACACTATTGTGTAAACTTTCGATAAGCCTCATTAATAGTTAGCTAGCAAACCATCCACATACTGCTACAATAGTTTACAGTTGAACATCTGTGAGCAGTAAAAGCTAACAACAAAGTTCAAAGTTCTTGAAGAATAATCAGGTACGTATGGAGCAGACACTGTCATTGTTTTTACGCATGGCCTAGTGGTGTATCACTTATTTCACTGTTAAGTTGATCATTGTTGTCATTCTAAGCAACACAGGTTCCTCATCTGAGACTCGGCCGTGGACGGACTGTCTTGTGACCAAAAGTCGGGCCCTTATATATCATCACAATAATATGTACTGAAACTACAAAGTGTTTAAAGTTAAATTTATGGAAATTGCAATTAAAAATTAGCCCATTAAATTAACTGAATACATCGAAAAATCGGTTCTTGTTAACAGTTTCTTCCACTACAAGAGTTAGGCCGAATTATCTGTTTAAATAGTGAAATTAACAAATATAGTTATGCAAACAATACTTTGGACAAAACTGTTAATTATTTTGGAACTAATGTGTTTTTGAAGAGAGCTAAATAGATACTTTAAGATTACTAGTATTTTGTCTTCCAAATGTTTATAATTAGTACAGAATTTATATTTGTTTATACGTCAACAATAGAATTTAAGTTACAAAACAATTACTGATTTCACCCCATAATGAAAGATACTAACAGGAATAGTCAAAATAAATTAGAAAATCAATTACATACATAAAACTAAGCACAAAATTAGATCTGGTGTTATATTCTTTAAAACTAAGGGCCAACATTTCTCTTTTATGTAAATGCAGATAATATTCATGTATGTTAATGGTAAATAGTTAAAAGTAACAAAATGAATTTAAGGAGGCAGATGGCAAAACAAGAGGGGAATTAAAATTATTCCAGCTTGCTTCGTCACAACGGCTTCCAGGTTTGGCCACCAATGCTTGTGTTATGTAGTTCTGTTGTCATATTACTGTCCACCCCCAACCAGAACTTTACCTAAATGACCAACTACTTGATGTAGTGGAGACTTAACACTTTTTGGGACTAGTCTTTGACACCCACTTAACTGGACTTCTGCATCTCCGTCAGATTACGGAAAAGTGCTGGTGGCTTCTTAATATTATTCGATGCCTGAGCCACACCGACTGGGATGCTGATTGCCCTACACTGCTACAGCTGTACAAAGCCCTCGTGCAGTCCCGTTTTGACTATGGGAGCCTGGTGTATGGTTCAGCATCGCCCTCCACGCTGCAGCTGTTAGGCCCTATCCACCACTGTGGAGTTCGGCTTGCGACGGGAGCTTTCCGAACAAGCGCAATGAACAGCCTCCTCTTGGAAGCTGGTGTTCCTCCATTGTGGCTACGGGACAAACTACTGCTTGCAAATCACACTGCCCACATTCACAGTCTGCTTCACTACCCCAGTTACTGTGTCATTTTTCCTCACTTCTTACTGAACTTGACACTTTCCCTCTCCCACCTTTCCTGCAGGCCCTCCGCTGACAAATATTCTCTATTCTCGGCGAGTTTCAGGGCTCAGAAATAGTCTACCCTGATGGATCAATGGTTGACGATCTTGTGGGCTTCGCATATGCTCACATTGGACATACTGAACAGTGCTCTTTGCCGGCTAGCTGCAGTGTTTTCACTGCAGAGTTGATAGCCATCTATCGTGCGCTCGAGCTTATCTGCTCCTGCACTAGGAAGTCCTTTATCATCTGTAGTGACTCCCTAGATAGCCTACGAGCTCTCGACCAGTGCTTCCCTCATCGTCCTTTGATACTGACTGTCTCAGAGTCTCTTTGTGCCCTCGACAACAGTGGACATTCAGTGACCCTAATTTGGGCCCCAGGACGTGTTGGGATCCCAAGCAATGAACTCTGTGTTTGCCTGGCCAAACAGGTTACCGGTAAACCAACTCTGGAGATAGGCCTGCTGGAGACTGATCTTGGATTGGTCTTCTCCCACAAAGTTTTCACGATCAGGGATACTGAATGGCACACCTTCAGTACACCAAATAAACTACGTGTTATTAAGGATACAACACATGCATGGTGGTCATCCATGCAAGCCACTCGCAGGGACTCCATTGTCCTTTGTCGGCTCCGCATCGGCCATACTTGGCTAACGATCACCACCTCTGTCGCGAGGACCCACCTCGGTATTGCTGTGGCTCTCATATCACTGTTGTCCACATCTTGTTGGATCTGTTGTAGCCACTCTGCAGTGGCCTTTTAACCTTCCCAGCACCTTGCCTCCAGTGTTGGGTGACAATGCCTCAATGGCAGGTAGTGTTTAACATTTTATTTGTAAGGAGGATTTTTATCACAGGGAGCCTGGCCTTCTCTCCCAGGCCCACACCCTCCCTCCATTTTAACTCTTCCTCACTCTTTCTTTGCTGTTTGTTTGCCTTGGTGTTCTTCTTGTCCCTATGTGTGTTCATCTCACCTTCTCTTTTAGGCTGGAGATTTTAGTGTGTTGCAGAGTGGGTGGCTCATTCTTTTTTATTCTTGTAATCAGCCAGCCTCAGCCATCTGCTATATTATTTTAATACCTTCCACTACTTTTCCTTTTAGTGTATGTTTTCCCCTTTTGGTTAGCTTCTTTCATTTTTGCTCTCCATGTGGTTCCCCATTAGTTTTCTGCTCTTTTCCTTTCCCTGACTCCTTGTGGGAACTGTTTTAACTTGAGCCCTGTTTGCATGAGGAAAAAGGGACTAATGGCCTTGTAGTTTGGTCCCTTTATACCCCAAACAAACCAATCGACCAACTCATTGGAACTAGTCTGTTATGCAACCAACATTTTCTGTATTTACCATACACTTTCCGTTTTATAACAATAACTGTGTTGAATATGAAAAAGAGTGCTAAAAAGTCGTGTACAAAATACGTTGGGCTATGCTACAGATCAGTCTGTTTCCACAACCTTTATTTCACATTCACATGTATTGGATTCACCAACTAACAACCAAACTGTCGTCCTCCACCTAATGTAGACAGTGGTAATGAAGCATTCTAAACTAGTCAGTGGGTTATGTTACAGAACAATCGTGCACAACAACTAGATTTGAACGGGGACACACTATCCCACTCTATGTACTCTGTAATAGGCCTTATTTAAAAAGTAGTCATTCCTCCACCTAATCTAGACAGTGGTAATGTAGCAGTCTAAACTAGTCAGTGGGTTATGTTACAGATCAGTCTTGCACAACTAGATTGAAGGGGGACACACTATCCCACACTATGTACTCTGTAATTAGCCTTATTTTAAAAGTAGTCGTTTACAAAATTTGCTAGGTCCTGCGAATTTTGCATTAATCTATGTCCATCTTTTATTTTTATGTTATCCTTGTTTTTTTCTTAGCTACTGCTGTTGATGTGGCCAATTTTATAAATGTATCCCCAAAAATTAATGTGAAGAATGTAGAAAATATTGCATCATCTGTTTTTTCTTAATATGCTTCACCCTAAGTTTAGTTTGCCACTGCATTTGGGGGAAAGAAGTGTATTTCTATTTTTAGAGACAATCTTTATTAGGGATGCAGTTTTGTAGCCAGTCATGACTAATATTCAGGTGAAATGCTCCCGTGACACTTAGTCATAGAAACAGCCTATGCTTTAGGACACTTATTGCACAGACATCATTGTGAAAACATGATGTAAATTATAATTTTAACAGAAACTTTCATAGTTACTTTCTATTGGAAAAACTTTTGAAAAATGTAGGGAATACTTCTAGGGGAAAAAAATTATTCATATTACATTTGATATGAGAAAATACTGACAATAGTATGACCCGAAACTTTTATATTCCCAAACTTGCATTTTCATTCATTAATGTTGTTTATTCTAGTCAAATACAGCATAGGTAATTTTCCCACCACTTTTCATTTGTGAATGAAATGAGACGTTTAGGGTAGTTGTGATATGATGATGATGATAAATCCATGCTGCTGTTTCGCACACACTGCTATAAGTGCAGCTTCAAAGAAAAATAATAGTTAATATTTATTTCTTCAAGTCACAGTCAAGATTTTTTGTTGTCCTGGTCACTAATTTATAATACGAGGTTAGTCAAAAAGGGCTTTCCAACTGTGGAATGATACAGAATTGTTTTGAGATTACTTACAGAATCAGTAGGCATGTCATTTTCTATCAGACAACCTTAAGTTTAATTCATTATTGCATCAGTACCCAATTCCACCACCAGGACTGCCAGCATAGTGCACAGTTGAAATTTTAATTCCGCAGATCAGTGAAGATGCCTGAGATGGGATAGTTTACTACCAGAAAGATTGTGCATCACCTCATTTTCTCATGGAAATTCGATTTCCTTGACAATTGCTTCCCAAGTCAGTGAACTGGCTGTGGAGGGCAAATTGCATGGCCACCTTGCTCCCCAGACGTGGCACCATTGGATTTCTTTCTCTGAGGTTTCATTAAGGACCTTGTGTATGTTCCTCCCTGACAAACAATTTACCCAATCTGAAAAATCGAATTTACACTTCCATTGCACAAGTTATGCCCAATTTGCTGCAACGAGTGTGGGAAGAAAACGGCACCTATTTCTACTCGGCTGTGCGGCCCTATTTTGCTAATGCGCCACTCCGAGTGACCTACACATAACACCTAGGTTGGCCAGTGGCCCCCTTCTGCCTGTGACTTGCGCCGTGAAAACAGCTGTGTGCCCTCTCCGGCAGTTCTATGCCCCCGTGGCCTCTATTTGCCTTCGCAACTGCTGTGGGATGTTTGCCGCATCACAAATGGTAGTCACATTTAACCAAAATGACACTTGAGACTTGTATGTGAAACTTGAGGTTGTTTGCTACAAAATGATACATCTAACAATTCTGTAAGTTATCTCAGTAAATTTCCATGTCATTCTAAAGTTGTAAAGTCCTTTTTGATTCAATCTGCACATGGCTGTATGAGTCAGAATTTTTATAAGCAGTAGAGTTGATTTTTGTTTAATGCTTCTACTAATAATGACAATAGTTCATATAATGTAATACTGTATCTCGTAGTCAATGTGCCGCACTACTGTTGAGTGATCTGCTGTAGGATGACTGAGAGATACGATGTGAGACAGAACGATGAATCATACGGGGATGTGCAGAGATACACAGGCAAGTTTGTCATTGACTTTATACATGCAAAGGCTACACAGTGCCACTACTGATCCAGGAGACAGTGGCGCAGCATGTGTATGTTTGTCAGTGCAAATGCCAGCACTGGAATCTGCTGCTACACCACCAGGCTGCTCTGTCCTTGCAGACATAATGACCCCTGTCCTCAGCTGGTGGCATGGCCAGCAGGGTGTGTCAACCAAGCTGGAAGTCCGCTCTTGCCCTCTGAAGTGCAGCTGGCTATTCCCTCAAGCACTGCTCTCTTGGTCACCATGTAGAGGGCAAAGGAAAACAAACCAGAAGCTGTCATTGTAGTAGAGCCACAGCAGCTCCAGTCACTCACCCAGGGCAGCTCAGTTGGTGATTGAGTACAGCCTTGTACCCGGGAGGCTGCAGGATCACACCCATCCTTGCAGACAGCAGCTTGCAGTCTGTCAGAATATGTAACACAGAGAGCAGAGACAGGCCTCTCCCTGCTCTCTGCAACTGTGCAGTGCCAAATTTCAGACCCACCTTGCCACGGCTGGCTGCTGAAATTCATCACCAGTTGGTCGTCATGGCTGGCCTACAGCTGAAACAATCATTATTCTCTCTGGTTCGAGACTCATACAGAATGTGGCAACATGACTGCTTGCCTTGAATCTCTGGGTTCCCTTATTTATACTCCTGTTCCTATGCCTCTGACTTAGTCCCTCTAGAAGAGACGAGTGGAGTGTTCCTTAATAATTATAACATCAGCTTTTTCTGACTCACTTTGGCCCCCACATAACAGGTTGCTACGTTCTATTGTAATTGCAACATACACTTTTTTCGTAATGTGTTAGTGCCCCGTGCTGCACCTGATTACTCCGCACCCATCTCCTCACTTGTTTATAGTGCCTGCCAGGTCGTTCTTCCTGACCTATGAGTGATGTCGTAAACCTGCCTCACGGAACCATTTGCTTAATGTCAAAATCACCAGCGCTTACTATCCAATGTGCCCATCAGTCCCTTCACTTCTACCTTCTGGTCATAGCTGTGCAAAATTTTCAAGAATTCTCCAAATCTATGTATATACTTGTTTGTGACGCAGCAGTAATTTAGGAAAACTATGCAAAACTGAATGGTTAGAAAGGTTTTTGAAGTTTGGTCCTCCCCCATGTGAAAGCCCTGTCAGGATTAGTTAACACCGGAAATACCATACCAATAGACCAATGACTTCATTAACGTGGCAGAGAGATGACTCTTAGAAACAATGAATGGTTGAGTTACTAACAATACAAAAATATTAGGAAAATAAAATCTGACAAACTAATGAGACTTACATGGGAATATGGACTTTTGGGTAGGGTATTTTCTTGTTATTAATGCTGTTAAACATATTAAAAACTAGAAAATATCGGACTGCAGTGGGAAAATAGGGATTCTCAATCAGTGACATAAATGTAAATATGGAATGGGCAATGTACATATAAAAAAACATAGAAACATTTGTTGACAACCCATCACCTTTCAACCTAATTTGGACCTGAAGCTACACTGCAGTTCAGTTTCTCACAGGACAGGAGGGGGGGGGGGGGGGGGGGGGGTTAATCACCACTGCATAAACAATTACTGTAAAGGACTCGATCATGGCATGTATTTTCGAAGAGTTTGTTTCACAATATATCTAGTGGTCTACGGAGTATATTTTTCTTCTAAGAAGTCAGATGCCGCCCCACTAAATCTATCTCATAGCTGTGAGAGGGTTGTTGTTTTTCAGAGTCACTGATTTTTCCAGTAATTTTTAGGTAGTAATACCATCCGTTTGAGTTGCCCCTGAAGAATGTGATGGAGAGTTCATATTGTCGTAATTAATGACAAAAAAAACCCTGCACAAGCCCTGTCCGCTGTGGTATTGGATCACATAAGGCAGAACTGCATCTGCTACTATATTCACAATCTCAAACAATAGAAACTCACAAGTAGGAATATCAACAATGTAAGGAAAGACAGATTGCTACTTACCATAAAGAAGACGCATTAAGTTGCATACAGGCCTCGAGATACTGGAGTTGGTGGTTGTGTAAGCTTTATATAAGTGTTTGTCTACAACTTAACATGTCTTCTTTATGGTAAGTAGAATCTGTGTTTTCCTACTTTGTTGATATTCACAATCTCAAAATTCATATACCTACAAGAAAGAAAACTGCAGACTCAAGGCCAATTAGACCTTCAACATTTCATCCCTGTGTGCTTCGCTCTACCTCCTCAGGAGAGGACTCCAGCTCAGGAAAGTGTAATGATGCTCAACAGAGAAATTTCCCATGACATACCCACACTACTCGTCCTTCCCGGAGCAGACATATTACAACTTATTGCCCAGCTTACAGTTCCTCTATTGCTGCTCGGCAACTGCAGTGCACACCATCCAATTTGGGGATCTCCCAGTGCCTGTGCAATGGGCACATTCCGATCAGATATTCTGGAGCAGCTTAACATTGTTTCCCTTAACACAGGCAGTGCACCGTTCCCCACCATCTAGAATGGTCCATTGTCTCAAACACACACTCAAGCGGCCATTTCCTGTGCATACTTCACTTGCTGAACCTTGTACAATCCATGCGTAAGATGACTTGGCAATTTTCTAGAGCTGCAGGAAACTCTACTTCTTATTGGCAACCTTTGACAAATAATTCTACTGCAGTGAGCACCAGAAAGAGTACTGTATGGACATCATCCTCTCCCTGAATGTACCATACCCCGAATGTCTTCTCTCGTGCAATAAACTCCAGTCCTCTAGTGGACTGAGGAATGCAAAGAAGCAGTTCACATGCTGAGAGATGCTCTATGTGTCCTTAAATACCACCACATAGTGGAGAACTCTCCGATTAAAACAGATGTGTGTAAAGAGCTGTTGAATTATCAGAGCTCGCAAAAAAGCTTCTTGGACCTGTTAACTCTCTCAATTATTTTGCACCCTCTTCCATCATTTAGGATAAACATCTTCATGTTGCTGGCAGAAAGATCTGTCTTTTAATACCTAGTCTGACCATTGCAAATAATATTGTAGTGGATCCCATTGACATCTCCAGTATCTTGGACTGGCACTTTGCAGAGATCTTGATCTTGGTTCCCATTACCATTCCGCCTTCCTATTTCGGAAGTGAGTGTCTCATTTTCATGAAGGCTACAATACTGTTTTTACTGTGAAGAAGCTGAAGCACGCCCTTCCATTACTACATTTCTCTGTTCTGGGACTGGATGACATTTACATTTAGATATTGCAGCACCTTTCTCATAATGACAAGTATTTTCTCCTCTATACATAAAACCGTACCTGGAAGAATGACACACTTCCTACATGGTGCCAGAAAACCACCATAACCCCTATACTTAAGCCTGGTAAAGGCAGAGAGTTTCCTTCCAGCTACCATTCAGTTTCCCTCACCAGTATATTTAAAAGGTGATGGAATGAATGAGCAAAATACAGCTAGTAAGGTGCCTCAAGTCATAAAAACTGTTAACAAATGTTCAGTGTGGATTTTGTTGGTGTTACTCTGCAGTCAACCATCTTATCATCCTGTTGACCCACATCATGGACAACTTTCTGCGTAAGAGCCATATTATGGCCATATTTTTTGATTTAGAGAAGGCATATGACACTTCTAGAGGACGGGAATCCTCCATAAGTTGCAAAGATGGAGCTTCTGAGGCCACCTGCCCCAATTTATTGTAGAATTTTTGAACGACTTGGTTTCTAATATACACATCAGTCCGACTTTATTGAACCTTTCCATTCAGGTGAATGGGTTACCTCAGGGCTCCTGTGTTCAGCATGACCTATTTGCTATAGCATTCAAACATGTTATTTTTGTCTCCAACCGGGCATCTTAGGTGCCTCTCTTTGTTGATAATTTTGCAGTCTGTTGCAGCTCTCGGCAAACTCAAGTGGCAATCTCAGTGTTGCCTCAACAATGTCTTTCCGTGGAGCATAGACAGTGCCTTCCAATTTTCCACTGGGTATGGGGGAGGGAATCATCCATTTTACTTTACTTTAACACTATTCACCATTGCAGAATCTGTTTAGCTACTGGTGTACTCCCCACCAATCCAGTTATGAGCCCCTGTGTGACGTACTCTGCAAATATGCTTGCCAATGGTCCTCTGTGCCTAGCCACCTATCTGATACTTCCTCTTTTGTTTATTCCATCCTCCGCCAGTATGAGGCAAGCTCTGCTTCCTGGTTGCCTCGTGGAGATTGCTTTCATATTCTACTTTGAAAGCTTAATCTCATGTTATCTGCTTTGTTCCCAGGATTGAGAGTCTTTTCCTCATTTGATCTGTGCCCATCTACTTTGCTTCCAAGGAACACTACTCTGGGCTTATATCATTTGCTCGACATTTCTGGAGCTTTGTATGAGTTTGGGGACAGCAACTCCATTTACACTGATGGGTCTAAGGATGACCATGGCATGGGATGTGCCTCTGTTGTCAGTGAAGAGGTTTTTACGAAATGCCTTTCAGACCAATGCTCAATTTTTATTGTAGAGTTGCTTGGCCTTTATCAAGCCTTGTTGCACATCTGGCGATACTTAATCTCTCAATCTCTTGTATGCTCTGATTCCTTCAGTGTCCTCCAGAACCTCTGTGCAATGTACACATACCACCCTGTAGTTTAATGTATTCAAAAAGGCTGACACTCACTCTTCAATGCAGGCACTAATGTGTTGTTTATATGGATTCCTGGACATGTCGGCGTATGGGGGGAATGAAGCTGCTGATGCCGGTGCCAAGGTTGCATTTTTACTATCCAGCCTTATAGCAGTTCTGTCCCCCTGGATGATCTCAGCGTTGCTGCATGTCATCATTCTGGCACGAACAGAGTTCATCTCTCCATGGGAACGAATTCTGGGAGAATAAACCCCTCTCTATGGCTTGTGCAACTACATCTTGTCCATATTGTGCGTGGAGGTAATTTAACCAGATTACTTATTGGGCACTGTCTTCTCAGCCATTGTTACCTGCTAAGCAGTGACCGTGCACTACTTTGCTGTCACTGTAACAAACCACTGGCAGCACACCACATTCTAATCCAATGTCAGTTTTTTAACACCTTACACTTTCATGTACATTTGACATCTGAGCTATCTAAAGTTTTAGCAGGCACAGCACAGGCTGTAGAACATGTTCTACTCTTTACTCACTGTAGCAATTTGCAAAGATTTAATTTTCGATTGTGGACTACAGTTATTCTAGAGACTTATACTGAGTGGATTCTTAAAGGATGGTCATTGTAGTAGTTCATTTTACGTTTGTGCTTTGTTGCAAAGAAAGGATATGGTACATCAGGATCAAAGGTAAATACAGAAACATCTCATTAGTAAGTGTCCATGCCCCAACCGAGGACAAGGAGGAAGACATAAAAGATGAATTCTATGACACCTTAGACCATATGGACTCCATATCACCACAGTGTGACATAGAAATTGTGCGGGAGACTTAAATGCCAAAATAGGACAAGAATGCCAATGGCAATCATATACAGGCATGTTCAGCTTGCACTCTGAATAAAATTATAGTGGTATAAAAGGCTCATCAACTTTGCCACAGCTAGAGATATGAACGTAGTCTGTATAAAGAGACATACACAAAGCAACGTGGACATTACGAGATGGGCTAACTAGGAACCAAATAGACCATGTGTTCATAGAGAAAAAACATAAAAAGACAGTAACAGATGTTAGGACAATGAGAGGGGCTGTGATAGGAATGGATAATTCTCTCATGCTAAAAACGATGAAACAATCATTACCAAAAAAACCAAGTAAGAGCAACACTGGCAAAATAACCCAAAGAGTATGTGAGTAGGCTAAAAGAAGAGGAGGTGAATAGGCATTTAAGATTAAGCTTAGAAATAGATTCACAGAATTAGAGAACAAAAGCGGTAGGAAAGAAGTTGAAGATATCAATACAAAATGGAACAATAACAACAGTTATAAAGATGACAGCACAGGTGCTATTAGGAGATAACAATAATGGCAATATCAAGTGCAAACCATGGTTCAATGAAACATGTAGAAAAGCTGTTCAGGCCAGGAAGACAGCCAGACTGGCTATGATGAGCAATAACAAACATGAAAATCAAATAAAATACAGGACAGCCATGAGATAAATGAAGAGAACAGTTAGGCGAGAGAAAAGATCATTTATAAATAAACAGATGAGAAGGCAGAGGAGGACTGGACCCAGAACAATAGTAAATAGTTTCACAGAACAATGAGAAGCTATAGAAAGGAGTATAGAGCTAATCCTGTGGTAATGAAGGATGAGAATGGAAAACGGATCTCTACAAATGAAGGGAATCTAGAGAACTGGAGGAGATACTTAGAGAACTGCTGTACAACCCGGTAGCCACCTATAGGAATGAAAACGGAGTAGAAAACAACAAAAACGTTCAACCATTAGTCAAAGAACCAACTCTGATGAAGGTGAAGGAGGCAGTGAGAAGACTGAAAAATGGGAAGGCCCCAGGCATAGATGCGATATCAGCAGAGCTCATCAAAGAAGGGGGAGACAAGACATATGAATGCTTAGCCAAATTGATAAAAGAGGTGTGGAAGAAAGAAATAGTGCAGAGGAATGGAAAACTGCTGCTGTATGTCCCATGTACAAGAACGAGACAAAATGTTGACACAGAACCGTAGAGAAATATCTCTACTATGGGTGTGCCATAAACTAACATCAAAAATTATACTGAAAAGCCTCAACCCATACCCTGAAGAAATATTAGACACAGCGCCACAAGCAGGTTTCAGAATGGATAAGTCAACAACCAACCAAATGTTCAAACTAATACAAATACTAGATTAGAACTGGGAGCATAGTCAGGCTACCTTTGGTATGTTTATAGACTTCAGCAAAGCATAGGACAGCATAGTGAGAGAGGAGATGTGGAGGGGTAATGGCAGAGGGTGCAATACTGGACAAGCTGATAAAGCTAATTAAAATGTGTGTGGTGGAATCAAAATGTACAGAGAAAGTACAGGGGGTGTACATTTAAGGCAAAAACAGGAGTGAGGCAGGGAGACATTATATCGCAAACCGTTTTCAATTTGGCACTCAACAACACGCTGAGGCGAGTAACACAAGAATGTGCAGGAGTCACAATAGAGAAAAAGATATGTGTTCTGGCTTTCACAAATAATATTGTGGTGATAGGAAAGAGCATGGAAGACCTGGAGAACTGATGGAAGAAGCTAAGACCATAGATCTAAGTATCAATAAAAATAAAACAAAGTTCATGATATAGGAAGAAGAGCTCAGGTAGGACCAAACCATCTGACAATCCGGAACCTAACAATACTGAAGACAGACACATTCGTATACCTCATGTCAACATCAACCAGCAAAATCTTATAGAACAAGAGATTATAATGAAAATTCAAGCCAAGGGAAGATGTCTAGTAGCTATACATAACATCCTAAGATTGAAGTTACTATCCAGGCAGGCAAAAATAAGAATATAACAAACTATTGTCAAACAAAAAGTGTGCTTCACAAGTGAGACATGGACCCTGACAAAAAAGTAGAAAATGAACAGTGGAGAATAAGGAAAGACAGGGAACTCAGACAATAATACACTATTTTACATAGCAACGTGTGGAAACTAAAAGACTCATGTGGTACAGACCTGTGAGGAGGAGAGGGGAAAACACGGTAATAAAGGCAATGATGGGTGGAGAAGCTGCAGGTACAGGACCACTAAGATGGCTGAGAACAAAAAATACCATGGGAGGCATACTGATACTGGGTCTGGGAGATAAAGATGCAGCTGACAGGAAGGCTGGCATGAATGGGGCCAAGGGATGGATGCAGTTTGTGTGGCCAGTATAAGTAAGTAAGTTGCTGCTTTTTAACAAGTGTTCCACATTCATTGTCTATATATTTTATCCACCTACTAATGCTGTTTAGGCTTCTATGTGTCATTTAACTTCGAGACTCACTAAGTGCTTTCCCTAGAAAATGGCCCATATTAAATCCTTATCTGGGCAATTTTAACCTCAGCTGTTTAGTGGCCTTTAAAATAAGTGCCATTGTTGCATCATTAGCATGACAGAGCACATATTCCTGTTGTAGTCTGTACTGCAGTTATTACCATTTCAATGACACACTTGAGCTTTTCATTCACTTGAGATTTTCCCTATGGGGTCACAACTCTTGGTGGCCAGACAGTAGATCTGCTGAGGTGATAACATGCTTTGCGTCTCCATGTTACTATTATCACATTTGTAGCATTGTTTACAAGACTTTGTCTAAGTGTGGAACACTATTCTTTGACTGTGGGCTAGGTTTAAAACAAAGTCCAAATGATAATGTTAGGGGCATTTACTTTCAGTATTAATACAGTGTTTCTTAAAAGATAAGACATTGAGAACTATTCCCAGGTATTTGCAGTTAGCACTGAGGTGTTTAAATTCAACTTTTGGATTGATAATAGCTTTACTTTTATTATAGGGTAGCTTGATAACATGACTGTCAGTTTTCTTTTGGGTATGTGCTGATACAGATGATTAACATGAACTTCATTGTGCCTGTAGCACTTGGCGAGGTGTTGGAGTAATGTTTCCATTAATTTGTTTTCTGATAGTTCGAATCTTCAGCTGAGAGCAGCTAAAATTAGATTTTTAGCACAAATGAGAGGTCTGAGTTACTTGTTGAACAGATGATCATTTGTAGACATGAAAATTGTCAAGTTTTACAGAACTGCAGGTATTACAAAACCGACAGACCAGAGCAGGAGGAGTGAACCACATTTCTTATGGGCTGGTCTTTTGTAACACTGTAGTCTTCAAACTAACTTTCATCGTGAAGAGCGTTTTATGGCACGAAGGACTATGTCCAGAAGCTGCTTATTTTTTTAGAGAATTGTTTTTCCATTGTGATATGTTGGTCAAGAGAACTCTTTTTTTCATACAGTTTGCAGTTGTGTTTTGGTTCTGCCTCCAGTATTTTATTTGACAAGGATGTTCACAGTTAGGTGAAATGATGAGGCTGTAGTATTTCTACAAAAGAGTGAGCTGATCCTAAGGAATATTCCACACGGATTTTCAGTTAAAGCTTTTAGGTAGTATAAATAATGGAAGGAGTAATCATAAACCATCAATGTATAATTGAGTCATTGGGCAGTTGGCAGACACATAAATTGTTTCCAAGTTTTTGGACAAAATGCACATCTTTGGAGCTGCACACACACACACACACACACACACACACACACACACACACACAGAGAGAGAGAGAGAGAGAGAGAGAGAGAGAGAGAGAGAGGTTGCACTGTCAATGCTTTGAGGGGTTGGGCTATATGTTTGTTTCAGAACGTTACCGTAAGTATTGATATCTCCTCATTTACATTATATTTAGAATTGTTGCTAATGTAATTTGCTTTTATGCTGTGATTTATACCACTTTTATATTCTCATTTCTTTAAAAGTTTACCATGTACCAACAGTGTGGAGTTTCATTACTGAAGGTCATATTTTTTTATTTGTTGAAGGATTACTCTTAATTTTTTGCTGGAAATATAGGTGTGAAAATTAACAAAATTTATTAAATACATCCTGCTTGTAGAGATATAGAGCATTTACAACAGTTTCTTGATCAGTATTTCACTAATTTGCGTTGTTTGCAGTTAAAAAAAAAAATTCATGTAAATTTCAGGAGAGAAACAATGTACGAAGAGAATACAGTCAACCACTCTGTTTTAGGTGAAATGGTTTATACAGGCAGTTGCATGTACATACACATATAACTAGGTTTTCAGCCCCACCACCATCATGGGAACATTTACAGTTGTAACATGGATTTCAAACCATGATATGTCTTAGCATACGCAAAACTTTGCCAGAGGTACTTATTTTAGTAGAGCTCATAATCTGGTAAAAGCATTTGATAGGATATTTCGTAAAGTGGCATGTGTTCACCTTGTCAAATGGCCAGCTGTATATTATCTGTGACTGTGATGAGTTCTTGTACTGTGTAATAGGAGAAGTCAGTAAATTAAAGTCAAAACCCAGTGCTGGCATTCAGCATTTCCCTCTCAAATATCAAAAGAGGGTGTTCAAGCTAAACATTGCCACCCAAGTAAAAGGCCCACCATTGAGAGCATCTTATGCTCTCACTCCTCTAGGCACTGTAGAACTCTTGAAATTTACTGTTGGAGACAGTCAGTGTTGTTAAGAAGAACTACTTGCAACCATATGTTCATCTCTGCTGATGAATTCTTCCACCACCAGCAGTCAGATGAGCTAGCGGAGGGACATTTTACTATCCATTTATGTGCTTAGCCATTGGTTTGGATTTATCTAAAAATGATAGCCTTTTTTAAGTTTTTGGGATAATGTCTTAGAGGGATTTGCGAATATTAAATATTAGCAGATGATGATGGGGGGGGGGGGGGGGGACACAAAGAGGTAAGAGAAGGACATTAAAATTGGACTGTTGTCTGTTGTCAGATTTTAACTATTTTATTGATCTTTGCAAAAATAAACCATGGCTGGATGTGATCAGATTGCGGTCTAGTCTTCTGTGAAAAATTTTTGTGTGTGTTCTAAAAATTTGCAATGAATCTAAGTTCATAGCTTGTAGAGATAGTAACCAGTCCATGTTGATTTCATAGGCCTTTTATTTGTTGTCCTAATAACCTGCAACGGCAGTGCATATTTCCAATTTCAGGATAGTAATGGAGAGCCTTGAAGAGATGGGAAAGAAAGCATACCAGAAACAAGTTTTTGAATTGTATCGCGAAGCCATAGATATCTATTCTGTGGCTATAAAGAAACATGGGGAAGATAAACGGTTTTTAAATAACAGATGCATGTGCTACATCAAACTTAAGGACTATGCAAAGTGAGTAAGAATTCTTTTAAAATATTGTTGGTAAGTTCCATGCATTTTCCTTTTGAAATTCTGTTCATATTCCGTGGGAAAAAGGCAAAAATGAAATATGTGGGAATGTGATGGGCCAAGACATTCACAACTTGACATTGTTGCTGTATTTGGAAATACTTTCTGTGGTGACACGGCACTATGCTTCAATTTCAGTGCAATGAAGGATGCTGAGAAATTAGTTAAATATCATCCCAAATACAAAAAATCGTTTTATCGCCAAGGTGAAATTATGAAATTGTTGAAGGTGAGTTGCATAATACTAAGTTCAGAATGTAGAATATTTTGTAACTATGGCAAGGGTGGCATAATGAATCTTATAATATAGTGTCTAAGTTAACAGCAGTATATACAATAATTTTGATGATATTTTAGTAAAGTAATGTAACTGTTTGTTTTACACAAGGCTGAATGTTGGTGGTACCTACAACATAAGATGCATGCTTGTGTAGGATATATTTGTGAATGTTTTTCAGTTTATAAAGAAATTATCTTTTCTAACTGATCTCTATATTTTTAATATGTGGAGAAATTGCAGAGAAAGTAAGTTCAGAAACAGAAATATCGTGAAAGTAAATGATATATGATTGATTTAATGGAAGTAATCTGTGGCAGAGCAGTACTGATGCAGGGGGGGGAAAAAAAAAACAGCCCATGGGCATAGAGCTTGATAAGAAATGAGCAGATCAGGATTTCCAGTGAAACTTTGTGTTATTTCAATTTTAATTGGACACAACTGCTAAACCTAAGAAATTACAAAGAATGCAAAATGATAGTTCATAAACTATGGGAGACTGAAAAGATATTTCTCTACAGTTTCATTAATTTATTGTTCTGTAGGGGCAAATGGCGAAAAATGCTTACTATTTCTGTAATGCATTAAGCCAGAGCCCCCATCCTGGTGGTTTCAAACAGCGAGTACTTCAGGGAATTCTGACATTGATGGTGGATTGTGAGTTCGCTGGACAGGATCCCCCCTGAACATTTAACACCTGAAGTGCCTTACACTGTAAAGGCCCCACACATCAAGAGCACTCAGGAATGGTCTCTGCCATGGCTCAGAGCCTGTGTGGAGGGTGCAGTCAGTAGGAAAGGTGTACTTACTGCCCCCCCCCCCTTTCCCCTGACCCTGTGAAGCTGAAACTGTCATAGCAACCACTTTTCCTATTAGTGTTCTGAAATTAATAACAATAGATATGATTAGTCATGGAAATCCGATTTCTCTGTTTTGGGAGGAGTAATTTTTGTTTATCCATATGGATTGACATCCACAGTGTCTCGTACGTCACAAAATATCCAATCAGTTCTACTAAGAAGTATAACATCCAGTTTTATTAATAATGTTTTATTATACACTCTTTACGCAGCTCATTAAAAGTAGATAGAAACAAAGCATACAGAGAGCTGTTAAGCTGGGATTAAAAACAATGTACAAAGTTGTGTAAGTTTAAAAAGTTTTAGAAATATTCAGCAATAGTTCATGTACTATAACATGTTTTTACTGTGAAGGTGAGTGACAGTGCAAAGAAGGAAGCACTTTGAGCAAATTGTTAAGTTACTCACATTATAGTGTATATGCCAAGCTATTTTCATGTGAACCTCTCATAAAATCGTGTATGTTTACACTTGCACAAAATTTATTTCCAAGGGGGAATTGTGTAGTCAAGAGAAGAAGTTTGCCTTTGAAACAAAATGAATTATCGAATCCTGGGTATGGCGGGATATTTAGAGAGACAGTTCAGGAAAATGGGTCAGAACTTTGTTACTTTTTCACGCGCACTTGACAAAAATACACACATGTGAGACTGTGCTCAGCTTTCAATATTTGGGTGTGGTGTTGATGATGTGAAGCTGCTTGTAACCAATACACATTAATAGCTCTGGTCAGGCATACTGGCAGATGCCTGCAGTGGTGCTGATGCCGCACTTGTGCCTAGCCTTGTGTAGCACTCTCACTCTTAACATGAAAGAAATAGCAATGCTGAGCGTCTGTAGTTGCCTAGATTGAGTGCCAGTGAGCATCAATATCGAGACGGTGTGTTGATTTGTGCCATTCTTGTTTTCCATTCCTTATTTGACAATTTGACTCGAAGTGAAGAGTCTACTTTATGTTATTATTAGTGCAATTTATTTACTGAGTGGAAGTGTTTGTGTTAAGTTGAAAATGAAAAAGCCTGTAAGTCGGGTTTACAAACAAATCGGACAAGACAGACTTTGACAACAGAAAGAATGCAGTTGAGAAAGGCAACTGTGTTTTGGCGGTGAAGCAAATCCATAAACAGTGATGGCGAAGTGTCAGTATTCACATGCACACTCATTAGGAAATATTTGCAGAATGTAGACATAATCAGTAGTGGCATATTAACAAATACAGTGATATCTTACCAATAAAAGCAACCACTGTAAGAAAAAAAAATGTGGGTAACATACAGGCTATCTGTGCTGCAGCTTGTGGCATTGGATTAAGAACTATCCAGAGCATGTGCCATGAGGAGAAAATCCCCAACATTTGATTCTCTTCGGAAAAATATTCTACAACACAACTTTTTAACCAAACTAAACTAGTTTGAGAAAGACATTTTCAGGCGTACGATCTATGAATTTTATGATACTGGCAAGTGCACATCAGAAAAACTGAAAAAAAGCCCATTGAACAAATAAATTTTACTGGATCTGTTAAATCTGTGAGACACATGTTAAATGATACAGGATTTAAATATAAGTGTCCAAATGATGGTAGGTTAAAGTGTAGTTGAACACAGCAACATAGTGTCTTCCAGAATCAAGCTTTTGTGGATGATGAATTCACTGCATACTTAAAGGTGTCATGCAACCTATATTCTGTTTGGATGAAACTGGTTACTCACACCCACTCACTAAAGCATATGTGGCAGTTTTTGAGCCAAACTGGGGGCATGTAAGGTACCTGTTTGGAAATGTGCCAGGCTGATTATTATGCAAAGGGGGTCAGTGATTATTATGCAAAGGGGGTCAGTGAAGACTGGTTTCCTTAATGAAGAAAATTAGTTTTCAGATAAAGAAAAACTAAAACTTAGGTGCTCGTCGTTCTAAAACTAACACAGGAACACAGATAAGTGTATAAATCAGTTTGAGGCCAATTTTTTGTATTTAGTGGATGAAGGTTCCATCACCACCATCAACAACACTATATGTCATTTGGTAGTCATGAACCGAGCTCCAACAGCAGGAGCTGAAATGTTGGATTACTTATTTATGGGTTAGAAGTACTGGTAAATGAAAAGGGTCACCAAGTAGTACACTTAACAGCCTTATCATTGCCACTACAATTCGACTGATCTCATATGGGCCCAAATCAAGAGAGAAGTAACCACAAGAAACAAGTTTCAAATCGAAGATGTTGGGTGCTTACTTTATGAGGCCTTGGAAAATTCAGAAATGAACAGTGTCATAAATGTGTTCAGCATGCAGAAAATGTACAGAAAGAACTTATGAGAGACACTGTAAGGAAGCTTATAATCATCAACTGCAATGATCACTCAACAACCATGGGTGATGAGAACAGCAAGGAAGAAGAATAAGAAAAATGCCATTGAGGAGAACTTGAGCGAAGACAATTGAGGTGGGACATCTGTTAGATTTTACACTTTTCTCTCAATTTACTGTGCAGTTACAATGTTAATATTTTGTGAGTAATAACATAATAAATTATTGTATTGTAAACAAATTAAATCATTAGTGTTTTGTATTCCTTCACAACTAAAACCCATTTATATGACACTGGATTCCAAAGTGAACTGGTGTGCTCAGTGCCTGTACAACAATTTACAATTTGGAAAACAAGGTGGGTGTTTACAACAACCAGTTTGTTAGTAGACTGGAAATAAGGAACTGAATGAGAAGGCGTTAATTTTTTTTTTTTTTTTTTTTTTTAAATTAAAATATTATACACTTACATTGCTCTGAAAATGATGTGACTGACAAATCCTAAATCAATATTTCGCTGCAAAAAATGTAATTATATAATTACATTGATTTTTACATTTGAAGAAACCTTTACAGTGAGTAACAGAGGCGCATGTGACTATCAAGTACATGTGAATCACAATCTGGCAACAGCATGTCAACAGCCACCTGTTAGTACACCTGGCCAGAGCTATATACTACTCAGTTACATTCAGTATTACTTTATATTTTTGAAACTGTTCGTAAATTGGTGGATAACAGGGAACACTTCATGCTGTAGCTCCAGATGGTGCACTGAGAATAAAAAAAAGAAAAACTCAGAAGTGAGTTTTGAAAGATGGTTTGAGCCATTATTGCTTCATTCATCGACAGTCATTGTGTGCTGTAACAGAGGATCTCAGCTGTTGTTCTACTTTACAATAATGGACGTAGACACAACAAAAATTCTACAGATTTGTCAGCCTCCTCTGTAATGTACAAGATGTTCACTGAACTTATCACCGACTATATAGGATGAATTACCACTTCACCCGGGATTCCTAGATTTTGAGAAAGCTTTTGATTCAATTTCTACAAAATCTGTGTTGACAGTCTTTGACAGACAAGGCACTGACTCAGTTTGTCTTTGTATACTTGCTAACATGTAAATTAATGCTATAGCTTCCATCAGACTTTATCGGAGCAGAGCAGTTCATAATTGAAAGTGATGTGAGACAAGCAGATTTTATATCACCAATACTCTTCTCGGTAGCCCTGAAGGAAGCCTCCAGGTTCATGTACTGGAATAAAAGACACACAGTACTTATTAAGAAGTGCATATGTATTTAATTTTATCAAAAGGAAAATCACTTGAGAAAGCTGTAAAACTACACACACACACACACACGCACAGAGAGAGAGAGAGAGAGAGAGAGAGAGAGAGAGAGAGAGAGAATGGTTGGCCAGTGCTTTCCTCCAGGAGGTAAACTTCTGGTACTGCTGATAGACACATTTAAAAGTGAAGACTCTAATCCCAGTTTTCTAAACTATTAATTGGTCCCAAACTATTAATTCCTCCCAGACTATTAATTCTTCCCAAACTATTAGTTCTTTCCTCAGGGAGGAAAGAGAGAGATGTTGGGGAAGGTTAAAAAGAAGTAGTAAATCATCCAGACTCCAGGATGAATGGGCCTACACATTGTGAGCAGGAAAAGAAACAAAGTTCCAACAGTGGGGATTAGTTTTTTGTGTTCAAAATGTGTCAGTACCGGAATTTTGCCTCCTGGAGTAAATGTTGGCCAGACATTTTGCCTCTTTGTAATTTTATATCTAATTTTGTACTTTCCCATTCGTTCTTGAATAGGCCTACATACTGTACAAATAAAATGTTACTCAACTACATTTTAAACATTGCTTCTTTCTTCCTTCACAGCGGTACCCATTAGCAGAGAAAGCATTTCTTGAGGTTTTAAAACTAGACCCTTCTTGTGAAGAGGCTCGCCAACAGTTACTGGAAACACAAATTTTAGAGATATGTTCAAACCATCCGTTTACGGAGCTTCAAGCTGCTGATGCACTTAATGCAACAGGGACAGTTGAGGTACTGTAGTACGTAGGAAATCAATCTCTAATTAATTATAATACATGAGTACCTAACTTTAGGCTATAGTGTCTGTGTAATATTTCATGTCTTAAATGAAGGCAGTTTTAAATGAAGATAATGACGTAATTTGATTCTACTTGTAGAGTAAAACATTCGTACAGAATTTGGTGTTGCAAGAATTAATTTGAGGGAAGTATAGTACTTCTCTAACAAAAGTGAAATTTTTGTGTACTACTACATTGATACAAAAGCAATGAGTGCTCATTTTAGAAAGGAACAATTTGACTTGGCATATAACAAGTTTCACCAAGATTGATCAACTCATTGGCAGTAGGTGAACAGTGTACTACAGACTTGAAGTTGCTCTCTGTCATAAAAATTTAGTGTAAGAGGTTTGACACAAAAGTTATTAAACTCAAGTTGCTAATTTGTGTACCTTCCAAATATGTTAAATTAATGATGTCTTTCTACAAAGCAGAATCTATTCCAGACCACACACATCTGTGTTAATTCCTTTGATGGCCTAAAACATTTCTTTTAGTCATTTTTCTGTAAGCTTACTTATGAATTCCACCATTTTCCAGCTCCAGAGGATACAAAAACATATATGTGGTAAACTGCTTGTCCACTGCCTGAATTTGGTGAAACGTCCCGCAGTTAAAGAGGGGGGGGGGGGGGGGGAGACTGAACATCTATTGTTATATTGATTACTGGTTTTTCTCTATTGAATGATTATGTTGATATTGAAAAATAGTTTGCAAAGTGCAGTGTGAAAGAACACCGACCGAAGTCACAGAAGACATATTATCTTCGATTATGAAACTTGAACACCATTTAAAACACTTGTACACCAATAAGCCATGACAAATAGCTGTTCAGTATTTTGAGCAGTCTCATTTGTTTAAGTTGAAGTAGTGTATTCTGTTGCCTGCAAAATGAACTTCTGTAGAAATGGTGATAAACCAAAGTGTCTGCTGCAAACTGTTGAGATTTTAGTCAGGAGAGAATAGCAAGAATCACGTAAGATTGAATGCTTTCACAGCTGTTGTCAGTTACCATTAAATTTTGAGCACCTATTAGTTCATTGCTTCTATCATTGTATTCTCCCAATGTTTCAAATCTGTGGTGAAGTCATTTTCCAGAATTGGGTAAGGCATATGGTAATTAGAACACTTGGACAAAAACAGAAAAATGGCGAAAATTATTATTTAACGAGTAGTTGCTTCCTATGCAACAGGAGGAGAGATACAAGAAAGGGAAGGGTTTTGTAAACAGATAAAGTTGTAGCAATGAGAATTCTACTCTCAGACATTTTCACAAAGTACAAGGGGGTATAAAAAAAGGAATTATTTTTTAAAAGCTATATATTTTCAAATTGTTTACAAAATAACCTTGTCTGCTTCAAAATACTCTCAATTACAACTAATGGATTTGTCTCACCTGTGCTTCCACTGTTCGAAAAATTTTTTTGTAATCATCTTTAGAAATGGCTGACAGCTCCTGCCTCATTTTTTCCCCCTTGACTTCTTCAGTATTGTCAAATCATTGTCGTTTCACGCCCCTTTTCATACTAGGAAATAAGAAAAAGTCACATGGAGTAGGTCGGGCAAGTAAGGTGTGTGAGCAGAACCCTGCCATTTTTAGCGAAAAACTGTCCAACAGAGATGGCTGTGTGAGCAGGTGTGTTGTCGTGGTGGAAGAAACAGTCTCCTGTCTGCCACAAATTTGCTGAACCGAACTCCAAGATAAACCACTAATCTCTGACTGTTGATCATTTGTCTGTTGACTGTCTGTGAGCACAAGCTCTCAAATTTTTTCCATATTTCCATTGATTTGGCAGTAAATTGGCAGCAAGGGGGATGTTTTCTGTCAGCTACTTGATGAAAATTAAAGTGAACATAACCTCTTTTGTTCATTTCTAAATGTCAATTCTTGAAATGTGTATACCAGAAGAGCAACATTTATTGATAATATTTTTGTTATTTGAAGATGTGAACCCGCCCAAAATAAGCTCAAGAATGTTGGAACAGTCAGAATTGTATATGCTAAGAAGATGTGTATAACTGATTAAGGCTTAGCAGTTCATTGGCAAAAGTGCAAGAGTGTGAAACGTAACCAGCTTTTGTTCTGTATTTAAATTATTAACTTGCTGATTGTTGTAGAGATGATTGAGGTGTGTAACTAAGATTTAATGTAGTTATTCCACTTAAAATGGCATCTGGGTTCAGTTTTGTATAATGTAAGGCAGTTTGCAACGGGTTTGCCAAAAACGGTAGTTGAAACATACAAAATGCTTTTAAAATATGTTTCTTGCATGACAACACAGATAAAAGTGACATGGGTTTATTGCAAAAAAACTGACATTAGACTGATTCTCCACGGCTACTGCTGTAGCTGCTTGTATAAGAGGCAACAATTACCTGATCATGTTATGTATTGTTTAAACTGAACACAGTTGAATTTACAATTGCTATTTATATGTTTTCATAGAACTGGTTATGGATTTTTAACTTTACAAATCATGACAATATCTGTAATAGTTAGTTTAGTTAAATATTCACTAGTAACAATGCCTTAATTATTTCTGTTAATTACTTTACAATTACAGCACAAATTTTGTTCCTAATATGAATATTGCATCTATACAGTGTCTCTATTGTAATTACTATTTCTCTTCTGTGCATTAATTTTACAAAGAATAATTTAGGGCTTTGTTTACATTATGTTTGACATATTTTTGGCTTGTAATAGAATCTTTTTATAAATAGGTCAGAATTGGATATTACTTGTTTAATTGCATGATAAGTCTACTAGTTTTCATAGATACAGTAAGCTGTAAATGTTACAGCTTAAACTTCTGCACATATACAATTTCCCGTAAACATCATGTGATAGTGTCACAATCTCCAGTATGTGTGAAACCACACTTCTTGTTTGATATTGTTCTATTCTGCTACATTACAAATCCCCCACTAAATGTATCACATTTAAGGATTATTAGCGAGACTTTGTCATGGCCTACATGCACCAGAATGGGAATTTTGCTTTTCAAAGTGACTGTAGCGTCTGTATCTGTTTGTGAAATAAAATATTGAAAAATTCTAACCTATTGCTTACATTACATTGACATTTTATTCAAAGTTCAGATTTAACATTACAAGGGTGGTTTGATAAATCTGGTAAAATAGCAAGAAAACTGTTTCTTCAGTAAACAACTCATATTACTTCTCAACAACTCCCTTTGAGGTATATACACTTGGTCTAGTGAGCCTCCATCTTTTTCATCCCATCAGAAAAATAGGTTCTGTCAAACTCTGCAAATACTCCTTGAATGCAACTAACACTTCCTCATTTGATGAAAATTTAATCCTGACAAATCAAAGTTTCAAATTAGGGAACAGGAAGAAGTGCTTGGGGGTTAAGTCTGTTGAACTGCGTGGATGAGGAACCAATTCAAAGCCCAGTCATGCATTTTCACCATTGTTGTCACTGATGTGTTGGATAGTGCATTATTCTAGTGAAAGAGCACTTTTTGCATGCTAGCCTTGGTCTTTTTTAGGCCAACGTAATTTTCAAATGATACAACAATAAAGTGTAACGGGGTACTGTTATGGTTCTGTCTTTTTCGAATAATCTTTGAAGATTATTCTTAGAGAATCCCAAAACACAGTGGTTATCAACTTAGCAGCTGACAAAATGGTCTTTGTCCTCTTCGGTGCACTTTCACTGGCTTTTATTTTGACTGTGGTGTGTAATCATGAATCCAAGTTTCACAAATGGGCACAAAAAGTCTAGCACATTATGATTAAACATTGCCAGACACTGTGTTGAAATGTTATGCTGGAAGCACATTTGGTCAACTGTGAGCAGTTGTGGCACCCACTTCACAAACAGCTTCTTCGTAGCCAATTCCCCATGCAGGATGTTACGCACTCACTCATTTGAGATGCCTACACCTTCAGAAATCTCACAAATTTTTATTCGGTGATCTTGCATTATCATATCAAATATTTCGTCAGTGGTTTCCTTTGTGGGGACCTCAACTGGATGGCTGAGGCACACTTCATATTCAGTGCTTGTCCAACCATGTTTAAATTCATTAATCCAAAAGTGACCTTGGGGAAGATCAGTTTGGATTCCGTAGAAATGTTGGAACACGTGAGGCAATACTGACCCTGAGACATATCTTAGAAGCTAGATTAAGGAAGGGCAAACCTACGTTTCTAGCATTTGTAGACTTAGAGAAAGCTTTTGACAATGTTGACTGGAATACTCTCTTTCAAATTCTGAAGGTGGCAGATGTAAAATACAGGGAGCGAAAGGCTATTTACAATTTGTACAGAAACCAGATGGCAGTTATAAGAGACGAGGGGCATGAAAGGGAAGCAGTGGTTGGGAAAGGAGTGAGACAGGGTTGTAGCCCCTCCCCAATGCTATTCAATCTGTATATTGAGCAAGCTATAAAGGAAACAAAAGAAAAGTTCAGAGTAGGTATTAAAATCCATGGAGAAGAAATAAAAACTTTGAGGATCGCCGATGGCATTGTAATTCTGTCAGAGACAGCAAAGGACTTGGAAGAGCAGTTGAACGGAATGGATAGGGTCTTGAAAGGAGGATATAAGATGAACATCAACAAAAGCAAAACGAGGATAATGGAATGTAGTCAAATTAAGTCGGGTGATGCTGAGGGAATTAGACTAGGAAATTAGACACTTAAAGTAGTAAATGAGTTTTGCTATTTGGGAAGCAAAATAACTGATGATGGCTAGGAAAGCGTTTTTGAAGAAGAGAAATTTGTTAACACCGAGTATTGATTTGAGTGTCAGGAAGTCGTTTCTGAAAGTATGGATAGTGTCTTGAAAGGAGGATATAAGATGAACATCAACAAAAGCAAAACGAGGATAATGGAATGTAGTCAAATTAAGTCGGGTGATGCTGAGGGAATTAGATTAGGAAATTAGACACTTAAAGTAGTAAAGGAGTTTTGCTATTTGGGAAGCAAAATAACTGATGATGGTCGAAGTAGAGAGGATATAAAATGTAGACTGGCAATGCCAAGGAAAGCGTTTCTGAAGAAGAAAAATTTGTTAATATCGAGTATAGATTTAAATGTCGGAAGTCGCTTCTTAAAGTATTTGTTTGGAGTGTAGCCATGTATGGAAATGAAACATGGATGATAAATAATTTGGACAAGAAGAGAATAGAAGCTTTTGAAATGTGGTGCTACAGAAGAATGTTGAAGATTAGATGGGTAGATCACATAACTAATGAGGAGGTATTGAATAGGATTGGGGAGAAGAGAAGTTTGTGGCACAACTTGACTAGAAGAAGGGATCGGTTGGTAGGACATGTTCTGAGGCATCAAGGGATCACCAATTTAGTATTGGAGGGCAGTGTGGAGGGTAAAAATCGTAGAGGGAGACCAAGAGACTGAATACACTAAGCAGATTCAGAAGGATGTAGGTTGCAGTAGGTACTGGGAGATGAAGAAGCTTTCACAGGATAGAATAGCATGGAGAGCTGCATCAAACCAGTCTCACGACTGAAGACCACAACAACAACAATCCAAAAGTAAATTGTCTTCAGTTGGTGCAGTGTCAGCATGAACTTCATCCATTTCCATTTTGATTTGTGCGACAGTCCAACCCTTCAAATGAAAATGTTTAATAACAATATCAAACTTGGTTTTCTCCATTTTCAATTGCAATCGACACATTGACCAATTCCAGACTGTCGTCAATAATGAACTGTATACTGTACATTTTTGAAATTCATTGTATGATCTTTGGAACAATCAGGCTTATCAGCCATGAAAACACAACAAAAATGTTCCATTCTTTCATGGAAATTAACCAGACTTATCAAACCCCTCTCATCAATGTAAAAATTATTAACGTATATTTTTCTTTTATAAATTCCTTGTGAACGCCCTTCCTCCACATCCTGAACTCATAAGCACATTCAAAACTTGTATTTGAAGAATCATCACTCAGTATCCCACTTATTCTGAACTTCATTCAGGTATTGGTCTTTCTCTTAAATAACACACAAGTCTCTTTCGTTGACAGTTGAGTCAGAGCTCAACTGCAGTAAAATACAATTCTGAATGATCAGTACACATAGTTAAGCTTTGCTGTTTCTAATACTATCCAGTTAAAAGTTAAAGAAGAGTTCTCAAGCGCATGATCTCCAGTGTTTTGATAGATATTTACAATTTCGTTTTTGCTGTGTGTAGCTAGAGTCAGCCCAAACAAATGCTGTCCACTTTCCTATGACATCTAGTGACAATGGAAAACCTCTGTTTGTTTCTTCTTATAATTAAAATTATTTTCAAAGTGAAATTTAACAAGCCCATTTGATAGAGTGGTCACAAATTGGTCTAGTCTGATATTCGGTTTGTGCCTGTCTGCAGGTTAATGTGTCTCTTTACAGTAAGTACCAATCTATCTTTTCCTTGCATTGTTGACATTCCAACCTAGAGTTTCCCTTGTTTTATTCTCTTCATTAGTCTAGACTTGTTACAAGAGGCACTTAGTTGGTACTGAATATTAGGCTGCAATATCAGTTTATTCCAAACATTTCCCACAAAATGAGCACTTGCCCGTGAAAGGCAAAGGTCCCGAGTTCGAGTCTCGGTCTGCCACACAGTTTTAATCTGCCAGGAAGTTTCATATCAGCACACACTCTGCTGCAGAGTGAAAATTTCACTCTGGAAACATCCCCCAGCCTTTGGCAAAGCCATGTCTCTGAAATGTCCTTTCCTTCAGAAGTGCTAGTTCTACAAGTTTCGCAGGAGAGCTTCTGTGAAGTTTGGAAGGTAGGAGATGAGGTTCTGGCATAAGTAAGGCTGTGAGTATGGGTCGTGAGTTGTGCTTGGGTATCTCAGATGGTAGAGCACTTGCCCGCAAAAGGCAAAGATCCCGAGTTCAAGTCTTGGTCCGGCACACAGTTTTAATCTGCCAGGAAGTTTCATTTTCTACAAATAACTATTCTACTATTTTCTTAATTTCAAGATGTACCATTATGAACTCATCAGATATTGTCAGCATAGTTCTTCGTATTGTCATCACACACACACACACACACACACACACACACACACACACACACACACTAAATTCATTAAAGACATTCATGATTTTCCCAGGTACACACACATACTACATGACACAACTGATCATCACACATATCACAGTGCAGAATAAACTTCCGTAATACATAGCAACCTTACCTTATTCATCATCTCCAAAATACTATAATACAACCTATACTTCATCAGCATCTCATTAAAATGTGAATGAAGTCCCTTGTCCATTCAAAACTAGACTATGGGTGTTTCGTTTATGCATCTACACATCTGTCCCTCTTACACCGTCTCAATACTGTCTACAATCGTGGCATCCATTTGGTCACTGGCGCCTTTTACACTAGCCCAGTTGAGAGTTTATGCAGAAGCTGCCAAACTACCTCTGTCCTACTGCCGTGACTTTCTCCTCACCAGATATGCATGCCATTTGTCTGCCTACCAATCCTATGCCTCCTTCTTAGATGACTCCTTTGATCACCAGTATGGGGTGCATCCCTCTTCTCTGTTACCTCCTGGTTTTCGCTTTCGGCTCTTGCTCCAGCAGCTTAACTTCGCGCTACCTGCAACTTTACCGGTGGGTGTGAACCTTTCACCACCTTGGCTTTGTGTGGCTGCTTGGCCTTCCTTCACTTCCTAAGGACACTCCTCCAGCCTTGCTGTATTGCCTTCAGTTTCATGACTACGCATGGAACTTCATGACTTTGCGTATGCCGATGGCTCTTGGAGTCACCGTGGTATTGAGTGTGCCTTCATTATTGGTTCCGACGTTTTTCGGTATCGGCTTCTGGAACACTGCTCAGTATTTATAGCAGAGCTCTTTGCCATGTATCAGGCCACGCAATACATCTGGCAACACAGGTTTCTCAACTGCATCATCTACTCAGACTCTCTTAGTGCCCTTAAAAGCCTCTGTGTGCTGTACACCATTCACTCCTTAGTGCAATGGGTCCAGGAAAGCTGTCACTTGCTCACTCTTGATGGAGCCACTGTGATGTTTATGTGGCTCCTGGTCACGTCAGTCTGACAGGAAACGAGGCCACTGACACTGCTGCCAAGGCTGCAGTCCTCATACCTGAGCCTACTAGGTCTTACATTCCCTCCAACGATCTCTGTGTTGCAGTCTGTCAGCAAGTGGTGTCACTTTGGCATCACCACTGGTCCTCTCTTCATGGAAACAAGCTCCGGGTTATTAAGCCTCTCCCAGCGACTTGGATGACCTCTTCTTAGTCCTCACGCCGCAAGGAGATCATTTTAACTAGGTTGCGTATTGGGCACTGTCTTTTTAGCCATTGCCATTTGTTAAGTGGTGCTCCCGCACCACTCTGCAACTGACGTGTGGGCTGTCGACTTCGTTTTACTTTTTATCTGTCATAGCAATATGACAAATGCCATTTAATTTTTATTTCTGGACCTCCCATCTCTCTATGACGTATTTTATAGACCTTTCTTCACATCCCTGTTTTTAGCTGTCTTCTCTTCAGTTGACTGAGATTGATGTGTAGTCGTTTTCAACTCCTCTCTTTGTCTTCCTGTTCTATGGTTTTGACATGGGCGTGTATGACCATAGTTGTTTTTGTGCCCTAAAACAAAACAAAACAAATCTGCCATTACCCTTAGCAAACCATCACATAGAGGTATTGATGCGGCTGTCCAGAGCACGACTGCAGCGATTCTGTCACCAACAAACTTAGCGATACCCTACTCTTTGGGATACCCCCGTCAGAAGACAGTACCTAGGTGGACCTCCACAATCACTGTGGCCATTTGAGATGACAAATGGTCTCTCCAATGCCATAAGCAACATCCATCAATAGAACACCTTACCACCTTTATAAATGACTCTGTGCCTAGGTCCATCACCTATTAGAACAACAGAAACATGAATGCTGGGAATGGTGTGGGACTGCCATTGGACTGCATATCCTCCTTGTCACATTTGGGAAAAGATTTGATGCCTCTGTGGACACCAGTCCCCCACAGGTGTACCTAGAATCTCCCTGAATGATGTTGTCTACACTGACCCAGATGCTGTCACCTAACATTTTGCTCTGTGTTTTGCCTGCATTTCGTGTCCTGAAATAGCGCGTGGAGAGAATTCACTACACGCACCTGGAGCCATTTAATGCTCCATTCAGTGTGTGTGTGAATTCCTCAGTGCCCTAGCTCTTTGCCCTGACACGTCTCCACTGCTACATTGCGTCCCTAGGCAAATGCTTGAATACCTGTTTGTGGATTGCTAACATTGCACGCTAGCAATTTTCACCGTATCTGGAGCGAGGGTGACTCCCCGTCTCAGTGGCAAGAAAACATGATCGTTCCAGTGCTGCAAGCAGGTAAACACCACCTTGAGATTGAGGTCTATTGCCCAGCTACTTTCACTAATATTCTCTGCAAGTTGTTCAGACATATGGTGGAGCTGGTGGCTGTGTTCGTATGTTGAATCTCGGAGCCTTTTTGTTCCGACCCAAGGCAGTTTTCACCACGGCAGGTCTACCACTGACAGTTTGGTCTGTCTGGAGTTTGCTATCCAGATTACTTTCACCTGCCGACATCTTATCACTGTCTTCTGTGACTGGCCAAGGGTTTAAGGTATAGCATGGTGTTATCACATCCTCGTTATCCTACGTGAGGGGGTCTCTGGCACCCACTCCAGATTTTTGTCTGGAAATGCTTATCACACCTTACTTTCCTGATTCAGGTTGTCGCTTCCTATAGTAACTCCTCCCCTCCCCTCCCTCCCTTGCTCCTTCCAAAACAAGAGAAGGTGGTTCTACAGGGCTCCCAATTGGGTGTGCCCTTTTCCTAGTGGTTATCAATGATCTAGCTACAGCTGGGGGGCCTACAGTGTCATCCTCTTCATATGCTGATGATTTTGCTTTTACCATTGCTCCTCAACTGGATATTGCTGAATGCTGACTGCAGGCTGCCATGTGAAGGGCCCAGTCTTAGGCTCTCACCTATCGGCCACTAAGACACAAGTCATGCACTTTTGTCACCATTGTACTGTACATCCACAACCAGAACTATCTCGATGATCGGTTGCTCAATGTGGTGGAATCTTACCAATTTTTGGGACTGGTTGCTGATGCCCAGTTGATGTGGCTGCCCCATCTTCACCAACATGAGCAAAAGTGTTGGTCACATCTTAATATTCTTCGCTGCCTCAGTAATGCCTTCTGGGATGCAGATTGTGCAACCCTTCTGTGGCTTCACCAAGCTCTGATCCTGCCGCTTCTTAACTATGGGAGTCTGACACAAGGCCTGACATCGCTTTCAGTGTTGCAGGTGCTGTACCCGTTACGCCATTGTGGGGTGCAACTTACAACAGGTACCTTTCAGCCCAGCCATGTGACTAGCATACTGGTGAAGGCTGGGATCCCTCTGCTACATCTCAGATGCCAACAAATGCTGCTCAAACAAATGATACCATTCGCTGCTCCCCTGAGCGTCTGAATTACTGTGTTTTTTTCCTGGTAGGGAATTCCATCCCCTGCAACAGAGAACCCCGGACTGGAGTCTCAATCACAGTTTGTGATCAGTGTATCTGCTCTGAACTACACCTACCCCCACTGTTTCCTCTTGTCAGGGAGTGACCACATATGCCCCATGGTGTGTACCCCATCCTTGGATCTGTCTTGACATACCCTTTGGACTGAAAGACTTTGCTGACCCCATGGTGTTTTACCACCCATTCCCAGCCATCCTTGATGCATTTACGGATTTAAAGTGTAATACACTGGTGACTTAACGGTTGACGGATGAACCAGTTTTGCTTACAAGGTACACAGATGCAAGGTGCTGTGCTTTATGCTCCCTGTTGAACAGATGCAGTGTATTCACTGCTGAATTGGTGGCCACCAATAAAGCCCTCAGTCACATTAGTTCTTGCACTGGAGAAATGTTATTGATGAGCAGTAACACATCGAGTAGTCTTCGTCCACGGCTACTGTTAACACCCATTGGTTGACAATATCCAGGATCTCATTTCCGATCTCTGCCAAGCTGGATGACCAGTCATCTTCATCTTGGCGGTTGGTCATCTTCATCTGGACCCCTGGTCACATTGGATCCCAGGTAATGAATATGCTGACCCTTTGGCCAAGTTGGCTACCAGGATGCCGACTTACGAGATTGGGGTACAGGAAGTGCACCTTCGGTTGACTCTATGCCATCAGTTTTTGGAAGCTTGGAACACAGAATGGTGTGCCCTGGTTTCTCAGAACAAATTGCAATAAAGGGGGCCATGATCATATGACAGTCTCCAGCCTTCCTTTTGTGCTCTCCACATGAATCCACCACTCTGTTGGATTTGCATTAAAAGCACTAGGCCAACCAATGGCTACATCCTACAACATGAGGATCCCCTCCACTGTCAGTGTGATGCCCATCTGATGGTGGCCCACATTCAAGTGGATTGCCCTAATTTGGCTTCTTTATGACAAAATCATAAAATTGCTGACATGCTGCCTCCGGTGCTAGTGGACAATGTCAAAGCAACTGATCTTGTTACAGGTTTTGCTCATGAAGGCGATTTCTACCTTTCAGTGAGGTAGGGCACTTTGGCCTCGCTGACTTCTTAAGGAATTGGACGGGTGCCCATTACCTGCTCTAACTTAGTGGGCCCTATATTTGCCTCTTTTCAGTGACCTGGCATGGCTTTTGCCCTTCCCATCTTTGCATTTTTCTTATTCTTTTACATTTGTCATTGTTTTAATTTCTTCTTCTTCTTCTTCTTCTTCTTCTTCTTCTTCTCTTTCCTGATATTTTATCAGCTTGTCTGCATTGCTAGTCTTTCTTTTATTAATGGAGGGTGAGGAAACACTGGTCAGATGCAGAGGATTCCTCTCCCCCTGTGTAACATGTCCTGGTGGCTTCAATCTGCTTTCTGGATGGAGTAACTCACCCACCTTACTTCTTCTCACACCTCCCTCACTTCTACTTGCTTCAGTCTCTTGGTTCTATTGCTTCTCGGATCAGGTTCTTCAAAATTTATCTTCTGTATCCTTCATCTCGGAGGACTCATTGCAGCTTGATGCATGTAGGATGGAGGGATCAGTGACCTTGTAGTTTGGTCCATTTAACCCATCAATCCAATCCAGACCAACCCAATCCAAATCCCCACATTTCATTGTCACAGCATATATAGACCTACCTCGACATAACATCGCTATACTCATAGACAACTTCTCTTATTTTAACATAAACGTTAAACCTTACTGTCTCTTCATTATAGAATGTTCCTATATGAGTTAAAAAAAAAGAGATCAGAACCAAGGGCTGGTGCAAAAGATGAGCACAAGGTGATAACACTGGTGCAGGAATACCATCAGAAGAAACTCCGAGCAAAGAGAGTAGTAAAAGAAGGAAAGGAGAAGAGTTGCGAAATATTCACACAGAAAGTAGACGAAGACAGCAAGGGAAACCAAAAACTGGTGTTGAAAAGTAAAAGATGTGATGACAGAGAAGATATACAACTGATTGAAGCAGATGACTGGAATATTGTATGGCATGTGGAAGACATCAGGGAAGTGATGAAGAATTATTTTGAGACCTTACTGTTTGGGGACAATGAACAAGAAAGTGACATCAAAGTCAAGTAGAGGAAGAGCAGCATCCAATTTTCTGGGCAGAAACTGAAAATGCCCCAAAATAAGATGAAAGAGGGGAAGGCAACAATAATAGATTAGTTGATTAAGGCAGCTGGAACCCAAGGAATACAGTGGTTACATCAGATGCTGGAGGTGATAGGGAAAGAGAAAAAAGTGTGAGATGATTGGAAAAAGGGAATTACAATACCATTGTTTAAGAAAGGAAGCAAAAATAATTGCACCAACTACTGACAAATCACACCGCTGTCACATTACCTTAAAATAATGGAAGAGATCATAGAAAAGAGACCGGGAAAAATCCTAGAACATTAGTTTGAGGAACAACAGCATGGTTTCAGGAATTCTAGACCTTGTTTTTTCCATGAATCAGTTGACGGGGAAGTACTGGAAAAAAGCAAAGGATCTGATGATAGTGTACCTGGATTTGGAAAAAGCATATGACAATGTACCAAGCGGTAAAATGCGGAAGTGGTTGAGAATATACAATGTTCCTGAATCAGTAATTTGAAAGGTTCAGATAGTATATGAAGGTTATGAAAAACAGTGTACAAGTAGGGAGTGGACGATCAAAATGATTTAACACAAAGAGAGATGTTCAGCAAGGCAGTTCATGTTCCCCATTACTCTTCATTACACTTATGAACACAATCATGTAAGCAATCAAGGAAGTAGAAAATGAACATCTCAGTGCTTTTGATTTTGCTGATTACATTGTCGTTTGGAGAGGGATGTAAATGGATGGTTCAGAGGAGGCTAGATAATTGGAATAAAAAATTTAAAGAATTCAAGTTTGATTGTGAGTAAGAGCAAGACAGTGGCAATGATGGTTGGTATGAGACCTACACCGTGAAAGATACTGGAAAGAGAGAAGGTCGAATCTGTGAAAAGTTTCAGTTATCTGGGTAGTGCCAAACAGGAAGTTTTAAACAGAGTAGCAAAAGGGTCCAGTTTCTTCCACCAAGTATGAAACCTAATCTGGAACAAAGGAGCCCCTTTAAGTGCTGAACAGACCCCATATAAAATGTTCCTCCTGCCAATCAAGACATATAGTCTGGAGAACTGTATCATAAATGAGAGAGAAGAGAGAAGAGAGTCGATACAGGCATGTGAAATGAAGTTTCCTAGGGCAGCTCTTAAAAATGGGAGAGACACAGTCAGGAACAGATATGTAAGGAGAGACCTGCAGGTGACCTTGACCTTGGAGGAAAGAATGAGTGCTGCAAGATTGAAGGAATTAGGTCATCTGAAACAGATGCACCTGACTTGAACATCATGTCAGAATTTGGTGATGGAGGTACCAGGAAAAAGACTGATTGGGCAGCCTAGGAAGACATGGACAGACCAGATTAATGAAGATCTCAAGAGGAGAGGAGTAATGTGGGATGCAGTGGAGAGAAATCAATGGAGGCATATAGTTCACAAAGTTCGTACCCGGCTCGCTGGAAAAATATCCTGATGATGATGTTGATGAAGAATAATGCATCAACTCTTAAATCATAATCATCCAGCACATATACTTTTAAAAATGACAAAACCTCTTCTCCAAGATATTTTAAACATTAATCCAGTCCACTTATAAAATTACTCATATAAGACATAGATCTCACCTGTTACAGTTTTCAGAAATGACATATATGGTCTGAAAAATAATCTCCTCAGTCTGAGCATCATCTACAGTAAGATGTACTGAGATAATGCACAAAAGTTGTCATAGTTTGAAATCGCCATTTAGTATAATCATCTGATAACAAAATCCTTATCAATGCTTTCATTATAGTAACCACATTCAAATGCTGACTACAGATATTGAAAATGACAATAGCAAACCAACAAGTCTAACTTTCTATTTTTCAGTTACAAATATAGTAAAGAAATTTCCCAAATAGATCCAAAATTTGTTTATGCAGTTTCCATAAAATTATAGTACAACAGCCCAAAGCATATCTAATGTCATCAAATACAAAAATATTTCTACTTAAAAAAAAAGATCCTTGTCAAAATGCAAGACTATTCGCCACTCTACAGGTGTAAATATGAATATCTTTCAGCCACAGCAGTGTGAAGTACCATTAGTGTAACCATGTTGCAAAATTTCTCTAATTTAACCAATTGCACACAAACTTCATTAAAAAATTGCTGTTGGAGGACTTACCATTAATTCTGTAGTGAAACTTCATTTGAAAAATTCTACAATATCCACATCTAACATCTAATGAATAAGGACAGCATGATAGTAGGAGATAACTTGAACGATTTACAGAATAATCTGAGTGTGAATGTGGCTTTGGAAACCAAAATTTTTAAAGTAAGTTCCACATTAGCTCAGTCACATAATTTACAATTGGGCGTACATCCCTTTCATTATTTGAAGTTTTAGTGTGCATAATTTGCTGTTATTTTCAAAATCATCTGCATCAATTTTTCAAGTGAATTTTTTTTGAAAGCACTCACTTCGACAATACATTACAAATGATCATAAAAAAACACAAATGCGGCTTGGAATATACTTTTGACTTCAAATATTTCTTAGTATAATGATACACTACATAGCTACTATTCAGTTTTGCACTACACAAATCCGAGACACTTTTAGATTCTCTCGGCTCAGTAATATTATTTCATTTACAAATGCTACAGCATCTTCTTGCAAAAATTGTTAAATACACATTTGCAAATATCTCACATTTGTTTAAATATTCTCATTTCATTTTAATTCTATAATATTTTAACTTCTTTTCATTGCTTTTACTTCAACTTTTGCACCAATCTGTGTAAATTTTGGGTGCAACATCAGGACAAAAAATTTCATTTTTGACGTACGTAACATTTTGTTAACAAATAACATCCACTACGAATGTTTTCAGTTATATATATGTAATTATACATTTACAGTATTATTTCCTACTAGACCGAGCCCTGCATCCAATTGTTTATGCTCTCATTCCACTTCAAGTTCTTTTTATAGTTCTGTGGCCTTTTTACTAAAGTTTGATACCTCGTTTCTCAAATTTTTTACTTCATTGTTCATAATATCAAATTGACCACCAGTCATGTTGTAGTCCACTAAATGACTGTCCTAAACTATTACTTGCCTTGATTGTACCATGCAAGACTCTATTTTGACCAATTCTTTTGTTTGACAATCAGATTGTTCCAGCATAAAATGTTTTAGCTGTTCAACAAAATAGTAATGAAGTCCTACACATTGTTTAGCTCCCTTGTTTTACTATTCTATGTTGAACAGTTTTTCACTATGCACAAAAAAAAAGTTCATATTTCACACAACCTAACCACCGTTATTTGCAACGGCATAATAAAAATGTAATTATTACAGTATTAATTTTTTGTTGTCCATGACGTGATGCTCCATGTAATCGATTTCCTTTTGCCACATTTCCTTGTTTATCCATTTGTTTCAATTTTAGTCAATAATGCTGTCGACACTGTCCATGTCCATAATTTAGAATTTTCTTTTTGTGATGCATAGGTACGTGAAAGTCAAAAGATTGGTTAACACATCTGTGCTGACTTTGTCAGCGTATCCCAGCTCCAAACACCAGGGTGATCCTCATTACCAACAAACACTGTCTGCCTGTGTCCATTCATGCGAATGGACAGTTTGTTGCTGGTCATTCCCACATAGAAAGCGTCACAGTGTAGGCAGGTCAGTTGGTAAATCACGTGGGTGCTTTCACACGTGGCTCTGCCTTTGATTGTGTACACCTTCCGGGTTACAGGACTGGAGTAGGTGGTGGTGGGAGGGCGCATGGGACAGGTTTTACACCGGGGGCGGTTACAAGGGTAGGAGCCAGAGGGTAGGGAAGGTGGTTTGGGGATTTCATAGGGATGAACTAAGAGGTTTCGAAGGTTAGGTGGACGGCGGAAAGACACTCTTGGTGGAGTGGGGAGGATTTCATGAAGGATGGATCTCATTTCAGGGCAGGATTTGAGGAAGTCCTATCCCTGCTGGAGAGCCACATTCAGAGTCTGATCCCCGGAAAGTATCCTGTCACAAGTGGGGCACTTTTGTGGTTCTTCTGTGGGAGGTTCTGGGCTTGAGGGTATGAGGAAGTGGCGCTGGTTATTTGCTTCTGTACCAGGTCGGGAGGGTAGCTGCGGGATGCGAAAGCTGTTTTCAGATTGTTGGTGTAATGGTTCAGGGATTCCGGACTGGAGCAGATTCGTTTGCCACGAAGACCTAGGCTTTAGGGAAGGGGCCGTTTGATGTGGAATGGGTGGCAGCTGTCATAATGGAGGTACTGTTGCCTGTTGGTGGGTTTGATGTGGACGGACGTGTGAAGCTGGCCATTGGACAGATGGAGGTCAACGTCAAGGAAAGTAGCATGGGATCTGGAGTAGGACCAGGTGAATCTGATGGAACCAAAGGAGTCGAGGTTGGAGAGGAAATTCTGGAGTTCTTCTTCACTTTGAGTCCAGATCATGAAGATGTCATCAGTAGATCTGTACCAAACTTTGGGTTGGCAGGCCTGGGTAACCAAGAAGGCTTCCTCTAAGCGACCCATGAATAGGTTGGCGTACGAGGGGGCCATCCTGGTACCCATGGCTGTTCCCTTTAATTGTTGGTATGTCTGGCCTTCAAAAGTGAAGAAGTTGTAGGTCAGGATGAAGCTGGCTATGGTAAGGAGGAAAGAGGTTTTAGGTAGGGTGGCAGATGATCGGCGTGAAAGGAAGTGCTTCATCGCAGTGAGGCCCTGGACGTGCAGAATATTTGTCTATAAGGAAGTGGCATCAATGGTTACAAGGATGGTTTCTGGGGGTAACAGATTGGGTAAGGATTCCAGGTGTTCGAGAAAGTGGTTGGTGTCTTTGATGAAGGTTGGGAGACTGCATGTAATGGGTTGAAGGTGTTGATCTTGAAGGTGTTGATCTACGAAGGCAGAGATACGTTCTGTGGGGGCTTGGTAACCAGCTACAATGGGGCGGCCGGGATGCTTGGGTTTGTGAATTTTAGGAAGAAGGTAGAAGGTAGGGGTGCGGGGTGTCGGTGGGGTCAGGAGGTTGATGGAGTCAGGTGAGAGGTTTTATATGCGGCTTAAGGTTCTGAGGATTCCTTGAAGCTCCGCCTGGACATTAGGAATGGTATTACCTTGGCAAACTTTATATATATATATAATAGAGGGAAACATTCCACATGGGAAAAATATATCTAAAAACAAAGATGATGAGACTTACAAAAACAAAAGCGCTGGCAGGTCGATAGACACACAAACAAACACAAACATACACACAAAAATCTAGCTTTCGCAACCAACGGCTGCTTCGTCAGGAAAGAGGGAAGGAGAGGGAAAGACGAAAGGATGTGGGTTTTAAGGGAAAGGGTAAGGAGTCATTCCAATCCCGGGAGCGGAAAGACTTACCTTAGGGGGAAAAGAGGACAGGTATACACTCGCGCGCGCGCCCACACACACACACACACACACACACACACACACACACACACACACAAAATCCATCCGCACATACACAGACACAAGCAGACATAAGAAACTAAAACTATGAGTTAAGGAAAACCCTGGCAGTGAAAGACTGTTGTTGGATATTAAGCTCGAGAATTGGATACATATTCCACCACCGTGAAATATATTCCAAACAGTTGAAACAGTAAATCGTCTTTGGCACCAGATGGTGGTGTGCAAATTCCACAATATTTCCTCAGAGCAACTATCCGACATCTTCAGGTGGTTCAATCTTGCTGGTGGCTAAGTACGACTGACGGTATCCGCATGTCAGTGCCCTGTTTATAGAACACGGTCACGAAGAAAGTGCAGGGGCAGAAATCACGCTTGCACAGTGATTAGCAGATTGGTTGTGCCATACTAAAATGCCATCTACTGAAAATCACAGAGCGACCCTTCTGTTTGTAAACATAGCGTAGAGTGCACGTGCAGGAGGGTCATTCTCTGATTTTTGGCAGAGGACAAATCATTGTGCACACGTGATTTCCGTTCCTGTGCATTCCATATACAGGGCATAAAAGTGTGGATACCATCAGTTGTACCTAGTCCCCAGTAAGGTTGAACTACATCAAGATGTCGGACAGTTGCTCCGAGGAAATATTGTGGAATTTGCACGGCGTCATCAGGTGGAAAAACCGTGGAGACTATTTACAACATATCTGCTGGGAAAGCTTGAAGAGTCAAATCAAAACATTTTATGACAGCACAAGCAGGGCCAGTGTTAGGGGGGAGGGGATAAGTGGGGCAAAGGTACCCCGGGCGCAGGTCCACAAATGGGGCTCATTGGCCCAAGTGCCCAAATCAATATGCAAGAAACGCAAGTTTAGTATCTGCACTATGATTTTCAACCAAAATCTGGGGGAAGAGGCCCTCACTGAGCCTGCTGGATTGTTTAAAATACACATATACATGCATAACTTGTGATTAAATTGATGTAAAATACTGTTGAATTTATGTAAACTGTGAGCATTAAGAAGGACGTTGTTTGATTTTTTTGCATTGAAATTTGCCGAGTTTATCCAAAAAACCAAAGTTTAAAATGAAAAATTTTGGGAAGGGGCCCAAGAACACTTTCCCAGGGCCCGTAGGTCCTAGCGGCCCCCCTGAGCACAAGATGGTCACCAGCCAATATGTTAGGGGAGTAGTGTGAGAAAGAGGATGAAGAGATGAATAAATTCTTGTGTAATGATTCAAGTAGGAAATTGTTTATTACCAGTTAATATTACTAAAAAATAAAATGAATATCTTAAATGACTTAAATTTAAGGGAAATTAGTAAAAACATAATCTTCACAGACTTTTTGTAAATTTCTGCTACATTTTGTCAATGAAAACTTCTTTATTGTCAAAAATTAATATTCTGCAGATGCCCATCATTGCTGGGCCATTGAGATGACTTTCTACCATCATGCTTCTCAACGAAGTTTTCATTCGTCTTAAACTGCTAATAGACTGTTCGGCAGTGCATGTTGTACAAGGGAGAGTAATCAAAATTTTCAAAGCTGTTTATGTTTCTGGAAAGAAGTTTTTCGTTTCTATAATTATATCACAAATAGTTAGCTCCTCTTGGTTCTGTGTATTCCACCATGTTTTTTTCCAGTTTCACTTCTAATGTTTGACAAATCATAAAATTGGGCAAAGGTTTCACAGGCTCCTATAATTTCATCAACTGATATGGTTTTAATTTGTGTTGGATGTAATTTTGGTAAAGTGAATTATGGAGTGTTTTCATTAGCAAAACGCACTTCGAGAGAGGTAATAATGGAGTGCAAATAAGGTATTATAAATGACCTTCTCCAAAACTCCAATCAATTTTTTGCAGGAGGGTTGCTTTGATGTTGCTGACTTCCAGCAATGCGTGGCATTGGTTTTATGTTTTCAAGACCGATTTTTTCTGCAGTGCCCATAGCTTCTTTCAAAATCTTGTCTGTTACTTTTTCTGCATTGTCACAGTGAATTTTCAGCAACTGTAAAATTAATTTTGTGTGTTGCGAGGCCTTGACTGTGTCTAAAGTTATGGACTGCAGGATATGAACCACAGTTTCCATCAAAGCAGAATATTTGGCAATTAAAATTATGCTAACAATAAACGGTAAGCCAGAAGCAACCGCATGGCACTGAAAAGCGTATTTTCAGGTCAAACTGTTTCCTTCACTTGATAAGATTTCTAAGGCTTCTGTTATAGTAGGAAAATACTCCTTGAAAGTCTGATGTTTTTGTGCTTTTCACTCCATCTTGTTTCACACAACAATGAAATATTGGATATAAGCTTCCTCCTGGGCACTGATTCATGAAAAAAATTAATAATGTCTTTGATGGTTCCCATGGCGTTCCAAATACCAGGAAATTTGTTGAGATCATTGATCACTAGATTAAGTTTGTACGAAGAGCAGTGAAAGAATAAAGCTTTCGCATATTTTTTGCATAAGATTGCTTGAACCGCTGTGTGTTTACTGGCCATTGTTGAACAGTCATCAAATCCCAAACCAACACATTTTGACGGGTCAAGATTTACTTTTGACACAAATTTGTCGATGATCTGTGCAATGGATTTAGCATCTAGAGCTTTCAGCTTGACAAAGTCAAAAACATTTCTTCAACTTTGTTTGATTCTTCATTGAAATACCGAACACCAATAGATAACTGTTGGCTTCCAGAAATATCAGCTGTTTCATATTGTAATATACTGAACAATTCAGCCTTTTTTCACATTCACTTTAATATTAGCCTAGAACATCCCCACATATTCCGATAATTTCATTTTGGATATGGACTGATCGATAGCTTGAATTTTTTTCCCTGTTCTCAATATGGTATTTCAGAACTATGTCTCCTGCTTCAGTCTGTTCCTTATATAACCCTTCAATAACTCCTTCACCATAGTACTTACCTCTAAGAGCAGTGGAACATTTCCAGACTGGCTAAAATATGCTGAAGTTAAGCCTCTTTACAAGAAGGGGGATAAAGAGATACCATCAAACCATTGATCAATTTCACTTTTGCCGGCTTTCTCAAAAATATTTGAAAAGGTTGTCTTCAAGTGTCTCCTTAAGCATCCGACTGCAAATAATGTATCGTCCAAGTCACAGTGTGGACTTCTTAAGGGTTCTGATATAGAGAAAGCTATTTACACTTACAGTGAGAATGTACTTAATTCATTAGATAATAAATTAGAGGCTACTGGCATTTTCTGTGACCTGTCAAAAGCCTTTGATTGTGTGAACCACAGCATTCTCTTGAGTAAATTAGAATATTATAGTGTCACTGGCAATGCTGTGAAATGGTTTGAGTCTTATCTATCTAACAGGAAACAAAGGGTGTCATTGTGACATACCTGTGCAGTAAACAGTCAGTCTTCATCTGACTGGGAGTTAATTACATGTGGCGTTCCTCAGGGTTCCATCTCGGGTCCATTGCTTTTTCTTGTGTACATTAATGACCTCTCATCTGTTACATTGCCAGATGCTAAGTTTGTTTTGTTTGCAGGTGATACAAACATTGCAATAAGTAGCAAGTCAAGTACAGATTTAGAAACAGCTGCTAATCAAATTTTCACCAACATTAGTAACTGATTCAAAGGTAAGTCACTGTCACTAAACTTTGAGAAGATCCACTATATGCAGTTCAGAAACTGCAAGAGATTTTCTTCCAGCATGTGTATAACACATGAAGACATGCAGATCGAAGAGGTTGACAGTGTTAAATTTCTGGGATTACAACTTGATAATAAATTCAGTTGGGAAGGGCATATCACAGAATTGCTTAAGTACCTAAACAAGTCTGTATTTGCAGTGATAATGATGTCAGATGTAGGAGATATAAATATAAAAAAACCAACATATGTTGCTTACTTTCATTCTATTGTGTCATGTGGGATCATATTCTGGGGCAACTCATCAAACCGAGCAAAAGTTTTTAGGGTGCAAAATCATATGATAAGAATCATTTGTGGTTTAAATTCAAGAACATCATGTAGAAACCTGTTCAAGGAAATTTTGTATTCTAGTCACTGCTTCTCAGTATATTTATTCCTTAATGAAATTTGTTGCAAGTAATACATCTCTATTTCCAACCACTAGTTCAATACATAGCTTCAATACTAGGAATAAGAACAATCTACACTCCTGGAAATGGAAAACAGAACACATTGACACCGGTGTGTCAGACCCACCATACTTGCTCCGGACACTGCGAGAGGGCTGTACAAGCAATGATCACACGCACGGCACAGCGGACACACCAGGAACCGCGGTGTTGGCCGTCGAATGGCGCTAGCTGCGCAGCATTTGTGCACCGCCGCCGTCAGTGTCAGCCAGTTTGCCGTGGCATACGGAGCTCCATCGCAGTCTTTAACACTGGTAGCATGCCGCGACAGCGTGGACGTGAACCGTATGTGCAGTTGACGGACTTTGAGCGAGGGCGTATAGAGGGCATGCGGGAGGCCGGGTGGACGTACCGCCGAATTGCTCAACACGTGGGGCGTGAGGTCTCCACAGTACATCGATGTTGTCGCCAGTGGTCGGCGGAAGGTGCACGTGCCCGTCGACCTGGGACCGGACCGCAGCGACGCACGGATGCACGCCAAGACCGTAGGATCCTACGCAGTGCCGTAGGGGACCGCACCGCCACTTCCCAGCAAATTAGGGACACTGTTGCTCCTGGGGTATCGGCGAGGACCATTCGCAACCGTCTCCATGAAGCTGGGCTACGGTCCCGCACACCGTTGGGCCGTCTTTCGCTCACGCCCCAACATCGTGCAGCCCGCCTCCAGTGGTGTCGCGACAGGCGTGAATGGAGGGACGAATGGAGACGTGTCGTCTTCAGCGATGAGAGTCGCTTCTGCCTTGGTGCCAATGATGGTCGTATGCGTGTTTGGCGCCGTGCAGGTGAGCGCCACAATCAGGACTGCATACGACCGAGGCACACAGGGCCAACACCCGGCATCATGGTGTGGGGAGCGATCTCCTACACTGGCCGTACACCACTGGTGATCGTCGAGGGGACACTGAATAGTGCACGGTACATCCAAACCGTCATCGAACCCATCGTTCTACCATTCCTAGACCGGCAAGGGAACTTGCTGTTCCAACAGGGCAATGCACGTCCGCATGTATCCCGTGCCACCCAACGTGCTCTAGAAGGTGTAAGTCAACTACCCTGGCCAGCAAGATCTCCGGATCTGTCCCCCATTGAGCATGTTTGGGACTGGATGAAGCGTCGTCTCACGCGGTCTGCACGTCCAGCACGAACGCTGGTCCAACTGAGGCGCCAGGTGGAAATGGCATGGCAAGCCGTTCCACAGGACTACATCCAGCATCTCTACGATCGTCTCCATGGGAGAATAGCAGCCTGCATTGCTGCGAAAGGTGGATATATACTGTACTAGTGCCAACATTGTGCATGCTCTGTTGCCTGTGTCTATGTGCCTGTGGTTCTGTCAGTGTGATCGTGTGATGTATCTGACCCCAGGAATGTGTCAATAAAGTTTCCCCTTCCTGGGACAATGAATTCACGGTGTTCTTATTTCAATTTCCAGGAGTGTACATAAAGACCTAAAATCACTTACCGTGGTCCAAAAAAGGGTCCAATATTCAGAAACACACATTTTTAATAAATTGCCAGCAACCACCAAACACTTTGTTTCAGATGAACCACGGTTCAAACAGAGTTTGAAAGACTTTTTGATAGGCAGCTCCTTCTACTCTATAGATGAATATCTTAACAGAGACTGTTAAGCCAGCTTAAGTAAAAATGTCTGTTAGATTTCAGTTTTGACAGCACTTGGTCACAACATTCAAGATTAGGTATTTTGTGTATGTTAAATTTATTAATAGTGTATAACAGTGTTAATCGGGCAGGTAGGTTAGAAAATTTAAAAAGGGAAATGGATAGGTTAAAGTTAGATATAGTGGGAATTAGTGAAGTTCGGTGGCAGGAGGAACAAGACTTCTGATCAGGTGACTATAGGGCTATAAACACAAAATCAAATAGGGGTAATGCAGGAGTAGCTTTAATAATGAATAGGAAAATAGGAATGCGGGTAAGCTACTACAAACAGCATAGTGAACGCATTATTGTGGCCAAGATAGATACGAAGCCCACGCCTACCGCAGTAGTACAAGTGTATATGCCAACTAGCTCTGCAGATGACGAAGAAATTGAAGAAATGTATGACGAAATAAAAGAAATTATTCAGATAGCGAAGGGAGACGAAAATTTAATAGTCATGGGTGACTGGAATTCGTCAGTAGGAAAAGGGTGAGAAGGAAATTTAGTAGGTGAATGTGGATTGGGGGTAAGAAACGAAAGAGGAAGCTGCCTGGTAGAATTTTGCGCCGAGCACAACTTAATCATAGCTAACACTTGCTTCAAGAATCATAAAAGAAGACTGTGTACATCGAAGAAGCCTGGAGATACTGACAGGTTTCAGATAGGTTATATAATGGTAAGATAGAGATTTAGGAACCAGGTTTTAAATTGTAAGACATTTCCAGGGGCAGACGTGGACTCTGACCACAATCTATTGGTTATGAACTGTAGATTAAAACTGAAGAAACTGCGAAAAGGTGGGAATTTAAGGAGATGGGACCTGGATAAACTGAAAGAACCAGAGGTTGTAGAGTGTTTCAGGGAGAGCATAAGGGAACAATTGACAGGAATGGGGGAGAGAAATATAGTAGAAGAAGAATGGGTAGCTTTAAGGGATGAAATAGTGAAGGCAGCAGAGGATCAAGTAGGTAAAAAGACAAGGGCTAGTAGAAATCCTGGGTAACAGAAGAAATATTGAATTTAGTTGATGAAAGGAGAAAATATAAAAATGCAGTAAATGAAGCAGCCAAAAAGGAATACAAACATCTCAAAAATGAGATCGACAGGAAGTGCAAAATGGCTAAGCAGGGATGGCTAGAGGACAAATGTAAGGATGTAGAGCCTTATCTCACTTGGGGTAAGATAGATACTGCCTACAGGAAAATTAGAGAGACCATTGGAGAAAGGAGAACCACTTGCATGAATATCAAGAGCTTTGATGGAAACCCAGTTCTAAGAAAAGAAGGGAAAGCAGAAAGGTGGAAGGAGTATATAGAGGGTCTATACAAGGGCGATGTACTTGAGGACAATATTTTGGAAATGGAAGAGGATGTAGATGAAGATGAAATGGGAGATATGATACTGCGTGAAGAGTTCGACAGAGCACTGAAAGACCTGAGTCGAAACAAAGCCCCAATAGTAGACAACTTTCCATTAGAACTACTGACAGCCTTGGGAGAGCCAGTCCTGACAAAACTCTACCATCTGGTGAACAAATGTATGAGACAGGCGAAATATCCTCAGACTTCAAGAAGAATATAATAATTCCAATCCCAAAGAAAGCAGGTGTTGACAGATGTGAAAATTACCGAACTATCAGTTTAATAAGTCACGGCTGCAAAATACTAATGCGAATTCTTTACAGACGAATGGAAAAACTAGTAGAAGCCGACCTCGGGGAAGATCAGTTTGGATTCTGTAGAAATATCAGAACACGTGAGGCAATACTGAACCTATGACTTATCTTAGAAGCTAGATTAAGGAAAGGCAAACCTACATTTCTAGCATTTGTAGACTTAGAGAAAGCTTTTGACAATGTTGACTGGAATACTCTCTTTCAAATTCTGAAGGTGGCAGGGGTAAAATACAGGGAGCAAAAAGCTATTTACAATTTGTACAGAAACCAGATGGCAGTTATAAGAGTTGAGGGACATGAAAGGGAAGCAGTGGGTGGGAAGGGACTGAGACAGGGTTGTAGCCTCTCCCCGGTGTTATTCAATCTATATATTGAGCAAGCAGTGAAGGAAACAAAAGAAAAATTCGGAGTAGGTATTAAAATCCATGGAGAAGAAATAAAAACTTTGAGGTTTGCCAATGACATTGTAATTCTGTGAGAAACAGCAAAGGACTTGGAAGAGCAGTTGAACGGAATGGATAGTGTGTTGAAAGGAGGATATAAGATGAACATCAACAAAAGCAAAACGAGGATAATGGAATGTAGTCGAATTAAGTCAGGTGATGGTGAGGGAATTAAATTAGGAAATGAGACACTTAAAGTAGTAAAGGAGTTTTGCTATTTGGGGAGCAAAATAACTGATGATGATGGTTGAAGTAGAGAGGATATAAAATGTAGATTGGCAATGGCAAGGAAAGCATTTCTGAAGAAGAGAAATTTGTTAACATCGAGTATAGATTTAAATGTCAGGAAGTCGTTTCTGAAAGTATTTGTATGGAGTGTAGCCATGTATGGAAGTGAAACATGGACAATAAATAGTTTGGACAAGAAGAGAATAGAAGCTTTCGAAATGTGGTGCTACAGAAGAATGTTGAAGATAAGGTGGGTAGATCACGTAACTAATGAGGAGGTATTAAATATGATTGGGGAGAAGAGAAGTTTGTGGCACAACTTGACTAGAACAAGGGATCGGTTGGTAGGACATGTTTTCAGGCATCAAGGGATCACAAATTTAGCATTGGAGGGCAGCGTGGAGGGTAAAAATCGTAGAGGGACACCAAGAGACGAATACACTAAGCAGATTCAGGAGGGTGTAGGTTGCAGTAGGTACTGGGAGATGAAGAATCTAGCACAGAATAGAGTAGCATGGAGAGCTGCATCAAACCACTCTCAGGACTGAAGACCACAACAACAACAACAACAATAACAACAACAATGTTTCATTCTGACGGCGTGTTAATTCTGTAAATATAAGCTGTTGCAGTTTACCGCGTTGTATTCACCATTGTATTCTCCTTGACAAATGATCAGGGTAGTAAGTATTATATTCAAATGTTTTATGTTTTTATGTTATACTTTCTGACATGTTCCACACCCACGAGAATTATCTCATATTTTGGGTGGGCCTATGGAACAAAAACTGAATCTAACCTAATCTATGTTGTAAGTCCCACAAAATGTAATGCAAGAAATAATGGATTTAATAATTTTCCTGTTTTCTTCAAATGTTTTCTGAGAATGTGTGTGGATTTGCACATTCACTGGCACACTTGCAACAAATGCCCTAACAGCTTCCAAAGCCAATTTTTGGGAAGTGAGTTTCTATGTGCTTTTTGCACCGCTCATGTACATCTTTAAACTTACAGAATGGGCTAACAATGAAATGATCCCTATACACCCCTGACACATTTAGGATTTGGAGGAAACAATACACAGTATTTGTAGGAGGTTCCTTTTTTGAACAGGAATGTACAAGCCATGGCGAGTAAGTCTCCAACCGAGAATAACTGAATTTCCGTTTTAAATACGTTGCGTCTTTCATAAAGTCATAAGACACTGGAGGGTCCAACAATTATCAAGCAGTTCTCTCTTCAGTTTGGTCGTTATAATTGACGCTCAATTGACATATTGGCCAATGTCATTTTGGTTGCAGTCGTTCATTCCAAAATTGGCATCTGGGTCCATTTCCAGATCTGTAGAAAAGGATTTATATTAAGGATTGGCATTGAGTACCGTAGGAAAAGTACATAAGGCTAGTTACTTTGTGCACTTTGGAGATGCTGTTGAATTGTATCTGACTATCAGATTGTGGGGAAACCAGAAAAGTCAACAGTTTCCAAAGTTTTCCCCCTGACTCCATGAAAAACATACATCTTGAAGTGCTGGATTTTGACATAACGACACCCACATAATCATTACAAGGTAGAGCATCACTTTCAGGCTTTTGAAATAGTTTCCTAGATTGAGAATCTCAGACTGCGAAATCCAGTTCTTTCTCGTTCTTTATCCCTTCATCCTACTGATTGCAATCTTTATCTGGCTTCTCACTATCAATGTTTCTGTCTTCTGCCCTTTTTCTCTTTAAACTTACTGCAGAATTATTGTAGAAACATACTATAGCATTGAAATTTTATTTATCTATTGATAAAATTTGTTGATTTGCTTACCATAGAGACGATACATTTTCTTAGTAAGTTTGCAAGGAAGTTTGTTGTACTACATTATAGCAACCGGTATGTTGAGGAAGTTTAATGAAATAAATTCACCAGTCAGAACTCATAAATTGATAACTAAGCCCAAGTGAAATTCAGAAAGGAAAAAACGGGAAGAAGCAAATACCAGCATTAAATTTATCATTATATAGGTCGCCAAGAAGTTATTTTTAGATTAGTTGCTGAAAAGCATGCTGGTTACCGAATCAGAATCAATTATTGTTTTTTTCTCCAAATCTATGAGAATTTTCAGAAGTCTCTTTTATTCTATTTTTTAAAATTAATATTTATTTATTTATTTATTTTTATATGAGCAAATGAAGTGAGATAGTAACAAAAGGCGCCGTTGACCCAATTATTGAAGACCCTAGTTCATCCAAAGGGGTGGCCTTCAGATTTGTGCATCCTTAGCTGTTGATCCAAGAGCAACTCCATCAAAGCAAGATAAGCATTTCCTTAACTGACAATTTTCAAACAGCTGTTGAAATATGGAATTGTTAGCAATAAATATGCAAATTCTCTTTCATGATATGTCATCTACATGTATAACTAAAATTGTAATTGGCAATGTCTATACATAGGAGATATTTAAGAAAACTTAAAATGAGCGGTCATTGTAACAGAAATAGGCAACAAAACAATTACTTTAGACTTTTTGTCTGTCTGTTAGTATGTTAATAGGTGCTTGATGCAAAAACTAAATAATCTGGTACATGTTTCATCTTGGTACATGTTCCATCTTGCTACACAGCCTAGAAGTTGAGTTATCACATTTTTGCCATAAAAGCGTGCGTAGTTGCACACCGTAGGGCATTGTCTCCTTACGTGAACAATGAAATGTGCCTGCATGCAAAGCTTTGATTATTGTAGGTCGCACCAGCTCTTCACTCGCGTGGAAGGTCACAATAAAAAGCTAGTTAATAATAAATAGCAAGATGCTTGAATGAAACCTTCCATCTACAGTAATAGTAAAGACTCTATTTATTACACACTTTTTGATAGGAAGAAGTTTGTATTAGAAACAATAGAAACATATCTAAATACAAAGATGATGTAACTTACCAACCGAAAGCGCTGGCATGTTGATAGACACACAAACATACACACAAAATTAAAGCTTTTGCAACCAATGGTTGCTTCATCAAGAAAGAGGGAAGGAGAGGGAAAGACGAAAGGATGGACGAAAGGATGTGGGTTTTTTCCTCCTAAGGTAAGTCTTTCCGCTCCCGGGATTGGAATGACTCCTTACCCTCTCCCTTTAAACCCACTTCCTTTCGTCTTTCCCTCTCCTTCCCTCTTTCCTGATGAAGCAACCATGGGTTGCGAAAGCTTGAATTTTGTGTGTATGTTTGTGTTTGTTCGTGTGTCTATCAACATGCCAGCACTTTCGGTTGGTAAGTTACATCATCTTTGTTTTTTGATATATTTTTCCCATGTGGAATGTTTTCCTCTATTATAAACAATAGAAACAATCACTTAAAAACAATCATTTAGGCCTACTGAGGACCAGTGAGGTGCGACATTGCAGCTCTAATTTTAATTAATGTTGAGATCAGGTATCGTCAGTATGTTTTGCTGTGGGTCTAAGTCAAGTAAAATGCATTGAGAAATTGGTTAGAATGTCTTAGTAACAGTACTTATTTTTCGAACAAAGAATTAGGTTTTATTAATTTTAATTACCACAGAAATTGTGTTGGTTCTGTGCCAAAACACATTACTTTCAATTTGAGCTCTATTGTATTGCACCGCAGCAATGTCCTACTATCCATATAGTTGTCATTGCAAGTATTCTACAGTCTCACGTATTCGTAGAATATAGAATTCCAATCCAGCAGAAAAATTAAGTCACTGTGTAGATGCATAATGGGCAAGTTCCTGTTAAATCAAGAGGTTCCCTCTGATTCTGGCCATTCTGTATGCATGGATTCGGGTATTGGCTTAACCACAATAATAAGAGGTTTACTTTGGACACATCTGACATGTTTGTGAGCTGTGAGATACTCTCAGTCCTCACCCATTTGTTCTTTTATTCACTGCTTTTATAGCCGATCCTTAGTTAGAGAGTGAAACTGCGAATTCGTATGACTATTGTTTAGAGCAAAAAATTGAATTAGATGTATCATTACATGAAGTCAGCAGGGATCACACCTATTTTCTATACCTGCTCCTTCCAGATGGTTTAATGCTGCTCTGCTTGTGAGCAACTTAAAGGGCTTAATCAAAGCCCCAATTTCGAACAGAATTATAAATATGGTCTCAAAATATTAATGACTATTTTCTCAAATTAACAGTACACAAAAACTGACGTTTATATCAACACTAATAAGTAATAATAAATAGATGTATATAAAAACTGAAAGCAGTCACTCACCAAAAAAGTTTCTGATATCCATGTTGTGTGGCTGTACGTCTGTCTGCAGCTCTGTACTTCCATCAAGCTGTTGCTGTCCTAGGTGTGGTCTCATGGCCCACTAGCATTTATTGCTAGTCTGTTGCCAATACTTAGTGTTAGGGTAAGGTTTAGAGCATTTTCTGGTCTTTCTTCCCAAACAAATATTCATTTTCTTCGCCAGTAGCCACTTAAAGGGATTTAGAGCACTACCTGCCTCAGACCTGGGCCCTGCCTAACGGTTTCAGTGTCCTGTTGTTCACTTGCCGTTTGTCTCACCGGGTACAGACTTGAAGGGTACTATTTACAAATGGTTCGATAGCATTTCAGAATGCAATGTCGCATCAGATAGTGCATCCATTTATTGGGTATTCGGTGTAACAGAGCAAAGCCTGTCGGTTGTGACAATGCAAAATCTACGCAAGAGGGATATGCTGTGTGTTGAATGCTCTACTGCATGAGTCATGACAACTTTTATTGAATATATATAGAGCTCAGTCACTCAATCACAGATAGAGGCTAGAGTGTCTGTGTGTATCACATGGATGTTGTAATGACTGTATACACTTCATGGTTTTCAATGTCCTGTTGAGTCTTGAATTAAACACATTTTTAATTTATTATTCTTAAATCTCGTATTGCTTGCTGCACATCAAATGGTCATTTTCTACACCGAGCCTCACTCCAATCAATGGTTTGGTTTTTACGTTTTTGAGGTGTTACTATATTGTGAAACATATGTTCAAAAATATGAAACGTTACTTGCATTTGTGCTAGATCTATAGCACCTTGACAAACAACATTCAATGGGCAAAATTAGTGTAATTTAGAGCTACAAAAATCAAGTAAAAGCGAACAAACCACACTACACAGTTCAACAGTGCATCTTGCCAGTTGTGTCCTTTTTCAGATACAGAATTAATTAATTTTCAGCTGTTCTTCAAATGAAGGCAGCCATGACCAGGATGTCTGACTTTTGTCACCAACTGGGCGAACAGTACGAATTGAAAAAAAATCTTCGGATCTATAGGGGAGGCAGCTGTCCCTCCTGGTGATGCCCTTGTCTGTAATCATAAACATAGTTGATGAAAATGGTCTAACACATGAGAACAGACATGTATATATATTATAAAGTCCTCCCCCAATGCTCCATCCAATCCCAACGCCCTTGTTTTTCTGTTTGTATGGAAGGTTAATTTCAGGAACTACTGTAGCAATTCTGATAGAATTCAAGAGGAAGGTTTGTGTATATACTTTATTACTGCTATGCTAGCAAGTCATCCAGCTGTAGATGCTTAGTAGTACTGAGTAAAAATAAGTACTGAAATGGCTCATTGTGAAATTCTTGAAAGTGTGGTAATCTTTTCCATTTCAAGAAAATAAAATGCTTTTCACAGAAACATACATAGGTCCTATTCCTGACACCATGTTATTATTTGTCATGTTTTTTGTATCTATTCATTATTATGCTGTCATCCTCATTGTCAGTTACTGTAATTGGCATAAATTTCTTCATTTTCCATTCCAAATTAAAGGTTTAATCTCTTTTTGTTTCCCTCTTTTTCAGGATGCTGTAGCATTGCTGAAGTTAGGGGAATTTGATATTTCCTGCTACGACACTGACTTACAGGATGATGATGTGTACCACTCTGATGATGAAACTCCAGTGTCCACTGTCACCGAGAATAAGGCATATGATCCACTGACAGAGTAAGCAGAAGTTTTGACCATTTTTGTGTAGCTGTGATTTTTTGGAAGCACTTGACAAAGTTGTAACAGATACTAAAGAATTTGGTTTATTTTGTTGATGGTACTTTCACCAATTTTTCAGTTCATACTACCTCCATTCACTAATGTACCATTTCAGATTTCGATTTTCTATGTGTTTTCCTTCTTTTAATCCCCCCCCCCTCCCCTGCCCCCCCCCCTCTCTCTCTCTCTCTCTCTCTCTCTCTCTCTCTCTCTCTCTCTCTCTCTCTCTCTCTGTCCCCCTCCCTCCCCCCCTCTCTTTGCCCTCCCCTTTCTTTATTGTCCGTTGAAAAGTTGAATGCCTCCACTGCATAGAATTTTGCAGCATGTTTGTTTATTCCTTACTGTATCTCTGTATACTATTGTGATACCCCATACACTTGATCTATTTTATCTCAGTTCTATGACATTGTGCTGTTAGCTTTGAAGATAGCTTGCTTACATATAGAATTGTATGGGATCCTATATCCTCACAAGTCATACTATTTTACTGCATGACTTTGTGACCCATCGATATGCAGCATGTGTTTGAATTGTGTTATAACTTCAATGCTTCAATGCTGTGTAGTTTTGTTATTGTGCTTTTAGTTTGGTCGCATGCTTTCATTTGGAAGTAAGCAGCAATTAATTTGTGTGTGTGTGTGTGTGTGTGTGTGTGTGTGTGTGTGTGTGTGTGTGTGTGCACGCGTGCATCTCACTTTTTTGCATTTCTACATTGGTGTTTCTTTTATTCACCAGAGGCAGGTTCTCGTGCATTGACATAGTAGTATAAATGAATGCTGCTGTTATTGCTACTATTGTCTGATATAATTTGAGTCAGTAACTATTAAATAACAGTGGTGCCTCAGATCTTGTGATATCAGCATTAGGTGCAGCAGCTCTTGCAGCACCTTGCATTGCTCTTGCTTTCGTTTTTATGCGAGCACAACCTAGGCTTGAAATTAATTCCTCTGTTTATTTCTGACTTGTTGAAAGAAGTGTGTTCACATATAGATATGTCTGTGGATTGTGCCCAAAGCAGGATTGTGATGAAGGAGGTGACTGCCATTCACAAACAGCTGAAGCTGCATTGGTCACTGTTGATTGACTTCATATGGCCTGTAAGCTCTCACCCTGTAATTTCCAACAGTCTCACTGTGATCCTAATGGTTGGCTCTTGGATTATAGGGAGATAGACTTACGTCAGCCTTGATCACATAGAAAACTGAACTGCAGCCTAACCGTGCTGGATGTGATTGTTGTCATGTACAACAAAATTGATTGTAAAAGATACAATGTTCATCGGAAATAAAAGTTGATGCTCTTTAACATAGTTTATTCAACTTACAGGCAATAAAAAATATGCATAACTTTGTTGCACCCATTCACTTTGATTAACGTGACAAAGTCCAAGAATCGTTCATCCGTAAAAAAAACCACAGACAACTCGACATTCCTGTTTCAATGAAATACTCTACTCATTCCACTATTAATCACTTTTATCTTAATTCTACATATTTCTGACCCTCTTCTCTTTCCATAAGTGTTCACTCGAATGAGTCTGCCCCTCTCTACTGCCTTCGTGAGCTCGCTACTGAAGTACATTGTCAATGTGACATGACAGTGCCCTGTCTACCAGGAAATTACAGAACATTCTAGAAGCTAAGGCTCACCAGATAGCACCTGCTACTAGATAGTTCACTGGCAAGGATCCTGATCATGGTATCCTTACAGGCTACTGCAGATTACATTGGTGGCAGGTGGCATGGGGTCTCCCATTGCAAGGACTCTGCAGAGCTTGCCAGCTATTCCTTTTGCCAATTCTGATCCACAGAGGATCCCCATCTGTCACCTGATGGTGGCTGGCAGGATGTGTCCTGATGTGGAGCTGTTTCACAAGGAATGTTGTATGTAGCTAATGGTGAGAAGGCTAGTCTCATAACTAAGCAGTTTTAAGGCATTGCCTCCCACTAATCATGAGACGCAACCAGTGGCCCTTCACCCCATTGCTTGTTCAGCAGTCACTCCCTGGTCATACTCAGGGAACCCATAGAGGCTAAAGGAGGAGCTTTTACCGTATTTACTCGAATCTAAGCCGCACTTTTTTCCGGTTTTTGTAATCCAAAAAATCGCCTGCGGCTTAGAATCAAGTGCAAAGCAAGCGGAAGTTCTGAAAAATGTTGGTAGGTGCCGCCACAACTGACTTCTGCCGTCGAATATATGTAGCGCTACACAGGCATGCTTTGTAGGCACAAAGATAAATACTGGCGCCAAAACCTCTGCATCAGTAAATAAATTTTTTAAAAAAAGGTGGAAGACTAGCTTTTTTTCTCCGCCCCGAGTTTCGACCACTGCATTTTCATACATTATCCAACAAAGTAAATACAAATTCCGTACTGTTCATCTTCGAATGTAGCAGAATTTCAATGTACTACGAAAAACTGACTGGCAAGATTGTTTGGGATGTTTGTCAGTGTGGCCAACTCGACGTTCTGAATTTTTTTCCTACCTGTGAGAAGAGATGGTTGCTAATAGGAACCTGATGAAATGTGTCTCACATGCAGTATTCTCTTCACCATAAGAATAATACGAATATAAACATTTTGCCATGTATTCTTTCGTGTTTGCTGCTATCTCATTTAAATCCTGTCTGCCTAATAAACTACGAAACTAGAGTGAGACAACAGCAAACGCGGAAGAATATACGTATCGTGTCATGTTTATATTCGTATTATTCTTATGCCTAATAGTGATACAGTCAGAAATGAAGCACGGCAACTGACTAGATTTTTAAATCTAAGATGACTCTAATTTCTGTACAGAATTTGATGTACTAAAGAAGCGGCCGCAAAGATTTTCAAACGGAGAAAAATTTTCGCCTAACTCTCATTCAGAACATGTTCTATCATATGCAGTCTATTATTTGGTTCTTGTTGATCATTATGAAAGAAAGCAGCAGTGTAAGTAACAACAAATAGCAGTCTCTTGCCATTGTTTCACTAATGAGACGATTCCTCTCTCTCTCTCTCTCTCTCTCTCTCTCTCTCTCTCTCTCTCTCTCTCTCTCTTTTTTTTTTTTTTTTTTTTTTTTTTTTTTTTTTTTTTTTTCTTTTTTTTTAATTGTAGGCGGCAGTAGCGCGTACAAAAGCAAGCCATGCCGCGAGCGGTGACAGGTCGTAAACATGCACTATCAGAATGTGACGAACAATGCATGACACAGTACAGTAATGCATTTTCAGCTTAGAGTGACGTAAACACCTATAACAAAAAAAACAGCACTTATCAGATCAAAGCAAAATAAGCAATCGATTCAAACCAGACGAAGCACGTGAAAAAGGAAGGGTACCCGTATAAATAAGGACGGAGCACCTGACGCGTAGCAATGGCTACCTGGTAAAGCTTAACTGCTAAGATTACGACTCGAACCAAACTACTGTAGCTGTATCGTCGTTCATTCGACCTAAATTGTCTCATATTACAATGGACGAACTTTGTTTCGATTTGGAGGTGCGGCCTAAAACATTTCTCTCCCCATGAATTTCGAGTCTCAAATTTCAGGTGCGGCTTAGATTCGGGAAATTTTTTTTTCCTTTATTTCGAGTCTCATTTTTCGGGTGCGGCTTAGATTCGAGTGCTGCTTAGATTTGAGTAAATACGGTAGTTGTGTGCAGTTCCAGTGTTAAGAGTGTGATGGCCCTTCTTTGGGAAATAGAGTCACAGGAGGAAAACTATACAAATGCACTTTCGGTGTGCTTCCTAGTGGAAATTTTCTGTGAGGGGGAATAGGCAATCCTAGATTGTGAGTAGCTGCGGATTGTCAATCAAGTCAGCATAAACTGTTTGTCACTTGTTTTCTGAGAGGCTTACATTTGTAAACTGCAGTTGTTTTGAAGATAGCTAGCCTCACCTAGTGATGTCTCTACATGGCTTTTGATTTTAAGCATCATTCTGAGGTCTGATCGTGGCACTCTGGTGTGGAGCCGAGTGCAGGTTCTTAACCAGAGACCTCGTCATGTGTCACAAGCTTGGATGAAGATTCCTTGGCTTATGCTATGCAGTGGAAACTTGTTATGTTGCCCTGCCTAGGTTAGATGTGCCCTGTTCACTTGAAACAGTCACTAGGCAGAGAATATGTGGAATTCAGAGTAAGTTTTTTTGATTAGGCAAAAATTTGTCATGTCCAGTAGAGAAACCAGCATCATTTAAGCAACTATTTCAGCAGATTAGATATCAAGTTGTAACGCGCACGCGTGGTACACAATACTCATTAAAGCCTGTACTATGGTAAGTTGACGGGCTTCACCTTATGAGAAAGGATTTTTGTATAGATATTGACCGCGTGTACCTGAATGGAGGCAAATCAGACTTACACCCATTCTGTAATAACAATGATACGTCAAGCAAGTCCGAAATGCAACTACACGTCAGGACGGACAAAAAGCAACACAGCAGATGCTACCAATTTGTTAATAATATGGTTGCCAGCCTAATTAGGCATTAACTGAGTTTCTTCTCTGTACAAGTTGGCAGATATTCGTGCAAAGCAACAAGTAGTAACACTGCATAATATGGTAAATTTTAGAACTAGAAAATCTATTGAACTGATAGTTTCACTTTCTGTACTGATAGGGAAAAACCATAAATACATAACACTACACTATAATGTTTACTACAAAACTTCGTACTGTCTATTGATCTGATTAAAATCGGGCATAGGTTACCCTAGAAATAGCAATTTCGAGCCACAAACAAAATGTCAATTTTAATAAAGATAAAACACTGATAAATTTTGGTTTTTATGTTGACTTTAGCTTTGCTGGTCAAATCAGTTTGGAACACTTCAGAATTCAAATGAATAAAAAGGGGGGCGGGGACCATGAAACTGTTATGATCACTGTATTAAAAAATTTGATTACTGAAATCATTATGTGCTCAAGATTTCCAATATATGAGTCACTACTCTTTTTATCTTATTTCCTGCTCATTTAAATACTATTATATCTGTCTCGAAATAATTAAACTTCATTACTAGATCAATATCAAAGTTATCTTCCAACTTTGTCAGACCTTCGTTATTCCTCTATTGGTTCATTAACAAAACAGTTCTTTAAACATCATTCTAACATAGCTAGGTCTGCAGGTAATTATTATTAACACAAACTTTAATTTTTCATTTCGGAACACTCGGATTGCACAACATGTGGAAAGGACCCTATCTAGGTTAGTTGTGAGGATAATTAAATGATAGGACAGTTCTGGTAAAATTTAAGTTGTTATTGAACAGTATGGAACAAAAGTAACACTGGTCCACACAAATACAGTACTAAAAGTTTCAACCTGTTCGTATCGATGCGGCGGTTGGCGAGCGGCGAGATGGCGAGGCACAGAGCACACATACATCCACAGCAATGGCTCTTGACGTATCGGCACTTTATTTCTTCATAGCGTCGCAATACTTTTCCATTTAGTACCTATGGAATTTTACCATGCTGTATGGACGTAGGAACGGCATATCCGAGGCTCAATGAAACTGCGTCTTCCGGGAGAGCCTCCTCGCTCCAGAACGTGTTGCTCAGCCCAATGCCCAACTCCGACTACTTCTGCTGAGCCCGTTGTACCGTGCCACCCGTGTGTATTTTCCCGCGCTCGCCTGCCATCCACCTTTTACCGCTCCCGTATAAGCCGGGTATTCACCCGAGGTTTTACATTCTACATATTCTAATACATTGCCTATGTATGGACCAGACGCACAGTTACAATTGTAAACATGTTACAACAGTTTCAACATTTCTTACACTTCAATTCTATTACAATATTGCTTGAAATTTGACATAAACATTAATATTCACATCGAAATTTGTTTACAGTTTTCTTAACACAATGACATGAAACAAAAAAAAGGAAATGAAATCAGAACATCGATTACACAAATTTATCGAAAAATCAGAAGAAAAAATTATTATATTTACAATAGTACAGCGTTGTTGTTGTTGTTACAAAGTCCAAAGAGTCAATCATAAAAAATTTGTCAGTAAATGCTGGACTATTCACAGAAAAGTGATAACAGTTCTTGTCCCTTGTAGAAAGCAGTTCCCTTCATATCATACTAGAAACTGAGAGGTGGTTGAAATCTGAAACAGAGAATAGAGAAATTTATTACACTGCAGGGAACGTGTAATGGAATGATAGATTCTCTAGTGGAGTTCAAAATAAAGGACTGCAAATAACAGTGGAAAAAAGTAATCCAGGGTGGTGGACTTAGTCACCAGATTATGACACATTGGTTATATAGGATGATCAATCATTAACGCTACCGGTTTCGCGGCGTGTGGCTGACCAACGAGGCTGTCTGTTGTGCGTGCGCGCAGGTGACAGGAGGTCCACAGTAAAAATAGTATAGTTTGTTGCGTAAGTTATTTCTAACAAACATAATGAAAACACTTACCAAGAAAAGTAAATTATGCACATATATTAAGCAAGGAGATGCTGGAACTGCCTCCCTTCGTTGTTCAAGCATTTCTGACATCTGCGTAGGAAATTGCTCATTACCCTCTGCAGTTTCCTCTGAGAGACAGCAGCAATTTCTTGATGAATGTTTGTTTTAAGTTCATGTAAAGTTTGTGGATTTGATTTGTACATTTTCTTCTTTAATGTGCCCCAGATATAAAAGTGGCAGGGGTTTAAAACAGGGAATGAGAGGGTCATATGATTTTACTGAGTATTTAGAAACACACCATGAATTTCCTGTAATGAGAAGTTGGCTACATGTGCTGTCACTGAGATTAGCTGAAAGGCAGCAAAAGCATGTTCTTGTTTCCTGGAAAAATATGGAGCCTATTATTCTCTCACCACTAATAGCACACCTCACTTGTAGTTTTTGGTCATATACGGGTGCCTCGTGTATTACAGCAGACTTTTCAGTACTTGAGTAACAGTTACTTTGTGAATTAATGTAGGCACTTACGTGGAAGCACAATTTGTCTGAGAAGAAAGTTAGATGAGGGTCAATTTCTCCATCGTCAACCCTGTTCAAAATCCATTCACAAAACTGCAACATTTTTGCAGGGTCACCCAGTTTAAGTTAGTGCCCAACAGTTATTTTGTATGGTTGTCACTTCAATAAATATGTAGCCACTTGAACAGAGACATAAGAAATTCCCATTTGCTGAGAAAGAAAGCAATGTGATTTCCTAGGAGACCTTTCCCAGTGTTATCCATAATTTCTTCTTTGAATTCTGTATGTGGTTGTCTGTGTTTTTTGCCAAGAACATTTCTTATTTCACAAAATTTATTGACCAATCGATGAATTGTACTCCAATTAGGAAAGAGAACATCAAGAAATTCTTCATGAAATAATCTCCTTACTGCATGTGCTTATTCTGAATGCATGAATGAATCATACATGAATACTCTTTGGTGAGTAGAATACTTGCATTCCATCATTTCACATGAAATGCTTTGTCAATAAACTGCATTGTGTCACCTAACAAATACATGCTACCTGGGTAATATTTCTACACAAAGGCCTTGCAGTGGAGGGGAAATATACTCCCCGTCAGTGCTGCTGCCAGCTTGCTACCATCAGGGCCAAGAACTCCATGCCAGGTGGTTGTGTTAAGGACTGATCATCCTGTAGTTTCATTCAAAGATTACTTAAACTTGTTAGCATGGCATTATCCTATGCATATGGTAGTAGTAGGTAGTGGCTTTAACCTGCCCAGTATCAACTGGGAAAACTACACTTTATTAATGATATGAACAGTCTTTCAAAATAATACATTGCCTGAAAACTGCATCGAACAAGTAGTTCTAAATTCACATACAAAGAAAATATTTTAGAACTTCTGGTTGTAAACAAACCTAGTCTTTTTGAGAATTTCACCAGAGAGAGAAGGTTAGGCAACCATGATGCTGTACATAAACAGTGGTCACCAAAGGCAAAAAGGACATCACAAACACTTGGAGATTATTTGTATTTAGTGATTCTAATAGGCAGACAGTTGCCATCAACTTATTTAAAGGATGAACTAAGATCATTCATTTCAAATTTGGCAAATGCAGGACAATTGTCTTTAAAGCTGAAATATATTGTAAATGAGAGCCTAGATAATTCATCTTAGGTTGAAGTTTTTGTGTCTGTGTTTGCTTCCAAATAAAAATAAAGGGATTTTTTGTATTGATTGACCCAGACATGTTTCTGTAAAGTTACATTGTCAGTGGTTTTTTTTATTTTCTTTCAGTATAAAAAAATAAATAAAACACTTTGCCATCAGTACACACACACACACACACACACACACACACACACACACACACACACAAGCTGGAGTTTTTAAGAAAGTATTAACAAATATGAAAACATACAAGATTTCATATCCTGTGGTTTTTGGGGTTTCCTGTGTTTTGCATTACAGTTGTCATTCTTTCACAGGTTGTCATCTGCAGCCATAGAGAACTTAATGTAGAAAATTATTTGCATCAAAAATTTATGACTGGAAACGTTATGTGGAAGGTGTGTGTGTGTGTGTGTGTGTGTGTGTGTGTGTGTGTTGGTAATGATCTGTTTATGTGCTAGGTGTCCCTTGCATTTTTGTTTTAATTTTGTGATTCAGTTTATCTGTAATGTTTGTGTTGCTTCCATTGTCCACAGCTATTTGTTTTATTATTTGCAGTTGTCTTCACTATGTGGAATTTTATTCAGTCTCTGCTGCATGTATTAGAAACCATCATTTTTATGTGTAATCAGGTGGTTTGAATTTTTGTGTATGGTTGTGCTGGCAGTCGTGACTTTCCTGAATGTGGAGAATTGATGTTGGTTTTATGCATCTAGGTCTTGTGAGAGCACAGAAGTTTTAATGTTTTGTCATTTTCTGTTTCTATGATACATATGACACATACATCTATAATCTGCAAACCACCATGAGATGTATGGCAGAGGGTATGTCCTATGGTACTTTGATTTGATTTTATCAGGGAAGCAAAGACAACATTGGTCAAGCCCGCTGCTGCCTTCCCCGAAACAAAGTTTATTGTGCGGTACCATTCCCTGTGTCTATAGTAAAGCCAACCAATGCCCTTGAACAGTGCAAGGAGATCCTTTACCAGTGCTTTGCTAGACACAATTTATTCAGATCTAGTTGGTCCAAATATTCTGTCTTTTAATTTCCAATGCCTCGCATTCGAAGATCAAATGGGATGCAGTTTCTTCGCTGATACCACACGTCCTACATTTGGAGTCATCTTCTATTATCCCCATTGTATATGTAGGTGTTTTTTGAAATTCCCACGGCCTGTCAATAGTCCAACCATAAGTTTCATTTCTCTCCTGTTCAAGCCCAGGATTGAGAGACTTCTCTTAGAACATAGCTTTGGCATCAATACCTTGCCATATTTTTCTTTTGGACCATAGCCCAATGTTCTACAGGCTGTCTCCTCGTCCAGTCTCGTAGTTTTATTTTGATCATCGCCTTGGTGATTGTCAGGACAGGTTCTGGCCCAATAAATGGTGTCATCGCCCCTATTGTGGCCAAGCCAATCTATCAGCTTGCTCATTACCACTAATCCCTGAGTGACCAGGGTCCCACAGTAGGTTTACCCTATTGCTTTCCCCTAGCTGCACAAGGACTCTGCATTCTGCCACGATCTTTGATCTTGTTGCAGAGGCTGCCAGTGCTTTCAGGGCTGCTTGGCTGTCAGAATAAATGAAAATCCGATGACCTCAGTAGCACCTCTGTAAATTCTTCTCCATGCACGCCCAGATAGCAGAAATTTCTGCTTGAAACACAGTGGCCACCTCCCCTAGAGAGATTGCACTCTCCAGTCTTGGTTGCATTTTGTATACCCCACCTCTAACACCTTGGTCTATTTTTGAACCGTCAGTGACCAGACTATGTCCCCAGTATGGTGTCGAAATTTGTCTCCCAAAGCTCTCTACTTCCAGTTATTACATTCAAAGGCTTGTCGAAGCAGTGTTATTATACAGTATTTTGGTGTGAGATCCTGGATACCCCAGTGAGTTCCAGTTTTTGCCAGTCTTTAATGTGTGTCCTCCAGCTGCTGCCTCCGTCTTTACCAACAGATGTAATGGGGGCATGTTCAGCATGGTTCCCATCCCAGCAGTGGGCATGCTGCTAATTCCACCTGTAATGGCTAAGCAGGCCAATCTCTGTGCTTTAGAAAGCTCCTTAGCAGCTACCTGCTGCTCTACCTTTTTCCACCACACTGTAGCCTCATAATTGATTATAGGTCTTACTACTGTGGTGTATATCCAGTTTTTACCACAAACTGTCCTGCTACTCGTTAGAGTACCTTTCGCCTTGGAACAGGTGCTCCTTATGTGAGGGTTCCACAATAGTTTCTCATCGAGGGTTACCCCTAGATATTTCACTAACCCCTTCACTGGTAGAATTTCATCGAGAAGCTTGAGATTCCAATGTGTGTGTTGGATCTGCTTCCTCATAAATGGTATTACAATAGTCTTCTTAGACTTAGATCCTGTTTTCTGCACCAGTTTTGCACAATGTTCAATGCTCCTTGTGCCGTAGTTCTGACTATACTTGAAAATTTGCCAAGTATTACTATGACAAGACTGTCAGTGTATCCCTGACAAAAGTGCTGTCTAGAGTTTAATTTTACAATGAGTTCATTCACCACAAGGTTCCACAGTAGAAGATACAGGACCCCTCCTTGTGGACAGCCTCTGGTGGTGTTGATTACAATTTTTTCTTGCATCATGGTGGCTTCTACCTTTCTACCACTAAGCATGGCTCTAACACACCTGCAAATGGTGGTCTCCGAGCTGTGCACCTCTGCTGCTTTAACCATGTATTCGAAGGTCGTGTTGCCAAAAGCCTCTTTGATGTCCAAGAAGATGCAGAGGGCTATTTGCTGAAAGTGTAGTGCTTTCTCCACCTTCCCAACAAGTTCGTGGAGTGCAGTTTCACGCGATTGTCCTGGTTGGTATGCATGTTGGTTTATGTGTAGAGGGACCTAGTTAACCTCCCTTCCCAAATGTATACGTTGAGCAGTTTTTCTAATGCTTTAAGAAGAAAGGAGGACAGACTGATTTGTCTCATATCCTTGGCCTTGGTATCTACATCTACATTGATACTCCGCAAGCCACCCAACGGTGTGTGGCGGAGGGCACTTTACGTGCCACTGTCATTACCTCCCTTTCCTGTTCCAGTCGCGTATGGTTCGCGGGAAGAACGACTGTCTGAAAGCCTCCGTGCACGCTCTAATCTCTCTAATTTTACATTCGTGATCTCCTCGGGAGGTATAAGTAGGGGGAAGCAATATATTCAATACCTCATCCAGAAACGCACCCTCTCGAAACCTGGCGAGCAAGTTACACCGCGATGCAGAGCGCCTCTCTTGCAGAGTCTGCCACTTGAGTTTATTAAACATCTCCGTAACGCTATCACGGTTACCAAATAACCCGGTAACGAAACGCGCCGCTCTTCTTTGGATCTTCTCAATCTCTTCCGTCAACCCGACCTGGTACGGATCCCACACTGATGAGCAATACTCAAGTATAGGTCGAACGAGTGTTTCGTAAGCCACCTCCTTTGTTGATGGACTTCATTTTCTAAGGACTTTCCCAATGAATCTCAACCTGGTACCCGCCTTACCAACAATTAATTTTATATGATCATTCCACTTCAAATCGTTCCGCACGCATACTCCCAGATATTTTACAGAAGTAACTGCTACCAGTGTTTGTTCCGCTATCATATAATCATACAATAAAGGATCCTTCTTTCTATGTATTCGCAATACATTACATTTGTCTATGTTAAGGGTCAGTTGCCACTCCCTGCACCAAGTGCCTATCCGCTGCAGATCTTCCTGCATTTCGCTACAATTTTCTAATGCTGCAACTTCTCTGTATACTACAGCATCATCCGCGAAAAGCCGGATGGAACTTCCGACACTATCTACTAAGTCATTTATATATATTGTGAAATGCAGTGGTCCCATAACACTCCCCTGTGGCACGCCAGAGGTTACTTTAACGTCTGTAGACGTCTCTCCATTGATAACAACATGCTGTGTTCTGTTTGCTAAAAACTCTTCAATCCAGCCACACAGCTGGTCTGATATTCCGTAGGCTCTTACTTTGTTTATCAGGCGACAGTGCGGAACTGTATCGAACGCCTTCCGGAAGTCAAGAAAAATAGCATCTACCTGGGAGCCTGTATCTAATATTTTCTGGGTCTCATGAACAAATAAGGCGAGTTGGGTCTCACACGATCGCTGTTTCCGGAATCCATGTTGATTCCTACATAGTAGATTCTGGGTTTCCAGAAATGACATGATACGCGAGCAAAAAACATGTTCTAAAATTCTACAAGAGATCGGCGTAAGAGATATAGGTCTATAGTTTTGCGCATGTGCTCGACGACCCTTCTTGAAGACTGGGACTATCTGTGCTCTTTTCCAATCATTTGGAACCCTCCGTTCCTCTAGAGACTTGCGGTACACGGCTGTTAGAAGGGGGGCAAGTTCTTTCGCGTACTCTGTGTAGAATCGAATTGGTATCCCGTCAGGTCCATTGGACTTTCCTCTATTGAGTTATTCCAGTTGCTTTTCTATTCCTTGGACACTTAATTCGATGTCAGCCATTTTTTCGTTTGTGCGAGGATTTAGAGAAGGAACTGCAGTGCGGTCTTCCTCTGTGAAACAGCTTTGGAAAAAGGTGTTTAGTATTTCAGCTTTACGCGTGTCATCCTCTGTTTCAATGCCATCGTCATTCCGTAGTGTCTGCATATGCTGTTTCGAGCCACTTACTGATTTAACGTAAGACCAGAACTTCCTAGGATTTTCTGTCAAGTCGGTACATAGAATTTTACTTTCGAATTCAATGAACGCTTCACGCATAGCCCTCCTTACGCTAACTTTGACATCGTTTAGCTTCTGTTTGTCTGAGAGGTTTTGGCTGCGTTTAAACTTGGAGTGGAGCTCTCTTTGCTTTCGCAGTAGTTTCCTAACTTTGTTGTTGTACCACGGTGGGTTTTTCCCGTCCCTCACAGTTTTACTCGGCACTTACCTGTCTAAAACGCATTTTACGATTGCCTTGAACTTTTTCCATAAACACTCAACATTGTCAGTGTCGGAACAGAAATTTTCGTTTTGATCTGTTAGGTAGTCTGAAATCTGCCTTCTATTACTCTTGCTAAACAGATAAACCTTCCTCCCTTTTTTTATATTCCTATTAACTTCCATATTCAGGGATGCTGCAACGGCCTTACGATCACTGATTCCCTGTTCTGTACATACAGAGTCGAAAAGTTCGGGTCTGTTTGTTATCAGTAGGTCCAAGATGTTATCTCCACGAGTCGGTTCTCTGTTTAATTGCTCGAGGTAATTTTCGGATAGTGCACTCAGTATAATGTCACTCGATGCTCTGTCCCTACCACCCGTCCTAAACATCTGAGTGTCCCAGTCTATATTTGGTAAATTGAAATCTCCACCTAAGACTATAACATGCTGAGAAAATTTATGTGAAATGTATTCCAAACTTTCTCTCAGTTGTTCTGCCACTAATGCTGCTGAGTCGGGAGGTCGGTAAAAGGAGCCAATTATTAACCTAGTTCGGTTGTTTAGTGTAACCTCCACCCATAATAATTCACAGGAACTATCCACTTCTACTTCACTACAGGATAAACTACTACTAACAGCGACGAACACTCCACCACCGGTTGCATGCAATCTATCCTTTCTAAACACCGTCTGTACCTTTGTAAAAATTTCGGCAGAATTTATCTCTGGCTTAAGCCAACTTTCTGTACCTATAACGATTTCAGCTTCGGTGCTTTCTATCAGCGCTTGAAGTCCCGGTACTTTACGAACACAGCTTCGACAGTTGACAATTACAATACCGATTGCTGCTTGGTCCCTGCATGTCCTGACTTTGCCCCGCACCCGTTGAGGCTGTTGCCCTTTCTGTACTTGCCCAAGGCCATCTAACCTAAAAAACCGCCCAGCCCACGCCACACAACCCCTGCTACCCGTGTAGCCGCTTGTTGCGTGTAGTGGACTCCTGACCTATCCAGCGGAACCCGAAACCCCACCACCCTATGGCGCAAGTCGAGGAATCTGCAGCCCACATGGTCGCAGAACCGTCTCAGCCTCTGATTCAGACCCTCCACTCGGCTCTGTACCAAAGGTCCGCAGTCAGTCCTGTCGACGATGCTGCAGATGGTGAGCTCTGCTTTCATCCCGCTAGCGAGACTGGCAGTCTTCACCAAATCAGATAGCCGCCGGAAGCCAGAGAGGATTTCCTCCGATCCATAGCGACACACATCATTGGTGCCGACATGAGCGACCACCTGCAGATGGGTGCACCCTGTACCCTTCATGGCATCCGGAAGGACCCTTTCCACATCTGCAATGACTCCCCCCCGGTATGCACACGGAGTGCACATTGGTTTTCTTCCCCTCTCTTGCTGCCATTTCCCTAAGGGGCCCCATTACGCGCCTGACGTTGGAGCTCCCAACTACCAGTAAGCCCACCCTCTGCAACTGCCCGGATCTTGCAGACTGAGGGGCAACCTCTGGAACAGGACAAGCAGCCATGTCAGGCCGAAGATCAGTATCAGCCTGAGACAGAGCCTGATCAATTCTCCCTGGCTTTGGAATGAAGACATCCTTCACTGCCCTCCAGACATTAGGAATGATTCCTGCTGCTAGGCTAACGCTAAATAATGTGCATAGAAAGCTTATATAGTTCACTCCTGCTTCTTGCAGGACCGCTCGAAAAATTCCATTTGGGCCAGGTAACTTGAATGGTTGGAATGTTCCCACCGTGCATTGGATTTTACTATGGTCAACACATTCTCTGACAGCTTCCCAGTTCTCCCTTCGAATAGCTGAAACCAATATCTCACAGGGATCTTGTCTTGGTCTATGTTGCCTGTCAGAGTACAGTGAGGAAAATGACCCTTGAGTAGTAGTTCCAGCATTCCATGTGCTGTCCTTGTATACTCTCCATCCCCTTTCCTTCAAGTTGCTCCAGGATTAATTGGTATCCTAGTGAGTATTTTGTGAAGTCTGGCCTGACTAGCCATATCCTCTATCTCCTCACAGAATACCTTCCAGGACACCTGCTGTGCTTGCTTAATTGCAAGATTGTATTTGACAAGGGTCTCCCGATAGTCTGCCCATTGTCCTTTCCTTCTCAGAAGGTTAAACAGTCTTCGTACCTGTTTCTTTTGTGATTGCAGGTTGTTGCTCCACCAAGATACATTCCTATTCGTGCCCTTCTTGGTGACTGAGCAGTTGTTGTGGCATGAGGTCATGATGGCCTAGGTCACTGCTTCTGTTACCTCCTCAAACTCTACTGGATTCCTTATCGAAGTACTGACTTAGGCTTGAGTCAAGGTCCCTGCTGTACGCCTCCCAGTCCATTTTCCTGGGAGTCCTATAGGACATAGTCTGTCTAATGCCCATTTCAACCTCGAACTTAATACACATGTGATCTGATGAGGATGGCTCTAAAGCCACATGCCATTGTTTGACGTAACTACCCATCAAAGTGGAACCAAAGGTTATGTCAGTTACCTCTTCCCTTCTTATATTCCTAAATGTAGTTTCCTTGCCCCTATTGAGGATCTCTAAGTTATTAGTTTGAAGAAATTCTAAAAGGTTGTCTCCTCTAATGTTGGTGTCTGTGCTGCCCCACACTTAAGTTGTGGGCATTAACATCGCACCCAACCAGTAGTTGATCGCTGTGTTGTACACAGGCATCCATCAGTCTCCTCACCTCCTGAGGAGGAGGAGCACTGTCCTAGTAAGGAAGATATTCCAAGGCCATTATAAACTCCTTCGTGATACCTTCCTCATGTTGCCGCATCCTGATTGTCACTAAGTCCCTAGAACAAAAGCCCACCATCAATATGAAGGGGAGTCCATTTTTTACATAAATGCACTTTCTGGAGTTTCTTAAATTTCTAGCATAAACCAGCTTACCTCCAGTGCTGCCAAGGCCTGGTACACCCCTTTATATAAATAGGGTTCCTGAATCGGGCCACGTCCACTTCTTGTCTTCCCAGAAGACGACTCAGGGCAGCAGTGACCCCTTTACTGTGATACAGATTTAAATACAGCACCTTCAGTCTTCATTATGCCGCCATTGTTGTTTCTGATGTCTTTGATTACCCTGACGGTAGTCTGCGAGAATCCCAAGAATAGTCTCAGGTCCTGTTCCCGCATTGCCTTCAGGGTCTTATCTCCGACTTCCGCCACAAGGGTTTTGTACTAGTTATTAGGGTTTCTTTCCGTTCCTTTCACTTATGGAGCACGGGAAGAATGATTGTTTGAATGCCACTGTGCATGCAGCTATTATTCTAATCTTATCCTTATGAACCCTGTGTGAGCAATATGTAGGGGGTTGTGTATATTCCTAGAGTCATCATTTAAAGCCGTTCCTTGAAACGTTCTTAATAGATTTTCTTGGGATAGTTTACATCTGTCTTCAAGAGCCTTCCTGTTCAGTTTCTTCTGTATTTCTGTGACACTCTCCCACAAATCAAACGAAACTCTGACCATTCCTGCTGCTCTTCTCTGAATACATTCAGTATTCCCTGTTAGCCCTACTTGGTATGGGTCCACACACTTGGACATTAGTCTAGAACCGGTCGCACCAGTGATTTTTAAGCAACTCCTTTGCAGACTGATTTCACTTCCTCAGCATTCTACCAATAAACTGAGGTCTCCTTTAGCTACAACTGAGCCTATGCTTTGGTTCCCTTTCATATCCCTACAAAGTGTTACAACCAGGTATTGGATGAGTTTTCTGATTCCAATAATGACTCATTGATGTTATAGTAACAGGATACTACATTTTTTAGTTTTGTGAATTGCACAATTTTACATCATCCCTGTCAAAAAGTCTTCAGTCGAGTCACAAATTTCACTTGATACCCCATATGATTGCACTATTGACTATAAGCGTAGGTGTGGTGCTGAGTCAAATGCTTTGTGGAAGTCAAGAAGTACTGCATTTACCTGACTGCCTTGATCCAAAGCTTCAAGTATGCCATGTGAGAAAAGTGTGAGTTAGGTTTCACATGATTCATGTTTTTGAAATTTTTAGATGACACTGTTTGTCATTATGGAATTGTTGGACGCTTCTGGCTGTTTCATCTACAAGGCATATGTTATCATGTAGTGATGCCAATATACTACTCTGTAATGCTTGAGTCTTACTATGCATTCAAATATTTTGTTCTCAGTTTGGCTAAGGAAGATATTGACTAGGAGTCCACTGGTTGGTGACCCTGTGTGAAGCCCATCTTGTTATGAGTAAAATTGGCTGTCAAATGAGAAATAGTTTTTCTCTGTGATTAGTGTTAGAATGTTTGTTATTTCTTTTATGTGGGGCATGGGAATGTCCCAATATTGTTCTGATTGCTATTTGATGATGTTGATGGTTTCTGTGGTGAGGATGTCAGTGTACATGGATTTGATGGTGAATGATGAGAGTGTAACTGTTGTTGGTATGTGAACGGCGAAACATATCTGGGAAAAAAAGACAAAATTTTGTTTGCTCAAGGCAACCCCATCCAGAAACAAATTTGCAGTTTAGATAAGTACAGCAGTATCCCAATTGTCCAGATGTGGATTATTCACACATAGTTCGGTGATTTCTAAAAAAGAAATAATAATAAAAAACCAAGCCTGATGTTTTCATTTAGAATGCATCATTATGTATGTGACTGTGTTTTACTGCCAAAAGACAATGTGAGCCTCAATTTCACCTCAGATATCCCTGGAATATTTTTCCATCGTTTCCCACTTCATCGTCAGGTAAATAAGAGGAGTCGACCTTTTCAACTTGTTAGTGGCCAATTCCCCATTTATATTTGTGTAGATGTTTCCCTAGGAACTAAAGTTTGAATGAATATTTCCAGTGTCTTTCAGAATTCTTACTTCATGTTGATAAAAAATGAGAGCATACTGTTAAAGATCAACAGGAGGAATGCATCATTGATCACACTTTTCTATGTATGTACAGGTCTCAATAATATTGTAGCTTCTGAAACTGACTGTTGACAATTAGTGTTCATTCATATCAGATTTCTTGATGTTGCTTAAGTTACAGATGATTCATGTGTGCTAGAAAAATGAGAAATAAATGCAGGCATGTTATTATAATGATAAAAAATAAATTAGAAAAGAATAAACCTGCATTAAAACATTCTCAGGATATTGAGAGAAGCATATAATTAGTGAGAAACTTAATGAAAAATAAAGAAAAGTTTGCAACCAAAGCTGATAGGCAAGCTGGATCATCACTGGGTGATTGTCTGAAAATTGTACGTGGATTTCTCTTAACAGGCAACAAAACTCAGGAAATGGAAGGGAAATTTAATGCTTGACTTGATTTAAGTATCGCTAAGGGATTTAAGAAGTTGTTGTTCAGGGTGAGCAACTTAACACTAATAAAGAGGCAGCTGACATTTAGAATGCTGATAAAATTGTACTGTGTTGGAAGGGTACACCCACACGAACATTAGCCTCTTGGACTGATGTGCAGGCTACTGGGCATAAGCCTAGTTAAGAAAGGCTGACTGTTCTGTTCTGCTCAAATTCCAGATGTGAACTAATTGAAGCTACTCATTATTGGCAAATCAAAAGAATTTTAGTACCTTATATCATGAATTGGAGAACAGTATGGGTGGACAGTGCTACCTTCAGAGATTAATTCTGTTCATTGTTTGCTCCTGCTTGTGTGTTCATTTTGGGATGGTAATGGTTCACCTGAAAGAGGTGTGCTTGTTTCAGATGATGAAACAATTTTTGTGAGATATCTTCTGCTTTGTGCTACCACTAACACGGCTAGTGGATCAAGGTATGGTCACGGCTGTGAAACAGCATTCTTGATCAAATATCATGAAACACTTGTGCAAGAAGGGGACAGTGTGAAGGTACCAATAATACCACTGCTACGTGTCTCATCATTCTTGTGAAACAAATTAATCGTTATGAAGACATAAATGACAAAAACATCCACAATTAGTTAAATACTGACGCCTGTGAACCAGGATATGAGCAGCTACGTGACACAGATATAGTGAAAAAAATGTCTTTAGTAGAGGAAAAGAATAAAGACCATCTATTGTTAGAGTATGAAGGACAAAATTTGTTTGTGCTACTGTTTTGATTCTGGAAAATGAGAACTATTATCAGGAAAAAAAGTGAATGAGAAACAGGAGCAGGAATTGTTGGATGATTATTTCCCAGAAGTGAACTAAAAAAAAGTGATACGAACCAGAGTGTTGTAGGTGAAATTTAATGAATAAGTAGTCAGTTTCTAGCAAGTAACACATACTGTATTTACTTGAATCTAAGTCGTACTTTTTTTCCGGTTTTTGTAATCCAAAAAACCACGTGCAGCTTAGAATCGAGTGCAAAGTAAGCAGAAGTTCTGAAAAATGCTGGTAGGTGCCGCCACAACTAACTTCTGCCGTCTAATATGTGTAGCACTAAACAGGCATGCTTTGCAGGCACAAACATAAATACTGGTGCCAAAACCTGTGTGTCAGTAAATAAATTAAAAGAAAAGGTAGAAAAATGTAAACATTATGCCATGTATTCTTTCATGCTTGCTGCTATCTCATTTAAATCCTGTCTGCCTAAGACACTACGAAACTAGAGTGAGACAACAGCAAGCGCGGAAGAATATACATATAATGTCATGTTTATATTCGTATTATTCTTATGCTGAATAGTGATACAATCAGAAGTGAAGCACGAATCTAAGATGACTCTAATTTCTGTGCAGAATGTAATGTACTAAAGAGGCGTCTGCAGTGATTTTCAAACGGAGAAAAATTTTCGCTAAACTCTCGTTCGGAACAAATTCTATAATACGCAGTCTATTATTTGGTTCTTGTTGATCATTTTAAAAGAAAGCAGCAGTGTAAGTAACAACAAATAGCAGTCTCTTGCTGATGTTTCGGTTATGAGACAATTCCTCTCTTTTATTTTATTGTAAGCCGCGGTAGCGCGCACAAAAGCAAGCCATGCCGCGAGCGGCAACAGGGCTGTAAACACTCATTATCAGAATGCAACAAACAATGCATGACACAGTAAAATTTTGCATTTTCAGCTTAGAGTGACATAAACACCTATAACAAAGAGAATGGCACGTATCAGATAAAATCAAAATAAGCAATTGATTCAAACCAGACGAAGCACGTGAAAAAGGAAGGGTACCCGAATAAATACGGACGGAGCGCCTGACACATAGCAATGGCTACTTGGTAAAGCTTAACTGTTAAGCTTACGACTCGAACCAAACTACTGTAGCTGTATCTTCATCCATTCGACCTCAATTGTATCTCATGTTACAATGGACCAACTTTGTTTCTATTTGGAGGGGCAGTCTAAAACTTTTCTCTCCCCTTGAATTTCGAGTCTCAAATTTCAGGTGCGGCTTAGATTCGGGAAAATTGTTTTCTTTAATTTCGAGTCTCATTTTTCAGGTGCGGCTTAGATTCGAGAGCGGCTTAGATTCGAGTAAATATGGTAAATAATACAGTGGGCTTTCAAACGTGACATGTAAGCATAATGTGTTGTGTAAACATAGTAAATAGCAGCCTCTGGTAAAAATATGTGTATTTTTGATTATCCATGTTTTTTTATTATTATTATTAAAAATAATTTCTGCAGTATTGTGTCAGCATTAATTCAGATAATTGGGAGCTTTCTATACATATCAAGAGTAGTGATAAAATTCCTACGTTGATATATTGATACCTTTCAGATAAACTTATGAAAACAGAAACTACTGTACTTTCACCACAAGAGACTCCAGGGTTACTGATAGAGAAAAGTTGATAGCAGCTCACCCATCCTTAAGAAGTTCCATATGTGAAGACTACAGTAGTTGTCTCTGTCAGATCCTGGTGAAGTATCTACCAGAAAATGCTAGGAAGTTTTGATTGTTCATGAAGACAGTAAACAGGTCCAAACCTTCCATTCAATCTCTTGTTGATCTTTCTGGTGTTGAAACTGAAGGCGGCAGAAAGAAAGCATAAATATTTAATACTACATTTAAAAATGTACTTTCACATGAGGATATCACCATACCAATGTTTGACTGCCACACAGACTAACAAATGAGAGATATTGACAACAGCAGTGATGGTATTGAAAAACAAAGAAGACTACACAAAGCAAACAAGACATCAGACCTTGACAGAATTCCAGTTAGATTTTACATTGAATAATATGCGGAATTAAGTGTTTTCTCAGCTCATATTTATCAATAATTTCTTGGGCAGTGAGTACTTCTGCATGACTGGAAAGTACTCTGCACTTTTTCAAAGAAGTGGCAAAAGATCAGTTGCACAAAATTATGGAATAATATTGTTGACATTCATCTGTTGTGAGACATTAGATCTTGAACATCATGACATTCCTGATGGAAACAAGCTTTCTTCAAAACATCAGTGTGATTTCAGGAAAAAACACCCATGTGAGATGCAGTTTGCTGTATTCGAACATGACATTTTGCAAACAACAGATGGAGGTGAAGAGCTAGATTCTATTTTCCTGGATTTCCTAAACATATTTTGCACTGTACCATGTTGTTGACTACTACTCAAGATATGACCATATAGAGCAGGGGCGGGCAAACGTTGCACGCGGCTCATGAGCGCACAGCGCTGCACGTGTGCTGCTCGCATGCAATCGTCGACTGGGGTAGTGGCGACAGCCAGCAGGTTGCGGCAGTGTACGAGGGCAGTTCAATAAGTAATGCAACACAATTTTTTTCTCGGCCAATTTTGGTTGAAAAAAACCGGAAATTTCTTGTGGAATATTTTCAAACATTCCCGCTTCGTCTCGTATAGTTTCATTGACTTCCGACAGGTGGCAGCGCTGTACGGAGCTGTTAAAATGGCGTCTGTAACGGATGTGCGTTGCAAACAACGGGCAGTGATCGAGTTTCTTTTGGCGGAAAACCAGGGCATCTCAGATATTCATAGGGGCTTGCAGAATGTCTACGGTGATCTGGCAGTGGACAAAAGCACGGTGAGTTGTTGGGCAAAGCATGTGTCATCATCGCCGCAAGGTCAAGCAAGACTGTCTGATCTCTCGCGTGCGGGCCGGCCGTGCACAGCTGTGACTCCTGCAAAAGGTGGAGCGTGCGAACACACTCGTTCGAGATGATCGACGGATCACCATCAAACAACTCAGTGCTCAACTTGACATCTCTGTTGGTAGTGCTGTCACAATTGTTCACCAGTTGGGATATTCAAAGGTTTGTTCCCGCTGGGTCCCTCGTTGTCTAACCGAACACCATAAAGAGCAAAGGAGAACCATCTGTGCGGAACTGCTTGCTCGTCATGTGGCTGAGGGTGGCAATTTCTTGTCAAAGATTGTTACAGGCGATGAAACATGGGTTCATCACTTCGAACCTGAAACAAAACGGCAATTAATGGAGTGGCGCCACACCCACTCCCCTACCAAGAAAAAGTTTAAAGCCATACCCTCAGCTGGTAAAGTCATGGTTACAGTCTTCTGGGACGCTGAAGGGGTTATTCTGTTCGATGTCCTTCCCCATGGTCAAATGATCAACTCTGAAGTGTATTGTGCTACTCTTCAGAAATTGAAGAAACGACTTCAGCGTGTTCGTAGCCACAAAAATCTGAAGAACTTCTCCTTCTTCATGACAACGCAAGACGTCACACAAGTCTTCGCACCTGAGAGGAGCTCACAAAACTTCAGTGGACTGTTCTTCCTCATGCACCCTACAGCCCCGATCTCGCACCGTCGGATTTCCATATGTTTGGCCCAATGAAGGACGCAATCCGTGGGAGGCACTACGCGGATGATGAAGAAGTTATTGATGCAGTACGACGTTGGCTCCGACATCGACCAGTGGAATGGTACCGTGCAGGCATACAGGCCCTCATTTCAAGGTGGCGTAAGGCCGTAGCATTGAATGGAGATTACGTTGAAAAATAGTGTTGTGTAGCTAAAAGATTGGGGAATAACCTGGTGTATTTCAATGCTGAATAAAACAACCCCTGTTTCAGAAAAAAATGTGTTGCATTACTTATTGAACTGCCCTCGTAGTACCAGGCTAAGCTGCGGACGTTGATGCGTAGCGACCACTACGTAGTCGACGTTGTATTTCAAGAACCGGAAAATGTAGAGTGAAACAAGGAAACGGAGAAGTGGAGATTTGCTATCTTTTAAAAAGTAATGGGAGAATCATTTTTTCTTTGTGCAAAAACGTGAAAATTCAAAATGTTTAATATGTGGCAGTATTCTCGATGGTCAGCGGAAGTTTAGTATTGAAGGCCATTATAACAAATTTCACAAGGACGAGTACAATTTATTGTCTGATTCTGAGCGGATGGGGAAATTGACTGAGCTTAAGAAGAGCGATCTGACGATACTAGATGAATCTGTCGTAGTTGCTGTGGTCACGAGGGATCTGCGACTTCCTTTCGTCATGTCTCTCATGTAACTGATTTAACATTTTATGGAGCACCGTTTTCAATTTTTCAGGACGGCAACAATAATAGCCCAGCGGTACGAGCTTAATATAGCGAGAGCTGGAAAACCATTTGCTGAATTAGTAAGTGTCGGTTAAGAGCAAACATCAGTGATGAAAATTTAAGTAACTGCTTGCGTTTGTCTATATGTAGAAATTTTGTTCCACTCCACCTGTGATAATTAAATAAAACGTATCGTAGGTAATAGGTACTCTTTCAAAACACGACATCTTTCAAGCACTCCTACTAACCTTATTTTGTTCCACTCCACCTGTGATAATTAAATAAAACGTATCGTAGGTAATAGGTATTCTTTCAAAACACGACATCTTTCAAGCACTCCTACTAACCTTATTTTGTTCTATTCCAACTGTGATAATTAAATAAATCGTATCTTAGGTAATAGGTACTCTTTCAAACCACGATATCTTTCAAGCACTACTACTACTAATCTTATTCCTACATTCAATAAAGCAAGCTAGGAAACAAAACACATTGCACAGGAAGGAGCGGATAGAAGGTATGGTGGCGAGGGGAGATAAGCGGATGACCAGCTTGCCCCTGTGTGCACGCAGAACACCTGTTAACTGCACGCGTGCAAGTGCACCGCACACGTGCAGGATTCCTGCCCGCCCCTGATATAGAGCATGTTCACAAGTATGTAATTGGCTCGGTGAATATTTGACTAATAGTGTGTTACACTGGACGGTTAATATTCTACAGAAACTAAAATAACGTAGTGTGTCCACAAGGAAGTTTGTTGGGATATTTGATGTTCTCAATATTATTTATCATATAGGATGAGTAGAACTATATGATTGCTTACAGTGGTGTTGTCTACAGGAAAGAATCACTATTGGCTGATTGTAAGGAAATGCAGAAAGATTTGACAAAATTTCCATTCTTGTTGTGAATACCAGCTCTCTTTAAAAGTGGATGAGTGCAAGATAAAGCTTATAACATAAAGAGATTTTGTAACAAGATTAGTGGTGACAGTATTAAGCACACCTCATCATGTTAAGTATTTAGTGGTAAATGGTTGCAAAACATACTTGACCTTTTAGTATCAAATAACCCTGAGCAAATAGGGAAATCCAGGAAGGAATGTAACAATATTAGAGAAGGAAAGTTGCAACTCACCATATAGCAGAGATGCTGAGCCGCAGACAGGCACAACAAAAAGATTCTTACAATTGTAGCTTTCAGCCCTTATGGTCTTTGTCAATAAAACACACACACACACACACACACACACACACACACACACACACACCTGTTGTCTCAGACAATTGAAACCACACTGTGAGCAGTTGCACCAGTGCATGATGGGAGTGGTGACTGAACAGGGATAGGTGGAGGCTGGGGCGGGGAGAGGGGGGGATAGTATGGTGGGGGTGGCGGACAGTGAAGTACTTAAACAGAGGAAGGGGAGAAGGGGATGGGGGGGAAATAGTGGAAAAGGAGAGAAATAAAAAGACTGGGTATGGTAGTGAAATGATGGCTGTGTAGTGCTGGAATGGAAACAGGGAGAGGGCTGGGTGGGTGAGGACAGTGACTAACGAAGTTCAGGCCAGGAGGGTTACGGGAACGTAGGATGTATTGCAGGGAAAGTTCCCACCTGTGCAATTCAGAAAACCTGGTGTTGGTGGGAAGGATCCGTATGGCACAGGCTGTGAAGCAGGCATTGAAATGAAGGATATCATGTTTGACAGTGTGTTCAACAACTGGGTGTTCCACTTGTTTCTTGGCCACAGTTTGTCGGTGGCCATCCATGTGGACAGACAGCTTGTTTGTTGTCATGCTTACATAGAATGCAGCACAGTGGTTGCAGCTTAGCTTGTAAATCACTTGACTGGTTTCACAGGTACCCCTGCCTTTGTGGGATAAGTGATGTTAGTGACCAGACTGGAGTAGGTGGTAGTATGAGGATGTATAGTGCAGGTCTTGTAGTATGAGGATGTATAGTGCAGGTCTTGCATCTAGATCTATTATAGGGGTATGAGCCATGAGGTAAGGGATTGGGAGCAGGGGTTGTGTAAGGATGGACGAGTAGATTGTGTAGGTTCGGTGGATGACGGAATACCAGTGTAAGAGAAGTGGGAAGGATAGTGGGCAGGACATTTCTCAATTCAGGGCATACAAGAGGTAATCAAAATCCTGGTGGAGAATGTAATTCAATTACTCCAGTCTTGTGTGGTACTGAGTTATTAAGGGAATGCTCCTCTGTGGCCGGACGGTGGGACTTTGGGAGGTGGTGGGAGACTGGAAAGATAAGGCACGGGAGTCTCCCACCACCTTCCAGAGTCCCACCGTCCAGCTACAGAGGAGCATTCCCCTAGTAACTCAGTACCACACAGGACTGGAGCAACTGAATTACATTCGCCACCAGGATTTCAATTACCTCTCGTCGTGCCCTGACATGAGAAATGTCCTGCCCAATATCCTTCCCACCCCTCCTACAGTGGTATTCCGTCATCTACTGAACCTACACAATATACTTGTCCATCCTTAAACAACCCCTGCTCCCAATCCCTTACCTCATGGCTCATACCCCTGTAATAGACCTAGATGCAAGACCTGTACCATACATCCTCATACCACCACCTACTCCAGTCCAGTCACTAACATCACTTACTCCATCAAAGGCAGGGGTACCTGTGAAAGCAGTCAAGTGATTTACAAGCTAAGCTGCAACCACTGTGCTGCATTATATGTAGGCATGACAACCAACAAGCTGTCTGTCCACATGAATGGCCACCGACAAACTGTGGCCAAGAAACAAGTGGAACACCCTGTTGCTGAACACGCTGCCAAACATGATATCCATCAGTTCAATGACTGCTTCACAGCTTGTGCCATATGGACTCTTCCCACCAAAACCAGGTTTTCTGAATTGCACAGGTGGGAACTTTCCATGCAATACATCCTATGTTCCCATTACCCTCCTGGCCTGAACTTCGTTAGTCAGTGTCCTCACCCACCCAGCCCCCTCTCTGTTTCCATTCCAGCACTACACAGCCGTCATTTCACCATCACACCTAGTCTTTTTAATTCTCTCCTTTTCTGCCACTCCCCCCCACCCCTCTCCTCACCTCTCCCCTGCCCCTGTCTAAACTGCAGCACTTCATTGTCTGCCACCGCCACCATACTATCCCTCTCTCTCCCCACCCCAGCCTCCTCCTATCCCCACTCAGTTGCCACTCCCGTCATGCATTGGTGCTGCTGCTCGCAGTGTGGTTTCCGTTGCCTGAGACACCAGTCGTTTGTGTGTGTGTGTGTGTGTGTGTGTGTGTGTGTGTGTGTGTATTATTGACAAAGACCTTAATGGCCGAAAGCTATAATTGTAAGAATCTTTTTGTTGTGCCTATCTGCGACTCAACATCTCTGCTATATGGTGAATTGCAACTTTCCTTCTCTAATATTGAGCAAATAGGGAGCATCATGACTGATACAGGGATTAGTGACCACAAGGCAATATTAGTGAAACTGAATACTGTTACATCCAAACTCACCAAAAATAAACACAAAAGTACATCCATTTAAAAAACCAGATACAAATTCGCTTGACACTTTTCTTTCTGATTTGACTGTGTAGCATAGACCAGCTGTGAGTTGAATTCAAAGAAATAGTATCGATGGCAGTCAAGAGATCACATAAAATAGTAAGAAATGGTACTGATCCCCCATGGTACACAAAACAGGTCAGAACACTGTTACAGAAGCAAAGAAAAATTTAAAAGAATGCAAAGTCTCAATGATTGGCGAAGTTTTACAGAAGCTGGTTTTAATAGTTTCCACAATGAAGCCCTTTTCTTGAAATCTGTAGGAAACCTATAGAGATTCTGATTATATCTAAAGTACACCAGCAGCAAGACACAATCAATACCTTCACTGCGCAATAATAGTGGTGATGTCGCGAAACATGATTTTCCAATATTTCTTCACCAAAGATGACAAAGTAAATATTCCAGGATTTGAATCTAGAACAACTGCCACATGAGTAACTTAGAACCCCTCAGTGCAGCGAAGCAGCTTAAATCAACAAAGGCGAGGCCATCAGTCCAGATTGTATACCAGTCAGATTCCTTACAGAGTATGCTGATACAGGAGGTCCATACTTAGCAGTCATATACAACCACTCGCTCTTTGGGAGATCTGTATCGAAAGACTGGCAAGCTGCCCAACTCAAACCAATGCCCAAAAAAGGGAATAAGGAGTTATTTGCTGAATTACATACCCATATCACTAATATCAATTTGCAGTAGGATTTTCTTATATTCTGTATACTGTGTTCAAATATTATGAATTACCTGGAAGAAAAAGATTTGTTGACAAGTTGTCAGCACAGATTCAGAAAATATTGTTCTTGTGAAACGCAACTAGCTTTTTATTCTCACAAAGTAATGATACTGTCAACAGATGATGTCAAATTGATGCCATGTTTTTAGATTTACAGAAGAGTTTCAACACTTCCTCGCAAGCATTCTCTAATCAAATTGTGTACCTGTGGAGTATCACCTCACTTGTGCGACTAGATTCGTGATTTCCCATCAGAAAGGCGACAGTTCATATAATTGATGGAATGTCATCAAGTAAAACAAAAGGAATATCAGGCATTCCATAAGAGAGTGTTATAGGTCCTCTGCTGTTCCTGATCTACATAAACAAAGTAGGACACAATCTGAGCAGCCCTCATAGTTTGTTAGCAGATGATGCAGTCATTTACTATCTTGTAAAGTCATCAGATGATCAAAACCCAATTGCAAAATAATATAGACAAGCTATCTCTATTGTACAAAAAGTGACAGTTGACTCTAAGTAATGAAAAGTGTGAAGTCATCCACATCAGTACTAAAAGAAATCCGTAAATTTAAGTTTAAAGATAAATCACACAAATCTAAAGGCTGTAAATTCAACTACATACTTAGGGATTATGATTATGAATAACTTAAGTTTGAATAATCACATAGATAATGTTGTGGGTAAACCAAACCAGAACACTTAGATAGTCCAACAAGTCTACTAAAGAGACTGCTTACAACATGTTTGTCCGCTCTCTTCTGGAGTATTGCAGTGCAGTGTGGGATCCACATCAGATGGGACTGACAGAGGATATCAAAAAAGTTCAAAGATGGACAGCTTGTTTTGTAATACCTCGAAATAGGAGAGAGTGCCATGGACATGATATTTGAATTGAGGGGGGACTATCATTAAAACAAAGGCATTTTTCATTGTGGCAGGATCTTCTCATGAAATTTCAATCATCAAATTTCTCCTCCGATTGCAAAAACATTCATTTGGTGCCCACTGCATAGGGAGAAATGATCATCATGACAAAATAAGAGAAATCAGAGCTCACACAGAAAGACTTAAGTGCTCGTTTTTCCCATGCCACGTTCAAGAGTAGAATGATAGAAAAGGTGGTTGGATGAACCCTCCGGCAGGCACTTAATTGTGAAATGCATAGTAGTCACATAGATATAGACGTATACCAAGAAGTGATATTAAACGAGGCAATCATGTAAAATCAGCGTCTATAACAGAATTCACATACAAGACACTAGTTTGGCCAATTCTTGAGTATTGTACCAGTGTTTGCTATCATGGCTCCAGTGATATGGACTCCAGACATAGAACGAATTGAGAAACACGCTGCTTGGATCCTAATGGGTTATTATAGCCCATACAAAAATGTAATTGAAATGCTTGGGGAACTTATATGTAAATTCTTAGCAAAATGCAGTTCTCAAGATCTGCTGTTGACTAAATTTAGAGAAGCTGTATTCGAAGTCTAAGTGACTGTTATGCTGTCACCATTGTATGTCTGGTGTGGGCATAATGAGACCAAGATAAGGGACACTGATTATGTACAGAGGAATATGAACAGTCGATTTCCTCTCACTTAAGAAATAAATGGCATAGGACATGAAACTGATAATGTAGATATGAATTACCCTCCTCTCACAGCGTACAGTAAATTGCAGAATTTATAGTAGATGTAGTAACAAGGTATTGCTTGCAGTAAGTGTGCTGCAGACTTTGACTTTTACAGGTATTTACACATCTTACCGTGTTGCAAATAAAATATGATAATTCTTATCTATTCTTGGTAATTTGTCGTAAAATGACTCACTACATAGCCTGGGGTGATCATAAATGATTCAATCACATACTTATTTACAGACAAATTCTGACACTAAATGCTTTATTAAGAAAGACCTTGGCAGAATATATGTAATGGAGCTCATTTTTGTTGGCTAGGGAAAAACAATGCACCCTGAAAGTTATTCAACAGTCTGTGCTCATTATACAAACATAACATTTTCTTTTTTAGCCCTTCTAACCCATTCGGGAGCTGTACAATATGGATTGGCAACATAACTGCAGCAGTAACTGAAAAGATGCTAAAGGAATTATTTTCTAAGTAAGTATCACTTAAGTATGCTATTTTTTCGAAGCACAATGTAACAGATATTTACATGTAAACGTAATTGTATGTGAGGAACTAGGAGTTGCCAGATTGGAAGATATCACCACCCTGAACATGAGAACTGGAGGATGGGAAGGAAAGATCTCTTATCAAAGTTGGAACAGGTGCATATCCAGGAAGCTGTAATCAAATGTCAGATTTGGTTTTTAACTGTTCTCTGCCATATACTCCCTCTGTGAAGTTTATAAGAATAGGAGTGTTGTGAAAATAAACCTTAAATATCTATAGTGATAATCGTATCAAAATTATGAGTAAGATATAATTTAAAAGGACAATGAATGCTTTGCAGTTGAATGGATAAAAGCAATCACAAATGTTGATATTTATCTTTTATTAAGTACACTTCTGAAGTTTGTTATTGCCATGGTTATGTAATTGTAATGTACAGATTTTTAATGTCACCACCCATTAATTGGGATTTAATTATTTTATTTGCAATTAATATGGAAGGCAATTTCAGGTTGTGGACTATTTTTATATTAAAATAGAAAGCAATGGAGGCAATGTTAAATGAAACAGGGGCCTCCTTAATTAAATGACTGACTTAATTCTGAACTTTTACGACAGTTTATACAGCTTCTTCTGATAGTAGTAACAGCTCACAGTTTTGGCTTGGAGAGCAAATCTTTTGATAAAATTTGTTGCTGATTGTGAATTTAAATCTTTTGCCTTGTGGTAATTAGTATTAAATTGATTATCAGACTTTGTAATATTAAACTGATTGCAGGTTCTGTGGTATTTCACAAACAAAAGACAATGGTGCATGAAATGGTGCACGCAAACTATAATAACCAAAAGAAATGCTTCCGTATTTAAGAAAACACACAAAGTTATGAATTTGTAAAGGAAAGATAGCTTTGTAAATGAAATATGGTTAAACTTTGACTGTATTATTTTAAGGAAATAAAAGTCTACTTAATTTATTTCACACATTTGATGCCAGATATTTAAAACAACAGATCCTCTACGTGGAACATACGACATTCAAATGCACGCACTTGATATTCTGATTTATAATAATAGATGCAGTTCAAATAATTAAGTATTAAGTAATAGTCCAAGAACGATTTCTTGAGCAACAGAACAGAGGAATAGGGAGCAGTGCCCTTGTTTCACTGCTATTTATACTAATTACACATTATGATCTTTGTATGATTGTCAATATATTATCCAGAGGCATCTGGCATAGATGCATTACTTTGGGTAAATTTCTTGTAAAAGTTGGGGCCGTTATAAAATATATATCCACTTATGTTATGCTTCTAATAAAGCAGATAACCAATTTTTTTTTTTTTAATTTCTCTTTCAGGTATGGAACTATACTCAGTGTCCACGTGTACCCAGAAAGAACTTGTGCGTTTATTAACTACAAAGACAGCAGTTCTCCTGGGAAAGCTATGAAGGCTATGCAGGGGCGTACAATTGCTGGAAAGGAAATACTTATAAAATTTCCAGACAGGGTAGCCAATAATGCAGCAGAAGCAGCCACTCACAAGAAGAAACGTTAATTAAGTTCTCCAAGTTCTGTGAATACAAACATTGTAAGTCAATGTTGTGAACTGTACTGTAGGGAGATTGAAACTTTCTTGATATGTCAACAGATCCTGTTTTGGAGAAGTAACATAATTGAGTGTTAATCTCCTTATTTGAGGACAGTAATGGAGATAACAGTGAAGTGGGTAATGTAATTGAAATGGGACCAAGAAAACTCAGATTTGAGGTTTGAGGTGTGAAGTGACAAAGTCCCATGTTGCAGGAGATTGTAATATATATGGATTGTTGAATTTTTTTCGTGGAATAAGTATATTACAAAGCTGTAAAAATCAATCTCAGGACACCAGTCTCCACTTATGAAGGCTGGGGAAGGAAGTGTCATTCTGATGGATACTGGACTGCATGAGACTACATGGAAAGGAATTAGCAGATACAGCTGTGAAGAAGGCGTGTAGCGATAATCAGGTTGTTCATTGTGCCATCTGTTTCCATACTATCACATCACTCTTGAGGTACAAAGGCAAGTGTAGATGGAAAGAAGAAGGGCTGGAAGTGACAGACAGTAAATTGTGACCAGTAAAGTCAGTAAAAGTGGCTATGGCATACCTCCTTCCAGCCACAAAGAGATGAGACTCTTCTCACTCATCTACACATTCATAGAAACATTATTCAGACCTAAATTATCTACTACTGACAAAAGTCTGAATGTCTGCTGTTTTAATTAGTTCATTAAAGAAATATCCTTATTAATTTTTCCTGCCTAAATTTTTTACTATGTTCTGAAAAGTTCTTGTTGCTGAATGAACTTTGTTTTCCTTGAAAATACATACATTTTGATTCTCAGATGACTTTTCTTAGAATTTTACAGTGCATTTTGTAATGTAATTTAAGACACCTCCCCCCTAGTTTTGCATGGTATTTGGATTCCATTTATAACCCTCTATTTGCACATGTTAATATTTTAGGACAACAGCTTTCAAAGTAAAAGATTATGTTATATTTTTCAATTAATACTGAAGATATTGTGTTCATTTTTAATTTGTTTTACAAGCTCTGTTCCAGCCCCGAGGACCATGCAACGGCATACAGCCACTGTGTCATCCTTTGCTATTGGTGTCATTTGGATGCAATACGGAGGAGCATGGGCTCCAGCCCACTGCCTTCCCCCCCCCCCCCCCCCCCTACCCCACTGTTGTCATTTTTTCCAAACCTTGGAGGCACTATTTCTCTTTCAAGTTGGCACCACAGGGATGAATTCACCCCATCCCATTCCTCTCACCAAGAAAAAAATTCTGGCATGTCCTCTGCATGTCAGTAAGTCCTTCTGGCCACTCAGCTATAACAGATGCAGACATGTTTTATTTGTTACTCTTGTAGTTTTCCAATTCTTTTTATTTGTATCATGTGCCCACATATAAAATGTTAGATTATACGAAATAGCAAGGGATTGAAAAACAGATGTAGAATATGTATGTTCAAAAAATTAAAATTAAAATCTTCATTTAATTTTGCCTTATAATGATTAGAAATTTAATAATCCATTCAAGTTGTTTCATAAATAAATCAAAATTGCCAGGTAGATCCCTGTCTATTGACTGTTACTATCAATTATCCCTGAATTTCTTCTTCCTCAGCAAGCTACAGAATGCTGATAAGTGCAAAATCTCAGTAAATTGCATTTGGTGACACCAAAATAAGTGGACAGCTTAAGAGACCTAGATATTCAGTTATAAAATTTTTGAGTCCTTGTTTCTAATATTATGTTTGTTTTTATACTATGTAATTTACATTATGTGTAACGATTTACAGTATATAAGAGTGTAAAAGGCTTATGCAAACCATGAAAAATAATAATAGTGCAAAATTTAAGTGTGTCATTTTTACTATATTTGTATCCCTGTATGTATGTCTAACTCACCATTGTTATGTCAGTCATATAAAATTGTTCAGTAGACACATTGTATGTCATCAATATTCTCACTCATGAGACAAATTCAAACTGCTATTAAGGAACAAATTGAAAACCAAGTGGACTAGATTGCTAGGTGGTGCTGGATACATGGTACATGCTGCATTTGTTTGTTCACAACTACATTTTCATCATTACATTGTATAAAACAATTTTGTCAGTAAAATAATCAAGTAATTGTGAATAGCCGACATGTTAGTATTTAATTGAAACAGGTAAAATATGGAAAAGTGCATAATTCTTCTCTCGTCACTGTGCCTATTTCAATGCCTAATTTTATACATGAGAAGCATTCATAAATCGTCACATGATTTTGTATTTCTGGCCACTCAGCTATAACAGATGCAGACATGTTTTATTTGTTACTCTTGTAGTTTTCCAATTCTTTTTATTTGTATCATGTGCCCACATATAAAATGTTAGATTATACGAAATAGCAAGGGATTGAAAAACAGATGTAGAATATGTATGTTCAAAAAATTAAAATTAAAAGCCGCTCATCCATGTGTGATAAGAGCTGCTGATGTTCTAAGCCAGTTAAAATGGAATGTTTAGGGAAAATTGTCGATGTGGTTTCATTGGGCATGCAGTGAGGAAGATGCTGAGGCACTCAATAAGGTTCTTCTTTGGAATTGTAGATTATGCCAGAAAGCTCAGAAAATCGTAGAATAAGAGTTAGATGTCTCTTAGCTGGTCTGATATTTCTTTTGAATATTTATTAAAATGATTACTAGAAATGTTCAATTATAGTTCAGTATAGTATGCATACAAAGTGAGATCGTCACTTTGACAGAGATCCTTTCTCTCTTGACAAATGAACTGCTGACAATCTTCCCTGTATGTGCTTGGTGTGTGTAGCCAATAGGGATTGTGGGAGAGGAGATACGTGTTGACTGCTGTCTGCCACCAAATACTTGGGCTCTAAGCACACTCTCTCTCTGGTACCAACTTCCAGCTGGCTAGGGCATGTTTCCTTCCTAACTATTTTTACAGACTTCAGTTCAAAAATGCCCAACTTATGTTTTCAACACATCACCTCTCAGCCTGCCATAATTGGCGGGTGCCTTGCGAACCAACCTTTTTTACTTAAAAGGAATAAACTTCCATTTTGTTCATAAAAATGTACGTCTTACGGTTTAACATCCCCTAAAGATCTCCACACTTTGACTATCCTGACGAGGCTCACTCTGCTTTTTAACCACCGTGTGGGCAGAATTACAACTTGTGAAATGTGGGTATGGTAGTCAAAGGAGTAAAAGAGAAGTGGTGCTGAAAGATGGTGGCAAGCAAAGAGAAGACAAGCAATAACTTTGGTGGCAAATTCAAAATTCAGTTAACCAATAGTATTTGCTGATTAATAACAAGGGAACCTCCCCATCGCACCCCCCTCAGATTTAGTTGTAAGTTGGCACAGTGGATAGGCCTTGAAAAACTGAACACAGATCAATCGAGAAAACAGGAAGAAGTTGTGTGGAACTATGAAAAAAATAATCAAAATATACAAACTGAGTAGTCCATGCACAAGATAGGCAAAATCAAAGAGAGTGTGAGTACACGAGCGCCGTGGTCCCATGCTTAGCGTAAGCAGATGGGGTTCTTGGTTCAAGTCCTCCCTTGAGTAAAAATTTTATTTTCGCAAAGTTATGATCTGTCCCTTCGTTCATTGATGTCTCTGCTCACTGTAATAAGTTTAGTGTCTGTGGTTTGCGACCGCACAGCAAAACCGTGCGATTAGTAGACGAAAGGACGTGCCTCTCCAATGGGAACCGAAAACATTTGATCGCAAGGTCATAGGTCAACCGATCCCTCCACAGGAAAACACGTCTGATATATTCTATACGACACTGGTGACGGCATATGCGTCACATGACAGGAATATGTTGTCGACCCACCTAACGTGTACACTTGGCAAATGGGTAAAAAGATTCTTCTACCTTGCCAGATTTAGTTTTTCTTGTGGATGTGATAATCACTCCCAAAAAGGTGATGAAAACATAAGACTTTGTCACATAAACTGAAAATAAAAAATTAAAATTTTCAGTCCAGGGTAGACTTGAACCAAGAACCTTTTCTTTCGCAGCTGCGCACGCTAACCCTGAGACCACGGCGCTCCTTCATTTTTTCTCCTTTCTGTTGCCTATTTTACGCTTGGACTATTCAGTTTGTATATTTTGCTTATTTTTTTCGTAGTTCCATACAATTTCTTCCTGTTTTCTAGATTGATCTGTGTTCAGATTTTCAAGGCCTATTCACTGTGCCACCTTATAACTAAATCTGAGGGGGGTGCGATGGGGAGGTTCCCTTGTAAGCAAAATCATGAGATGTAAGAGCCATGTGCATCTGTAGATTAATATACTGTGAACTATAACAGTGTTAGCAACATTTCAGAGATGCCAAAGAAAAACAAAACAGGAAAAGAATTCTGTTGCTATGCAGCAGCCATGAGAGAGTATAGACCACCAGCTACAAGGAAACATTAGGTTCAGGATACCAGTTCACAAGTTTTGTAAAACCAAGTGCTGGTCTTAGCCAGGTAACAGAAAACATGAAATAGATGTGTATGGATTTCAGCAAGGATGATCAGATGCTTGTAATAGGGGAGCTGAAAACAACACGGTCAGAATAGGAGGTCTGGGTTTTGTTTGAGGTCCTGTGATGCGATTAGCAGCCTTGGGTTAATTCTGCTGTGATGTGAGTGAAGCACAGATTGGGGCTAGCTCCTTGGAATGGGTGCAAGATCTCATGTTGGTGCTGTTCCAGTGGGTTCTATAGGAAGATTGGTATGTACGTCTCATGGCCTGCTCCTACATAGAATGGCTAAAGACAAGTCAGCAGATCTAGAAGAAGAAAGCTTAGGGGATCTACCAGCACACAAAAACATATCCCTGTGGTTACTGGATTCAGGTGAGATGAATGTTTTCGGTTAAATTCAGGCAGACAGCAATGAAAAAAATTCAGCTGATCAAGACTCCCACTTTGTCACAAAAAGAGTAGGGAGAAAGTGAATTTGCATTAGAATATAAGGGGGATGAAAAGTAAAGAACATGATTTGTTTAGATCTCAGAAGTTGGAATGAAATTGATTACATTTGTATGAACACCATGTAACAACTGGGATAGAAAGTCTTACAAATGTACAAAGTGGTTACAAATGTAGATCCAGTATCTTAAAGGAGGATTTCTGATGTTAATAAAAAATGAATGTAAATTCAAAAATACAAAAGTAAGTAAATTTGAATAGCTCAAAATATAGAAATGTGCTTGTGAGTTAATATTCAATGCTGTAACATTTGTTATTGTTGCAGTACTCAGGTTACCATTGGGTAGTTGTGATAAAAAGGAATTATATGGAAAAAATGATCTAGAGATGTTATTAACCACATATCGTTTAATGTCATCCACTCGAGTCACTCATGATAGGGTACACTGATATATAATGTATTTACACAGCAAACACATGCCTACGCTGTGGCGAACAGTGTCAGATCATGATGCACAGTTAGTTACATTTCATACTCTCTAGAAACACTCAACAAAAACAATGATGGTGATTATTAGGTCTACAACTTTCCTTCTGCTATTTTTTCTCAAACATCAAGGCTATATTATGAAAAAATTATTATTCAAATTATTGGCAATCACTGGCCATTACTTTTCCCCCACTTTTGGGCAGCATAAAAATTCCACAGCAGAAGGACTGGGCATCTTTCAATCTTCAGTCTTCAAGAAGGGTCGTCAAGCAGATGCGCAAAACTATAGACCTATATCTCTGATGTCGATCTGTTGTAGAATTTTAGAACATGTTGTTTGCTTGAGTATCATGTCGTTTTTGGAAACCCACAATGTACTATGTAGGAATCAACATGGATTCCGGAAACAGTGATCGTGTGAGACCCAACTCGCTTTATTTGTTCATGAGACCCAGAAAATATTAGATACAGGCTCCCAGGTAGATGCTATTTTTCTTGACTTCCGGAAGGCGTTCGATACAGTTCCGCACTGTCGCCTGATAAACAAAGTAAGAGCCTATGGAATATCAGACCAGCTGTGTGGCTGGATTGAAGAGTTTTTAGCAAGCAGAACACAACATGTTGTTATCAATGGAGAGACATCTACAGACGTTAAAGTAACCTCTGGCGTGCCACAGGGGAGTGTTATGGGACCTTTGCTTTTCACAATATATATATAAATGACCTAGTAGATAGTGTCGGAAGTCCCATGCGGCTTTTCACGGATGATGCTGTAGTATACAGAGAAGTTGCAGCATTAGAAAATTGTAGCGAAATGCAGGAAGATCTGCAGTGGATAGGCACTTGGTGCAGGGAGTGGCAACTGACCCTTAACATAGACAAATGTAATGTATTGCGAATACATAGAAAGAAGGATCCTTTATTGTATGATTATATGATAGCGGAACAAACACTGGTAGCAGTTACTTCTGTAAAATATCTGGGAGTATGCGTGTGGAACGATTTGAAGTGGAACGATCATATAAAATTGATTGTTGGTAAGGCGGGTACCAGGTTGAGATTCATTGGGAGAGTGCTTAGAAAATGTAGTCCATCAACAAAGGAGGTGGCTTACAAAACACTCGTTCGACCTATACTTGAGTATTGCTCATCAGTGTGGGATCCGTACCAGATCAGGTTGACGGAGGGGATAGAGAAGATCCAAAGAAGAGTGGCGCGTTTCGTCACAGGGTTATTTGGTAACCGTGATAGCGTTACGGAGATGTTTAACAAACTCAAGTGGCAGACTCTGCAAGAGAGGCGCTCTGCATCGCGGTGTAGCTTGCTCGCCCGGTTTCGAGAGGGTGCATTTCTGGATGAGGTATCGAATATATTGCTTCCCCCTGCTTATACCTCCCGAGGAGATCACGAATGTAAAATTAGAGAGATTAGAGCGCGCACGGAGGCTTTCAGACAGTCGTTCTTCCCGCGAACCATACGCGACTGGAACAGGAAAGGCAGGTAATGACAGTGGCACGTAAAGTGCCCTCCGCCACACACCGTTGGGTGGCTTGTGGAGTATAAATGTAGATGTACATGTAGATGTAGATCCATGGGTCAATCCAATTTTACCCTTGTTCATCTGACTGGAAGTGCTGGTCATCCAGGCTGTGAGTCATTGATTGTGAAAGATGGTAGGCAGAGGGAGGGTTTTGAGACATGGGGCCAAGCATTGTTATGCTGCAAAATCACCTTTTCATGTCTTATCATTGTGTCATGGGCATTTGTCTTTCAATACTCAGTTCAAATGCTTTCTCAATAACAATCTCCCATGACTGTTTCCATTGGTTCCAGTAGCTTCGAGAACCTTAACTGTTTGGCCGTATTGCCGGTTTTCAATGTCAAAAATCATCATTCTCGAAGCATTGAAATCATTCTCAGTGCATTCAGCACTAATAGGTGCCTCATTATAGGTTTTACTCAGCATTTTACGAGCCTGAGCCACAGATTTATTCATGTTAAAGCAGAAAATTACAACTTCCTGCAAATGATGAGATTTGGGCTTGTAAATTGACATATTGAATCAAGAATAACTCTTAGGATGCAATCACAAATTGACTGATTTTTGATGGCATTATGTTTATAAATGCCTAAGCTTATTTTATGACACTTACAACCTCCCACTCGTGCCACCATTTGTCGCTACTGCCATCTATTGCAAAATGGTGAAAGCAAAGCTGTAGACCTAATAAAAGCAAAACAGTGGAAGGTTTTATAGAAAGTTTAAAAATGGCGGGTGAAGTTTGCAATGAATGTATTGCAATGAATGTAATATCAGCTATAATTTCAACATATTTGTTAGCAAGTTTGTAACCATTTTTGAATGCAGTTTTACTAATAAAATAATTAAACACAGCATTAAGAAATCTTCAAAGAAATCTTGGGTCAATACTGGTGTCGACACCTTGCGTCACTACAGGTACTGTAGTATCTTTAGAATGATAAAGCAAAATCTACATAGTAGCCAGAACAAGCAAGGATCCTTAGAATGATAAAGCAAAATCTACATAGTAGCCAGAACAAGCAAGGATCCTCTAGTACTTTCATTACAAACAGAATTGTAACATTTTAAGAAAAGTTGTAAAAATCCTGGAGTGTTCACATCTTGTCAGAAATTGGCAGATCAAACAATAAAATAAAATCAGTATGGAGCATTTTTAAAAGAGAGACGGGGAAAGAACCCCCTACAGGATAACACTATTTCTATTAAAGAGCACTGGAGCACTATAAAATGTGGCTCGTATATAGCTGATATTTTTAATAATTTCTTTTTAAATGTCTCTGGGAAAATCTGATCAGAAATGAAAGCGAAACAGCTTTCTGATGGATCAGTATAGAGGAAATATTACACACATCTCCATCTGAAATAAGGAAGGTTATCATGACCCTCAGAAGTAAAGAACTCTAATGAAACACATGTTCTCAGTCACACATCATAGTACGTTTTCGTGATGGATTAAAATTTGCCAGTTTTAGACCTCACTATAAGAAAGGTGACTCCTTAGATGTCTGCAGCAATTGGCCAGTCTCCAGTCTCACATCTTTCCCAAAATTTCTGAGAAGTAATGTACTGGACGGTTGTAACCCAGCCAAGTAGTAATGGAATACCCTTGGTCAAGTGCAGTTTGATTTTAAAAAGGTTTCTCTACTGGGGAAGCTGTTTTATATTTTCTTTGAGTACGTAATAAAATTTTTAAATGACACAAGATCAGTATTTGCGATCGTCTATGTATGTCTGTATTCCCAAGCTGTATCAGACTTCCAGCTACTACAAATACACTCCACCAGGATAACACCATGGCCAGTACGATAACGCTCACAGTGCACACTCCACTGCTTGTTCCAATGGCTTAGGCCAGCAATAGCTCAAAAGGTATATGCCAGAGTGCGGTGTGATCGCATCAGTTGGTGCGCATGAGAATCAGCGTCATCTGAGCGATGGACCCACAGTGATTTATAGTAAGATTGTGCCAGCTATTGCATTTTCATGGTAACATTGTACTGTGCCACAACCCCCTCCCCCCCCCCCCCCCTTTTCCTCTGCCCCAAACAGCAACTCCTGGGGGGTAAGACACAGGAGGTGTGCAGTCCTGATGAGCAGCCACTGGGAAAATGAGTGAGTTGATGTCCATAGGCATCACTGTGGAAGGCCAGAGCAGGACAAGGCTTGGTGGGAAATGCTCAAGTTTCCAGGAATGAGGGGGTCCATCAGGAGCGGGGAAGCAGGTGGCTGCTGCCCAAGATGGCAGAGACGAAGTTGGTTCCAGTGGCACTACAGAAGTCCATGAGTGTAGGCCACAGTATGTAACAAGGATCTGTGGTGGGCAGAAGTCATCCCGCAGATCCACATTGGGTGGTGCTGAACTACCAGATCTAGACTGGGGTGTCAACCAGAAGGAAGAAGTCTCAGGGATGATGTGTGCTGGCAGTGGGCACAGCATATCCAAAAGTGTGTGGTGAGGCTGACCACGAAGCAGCTTTGCTACGCTGCAACCCTCGATTAGGGTGCCCCTGTAAGTTGCTAGAAAGCTACATAGAGCATTAGACTGCAGTCTTTGACATCATTTCATCGAGGAACTGGGTTTTAAAAGTGCAGGTAGTGTTCTCCACAACTGTTGGAGGTCAGGTAAAAAAGTCATGGTGCAAAGGTGCTAGATCTTGTTATGGGCACAAAATCATTCAAAGATCCTAAAAGTAAATGCCTTTCCATTATCAGGAACCAAGTTGCATGGGGTGCTTTCCAGGACAAAGACTTTTTCCAAGGCCATAGTAGTGACTTGAGACATGTGGGACACAACAGGGAAGAGAGAAAAGGAATCAATCATGACTAGCCACATAAGCCCAAAAACAGGCCAGCAAAATATAATTGGATACCCTCCCAAGGTTCCAGGCTAGGGAGAGAACCACTGGGAAGGTGCAGCTTGATGGGCCTGACAGGTGAAAAGTTAGCATATCACATCCGCGATGTCAGAGGCATTATTTGGCCAGAATACATGTTTTTGTACCAAACATTTCACTGGGACATATTCCAATGGCTAATGTGCTGGAGGCAATGCAATTTTGGCCAAAGAGAAAGAGGAATCAGGTGGATTCAGCAGTGGTCCTTGTCCGAGACCCACAACAGAACCCCTTGATTGTGGTGTAGTCCATGCCACCGTGACCAGTGGGCATAAAATTTGGGATCGGGAGATGTGTCCGGCCACTCCTGTTGTACAAATGGAACAAGGGTGGCATAATGTCGGGTTCTTGCAGGCGGCAGCTGCGAAATCGTGCAATGTTAAGGGTAAAGTGGAAACAGTGGATCCAGATCTGAAGAAAGCTGGAATCAGCCCAATTCATGTTGACTGAAGGCTGGGTTGAGTCCTGTGTGAAACTGGGATAACATGTCCATGTTTGTGTGTAATTTCGCTGCTTGATAGTGAATAGAGTAACGAAAATTTGGCAATACAGCACCCTACACTGAAGATGATGGGCAGTCTTGTCTGATAAGTAATGCTTGGGGCCAAAGGTAATAGGCAATGGGTGATAATCAATGACAAGATGAAATTTCTGTCCATAAAGGAATACTTTAAATTTCTGAACTGTGTAAATAACAGTGAGGGCCTCTCACTCTATTTGAAAATAGTGCTGCTGAGAAGCAGGTAAGGTCTTAGAAGCATATGCAACAGGGAGTTTGGTGCTGGGGGTACTTGGGACAGGAATGTGCCAATACCAGAGGGGGACAGGTGTGGGCACGCCTCCATTGCTATTAATAAAGGCAGACTAGGAGTGTAGGTTGCTAAACATGGTGCCCACTTCAAGCAATCTTTTAAAAGTCCAGAAAGTTTTCTGACAGGCAGGTGACCATTCAAAAAGTGTGCTTTGGTGCTTCCGCTGGATCAATGAGTAGAGTCTTTGTTATTGTGGGATTTCATTTTATCCAATCCGTTTGCCTAGAGTTTAAACCTTAAATATGTCATGGAAAGTTATGTACAAGAATACTTGCACATGTTGCATTGAAGTCGTCTTGCCACCAGTCTCTGTAAGAAAAACTTGAGATTGTGAAGGTGATCCTCTGTAGTTACACCTTTGATCAAAGTATCATCAAGGTACAGCATAGTTGGGTTTACTCTGAAGTAGTTGATCCATAAAATACTGAAACATGGCAGGGCCTGAAGGAATTCTGAAAGGTAACCAGTTGTGATGGTAAAAACCTAATGGCATGTATAACACCAGATAAGTTTGTGATGCTGTGTCCAAGGGGATTTGAAAACACGTTTCTATGAAATCAGTTGTGTGGAATAAGGTGCCATAGCCTAATTTTGAAAGCATTTATCTGGGTTCAGTAGAGGATAAGTTTGCACTTCAGCTTGTGCATTGATGATTACTTTGAAATCATCACAAAATCTCACGGTGCCTTTGGGTGTGCATGCTGCTACCAGGGGAGTGGCCCATTGAGTACGGGAATTAAGTTTTAATGTGTCTTCATGAGTGAGCTTCTCCGTATCTGTTTTGAGGGCATACTTAAGAGCCAAGTGCACCAGGCAGGCTTCAAAAAAATTTGGGGCTGCTGTCATCTTAAGTGTGAAGTGAGTTTCAAAATCAGTCGTCTTCCCTATTCCAGGTGAGAAAATTTGGGCATACTTATTACAGAGAGTCCTTAAGGTCTTGCAAGGCCCTTTGGATTGCATGGCGAGCAATGTTTCATGGACCGCAAATCCGAAAGCATGGAAAGAGTCTACCAAAAAAAGTAGTCCATAGGTCAGCTTGCTGGGCGAGTGAACATGGCATTGACTTCTGATCTTGCAATTGTAAAGTTAGTTGGTCCATTACGAATACTGTAGATCATATTCATGATAAATGTTATGATGTGTAGCATGTCAGTTGAATAATTATATAATGGCCATTGCCAGGTATGTAATTGACTAATTATTTGTTTTCAACAATTTATCTTTGGTATGGAAGGAATTGTTAAAGAGAAACACCTTTAATCTACATTTGGAAATACTTACACTGCTTGTCTGATGTCTTATTCCAATAAGCACATTGTCAAAGAATTTTTAGCTGAGCATTGTGTTCATTTCTGTACAAAATTTAGATTCACTAGAGAGAAGTGAAGATCATTTTTCCTTCTAGAATTCTGTGTGTGAATATCTTTATTACTCTCAAGCTGCTTTAGTTTATTGACAAAAAATTTCATGAGTGAATAAATGTAGTGTGAGGTGGTGATTAATATTCCCAGTTGTTTAAATAGACACCTGAAAAATGTACAGGTGTGAACTGAACATTTCATTCCAATTACTTTCTTTTGTGTAGTGAATACTATTTGAGGAATTACTGCAGAATATTATTTGTAGGGCATCAGTTCATGAAAATACTTCAACTTACCAATCTGTATGTCCTCAAATTTGGCAGTTAATGCTTATGGCAAAAGTAGCTGAACTTAAACACTTTAGCAGAGCTATTATACTTTTTTTTTCCACCAACATGCACACCAAGAAATAAGAACTTTTTAACCTGTTTTTTGTCGGTAAACTAGATTCACAATACATGGTTAATAAAGCATCATTTACTATTTTCGCCGTGAATGTTTCTTTGGTCAGGTTGGCAATAATGCTTTACAATGTCTGCAAAATGACTAATTTTGTCTCCTGATTTAAATAAAAAGGTAGACCATTAATGTAGAGAAAGAACTGTAATGAGCCCTAGATCAAACCTTGCAGAACACCCCTTGTGATTTCTCCCCATGATAGTATGGTGTGCCTGTTTGTATTACTCAGAAATCCTAATGTAGCATTCTGCATAATGTTTCTTAAATAGGATCCAAACCATGCACATCCTGAACCAAATATCCCATAAAAACATAAATTTTACATTAGTATAGTGGCATCACTCGATGTTACCATGCAAATTGAGTAGTTGGTGTAGCATTACTATCAATCACTGTGATGATGATTGGATTGTGGAGTGTTCAACTGCACGGTCATCAGCGCCCATACATAGTCCCAATTGTTTTCACAGTCCAATTGTTTGCATAGTCCAATCTAGCTATCTAGCTACTGTCACGATAGATGATGATGATGACATGATGAGGACAACACAAACACCCAGTCCCACAGCAAAGAAAATACCCAACAAGGCCAGGAATCGAACCCGGGACCTTGTGATCCAGAGGCAGCAATCCTAGCCTCTAGACCATGAGCTGCAGACATCAATCATTGTGACATCACTACTCACATGCGAGTGATACTTACATGCACCCTCTGATGGGATTATGCCCCACTCTGGCATATATGCTTCCTCAAGGCCGGCCTAAGCCTGTGTTGATGTGAATAGTTGTGTGCACACTGCGAGTGTTATCATATTGGCTATGGTGTTATTCTGGTGGACTCTATTTGTAATAGATAGGACTCTGATATGGCTTCAACTGGATTTTGCTTTGGAGTACAGACTTAAGGTAGCTTGCACATTCTTAGTAGCATCTTCTATATACACCTCTTGTTGTGAATAAACTCTGTTGTCTGCACATGTATTACAAAAGTGGCAGTGACTGAGGACCTGTGACATGTACAAATCAAATTTTGAACAATTTTGTTATTAAGCAAGAGTGCAGGTTCCAACCATGGAATATTTACAACACCTAGCACAAACTGCATAGGTTTATCAGGAGCTAACAACAGCTATATTACTGGTAGTGCAAGCATTAATGAATGTAGAAGCAACATTTCTCATGCCACCTGTGTCTATGGCCTTTCAACCATTTAATGAACAAAGTGAGGAGGAGGATGCGTACTGCCAACAAGTGCAATTATTATATTTTTCAGCTTGTCAAATTTCCAACACAGAAAGACAAAAGGTCATGTTCTTGTCAGGAACCCCAAACTGTACCAGCTAATATAAAAATTAAAGAGTCATTAACAAAGCTGGTGGAACTTGAACCACCTAGAATGTTTTATCTACTGCAAGAACAGTTTTCAGTGGAGAAACATCTTATTGCAATCAAGTCAGAATTTTTGCAGTGTGAAAAGGGCACCTGTCACTCATATGTGGACTGTTAATCTACAAGGATTAAGTAAAAACTGCAATTTTAAATGTTCATATGGGAAGAATTAGGCAGACACTCTAGCCTGGGACACTATAGTGACACCCAACTCGGAAACAGGAAACCACATACTGAGAAAATCATATCAGTCTCTTTAATGGAAGTTATTCTAATCGTACAAGCTCACGAAAGTGCTCAAGCAGCACAGAATTTGTTTATGATGGAAGAAGCTCTCACCGCAGTCAACTCTCCAACACCAGTTACACAGTACATGTGTGACTACTGGTGGGCCTGTGCACTCTGTAGCCCTGATGATCTCATAAACAACCACACCAGTGATGATGAAGTGCATCAGCAGCAGTGCTGTTAACCAGCTGTGAACACTGTTTTCTTTGACAAGCATGTAGTGCATGCCCCAACCGGCGAGCACAGAACCAGTCGATCTAACTTCATGTTGACCGTGCTCACAGACCCGTTCACCTGGGGATGGTTATAACACCTCAAAGCAGGAACAAACATGCATATGTTTGTCTGCCCAAGCTACCTTTACCATTTCACTTTCAGTACTGTAGCCATGATACCTATCAGTCAGGATCACCTGATTTACTTCAGCTACATTCCATTACCCATGTTTTAGTTTTATTGGTTTTGATCTTACAATCTCTTTTCAAGACACCATCCATTTTGTTCAACTGCTCTTCCCAATCCTTATATTTCTGTGACAAAATTTCAGTGAACTTTAATTTCTTTTTCAAATTTCTCCTTGGTTTCCTCCACAGCTTGCTCAATTTTACAGATTGAATAACATTGGGGATAGGCTACACCCCTGTTTCAATCCCTTCTCAACTGTGGCTTCCCTCCCTCAAATCTTACAACTACAGTCTGTTTTCTGTAAAAGCTGTAGATTTTTACTTTCTATATTTTATGCCTGTTATTTTCAAAATTTCAAAGAATGTAGGCCATTTAACATCACCAAAAGCTATCTCCAAATCTACATCTACAAATGCTATAAATGTAGATTTGCTTTTCATAAATCACAGGGTCAGTGCTGCCTTGCATCTTCCTACATTTCTCTGGAACATCAGCCTCTACCAATTTTTCCAGTCTTGAGTAAATAATTTGTGTCAGTATCTTGCAACCATTAGTTATTAAACTGATGGTTTTCACACCTGACAGCACCTGCCTTCTTTGTAATTGGAATTATTACATTCATCATGATTGTCTGCAGGTATTTCACCTTTATCATGTATCTTACTCACCAGGTTGAATAATTTTGTCATAGCTGGCTGGCTCTCCCAAGGATCTCAATAATTCTGAGAGAATCCTGAGTCTTTCTGTGCCTGTCAAATTCTTCTTGCCATATCATATCTCCCAACTCATCTTCACTTAATTCTCCTCTTCTTTCTATAATGTTGTCCTCAAGTGTGTTCCCATCATATGGGCCCACTATATATTCCTTACACCTTTCCCTTCTTTTCTTTGCACTGGTTTGCCATTTCAGCACTTGATATCCATAGAGTTGCTTCTCTTTTCTTGAAAGGTATATATTACATTTTTTTTACAAGTAGCATCTATGTTTGCCCTGGTTTTTCATGCTTCTACAGCCTTGCATTTGTGCTATATCTATTCCTGTTTAACAATTTCGCACTTTCTGTCAATCACATTTTTACATGTAAATATTACTTTTTCCTTGCTTCATTTACGAATTTCTCTTTTCATCAGTTAAAGTTGGTGTCTTGAGTCAGCCAAGGATTTGTACAAGGCCTCATTCTTTTACTTATTTTATCTTTTGCCCCTTTCCCTATTTCATCTCTCAAAGCCTACCATTTGTTTTCTACTGCATTTCTTCCCCCTGCTTCTGTACAATATATCCTAATGCTCCCTCTGAAACTCTCAACAACATCTGGTTCTTTTTATTTACACAGGTCCTATCTCCTTAACTTCCTACTTTTTTGCAGTTTCTTCAGGTTTGGTCTGCAGTTCATAGCCAATAAATTATGGGTTATGGTCAGAGTCCACACCTGCCCCTGGAAATGTATAACAGTTTAAAATATTGTTTGAAATCTCTGTTTGCCATTATATAGTCAATCTGAAACCTTCCAGTGTCTCCAGGTCTCTTCCACATGTACAACTTTCTTTTGTGATTGTCTAACCAAGTGTTAGGGATGATTAAATTATGATTTGTGCAAAATTCTACCTCTTTCGTTCCTTTTTTCTAGTCCATGTTCTCCTACAGTTCTTCCTTCTACTACTAACAAATTCTGGTAACCCATCACAATTAAATTTTCTCCGCCTTACCCAACTGGATAATTTCATTTACCTCACCATATATTCTTTCAATCTCTTCACCATTTGCCAAGCTGGGTGGTATACACACTTGTACTATTGTCGTGGGTATTGGCTTTGTGTCTGTGTTGGCTACAGTTGTGTGTTCACTATGCTGTTCATAGTAGCTTACCCGCATTTCCGTTTTCATATTCATTATTAGATCTTCTCCTGCATTATCTGTATCTGATTTTGTATTAATAACCCTGTACTGACCCGACCAAAAGTCTTGTTCTTCCTATCATCACACTCCATTAGTTCTCACTGTATCTAACTTCATACTATCCATTTCCTTTTTAAATTTTCTAACTTCACTACCGGCTTAAGGGAAGTAGCATTTCAGAATTAGACCAGTAGAAAATAGACTGTGCTAAGTTATACCTTTGTTATACCTTTGCATAAAAAGGGGGATAGATCTGATGTCAACAATTACCGTCCAATCTCCCTTCTAACAGCTTTATCCAAAATTTTTGAGAAAGTAATGTATTCAAGAGTAGCTTCACATATCTGTAAAAATGAAGTACTAACAAAATGTCAGTTTGGTTTCCAGAAGGGTTTTTCAACAGAAAATGCCATATATGCTTTCACCAGTCAAATTTTGAATGATCTGAATAACCGAACACCACCCATTGGGATTTTTTGTGATCTCTCAAAGGCTTTTGATTGTGTAAATCATGAAATTCTGCTAGACAAGCTCAAGTATTGTGGCATGAGTGGGACAGTGCACAAATGGTTTAATTCGTACCTAACTGGAAGAGTGCAGAAAGTTGAAATAAGTAGTTCTCGTAACATGCAAAGATCAGCACATTCCTCAAACTGGGGAACTATCAAGAATGGGGTTCCACAAGGGTCAGTCTTGGGTCCTTTGTTGTTCTTATTATATATTAATGACTTGCCATTCTATATTCATGAAGAGGCAAAGTTAGTTCTCTTCGCTGATGATACAAGTATAGTAATCACACCTGAGAAACAAGAATTAACTGATGAAATTGTCAATACTGTCTTTCAGAAAATTACTAAGTGGTTCCTTGTAAACGGACTCTCACTGAATTTTGATAAGACACAGTACATACAGTTCCGTACAGTGAATGGTATGACACCATTAATAAATATAGACCTTAATCAGAAGCATATAGCTAAGGTAGAATATTCCAAATTTTTAGGTATGTCCATTGATGAGAGATTAAATTGGAAGAAACACATTGATGATCTGCTGAAACGTTTGAGTTCAGCTACTTATGCAATAAGGGTCATTGCAAATTTTGGTGATAAACATCTTAGTAAATTAGCTTACTACGCCTATTTTCACTCATTGCTTTCATATGGCATCATATTTTGGGGTAATTCATCACTGAGGAATAAAGTATTTATTGCACAAAAGCGTGTAATCAGAATAATAGCTGGAGTCCACCCAAGATCATCCTGCAGACATTTATTTAAGGATCTAGGGATATTCACAGTAGCTTCTCAGTATATATACTCTCTTATGAAATTTGTTATTAACAACCAAACCCAATTCAAAAGTAATAGCAGTGTGCATAACTACAATACTAGGAGAAAGGACGACCTTCACTATTCAAGATTAAATCTAACTTTGGCACAGAAAGGGGTGAATTATACTGGCACTAAAGTATTTGGTCACTTACCAAATAGTATCAAAAGTCTGACAGATAACCAACAAGTATTTAAGAAGAAATTAAAAGAATTTCTGAATGACAACTCCTTCTACTCCATAGAGAAATTTTTAGATATAAATTAAGGAAAAAAAATAATAAAAATAAAAAAATAAAAAAAATAAAAATAAAAAATAAAGAAAAACAAAAAAACACAAAAAATAAAGTTGTTATATTAACTTAAGTATGTTGTTAAATTAACCTAATTATGTCATGTATTGGAAAATTCGACTCGTTCCACATCATTACGAAATATCGTATTCATGATCCATGGAACTAGTATTAATCTAATCTAATCTACTGACCTGTAGCGTAGCTGTTACTGTTTGACTGTGAGTTTGCGAAGTCAACGAATGCGACTGGAGGAAACTTGGCTGTGGTGGCAAACTGATGCGTAGCATAGCCCAATGATCATTCAGAAAACTTTGTAGCACTGAATGTCCCTTGGATTATCACCCACTGGGAATGAAATGAGATGTCAGGACAACAGTAGATTTGTTCAGTTAATTTCTTTATTCCAGCCCTTGGCTGTAGTACATCAGGAACAGCTTGGTGCTGGCATCCAGTTGACTCTCATGTAAAACAATAGATGTTGACATTGCTGAAATCGCAAGGAGTGGGGCTGAGCACGGCATTACTCGAATGCTGCTGCCAGCAACGTCTCCAGCTATGACCATGATGACAGCATGGTTACGCAGCTGATGATGGCTGTGAACTTCCTCCAGTTAGCAGACGGCTCACTCGTGTCTCAGGACATGCTGCCCTGTCTTGTGCTCGAGCAGTGGACTCCATACTGCATTCAGGGATGTCACTAGCTTATGCTGCAGGCTATGATACTGATTTGAGAGTAGCTTATTACAGTTATAGTTGAGAATTTACACACTCCAGACTATGTTCGTTTAGGGCTTAAGGCATGTACTCTAAACACGTCTGTGGCGGCAAGGGGGAGATGCTTCTGCCCTTCTGCTAGTGTACTGCATCAGCTGTTGCTATACCGCACCCAGCTGGCTCTGCTTCGCAATGTCAGTCGGCTGAGTTTTGCTTTGCAATGCATAATACTCTCACCCACCTGCGTCCGGCCCTATTGTAACTCACTTCTGCTCTGGCATATTATCATACCAAATACAGTCGCTATGCTACAGTAGGGTACTTTCGAAATGTACCAATTCCAGAGGTTGTAATTACCCTGGACCCTTAGAGGACCTTTCAAATTTTACAAGATATTCTGTTTTATGACAACATTCTTCACAATCTATTCCATTATGCCACCACATAATTTTGTACACTCCACATCATGATGATGATTATAGAAACTATTTTCTCATGATTTTGCCATATTTTCTAATCATCTGACTCATCGTTCATCATGTCCACTTTCCGTTATTCACTCCACAAACAGTTACAAACTGTGGCATGGAGTGGATAAGCTGCTGTCACCCTAAATGCACTTTTAACATTCTTGTAACATCACATTTACTGGCTTCACCAACTCTCAATTAAACTATCCCCTCCTAAGTTAACCTACATCTCACATCCTGCTACATGAAAATAAATAATGTCCATGTTATGTTTACTCTCTTTTTACTCATGTGTGATGCCACATCGTGATTCCACCACAGAACAAAGTTGACATCTGGTGTCAGTTAAGTGAAGATACATTGTGGAGAAGAAGACAAGAGGATCCTTTATTGATGAAAGGTGGCCTGACATGTAACTGCAAGCTTGGCAAGCAGGCTTGCGCAACCATGTTTGACAAAGCATGCCCAAGAGTATGTAGGATAAATCTGTGCTAGCATCAGGACTGTACAAGCTGCTCGATGCTTGATCAAATTTCGATTATGCAAGCTTGTGCAAGCGTGTATATGCTTGATTGTGTGTATGAAGTGCAGGGAGGCTTGTGCAAGCATTTGTCAGTGAATCTGGTTTGATTTAATTTTTACTTGATTCTGATAAATTACATTTTGTACAAAGGTACTGTACTGTAGGTCAAGTCAGAGAATACAATATTACATGGAGAATGAGACAAGAAGGATCAATAGTACAGTGAGATAGTTTCGATAGCGTGTGTATCACGAATAGTTAATACGGGAATAATGTTTTCATTTATTTAACCATTCCTTACTCCTCATATCCAGTCTTATCTTTTTTTTTTCTGTAACACAAGCAAAAATGTTGCCAAAGCAAGTGCATTATCATCTGAGCTCGACACTTCCTGGCAAACAAACTAATGCTTGTACAACCATGCTTGAACTGTGTGTAGCCACCAGGAATTTGTGCAATCTTGCTCAAGCATGCCTGTGCAAGCTTCCCCAACAAGCATGAAGTTACGGATGTGGCCGCCTTAAGGTAAAGTCTAAGCAGAATTTGGTCAGAAACAAACTAATACCAATAAACCCCTGACTACAGGCACAATTAAGAGGTAGTAGCAATCAGTACAAATCACTGTAACTAGAAATACAGAACATTTGAAAAGAAAATGGATTAGAATTAAAATAAAATATAAAAAATGTGTGACTACAACAAAAATCCTAGAATTAAATTCAACTACTTGTATTCATGGTTCCGAGGAACCATTAAGAGTCTAGATCTGGATAATATTTGAACCTTGCTCATCCCTGACGAGAGGCAATGTCTTAACCACCACAGCATCTGACTCAGTGTATCACATGTAGTACTGACTTTCAAATGTATGTGGCCATTCCATGCCAGATTAAAAATCTTGCACTAAATAGCAAAATAAGTTATATCTGGATCAGAATAACAAGGTGACTGTTAACAGGACGCCTACCATAGCAACAACTAATCTGATCATGAGTTTGGTCACATCTTCTCTTGCCTGTAGTTATCATGTTGCTACTCTGATAACTCAGCTGCCAGCTACCGGTCCGTAGTTGAAAATTGCAGTATGTAACGTAATTGTGATTTGTTCTTATATGCTTATCTTTCTCAGTGCTCTATGTTTCTTTTATGAAACGTGAAGCTAGCAGTGAAACTACTTAGGAAAGTGATGACAATTTATGATCCTACACATTAATGGGAAACATATTCAGTATGGAACTGCAGAGCTGCTGGTATGGGAGGCATATTATGCTTGCCTGTAATTGTTAACTGACAACAGGCCCTACACTCCATGCTCAAAATTCAATACATTTGTACTGAGGTATATCACAAATGACTCTTACAGGGGAGGGGGAAAACTAAGCCAGCAGAGTACCATCCCATAAGTCCATTACTACAGTTGCAATGCATATCAATTGTTCAAATCAGACTTTACAGAATAAATGACTTTACAATGTCACTGATTCACCTTGGGAATTACAGAATTTTGCTTAACCAGTGACATATTTGGCACAATATTTCTTGTTGCAGTGTCAGGAGAATGTTAAATGAAGAGTGAGAAATGCTAATGTTCTATGCAGCATCCATTAGAAAGTTTGATTCGGAAATATGGATACACTGAAGAATTTCAAATGTGTTTAAAATTTTTATTACCGGTATTCTTGAACAGATGAACATTTTTGTATGAACAACATTTCATCAAGAAATTCTCACTCCAATCCATACTGGATCAAAATTCTGCCCATGGTGGGGAAGATCATAATTCACTGGGGTACTATTGGTGTGATTGATAAAAATGTCACTTCATCATAATTGCACCTGTGAAGTGCATTACTTTACTTTCAACATAATAATTTTAATCTTTTGGGCAATTAAAGAGGCAGTATTAGGATGTCTTTGGAAAATATGCAGCTATTTTATTGTACAAAAACTAGGATACAAAATAATAAATCAAATCAATTTGAAATTAGCCTACAGTTTCAAGCCTGACAAAAATGATACCATAGCAAATTACACATTTTACTCGAAAATCATACTTAGTATCAGGCTAACTGGTTATGTCTTAAATTATTTCTTTGCCTCGAATCATGTGATATTTACGACTCAAAGAAAAATTTTACTACCCCAAGCGACTTGGTAACAAATGGCACACACCAGAAAAAACAATATGTCATTAAATATTTTATTTTTATGTACAACGGAATTAAATGACACAAAACAACTCTATGGCTCCATATATCCGCTATTTTAAAAATCCGTATGGTTCATACACTCCTCCTTCATTTCCCTTTTCTGCTTCTCTAAGTAATGCATTCTTCAGTGTCTTGTTAAGATTGTAGCCTATGTCTCTGCCTTCAATTAGAGCATCCCGAAAAGTTTGGGGGCTCAGGCTTCCTTCTCCAGTCTTGAAAACTGAGGTAACTAACCCGGATTCAGTTACTGCTATGACCACACTTGCAACGCTACACGCTTCTTCTTCGGCTGTCGGATCAACTACGCAGTTATCGCCAATTTTACAAAGTGTAATTAGAACAGGAGTATTTGAAACATCCAAATGAGTACAGTCGTTATAATTCTGCGATAACACAAGCATTTCCTCGTCACCATCCTTTCCTTCATTTTCGACTTTTGGCACTCTGGTATTGTGCAAGGCTGCTTTAACTGCCAATGAGACTGCATCAAAAAGGTTACCTCCACATTCTAAGATAAGAATGTCAACATATAGCTTCCAGCAATGAACACCAGGTGTAATTATCAAAGGCGATAGGTTGAAAACTTGTGAGGACATGTACGCTCTTGCCAAACTTGCACTAATTTCTGTGGCTAGGTCTTCACCTCCTCTGCCTTCGAATGCTGGCGTCGCATTTGCAGAGCAGTCAACGAAAAATTCTATCTTTCCCTCGTTTGGTCTTTCGGGGAAAGGAGTGTCAATTTCTGTTTTTACGCCCACTAAAATATCGGTGTTTGCTAAGCGCAAGCGAGCCGAACCATTTGCATGAATTACCACTTCTGTTTCTAATTCGATGGGTCTGTAAGTTCGTCTGTTCCTCCCGTCCGTTCTAAAATCCTCGTCAACACCGTGCAAAATGTAAGTCTTTTCTGCTGTACTCAGGAGTACTTCCGCCATATGGATGAGGCTTTGAACAGGCTTTGAATCTTTTTGCAAAACCTAAATACCACGATGATACACCAATAACTACACGAACATCCACCACAAGTTTAAATACTTCCCCGCGAACATTACATACAAACAAAACATATACACGTATAATCAAAGATGTTACCGCTGCTGGGAGCGTTGAGTGCAGAGATGAATGTTTTGTGTGGATATTCCATAGAGGTAAGACTCCGTGACGTCACAGCTGCGAAGCCATGTGAAGCCGAGGGTAGCCATCTCAATCCGACCAAAAACATTGCTGCTGTAAGCTTGTGTACATAGGCTTGTCGCTCGCTTTTGGAAGGATTTTGCGCTATTATGGTGACTTGTGTGGTGTTCGGATGTACGAATCGTTCTGATTGTGATGCGAAATCGAAGGGAATAACATTTCATGTGTAAGTTGTCTCGTTAAGTGTGATTTTACAACTTCATTGTGAATGAACGTGTGCTACATCGGTACTTGTACTATAGCGTGTTTTTCTCCTGTATGATTTTAGATTTCCTAAAAATGAAAGTCGGAAAGCTCTGTGGGAGAATGCCATGTGGAGGAATAATTGGCGTGCATCTAAATGGAGCATTATATGTTCTCAGCATTTCCGAGAAGAGGACATAGACCGAACTTCGCTTTCAACAGTAAGGCTCCGAGAAAGTGCTGCACCATCAGTTTTCCCTACACACCCAAAACATTTGCAAAAGGTATGTTAATTCAAAGAATTAAATTCTTAGTTTTGAAGTTCACGTTTCAGTATAATACGTACGTATCGTCGATAATCGAAGTGTTGAGTAACTCACTTTGTCTTCATCATGTACCAAATTAAAAGCTAACACTACATTAACTGACGTAAAGTATAGGCCTAAACAGGACACTGTGTAGATTTGCCATTCTATGTGTCGTATTTCAGTAAATATTGGTGGTAATGTACAGTGTTTCCCAGTAGTGTAACGTAACTGAAATGTCCCAGTACGTATTAAAAACAAGATGTATTTATGGGGCTTTGGAGGGAGGGTATAGCTAACTTAGTTTTCAGTTTCTATTATTTAGTTTGTGATACACGTTTATTACTGAATTAACAAAATTGTATCGTTTACATTGAAGGCTAGCTATTCGTAATATTACATTAAAAGCTATTTTTAATCAGAAGAAATGCGGAATTTCGCATTTACGAGATTTTATTTTAAACAAAAACTTTTAAACAACCAATCTGATGACGTTACATGCGTATATGGTGCAATTATCGACTGTAATACACGCAGCGCTATAGCACACTGGCAATGTTTTGGTCAGAGTCTCATGGCAGCGAGCCATGCCCCCATGGCTTCAAAACGTAGTACGGCTGGGATACGTAGCGCCATCTCCCCTTATTCTTACCTCCATGGGATATTCACAGCCGATTGTATTAATACGCTCGTTCGAGATACAGTTGCAACAGGTGCAATCCAGCGAATGCGTTCTCATGGTTTCTGTTCGAGATGCTATCAATGGACTACTCATACAATTTCGATTGATCAAAGGAAGTTTTCTGATTGGTTCCAAAGCCTTTAACTTCACAAACCTGATTCAAAGTTTTCAGTGCGGGCGTATGCTAAGCTTTTTTTGTTCAGTCTCGTAGGATTGTCATTGAAGATAAAAAGTAGCAGGTTTCTGCTAGCCTTTTAAAGGAACTATATATCTCAAACTTGTGCGAAAATTTAGTACACCCTAGTGTAATTTTATTCCCTCGAGGGATTTTTCTGTAGAAATGTGTTCCATATATAAAACCTGGCTCATCAAAAGCAAAAGGATCTCACTATCCTTTAATGTCAATTTCGAAATGAACATATTTTCTCTTGCAGAGAAGGAGCCTATCACAAGAGCTGATAATTGGGGGTCATGTACCATACTAATTGTTTTAAATGACACACACACATTAAGATGGCTCACTTTAGTAAAAATAAGCTTGCTATGCTGTTAGACATATATTAGTGAAATTAAGCTGAATACCAGATTCTTAACCCGTGGACATATTGCGGCAGCTGCATACCAGCTAAACAAACGATAATTTTTCTTAAAATCAGATAATTTCCGGTATTTTTAATGTTTGGGCACTTACCAGTACTATTTTGTTGTTTATTACCTAATTTAATTACCGGCAGTGTACTGCCGATCAGCAACAAAATTTTTGTTACCAAAACCAATGAGACAAGCTAATCAAATGTTTTCGTTATATGTATATAATCAAAATATGTAAAAAGAAAAACAGGATGTTGAAGAGGAAAGTGAAATCAGGAATAATTAAGAATGTCTTCAGTTAACATCTTGTATCACTAGTTTTCCCAGAAGTAACGACGACAAGTGGGAATCAGAAACATTTGACTCAATTTCATTCATCATAATCAATGGTTTTTATTCTTTAAATAAGGTAATGACACTCTGCTCCACTTACGTATTTTTTCATGCTTCACATGACACATTTCGAGAATTTATCATCGTAATGGTGAAATACTTAAGGCCCGTCCACACGCAACGATCTGTCTGTGCACATCACATCTGTGCAGACAGATTGTTGCGTGTGGACAGAAGATTTGCACCAACCTGAGGTGTGTGCAAACCTGGAAGTTGGAGTTGGAGGTTTGAGCGAAACCTCTCAAATCTGTGGGTTCAAACCACATCTGCGCAGACAAGTTGGAGCGTGTGGACAGGAGATCGCCGCAAATCTGGCGCGGAACAGCTGTTTCTCAGAAACAAAGTAACCCATAGCTCATTGGCCATGTAGGTATATAATCGCTAATAATATAGGCCTACTGTGTTTCAAACACGTCTACAACACCAGTATAGTGTTTGTATTTGTGCACACAGGGCATTAAATGGCTGATACTCGTCAGTGCTCTCGAGAGTTTGTAAGTGAATTCATTGAAATACATAGAAACCACCAATGTTTGTGGAAGATTAAAAGTAAAGAATATAGTGACCGAGACTAAAAGATAGCAGCATACAATGTTCTAATTGAAAAATTGCAGGCAGTTGACGCCTCGGCAAACAGAGAAACAGTAATAAAAAAAATTCGTTGCGAACTGTTTACCAAAAAGAGTTATCCAAAGTTCAGAAATCTAGAAGATCTGGTGTAGGAGTTTTGTATGCTGGAACAAAAGTTTGTAACAGGTTGCTTCTACACAGTAGCGAACTGAAAATGCCTACTCAGAAACAAAGTAAACCATAGCTCATTGGTCGTGTAGGTATGCAATCGCTAATAATATAGGCCTACTGTGTTTCAAACACGTCTAAAACACGAAAAATATTGTCTGCAACTTGACAGACTTAATTTACTTGACTTGCCTTCATGAACTCATCCTTCAGGACTGCGTAAATAGTTTCACATGTGTTGGGTATTATTTCACTCAATGCTTGTTTCGATATTACAGTTGAAAATTCCAAATCCGTGTAGCTCCTTCCTGTTGCTAGGAATCTTAATGTTAGCGCCAGCCGTTCATGAGGAGAAATTGCCCTTCTCATACAAGTATTTTTTCTCATAATATGAGGGGTTACAAGCTTTAAGAGATAATTATAAGTTTCGACATCCATCCGCAAATAATTTCGACAGTCGTTAGGTTCGTCCTGCAACTCTCACAGTAAATTTACGTGAGAAAACTGCTTTCGCTTTAGCAGCCACTGTCTACACCATTTTGACCGCTTTCTCTGTTTCCTGCAGTTGGTCTGAATGTTTTTTGCAACACAAGTTGCGAACATTGGCCACAACAGAAGTTCCTCCATTTCTATATTTCAAAATAACTGAATTAAATTTTTGACGTTTACGGGGAGCGTAGCCACTTGCCACTGATATTTCTTTTCTACACCGACAGATGGCGGGCGAGTAGTAGATTGGGGTTTGTATCGTGTGAACACATCACATTTGCAGAGATTTTTTGCATGTACAGACATCTGCGCCGATGTCTGTGCAGACAGATCGTTGTGTGTGGACCGGGCTTTACAGCAATGTATGTGTGTTGCGCTGCCTGTCTTGCATTGTAGCCGCCATTTTGTGGTTATAAGATACTATGCCTTCTCCACTGTGCAGAAAACAAGACACACACAAACCAGTACTTATATTGTTTGTGGAATTTCGCAGTGTGTGTGCACGTGTGCTTTTCTGCATAATGTAGTAGGCACAGTGCAGTACCTAACCTCCAGCCACATGTTTAGTATGGTCTGATTATATGAGGGCACTCCCCTCACATCAAGAACATCTTGAAATTACAAAAAAACATCTTACACATAGTACGTAAAAGGGGTCATAGGGAGCACTGTCGCCCTCTTTTTCCACACTCATAATACTCACAATTATAAATTTATACATATATGTGTCTGTACCCTATATTAAAAACAATATTTCAGAATTTATTACCAGAAGGGAAATATATGAACACAACACCAGAGCTAAGGGTAATTTAGACATACCACACCACAGATCAGCAAGAACAGGAAATTCCCACAAAGTAAACCCACTCAAAATGTTCAATAAACTGCCAATTCATGTTCAGTCTATGGGTGTATTTTTTTTTTAAATTAAGAGGTACAGTTGCTGTCAGATCATCCGTTTTATGCCATTAAAGAATTCTTTTAGATGCCTGAGGAGGATATTAGCATTTAAAAGTTTTCTGTAGTTAAACATATTATTGTGTGCTGCGATTAGTCATGTGTAATTACATAATGTATACAATACACAATACACTATGTACAAGGTATACTATTCTATATGATACTATATAATATTATAGCTTATTGCATTAAAGTTTAGAAACTATCCTGGTGTAATTTGCTGCAATGCCATGCTTAAAATGTATGCTATAATGTATTGTCACTAGTTTATTTTATTATTATGTATGTACTACTACACCCTGTATGACGAATCCAATATTATTGTAAAATGATCTATGGTGAATAAAACTCTTGATTGATTGATTGATTGACACAATACAGTGGAAAAGAGGCACAACACACATACGAGGGTCGGTCAAAAAGTAATGCCTCCCATTTTTTTTCTACTTAAAGAAATTAAGTTAAGTGAAAAATTTGAATTTGGCGCCATTCCTCAAACCTTCTTCTGCAATCCACTGCAGTAGTAACTTTCTGTGTCAACAGGTGGCAGCACAGCAGAAGTTTGTAAGATGGCCGACATCGATGTTCGTTTGAGACAGCGTTGTGTGATTGAATTCTTGAATGCAGAAGGTGAAACGCCCATACACATTCATGAAAGACTGAAGAAGGTGTATGGTGTTGTGACAGTGGATGTCAGCACTGTTAGACGATGGGTTCGTCGTTGTAAGGAAGCTGAAGGGCAAACACCGTTGACTGACGAAAAGCGGAGCGGCAGGCCGGTGAGTGCAGTGACTCCACACAACATTCAGCAAGTTGATGACATCATTCGTGGTGACCGTCGGGTGACTGCAGATGAAGTGTGTCGCATTATTTCTCTTAGTAAAGGCAGTGTGATCACGATTATTAAACAATTGGGGTACTCAAAAGTTTGTGCACGGTGGGTTCCAAGAATGTTAACCGATCAAAATAAAGAGGCAAGGAAAACAATAGCCTCCCAACACTTGCAGCGCTTCCGTTTGGAGGGAGATGAGTTTCTGAAAAAAATTGTGACCGGGGACGTAACATGGGTGCATTTTTTTGAACCCGAATCAAAGAGGCAGTCAATGGAGTGGCGTCACACAAGCTCGCCGAGGAAGAAAAAAATTCAAAACTGTGCGATCGGCAGGGAAAGTTATGGCAACAGTTTTCTGGGATACAGAGGGTGTGATTCTGGTTGATTTTTTGGAGCAGGGATGCACAATAAATTCTGTTCAATACGTCACAACCCTCAACAAACTTAAAGCACGTCTTCAGCGAGTTCGCCCAACAAAATCAATGGCAGATGTTCTTCTTTTGCATGACAATGCAAGACCACACACCAGTCGTCACACCTCTGACGAGATTGTCAAAATTGGATGGGAAGTTTTGCCTCATCCCCCATACAGCCCTGACCTGGCACCATCAGACTTCCATCTGTTCGGGCCACTAAAAGAAGCTCATCGTGGGATTCATTTTGAAGATGAGGAGGCCGTCAAAACATCCGTGCGTCAATGGCTTAGGAAGCAGAGCTGTGATTTTTACCGTGCTGGGATACATGCCCTTGTTCAAAGATGGACCAAAACTGTAGAGATGGGCGGAGATTGCATTGAAAAATGACAAAATGATCCTCAATGTTGTGGTTTTCAACCTATGTAATTGCATTTAAATTTCCTGACAATTAAACGTAGAAAAAAAATAGGAGGCATTACTTTTTGACTGACCCTCGTACAAACAGCTCACTTATATAAATATTTATTATTGGTTGTTTCATGTCTTGGTCTGTATGTGACACTTCCTCCTCATTGTTCAGCAGTAGCTGAACAATAAATATATAAATATTTTCACCTGACAGTGAGAATAAATTCTCGAAAAACGTAATGCTAAGCACAAAAAAAACATACCCAGTGCAGTGTTTCATTATTTAAATCAGAACATTTGAGCAACATGAAGAGAGTAGAGGTGTCAGCTAGAGCTACATGTGGCTAGACAATGAAACACTAAAATATGCATTTGAATAAATGCAAAGGGTTCTGATGGCCGAAACTATTACAAAGCTGCACATGCACAGTGCAGACAATTTGAAAATGGTTTACTTGAAGGCAGCTGTGGAAAAGCACAAATGAAGTCATGTTTCCACAGACAACAAAAACTTGCACATGGATGTCCCCACCACCAAACTGGTCAGTCAGCTGCCCTGTGGAAAAAACAGGTGGTATGACAGTCAGAAAGGTTAACTTACTGGCATTGCACCTTTCCAGAGATTCAACAACTGTCATGAGGTGAATCTTCTTTTATTCTGCTTTTATTCATTGATGGTATTTCTAGTTTATCTGTAGGTCCAGATACATGACAGGTCAACATGTTGGTGGTCATGCCTGTAGGCCTTGACAGGTTGAAGGCTACTGCTGAACAAGGAGGAGGAAGTGTCACATACAGACCAAGACATGAAACAACCAATAATAATGTTAACTACAGACAAAGATGTAATATGTGATACTTGCTTTTCCTTTTCTTCCTGTTCTGCATGGCTGCGCTGGATCTCAAGTACTGCTGCTGCTGACACTTTATAGGTCTTCTTCTGCTGCTGCTGGCCGAGAGTGAGTGAGTCTGAGGCAGAGCTGCTGAGCCCGCCTCGTATGTCGTCTGATGCTGTCACCAAATACTGTGATACTATTGGCTGAAGCCTATCATGTGATTCAATTCAGCATTCTTATCGACTCTCGCCCTTTTTTCCTGGACCATCATATTGGATTACTTCAGAGGGGGAAGGGGGAGAGGGGAGCAGAGGAGGGTCAACAGCGCCTTCTGGTGGTGGTGGTGTTGTGAACTAGACCAACTGGACTCCAAACCTGAAAGTGAACACAGACAAAATTTGATATTCCCACCAATAAATTTAAATTTTCCGCCATTTTTTGAATTTCCTGCCAAAATTTCCATTTCCCGCCATCTCCAGAGGTGGTGGGAGGGGGCTGGAAGTTCCCTGAATGGGACCCACATGCCAGCTGAGGAAAACCCGTGATGAGATCAGAGTATGGGGCGGATTAGTTGATCTATTAATTAATTTACATAGTAAATTTGATAACAATTTAACATCAAAATTGTCCCAGAACCCGCTTCGTCCCATTACTTGTTGGATCTTGCACACTCGTTGCTTATAGGATGCCCAAGAATACAGCATTATAGGAATACTATACAACAATGCAAGCAAATAACATTAGTAGTTTTATTTCTATAAAGCAATTGACAATAATTGACTTTGGAGTTACTTCTGTGTCACAATTGACATGCAAACATTAACATTTGTCGCTATAGACAAAGTGCAGACAACTAACTGATACGGATCACAACTAGTGGTTCTTGCAGTACGCGCCACAAATATGTTCCACTAATGTCTGTATACAGCTAATCTGAGCGGCCAAGGCTGGCAGGAGCGGCGCTAATGTTCACTTTTTGTAGGGGGGGGGGGGCGCTCCTGGCGCGGCTCAGCACTTGTCAGCGAACTATTGGCTGACATTTCCTTACCACCTTCTCTGGTTCTCCATTCTTCGTCTTCGTTCCGACGCTTGTGGCTATGCTAGAACATTCCTCCCCTCCAAAGCGACGGCCGCGCGGGATTAGCCGAGCGGTCTGGGGCGCTACAGTCATGGACTGTGCGGCTGGTCCCGGTGGAGGTTCGAGCCCGCCCTCAGGCAAGAGTGTGTGTGTTTGTCCTTAGGATAATTTAGGTTAAGTAGTGTGTAAGCTTAGGGACTGATGACCTTAGCAGTTAAGTCCCATTAGATTTCACACACATTTTTTTCCAAAGCGACGGACCGTCGTCATGTATGTAGTGCGACCACGGCGGAGGATGCAGGAGTTTGGGTGCAACGTCAGGCCAGTAGCTGAGGCTCCAGGGGACATCAAGCTTCCGGCTGTACCCCGCCATCCGGCCTGCGCTCTGCTGGAAACATCCCCTGGAAAACGACCAGAAGGGTACGTGTCCACCTCCTGCTGCCATGAACCAGATGAAGAAGGCGGTGACTGCTGCGGTGTGGGCGGGTCCAGCTCCATCGGTAGGATGAGAGGAGGTGGAGGAGGTGAAGGTTTCGTCTCCATAGGGTCGTCCTGCAGTGTTGTGATGACACCCTATGGCGGCTGCTGTGGCCGCTCTGTTCCCTGGACCAGTGAATCTTGGGGAAGAGAGACTGGAAATCATCGTGTACGTGAGAGAGACGAAGTTGATTTTGATGGCGGCGCTGCAAACCATCTGAACCTGAAAGAAGATACATGCAAGCGCCAAGTCGATGGACGATCTCGCCTCGCACCCACTGTTCAAATGGCTCTGAGCACTATGGGACTTAACATCTGATGTTATCAGTCCCCTAGAACTTAGAACTACTTAAACCTAACTAATCTAAGGACATTACACACATCCATGCCCGAGGCAGGATTCGAACCTGCGACCGTAGCGGTCGCGCAGTTCCAGACTGAAGCGCCTAGAACCACTCGGCCACACCGGCCGGCGCGCCCACCGTCTGCTGCCGCTAAAAACCCTGTAAGAGACAATACCATGCGGCGTGAAACGATACTTGCTGCCTTCTTGCGGCGCTGGATGCTGAGGAGGGTGGAGCAGGTGGAGCAGTGTGCGATGGCGGCGGCCGTAAAGCAGTTCCGCCGGCGATGGTCCATCTCGTGGGTACGAACGGTACGAGGCAAGAAACAGTTCCAGTGCTTGATCTCTGGTGTGTGTGGAGCGAAGTTTGACCATCTGTTGCTTCAATGTTCTTACAAAACGTTCCGCTTCGCTGTTTGACTGCTAATGGAATGATGCACTAGTTAGATGCCGTATGCCATTGCGTTCACAGGATATTTCAAATTCAGTTGACATTAACTGAGATCTGTTGTCTGACACTATTACTTCAGGTAACTCTTCTAGGCAAATAATCTCTGAGAACACCTGAATTGTGCTACGGGACGTTGTCGAGTTCATTGGCACAGGTGTTCCTAAAAGGTCCCGCAAAGTCTATGTGCACATCTTTCCATGGCGATTGCGACTCAGGTCAAGCAGAGAATTTTTGTGGTGGAGCGGACTGACTTTCCGCGCACGCATGACACTGTGACGTCATCTGTTCTATCTGGCCATCCATGCGCTGCCAAGTACAGTGTCGACACGCTAACTGTTTCATACGAACAATCCCCCAGTGTCCTCGGTGAAGTAACTGCAACACTTCTTTGCAAAACTTTAGGAATCAACACACGTGACTGTCCACTGTCATTCTGAACAAGAATCACACCTTTCTATACACCGAGGCTATGCTGACACGCAAAGTATTGGCGCACTACAGAGTTCTGTATGCTATGCAAGGAACGAGTCTAAGATGTACGAATGTAGTTGAGAAAAATGTTCAGATCTGAATCAGTTTCCATGGCCTGTGCAATTGTCTCATAGTTCAGCGGAAAAGACTGAAGCAATTCAGAATCCTGAGCATCGATGTGACAACAAGATGCAGCAGAAGCGTCAAAGTCTGTATCAAGGCCAACTGGAAGATGTGACAGCGCGTCCGCATTACTATGTTGAGATGTCAGGCGATACACAATCTTGTACCGGTATTGAGACAACAACAAAGCCCATCCTTGAAATTTTCGGGCAGTTCGTACAGGAACCGGTTTCGTCGGATGAAACAAGGACTGCAAAGGCTTGATCCGTTACTAAGTAGACTTTTCTACCATACAAATAGTGGTGAAATTTGGTGCCACCACACACAATACCTAAAGCCTCTTTTTCAATTTGTGAACAGTTATACTGCGCTTTGGACAACACTTTTGATGCGAAACCAATACGCCTGTCGTTCTCACCAAATCTGTGCGAAAGCACTGCACCGATTCCGTAAGAGGAAGCGTCAACTTGCAGTGCAACTGGTTTGTCAGGATCAAAGTGAAATGAGCAGTGATCAGTGAGCAACGAATCTTTAAGCTTTTGAAAAGCTACTTTGCACTCATCTGTTCAAACAAAGGGGACAGTCTTGCAACGCAAGCGATGCAATGGAGACGCAATTTGGGCAACATTCGGTATGAACCGAATAAAATAGTTCATTTGACCTGAAACTGACTACAATTCTGTGCTACTGCGAGGAACTAGCAAATCTCGTATGGCTAACAAATGCGACTGCAGAGGATGTACACCTTGACTGTTTATGACATGACCAAGATCTGCAACTCAGGTTTAAGAAAATCACACTTGTCCAGTCTACATCTCAGTCCTGCATCAGACAACACACGAAAGAAAGCACATAAATTTGCAGTATATTCTTCAGGTGTACGACCTGCTACGACAGTGTCGTTCAAATGGTTTGAGCTGCTTGGCACATGGGCAGTAGTCAGCTGTCCCAAATACCGTTGCAAAATAGCGGTTGCGGAAGCGCTGCCAAAAGGTAAACGCAAATATTTAAACAAGCTCAAGTTAGAATTCACTACACACTCTTCTTGAGATTCTTCATCAAGTGGTATTTGAAGATACGCGTCGCGTAAATCAATTTTTGTAAAGTAGCATCCAGCACCTAATTTGCCCATAAGATCCTCTGGGCGTGGCAGTGAATAAGTATAAATCACAGTTTGTCTATTGACTGTAGATTTAAAGTCAACACAGAGGCGAATGCGAGCTAAAGGTTTGGGAAGCAAAACTAGTGGACTTGTCCACTGGTTAGCTGATATGGGCGCAATAACTCCATTATCTTGCAATCCTTTAAGTTCAGCAGCGACTTTGTCCCATAATGCAATAGGAACAGTTGTGGCCTGGCAAAATTTCGGCTGAGCATTATCTTTCAGAGTAGTATGTCTAACAAAATTGCTAGCTTTGCCTAAACCTACAGAAAAGAGTTCTGGGAATTGTTTTAGTAAGCTAGCTACACTGTCTTTTGCATTAAATGAGGACACTGACAACACATTGTCCTGAATGTGAAAGTCAAACAAATCAAAAGAATCAAGATCAAATATGTTCTCACACTCGCGTGACTGTAGCACTGTAAAAGTCACTGTTTGTGTATGCGAGCAATACAAGGCAGGCAAAGTACATTTTCTGCAAACGGGAATGTCTTGTCCATTACAAGCCATCAGTTGCGTGCTAGTTTTCAGTTCATGTGTGTGACGATTTAGCAATGTGACAGAGGCACCCGTGTCCAACTGAAATTTCACTCGTTTCCCGCAAATAAGTAAATGAACGAAAAGTTTGACTGAGATTTCACTGTAGAAACTGCACGCTTGCTTGTTTTGCTAATGCCCATTGCAGACTGGGAATATACTGTATTAATGGCATGGGCCTTGTAACTAGATTTTTTGTGAGTGGGCCGAATTCTTATGTTTGTTCCGTTGCAAATACGCGGATTGCACATGTCTTTTCCTACCACAAGCTTAACACTGAGCTTGTTGGAAGGGGCGTTTGTGCCGTGAATAACACTGTGGGCAAGACTTAATCCTGTTAGCCTGTGTAGCCGCCTGTTTGGTGAACTGCTGAAGCGACATGGAGAGGTGGTGTTTACTCGGCGTGACTAGCACATGCTGCCTATGCAGAATGGGGCGATCGCCAGCAAGGGACTCAACCTGACAAATAGCTGGCTGCTCAAATGTATGAGCTGACAAGGCACCGGTTCAAATGGTTCAAATGGCTCTGAGCACTATGGGACTTAACATCTGAGGTCATCAGTCCTCTAGAACTTGGAACTACTTAAACCTGACTAACCTACGGACATCACACACATCTATGCCCGAGGCAGGTTTCGGACTTGCGACCGTAGCGGTCGCGTGGTTCCAGACTGAAGCGCCTAGAACCGCTCGGCCACCTCGGCCGGCCAAGGCACCGGAATCATACTGATCTAGTATTTGCACTACATTTTGAAGTGATGGATCGAACTGTTTCAAAACTTGTTCTCTGATTTTGACATCAGGCACATTGTACATGATCGCATCACGCAACATAATATCTGAATATAAAGCACCGCAAGGACACTTTAATTATTTCCTTGTCATGCTTTGCAAATCTGTTACCCACTCGCGATAAGGTCGTTCTGACCGTTTTTTACAGTTAAAGAACTGATACCCAGCTGCTACCACATTCACTTGTTGGTCATAATCGTTTGTTAGGGCCTGTACCACCTGTTCATAACAAAGTTCACTCGGAGTGGCTATAGGAAAGAGTTTTTGAATTAATCTGAACACTGCACTCCGACCGTGGATAATAGATATGGAAGTTTCACAGTAGCTGGGACTTTGTGGGCGATGAGATGTGATTCGAACTGGGACAACCACTCGAGCCGTTCATCTTCTTGTTCACTAAACTTTCAAAAAGATGGTATAGCAACTGTAGTAGGCCGTGCTTGTTCCATAGGGCGCGCAGCGTTGGCCAGTAGCTGCTGCACCGTGTTGAGCAGGGTGGAGATTTGTTGAATCTGGAACTGAAACATCTGCATTAGCTGTGTGGCATCTAATACTGCCCGCATCTCGTGGTAGTGCGGTAGCGTTCTCGCTTCCCACGCCCGGGTTCCCGGGTTCGATTCCCGGCGGGGTCAGGGATTTTCTCTGCCTCGTGATGGCTGGGTGTTGTGTGCTGTCCTTAGGTTAGTTACGTTTAAGTAGTCCTAAGTTCTAGGGGACTGATGACCATAGATGTTAAGTCCCATAGTGCTCAGAGCCATTTGAACCATCTAATACTTGCGGCTGCGGCGTCTGAACAGGGGGTGGGATAGGATTGGTGGGCATGCTGGAAGACACAAATGCAAAAAAATATACAAAAATTTTGACAAAAGCAAAAAATGATCTGCAATGCCCACCTGGAAACACTGATTAGCAACAACGACAAGAAACAGTTAGAGCAATATGCACCCCTGCAAAGTAAAGACAAGAGAGAATTAAGGCGACAGCACACTATACATGAAATGCCTGTGGCGGTCAGGCTTGAGGATTGTTTGTAACACCTCATCGCCAGTTGTTGGATCTTGCCCACTCGTCGCTTATAGGTTGCCTAAAGGATACAGCGTTCTCGGAATTGTTACAACAATACAAGCAAATAACATTAGTAGTTTTATTTCTGTAAAACAATTGACAACACTTAACTTTGGAGTTACATTGGTGTCGCAAGTGACATGCAAACACTAACATTTGTTGCTATAGACAAAGTCCAGACAAGTAACTGACAAGGATCACAACTAGTGGTTCTTGTAGCACACTCCGAAAATACGTTCCACTAATGTCTGTACACAGCCGATCTGAGCGACCAAGGCTGGCAAGAGCGGCGCTTATATTCACTTTTTGTGGGGGCCGCTCCTGGCGCGGCTCGGTCCTTGGCAGCGAGCTATTCCTCACCGCCTTCTCTGGTATTCTGTACTTCATATTCGTTCTGACACTTGTAGTTATGCAAGAACAGTACCACATGTCTGTCTTTCATGTTTATTGCTTCCTTATTTTTATAACGCTGTAAAAACTAATAGCTGGTTTTCCTTTCTTAAGTAGAATCAAGCATGCAGGCTATGCAGTCTAGAGGCCATTTCACACCGATCATCGTAAAACGTCACGTTTTGTCTTGTCAAAACACTCTCAATACATTTCAAATGGCGACATGCACACTGGCCGTCCCGTCACATCACGTCACATCACGTCATGGCACTGTCGAGGTTTCTCTGGAAGAAAGTTTTGACGGCCGCCGCTACTCGGGTAGCAGGATACTTGTAGAGTGCACACGAGGGTCTTTTAGACCAGACATTAGTTTGAGGTTCTCTGATGACCACTAGCCAGTCCATACGCAGCAAAGGAAGTCAGACTGTGGGTCAGAGTAAAGACATTTCGACTCTCAAAATTTTATCAGGAAACTGTCGAAGTGTTTGTAATGAAGGTCCCGAAATTATTGCCACCCAGGAAAGCTCTCACGTTCAAATTATTCTTGGGACCGAGAGCTGGTTGAAACCCGAAGTGGAAATCTCTGATATATTTAGCGAGATGTAGGACATATATCGGAAAGACGGATTAAAGGCCGTAGGAGAGGGAGTATACATTGCAGTTGGCAAAAATATTGTCTCTATTGAAGTCATAGTGGACAGCAACAGCGAATTTATCTGGTCACATAAATAAGAGTTGTAGGTGCAACCAAGTTAATTGTTGGATGTTTTTGCTGGTAACCCGATTCAGCTGAGGCAGTTCTTGAGCCATTCAAAGAAAGCCTACGGCCAGTAGTGTGTAAGTACCCATATCATGAATAATGCTAGTTGGAGGCGACTTTAACCTATCAAATACAGACTGGGATGTCTATGGATTCATTGTGTGGCGTACAGAGAGACAGTCATGCAAAATACTTTTGAACACATTTTCCGAAAACTGTCTTGAGCAGCTAACTCTGCAGCTCCCATACAATGGAAATATCTTAATCTTTGTAGCTACAAATAGGCCAGACCTTATCGACAATGACAGTATAGGAACGAGGAATAGCGATCATGATGTCATTAGAGCAACTATGGTTAAGAAAGTTGATAAATCAGTCAAGAAGGCTTGGAGAGTGTTTCTGCTACATAGAGCAGATAAGCAGATGTTAGCGTCTCACTTATAGAGGAACTGATGTCACTTAGTTCCAGTGAGATGGACGTAGAGCGATTACGAGTAAAGTTCAAACAGATTGTAAACTGTGGTCTGAAGAGTTATGTGTCTAGTAAGTAGATAAAGGTGGAAAATCCACCATGGTTTTATAATGAAATGCTGAGGAAGCAGAGGTTGTTGTTCTCTCGATTCAAAAGGGACCTCACAAATGACTACAAGCAAAGCCTAGCAGAGATTCGTGCATCTGTGAAACGATCTATGTGTGAAGCGTACAACAACTAACATCATCATACCTTAGCAAAAGATCTGGCAGAGGCCCAAGAAACTTCTGGTCTTACGTAAAATCGCTAAGCAGGTCTAAGGCTCCCATTCAGTCCCTTGTTGACCAGTCTGGCGTACCAGTTGAAGATAGCAAAACGAAAGCTGAAGTTTTAAATTTCGCGTTCACAAAATAATTCACGCATGAGAATTGTACAAACATACTGTTGTTTGACCATTGGATAGACTCCCATGTGGATGACAGTAATAAGCATCCCTGGCGCAGAGAAACAGCTGAAAGATTTGAAAGCAAGTAAGTCACCAGGTCCTAATGGGATCCCAATTCAGTTTTACAAAGATTATTCTATGGCATTCATTCATTCACTAGCTTGAATTTATCGTGAATCTGTCGCCCAGCAAAAAGTCTCAGGCAACTGAAAATAAGCGGAGGTGACTCCTGTGTATAAAAAGGATAAGAGGCTGGACCTTCAAAACTACGGACCAATATCCCTGACATCGGCTTGCTGCGGGATCCTTGAACACATTCTTAGTTCGAATATAGAAAATTTTCTTGAGACTGAGAAGCTTATATCCATGAATCAGTATGGTTTTAGAAAGCATCGCTAATGCGAAACTAAGCTTACCCTTTTCTCACGTGATATGCTGTGAACTATGGATGAAGGGCAACAGGCAGATTCCATGTTTCTATATGTACAGAAAGTATTTGACATGGTGCCCCACTACAGGCTGTTAATGAAGGTATGAGCATATGGAATAAGTTCACAGATATGTGAGTGGCTCAAAAACTTCTTAAGTAATAGAACTCAGTATGCTGTCCTCGACAGCGAGTATTCATCAGAGACAAGGGTATCGTCAAGGGTGCCCCAGGGAAATGTGGTAGGATGGCTGTTGTTCTCTATACAAATAAATGATGGGCTGAATGGGGTGGGCAACAATTTGCAGTTGTTTGCTGATGTTACTACGGTGTACAGTAATGTGCTGAAGTTGAGTGGATGTAGAAAGATACAAGATGACTCAGGCAAAATTTCTAGTTGGTGTGATAAATGGCAGCTAATTCTAAATGTATAAAAATATAAGTTAATGTGGATGTGTAGGAAAACCAAACCTGCAATGTTCAGAAACAGCGTTAATAGTGGGCTGCTTAATACAGTCATGTTTTTTAAACGTCTGGGAGTAACGTTGGAAAGCGAAATGAAACGGAATGAGCATGTGAGGACTGTGGTAGGGAAGGCAAATGGTCAACTTCAGTTTATTGGGAGAATGTTGTGAAAGTGCGGATCATCTGTAAAGGAGACCATATTGAGGACGCTAGTGCGACCTATTCTTGTATACTGTTAGAGCGTTTTGGATCTGTACCAGGTCAGATTGAAGACTACATTGAAGGAGTATAGAGGTGGGCTGCTAGATTTGTTACCAATAAATTTGGGCAACATGTGTTACAGTGGTGCTTCAGGAACTCAAATGCGAATCCCTGGAGGGAAAACGATGTTCTTTTTGAGGAACACTGCTCAGAAAATTTAGAGGACTGCCATTTGAAGCTGACTGCTGAATGATTCTACTGCCGCCAACACACATTGTGCGTAAGGACCATGAAGAGAAGATACGAGAAATTAGGGCTCTTTTGGAAGCATATAGATCATCGTATTTCCCTCGCTCTATTCGTGAGTGGAACAGGAAAAGCAGTGATCAGTGGTGGTACAGGGCGGCTGGTGGAATATCTATGTAGATATAGTTGTAGATGTATACGTCATCACTTTGTTCTTGATCACGTGACCCACAAGCTCATTTCCTCCCAGTACAGTGCCATGCACAGATCTTCATATTTCTTTTTGGCGTGGTTTTCGTGGTTGATATCGGTTGTGTGCTGTGTGTTATCTGCTGTGAATTGTTTCATTTCATTATTTCTTTTGTTAAAATTTATGATTAATCATGAAAGATTAATTGAAGCAGTGATAATGCAGTCTGAATTGTATGAATTGAGTGAACTAAAGACGTATCGTTCTTTTTTTAAAAAAATTAAGCTATAATATTATTTTGAATGAAGGTTTAACGTTCTTTAAAAAAGTATTTCTTTAGATTACGTTGAATGAGTGGAAAGGGTACTGAACACGAATTATTGTGTAGCGTATTGTAAGTGCAAGTGGTGTGATTACTCTATGTCATTGTTAGCAAAACTTTATACGAACTGATTATACAATGTTACTCCAAATACCAACAAAGAAATACAGTCACTGCAAAACACATTCAGCCCCTTAGGCACTGAATCTTCTGGCCCTGTTCAAAAATGATAACTTTGGTTCCTGTGCACATACCAAATAAATTAAATTGTCTTACCTCTAAAGCAGCAACAGTGGAACACGATACATTCTGGTCTCTCATGAAAAAATATGCTAGGTACAGGTTCTGCAGTGCGGACCATAATACTATGAAATGTACATGAAATTCTTTTGGCTGATAAATGAAAACATTTGAGAAAAATCGAACTTCTTAGAGAAACATGTGACCTGGACAGGGAGGCAGTACTGATTATGTTGAATTGCTATCACTGAGCTTTTTTTAGCAAAAAATTATATTGCAAGTTAAGTTCGTCTTTTCAAAACATCTGACAGTTGAAGTTACATTATTCCCAATTGATTCACAAACAATAAGTTTTAAAGAGCAAGTATTGTCTACCCTCACTAATCCAACATAAATTCAAACCATCAAATTACATAAAGCTCTGTTAACAAATCTTAGAAGCATTACAAAAGTGGAATCTCTAAATATCCTTTATATCAAATCAGTTTATGTATATTCTGGGGTTACTCAAGAATTACAAATTATCAGCCAACTCATCTCTACTAACGTGCTGGCAAAACAAAAATCATAATAATGTAACATCTTTACATTGTTTGCATGAAGACTTCTGCTTCCATGTTCAACAATACTGACATACCTACATTAATCTAACACTTGATGGCTTCACAGAGCACACAACAGAAACTGCCTACTCCACCTTCTTTCACTCACAGACAGCTACCCACAACCATGTGTCCAGTGCTCTCTTACTCCAACATTACAATCTCAGACCAGAAGCAGTATCTTTGACCCTGCGGTCGTAAACAGTCAGCGATCCGCATTACAAAGCCTATCAGAGACATACAACGTTTGTAATATCATAGTTTCCATTTAGTTTACATTAATATTCGTATTATATTCGGGTGCCCCAGTGGATTCCTTTCAAAGCACATGCCCTCTTTCTACATTTATAAAGTGCTTTTTTTATAGATAACGGTACTGTATTAATATTTTATAATGAAATGAATTGCCATATGGCTGCCACTTGAAGTGAAAAAAGTACTGTGGGTAGAATCAGTTTGATTAGTAGATGGAATTTATTTGTATTTGGTCATGCATTTGTAGTGTTTCATAAAGAAATGAACTGAAACCTCGCAAACTACACGTTGTTTGCTATGTATGTATTGGTGGCAGGCTTATTTATTGATAAGTAGCTCTCTGGATTGTGTATGAAACAGATTTGCAAACTTCAGTAGTTAATATTTATGTGGTTTCACTCGGCTATGGTAAAACAAGGCACTTTAACTATTAAAAGCCAAATATAACATGTAAAGAAAACCTATATATCTTGAAGAGAGAGGTATTGCTCTGGACTAGCAACTAAACTTAATCTTAAGCAGACCAATTTTTCTCAGGATGTGATGGCAGCTCGTAACGCTGCATTTCTTGTAGTAATTCTGGTTGCAGTTTGGCATAACAGATGAAAAAAATTGATGCTTTGACTTTCTAAAATCTAAAATGCAGATTCCTCTTCAATGGGCTCTTTGTAACGTTGGTGAAATTCCAATTCTGTACTACATAATGAAATTTTTCGGAGATAAACACTTTTTTGGTGTTGTTTCGCATTTCTATCTTCTTTCTCTAATACACAAGCCATTCCTACAAGCTGCAAACACCGAGCAATGTGGCGCAGTGGTTAGCACACTGGACTCACATTCGGGAGGACAACGGTTCAAACCCACATCCAGCCATCCTCATTTAAGTTTTCCGTGATTTCCCTAAATCGCTTCAGGCAAATGCTGGGATGGTTCCTTTGAAAAGACATGGTCGCCTGCCTTCCCCATCCTTCCGTAATCCTACGGGACCGATGACCTCGCCGTTTGGTGCCATCTCGCGAATCAGCCAACCAAACAGCAAATCATTTGAGTCGAATAAATGTCATTTTCGTAAAAATGTGAACTCCAAACACGCGTGTGTAAGCTACCACATCGTGTATGCCCACATGAAAACAGTTGAAAACTATCTTGCGAAGATCGCAATTCCTGTGAAAAGAACGGTTGAGGACAGCAATGGGAGTTGAGATAAAGTGACTTGAATTGACATGATGTGGCGAGCATTGTGAATACATCTTGATGTGATGATGCAGTAATATGACAGTGCCATGAGAGACAGTTGAACTAGCCTTCAAGCGGCCCCTAGATGCTCACTGGTACTGCACGTTCTCGCTAAACTGCTCAATAATACTGTCAATAATATTGCGCAGTAATACTGTGGTTCTAATTGTTGGACGATGAAAAAGCTGCTGTTGTCATAACTGGTCTACTCTGTAGAAGGCAGAAAAAAAGGTGGATCACAAATTCGTCCAAGGAGTGTCAAAGATCACTCAGAAAAGCTTGTTGAGTGAACTGAAGGCGAACGAAGAACAGATTATCATAATTTTTTGTTTGTTAATGGTCGAATGTTTGATGGGTTATTAGAAATGGTTCTCCCTATACATTGACATTCCCATACATGGTCACTTACCCACCACCCCCTTCCCCTTACCTATGGATGAATTTCTGTGGAGGCCCATATCCCCATCATCAAAAAGCAAAATACTGGTAATATAATGAGAGACGCAGTTCCACCAAATCAGCACTTATCTTCTACACTACGACAAATTGCTCCTGGCAATTCTTTCAAAGATTCGAAATTTACAAGCGCCGCTAAACCTTAGAGCATCTGAGATGTTGTTATGGAAACATTTCATGCAATAATATGTGCACTAAAGAATTGTATTCCGTTAGACAACGTATACACAGAGATATACTTTTATTCATAAATTTGCATTAATGAATTTTTCTGAAAACATCTTCCTTCATTGCCATTCTCTTTGTTCTAACAACAAAAAATCATAGGATCCAAAGTTCTTAACACTTCCGTGTTTGCGCTCATCTCCCCTAAAATCCCACAATACCAGCAATGATTTGTACATTTCGATGCACTCTACTAATAATGATGCTCTTTTGTCTTGTTTTGAACTCATTTCCACACAACAACAATAAACCCAGTCTCCTCAGTCTGTGTAGATTTGAGGGGCTGTCAAGGACACTGCCTAAACTGTCCACAGATGGCACGATATTTTCTGGCAGTGCAGCATATTTCCAAAGTTTCTGATGTTCTCAACATTACTGCATAACCTCTCAATCTCACTCCTAGATGGTCAATATTAATGAGCATCTGGGAAATTTTGTCAACATCTTTGACCGTCAACAGACAGCTTAACCTTCCTGTACATGTTGACACAATGTCTTCATTATGACTGGTACGTCATTTCCTTTTTAACAATACTTTATCTCGAAATACAAATGAGGTGTGTTTTTTTTTTTTAAGTACAAACAGTTTTGATATAAAAATAAAACAAGTAGACTTTTCTTACCAATTTTATTTTTACATGTAAGCCTGTACTATAATCTACTTTTCTACATAATTACCACCAATGTTAAGGCACTTATCGTATCATACAACCAGCTTGTGAATACCATCCTCGTAAAAAATTTCTGCCTGATCAGGCAACAATTGCATAAAGCACTCCTCTTGACATTTGAGGAAACTCACCACCTAACATTGAAATCTTAAAGCGTTTGCCCTCCCTCACTTTTAATCACCTTTTTGTAGGAAATTATCAGTAATGCTGAAGGTCGCCAACTTCGTTCCTCATCATGCGCATTTATACAGTCATCTTTAAGAGCTCTGAACCATTTCTATGCCATCTCATCGTTCAAAATATTTTCTTCATGCATTTCACTGATGTGACGAAGACTTCCAACCGCTTTAACGCCTTTAGCTCTAAGAAAGCGAATCACAGCGCGTATTTCACAGTCGGCGGGATTCTCAATCAGAGGAGGATTTCAAATATTCACAAACACACATAAATACTCCAAATATTAGTAGGAATTATGTAGAAAGATAGAATAAAGTACAGGCTATCACGTAAAAATATTTTTTAAAACAATACTTACTTAAAAAACAAGCCTCATATATTCCTGAAGACCATTTAAGTCAATTTTACGAAAAGCAGTTTTCTGTTTTTGCCTGCTCTTTCCAGTTTGAAGCCAGGTTTCCAAAGCCATGAATTACTTACACTTGCTTTGCCCCACCACACTCACGAAAGTTAACTTACGTGTGGGAACATTCCACTTGCACACTGTCATGCCAACATAAGCATAAGTAATGAATATTAAAAGGCACTCAACTTTCTTGCACGATGTCGCTTCCTCCACCATCATCTACAAGCTTCAGCGACTGCTGACAGGTGGATCTGCTCTCTTTCTGCTATGGTTCGTTTGGCAGCATAGGTCTAGAATAATCTGTTTATTTAGGTACATGAAAAATTTGCGTCATGTGAGAATAACGTGCGTAGTCTCCAATTAACTATATAAATACTTTCTAAATTGGCAAAATGTTCTTAAACGGTGTGGTGGCAACGTTATTCTAGCAACTCTTCATAATCACTTATTTGCAATACAGTAACATAACATCGTTTGAAGCTACGAAATGGATTAAAAAGTATTGTAACCAAGAGTGTGGACTTGCGGAGTTTCATATTACTGCAGAACAGTCGGTACTGCAAAGGTATTTTTTATTTCAGTATAATGATGACAATTTTTTGCTTTAGTTATTGTATGTTAAAATTAAGGTGGAATGGAAATTTGTTTATTGCTTTAAATATTGAAAACTTCTCTTGACCCTCATTAAAATTATATGTAAATATAACAGTGTTCATATTGGCACTATCGTTGAGTAATGACTATTCTGCACAGTAATACGAAGTTTGGTTACAAAATTGAGTACCGCACTTATTCACGCAGCATTCTTCCATCGCACCTCGCTCTATTTTGCTCTGTGGAGTCCAAACTTACGTATTTTGTAATGGCAGCCATCAATCCTATATTCAGGACAGTGGAAATTAAAATGTCCAGTGGTACCTCTCCTGCTCCAAATCGGCTGGTTTGATGACCTTCCCCCCTTTAAAAAAAACTCACAATTAATACTGGCTGGGATTATTTGTGAGTGAGAGCATAAGAACTCTTAAAAAATTCTGCACTCTTTATTGCCTATCACCTAATAACTTTTTCTTTTGTGTGACACAAAATTAAATTGAGTAAATATAAAAGCACCAGGGACAAGAGACAAGCAAGGCATTGCACATTTATTCAATTGTAGTCTTGCTACAGCTTTGAACGGCATGATTTCTGTGAAAGAATCTATTGCCTCATCAGAATTCATCAAACGTTTTGCTATATGAAAAATCAAAATGTCGTTTTCTAATACTGAAAAAGCTGTTAATACGAATAGTACCCAAGACTGGTGTGGTTTCTCGATTTGATTATGTCTGTTTTGTCACTGTCTGCTAAATAAAACGAAATAGGCCTTTCTATTATTGCAGAAATTGTAGCACACGCCAAATAAGCGAGACTCTTTTGGCACAAATGGTCATTTTTATCTACCTCATTTACATAAATTATACGACACAATAGAATACACACTGTCAAATGCCCATTAGGCCTACTACAAGCAAAAATGTTTATATTAGGAAATAGTTTCACATTTCATTCATATGTTCCAGTTTATCAAGCATGAGATTGAAAAGTAGTAGTAGTTCGAAACTTGTATATAAATTAGGAATCGTCATATTCTTCCATAATTTGTGTGATGTTGCTATTTCTTCTCCTCCCTCATTCTAACAAACAATCTTATCATCACTAATTCTGTAGCTATTCCTGCCACTGTCAAAACTTATCGTCCAGTTAACTTGACTAACCTTGCCAGAATCACATGTTTACTTATCCCACAGTTATTCTCTGGTTAGAGGTTATTACGTGTTCATACAACTCGTTTTCCGCGCTATTCTGAGAATAGAATTAAGTGGCTGCTAACTGGGGACTGTACAACTGACCCTTAGTACTGTAGAGATCTGGCAAAAATTTTCTCAAAATTTCATTTTCTAGGATACACCCAGAAGATAATATGTAATCTTTCCTACTGATTATTCTTGTTAGTCGTTTATTTCCACTCTGGCTGTCTGAATCTATAGATCTCGCTAATAATTATAACAGTGCTTATCATTCGCACACCCAGTCAACTACATAAACAAACAGCGATTGACATTCACCTGTTCGGGTTTATTCAGCTTAGCTTGTGTAACCCCATCCCCTTTTGTCTGGGGGAAAGTTTATTTCTAGATTCGACGAGGATTCCCCAGGCAGAGACATCATGTACACTATGCACACATTCAAAAAAGATTTATGATTCGCTCAGATATCAACTTAGAATGTGTTCAAAAATGTTCATAAACCAACAGGGATACTTTTCAAAATCAAATGAACAATCGATAGGCCAACGTGTGCTGGATGCTTGGTGCTTTGTGAAACAAGGTTCTTTTCTTCAAGAACGTGAATTTGGCGCCCCTGAAATTGCCGCCCAGGGCAGATATGCCAGTTTTCCCTAGGCTTATTACAGCGAACGCTTAAAGCTGCGTTTGCATTGAGTTTTGCAACATGTTACCAACAACATTTGAAACAACGTTTTTGGTTACTGCTGTGTGGCTGCTGTTGGCAAAATGTTTTGAGTCAGGAACAGCTTTCCATAGCAGAGTTGGTACTTATCAAAGGAAGCAATGTTCCTTGCCGTCTACCACATATCTTAAACTTACATTTCGAGATGTGATGTTGTCAGCATATATTTGTGAAAATTTGTAATTAAGATGAGAAGCTCTGAAACGAATCTCTCACTGCCAAAAATGAAGAGTAACAGCAAATCTTTGGGTGACTTGAATTCCTTTCCAGACGTTTGTTCTTTTGTTTTAACGGATAGTACTACTATATTTGCCAGAATTACAAAATTGGAGGATATTCTAGTGAAGTTATGGAACTCAGTGCTTCCTTCTATATTCAGTTGTGTGGCATATTGTTGCTGCCACTTCTTCTGTAGTATGTTTTCGTCCATGAAATGCGATGGTGCCTTTCTCCTCATCTGCTTAAAAGTTTGAGTATCAATAGTGCAGTGCCACACATCAGCAAATCGTCCTCGACACAAGGCTTAATGTACAAGGGTCATTCAATTAAAGAGACAAATTGGTTTGGGAAAAGACTATTAGTTGGGCAAGTTTGGTACTTTTATGGCTTTACGTTAGCGTCACTGGGATGAGCCTTGATCAGCTGATGTATCAACATTGTTTTGTTTATAACCTCAAAAATATATTTCAAGATGGCGAGTCCACTTGAAACGTCCACATTAGTTGAACAACGCTCTGTTATTCGTTTTTTACTTGCTGAAGGCGAGAAACCAGTGAATATATACAGTAGAACGTCTAAAGAGTATGGTGAAGGTTGTATGAAACGTGCGAATTTTTACAAGTGGGTACAGCAGTTCAAAAATAGTCGTGACTCAGTGACTGACGAACACCGTTCTGGCCACCAGTTACAGTTTCAAGTCCCTCACTTGAAAGTCGAATTGAGGATGTTATTCGTACTGACCACAGTGTAAATGATAGTTGATAAGTTTCAAATTATTAATGGTGCAGTTCATGACGCTATATGATGTAACAAGCTGAACTTGTGATAAGACTTGAATTCACTATTACGCGCCAGAATCGAAAAGACAAAGCATGGAGTGGAAGGTCACTAACTCACTTGTCAAGATAAAATTCAAAACCCAAGCATCAGCAGGAAAAGTGATGTTGACGGTGTTTTGGGATGCTAAAGATCCAGATTTTTGTGATTATCTCGAAGAGCAGTATACAATGAACTGCTGATACTACTCAGATTTGCTTTTAAACAAGGTGAAACCAGCCATGAGAGAGACATGTCATGGATCTCAGAGGAGAGGTGTGATTCACAGCAAGACAATGCACATCCTCATATTGCTCAAGTAACCCGTGAAACCATCGACAAAATGGGCTGGGAAGTACTGCCACATCCGCTTTGCAGTCCTGATTTAGCACCTAGTGATTTCCATTTGTTTGGTGCACTAAAGGAGGCTTTACATGGGAAGAGGTTCCAGGACAATCAGGAAGTGAAAAGTTTGTGGGAAATTGGTTCAAACATCAAGATAAAGAGATCTTTGTAGCCGGAATAAAAAAGCTTGCAGGCCATTGGAACAAGTACATCAATGTTCAAGGGGATTATGTTGAAAAGTAGAAAAGGTATTGCTTTGTAAAAATAAACACTTTTTTCTCCAGACTAATTTATCTCTTTAATTATTGAATGACCCTCATAAGTAGGTGATGCAAATACCTTAAGACGAATGTTATCCACTATTGTGTACAGACATCTTAATAAGGAAAAAAAGCAGGAAAAATATACAAAACAGTATAGAAATGTTACTCACAATACAAAAATTTTCCCAGTGGCAGTGCTTATGTAACATTAGAATCAGCAATTGCAGATGACTATTTATTCCTTCTGTTACAAAGAACGCTATAGAATAAGTCTATGCAGATTTGAAGAGAAATTCTTAATTTCATTTAACATATAGTCAGATATGCAGCATTAAGCAATGTTTACATAGGCAATGAATGCTAGCACATGCACCTCCTCACCTCGTAACCACAACTGCTGACCAAACACCCTACTGAATCACTGTCATGACAGTCAGAAAACGTATTGACTTACTGGCCTCATACACTTTCCTCCACATTCGTTCAAATGCTTCAGCAATTGATCTATGGTTGATCTGCTCTCATTATGCTTCCACTAATTCAGCACTTCGTCCTCTATCAACAACATTTTTATTGTTGTTTTGACACTACTAAATGGTTTCTTCGAAAAATTCATTTTTGCGCACATTATTTGTGGGATTGTTTATTTTCGTCAATGTTTCTGTAAGCTCTTGAGCTGAAATCTGCACAAATGGATTTATGCTCACACAATTTATTTTGTTTGATGCAACTTGAAAACTGTACCAGCAGATATTCTATTGTACACATGGAAACCCCTTCTGGCTTTTCAAGATGTTAGTAGCAGGACAGATGCACAAGTTTTCGTTGCCTGTGGGAACGTGGCTTTAGTTGTAGGCAATGGCTAAATACCAAAATTTGCTTTATTTGCTGCCACAGTTTTTCTTTGGGGGGGGGGGGTGTACAGGCACTTAACAGCGAGGTTATTGACGTGACATTTTCTCCAGTGGAAAGTAAATTCTTTATTCTTTCCAAACAATAGTTATCAATGCAGGATTTAAAATTTACTGAGGACAAAGCTGAAATTAGGTATCGTTTAACAGATGTACAAAAAAAAGTTAATACCAGTATGAATATCTGCTGTAACATATAATACATAGCAACTAATGGTGTCCAGAAAAAAACAAGTTTTGAAAGTCAAACCCTATTTCCTGCATCTGCTTTATGATTAACTACAAAATAATTCATACTGCAGACTATTTGTAAATTCACAGTCACAGGCAGAAACTTCATCATCTTGAATATGGCTCACTTTTTTGGTGGGAACTGACTTAGAGCTCCTCGTTAAATTGTTGTTTTTTCTTTGGAGAAATTTATGCAGAGCATACCCTTCGTTATTTAGTTCATAGTTCTGGAAGGTAGAGTACATTTTAAGTTCTCTTATCGAGAAATTTTGCTCTAGTAATTTGTTTACATAAGTTTTGTGTAGACCTAATTTTTAAAAACTTGTTTTCTTACTAATAATTAAATTGACTTATTATTACTAAAGTATTATTTTTATCATGAACGAAAAGTGCCTGGATTGTCATAGAATTGTTAGTTCTGGGATCTACGTGTTGTAGTTTTTTTCCATTGTAGTGACTGTAGTGGCATGGGAATTTGGGAGATAAATTAGTCTCTTCAGTGGCGTTGTAGGATTTGTAGTGGAGATATGAAGATAGCGAAACAGGAAAGAAAAATTACTGCCCTTCAGACTGAATTAGACAAGGCTAGGAAAAATATGCACAAGTTAAGGAGGGAGAAGGGCAAAGGGAGGAGAAAAGTGGCAAGAGATAACAGAACGCACCTGCTTAGGACTTCATCTGACAGCTTTGTGGTGAATATGAAACATACGTTTGTGCTGTTGCTTCAATTAGAAACTGAAGAGCCTCAGGCAGTTGTAGTTGTAGACAGTGTACAACCAACTTCCTGAAGTAAATTGAAAAGTAAGAAATTACGTTTGCCAACCATACCATTGCCAGTTATAACTTAGTTCCATGTCTCACTCTGATGTTTTTGTTATGTGCTTCTTTAGAAATCTTGTAAGGTCCTTTATCACTTTGTGTACACTAATAAATTGTAGTAAGTGTTTAGATTTACTAGGATCACAATTTTGATTTGTGATTGGTAAATACCTTTCATGAAGTTAGTTAACAGCACAATATGGGACTAGTAATATCTGGAATTCAATTCTAGGGCCACCATTTTCATTAATTGCTTTAGTTAGATCCATTATGTAATTTTTATTAAGCATTTGAGTTTGAGGGAGTGATGTGCCCATTAGCAGACTGACTGATGCAGATGAAATAGAGGGCTCACACTGGTATTTCACTTAAATTGGTGTTTATTCTGACAACATTGAATTTATTAATAGGATTTTCTTTGATACTGGCGATAAACTTTTGTCTTTTATTTAGATTTTGATTGCTTTTTTTAAATCGAAATTTAACGTAAAAGATTAAATGGAGTCAGTACTTTAAGTTAGGTTGCTCATGCAAATATTTCATACATGTTTTTACTCTTCCAGCTTTCATAAAGGCATTGTGGATTCTACTATTCATGGGGTTGCGCTACCAGTGTTGAGACCAGCGTCGAAAATTTTGAAGGATTATTTAAATGTGTGATATCTTTTTAGAATTGTGTCGTTAGAATGTATTAGTAGGAACAATAGTGCACAGAGATGAGAATATATTTGCAAACTGAAAGTAATTCAGGAATTGAGGAGGAATACTGGAGAGATAGATGGAGTCTTGTATGAGATTCAGGGTCACAATTTAATGTGATGAGACACTGTGCTTTTTGCAGCCAGTCTGTTTCATGTGTAAGAAATATAGGCATCTCACTACCTGCCACAGAAAACATGCATGGCTGGCAATGCAGTGGAGAAAGGAGATGGACACGTGGGTAAATCAGTGACATGTAGGTGTTTTAAATTTGTTGGAAAATTTTTGATTGACACAAATGTTTCACAGATGTTTAAATCTGTTTTGAGAGTGATAAACAAGCACAGAATGGTGAAGCCCACTATAGTTGTGCAGGACATTGTAAGTCATGTCACATTGTGTTCCTACTAAATTTACTTCGGACTTCTAAACAAGTATCTTGATTTATTGAAAGGAGGTTGTGTCTTGATGATACTTTGTCACTTATATCATGAACGTGTTAGTTACATAATTCAGTGGCGTAATGTAAGAGGATTAAAGTATGTTATTGACTTAGCAGATCACGATCATCAGAGGGAGAATTTTAGAAACCAAGCAAGCATGGTAACTGAAGTGCTCGTACATATTTTTTGAAACTGTTTTACAGCATGGGGAAGCAACAGATGGCAATAAATTGGCGAATGCAAGGATTCAGACACCAAAATTGTTAGCTCAATGGAATATGGGCTACAGGATGCACACATTTTCAATGATGAATAGGCTTTAGAAAGTGTGGAAATCAATGAGATAAATATAAACGACAGTTTTCTCAAATGAAGCACAGAAGAAAGAAGCAACACGCCAGCAGAAGACATAATGAGAATGTGCGATGGAGAAGTATTTGATTACAAACATTTTTTCCCTATCCAAAAATTCCAAACATGCAGAAATAAGAGTAACACTTTATACCTGAAGGTTTGTATTAGGCAATGTGATCAGTCTTTTCTGGTTTGGTGGCCACTGAAACATAAGTATACATACGTGGTTATTTGAACAATGAAACTGTGAGGAGAATGTGGCCCATAGTGTCGAAATGAACTTCATACCGTGAGCTTAAACAAGCATTACTAACTAGTTATTGGTCAAAGGCAATGCAAGAATGAATGGAACAGGAGATCATAGCGAGTAGAAATTTAGAAACATGCAGATTCCGAAGTCCTTCAAGAAAAGGCCCACCTTTGGCACCCCAGTATTGGGTGCTATGAAACTACCACATTACACCAGCAATTACTTGTGGAATGTTTCTGTGATAACACTGAAGCATTTATATGTCTGTTACAGGAATTAGAGTTTGCTTTAGGAGAAAACAACATGCGCAAAAGAAGAAGAGAACAAGACAATCAGTTTGTTGGGCTGCAATATCACTTTAATGAATAAAGGAATAACAGATTAAGACCCCAAGGAGTAGAACAATTTCGACCATATATGTCAAGTCGAAGAGGCTGGAGCCATTATAAAAACGACAACAGAAATTGATTCAGGCAGAACTAGGATGAACCGGAGAGGAATAGGCCGCAGGCCGAAATTGTTATAATTCGACCTCCCAGTTCAAGAAGCAATGGAAATGCTAGAAATGGTACATCATAATAAATGAAGCAGAACAGAACGAGTGTAGAGTCGGTGGGACAACATAGATATAGTGTGAGTCTAAAATGTGGTGAATTTGTTTTTCGATATTTCGTGTTTGCTTAGAGAAATATTGTTTAAGACTGTCAACTGTTATTTGAATCTGTAGCATCCTATGTTGTATTAGAGTCAAAGAGGCAGAACTGATATGTTCTGTAATGACAAATTTTGACCAAAGAACCTGGAAGCTTTCTCGTGCAAGTAATTAGTTGTTTCAGGTTACATAAGTTACAGTGTAATATCTGGTAATGTGTACTCCATAGATAAGTGTGTGACTGATATTAATTCCTAATTATGTTTTTGCAAACAATAACTCAGATATCACGGAAACTGTGATTGATGGTTTGATTTTTGTTTAATATTTCTAGAATTTTTAATAGTTTGTAAGACAGAGTAATAAATAATAAAGTTAGTTTTTTCAAACAGTAATTTTTATTGCCTTGATCATTTTCACCCCAAAACTCTTAAATATGTACTAACTTCTTTGCTCTTGATTGATTTTTTCATTCTTTAGAAAAATTGTTGCTTAAAGTGGTTACTTTCGATTTCAGTGAAGAAATTAGCGGGTGTCAAAGTAACGCCACTTACGGTTTAACATTGCTCACTCGCATTTATATTTTTCTTCTTTATATCAGCCATTAAAAAAATAAAATTCATTGTATTGATGGTATAGCAAAAACCGACATTCTCATTTTCTTTGTTCTTGGTACATTTGTATTGTAGAAAATAAGGCCATTTGAATTTCGAAATTGATCAGTGACACCTTGTTCCACAGTGACTATACTCATCAAGTGACATAAAAACTGCAGTAACCCCCTATCAGCCAATGGGAGCACAATAAAATTGTGCAAAACACAACAGACACCAGAAATCAAGGTCTCCACTTGTAGTAGGACTGTATTTATCTGTTGAAATACACCTGCACCAGTTGGTGCACCTCCATCGGTCGAGTCTGGCTGAAAAGTGACTATCGAAACTAGGCTTTTTCAAATGATGTTGTCTGCACCAGGTTTGCAGTTCAAATATTTTAATTGCACTTTGATGTTGAATAACCTATGGTTTACACCTGTATTGTGTCTCATCCATCATAATTTGTGCACAGATAGATGGTTAGCCACATACCATACTACACTCAGCTGATGTCCTATACCTGAGTGTTTGAGAGCAGTAACCTAAAACTGAAGCGACACAAAAGTTTGTGTGTCCCAAACATATGCTTAACATAGTCACCGATTATAGTTCTTAAATCACTGTCTCTGAAGTCTAATAATCAAGTAACATGAAAACTACATGTGCAGTAAGTATAATTTGGAAACAACACAGTTTACATCTGATCCTACTGTCACAGTGTAAACATCATTGGAGATTAATACAATTCATGAAATTAATTATGAGTTCACAGTCAATCATTGAAAACAGTCAGTGAATCCTGGAGCCAACATCCAGACACGAAATTTAGATAAATCACAATACTTTTTTCCAACTTGTAACTCATGCTAACTCACATGTGGTACATTTTTGGACACAGATTTTACTCGTTTCTTAACCTTCCCCAGGCTGACTAAAATGCCTTCCAGAAGCCTCTTTTTTATAAGTTTACAATAACTGAAACTAGTGTTAGCTATTGTTGTTCGCAATTTGGGGGGAATAAAAACATAACAGGTGGAAAGCAACCATCTGCTTTGTTGCACCCTGACCTCCTTTATTATATTATGAATCCAGTAGCCTGAGGCCCCCTCATTGAAGGTCTGAACTTGATACTGAGTATTGATTAAGTGCCAGCAGCAGGGACCAGCCAGTGCCCCCAGGCTCAAGAGGAACAAGGCTGTTAGATTGGAAGAAAATATCTAATAATGATAATATAATTATTGCTACTGTTATTAACAAATATATATTCGAATATACTATATTCATGGTTAGATATTGTGCCAGCAGTGAAACAAGCTCCTGAACTGATGGTAGTAAAACTGTTGGATGAGGACACCACACTCTGCTGGCCACACTATCGCAGCAGCAGCCTACAGATGGGATGGTGATTCATAGGACCTGGTGTCATTCAACAGTATTTTACCACCACACAGCAGCTCCCATTGTTTAGTTATACTGTATCACTGTGGCTGCAACAACAGCAGCCATCACCACCATTGGAGCTGCCACAGTTCACAGAACCGCAGGCAAGTCCCACATCAAGAGTACTACTGTTTGCAATCACTTATAACTTTAATGTGTGTGGATCTAGATAAGTAAATGTGGGTCTGTATCTGGGAACTAAGTCTTCTGTGGGTATTGAAGTTGAAAACGTGCAATGCTTTGATTCTAATGTTCAATACTCATGGTATAAAATATGCTGGGAATATATGAGCAGTATGATGGGCTATGTAAAGAATATAGTTACAGACGAACGTTTTCCTTCTCACACACTGATTGATATTCAAATGCTAGACTGTAAATACATCATAGTGTATATATACTGTGAGGCCGTGTTAGATTAAATTTTGTGGGGTCCAAATATATACTTACAATATTCGAGTGTTGTGAAATTATATGATATCTACTGTGCAATAACGATCGCTACAGAGAGATTGTGCTGTTGACAGATTTATGTAAGTTAGTTAGTTAGTTACATGTTCCACTGATCAATCTCACGAAAACTGTTATGATGTGGAATGTGTCAAGTGTATAAGAAATGCACACATGAATCAAAATAATTTTTTAAAAGCTTAAATTTTTTATTACCTATCTCATTCCCTTAAATGGAACAAAATGCATATATTATACATACAGATTTATTTATTCCTATTCAAGGATTCATCTATGGTATAGAAGGAGTTGTCAAAGATATATGATTTCAGTTTACTCTTGAAATATTACTGCTGTCTGTCAGACATTTTATTTCATCAGGTAATTTATAAAAAAGTCTTACAGCAGCATATTTTGTCTCTCTCTGTGCCAAAAATGTGTTTAGTAGAGGATAGTGTAAGTCTTTCCTTCTTCTGGTGTTATAACCAGGATTGTCACTGTCGTTTTTAAGCTGGTCCCTGTTGCTGAGAACAAATTTTATTACTGAGTATATGTACTGTAAGACTGTTGTAATAATTCCTTACCTTTTAAACAGATGCCTACTAGATGTGCGACTATGAGCCCCACACATTATTCTAACCACTTTCTTTTGAGCAGTGAATACTTTTTGCCTCAACGTTGAGTTACCCCAAAATATTATTCTGTATGACATCAGAGAGTGAAAGTATACAAAGTATGTTAGCTTGCTAATTTCTATACACTCGAAATTAACGATTATTCTGATTGCAAAAGTTCCTGAGCCTAGGTGCTTTAGGAGATCCAAAATATGAATTTTCCAATTAAGATCCTCATCTACATGTACATCCAGAAACTTAGTATGCTCTACCCTGGTTACTGACTTCTGTTGATGTGTTATATTTATTGAGGGAACTGTACTCCTTGCAGTAGAAAATTGGATGTACTAGGTTTTTTCCAAGTTCAGAGAAAGCCCATTCACAGAAAACCAATCGATAACTTTTCCATTATTTGTATCATTTTCTAACGGAGTTTCTTTTGCTGGATTAGTAATGATGCCCGTATCATCAGCAAACAATTCCAGTTCAGCTTCTTGTTTCAGATAAGAGGGGTGGTCATTCACGTATATCAAGAACAAAGGGGACCCATGATTGAACCCTGTGGAACACCTAATGTAATTTCATCCCAGTTAGATGAAGTTGGAAACTTCCCCATGCCACTTAATCCATATAAAGAAACTTTTTGCTTCCTGTTCTGTAGATATGACTTAAACCAATCATTCGCTGTTCCATTTATACTGTAGAATTGTAGTTTCTGTAATGTAATGTCATGGATCCTACTGGTGACATTTTACTATATAAAGACTATATTACGAGGTGTGGCTAGAAAAAACCAGATTAGTACTGGTGAAACAATAAAACGAATGCAATAAGGCTGAAAGTCGCGTGGCCTGTCACGTGACTCTCGCTCCACCTACTGCTCGAGTTTCATCTGCCTCCTGCACTCAGTCTGCCCGTGGCGTCTGTTTTAAGTAGTTGACGTTTTGTCTGTGCGTCGGAAAATGTTGAGTGTACAGAAAGAACAGTGTGTTAACATCAATTTTTGTTTCAAACTAGGAAAATCTGCAAGTGAAACGTTTGTAATGTTACAACAAGTGTACGGCGATGATTGTTTATCGCAAACACAAGTGTTTGAGTGGTTTAAACGATTTAAAGATGGCCGCGAAGAAACCAGTGATGACACTCGCACCGGCAGACCATTGTCAGCAAAAACTGATGCAAACATTGAAAAAATCGGAAAACTTGTTCGACAAGATCGCCGTTTAACAATCAGAGCAGTGTCTGAGTTAACAGGAGTTGACAAGGAAAGTGTTAGGCAGATTCTTCATGAAAGTTTCAACATGAACAAAGTGTGTTCAAAAATGGTTCCACAGTGTCTCACAATTGAACAGAAGGAACGCCAAAGAATGATTTGTTCTGACATCCTGGAAAACATTGAAAGTGATCCCACCTTCTTACAAAATGTTATTACTTGCGATGAATCGTGGTTTTTTTACTTACGATCCCGAAACTAAACGCCAATCGATGCATTGGAAAACTCCTGGTTCTCCACGACAAAAAAAAGCACTAATGTCAAAATCGAAATTCAAGGCAATGATGATTGTTTTTTTTTGACGTCAAAGGGATTGTGCACATTGATTGGGTACCAGAGGGACAAACAGTGAATCAGCATTACTACATTAGCGTCCTGGCTACCCTACGTGAGCGAGTACGGAGAAAACGGAACGATTTGTGGAGAAAAAAGTCATGGATCCTTCACCAAGACAATGCCCCAGCTCACAGTGCGTTGTCAGTGAAGACGTTTTTGGCAAAACACAACATTCCCATCTTAGATCATCCACCCTACTCACCTGATTTGCCCCCCTGTGACTTTTTTATTTTCTCTAAAGTCAAGTCAGCTTTGAAAGGAACTAGATTTGAGACTGTTGAAGCAGTAAAAGAAAAAGCGACGGAAGTAATGTATGGACTTACCGAAAATGATCTGCAGCATTGCTATGAACAGTGGAAAATTCGTATGGAGCGGTGTAGAGACCGAGGAGGAGAGTACATTGAAGAAGATATGATGAAATTGTAAATAATTGTAAATAAATGTTTTTTCCGGCATCAGTCCGGTTTTTTTCTAGCCGCACCTCGTACATTGGCAGTGAAACTGTATATTGCAGATTCAGTAGAGCAGCATTTCTGAAATCCAAACTGTGATTTACTAAGTATCCCATTACTGTTGAGATGGCTAACCTCTCTTGAGTACATTATTTTCTCAACGATTTTTGAAAACGCTGTAAGAAAGGATATTGGCTGGTAATAATTGACGTCTGTGGTGTCCCCTTTTTTGTTTTGATGCTTGACAATGCCATATTTTAACCTGTCTGGGAAAATACCTTGAGTTAGTGATGCATTACAGATGTGACTCAGAACATCGCCTATAGCTGCTCCACATTGATTTAATATTTTTTTAGAAATGCCGTCTAATCGAACAGAACATTTATTTTTCAAAGATTTAATTATTTTTCTTATTTCACAAGGGGTTGTTAATTGAAAATTAATCAGACAAGGATTACTCAAAACTGATTTTTCTATGCTTGGGCTTTCCTTTTGAACTATTCTCACCAATTCTTTCACCTACACTTGAGAGATAGTTCTTGAATACATTAGCTACTTGTGTACTGTTGGTTAGGATGGTCCCATTCTTTTTAATAGTAATACTACCTACCACAGTGTTTACTTTTCCTGTCTCTTTTCTAACAACATTCCATAGTGATTTCATCTGTAATATACATATTTATTGATATTCTGACAAATTTTCTCAGTATGTTACAATAATTTTTATAGTGTCAAATTACTTTGGGTCTTTACTAATTCTTGCTGTCTCACATAATTTTCTTTTTCTTTCTGAAGACACTTTAATACCTGCAGTAATCCAAGGTTTCTTTATAAACTGTTTGGTGTAATAAATGGTAATTTTTTTGGGGCAACAATGTTCAAAAAGAGATATTAATTTATCAAGAAATATTTTGGATTTATCATTAGAATTTGGCTTATTATATACATCTTCCCAATTAACGTTTCTTAAACTTTCTCTGGAGTGCACTCTATATACCAGTTTGACCAGCCTTATGCTTTTACTTAATGATTTCTGCTGGGTTTTGTAAGTTAATCAATTGTGCATCGTGGTCTGATAATCCATTTATCACAGGGAAAGCATGTGTTAGTTTTACAGCCTGTTGCTGTACAAGTACATTATCTATTAGAGTGTTACTGAGCTACTTGAGCTATATGTGTAGGGAAGTTGATCACTCATTCTAAATTACGTGTCATTAATAACACTTCTAGTTCACGTTTCCTACCAGAATTGCTTAGAAAGTTTACATTGAAATCACCATAGGTTAATAACATCTTCTTTAGTCTGACAGACAGCATAATAGGGAGTCAAAGCTTTTTTATGAATAGCTCCAATCTATTAATGGGGACCCATATACTGTTGCTAATGTCAACAGTACATTATCTAGCTGTAGTTCAAAAGCACAAACTTGAAACTGCTGATTGACAAACTTAGCTTACTTCAACAGTTTTGTATTTATACCCTTGTTTTGTGCAAATGGCAAGGCCCATCATAGTGCTAAAAGACCTCCGCAAATTTTGCAACAATTCAGGTGTAAGTTTTATTATCAAGTATTATTTTTATTATTAGCCTGGTGAAAGTTTTATGACAAAAATTGTTATTATGGCAACAGACACACAGAAAATGTGTGGAGCTCTATCTCTGACAATATTATTGTTGTCTGTCCTTTGTCTCTAAAAACTGCTAGGCTATCTAGTGAAACTCCATTATTGTTATAATGAAATCTGATACATTGCCATTATGAAAACCCTTATTCCAATATGCCAATATTCTGAATCAGAACAAAAAACAGGAATTAATTACTCTTCCTACAAATCATGAAAAATCAGTTCTCTTGTACCTGACTGTAATTTTTAAAATATTCTCTAACATCTCCTAAAAAATTAATACTGTAATGCTCCTACATGCAACAGACAACTTACCTTGTCGTCCTGCTGCAAGTGCATCAGTATTCTGGATCCAGCAACATACTAAAATAATTCAAAAGAAATACTGTGATCCATGCAGCAAGCAATGCATGGTCACAACTATTGATGCACGTGCTGCCCTTTTTTTGTATAGAAATTGAATGATCAGGAGGGGTTCAGTCAACATGCCTTTAGTGGTGTAAAAAAGTGAAAGGAACCAATTTACTGTATCCTGAAAACTGACAAGTCAGGCACTAACAAACTTTACTCAGACTTTTCATTCGACGGTTTGATTAGAAAAATCTTTAATTATTCCACAACGTCTGTAGTCAGTAATCATGTATCTGGTGACAACAAGGATACGATTATTACTTTCAATGTATACACACACAAATCTGACAAAATCCGTCCAGTGCGCAAGCAAGCAGCAACTGTGCACAGTACAAATGTAAATTACCAACAGTCCCTGATAAATACAAAAATCTTCCCTGGCGCCACTAACATAATCAGGGCAGGCCGCGACTTTTCCTGACACAAGGCACCTCTGCACACCAGGCTGCATCTGGGTACCACAGTCTAATATACACAGTCGTGAAACTCTCACTGGTTTTTCTTATACACCGCGACAACAGTGCCCCAAGCGGTGGAGGAGCTACGCTGCTGAATACGGTATTCAGTAAATGTAAACAGTATCGTCTACATTCATTTTTAACATGGTTTTTACGAAACGCAGCGTATGTAACACAATAAATTGCAGTAATAACAGGAAGAAGACACCACATTTGTCATTCTTTAGGTTTCCTAAGGACCCTGAGAGGTATGAAACATCACATTAGAGCGCTCTTTATTTACGATTTTTTTTCTAAACTGTATTGAATTACTGAATTTGTTTTCCTTTTTTAGGGGCAAGAAATGGTTAATAAATAGTAGAAGACAGAACCTGCTGCAAGAAGATGTCCTTTATTTGCACAATAACGTGAAGTTTTGTGCGTTACATTTCGAGTCAAACCAATTCATGAGCGCGGAAAAGAAGACATTGGTATGGAATGCAGTTCCTACATTATTTGACGTGCCGAATAAGCCACAACTAGTGACGATGAAGAGAAAATTGCCATACAAACGTGAAAGTATTACTACAAAAACTGTCTCCTGACACAGAAGAAACAGCTACCACAAGTGTTCCTACACGAGAGACATATATAAAATCACTAACAACAGAATCTGCAACACAGACATCTTTAGAAGATGAAATGCTTAGATTACGTGAAATTATTCGCGTGTTGGAAAATCGTGTGAAATGTAAAAACATGCAAATCATTAGACTTCATACAAAATTACTACGTGACAAGGAAAGTGCCCATCGTAAGAATAAGCTGCAAACCACAACGTCACAGGACACAAGTGCAAAAGGACAAGCTCATTTTAAAAAGTATCGGTTCCAAGTACCTGAAAAAAGATGCTCTCGATTTATTGATAAGCCAAATCAGTATACCATTGAATGGAAAACGTGGTGCGAGACAGAAAGATGAAACTAAATTATTTGCACTTAATTTGTTGTATTGTAGTACTCATGCATACAGTTTTTTTATCACACTGTATTAGCCTTCCATCAGTACATACCTTACAAAGGTATGTGGAAGATACAAAATTAAATTGTGGGATAAATAATAACGTATTTCAGCTTTTAAAGCAGAAAGTGCAGCAGTTACCAGAAACTGATATAATTGTTAATTCGTCTATGGATGAGATGTCACTAATGGAAAATTTGATATATAACAGCTCTAGGGATCGTGTTATTGGATTTGAAGACATGGGTTTCATACGTACATCTGTGGTTGCCAATACTGCATTAGTTATAATGATTAATGGCATCTTCTCAAATTTTAAACAGCCATTAGTATATTATTTCTCCAAAGGACCAGTAAGAGCCAGCCATCTGACACGCATATTTTTTGAAGTTGTCAAAAAACTCACTCATATTGGTTTGGTTGTAAAAACATGTGTGAATGACAAAGGCTCGAATTTTGTGGAGTGGAGGCACAGACTGGGTATCACACCAGTTAATCCATGCTTAGTACACGAAGGGAGTAAGAGCTACTTTTTTTATGACACCCCACACTTGATAAAAGCATATGTAATAATTTATTCACGTATAACATTATCCACACAACAGATGAAGGATGAATTGGCACTGCTTCATGGAAGGACATTTGTCAGTTGTACTCAAGTGATTGTGGAAGGACGTACAAGTTGGCCCCCAAGCTCACTAAAAGAACTGTCCAACTGCCGACATTTTCAAAAATGAAGGTAAGCACTGCAGTTCGTGTGTTGAGTCATACAGTAGCAGCAGGCATTGAGACAGCTGTTACTTGTGGCACAATATCATCATCTGCTACTGCTACTGCAGATTTTTGCCAAAAAGTAAACGATATTTTTGACATATTTAATGCATACAGCGTTAAAGGGCCTGTATCCTTCAGGAAATGCATTACAAGTGCCTCAAGACATTTGGAAATATTAAAGACACTGAAGCCATGGACACAATCATAGAAATTTGTAGATGTTGATGGGAAAGATTTTTCATCTAGGATTAAGTGTGTTAAATGACTTCTGGGTAACATAAGCGCTTTGAACATGTTTGTTGATTATTTTTTGGATAGAACCAAGCTATATTTATTAACATCTAAAATTAATCAAGATCCACTGGAAAACGTTTTCTTAGTGATAAGGCAAAAAGGTGGTTTTTGTACCAACCCATCACCACGACAGTTTTGTGCTGCATTCACTAATTGTGCTTTAAGCAAATTAATGAACACACACAGTGTAGCTACCTCCAATTGTGAGGGGATCAACTGGGGTCAGACAATAGTGAATATGAAAGCAGCATCCAAATTACTTGTTTCACCACTGTTGGACATCAGTGACACGAGTTCAGTGATCACACTACCAAATGTGGAAGTCCAAACAGACCTCAGAGGGGCAAACAGCATGAGATACGTGTTTGGTTATGTATTAAAGAAACTGCTTACATTTCACGACGGTTGTAAATGTAGGACAGTACTTGTAGATGGCAGCCAAGACTTAGATGCAAATGACAAAGTTTATTGGCATTTTAAAAGTTATGAAGGCAACTTTGCAAGCCTGTTTATTTGTTCAGAAGATGTCAAAGAATTTTTAACTCATTGTGAGACTAAGATGACTTCTACTTTTGATGAATATGCTCACATAAGTAATTGTGGTGCTTTCTTTGTGAACATGTTGATGGACATGCCCAATTTTCCACCTGGGTGCTGTGCTGAAACCTAGCTGCAGTTAATAAGACTGTTTGTGAAAGTGAGGCTCTTTTACATTATTAAATTCAGGAACCAAGACTTAGTCTGTCAGTGCAAGAGAAGATATAAAAAAAGTGATGAAGCTGGCTCATTTGGGTTGCTAAAGTGTTAGGACTGACTCATTCATTTAATTTTATTTTCGTTAAATGTATCAATGGGATATAATAAAGTTTTAAAACAGTCATGCTTTTTATTGAGATAACCTGATACCACAAAGAATAAGATGGAAATTGTATTTTTGGAAGCAAGCTTCCTGCAAAGCAGAACGTAGTGAAAAGTGATGTGTCGCTCCATTTTTACACAAGGAAGAGCATCTATATACTTCATATGTGGGATATACAGAGTGTATTCTCTTACTTTCAGTGGAATAAGTGTGATTGTATGCTGCTTCTTAATTATTTATTCAAGAATATGTTGCAGCTTATGTCACTTCATTCAATAGTTCGTGCTCTGTTTACTTATATTTCACGATAATTTATGTCTCTCGCTGTTCTCCTAACACTTGTGACGCAAAAATATATTAACTATTTTGTAAATTACATACAAAACGAATTAAAAACATTATTTTTACGTCGCATCTGCCGTCAGAGGAAGGCGAGCTTTCTGGCCGCTAGGGGCGTTAGTGTCACTTGAACCGTCAAATGGTAACAATTTTCGCAGCAGTGAATGTCGCAACTGTATATATTAGACTGTGTGGGTACCCTCAACAGCTGTTCGCTCGCTACCACCCTCGATAACAATATCACAGACTCGGAGTTTGTGTATGCAGACAAGAGTAAAATCAAGAACCAATTTTCCAAAAAAAGATACGAACGTCCAGCTGCCAACAGTAATGGACAGAGCGAGTGAGCGAAGTCAACTGGCTCTCATTGAAATAAGAGCTGTGCTTTGGTAAACTACTGCACCTACAAAAAGTACGTTGAGTAGAACAGAGATTATTTGTTATTTTCCTTTTTACAACCGATACAGTTTAATAGGGGAAGGCCTAACAATTTGGCATCGAGCATTCATTCACAACATAATGTTCCATAAGAGGGCTCATACGTAGAAAGAAATTCATTATTTGTAAACGCTCGAGCTAGTAACTTAAATGTGTGGAAATGTCACACAGCCGAGTTATAGGCTGTGTAGGAAAGTGGTAATAGTCTACAGCATTTAAACTGTTACATCTTTCAGCAAGCTTCCTATAAATAACAAAATATTTCGTGATTTCAGTCATTCGAACGTGGAATAGACAGCCGTTAATCACTTGTCGTCCTCTTGGAACCCATAATCCTCCAGCTGGATTGTCGTAACATATTCAGGAATATCCAGAACGCCTAGGGTAAGTCATCTTTTTCTTAAATACACCGAAGTTGTGCAGTCAGTGTTATCCATAAACAGTGATGTAATAGTCGACACATGAGAAAATCTGACTTGCCGTATACGCTCACAGCCCTCACTAAAGCTAACGACGAGTACAGACATTCCACAAGTGATCATTATTTTGTTCATTCTGACTGTGAATTGGCTGTAGAGATCAGTATATCCATCATTTATACAATGGCTTTTTAAAAGTTGCACACACCATGCAAAAAATATTTGTAAAGAGTGACTGGTGAATAGCTCATCCAGTTATGTGAGAACTGCCAAATGTCTAAGATGTCACAGTGCATAGTAATAGCAGTGGATGTGATGGAGTTACATGTTGTGGGTATTATATTGTTTAACGTTAACTATAGTTTAAACAGCACAGACTGTAAATGTGACGGTAATGGTATGATATCCGACCGAGAGTACCATCCAGTGGTTCTACACTCCTGGAAATGGAAAAAAGAACACATTGACACCGGTGTGTCAGACCCACCATACTTGCTCCGGACACTGCGAGAGGGCTGTACAAGCAATGATCACACGCACGGCACAGCGGACACACCAGGAACCGCGGTGTTCGCCGTCGAATGGCGCTAGCTGCGCAGCATTTGTGCACCGCCGCCGTCAGTGTCAGCCAGTTTGCCGTGGCATACGGAGCTCCATCGCAGTCTTTAACACTGGTAGCATGCCGCGACAGCGTGGACGTGAACCGTATGTGCAGTTGACGGACTTTGAGCGAGGGCGTATAGTGGGCATGCGGGAGGCCGGGTGGACGTACCGCCGAATTGCTCAACACGTAGGGCGTGAGGTCTCCACAGTACATCGATGTTTTCGCCAGTGGTCGGCGGAAGGTGCACGTGCCCGTCGACCTGGGACCGGACCGCAGCGACGCACGGATGCACGCCAAGACCGTAGGATCCTACGCAGTGCCGTAGGGGACCGCACCGCCACTTCCCAGCAAATTAGGGACACTGTTGCTCCTGGGGTATCGGCGAGGACCATTCGCAACCGTCTCCATGAAGCTGGGCTACGGTCCCGCAAACCGTTAGGCCGTATTCCGCTCACGCCCCAACATCGTGCAGCCCGCCTCCAGTGGTGTCGCGACAGGCGTGAATGGAGGGACGAATGGAGACGTGTCGTCTTCAGCGATGAGAGTCGCTTCTACCTTGGTGCCAATGATGGTCGTATGCGTGTTTGGCGCCGTGCAGGTGAGCGCCACAATCAGGACTGCATACGACCGAGGCACACAGGGCCAACACCCGGCATCATGGTGTGGGGAGCGATCTCCTACACTGGCCGTACACCACTGGTGATCGTCGAGGGGACACTGAATAGTGCACGGTACATCCAAACCGTCATCGAACCCATCGTTCTACCATTCCTAGACCGGCAAGGGAACTTGCTGTTCCAACAGGACAATGCACGTCCGCATGTATCCCGTGCCACCCAACGTGCTCTAGAAGGTGTAAGTCAACTACCCTGGCCAGCAAGATCTCCGGATCTGTCCCCCATTGAGCATGTTTGGGACTGGATGAAGCGTCGTCTCACGCGGTCTGCACGTCCAGCACGAACGCTGGTCCAACTGAGGCGCCAGGTGGAAATGGCATGGCAAGCCGTTCCACAGGACTACATCCAGCATCTCTACGATCGTCTCCATGGGAGAATAGCGGCCTGCATTGCTGTGAAAGGTGGATATACACTGTACTAGTGCCGACATTGTGCATGCTCTGTTGCCTGTGTCTATGTGCCTGTGGTTCTGTCAGTGTGATCATGTGATGTATCTGACCCCAGGAATGTGTCAATAAAGTTTCCCCTTCCTGGGACAATGAATTCACGGTGTTCTTATTTCAATTTCCAGGAGTGTATTTGAAAATCCACAATTTTGTAATGCTTCCGCGTTATTATCCACAGATGAACGGTATCGATTATGTGATATGTTGAGGCACATTTCTGCATTGTTCCACGAAAATGTTCACTCATTGTCAATAATGCTGGGGTATCATTCTGTCTCAATAGGAGCCTTCCCTGGAAAAATTAGATTATTCAACAGAAGCGAGTGCATACATCTGCATATAAGCGTTTAAGAATCTATTGTACAGAAGTCATAGTATAAAGTATGCTGTAGATGGCAGACCAAGGTCGAAATTGTATGTCCACTGATTCTGCAAGGCTCAATGCAAGGTAAGTTGATGGAGTCTGTTCGTCGAACTCTTTGTCCATCGAAAGAAACCATCACCCAACTCATGTTGCTTCGGTATGGAGGTTGAAATGTATGAATCAAATTTGCCAGATACAGGCACAGATCTGCACTCGTATTTAAGTCCGTTCTCACACCCTGCGATATGTAAGTGTTTATAACAAGTTTAGTGTATGTGAAACCTTCCCGTCTCCTCTATATCTCTTTTGTAACGCAACCTTCTCTTCTAATAACCTATGAAACCTTCCCTTAGGATTTCTTTCTCTTGCTTAATAGTAACAAATGAAATCTTCCCTTTGAAATTAACTCTCTTTCTCAATCTTCGCTTACAAATTTAAATGCTGCTTATTAAAAGTGATTTTCTGATTATTTCGACGAAACATAGAATGTGCCGTCGTCGTGGCCCTCAGTCGTTATCTGCAATAACCCAAAACTGTTTCTTACCTTTTTTTACTGTTACTGTATCGCCATCTGACTGCTTCATCAAACTGCGACATGAATATACTTACCCTGTTTTAATATACTCTATTAGCTGCTGATGGGCTGTCATAATAAGTGGCTGTATTTATTACCAAAGCTGATGTTATTTTTTAATAGCAAAGCTGACGTTATTCTTTAATTAATTTGACTGAAGTTACGTAATTCATAGTTAAACTTTTTCTTGACAACAATAAAATTTTGCAAAGTTTTACGTTGATGGTTTTTGGGATGGATTGTAATCAGTAACGCAATATTGCTGGCAAAAATTAATTATATTCTGAATGAAATGATTTTACAAACGTTCAAATGGGACTTACTTTTTACAATAATCTTAGAAATAGCATTGTGGAAACATACCTTCAGTAGTCTTGAGTTCTCAAAAAAAAATAATTCAATAATATTAGCTCCTCTTATGATAATAGTTAGCTGATGTCTCTGTACATCCGTTTATAATCTCTTGTAAATCATAGCTGGTGGCTGGCAGGCACACAGATTTTCTCAACCTCTCGCTTCAGACCTGCTACCGACTCGCTTCACTTCTCGCTTACTACTAACATCCTACGAACGCTGAAGTGCGGTCTCTCCCGCCAACAATGCTTTCTGGTGCAGACAATCCCTGCTACCATTACAAAATGAATTAATGTGCGGTCTTTCCAGCTCTTATCTTAAAATGTATCCGTATGCGGTCTTTTCCGCCCTTTTTAAAATTATTTCAATGTGCGGTCTCTCCTGCCGGCAATACTTTGCTGCAGACATTCCCTGCTACCACAATTATTTCTAACATGACAAATATTAATTATTCCTACTTAACCCTATTAATAAAATATAAACATCTTTCATAAATTGTGGTTTGACAATAGACGATAGAAATATACACGTCTTACATATGTTCTCCATAAAATTCCCTACATGCCAATGTGGATGTCAAGTCGTCGTCATGCTGGTGTGGACGGAACGCCCACTTCACAACAATCTTGTAGTAACTAACTGGTCCTCCAATGATAATACTAGAAACCGGAGGAGAAAGAAGAAAAATGACTCATTACTTCCTGGTGACATATGTGCTTTGATTGTGGTTTCATCAGGCTGTAGAAAGAATAACTTAGTTCTAACACTGTAAACACGTCCTGAGAGGGTCCACTTCAAGCATGTATATATTATTTCGAAAATCCTGTTTCAACCAAAATATATGCTCACGCATGTTATGACACATTGAGGGTGTGATGTGCCAGGTGTTCTGTCAAAGCAGTGATATTCCACCAGCTGGAAAAGTGAAGTCAAATAGTGTGTTCATATTTGATGACATCACAGTAGGAAATCAGGTTCAAATATTTCTACTTTGATCACTATATGCAAGTTGATGCATTTTATTTCAGCCAGACATACTCAAGAATCCTGAAATAGTTGATCTGGGATAATGCAAACCTTATAATAGCTTTCAAACAGGACCACCTGAATTTAAAGCACGCTTACAAACCTCTTGAAGGAACCAAAATGTCAGTCAATGAATTCGTCATCGTATACGGGGATTGCTGGAATAACTCATAATATGATTATCTAGTTATTGATAAAATGAAGAAATTGAATAAGGGGCAATATTGACGAAACTTCGATGTGATTCTGTATAAAAGGCAATGTACCAAAACATAACCCTGTCAGTACATTGTAGGCTATGGATAAATTCGTAAGGATGCGGTGTTCTCATCCTGATGGGATGAACCATAAGCCAGAATGTTCATATGTCAACAGAAAAATCGAGACAGTGAACACAAGATTAACAGAATTGGATAGTGGCGTCAAGGCACCAGCTGTGAAAGGTGAATCTCAGCTGAATGATAGAATCCAGTGTAGTGAGCAACCAGTCAACATGAGATTAATGGAACTGGAAAGCATTATCAATGCAGCAGCTACGGAATGTGAATCTGAGCTGAATGATAGAAACCAGTGATATGAGCAATAAATCAACTCAAGGTTAGCGGAAATTCGTAGAATTATTAATGTAGTGCCTATGAAAGTGGAAGAGCTGAATTACAGAATTCAGAGAAGTGAGGCAAACACAGAGGGAAAAACCGAAACAGTCAATAAAAGTGTCAATGCACGAGCAATAGAAATGGACAAGTTCATCAAAGGAATAGCTACGAAAATTGAGTTGTACGAATCTCTGATGGGTGAGATGAATGAAAGAGCCCAACGACATAAATCTGAGATAGAAGAGTTAAGAAGATGAACAACCCATAACTCCAAGAGTACATAAGGTGTATACTATCACAAAGTTTTATCACTCAGCATGCGACAGAATGTCAACAAAATGCAAGGTCATGGAGGTGCAAAAAACCATTTGTTGCAGACTCTGACACTTAAAACTAGGACAGCTGGTTCATAAACAGTCTCTCTCTGAAATGTTTGGACCCATAACAGAAAGTATTAAACAGCTCTCACATACTGTGGTGGTGCCGAATGGCTGTACAAGAAGAAGAAGGGAAGATGACAAAGAAGAGCAATACTCTGTCTCCGATTTTATAAAACGTCATAGTGCTAGTGGATTAGATACTGTATTTACGATCAGTCGAGACAGCTGTATATGCTGGAAAAGCTACATTCATGCTTAACGAAGGACACATGCATCTTGGAGGCAGGGAGTTTGAGCAGACACCTGGTTTAGTGGAGTTAATATTCCTAAAAACATTAAACCCTCAAAAGTATTTCTTGAAAGAGAAAAGATCAGATGCTGAAATATTACATATGACTAACACAAATAGGTGAGACAATACTGTAAAAGGACGATTGAAAAGGACAAACAGTACGAAATATATGAACATTATATGACCAGTGTCAAGCGTGGAACTTAGAGAAGGCCATGGCTTGACAATCAGCACACTACCTCTGGATCGTAACAAAATCATAGACCGGCTATAAATACTGATAGCATCAACCATACCAAGGAATACAGCTGATATGATTGAAATAATTCCAATCAGCTCAGAGCTTAGAGAATGAAACATGACTGGATAATAATCTGCTGAGGTCATTAGTCCCCTAGAACTTAGAACTAGTTAAACCTAACTAACCTAAGGACATCACAAACATCCATGCCCGAGGCAGGATTCGAACCTGCGACCGTAGCGGTCTTGCGGTTCCAGACTGCAGCGCCTTTAACCGCACGGCCACTTCGGCCAGCTGAACTTCACAGGCCTGCTTTCAGAATGTTCCAGTGCAGATGAGTCATAATATGTGGTTTGCATGATTTATGGCAAGCTATGAGACAATATTCACGATCTGATAAAGGGTTCAAATATGTATTAATGACCATAGATATGTATTCCAGATCTGCCTGCGCCCTCCCTTTGAAGACAATGACTGGGATGGACATTGTGCGGGTGCTTGAACAACTGCTCCAGAATAGTACGGATCAGTGTCCTGACAACATAGAGACCAACCACACAGGTGAGTTTTACAATAAGGATTTATAGTCGGTAAGGGAGCGATATTGGATTAAACCACTATTCAAGGTATTCCCACTTGAAAGCGAGTAATGTGGAGCATATGAACAGAATCATTAAGAACCATATGTGGATGCAATTCAATCTCCATAGCTCATACACGTGGCTAGACATTCTTCCACAAAAATACCGGGGTGTGTAATCGAACTGAACATTGCATGATCAGGAAGAGACTTGTATGTGACAATGGACTTCTAAATACAGTATACAATAGCATAAAAATGGTGGATCCACGCAAGTTGGTGATTTGGTGCATATTTCTAAATACAAAATAGTGTTTGAGAAGTATAGTAATAGGGTAGTGGAGTCCTCAGGACACTTTCGACATCAAATTGATATGCAAATTAATTGAATTGTAAATTACTTGCCCACAACCCGATCATGCCCACACCCACCCCCGACCACACCCACCCCCGCCCCTGACCACGCCCATCCCCACCCCTGGATGACGTCACGTGTTTTTCTCAGACTGCATGTGGAACCCAGCCCCCTCCCCACCAAGCCCCAGTTCTCTCCCCCTCCTCAACCTATCATATTGGCGGGAATTTCGAATTTTGATTTCAATTTCGAATTTTGACGGTACTTCCGAATTTTCGCTGTACAAATCAATTGTCAGTTCAGAGGACGTAATACTAACGGAAATTGTTGATGAAAATTGTCCAAAAAGTGGGAATAGGTGATGGAAATCGGAAAAAAATAATTCGGAGGACGGGAAATTGGAGAATTATGCTCAGAGAAGGACATGAATTGCATTTTGTAGGACACGGATGTTCTTGTTTAACTTCCAGTCACTTCATCGCTTCGTATAGTGCGATTGCAAAGTCATTAAGACACTCCACGGTGCACTGCTAGGCTCGTGCAGTACTACTGTAGCCTCCGCGCTACCAGCCTCCACCCCACCACCCCACATCAGGTAGCAGTCCTCACCTAGCCTTGTCAGCCCGGACCCTTCGCAGCCAGGCTGCTTTCATGAGGCCGCCTCGCGGGACACTGCAGGACACACCTACCCCACGCCTCATGGCCTGCTGTGGGCCTTTTGACATGAAAGGCGCCGCACCACATGAGATCTTAACTCTCAGCTGGCCTAATGACACAACCGCAACACATGTACAGCTTGCCCATGTGTCCGGCAATCTACTGATGACCACTCGTCTGCCTCCCAAAGAGTTCCCTAGCCCTCGACTTCCACGACACAGAGGGAGTGGCAGTCAGCAGCTGGCAATCGGCAGAAGATTATAATGTACAACGCCGCTCACAAGGCGTGTTTTTTTGTTCATATCGGTACGAAAATGGCGCCACTATATTTTCAACTATCAATAATTTCAACTACTTTTCATGGTCATCTGGTTACCTACTTTCCACATCTGAAATACATGCCCATGGCTCATTGTACATAGGAAATGTTTTAGGACTTTTGGTAGAGTAGCGAATAAGAGAAGCAAATTTTCTAGTATCAAATCTTTATCAACTTTTGCATATACATTTACATACAGAAAACAATTCTTTCTTTATTTTTGTTGCGTGTAGTTTTAATAAGGTCAAAGTTAATTTTTAACTTATAACTTAAATCCACATCTGAATCATCTATTTCTTTCTCCAGCCAGTAATTTGACAAATACAGGGAAGGTATTTTCTCGAACTCCAATATATATCTAATTTTTTCCCTGTAAACTACCCCTTTTATCGCTTTAACAATTAATTCTGTTCCTTCTGGCAGTTCTTCTAGACGACAGCATCCGAGGATTTTAAGTTTTCTTCTTATTTCCTACTTTCAAATGGTTCAAATGGCTCTGAGCACTATGGGACTTAACATCTGAGGCAATCAGTCCCCTAGACTTACAACTACTTAAACCTAACTAACCTAAGGACACCACACTCGTCCATGCCTGAGGCATCATTCGAACCTGCGACCGTAGCAGCAGCGCGGTTCCGGACTGAAGCGCCTAGAACCGCTCAGCCACAACGGCCAGCTTTCCTACTTTAGACCGTTGTTATAACACTCCACGTCCTCCTGGGTGTAAGCTGCAAGTTCTTCTGCTGCACATTCTTACGGAATTTCAAAAATTGTTCAAATGGCTCTGAGCACTATGGGACTTAACATCTGAGGTCATCAGTCCCCTAGAACTTAGAACTACTTAAATCTAACTAACTTAAGGACATCACACACATCCATGCCCGAGGCAGGATTCGAACCTGCGACCGTAGCGGTCGCGCGGTTCCAAACTGAAGCGCCTAGGACCGCTCAGCCACACCGGCCGGCTGCGGGATTTCAATACAGAACTTTAATTTTACAACTTTTGCAAACTAATTGCCAGATTGTTATTCCGTTGGTTTTAAGCTCTGAAAACGGTTGTTCTATTGCTAAATGTATGACATCGAGCCCACCACGTTTCGATATAATGTATCCATCCTTTGTAAGCAGCTCTAAGGAGACATAGAGTTTGATAAACAGATTTTTCGCGTGTTGTTTAACATAGTAAACATGCTCCAATCCGTCGTTTTCGGCCAGTACTCCAACATATGGCCACTTACCACTGCTTTCTACAGTATGCGCTATTATCTTGTATTCCACAGTCATAGCTAGATTTCTCCATACCCTGTATTTACAGCCATATGTAAACCTAGCCTGCTAATCCGCAAAAACCTCTGCCTCTTCCATTTGCAGCTTATATTCTTCCTTTATAGTAGTTGCCTTCTCTGTATACTCTAGTTTTCTATTTTTTACTTCTATTTCTTCCATTTCCAGTTTCCTTTTCCGTGCACGTAACAAATTAACTGTACTTAAACGTGTAATTTCTTTAATGGGAAATGGTTCAGTCACGTAACACATTAACTGTACTTAAAAGTGTAATTTCTTTAATGGGAAATGGTTTCAGTCTGTGTGATACATTTACTCTTTTTCTTAGGACTTGTGGAATAACGTTGCTCGCGTCAACCAATCCCAATTCTGCAATATCTATATCAGACGGTATTGTGGAGAACAGTGTTCTAGACTGAGGAAATAAGTTTCTCCCGCTTCGGGCAACATATCCGGCCGTTTCAGATCTGGGAATTCTTGTCGAGAAGAACCAAGTTCAACATGATCACTACGGAAATTAAAAACTGCTTCTGGCTTAAATTTTACGGCATGACGCAAGACTAGTTTTCTTTCAGAAAGAATCCAGGCTCTACAATAATCTTTGTAGTTGAAATATCTTCGTACCGATCGATTGTAGCACAGCTCATATAGGCTTTTGTCTGGAATTGAGGACCTTCTAATACGATTTAAGATGAAGACTTGTATTTTCAAGCTTGTATCCACAATCCTTTCGGTAGTTTGCTTCGGCTCAGCATCGAACTTGTTATCTTTTTCGCGTTCGGTCACACCATTTTGTTCAGGGTGACACGTTGAAGGAATCCTGTTCCCTTATCTACGTGCAATTCCTTAACTCTTTCGTTATTAGATAATTTATTTGCCTGCATCTAAATTTCTTAACAGCATGTCCATTAATTTGATACTCATTTAAAATTTGTTTAAACGCATCACACACTTCTTTTTTGTGTTTCAGGAAGAAAACTCTACGAAATTTACTGAAATCGTCCTATAAAATACAGAAATATCGAGCACCTCTAAACGAATTGGAGCCAACAGGTCCAGTAACATCTGCACTGATAAATCGCCGGTAACAGAGGAATGGTTTGTTTACTTGTTGTTTGAATGGTTTTCTACGCATTTGTCCTACCGCACAATAATTGCAAAATTCATCCTTCCAGGCTTCTATACTGATGTCAAGTTTCTTCAAGATGACTGAATCTTTCGTTGTCCATTTCAGAAGGTGTCACTAAGTTCACTTCATTACTATTTTCTGCTCCGACAACAAGCATGTTCAACAAGTCCAGGCCATTTTCTACCACATAGCTGTTTATTTGCTGGATCCTAACACTTTTATGGTCAAAGTTACATTTTAGCCGTTACATGTTGCTGCTATGGCTGAGAACAAACGAGCACTTGGATCATACACAAATAAAACATTGTTCACTGTAGCACTGTACCATTCATTGCTTCTTCTAACTGTGGTATCAACTATTCCGCCGCGCGGGGCAGCCGTGCGGTCTCGGGCGCCTTGTCATGGTCCGCGCGGCTCCATCCGTCGGAGGTCCGAGTCCTCCCTCGGGCATGGGTGTGTGTATTGTCCTTAGCGTAAGTTAGTTTAAGTTAGATTAAGCAGCGTGTAAGCTTAGCGACCGATGAGCTCATCAATTTGGTCCCATAAGATCTCTCCAATTTTCAACTATTCCTTGACCAATTGCATGCATATCTGTACGGGTTTATTCAACGAAATCACTTCAGGAACTTCAAATTCACTGTATGGACGAAATTACTGTTTGTTCGAAGAGGTATACACGGTCTAGTCACAATAATGTGACCACCGCTTATCTTCGACGTCGAAGTGCAATAACCACTCAAAGACGCCAATTAATTGGCACCACTAAGCGTGTCGGGGAGGCGGGGGGGGGGGGCGGAAAACAATGCAGTAGTTGTCGTAAAGTGGAAAAGGAGCAATTTATCTGACGTCCAAAAGGGCGCGGTCATTGGCTCTCGGGACAAGGGTGGAAACATTTCCGAAATGGCTAAGTTCGTTAACGGTTCGCATGGCGCCATAGTTAAAGTATACCGTTTATAACAAAATGGCGCCATCAAAAACCGGCGTCGACGCAATTGTGGTTTACCACGGACCGTAGACGACACGGGTGAACAACGGTTGCGATGTGTACAGGCGAATAGATGCGCAACTGCTCAGCAAGTGATCGCCAAGATGAACCAAGGGGCTACCAACAGACTCCTTAACGACCGTTCAGTGAATACTGCTGCGAATGGGCTTTCACAGCAAGTGCCTTATTCGTGCACCTATGCTGACTGTTGTTCATTGGCGACGAATGCTGGAATTTGCACGTCAATATCTACATCTACATATATACTCCGCTAGCAACCAAACGGTGTGTGGCGGAGGGCACAATTCGCGCCAGAGTCATATTTCACCCCCCTCCCCCCACTCCGTTCCACTCGTGGATCGCGCGAAGGAAAAACGACTGTCTGAACGCCTCAGTACGAGCCCTTATTTCCCTTATCTTTGATTCGTGATCATTGCACAATTTGAAGCCGGCCAGTGTGGCCGAGCGGTTCTAGGCGCTACAGTTTGGAACCGCGCGACCGCAACGGTCGCAGGTTCGAATCCTGCCTCGGGCATGGATGTGTGTGATGTCCTTAGGTTTGTTAGGTTTAAGTAGTTGTTAGTTCTAGGGGACTGATGACCACAGCAGTTAAGTCCCATAGTGCTCAGAGCCATTTGAACCACAATTTGAAAGTTGGTGGTAATAATATATGCTCTACATCCTCGGTGAAGACCGGATTTCGGAATTTAGTGAGCAGCCCCTTCTGTTTAGCGCGCCGTCTATCTGCAAGTGTGTCCCACTTCAAACTTTGTATGAGATTTGTAACGCTCTCCCGATGGCTAAATGTACCAGTCACGAATCTTGTCGCTCTTCTTTGAACCTTCTCAATCTCTTGAATCAGACCCAACTGGTAAGGGTCCCATACAGACTGGACGAACTAACGTATTGTAAGCTATTTCCTTTGTTGAAGGACTGCTTCGCTTCAGGATTCTACCAATAAACCGCAATCTAGAGTTCGCCTTACCCGTTACTTGTGTAATCTGATCATTCCATTTGAGATCATTTCGAATAGTCACACCCAGATACTTGACGGACGTTACCGCTTCCAAGGACTGGGCATTTATTTTGTACTCGTACATTAATGGGGATTTTCGCCTTGTTATACGCAGTAGTTTACACTTACTAATATTGATAATACTGAGAGATAACTGCCAGTCGTTACACCACGCATGTATTTTCTGCAAATCCTCATTGATTTGTTCACAACTTTCGTGTGATACTACTTTCCTGTAGACTACAGCATCGTCTGCAGTCTAAGGCCGCTGTCAATACCACCAACCAGATCGATTATGTAAATCGTAAAAAGCAGAGGACCTATAACGCTGCCCTGGGGCACACTTGAAGTTACGCTTGTTTCTATTGAAGTCACCCCGTTCAGGACGACATACTGCTCCCTGTCTGTTAGAAAACTTTCTATCCAACCGCATATGTCATCGGATAGACCGTAAGCGAGCACTTTTTGTAGCAAGCGACAGTGCGCAACTGAGTCGAACGCCTTTCGAAAGTCGAGAAATATGGTATCAATCTGGGAGCCGGTATCTAGAGCCTGTTGTAAATCATGCACAAATAATCGCCAACAGGACGACCGCCGAGTGGCGATAGGTTGCCTGTTCGGATGAATCACGTTTTATGCTCCATCGGACGAATGACCACTGGCGTGTATGGCCCTGCAACAATCGCCGGAATGGTCCAGACATGAGGAGGGGGCGTTACTGTCTGGGGAATGTTTCCGTGGAATTCCCTGCGCGAAATCGTCATTGCGGAAGGCACAATCAATCAACATAAATACGTATCTATCCTTGGGGACCATGTCCACCCCAATGCAGTTTGCTTTTCCTCTACATCTTCATCTACATGGTTACTCTGCAATTCACACTTAAGTGTCTGGCAGAGGGTTCATCGAACCACGTTCAAACTACTTCTCTACCATTCCACTCTCGAATGGCGCATGGGAGAAAGGAACAGCTAAATCTTTCCGTTCGAGCTCTGATTTCTCTTATTTTATTATGATGATCATTTCTCCCTACGTAGGTGGGTGCCAACAAAATATTTTCGCATTCGGAAGAGAAAGTTGGTGATTGAAATTTCGTAAATAGATATTGCCACAAAGAATACCGCCTCTGTTTCAGTAACTGCCACCCCAACTCGCGTATCATATCAGTGACACACTCATCCCTATTGCGCGATAACAGAAAACGAGCTGCCCTTCTTTGCACTTTTTCGATGTCCTCCGTCAGTCCTACCTGGCAAGGATCCCACACCGCACAGCAATATTCCAGCAAAGAACGGACAAGTGTAATGTAGGCTGTCTTTTTGGTGGGTTTGTCGCATCTTCTAAGTGTTCTGCCAACAAAGCGCAGTCTTTGTTTCGCCTTCCCCACAATATTATCTATGTGGTCTTTCCAATTTAAGTTGCTCGTAATTGTAATTCCTAGGTATTTAGTCGAATTGACAGCCCTTAGATTTGTGCGATTTATCTTATACCCAAAATTTATCGGATTTCTTTTAGTACCCATGTGAATGGCCTCGGACTTTTCTTTTTTTAGTGCAAATTGCCACTTTTCGCACCATGCAGAAATTCTCTCTAGATCATTTTGTAATTGGAATTGATCGTCTGATGATTTTACTAGACGGTAAATTACAGCGTCATCTGCAAACTATCTAAGGGGGCTGCTCAGATTATCACCTAAATCATTTATGTAAATCAGGAACAGCAGATGGACTATGACACTACCTACTCGATGATTTACCTCTGTCATCGCGAACTGTGACCTCTCTGAGAGGAAATCACGAATCCAGTCACACAACTGAGACGACACTCCTTATGGACGCAATTTGATTAATAGTCGCTTGTGAGGAACGGTATCAAAAGCCTTCCGGAAATCTAGGAATATGGAATCGATCTGAGATCCCTTGTCGACAGCACTCATTACTTCATGGGAATAAAGAGCTAGCTGCGTTGCACAAGAACGATATTTTCTGAGTCCGTGTTAGTTATGTATCAATTAGTTATTTTCTCCAAGGAGATTCATAATGTTCGTATACAAAAATGGTTCAAATGGCTCTGAGCACTATGGGACTCAACATCTGAGGTTCAAATGGTTCAAATGGCTCTGAGCACTATGGGACTTAACATCTATGGTCATGAGTCCCCTAGGACGTAGAACTACTTAAACCTAACTAACCTAAGGATATCACACAAATCCATGCCCGAGGCAGGATTCGAACCTGCGACCATAGCGGTCACGCGGTTCCAGACTGAAGCGCCTAGAACCTCACGGCCACACCGGCCATCAGGTTCGAATACAGTATATGCTCCGAAATCCTACTGCAAATTGAGGTAAGTGATATGGGTCTGTAATTCAATGGGTTACTCCTATTTCCCTTCTTGAATACTGGTGCGACCTGTGCTACTTTCCAGTCTTTAGGACTATGTTCACTATCAGAAGGACAATGCAACATGTCACACAGCTCGCAGTGTAAGTGCGTGGTTCGCAGAGCATCAGGATGAGTTCACCATACTCCTCTGGCCACCAAATAACCGAATTAAAACCCAGTTTAGAATCTGTGGGACCATCTCGATCGGGGTGTTCGCACCGTGAATCCTCAGTCGTGAAACCTCGGGCAGCTGGTCGCAGCACTGGAGTCGGCATGGTACGACATCCCTGTCGTTACTCTCCAGAACCTCAATGACTCTCTTCCTGTAGGTCTGTGCTGGAGAAGGTGGTCATTCAGGCTTCTGATAGGTGGTCACATTAATGTGACTAGACTATGTACTCGTAGCACCACTCTCACATCATCTTTTATTTGCATCGACATAGTTTCCTATAGACGCACCCATGAATCGAGAAGTATGTATTCGCCCACTTTCTCTCTATTGCTCTTACAAGTGTTCCATTGACACTCGTCCGCCCAATGACCTAGATGGTTGCATTTATTATACGGATATTTTTGCTTCGCTCACGTCTTTGACAGATTCACCTGACTGTTACTTTGTTTTTACACTACTGGCCATTAAAACTGCTACACCAAGAAGAAATGCAGATGATGAACTGGTATCCATTGGCCAAATATATCATACCAGAACTGACATGTGATTACATTTTCACGCAAAAAATGGTTCAAAAGTCTCTGAGCACTATGGGACGTAACAGCTATGGTCATCAGTCCCCTAGAACTTAGAACTACTTAAACCTAACTAACCTAAGGACAGCACACAACACCCAGTCATCACGAGGCAGAGAAAATCCCTGACCCCGCCGGGAATCGAACCCGGGACCCCGGGCGTGGGAAGCGAGAACGCTACCGCACGACCACGAGCTGCGGACATTTTCACGCAATTTGGGTGCATAGATCCTGAGAAAACGGCCTTAATACGCCTGGGCATTGAGTCAAACAGAGCTTGGATGGCGTGTACAGCAGCTTCAACACGATACCACAGTTCATCAAGAGTAATGACTGGCGTATTGTGACGAGCCAGTTGTTCGGCCATCATTGAATAGACGTTTTCAACTGGTGAGAGACTTGGAGAATGTGCTGGCCAGGTGAGCAGTCGAACATTTTCTGTATCCAGAAAGGCCCGTACAGAACCTGTAACATGCGGTCGTGCATTATCCTGCTGAAATGTAGGGTTTCCCTGGGATTGAATGAAGGGTAGAGCTACGGGTCGTAACCCATCTGAAATGTAACGTCCACTGTTCAAAGTGCCATCAGTGCGAACAAGAGGTGACCAGAATGGCGATGACGAATACAGGCTTCCAATGTGCGTTCACCGAAATCGCCAAACGCGGATGGAACCATCATGATGCTGTAAACAGAACTTCGATTCATCCGAAAAAATGACGTTTTGCTATTCGTGTACCCAGGTCCGTCGTTGAGTACACCATCACAGGCGCTCCTGTCTGTGATGCAGCGTCAAGGGTAACCGCAGCCATGGTCTCCGAGCTGATAGTCCATGCTGCTGCAAACGTCGTCGAACTGTTCGTGCAGATGGTTGTTGTCTTGCAAACGTCCCCATCTGTTGACTCAGGGATCGAGACGTGACTGCACGATCTGTTACAGCCATGCGGATAAGATGCCTGTATATCGACTACTAGTGATACGAGGCCGTTGGGATGCAGCACGGCGTTCCGTATTACCCTCCTGAACCCACCGACTCCATATTCTCCTAACAGTCATTGGATCACGACCAACGCGAGCAGTAATGTCGCGATACGATAAACCGCAATCGCGAAAGGCTACAATCCGACCTTTATCAAAGTCGGAAACGTGATGGTACGTATTTCTCCTCCTTACACGAGGCATCACGACAACGTTTCACCAGGCAACGCCGGTCAACTGCTGTTTGTGTATGAGAAATCGGTTGGAAACTTTCCCCATGTCAGCACGTTGTAGGTGTCGCCACCGGCGCCAACCTTGTGTGAATGCTCTAAAAAGCTAATCGTTAGCATATCACAGCATCTTCTTCCTGTCGATTAAATTTCGCGTCTGTAGCACGTGATCTTCGTGGTGTAGCAATTTTAATGGCCAGTAGTGTATTAGAAATGACAAATGCAGTTGTTCTGGTTGTAGGCCCTTCATTATTCGCACAATTCAATAGCACAGAGCTTTTCAAAAAGTAAATTCGAACTCTGATTTTCTGATGACATCGTGTCCCTGAGATCTTTAAAAATCGTATTATTTTTCCAGTGTAGAGAATATCCGATCATTTAATATTCTTTCAGATATCACGCACATGTTTCCTTAATGCAGCATTAAGATCTACAAATACAATGGTCATTTCAAAATTTCTGCCCACTGTAAGACAGAACTGAAGAAAATAATGTATTTTGCAAAATACCTTCACAGGCCTTCAATATAATCCCCATTCTTGCTCATGACAGCTTCCTAACGTTTTGGTAATTTCCCTATTCCGGATAAGGCAGCTTCATTGTTGGGCTGTCTGATTACTCGGGTCACCTCACTGGAAGACTCATTAGCTGCACCAAACCGCTTTCCAGGAAGTTGTTCCTTCAGTTTGGGAAACAAATCAAAGTCCGGTGGACTTAAATCAGGACTGTATGGTCGGAGGGAAGGTATTTCTCATCCATATTTGCCGAGCGTTTCTCTCACTGGTAGAGCAATAAGCGGTCTTCCATTATCGTGCAAACTGAGGATAGCAGCATCAAGCATGTCAGACCTCTTTTGACGAAACTTCGGGCGCAAAACATTTTGCAGAAAGAGCTTACAGTACGCACCTATTGCAGACGCCCCTCAGGGGCACTCTCCTTGTAGCTACGACTCCATTCAAGTCATACGTGAAGATCATCGTCAGTTTCACCTTTGATTGCTGGCGCACAATTTTTTTGGTGTGCAGAGTCGGAACTTTTCCGTTGCGACGACTGGAGCTTCTGTTCTGGCTCAAAATCTCGTATACAAGTTTCATCAAGTGCAACAATCCTTTTCGGAAACTGTTCTTCTGTCTGATAACCTTTCTTCCGCCCTTCTTTTGCAGCCCGCATCTCGTGGTCGTGCGGTAGCGTTCTCGCTTCCCACGCCCGGGTTCCCGGGTTCGATTCCCGGCGGGGTCAGGGATTTTCTCTGCCTCGTGATGGCTGGGTGTTGTGTGTTGTCCTTAGGTTAGTTAGGTTTAAGTAGTTCTAAGTTCTAGGGGACTTATGACCACAGCAGTTGAGTCCCATAGTGCTCAGAGCCATTTGAACCATTTTTGAACCTTCTTTTGCAACATGGTTTCTCCTCTTCTCTCAGATCATGCGGAGCCCATCTAGCAGCAACTTTTCTCATCTTTAACTTTTCAGTTATGATTCCGTAAACTGAAGTGACAGACATGTTGCCCTCATATGCAGTTTCATGGCGTGTTTTGAATGGATCCTCTCTCAAGATTTCATTAACAATAACCTGAGACCTGTAGTCTGTTGGAGTTAACGTCCTTCCACTTCCTGGGTTGTCCTCAGTGCTTACTCGACGTTTACAGTAAAGAGCAGACCACCGCGTACTGTGTTACGATCCACAATAATATTCTCACACACTTCTCTCAGAGCGTTGTCAACTTCCGTTGGGTTCTTTCCACGTGTCATCCGACCTGGCTCGGTTTCAGCTTCCATTTAAAAACTGATTACTCACGACACAGCCACACGAACCAGCAAGCGAATATACGAACGTCACGTCTAAGGCCTGGCTCACAACAGACATGAATTTCAACTTCATCGAGCTACTGTGATGGTCTCGTATGCACAGCGTGCGGGACTTTTGAAATGACCCTCTTAACTTTTCCAACTTAGCTACATGTTCATTTTGTACATGCTCGTAATTTGTTCCGTATTTCTTTAGCATTACTGCTCGTCAACATAAGGTCAACAACTGTTTGCTATCCGGATTGCTCCTTTCGTATAGTATTCTGCGCACGCTGTATTTTGTTCACTTGCCAGTTACTATAGCAATTCCACATGTTCGGCTGCATCGCTAACCCTCGAGCGATCGCCGTTCATTAATTTGTTCTGAATTCTTACTAGTTATTGTTGGATTGCTGGCGGTTCGACCTATCTTCAAGCTCGACATGTGTTACTTATCTGTATTTTCTGAAATTGTAGAGAAAAGACGTTGGCAATAATTGCATTTTGTTTTTATCCTTGCTCTGTTTGATGTACAGAGTCAACCACGTGACTGGTAATGTAAGACATTTTTTATTAATTATTTATACCATCGTTTTTATGGGTTAAAATCTTTCTTTATCAAATGAGTTTCATTTTTGTTTGTACTTATACGATTCGTTTCAAAACAGAGTTGTCAGAAGAGGAAGTTGAAAAACTTCTAAATGACGATTCCGACGTCAGCTTGTATTCTGAATTTGACTGGTTCGACTGGTAGGAAGGACAAATAAGAAATAGCGATCACAACAGTGAAAACTTCATGAAGAAGAAGATGTTGATATCGACGATTTTGATTTTATTTGTTCGAAAATGTTCAAATGTGTGTGAAATCTTATGGGACTTAACTGCTAAGGTCATCAGTCCCTAAGCTTACACACTACGTAACCTAAATCATCCTAAGGGGAAACACACACACACACACACACACACACACACCCATGCCCGAGGGAGGACTCGAACCTCCGCCAGGACCAGCCGCGCAGTCCATAACTGCAGCGCCCTTAGACCACTCGGCTAATACCGCGCGGCTTTCAGTTGTTAGTCTTTTGTTGGTAAAGATGGTAAAACTAAGGGTCCACGGACAGCATAATAGCCAAAACAGCAAAAACGCCCTCAAAAAACATAATGAATATCCTTCCTGGCCCAAAGATGCCTGCTAAGGGTATTGCAAAGGAAGTGACGATGCTCAACAAGATTATTAGTGAGGACATGATTGGTTCACTTACCGAATACACTAACTTGGATGTTAGAAAGCTGATTTCACAAAACAACTATTCTAGAGAGAGGGATGTAAAGAAGACTTCGAAGGTAGAGATCTGTCCCCTTATTGGACCCCCTTTTTTAGGTTGGCTTGAAGTGCGGAAATAAAACTACTGAAGAACTTTGAAGTAATGATGGCACTGGTATGATGATTCTCAGAGCGTGTATGTCATAAAACAGTTCTTATTTCTTCTCATATGTGTGAGATTTGATGGCAAAGTGACACGAAGACAAAGGCATGAGAAAGATAAATTAGCAGCGATCGGTCATATTTGGATAAATTTGTTACACATTTTAAGGAAAGCTATAGTTGGGAGAGTTTGCAGCCACAGATGAGATGCTGACACCTTTTATACAAAGATGTTTGTTCGTTCAGTATATACCAAACAAATCAGCCAAGTATGGCTTGAATTATTTGCTTTTTGCGATACCAAAACATTCTGCACAGTATCAATTGAGTTATATTGTGGAACACAATCAGATGCCCTTACAAGGGGTCAAACGAAGCATATGTTATTTTGCATCGACTAGCAGAAACTCCGAATGCATCCAGTCGGAATATTATTTTTTATAATTGGTATACTAGTTATCCATTAGCAATCTCACTTTTGCAGAAACACATCACTTGCATTTGAAGTCTGAAAAAAAATACAATAAAAATAACACCGAAATCCTTCCTCAATTTCTACCACTGAAATCCTGAAACAACGGGTCTTCACTGTTTGGACACCGGAAAGATATCACAATGGTGTCATATGTGTTAAAAAAACAAATAAATAAATAAATGTGTTGTTCTGTTTAGTACCACGCACAATGAAGGCACAACTGATGAAGGAAGCAATGAACCACAGATTATCATGGGCCAGAACTCACGATAAAGGGAGGACATAACTCAGTCCAGCAGATGTGCAGTAAATACTCATGGCTCGTGTGACTAGGAGATGGACAACGGCTGCGTCATTTGCTTTACGAAATACCGCTGAGATCAATGGCCAAATATAGTTTCAGTCCAATGCAGGAAACCCAAGAAAACCAAGGAGGATATTTTTGAAACCGCTGGCTCAACTATTTACGAACGCTCATTTAGTTTCAAGCTCCCATATTCCTGTACTGCCAAATGACCTCAAAATATTTTTGGCAGCTTATGAATTGGAAGAACATCGACAATTGGAAGAGCCTCTGACTAAAAAGAAGAGTTGTTGCATTTTGTACGGCAGAAAAAAGCATTTGTTGTCAGTGTAAAATTTTTGTGGGAGAAAAGCATTCTTCCATTGTCTGCGAAAAGTTGCTTGTAAAACTGTGGATGAGAAAGAGGAACAGGATGAGTAAAATTTGTGTGTACATAATAGCAATAAAAATACATCTAATAAGTAACCCGAATATGAAACGAAAAATGCTGTAGAAGTAATATGCACTGCGAGATAAAGGCAGGCCAAGTGTGATGCGAGATTATTACATGTGCTAGAAATTCGTTAAATAAAAGCGTACGATATTTTTATTAGATTTTTATGTTACCTATTAGGAAGAAATATATATGTAAGTCAAAACAAAATTAAGATAATTTTTTTTCAGTACCAGGCATATTAAGGCAGTATTTTCCGGTCCTCTGAAGAACGCGATGGCTGGTCGACAGAGTCAACCACGCTACCACTGACGCTACAACAGCTGACGCGATCGCTCGAGAGTTAGATTTTCGAGTTCTTAAGAACGAAGCACTGCAGAGTTGTGCTACTTCCATTTTGTCCAGTCGTGAGGTTCTTCAAGTTTGTCAATATTCACCTTATAATCGCCATTCGAACCCATATACTTACAGAAAGTTCTTGCTACCCTATGACTCGTTTAAGAAGAAGAAAGAGAAAAAAATCTGTTTACAAGCACATCTCGAATTTCTTCATTTTCCCTTAAAACCTTATTTTGTTCATTTTGACTTTGCCTGGACCCATAATCTATTTAATTAATAACTTTACTCAAGACAGTTACGTTTATGATCGATTTATTCGCAAGTTACGAAAGTTTCAGTCACAAAACGAATTACAAACCGTTTAAAAAAATCAAGGATATTTTTAAAAAATGCTATGGGAGAGCAGTTTACTTGTAAAAACACATACAGCGTTACGGCAATTGTCCCTGTTTATCCGGTGTATATACACGGCGGTGCTGCCAAACTAACCAAGCTTCAGTCACTTTATCGGCTAAGTTTTTTAAGCCTTTGCGTATCTGTTGTTCTGTAGTTGTTACAAGATACAGAACAAGGGACAGAAAGACGTCTGTTTCGACTAATTAATTTGAATGCCACTAGTTCCAGTCTTAAAAGACGTGTGATTTGATTCCCTGCGCGCCTTTGTGAACCACTATCGAGGATTTTAGAATGTTTCTTTACTATTTCCTGGTGCCTACCCACTTTTAGAAATATAGCAGGAACACAGTCACCAATTCAACTAAGCGTAGTGAGTTCTTCACTAGCGCAGGAGCTGACGGATCAGTAAAACTTGGAATTGGTACTATTAATTCAAAGGAACTAGTCTGATATCCCAAAATCTCTTCGAACACAATAGCCTGATATCCTTGTCCACAGTTCCTTATTCCGATTTTGCCGTTGTTTTCTTATGTTTGCTCCGCTGTCATGACTCGACTGTTCCTCGAACATCATTTTTCTTCACTTTTCTCAAAAAGTGATTTTATGCTCTGTTTCAGTGTCGCAATTACAGATGCTGCGCAAAAATTTAACAACGAAAGTAGAACTATGTCATGGAAACGCTTTCCTGTTTGTTATGTATACTCTGTTGCTGAAACAGGGGAATATCGCTGTTGACACGGTGCGTCATGAAGTTCCTTCGGGTTGTCCACAGATGGCGTTCGTATCGACTTCAGGAAAGCTCAATAAGCAGTGCAGCGCAGCGTAGTGCCTTGACGCTGAAGTTAGGGCACACGTAAATTTTAATTGCCCTACAACTCTTCGGATCTGTAGTCACAGAGATTTTCCCAATAAGTCCTTTGTTGTTCTCGATTTGTGTAAAAGGTTTAGGAAACAACCAGCAAAACCTCGATTCTGTAAAGAATCGAAATCACAGTTTAAAACAGCTTCAAACATCTGATTGCTTTACAAATGAGTTAATTTTTAAATATTTGACGGTAAGCATGTAAGCGAGAAAAAGTTTACAGAAGATTTGAAACTATGTTTATTGGAAGTCGCTAATTACTCTCATTATCAAATACTCGATGAGCAGGCCTATAGTCTGGATTACTCGTTTTTCCTTTTAAGCAGTTTTTCACGCATCACAATGTTTATTACTCGTGAGCTATGTTCAAAATGGTTCAAATGGCTCTGAGCGCTATGGGACTCAACTGCTGAGGTCATTAGTCCCCTAGAACTTAGAACTAGTTAAACCTAACTAACCTAAGGACATCACAAACATCCATGCCCGAGGCAGGATTCGAACCTGCGACCGTAGCGGTCCTGCGGTTCCAGACTGCAGCGCCTTTAACCGCACGGCCACTTCGGCCGGCGTGAGCTATGTGTCATACAGTAATATAATTTTACACGTACATTCAATGGTATATGTGGATGCTCTCTGCAAAATGTGTTGCGAATAGAGTTTGTAGTAAAGAAGTAATAAATTAAAAGTGATGCCTGATGCGGCAGTTTTTCTGGATGAACAGCGAAAATGTAATAAGCGAGAAACTTATTTCATCGTTTTGTGGTGGGTACCAGCGAGAGAAAGTTTCGTAAATGTTTGAAGTTATGTGAAAAGTTCGTTGCAAGTCAGTAAGTGCTCTAGTTCTTAAACACTGAGTGAATGTAGTCTAGGTATTGTGCGCGCATTGAGTTACGTTGTCTCGAGCCATATACAGTATACTGTTTCTAACTTTAACACTTGTTTTATTGTGTGGATCTTTTGATGTAAGATGATACCCCTTACTGATTAGATTATGAAAGTATTGTGTGTGAAGTTCATTCCAAGTCACTAACGGCTTCCATTTTCAAACATCGAATGAATATGGTACAGGTATTTTCGCGCACTGAGTTACGTTCCATCAAGACATATACACTGCTTCTAACTGTAACATTTGTTTCCTTGTTAAACTTTTGATGTAAGATTATACGTCCAAATGAGTAGATTAGGAAAACATTTTAAATTTAAATTTGGTCAATAAAAACACGAAATACTGAAAATAAAATTTTTGTTGCCTCTGGAAGCCATTAGATAGACAACTTGCAGCTGGTTCAGCGTGCCATGAACTGGGTTAGCCGTTCATTATGGGCAAAGTCGTTCATCCTTGCGGACTAGTACACTGGTGATCGCTCTTTTTTGGGAACCGTTAATTTTTGCTCGTTCACTGTGCTTGGTATACGTTTCTCATGAAAAAGGCGCCAAGAGGGGGCACTTGCCTCCCCCCTGGAGTACAGAGCTTTTATTCATAACAGAATTCTCACACACTTCTAATTTTCGTGAGTGTGCAAAACATCTCGTTTGGCCAACTGTAGCGTTATGTGACTGATCCCAGTGAAATAAGGTGGCGCACGAAAAACCGGCCCCGAGTACAGACTGCTCGCCAATTACGCACGATTTGTTGACCGCTACGAGAAGAATAGACAAAAATGTAATAATTAAGCAGTGAAGAAATAACATGGAAGCTAATGCAAACAACTTCGAAACAATAGATGACGATTGGTAAGCGACTATGAACAGCTAGTAGTCGGGGCCGATTTTTCGAGCGCCACCCTGTACCAATGAAATAATGTGTAGGAGTTATCATATTGTCTTTACAAAATGTGACACCATACACTCGATTAGGAAGCACGGGCTTCATTCGGTAGTAAGTCTGTCTGCCTTCCATAACAATGAACACGCTCTTTTACCTTGGATCAAAGAAAGGCTAATGTGTGCCGTGCCGAAGTCCTTTGCATGTGTAATAACAAAAAATCTTGCCTTTTTACAAGTATTTCTTCTGCTGTTCATCGAAATAGTGAAGTAAGATGATACGCCATTTTGTTACCAGAAAAGATGTATTACATACCACATAATTTGTATGTAATATACGTAATTATAAAATACATTTTAATAACCGGTCGTGGACGCTGAATAGAATATGAAAAGAACCAGAAGTTCAGAGTTCAAAAAAGGTTTGAAACATATCTAGAATGGGCATGTGAAGAGGACAGAACGAACAACAAAAACTCGATACTGAACTATGAGCAGTCGGCAGTGGAACTGCGACGAGTGGCCACGCGAAGAAGGACGAGTCCGGCCGAGCGATACCGAGACCGAGACGGACGGGAACGGGGCTGAGACTGGAATCAAGACCGGCCGACGTGCCGTTCGCGAACGAGACCGACCGTTTCCCGTTCTCGGGAACTATAAGTAGAAAGCCGCGTCCGAGAGCGAGACAGACAGGAATGGGACCGAGCCTGGAATGAGACCGGCCGACGTGCTATTGAGGAACGTGACCGACCGTTTCTTGTTCCTGGGAACTATAAGAAGAAAGCCGCGACCGAGACCGAGACAGACGGGAACGGGACCGAGGCTGGAACGAGACCAGCCGACGTGCCGTTTGGGAACGAGACCGACCGTGTCCCGTTCCTGGGAACTATAAGTAGAAAGCCGCGACCAAGACCGAGACAGACGAGAATGGGACCGAGCCTGGAACGAGACCGGAGGACGTGCCGTTGAGGAACGAGACCGACTGTTTCCCGTTCCCGGGAACTGTAAGTAGAAAGCCACAACCAAGTGAACTATGAAAGACCGTTGCTTAGAATTAGTTCCTCGGTCGTTCCGTTCACCTTGGTGAACCGTTCCTTTGGACCCGTTAGTTCACGAACTACCAATCTCTTGTTCAGTAATGTATATCTGCACGGGCTTGTTATACTGTGATTATGGCGTGATTTACTATATAGTTAAGGATGGTGTGAAAAATTGCAATAGATCCAACATGATAAAAAGTGCGATGTCCTCAACGTAAGTACTGCATTAATTCCGCTGAACTTCAGTTGCATGGTAAACGATAAATATTTAGAGATTGAGGCTTCGACTAAATTGGTGTAGGGACTAAGTTAAGTAGAATCGATTACACAGGAAATGCAGGGAAGACGAACAAAAGAAAGTGCTTGTTCACAGACCACTTAGGAGGTGCACATGAAATCCACAAAGAAGCTCCTTTATACACTAATCTTGTCCGTCGTCTTCTAGAGTATTGTGCAATACAGTAATCCTTTCCAGCGAACGTCGACAGAGGACACTGAAAAAGTTAAAAGAGTGGCAGCTTGTTTTGTGTTATGACAAGCAGGGGAGACTGTGTCACAGATGTGATAAGTGACTTGGGGTGGGAATCATTAAATCAAAGCGTTTTGCATTGCGGCAAAATCTTTATATGAAATCGACAGCTTTGTCCTCCGACTGCCGAAATATTAAATAGCCTTTTCCTTACAAAAGAGTGTGGCAGTGGTGGTCTAGCGGGTAGAGGGCTAGACTCACCGTGACGGTTGCGAGTTTAATCCAGTGTAACAGTGGCGATCTTTCCCCTTCCAGTCCCTCCAGCCCAGGTATATGCAGTCTGCAATGAAACTGAATATCGTGTATTTTTCCTGGATGTAAAAGGATGACACGGCGATGGGCTCGCAACCTTCCTTCTCCTAGTGCCATCGCGAACCTGCAGTCAGACCACAAGCCTGCCCAAGGGTTCAGCATCAGACTTTACTTTTACCCCTTACAAGAGCGGATATTGGAGAGAGTAACGGTGAAGATATAGTTTGGAAGTGATGTCTTGCACCCAGTGCCAATCACTCAAATGCGAAACTGCAGAACAACCGTGCAGATGTACATGTAAATGAAGTCTGACTCCATGGCTTTGTGGGTAACACTCGCCATTTTCTTCCATTGCAATGTAGAGGTTCTAAATTTGGCTCTAAGGTGCCTACAACCTTCCTCTTTAAAGGTCCAATAGCGTGGGGTCTTGAGATGTATCCTCATGCTCGGTGACGTTTCAGGCAGCAAAGTCTCGACACGTGCCGTAAACAGACCAGAGATTAAATGTTCATCTGACGTGTAAGGTGGGTTAATGATGTCACATTGGTACCACATTTCACCATAATTCCTCCCAATGTCGCTGTCGATATGTTGCACCTACCTATACCTACCGCCTCACGTTCTCTTGATTCCTCTGCGACGGATGTCAGAACCGCAACATACAGTGTAGTAATCACGCGGTTTTCTTATGGGTGGCTGAGGAAGACTTTAGGATACACCGCTGCTTAGAATAGACACGAAAAGACTTCAGAAGGCGTCATAAAGGGCGTTGATTCTCACAAATTTCACCGTCAGAAACACCATTTTGCAGCACTAAGTGCAACAGGACATCGTTCTTGACAAGCTTTCACACTGCTAACACCCCCCCCCCCCAGGCCCCCCCTTCCCCCCAATCTGCCGCGGACGACTCGACCCTACTCTAAGGATATATAGGGGCTGCAACCTCACTCAACGTGATCTCAACCCTATGGAAAGCAGTGTGACCATAATTTCCCACCCTATCAGGATGGAGGCACTACACCCGTTCAGAACAATTTGACGAAACTTGAACGTCATCTGAAGCAGAACAGGATTTTAATGCTTTTTCATCCCTCGCTTTTTGCGCTCTCGTGTGACGTGTGCAACTGGGGGAGGGAGGAAGGGGGGGAGGGGGGCGGGCGAGTAGCGACATTGACGCGCACTTGAAGAAAACGGTTGTTTCCCTCTAAGGCCCCCAGTTTAGCAACATCCTCGATGCCCCCCGCGTGTCTTTGCTGGGCACTATAAAAATGTCCCTGTATGAAGCCCGTCTTTCACCAATACCTAGGCGCCGGCGGGTTAGGCAACCCTTTCGAAAGTAATTTAGCTGCCATAAGGTGAAACAATTAACTTGTTTCCCCTACCACAAAGTTCAGCAAGTTCCATGTTACAACTCATTTTCTCGAACTCCAACACGAAACACACACGATCAGAACGCACCAGAATATCACATGCAACTGTTTCTCACAGGAAACGCTCAATACGACCCCGCCCGCGGGCTTTGATACGTACGTCAACCCGTCGTCGCAGTGAATCTCGGATGCGCTGATGTATCCCCTGCAGTATTGCGTATGGTTTTGCAGCCTTCCATAATACGGGCACTGAAACTATGAAAATCTTGCACTCGGGTCCCATACACAGGAGCTATCAAATGCCCCCACAGATAAGAGCCCAGTGGGTTTAGGTCCGGAGACCAGGCCATTGGTCCATCTCTACTTATCCATCCGTCACCTAATCTACTACTTAGAAGCTGACGGACATTATTACTAAAATGAGGAGGTGCTCCACAGCGCATGAAGTACATGTTTTCTCTCACAGATACAGGCACACCTACTAGCATATCAGGCAGAACATTCTTTGCGAAATTATAACTTGGTTCTTTGAGCATGGGTGGAAGAAAGTGAGGCTCTGCCAAACAGTTACCAACAATGCCGGCCCAAATACTGACAGAAAATCTTTGTTGATGACTTGCTTCAACAATTGCGTGAGGATTGACGCCTGCCCATACACGCCGATTATAAAAATTTACAATCTGATCTTGGTGGCACTCGTTGGAAAAAATGAGTTGTAACTTGGAAACAAAACGTTAACATAATTTCTTCCTCTACAAGTGTCCTGCAGTTTGTGCCGTAAACATCTGTTGCAGCCTTTATCTGCACTATCACCTTATTCTTCAACTATGTAAATGCTAACGTAGGTATAAGTGTACTATATTGCTCATTATATCAATTTGTGATCACATTAATATTTTCGACCTTCTAAATTGCATCCATCTCCTTAAGTTAACGAATCTTCGAGGTACAACAAGACCATTACATCATGGCGACAGCACATTAACTATGCTTTGGCGGGTCAACACAGAAACCTCTGATATAAATGGCTCACTGCTAAAATATCCCAGGATGATGAATGTCCGTTTCTTTGCATTGGGGCATTCTCGCATTTTCGTACTGAGCTGTTTGACGGGTGGAATCAGCTGCACGAAACTGTTGTGGAACTGCTTGGTCATTCTATAGAATGCTATGAAGTTCGATTGTGTCTATCGCTTGCAGCTCCTTCTCTGCTACAAATAACGCACAGTGTACTTTCTCTGGATGGAGAGATGAACCCTCAACATTCTTCATTTTTTAATGCGCCTGTTCTCGGACCTTGAATCAGTACTCGACACACCCAGTGTACTTAAAGTATGCTTTGGGCGTAATTGCAATCAGTACCCCATATCACAGGATTTATCAACCGAGGAAAATCGCCCGAACATGTAAAATGGTATAAAATGTTACAAATTGTCAGAGAATTATCTGTAGAGAATGACGGGTAATATGCTATTTGTACAAATATCGAGAGAGAGCAATAAAAGTGGTAGACCAGCACAAACGTTCTGGAATTACTCGTAAAATGGTCGTAAGACAAGGATGAAGTATTTTTCCACTACTGTTCAACTTGTACACTGTAAAGGCAATGACGGAAAAAGGATCAGAAATAGAATTAAAAATCATAGTGAAAGGATATCAATGATAAAGTTATTTGTTGTCATTGCTGTCCCCAGTGGATGTGAGGAATAATTACAAGACCTGTTTAATGGAGTGAACAGTCTATTCAAAACAAAATATGGATAAAAGGAGACCAAAGCAAGACGAAAGTAATGCTGATTAGGCAGAAATGAGATTAATGATAAATTCGTCATCAAAACTGGGGGCCAGGAAGAAAACAATGATAAATTAATCAACAAAATAGGGAAGCACGGAATGGTCGCAATGGAGGAATTTTGCTACCTTTGAAGCAAAATAACAAATGGATGGTGTAAGAAAGAGACCGACACAGGCAAAGACAACATTCCCTGCTGAAGTCTACTAGTAGGTAACATAAATCTCGAGGAACAAATTTCGAAAATGTTGTACGTCTGTAGGCTGGCACTCAGTGGAAGTGACAGTAGGAAAATCGGAAAGAAAGATACCAGAGCTTTTGAAATGTTGCGGCTGATAAGATAAAAAATGAGGTTCTCCGCAAGAAATAAATAAATCAAAAACACTAAGCAGAAAGGGTTTGATAGCACATGTGTTAAAGACAAAAGGTAATTGCTACGGATTGGAGAGGGCCGTTGAGGGCAAAACCTTGCAATTTCCCTGCAGGATATCTCCATGTGCGATACTGCACTTCCATTCAGTCTGTGGCCGATCTGCCACTTTTTTTTTCGAGCCATCAATCCACTGACTGGTTTGATGCGGCCCGCCACGAATTCCTCTCTTGTGCCAGTCTCTTCATCTCAGAGTAGCATTTGCAACCTACGTCCTCAATTATTTGCTGGATATATTCCATTCTCTGTCTTCCTCTACAGTTTTTGCCCTCTACAGCTCCTTCTAGTACCACGGAAGTGTTCCTTTTCCTTTTCAGTGTCTTCCACATATTTCTTTCCTCTTCGACTCTGCGCAGAACCTCCTCATTCCTCACTTTATCAATCCACCTAATCTCAACATTCGTCGGTAGCACCACATCTCAAATGCTTCGATTCGCTACTGTTTCGGTTTTTTCACAGTCCATGTTTCGCTACCATACAGTGCTATGCTCCAAAAGTGCATTCTCAGAAATTTCTTCCTCAAATTAAGGTTTAAGTTTGATACTAACAGATTTCTCTTGGCCAGGAACGCCCTTTTTGCCAGTGTTAGTCTGCTTCTGATGTCCTCCTTGCTCCGTCCGTCATCGGTTATTTTGCTGCGTAGATTGTAGAATTCCTTAATTACATCTGTTTCGTGACCATCAATCCCGCTATTAAGTTTATCGCTGTTCTCATTTCTGCTACTTTTCATTACTTTCGTCTTTCATCGATTTACTCTCAGTCCATACTCTGTACTCATTAGACTGTTCATTACATTCGACAGATCATGTAATTCTTCTTCACTTTCCCTCAGGATGGCAATGTAATCACCGAATTGTATCACTGGTACCCTTTCATCTTGAATTTTAGTCCCACTCCCGAACCCTTCTTTTATTTCCATCGTTGCTTCTTCGCTGTGCAGATTGAATAGTAGGGGCGAAAGACTACACCCCTGTCTTACACCATTTTTAATCCGAGCACTTTGTTCTTGGTAATCCACTCTTATTATTTCCTCTTGGCTCTTGTACATATTGTATATTACCCATCTCGCCCTTTAGCTTACTCCTACTTTTCTCAGAATTTCGAACATCTTTCACCATTTTACATTGTCGAACGGTCTTCCATCCTCTGAACGTGTCTTGATTTTTTTTTAGCCTTTCCTCCATTATCAACTGGAAGTCAGAACTGCTTCTCTCGTGCCTTTACCTTTCCTAAAGCCAAACTGATCGTCATCTAACACACCCTCAATTTTCTTTTCCATTCTCCTGTATATTACTCTTGTCAGCAACTCGGATGCATGAGCTGTTATGTTAAGCTGATTGTGCGACAATTCTCACACTTGTCAGCTCTTGCCGCCTTCGGAATTGTGTTGATGATATTTTTCCGAAAGTCAGATGGTTTGTCGCCAGACTCATACATTCTACACACCAACGTGAGTTGCAATTTTGTTGCCAGCTGTCCAAATGATTTTAGAAATTCTGATGGAATTTTATCTAACCCTTTTGCCTTATTTAGTCTTAAGTCTTCCAACTCTCTTTTAATTCTGATTCTAATACTGGATCTCCTATCTCTTCTAAATCGTCTCCTGTTTCTTCTTCTATCACATCAGACAAATCTTCCCCCTCATAGAGGATTTCAACGTACTGTTTCCACCTATACGCTCTCTCTTCTGCATGTAACAGTGGAATTCCCGCTGCACTCTTAATGTTACTAGCCTTGCTCTTAATGTCACCGAAGGTTGTTTCGACTTTCCTGTATGCTGAGTCAGTCCTTCCGACAGTAATTTCTTTTTCGTTTCTTCACATTTTTCATGCAGCCATTTCGTCTCAGCTTCCCTGTCCTTCTTATTTATTTCATTCCTCAGTGACTTGCATTTCTGTATTCCTAAATTTCCCTGAACTATTTGTACTTCCTTCTTTCATCGATCAGCTGAAGTATTTCTTCTGTTACCCATGGTTTCTTCGCAGTTACCTTCTTTGTACCTATGTCTTTCTTTCCAACTTCTGTGATTGCTCTTTTTAGAGATGTCCATTCCTCTTCAACAGTACTGCCTACTGAGCTATTCCTTATTGCTGTACCTATGGCCTTAGAGAACTTCAAACGTATCTCGTCATTCCTTAGTACTTCTATATTCCACTTCTTTGCGTATTGATTTTTCCTGACTAATCTCATAAACTTCAGCCTACTCTTCATCGTTACTGCATTGTGATCTGAATCTGAGCAGTCGTGGGTACGCCTTACAATCCAGTATCTGATATCGGAATCTCTGTCCGATCATGATATAATATGACTGAAATCTTCACGTATCAACCGGCCTTTTCCAGGTATACCTCCTGCCCTTGTGATTCTTGAACAGAGTATTTGCTATTACCGTTTGAAATTTATTACAGAACTCAATTAGTCTTTCTCCTCTCTCATTCATTGTCTCAAGCCCATATTCTCCTGTAACCTTTTCTTCTACTCCTTTCCTAAAACTACATTTCAGTCCCCCATGAATATTAGATTTCCATTTCCCTTTATGTACTTTATTAGCCTTTTAGTATCCTCATATACTTCCTCTGTCTCTTCCTCTTCCGTCTGTGACGTCGGCATGTATACCTGAACTGTCGTTGTCGACATTGGTTTGCTGTCGATTCTGATAAGAACAAACCTATCATTGAACTGTTTACAGTAACACGCGCTCTGCCCTACCTTCCCATTCATAACGAATCCTGCTCGCGTTATACCATTTTCTGCTGCTGTTGGTATTACCCTATACTCAGCTGACCAGAAATCCTTGTCTTCTTTCCATTTCACTTCACTGACCCTTATTATATCTAGATTGAGCCTTAGCATTTTCCTTTTCAGATTTTCTAGCTTCCCTACAAGTTCAAACTTCTGACATTCCACGCCCCGCCTCGTAGAACGTATCTGCCACTCAGCACCCCTTAATTTGTTAACAAAGATATCACGAAGGTACCACAGGTGATAATTTAAAAGCGAGAACAACACCAACGAAGAATCTGAGACAATCCTCACGGCTTCATTTCCGCCAACCATCAGGGACGAAGGCCATACTGTGTGGTCCGAAGATGATAACGACAGCCGGTAACTAGTGACAGGGATATAGATTACCCACCAGTGCCGTTCCTTTTGGTTAGATCCACATGCGGACAATCTACGTGTATCTGCAACAGTCCGTATGGGCAAATGTCCTGCTTGTAGTAGTTATGAACGTATATTATGTGCGTTCGGCACACAATATTTTAGTTACGGGAAGCAGAAAGCAGAGCAAGCACATCTGGATTGGAATTTGCGTAGCTGAGTCATTGGCTCAAACAGTGACATGACACACCGACAACGGGTAAATCTGTCACTCCCAGCGTGGCTCTTCTGTCAGGACGGACACGTTCATTGCTCACTAATACCGTTCACGCATAGAATCTATTGATATTCATTTGTTTCACTCTGTATGGTCACTGATGCGTTTTAATATACTGACAAAAATGGAAAGTTCTACGTCATGAATCACCAGTCGGGGATTTATCAAACTTAATGACGATATCCATCACATAGTGGGTATTAAATGATTAAACGTTCCTTCCAGTAGGCTCTGACGTCTTATCATAAACATCAGTATTAGGTGTGACACCCACGAACATGACATCCGTTGTAGTGTGGTAGCAAACCGCCTCTGAATGTCTACGTGACGAGTTTCTTGCCATGCCTGAAACACACGCCGCGTCAGTTCATAGTGACCGTTGGCTGGAAGCTGGAAGTATACCTCTTCCACTTACAGCCACCACACGCTCTGTGAGTGGTAAATCAGAGGACTGGGCAGTCAAGAATCCGTAAATTTCCCGAGAAATTTGTAGTCTGAACTATAGCGTAATGTCTTGCGTTATCCTGCTGGAAGGTGCATTTTCTTATCCTGGTCATGAAGGCTGTTGTGTACGACTTCGTATACAACGGTAACGAAACGTGGGCTATAGAGTGGTCAGCACCCGTCGTCGTAAGAAAGCTGGATAGAAACAGAAATGATTAGCGAACAAGTTAACACAAGAAAAAGAAAACTTACTTCAATCGTATTCCTCCAAGCACACGAAGACTCATTACAAATAATGCAGCAGGAATTAGAGTGTAGTTATCACAATGTCAACTAGGAAGAAGCTCACTGCACTAAGCATGAACGATAGTGTCGCAGAGCTGCGGCTGTGGCCAGCCATCATACGAGACCTATCCACAAAGTACATTACGTTTTGGAATTAAAAATAAATGAAGTACTGGAAAATTTTTTATTGTATGCAGATGAAAGCCACACTTAAATATTACTTTCCTACATAGCTGCCATTTAAATTAAGGCACTTATCGTAGCGATGGACGAGCTTGGAAATTCCTTCGTCGTAAAATTCGGCCGCCTGCGTCTTTAACCACGTGGTTACCTCTTCTTGAAGCTGTGCGTCGTCATCAAAACGCTGCATAGCCAACCACTTCTTCATTGCTGGGAATAAGTGGAAGTCGCTCGGTGCCAGGTCGGGACTGTACGGCGGATGAGGAAACAACTCCCACTTAAAAGATTCGAGAACTTCACGAGTGGCATTTGCCGTGTGGGTCCGGGCGTTGTCGTGAATCAGCAAGATCTTTGAGCCCAACTTTCCTCTGTACTTGTTTTGTATTGCTCTTCTGAGGTTGTGCAGAGTTTGGCAATACCTTTGAGAGTTTATTATAGTACCTCTTTCCAGGAAATTCACAAAAATCACACCTTTTCTGTCCCAAAAGACAGTCGCCATCACCTTCCTTGCCGACATTGTCTGCATGCATTTCTTGGGTTTTTGGGGGGAATTTGTGTGCACCCACTGCATTGACTGCAATTTTGTCTCGCAGTTCACACGCTTAACCCATGTTTCGTCACCAGTAACGATGCGATCGAGTAATGAGTCGCCATCTTTCTCGTAAGCGTCCAAAAACGTTAACACTGCAGCCATTCGCTGATCTTTGTGAATCTCTGTCAAGATTTTTGGTATCCATCTTGCACAAAACTTGTGGTAACCAAGTTTTTCGGTAATGATTTCGTGAAACAAACTTCGTAAAATTTGTGGAAAACTCATAGAGAGTTCCGTTATTGTGAAATTACGGTTTTCACTGACCGTGGCATCGACTTTTTCGACAAGTTCGGCAGTCGCTATGCTGGGTCTTCCACTTCGCTCTTCGTCGTGAACGTTAGTTCGGCCATTTTTAAATTTTATGACCCATTGACGCACTCCACCTTCAGTGATTATGTTGTCCCCATACACTTCACAAAGCTGCCGATAGATTTCTATCGGTGTACAGTTTTTTGCAGTCAGAAACCTTATTACAGCACGCACTTCACACTTCGCGGCATTTTCAATTAACGCTGACATTTCAAACTGTCACAGTAACTCAACGGAGTACAGCACGAACCTCTCACTAGCACGGCAGGATACCGACTGAGCGGCGGAATGCCATTACACCAAGATGGCCGCGCTAGCCCCGCCCCTAACGGACACAAACGAAAACGTAATGTACTTTGTGGATAGCCCTCGTATATCATAGCGGCGGTGGGCACTCGTTGTCCATAGCTTGTAACCTCCCCCTCACTTATCGACCTTAATGACAGTGAAACATTAAACCGCGTGTACCTAATGGAAATTTGGGAAAAGCAATCGTCACCGAAGTTAATCTGTCGGTAAAGAGGGAGGAAGACTTGCATCTAAATGAAAGGAAAAATGCAAATGAAATTAGTGGAAATTAATTTTGAAAAAGGGTGAAGTTAATAAAGAAAGTAAATTTGCAGTCGTTGCATTAACAATTAACTGGCGTTAATTAGTTATTTGAGATTTGGGAAAAATTACGGTCGCCAGTCCTATGGACAACTACTATAATAACTGAAAAAGAAAGGTTATGCACATATAACTAGCACTAAAAGCGTGGCAACTGAAAGTTGACACGTGTTGTGTGAAAACTGAATGTTTGTCAGAAGTAATAAATTTCGCTACACTCTGACTTAATTTAGCAAAAGAATTAATAAAACCGGAAAATTGAAAGTTAAGTTAGTGACTGAAATTAATAGTGAAATTTGTTTCTGAAGCACTACGAAATTAAATTAAATAAGGTAAGTCTTGTGCTACCTCAACAATCATCTCAAAAGCGACTTGAATCTACGCAATTTAGAAATAAGAGATTTAACTTTGAACTTGAATTAAATGGTTTTGAACAATTAACAATAGTAAAATTTAGTATGTACCAAGCTGAGCTGCAGTCACAGGTAAGCTAAAGTATGGTAACAAAACCTGCACTCTTAATTTGTCCTTGTGTAATCTAAATATAGTTCTGTTTGGTTATTGTAGCCAGCTATGAATACTTTAACTGAACTTTGAAATTAAAGCAGTGAAATGGAATGATATTACTTTAATGCTGGCGTTTAAATTTCAACGACACTCGGTTCATTTCGGAAAAGGAAGGGACCCTGCTCGGTAATGCAACTGGGACAATGAACAACAAAGGTTCATGCTAAGTTGCTGTATTTTAGTGATGCAAATGGAACAGTTTGAAAAGCTGAGGTCTGCCATACAGTTCTAAAACTTTACGTGCTTTCAGTCTTTCTTGTTGGTTGATTGAAGGTTTGAAGTCGTCGCTGTTGCAGAAGCTGGATGTTGGCGCATCTGCTTCTCGACATGGTCACCAGGCGAAACGGGCTCTTGATGTGTGCCAGCTAATGCTTCCCGTCCGTGACACCGTGTCAGAAACTATCACAGCAAGTCGAGCGCAATTACATGCTGCCAAACTCCGAAAGCGCGGCAACTCTGGGGAGCGTCACTCAACACACCTACTCCACCTCCCTACTCCAGCCAGACTCTGCTCTGCCCGCGCTCCACGCGGCAGTGTCAACACTACTCAAGATCCTAAACACTTTGGTTCTCCATACGACCTATCGATGTAATCGTTCGATAGCATAATTTTCCCTACGCAAGATCCAGCATAAAAAGACAAATAATATTTACAAAACAAAACAATCATACATCGACATAAATGCATAAATGTATACCCGCCAGGGTAGCCGAGAGCGCTAACGTGCTGCTTCCTGGACTCGGGTAGGCGCGCCGGCCCCGGACCGAATCCGCCTGGCGGATTAACGACGAGGGCCGATGTGCCGGCCAGCCTGTATGCAGTTTTTCGGCGGTTATCCACATCCCGCTAGGTGAATACTGGGCTGGTCTCCATGTTCCACCTCAGTTACACAGCTCGCAGACATCTGAACACATTCACACTATTCCATGGATTACACTCGACGCAGACAGTTGGGGTACACTAATTCCGTCCCGGGGGGGGGGGGGGGGGGGGGGGGTACGGGGTGGTGGCAGGAAGGGCATCCGGCCACCCTTAAACATTAACATGCCAAATCCGATTAACGATGGCTGACCCTGCGTAACTGCGGGACAGGGCTCAAGCGATAGAATATATATATATATATATATATATATATATATATATATATATAAATTGTAAAACAATTACAATATATAAAGACACAGAAATGTCATTTCTTCAGGTAACAAAATAAGGAAAAAATTTATAGTACAATAGATGGAAATAGAAGGATAAGCATTTCTGGCGTTACAAGCTGCTGGAGGCGTGAATCAGTGGGCGTATGCCACTGGGCAACCGCTGTCAGCGTCAGATGAAAACTTGCAATTCCATTGCCAACACTCATGGGGTGGTATCGATGTATAATACCACAAAGCTCGTAACAACAGGGCTGGCTGTTCTTACAAAATACTGACGAGCATTCAGTCTCCCTTAAAAACATTACAGAATAAGTTTAGTTATGTCAGGAGTTGGAGAGGCGTGGGTCTCAATAATCGTCGGTTCCTATGACCTTTCGCCAGGTCGTCTACAGACACGTAGGCGTCGAACCAACCGCCACAAAGGGAAGTGAGAGCAGAATGAATTTTCCATCTGTAACGGAGAGCGTGCTGATTTGAAACTTCCTCACACAATAAAATTGTCTGCCTGGAATGGGACTCGAAGCTGGGACCTTTGTCAAAGGTCTTCCAAGAAGTTTCAGAAGTGGAACTTATCGGAGAACACCACTGAGGCCAGTCAGCGTCTCAGCCGCTCTAGCTCTCTGTTGTCTATGGTAGGGCGTCAGTGGTAGACGACGCTTTGCAACTCGAGATGTCATCCCAGCCTGCAGTAACCTGTTCCTGATGGTTCGTGGTGACACACTACCTGTAATCGCTGCCTTTATTTCAGCTGTTGTGATCCGTCAACTCGTCCTTCTGGAAGAATCGCTGTCTACTCGCCTATTCGCACTGTTGTCTTGACAGCAGCTCACCACGAATCGTTCTGCGCGATTAATCGGATTTGTCGGTGTGATTGTGCCACTTTCTTCGAGCCAGTGTGTCGACCTTCCTCAAAGTCCGAAAGATGGGCATAAGCTGCACGTGCTCGTTTTATGGGCATGCTTTGTTTCAGTCTCCAGTTGAAAAGTTCCAGTAACCTTAGCCACACTCACTGCATTTGTCATCTGTATGAATGCATTTTTCTCTGTATTGAAAATAAGTTCACTTAAGGATGAAATTTTAATCAACGTATCCCACAGGCATGGAGATACATTTAGTAGTGTTCGGTCAAGCCGTGTACAGTGTAAAACTTTCCATTTGCTTCATAGCTGTGTCTGTAGGTGGAAGACGGTGAAAAGTGAGTATTACATAGGGTGATGGACCAAATAGTCAACCAAATACTCAGTAAAAGTGCGGTATCTGCTGTGGAAAGAGTTACAAAAGATATTGCTGGCAGATCAGAACAGCTGAAATAAAGTTCTATACAACAGATAAGGAAAAAAATATTTGAAGATAAGCTTTCTGGCGCATTAATTGTGTACTAGACCGGGACTCGAACTCTGGGTGACGTTTCGACGAATTTATTACTTGTCATCTTCTGATCACGTCTTTCCCAGAAGATGACATTGTAAGTAGGCTGTTTAGGTTTTTTTATTGGTAACGCCACCTCTGTATGAAAATCACTGGCTGTGCTGTGTGCAGTCTGTGGCTGCTTTGCATTGTTGTAATACTCGCCATTGTAGTGTTAGGCAGCTGGCTGTGAACAGCGCGTAGCGTTGCGCAGTTGGAGGTGAGCCGCCAGCAGTGGTGGATGTGGGGAGAGAGATGGCGGAGTTTTGAAATTTGTCATGAACTGCTATATTTATATATGATGATATCAAGGTAAATACATTGTTTGTTCTCTATTAATATCTTTCATTTGCTAACTATCCCTATCAGTAGTTAGTGCCTTCCATAGTTTGAATCTTTTATTTAGCTGGCAGTAGTGGCGCTCGCTGTATTGCAGTAGCTTGAGCAGCGAAGATTTTTGTGAGGTAAGTGATTTGTGAAAGGTATAGTTTAATGTTAGTCAGGGTCATTCTTTTGTAGGGAATTTTGAAAGTCAGATTGCGTTGCGCTAACAAAATATTGTGTGTCAGTTTAAGCACAGTCATGTATAATTGTTCAAAAGGGGACGTTTCAACATGTAAGAAACTTGTCTAAACGTCGCTTCAAACCAAAAATATTACGCGGTGCATTTCCCGAAGTGCAATTCGCCGAGAAAACCTGCGTTAGCATATACTTATTCGAGTGGAGAGTAACATCCGCTGCCAGTCACAAATGAAGGTGTTTATTTAAGACACGACAGGTTTCTGGCTTACGCCAATCTTCAGGTGGTTACACATTCATTTTCGTTTTTCCACATTCAGTCTTGGGGTCCATTGTTTAAATAAAGGCAGTGAACTCCCACACTGCATATGGAAACACGAAAATTAATACATAATTACTTGAAGATAGGTGCAAGTCCGAAACCCGTCGAGTCTTAAATAAATCACCTTCAGTTGTGACTGGTATCGAATCTTATTCTACACCCTGTAAAGGAATAATAACGAAGTTCAACAGCATCTATTATGGATGTTGTTGTTGTTGTGGACTTCAGTCCAGAGACGGATTTGATGCAGCTCTCCGTGCTACCCTATCCTGTGCAAGCTTCTTCATCTCCCAGTACCTACTGCAACCTACATCGTTCTGAATCTGTTTAATGTATTCATCTCTTGGTCTCCCTCTGCGATTTTTACCCTCCACGCTGCCCTCCAATACTAAATTGGTGATTCCTTGATGCCCCAGAATGTGCCCTACCAAACGATCCCTTCTTCCAGTCAAGTTGTGCAACAAATTTCTCTTCTCTCCAATTCTGTTCAACACCTCTTCATCAGTTATGTGATCTACCCATCTAATTTTCAGCATTCTTCTGTAGCACCACATTTCGAAAGCTTCTACTCTCTTCTTGTCTAAACTATTTATCGTCCACGTTTCACTTCCATAAATGGCTACACTCCACACAAATACTTTCAGAAACTACTTCCTGACACTTAAATCTATACTCGATTTTAACAAATTTCTCTTCCTCAGAAACGCTTTCCTTGCCATTGCCAGTCTATATTTTATGTCCTGTCTACTTGGACCTTCATCAGTTATTTTGCTCCCCGAATAGCAAAACTCATTTAGTGCTTTAAGCGTCTCATCCTCGTTTTGCTTTTGTTGATGTTCATCTTATATTCTCCTTTCAAGAGACTGTCCATTCCGTTCAGCTGCTCTTCCAAGTCCTTTGCTGTCTCTGGCAGAATTACAATGTCATTGGCGAACCTCAAAGATTTGATTTCTTCTCCATGGCCTTTAATACCTACTCCCAATTTTTCTTTTGTTCCCTTTACTGCTTCTCAATGTGCAGATTGAATAACATCGGGGATAGGCTACAACCCCGTCTAACTCACTTCCCAACCACTGCTTCCCTTTCATGCCCCTCGACTCTTATAACTGCCATCTGCTTTCTGTAAAAATTGTGAATGGCCTTTCGCTCCCTGTATTTTGCCCCTGCCACCTTCAGAATTTGAAAGGGAGTATTCCAGTCAACATTGTCAAAAGCTTCCTCTAAGTCTACAACTGCTAGAAACGTAGGCTTGCCTTTCCTTAATCTATTTTCTAAGATTAAGTCGTAGGGTCAGTATTGCCTCACGTGTTCCAACATTTCTACGGAATCCAAACTGATCTTCCCCGAGGTCGGCCTCTACCATTCCATTCGTCTGTAAAAAATTCGTGTTAGTATTTTGCAGCCGTGGCTTATTAAACTGATAGTTCGGTAATTCTCACATCTATCAACACCAGCTTTGTTTGGGATTGGAATTATTATATTCTTCTTGAAGTCTGAGGGTATTTCGCCTGTCTCATACATCTTGCTCACCAAATGGTAGAGTTTTGTTAGGCCTGGCTCTTCCAAGGCTGTTAGTAGTTCTAGTGGAATGTCGTCTACTCCCGGGACCTTGTTTCGACTCAGGTCTTTCAGTGCTCTGTCAAACTCTTCACGCAGTATCGTATCTCCCATTTCATCTTCATCTACAATCTCTTCCATTTCTATAATATTGTCCTCAAGAACATCGCCCTTGTATAGACCCTCTTTATACTCCTTCCACCTTTCTGCTTTCCCTTCTTTGCTTAGAACTGGGTTTCCATCTGAGCTCTTGAGATTCATGAAGTGGTTCTCATTTCTCCAAAGGTCTCTTTAATTTTCCTACAGGCAGTATCTATCTTGCCCCTAGTGATATGCGCCTCTACATCCTTGGATAAAATTCACTTATTCTAGAGTTTTCGACATAGTAAATGCCGGAAATCTTGACTTTGGGACATTTGTGTTGTGTGTAACATTCAAGCAACCCTCAGATTCACGTACATAAATATATTGTAGATGTTTGTATGAAATATTCATCTGAAGTTGTTATCATCCCCAGGCCGAAAGATAGCTGCTGCTCCTCTTTAAAGACGGGGTATTTTAGTTTCCGAGAACGTCACGCTGAGAGGGATGTAAGGGAAATCAGAAGTTGCAGAGCATGCTGTTGGGAGTGTCGGAGGAGGGACCGTGAGCGAGATGTAAGCTAGGGGGGAGAGCTCCGGTAGGCGGAAGGCAATATCGACGGGGAAACCCAGGTGAGCCGGCAGGCGGTACGCTTAGCTTCTCGCGAGTCCGATGTCAACATTCCTCGCTCGCGAGCTTTCCCAAACGGGTCGATAGCTGCGCCTTGAAGTACAACCACAGGACAAGCAGGGGTTGTTTAAAACATTGGACTGCAAGTGGCAAATTATTGGCTGAAGAAGCGAAAGCTCGACAACCTGAGAAGACTTTTTTTTTAAATCTATTTATTAGGTCTCCGGTTTTTGAACCATACGTCTATTAAGAAATACAAATTTTCTCCTGGGATGAAATTCGAATTGACGGTTATAATGCTTTAACATCAATAAAGTATTCTACTCTTTACAGTCAATTGTATACTTTACGTAAGTACATCTAAAATAATTGTTGGAAAACTACAAGCAGTTTGGTTACAAACAGTTCTTCTATAACCTAGGGATTTTCTCTTCTGGAAACAGATACTGGATCCGTGGAATACAGTAAGCTCTTCTGTAAAACATCGTTAAGAAATTGCACGATTAGCCTGAGAATTACTGGAACAGTAGTGACCGTTAACGGGTTCTCACCATCGATATTGATAGATGCTTCGGAACGTTATTTGCCTTCGTTTTCTTCAAAAAATGGTTCAAATGGCTCTGAGCACTATGGGACTTAACATCTGAGGTCATCAGTCCCCTAGAACTTAGAACTACTTAAACCTAACTAACCTAAGGACATCACACACATCCATGCCCGAGGCAGGATTCGAAGCTGCGACCGTAGCAATCGCGTGGTTCCGGACTGAAGCGCCTAGAACCGCTCGGCCACCGCGGCCGGCTCGTTTTCTTCAGTGGGCACTCAAAACACTGTGATTAATACAAAATTATTAAGGCTTTTGGAGCCATTTTTGATGTATTGTGTATTGGATTTTTATCTCGGAATTTTCGGCCGACGTTTGTTTAACGATTTCCCTCACATTTCGCCTGCATGTGTGGCTGGCGTTGTCAAAGATTGGCCCTCCCTTGACGGTGGCACATTGGCGTCTAACCGTAGCCTACTGGATATAAGCCTGGTTCACACACTGTGGTCAACGTTTGCGCCAAACAATGTTCGTCCATTGTGTGGATCGATGAAATAGCAATGGAACCAAAGTTAGCCCCATTGTTGGTATGACTCCGTTGCTTGTTGGTATTTCGACCAAATATCAAAGGACGTTCGGCCAACATCGGTATGCCAACCACACATTGGCGCCAAAATTGTTTCTTATCTGTGTTTGCCTTTTCGAAACGAGTTTGCTTGTTCATTCGTCGTCATCGTACTAATTTCCAAGTTGTGGTTTTTGATATGTCTCAGGTATAGTGAAACAGTGTTATTCGCGCTCAAAACCACAAATGCATGGCAGCGATATGTGCGTCAGATATGTTTATGTTGGCTGTATACGAATTCAACTGAATTTGGCTCCATTGTTGGTGCCAGCGTTGCTGCCAGTGTGAGGAAGATAGGTCAAACCTGCTGCAAATGACAGGTAACCCACGTGACGTCACAGAGTCAGTGGTCCGCCAAGGGTGTGCCATCGTCGTTCAACCACGTTCCATACATGCTCACGACAGTGGCACACCAACAGCCGAGATGCTTGTTTCCAGGCGCCGGGGCGTAACAATCTGACCTTAGTCGAAGTCGGGTATGTCAGCGGATTTCCACATTACGGCTCGCATCGTCGCCACAATGATCTCCCAGTCGTCTTTGCTCCGCTTATTTCTTTCTTTACTGCGTCACGTGCCCGCAACGCCACAAGGCGACATTCCATCCTGCAGTGGGCAGTGGTCGTAATGCTGTGGCTTTCACAGATATCCTCCTTGCAACTAAATATGGTTTGATATTCGCATATAACTAAAGATTACATTCCTGACAGCAAAGTAATGTATTCAAATTTCATACAAACTAAACTCTTTCATTTAGGAACGCTGTAGGTGCTAAGTACATAAGCTCACGAGATAAAAAATTTGTCACCCTAGCACGCAAGCACAGTTGAATCGTTAAGTCTTTACCGATGGTGCAGTAATAAAGACTCGTGCTCAATAGCGCACTGCCTCTACATGACCATAAGGATGTATCGATTAATGAGATATTTATGTTTCAATTGGACATTGTATGTAAAGGTGCTTAAATGTAAGGACGTTACAGAGTGGCAAAAAGGGCCAATCGTACTTCCCCGTGTCCATGACCATACGGTGTGTGAAGTTTTGCAAAAACAGACATAATGTCTGACGGGATAGCCGCAATCAGTGATTTTACAATGTTACTTATAGTCCGTCTTGATTGCAAAATGTTTATTCATATGACCGGTTTCGGTCCCTCTAGAACCATCTTCAGATTTGTAACGATAATGATACTAATTTACTATTTAACGAATGCAGACCTATTTCATCCTATCTAATCAACATCAAATGTCCCAGAACGTACCTGATATTTCGGTTACAGGAGTAACCCGTCCAATCACAGCAACTTTCAAATGCTGCGTCACATAAAATTGGTTGGCAGAATGCACGTGATTTATATTAATTATAACACTATTACCGACAGGTAATTACGTATGCACATATTGTATTCAGTAGATTTTTGTAATTAACTTTTATCTCTAAAAATACTCTATTAAAATCTGTAGATGTCAAGGTTAAAATCTGTACTTATCAAAATTAAAAAAACACAATAAAATTATCCTTTTTATACGATCTAAAAACAAAGGGCGATTTCTATATCTGTGGCGTTGGTGTAGACTTGTTTTCCTCCATGGTCTGCTTCCGTGGTTCCCGCCATTTCGGTGTTGTGTCGCGATCCGCTCAGTCGTCTGACGTCCATCGCCGTGGGCAAGAGGGTCCCGTCAACGACGCCAGGCGCTGCACGCATCTTCCAGCATTCTCCATCATGCACCATCTCTCATTCCTCGGCCTGGACCTCCACACGCAACAGTTGTCATATTAGTAAGTCGTCATAAATACTAAAATAGGCGTTATGATTGAACTCGCTTTGCTCGTTGAGGATCAAATCCGGATCTTTCTTTTTGTGGGTGTCTATTTCAATTTCTTCCAAAATGTTAAGAAACCGTCCCTTATGAGCTCTATGCAGGATGTCTAAATTTAAATATGCATTCTGCCAACCAATTTTATGTGACGCAGCATGTGTAAGTTGCTGTGATTGGACGGGTACTCCTGTAACCGAAATATGAGGTACGTTCTGGTACATTTGATGTTGATTAGATAGGATGAAAAAAGTTTCCATTCGTGAAATAGTAAATTAGTATCATTATCGTTACGGATCTGAAGATGGTTCTAGAGGGACCGAAACCGGTCATATGAATAAACATTCTGCGATGAAGACGGACTACAAGTAACATTGTAAAAACGGTGTGTGAAGTCGCTGGATTTGTTGGTGTTTCGCGGTGAACTGTTCAAAGTGTCTACAAGCAGTGGTGTAATACACGTGGCCACAATACACGATGTCAGAATTGTGCTAGGATAAATCCTGAGAGAGACGGGAACGCATTTCGCAGCTTGGGAATCAAAATCGCTTACAAACCTGACAGGAATTGCTGCAGGTAGTGTACGAAGGTCCATCCCAACCTGTTAGCGAGATAAAATTGTGACGCGGACTGTTTGCAATGAACATTTGGAGTCGGTCACCTAGCAAGAGGCCATTACTCACACAGGCACGTAAAGCTGTGCCTCTTCAGTGGGCTAGAAATCATCAAATGTGGACAGTAACTGACTGGGAGAACATAACGTGGTCTGAACAATCACGTTTTTGCCTGTACCGGTATTGAAATGATGCACGTCATCAGTGCACCGAAGGCCAAAGGAATTATTTCATTTTGTATGTGTGGAAGGTCAGGTTCAAGCCAGAGGTGGGTCTGTGATGTTTTTGGGCGTGTTTTTCTTACCACGGGCTGTGCTCGCTCACTGAGATGACCACTAACTTTAACCAGAATGTTTATTTAAACGTTCTGAATGATCAGTTGTTGCCTTTAAATCAACATGTGCTTGATGAGTATGCTATCGACAGCCCTATTGTCCAAGACGGCAACAACTCAGTTCAGCGTACTGAAAAACCATGTGACTCGTTTTCGGAACACACCTCCACCGTATTGCATCTCGATTACATATCGGATGCTAGCATTTCCACATTGCAGAAACCTTCTGCTGTAGTACACAGACAGTGAAACAAACTTTTTGTCCAACTAAAGAGTGGCTTAAAAGAAACCTAAATTTCAGTTAGACAAAGGTGCTTCTGTTTCCTTTATCAATAAAGATATATATGAAAGAATCAGTAATCCACAGCCACGGAAGCCTGCTTCTGTTTTGTCTGCCTATAACGGACTCAAAATATCAGTACTTGGTGTGTTCAGTTTGCCATCAACTTCTCGTGTAGCCACAAAAAATATTTCGTTTCGTGAAATCAGTTTTCCGGATAGTGCAACATTTTTGGTTTAGATTTGTTTGACTCGTTCAGCATGTGCATACAAGAGAATATGTTACAAATCAGTCTCAGCACCTCACAGTAACGTTTCTGACTTGTGTAATAAGTACAGTGAACCGTTTGATGCATATTTTGGAAGGGCTAAAGATTTTGAAGTGCACATTACTATTAAAGATAATACATAATCACGATTTTTTGTGCAAGGCCTATCCGCCCCATGCAATACATGAGCAAGTTAATCAGGGACTACAAAGATGGACAGACAGAGAGACTATCCTATCCCTTTCTTCAAGCCAGTGGGCATCACCTTTGGTCATTTTCAAAAATCCATCAGGGCGTTCAAGTCTGTGTGCAGATTTTAAAGCCCAGTAAACCCACAGACTGTTGTGGTGTGTGTGTGTGTGTGTGTGTGTGTGTGTGTGTGTGTGTGTGTGTGAAATCTTATGGGACTTAACTGCTAAGGTCATCAGTCTCTAAGCTTACACACTACTTAACCTAAATTATCCTAAGGACAAACACACACACACACACACACACACACACACACACACACACACAGACAGACCCATGCCCGAGGGAGGACTCAAGCCTCCGCCGACATCAACCGCACAGTCCATGACTGCAGCACCCTAGACCGCCTGGCTAATCCCGCGCGGCGATTGTTGTGGATTCATTTCCTCCCCCACATACGGACGAATTGATGGACACATTGGGGCAGAGCAGATTCATTTCTGAGATTGACTTAAATGAGGCATAGTTACAGTTGCCGCTGGACTAGCAGTTCGAGCAATATTTTTTCATCGACACTCAGACGGGATTGTTCCGGTTTCAAAGTATACCGTGTGGAAGTGCTTCAACATGTGCTACGCTTCAAAGCTTCGTGCAACAATTATTTGGGCGATGTTGTTGTTGTGGGTCATATAGCTGCTGAACATATAGCAAATTTAGACTGCTTGTTTCAAATTCTTTCTACAGCTGGATTTAAGCCCAACAAGGATAAGTGTTCCTTCTTTCAAGACAAATTTGAAAACTTAGGACTTATTATAAATGCACAGGGAATTCATCCTACTAATTCACACTTTTCTGCGATTAAAGATCTGCCGGTGCCCCTTGACATTAAGGAGCTCCGAGCGGAAATGGAAAACATACCTATTATGTTAAATTCAATGCAAATGTATAAATTGCTGCTCCGCTGAACCGGCTGCACCAGAAAGGTATTCCCTTTGTGTGTTCCATAGAATGTAAGGACGCATTTCACCAATTAGAGGACACATTATTAAGTCGTTTGATTCATTTTGATCCAATTATGCCTGTTGTGTTAGCTGTGGATGCATCTTCTTACGGGACTGGAGCTGTGGCCTCCCACGGAGTTGGTTCTGCTAATAGGCCTGTTCCTTCTGCCTCAGAAACTCTCAACACAGCACAGTGTAATTGCAGTGAGCTTGAAAAAGAGGCGTTGACCATTTTTCACGGTGTTACTACGTTCCACCAATACTTGTACAGTCGGAAGTTCTATTTGCTTACAGATCACCGGCCATTAACAGCCTTGTTCAATCCTTCCAAGACTGTCCCAGCATGGACAGCACAAAAATTGCAGTGTTGGGATATGAAACTGTCAACTTATTAGTACGAGTTTTTGTACCGGCCCACTGCTGGCTTGTTGTCATGCTTACTGGTCGGTACCGACACAGCGTTGGATTTGCCTGAGGAATCATGTTATCAAATCGATACTCAGCATTTTTGAAAGTCTTTTATCGGTATATTGCCGCAGCAAACGCTTCTGACCCAGCTCTGCAGGTTGTTTTGTATTACATGTACCATTGGTGGCCACGTATTTTGAAAGACATTTCTCGCACGGTGACGTGTCGTTGTTTTTCGCATCATCGCATGCTTTCTTCATGGTCAGGGGTTCTGCTGCTGTAGGTGAAGAATGACAAGGCACGTGTTATGATTCCTCACTGCCTCCAACTGGAAGTTTTGTCGTTATTGCATCAAGGTCCACAGAAAGCAACTCACACGGTGGCGTTAGACTTGGCAGAGCATAGATGTTCAGATAGAACAAAGCGCCACTTGTTGCAATGTTTGTGCGGAACACGAATCAGCTCCGCTCCAACACTTTCTCTAGAGCCCACATCCATCTGGACTGTGGTAATGCACCCATACTGATTTCGTGGTTCAAATGGCTCTGTGCACTATGGGACTTAACATCTATGGTCAGCAGTCCCCTAGAACTTAGAACTACTTAAACCTAACCAACCTAAGGACATCATACAGCACCCAGTTATCACGAGGCAGAGAAAATCCCTGACCCCGCTGGGAATCGAACCCGGGAACCTGGACGTGGGAAGCGAGAACGCTACCGCACGACCAGGAGGTGCGGACTGATTTCGTGGATCCGTTCTCGAACACGTGATGGCTGTCGATGGGAGATGCATACATTAAATTTCCTGTTGCTGCCCCCTTAACATCAACCACTAGTCCAAATACGGTATCGGCTTTGTCTCCTATTTTATTGGTCTTGCAGGTCTTCCTGATGTCCTTCTCTCAGACAACGGACCGCAATTCGTGTCAGATGATTTTCAAACGGCATACACGTGCCACTTTTCAACCTCAGTGTAACATGAAGCTGAACGGTTTATGTGAATGTTCCAAAGTCACATAGCGAAATTCCGTTCTTTTCATTCACAGCATCAAGCCTTAAAGATTTTTCTTTTCTCCTACTGCTCCTCGTCACGTGACAGGAAGCCAATGGCAGAATTATATGATTTTCGGAAACATACCCTGTTGCACATTCTATGGCTGTAATGGAAAATGTTTCGTTCGCCAAGCCAGAAAAAAAATTTCAGCTGTGGGATGAAGTCTTTTTTTTTTTTTTAATTTTTGGCAAGAAACGGCGTTGGGAGCACTGTGTCGCAACAAAAGACTTAGGACGTTCTTCTCACATCGAACAAGGTTCCGCTGGGTTGCTTAGCATCTCCAGATCCAGATGTTGTGCTCTTAAGAGTATATCTGTGATTCTGCCAGGGGCGGCTCCTGCAGGTTTACACTGCCCCCAAGGAATAATTTTGTTCAGCTGTGTTTGCCTTCTGAGCGTTCTGTACTAGTGGAGAAGTGTGTTGTTGTTGTGGTCTTCAGTACTGAGACTGCTTTGATGCAGCTATCCTTGCTACTCAATCCTGTGCAAGCTGCTTCATCTCCCAGTACGCACTGCAGCCTACATCCTTCTGAATCTGCTTAGTATACAGGTATTCATCTCTAGGTCTCCCTCTACGATTTTTACCCTCCACGCTGCCCTCCAATACTAAATTTGTGATCCCTTGATGCCTCAAAACATGTCCTACCAAACGATCCCTTCTTCTAGTCAAGTTGTGCCACAAACTCCTCTTCTCCTCAATTCTATTCAATACCTCCTCATTAGTTATGTGATTTACCCATCTAATCTACAGTATTCTTCTGTAGCACCACATTTCGTAAGCTTGTATTCTCTTCTTGTCCAAACTGTTTATCGTCCATGCTTCACTTCCATACATGGCTACACTACATACAAATATTTTCAGAAACGACTTCCTGACACTTAAATCTATACTCGATGTTAACAAATTTCTCTTCTTCAGAAACGCTTGCCTTGCCATCGCTAGTCTACATTTTATATCCTCTCTACTTCGACCATCATCAGTTATTTTGCTCCCCAAATAGCAAAACTCCTTTACTACTTTAAGTGTCTCATTTCCTAATCTAATTCCCTCAGCATAACACGATTTAATTCGACTACATTCCATTATCCTCGTTTTGCTTTGGTTGATGTTCATCTTATACCCTCCTTTCAAGACACTGTCCATTCCGTTCAACTGCTCTTCCAAGTCCTTTGCTGTCTCTGACAGAATTACAATGTTATCGGCGAACCTCAAAGTTTTTATTTCTTCTCCATGGATTTTAATACCTACTCCGAATTTTTTTTTTTCCTTTACTGCTTGCTCAATATACAGATTGAATAACATTGGGGAGAGGCTACAATCCTGTCTCACTCCCTTCCCAACCACTGCTTCCCTTTCGTGCCCCTCGACTCTTATAACTGCCATCTGGTTTCTGCACAAATTGTAAATAGCCTTTTGCTCCCTGTATTTTACCCCTGCCACCTTTAGAATTTGAAAGAGAGTATTCCAGTCAACATTGTCAAAAGCTTTCTCTAAGTCTACAAATGCTAGAAACGTAGGTTTGCTTTTTCTTATTCTAGCTTCTAAGATAAGTCGTAGGGTCAATATTGCCTCAAGTGTTCCAACATTTCAACGGAATCCAAACTGATCTACCCCGAGGTCGGCTTCTACCAGTTTTTCCATTCGTCTGTAAACAATTCGCGTTAGTATTTGGCCGTGACATATTAAACTGATAGTTCGGTAATTTTCACATCTGTCAACCCCTGCTTTCTTTGGGATTGGAATTATTATATTCTTCTTGAAGCCTGAGGGTATTTCGCCTGTCTCATACATTTTGCTCACGAGGTGGTAGAGTTTTGTCAGGACTGGCTCTCCCAAGGCTGTCAGTAGTTCTAATGGAATATTGTCTACTCCTGGGGTCTTGTTACGACTTAGGTCTTTCAGTGCTCTGTCAAACTCTTCACGCAGTATCATATCTCCCATTTCATCTTCATCTACATCCTATTACATTTCCATAATTTTCCTGTAGGAAAATTACGGAAATGGAATAGTGAGATAAGCCTCTACATCCTTACATTTGTCGTCTACCCATGCCTGCTTAGCCATTTTGCACTTCCTGTCGATCTCATTTTGGAGACATTTGTATTCCTTTTTGCCTACTTCATTTACTGGATTTTTATATTTTCTTCTTTCATCAGTTAAATTCAATATTTCTTCTTCTGTCTTCCAAGGATTACTACTAGCCCTTGTCTTTTTACCTGCTTCATCCTCTGCTGCCTTCACTACTTCATTCCTCAAAGCTACCCATTCTTCTTCTACTGTATTTCTTTCCCCCACTTTTGTCAATTGTTCCCTTGTGCTCTGCCCAAAACTCTCTACAACCTCTGGTTTGGTCAGTCTGTCCAGGTCCTATCTCCTCAAATTCCCACCTTTTTGCAGTTTCTTCAGTTTTAATCTACAGTTCATAACCAATAGATTGTGGTCAGAGTCCACATCTGCCCCTGGAGTGTCTTACAATTTAAAACCTGGTTCCTAAATCTCTGTCTTACCATTGTATAATCTATCTGAAACCTGTCAGTATCTCCAGGCTTCTTCCATGTATACTATCTTCTTTTATGATTCTTGAACCAAGTGTTAGCTATGATTAAGTTATGCTCTGTGCAAAATTCTACCAGACGGCTTCCTCTTTTATTTCTTCCCCCCCAATCGATATTCACCTACTACGTTTCCTTCTCTTCCTTTTCCTACTATCGAATTCCAGTCACGCATGAAAGTTAAATTTTCGTCTCCCTTCACTATCTGAATAATTTCTTTTTTCTCATCATACATTTCTTCAATTTCTTCATCATCTGCAGAGCTAGTTGGCATGTAAACTTGCACTACTGTGGAGAAGTAGGGCGCCATTTATCTCTTTTGAAATGTCCAGGCTCCAAGCGGCGTACGCAGAATAGTTGGACGGAATGTGCCGAAGGCGATACCGGGTTGCACTGTGGCTGCAAACGCGGTCTTGGGTGTCTCAGAGGGGGGGCGGGGTCAACGCTTGGCAACACTGTACTCGTATGCGGGCCTTGTGTGTATAAACACCTCACCCGGGCCACCCTGCCAGCCACAGGAAGAGGGCCTGAACTCTTTCGAAGGGAAACGGGACTATCGGATCTTCTAACAAAGCGGGATTCTCGCGCCACCTTACCAGTTCAGGTGTAGGTGCGAGCGAACTAACTATTTCCTGTGCATTGTGTTAGTTATTTTAGCGTGTGCTACAGTGAATTTTGAGGCTCAAGTGACAAGTGAATACGTGAAATAATGAATCAGGTAATTTCATTGTTTTCTGAACCTTCCAGTTCACGGAAGTTTGAAGAAAAATTAGAAATCAAGAGGCTAGGTAGGCCGACTCCTGCTTTAACAATTTCTCAGACCGTTAAAACGAAAAATCGCCAATTCAATAGGAAATTTAACTCTGGATTGTACAACAAGCATGAATGGCTGTGTGGTTGTGACATTAAAAATGCCTTATTTTGTTTTAATTGCTTATTGTTTCAAGGAGATCTTTCATGGTCTAAACACGGAGTCTGTGACATTCAACACCTCCATGACAAAATTAGAAAACACGAACTTTCTTCAGTTCATGTAAATAACGCTTTGAATATGGCAAGTGTAGGCAACATAAATATAGCTACCTTGAGAGGCACCCACATGCCTTGCTCATACTGTGGCATCAAGCAGTCAGGCCTGCAAGATGAGTGGTCTGCCAAGCGAGTGGATTCATTCTTATTTATCGAGTAACATGAACTCTAGTACTCACACTTAAGTTACAAGTTATCCTCCTATATGATTAATACGCAACAGAAACACGCATCTGACTATCAGTAATTTACAGAACTCTGACTGTACACTACGCACTGACAATACCACATTTTCTTTTTGTCTTTTATTTAACGGCTTTTGTCAACACGTGGCCACCGCACTGAATTTGAATGGCGCACACACTATAAATTCGGGACATTATGACAACATACAATTCGAAGGAAAAGTCCACCAATATTTTTCTTTTCACTATCTTATTTATTCCGATAAATTCTCTAACATAAACACACAAATTCTACAACCTACAACAATAACACATGAGAAATTCCGCCCAGTGGGCATGGCTTTACAATGGTGAATCTCTATATTATGGTCTCGTAATTACTTTTAACGCTACAGTGCACTTTCTGGATAGGATGGTGGATCTTTTATTATACCTCACGCTTCGACTCTCACAATCATCGTCACTAAACTTTCCTCCAGACCTAGCGGTACCAAAGGAACAAGCATAACCCACTAATCTTTTGAAACTATCTCGCTATTCTCCCATGCAAACCACACATACCCAAATTACATGACATACACCACACTACAACATGAAATACTACACAGAGAATGGTCACAACATTATCACTTTCAGCTTTCCCACTTCAATTAATATTTATCCCAGTTTCACACGACACTGCCCCACTTCGTAATTCTACTTTCCTACTGTGAACTCTGGAGATATATGCACGTCTTCCTGTGCAATGCAAGCCAAGTGGCGTTGCTGGATAGACGGCCGACTCACCTTGATCCTCTCTCAGAGTTTAAATCTAGCGTCACACGGAATTATATCACGCAAGATAATATTAAGAACGTATTCATCACACACGCGAGTCCTCAACTGATACCATGGACGAGTACTTCTCTTTATCCTTTGTCTCATATACAGATTGAGACTCACACAGTACTCACCACGTGGAAGTACTCGTCTCTAATTTCAAGTCCTGCACACGCCATTTCTTAAATATTTCAACTTATGGTACACACGCTATTTCTTAAATATTTCAACTTATTGTACACACGCTAGTAATTCAGCTTAACTTAAGCACACGGAAGTATTTCAACTTATTGCTACACGTGGTTTCATTGTGACCGTTGGTCACTTCTGAAGATTCCTACAATCCCATTAATATTACCTGCCTGACATTTAATTCTCCCCCAAAAAGTTCCTGAAATAGAGAAATTATTATTTCAAACTACTCTTAAATATTTCACATGCATACCATGTCTCCACTCTTTCATCATTACGGAGCACAACTAAAACAGGTCTTAACAGCACAAGATCCAGCGGCAGAGTGCTGAAACATGGCCGTTCTCGAGGTCCTCTCCACCTCTGCTGAAGTGGGGGGAGCACCTTGTTACCGTATTGGTCAGCCACATTTCAGGCGCTCAAAGCTCAGGCAAATTTCATCTCTTTGGTCCTACCAAAGGTCGCCAAAGGATCGACTCGAAGATGATAATATATTCACATTCACTATCTGCGGTTAGCAGACGACCATACATTCATTCATTTCACAGATCTCACCAAACTGGATGTAGGGATTTACTTTGTGGGAGTGCACATGTGATCATTTAAATAAATAAATTGTCATTCTTTCCCACACTGGTATCCGGCTTCGTTGTATTAACTGAAATTGAGTTATTTTACAAAAAAAATGTGTTGTTCTGACAAAAATAATGAAGTATGTTGTACCTATTTTCAATGTCGGACGGTACTGTACCCTTTCAACCTAATTAGACAGTGGGTACAGAAGGTCCATGGCATTACACAACCAAAAAGTTACCGATAATAGGTACATATTGAATCCAATTATTAAAACTGTATTCGTTTCTGTGGTGCGTTGGAACTTGCCCTTAGAGGACATGATGAGACTGAATCATCTTCCAATCCTGGTGTTTTTCGTTCCTTGATTAATTCTAGTGCAGGATTAGACTCTGTGTTAAAATCACATTTAGAGAAAGCTACATCCAGAATGAACTCCTCCAGTGCATGCTTCAACTCTGCTAAGAGGAAATTAGAAAGGAAATTAAGGGTGCTGAGTTTTTTTCCGTAATAGCTGACGAAAGCAGTGATGTAGCCTGTGTTTTCCAGATGGTTACAGTATACAGGTACATCTTTAACGGAAAACCAGTTGAATGATTTTGGGACTTCATAGTACCAGAAAAGCATGATGCCCAGTCTTTGACAACGACCATCATAGAACAGATAAATAATCATTTGGGGAATTGTCCACATAAGCTAATACGAGGGCTATCCACAAAGTACATTACGTTTTGGAATTAAAAATAAATAAAGTGTTGGAAATTTTTTTTATTATATACAGATGAAAGCCACACTTAAATACTACTTTTATACATAGTTGCCATTTAAATTAAGGCACTTATCGTTGCGATGGACGAGCTTGGAAATTCCTTCGTCGTAAAATTCGGCCGCCTGCGCCTTCAACCACGTGGTTACCTCTTCTTGAAGCTGTGCGTCGTCATCAAAACGCTGCATAGCCAACCACTTCTTCATTGCTGGGAATAAGTGGAAGTCGCTCGGTGCCCGGTTGGGACTGTACGGCGGATGAGGAAACAACTCCCACTTAAAAGATTCGAGAACTTCATGAGTGGCATTTGCCGTGTAGGCCCGGGCGTTGTCGTCAATCAGCAAGCTCTTTGAGCCCAACTTTCCCCTACGCTTGTTTTATATCGCTCTTCTGAGATTGTGCAGAGTTTGGCAATACCTTTGAGAGTTTATTGTAGTGCCTCTTTCCAGGAAATCAACAGAACTCACGCCTTTTCTGTCCCAAAAGAGGTAACCACGTGGTTGAAGGCGCAGGCGGCCGAATTTTACGACGAAGGAATTTCCAAGCTCGTCCATCGCTACGATAAGTGCCTTAATTTAAATGGCAACTATGTAGAAATGTGGTATTTAAGTGTGGCTTACATCTGTATATAATAAAAAAATTTCCAATACTTTATTTATTTTTAATTCTAAAACGTAATGTACTTTGTGGATAGCCCTCGTAGCACAAACATATGATGATGCAGCAGTCATGAGAGGTTCGTCATGTGGGGTGCAGGCTCTTGTTAAGGAAAAGTTTCCCAATGCTTCATACATTCATTGTTATGCCCACCAGTTGAATCTCATTATGCTTAAAGCCGCTTCCATTAATAAAATTGTGCGAATATTCTTCACTAAACTTCAGGGACTTTGCAGTTTCTTTTCAGCATCTCCTCAAAGAAGAGAGTTCTCGGCGAAATAGTACGAAAACGACTGCCACGTTTAATGCCTACTCGTTGGAATTTTCAGTCAAGGAGCGTCAATACTGTTTTCGAATATAGGGAAGATATTATCACGTGCATGAATCATATGAGCCAGGGGGAAAAACTGTGTAATGAGACCACGACCCTGGAAGCCTGTGGCTTAGTAACAATTTTGAAGGATGAAAAGTTCATTTTTTGGCTTTCATTTTTTCGTAAAATCATGATCCATGTGGATATTTTGTATAACTAGCTACAAAAAAGGGCTATTGACCCAACTTTCGCACAGGATCACCTGACAGCTTTTGAGCGTAAAATTGCGAACATTAGGGAAGGAGAGAGTGAAAATTCAACAGGTTAACACGAGTACTATAAAAGAGGGAGAACTGAAGATAGCGCAACGATGTGTAATCTACTGCGGGAGGCAAAAGAAGTATGTTATGTCATAAATTACGAGGGAAAAGAAAGATTCAGGTTCACTGGAGACCTAGTTGCAGCCTTTCTCTTTCTACCAGAGAAATTCGCTACTTACTCTTCCAGTGTTCCAGAAACTTCTTTCAGAGCTGCTGTTGAATGCTACTCTTTTTTGGAAGCAAAGAAACTTCGTACAGAACTCTCTGTTATTTATGGAAGAGAGGAGTTCAAAAGCATGTGTGGAGCTGTGAGCTTTCTGGATTACATAACAGACAATAATCTTTGTGACACACTGAGCGAATCTGCGAAGCTCCCGAAAGCGGTAATTACAATTCCAATGACCACATCAAAAGCAGAACGTTGTTTTTCTTCGCTGAAACATATCAAAACCTTCTTGCGGAATACTATGGAACAAGAAAGTCTATCAGCGCTCACGATGCTCTCTATTGAACGAGACCTCGTTTTAGGAATTGCAGACTTCAGTCCAAGAGTGACTGAAAGATTTGCAAATATGAAGAAAAGAAGAATAGAGTTCCTGTACAAGTGATCATCACCATATCCAAATTCAGAGATAAAGTCGAACGGGGTTAATATCAGTCCTGCTGAAAAAGCTTAGTAAGGCATGCCTACCACTTTTTGAGTACATAGAGCTATAGTTGATTTTAATTCCTTTTTCTGCAAAAGTAATACTTTTTTCTGTGTACACTTTTTCGTTTTATTAAGAGTAGATGCAGAAGTGACACGAGCGAGCGGTCTGTTTATATCAGGTATCACAAAGACACGAGCAGTGTACTGATTTTATATCTTTTGTTGATGTTTTCCTTCGTGAGCAAAGTGCACCGCCATCTTCTTTGGTCACGAGCCGTCACTGGACTCTGGCCTAGAATTTTTGCGCACAGACCCAGCATGCTGCAGGGGTCCGCAGCAACAGGCATCTCTGCCTCTCTGCTAGCCGTGGCTAGCACCATCTGGAGAGGTTCCCGTGGCAGTCAACTTTAGGCTGCCGCCTCTCCAACAGTTGCAGCCAGCACTGTCCAGAGTGGTGCTCGTGGAGACAGACTCTGAGTCACTGCAGTCGCCACAGCAGCAGTGGCGGCCGCAGAAACCGTCGCAGCCGTCGCCATGCTAGGGTTTTCTCCTTCTCGATGCAACCTTCTTACACGTTTTGGAGGAATTCCGCCTTCCATCATACTTCACCTGTGAAATGGCTACTACTACGTAGTAACAAGCGCTGGTGGGGTCACAAACAAGAGTTTATTATTCACATTACAAGTTGGTTTAGGACCCGCCAGGTTAGCTTCGTGGACTCGGGTAGGCGCGCTGGCCCCGGATCGAATCCGCCCGGCGGATTAACGACGACAGCCGGTGTGCTGGCCAGCCTGGATATGGTTTTTAGGGTTTTCCACATCCCCCTAGGTGAATACCGGGCTGGTCCCCACATCCCGCCTCAGTTACACGGCTCGCAGACATTTGGACACTTTCATACAATTCCATGGATTACACTAGTCGCAGACAGTTGGGGTACACTAATTCCGTTCCGGGGGGTACGGGGTGGCGACAGGAAGGGTATCCGGCCACCCCTTCCACTAACATTGCCAAATCCGATTAACCATGCCGACCCTGCCTCACTGCGGGAAGAGGCACAAGCGAAAGAAAGAATGAAAGAAGATTACAAGTTGGTTTAACTTCCTATCGACAGTAATTTCTTAGAACGAATATCATGAACAGACTCTCATTATGCTTATGAGTCAAATTCCGTTCTGTGTTATACATAGATCTCCAAGGTTACCAAGTCGCACGATCACAAAACGTCGCCATGGGCAGAGCTCCATGGCATGCCGCACTACTCTACAGATCCTGAGCCCCGCCTGCTCTGACGTCACGAGTAGCCGTCTGGCGCCCCCAGAACATCTCCAACATAAATTACCACACCAATCCAAACGGAACCTAATTTCCTTTTACCTATATCCATTCTCACTTAGACATAGTCTTTCGCAATTTAGTTCTCAGCTTTATATTTTCTATAAACACAAACACACACGATCTTGCAATCTCAAATCAGCAGTAAGGTTGCATATCATCAACTCCCATTGACTAGCACGTGCATTTGCAGCCTTCCAGCCGACGTCATTGACGAGGCGCTCGTTCTGCAGCCTGCGCCAATGTCCGCGGAGTCACTGCCCCTGGACAGCCATCGCGCCACCCGATAAGACACCCTTGCTGTCTGCCCGATCACAGTGTCTGCGTTACTGGATGCGTCTGTGCAGCCTGTGGTTGTTTTTCGGCTGGTGTTCCCAGTCACTAGCAAGGTCGATGCCGGGGTGCGGACGGGGAGCTGCCATCGACTGTAGTTCCACTCCCTGTCTCCTCACCCACGACCACATTCAGGCCGGCGCCCGCTGTCATTACGTGGCACAGCGCTACATGACGACGGTGCGGCGGTGCGGAGATTTGGGGGGAGGGGGGGTGGTTGATACCTTGCAATGAAACCACAAGTAAAAATAGGCACTGCCAGAAGCAACGACGAATGAGAGACAGTGGCGTAGACACGTCCAGAAGATGAAAGAATGAAGACTTTCACAATTCGATGACATTGCTGCTTGTAAACCTTTCGGGGTATGAGATAGTGGTCCACGAAACTCTTCTGTTGCTAGCGTTTCGTCCAAAACTGCACTGAACATCTTCAGAGGCGTTGCTCTTCCGTTGAGCCTTGCCGACTCAGCAAGCCCAGTGAGCAATCATCGCTGAAGACGGCACTATCGTCTCTCTACCAAGCAAATGCTGTGACAATTGTGTTAGACAGAACTCTCCATAAAAGTTAATAGTCAATTATGCTTTGTGAGAAGAGACTAGTGCCTAGATCTCTATCAAAAGATACATTAATGCTCAGTGACAGTAATAAGTACCCATGACATTCCTCCATATATGGGTTCTTATAAGGTTAGGGATTTCATTTTGTTCAACTGTAATGAAGTGATCTGATAGTACACAGTAGGTGTAGGTGTTTTACAAGTAGGTAAAAAGACGAGGGCTAGTAGAAATCCTTGGGGAACAGAAGAAATATTGAATTTAAATGATGAAAGGAGAAAATATAAAAATGCACTAAATGAAGTAGGCAAAAAGGAATACAAACGTCTCAAAAATGATATCGACAGGAAGTGCAAAATGGCTAAGCAGGGATGGCTAGAGGACAAATGTAAGGATGTAGACGCTTATCTCACTAGGGGTAAGATAGATACTGCCTACAGGAAAATTAAAGAGACCTTTGGAGAAAAGAGAACCACTTGTATGAATATCAAGAGCTCAGATGGCAACCCAGTTCTAAGCAAAGAAGGGAAGGCAGAAAGGTGGAAGGAGTATATAGAGGGTTTATACAAGGGCGATGTACTTGAGGACTTGGAAAAGGAAGAGGATGTCGATCAAGACGAAATGGGAGATAAGATACTGCGTGAAGAGTTTGACAGAGCACTGAAAGACCTGAGTCGAAACAAGGCCCCGGGAGTAGACAACATTCCATTAGAACTACTGATGGCCTCGGGAGAGACAGTCATGACAAAACTCTACCATCTGGTGAGCACGATGTATGAGACAGGCGAAATACCCTCAGACTTCAAGAAGAATATAATAATTCCAATCCCAAAGAAAGCAGGTGTTGACAGATGTGAAAATGACCGAACTATCAGTTTAATAAGTCACAGCTGCAAAATACTAGCGCGAATTCTTTACAGACGAATGGAAAAACTGGTAGAAGCGGACCTCGGGGAAGATCAGTTTGGATTCCGTAGAAATGTTGGAACACGTGTCGGAAGTTCCATGCGGCTTTTCGCGGATGATGCTGTAGTATACAGAGAAGTTGCTGCATTAGAAAATTGTAGCGAAATACAGGAAGATCTGCAGCGGATAGGCACTTGGTGCAGGGAGTGGCAACTGACCCTTAACATAGACAAATGTAATGTATTGCGAATACATAGAAAGAAGGATCCTTTATTGAATGATTATATGATAGCGGAACAAACACTGGTAGCAGTTACTTCTGTAAAATATCTGGGAGTATGCGTACGGAACGATTTGAAGTGGAATGATCATATAAAACTAATTGTTGGTAAGGCGGGTACCAGGTTGAGATTCATTGGGAGAGTGCTTAGAAAATGTAGTCCATCAACAAAGGAGGTGGCTTACAAAACACTCGTTCGACCTATACTTGAGTATTGCTCATCAGTGTGGGATCCGTACCAGGTCGGGTTGACGGAGGAGATAGAGAAGATCCAAAGAAGAGCGGCGCGTTTCGTCACTGGGTTATTTGGTAACCGTGATAGCGTTACGGAGATGTTTAATAAACTCAAGTGGCAGACTCTGCAAGAGAGGCGCTCTGCATCGCGGTGTAGCTTGCTCGCCAGGTTTCGAGAGGGTGCGTTTCTGGATGAGGTATCGAATATATTGCTTCCCCCTACTTATACTTCCCGAGGAGATCACGAATGTAAAATTAGAGAGATTAGAGCGCGCACGGAGGCTTTCAGACAGTCGTTCTTCCCGCGAACCATACGCGACTGGAACAGGAAAGGGAGGTAATGACAGTGGCACGTAAAGTGCCCTCCGCCACACACCGTTGGGTGGCTTGCGGAGTATCAATGTAGATGTAGATGTAGATGTAGATGCACGTGAGGCAATACTAACCTTACAACTTATCTTAGAAGAAAGATTAAGAAAGGGCAAACCTACGTTTCTAGCGTTTTGATAATGTTAACTGGAATACTCTCTTTCAAATTCTGAAGGAGGCAGGGGTAAAATACAGGGAGCGAAAGGCTATTTACAATTTGTACAGAAACCAGATGGCAGTTATAAGAGTCGAGGGGCATGAAAGGGAAGCAGTGGTTGGGAAAGGAGTGAGACAGGGTTGTAGCCCCTCCCCGATGTTATTCAATCTGTATATTGAGCAAGCAGTAAAGGAAACAAAAGAAAAATTCGGAGTAGGTATTAAAATTCATGGAGAATAAGTAAAAACTTTGAGGTTCGCCGATGACATTGTAATTCTGTCAGAGACAGCAAAGGACTTGGAAGAGCAGTTGAACGGAATGGACAGTGTCTTGAAAGGAGGATATAAGATGAACATCAACAAAAGCAAAACGAGGATAATGGAATATAGTCTAATTAAGTCGGGTGATGCTGAGGGAATTAGATTAGGAAATGAGACACTTAAAGTAGTAAAGGAGTTTTGCTATTTAGGGAGCAAAATAACTGATGATGGTCGAAGTAGAGAGGATATAAAATGTAGACTAGCGATGGCAAGGCAAGCGTTTCTGAAGAAGAGAAATTTGTTAACATCGAGTATAGATTTAAGTGTCAGGAAGTCGTTTCTGAAAATATTTGTATGTAGTGTAGCCATGTATGGAAGTGAAGCATGGACGATAAACAGTTTGGACAAGAAGAGAATACAAGCTTACGAAATGTGGTGCTACAGAAGAATACTGTAGATTAGATGGGTAAATCACATAACTAATGAGGAGGTATTGAATAGAATTGAGGAGAAGAGGAGTTTGTGGCACAACTTGACTAGAAGAAGGGATCGTTTGGTAGGACATGTTTTGAGGCATCAAGGGATCACAAATTTAGCATTGGAGGGCACCGTGGAGGGTAAAAATCGTAGAGGGAGACCAAGAGATGAATACACTAAGCAGATTCAGAAGGATGTAGGTTGCAGTAGGTACTGGGAGATGAAGAAGCTTGCACAGGATAGAGTAGCTTGGAGAGCTGCATCAAACCAGTCTCAGGACTGAAGACCACAACAACAACAACAATAGTACACATGTTGTAGTATCATCTCGGCCCCATGAAGGAGTAAAGCAAGGAACCCACCACTGTACCAAAGTGTGTTATTTCATCCGGTAAAAGATTACTAGGTTTCCGAAAAACATCTGACGTGGTGTCCAACTGGGGACTGTTAACGAAGGTACGAGCATAGAGATAGGTTCCCAGATAACTGAGTGGCTCGAAGATTTCATGAGTAGTAAAACCCAGTACATTGTCCTCGACGGCGTGTGTTCAGCAGAGAGAAGGCTGTCATCGGGAGTGACCTATTAAAGTGTGATAGGAATGCTGTCATTTCCTATATACGCAAATCATCTTCCGGATAAAGTGTGCAGCAGTCTGTGTTTGCTTGCTGATGATGCTGTGATGTACGAGGCGTCGTCGGTGAGTGAATTTAAGAAGATATAACATGACTTATACGAACTAGTTGGTGTGATGAATGGCAGCTAGCTCTAAGTGTATAAAAATGTAAGTTAATGCAGATGAGTGGGAAAAAGAAACCCTCATTGTTCGAGTGCAACATTAGTAGTATGCTGCGTGACAGATTAAATATCTGGACGTAAGGTTGCAGAACAGTATGAAATGGAACGACCATGTAAGGATTGTTGTAGAGAAGGCGAATAATCTCGACTTTGGTTTATTGGGATAATTTTAAGGAAGCGTTGTTCATCTGTAAAGGAGACCGCATATAGGACACTAGTTCTGCCCATTCTTCAGTACTGCTCGAGTGTTTGGGATATGCACCAGGTCGGATTAAAGGAGGACATCGAATCAATTCAGAGGCAGGCTGCTGGACTTGTTACCCATAAGTTCGAGCAACACGCAAGTATTATGGAGATGCTTCTGGAACTCAGATGGGAATCCCTGGAGGGAAGGTGACGTTCTTTTTGAGGACCACTATTGAGAAAATTTAGAGAACTGGCATTTGCAGCTGACTGCAGAACGATTCTACTGCCGCCAACGTACTTATTGCGTAAGGACCACGAAGATAAGAGAAATTAGGGCTCATACAGATGTGATATAGCAGTCGTCTTCTCTTCGCTCTATTTGCGAGAGTAACTGGAAAGTAACTGTCTAGTAGTGGTACAGGATACCCTCCGCTACCCACCGTACAGAGCCTTGCGCTGTGTCTATGTAGATGCAGATGTAGAGGTACTCTCCCCTCACATGTCCTCAACAGACGGTGTGCGGATCAGCTAGGACGTTCACTCCAGTGCCAATTTCCAGGACATCAAGCACGAGTTACAACAGTTGTGGGCCAGTTGCCTTAGTAAAGGATGAAAAGGCTCAATGACACTCTTCCTAAACGAATCCGTGCATTCAACATGGCTATAAGAGATGAAACTCATATTGATAAGTGGCCTCATACTGCCAAGTTCTTTATAAATTTGACTCGATTTTGTAATCACTGAAATAGCATCACATAATTTAATTTCGTTTGCCTCCCCAGTTTTCGTTGCTTAATTTTTTTTGTCAGGTAGTGCAGTTATTTGTTTGGAACGGAAGATTACAAAAATTTAAGCATTTTTCTGTGCACGGGCATGGAATTCAGGTTAGCCATTTACAGAGAGGCCTCACGTCAAAACATGGAGATGATACACCGGAAAAGCCTTTAAGGGTGTTTCAGGCTAGGTTGTGCTAACGCAGAGTTGTTAAGAAAAAAATCGATACTTTGTGCCACTTCCGAGTTAATTAGGGTAGATAATTGCCAGTCAGGCCGTTATGCGTGCAAATTCAAGCGGCACTCCTGAGACGGTGTCGTCAAACGTGTTCTTCGATTGGTTTCCTAAGACCGAACAAGAGAGGGTTATAAAAATTGGTCATGGGACGGTAGTAACGATCGAACCCGAGCCAAAGGCTGAGCAGTCTTATTACCTGTCCTATGAGAACATCTGACTCTAATTGTATCTGGCGGGCCGCTTGAATTTGCGCGGACAACGGCCTGATTGGCTAACTTCAAGGCTAATTAACTCGGAAACGGCGAAGCGTATCGAATTTTTTCGTTACAACTTTTTTTCGAAATGATCTACCCTGCAATAACCCCACAAGCTTTTCGGGGTGTTTCTGACGACACTTTATACATATATAAGAAACGAGGTGAAACCAGAAAGGCCTAATAGAAGACAATACATTCCCGTTGTTCTTGCTGAAACTTCTGAAGAGTGGTGATTTGTTATCCAGTTTTGATTATGGAGGATATTATCCTATTCTAGCAGCTGGTAATTGGAGAACAGTGTAGTGACAATTTTCAGCGTTTCTTTTCCACTCTAGTGGTCGGATTTTGTATTCTGTTGTAAGTATTTGGTTTGCTGAAGGGCATTCATTAGTGGAGTAGGAATAGTGTCAGTTTTAACCCTGACTCGCAGGTTAAGTCGGAGCTGGAAATCCTTATTTAGTTTGACAACTGTGTAGAAATTCAGAGGACTAATCCGGATCCACTGATAAGCATTTGCGAGTAAATCAGTGAAACTGTACGTCACCTAATTTGTTTTGTGAATGTGATGCCGCCAAGAGAGTGAGTATTCTGGCTACAGTTGCGATGGGACTTGGGACACGATGTTGAGTAAGCGAAAAGCGAAAGGAAAGTTGCGACTGTTTCCAAAAAACGGAAGGAAAGGACTTCAGGATTTCAGGGAGGAGGCATGCAACTTGACAGTCACTTCTCAAATAAAATTCAGCAGAAGTTTTGTTGTATGCTTGATTACATGCCATGAATGAGTTAACTCCTTCACTGGATGACACAACAAGCGTTTATTTTGTGTCTGGTTTTTTGTATTAATATCCGGTGCTGCGTTCCGTTGCGCTCCCTAGCCTCGCGGTCTTTTTCCAGCTTTCCTCTGCACCGTCCTGCAATATCCTCCCGCTCTCAAGGCCCGCGGAGCTCGATATGAAATCCACAGCTCCCGCCTCTCGGTAGTGGTTGCCCCTCGCTGACTGAGATCTCCGGGTTACTAAATGCTGCGAGCTCTAGATCTCGTACTGGCAGTAGCACAGAATTTTCACAGGGCCGAGATTTTCTCGTAATTATGGCCCATCTTTCATATTCTTAAGACTTACATTATTTTGGCCGTACTTTTACAAAGGCTACTTAAGCGACTGTTTCTCTCGAAGCAGGGCAAGATAGGAATTAAACTACACAGTTTGTAGCAAACCTCAAATCTAACAGGTACTTGTTTTGTTTCGATCAGTCTAGATGAAGTTATATAGGAATGTCAAAACGATATCAGATTATTTATTATTGAGAAAAAGTGGTAAGAAATTGTTTTACCAAGCGTCAGATACTCATTCCTCAGTTAAATAAAACGAAAAATAACAGTTTTTGTATAAGGAAAATAAAACTTCCTTGCAAGATGTTCGTTTTGTTCACTTTGATGACCGAATCTTTGGTGGAGCATTTGTAATGTTTCAGAACATGTCACTAAGTTCACTTGATTACTCTTTTCTGGTACAACAACAAGTATATATCATTCATCACGTAGCCTGTCATGATAATGTCGCCGCAGGCTTAATCTCGAATCCTAATACGTTTACAGTCAAACGTCATATCGTAGCCGTTACATGCGGCTTGTCCGGCTGGGAACAAATGTCACTTGTGTAGGTAGGTTGTTTAGGTTTTCTTATTGGTAACGCCACGTAGCGCTCTGTATGAAAATCACTGGCTGTGCTGTGTGCGGTCTGTGGCTGGTTAGCATTGTTCTAATATTCGCCATTGTAGTGTTGGGCAGTTGGCCGTTAACAGCGCATAGCGTTGCGCGGTTGGAGGTGAGCCGCCAGCAGTGGTGGATGTGGGGAAGTGAGATGGCGGATTTTTGAGAGCAGATGATCTGGACGTGTGCCCATCAGAAACAGTACATTTGTAAGAATGGATGTCATGAACTGCTATATATATTATGACTTTTGAACACTATTAAGGTAAATACATTGTTTGTTCTCTATCAAAATCTTTCATTTGCTAACTATGCCTATCAGCAGTTAGTGCCTTAAGTAGTTTGAATCTTTTATTTATCTGGCAGTAGTGGCGCTCGCTGTATTGCAGTAGTTCGAGTAACGAAGATTTTTGTGAGGTAAGTGATTTGTGAAACGTATAGGTTAATGTTAGTCAGGGCCATTCTTTTGTAGGAATTTTCAAAAGTCAGATTGCGTTGCGCTAAAATATTGTGTGTCAGTTTAGTGTTGATCAGAATAGGTGAAGAGCGAAATGTCTGAGTACGTTCAGTTCTGCTCAGGTGTTTGAAAATCAAATAACGTAAGGGATTTACCAGCACAGTAATTCACTAATTTTTCTAAGGGGACGTTTCACTTGCATCGGGCACTAATAAAATATTTTCCATTCTAGCGTCGTACCATTCATTGTTTCGTCTTATTTCGATATAGACTGTTCCTTAACCTAACGCACGCGTATTAGTGCTTTCGTTTTATAATGAAACCACTTCAGGAACATCAGACGAAGTACAGCTTATTCGGAGTGATATGCTTCGTAGCACCACTATCACATTACCATTTATTTACGTCAATAGAACTTCTACTAGACGAATCCATGTTGCATGAAGTGGATACAGTGTTTCTACTTGCCGGCCGGATTGGCCGAGGGGTTCTAAGCGCTACAGTCTGGGACCGCGCGTCCGCTACGGTCTCAGGTTCGAATCCTGCCTTGGGCATGGATGTGTGTGATGTCCTTAGGTTAGTTAGGTTTAAGTAGTTCTAAGTTCTAGAGGACTGATGACCTGAGAAGTTAAGTCCCATAGTGCTCAGAGCCATTTGAACCATTTTGTTTCTACTTGCCGCTTGCTATTGCAATCAAGAGTGTTCAATAAACAATGCGCTGACAGTGGCATAGTTGTTTACATTTATTGCACGGAAATTTTTGTTTTGTTCGCTCTTTTGACATCATCTTTTACCGTGTGTGAGAAATGACATATGCAGTTACGACTGTTGCATTTTGTTCACGGCGTGCACTCGTACAAAGTTTTTCAGTAAGTAATTGCAAACTCTGATTTACCGGTGGTATTGTCTCCCAGATCTCTAAAATTATCATAAGCCTTTCCCAGCGTAGATAAAATTCGATCATTTAATATTCTTTCAGACAACGTGATCTTACCGAGCGAGGTGACGCAGTGTTTAGCACACGGGACTCGCAGTCGGGAGGACGACGGTTCAGTCCCGCGCTCGGCCATCCTGATTTAGGTTTTCCGTGATTTCCCTAAATCGCTCCAGGCAAATGCTGGGATGTTTCCTGTGGAATACTCAGTATTGTAGAACACTCAGTATAATGTCGTTTATTGAAACTGAACTACCCTTCTCGAACAATCACTATATACACACAAAACAAATAACTTGTAGACGACCATTCATTAAGAGCGTCGGTGACGTCCGTCGGAGCTGGTCCTAGCTCGGCGAGGAACTGGCTCTACTGCTGCTGCGCTGGCCTTATAAAGCCGGCGGAGGCCGGAGGAGTACTCCAACTTTCCCTGTATCTGTGAGGCGACCTCTGCAGAAAAACGTTCGCATTAGTCTCTAACAAGTTCTGTTTGTTTTGAAGAATTGTTTTCCGCTTGGTTGCGCCTTCAAGTGCTTGTGTATGTTATATGGTACACAGGGGTGTCTTGAGTGTAGTCTGCCTGACAGGGGCTGTCTGTGGCAGATGTAACAGTTCCTGTGAAAGGGCATGGCCGACTTCCTTCCCCATCCTTTCCTAATCCATTGAGACCGATGACCTCGCCTTATGGTCTCTTCCCCAAACTACACAACTTCAACCCAACGTATTCTCTTTATATTTCGTTAATTCATCATTTAGATCTACAAATAATTTTTGCTGATTAGCCACACGTGAGCTAATGTCTTTTGTTTCATCGCATTTGACCCAAAAAAAGTTTTCAATCACCATGTTCTACCGTTGCGTGCTGCTACGTTCAGATCGCGCAAGTAGTTTGTCCCATACTTACTAAGCATTTTTTCCAACTCAGGTTCAGCTACTCGTTTGCTTAGTGCACTTGCTATCAGACTTGCTGCTTTCGCGTAATTCTTTTGACTTTCTCCGTATGCTGCTTTATGTAGGATCTCAAGGCAACACGACGGGTTTGTGTGTACCGGTAACTCAGTCTTCGAGTTCATATGATTGGAGCGCCGTAGAGATGCGCCATTTCCACTTTGCCCAATTGTTGGGCCCTTCAAGTTTACCAATATTTACTTGATAATCTCCATTTGTAGCCACAGTCTTACCATACAACTTGTTTCATCAAAAACTTTTTTTACCAGCACACACTGAATTGAATCAATTTTTTTCAAAAAACTGTATTTTGTTCATTTAGACATGGCCTGTCACTGCAAAATACATTCAGACCCTTAAGTACTGAATCCTCTGGCCCTGTCAAAACTGATAACTTTGGTCCCTGTGCACATGACAAATCAATAATATTGTCTGACCTCTAAAGTACCAACGGTGGATCACGTTATATTCTGCTCTCTCATGAAGAAGAATAAAATATACTAGCTGCCGACTAAGAGGTGTGCAATGCTGGCCGTAATACTTTGAAATATACATGAAATTCTTTTGGCTGATAAATGAAAACATTTAAGAAAAATTTAATGTCTTTAAAAAAACATATGACCAGGAGAGGGAGGCGGTAATGTTTTGGATGAATTGCTGACTTTTTCAATAGCGAAGTTGCATTCGAAGTTTGGCTATTCAGAACATCTGACAATTGAAATTACATTACCCAGAAAAGTTACATAATTTTTACTAAATGGAAACCTTTCTTTGCTGATGTAGTCACAAACAATGAGATTTGTACAGCAAGTATTATCTAACATCACTAAAAGGCATAAAGACAAAGGAACAAATTACTTATACGTGTGCTAACAATTCTTAGAAATGTTACAAAAGGGAAATATCGAACTAGCTTATAAATCAAGTCTGTTTACGTACTTTCTGGGGTTACTCAACATAGAACTCACGGTTACCAATTGTCAGCCAATTTATTTACACTAAGGCGCTGGCAAGAGGAAAGTAATGAAAAATTAACTTCTTCACCTTAGCTGTGAGAAGACTTCTGTTTCCACATTCATATTTTCAATAATACATGTACTTGTAAAGCTTCTTTGTAATATCAATCCAATAATCCTTTCTTGTCACAATTAAATTTACATTTCATCATTTCACTTTACATTCCATTATAAAATCGCTCATCATTTTTAACTACCTATTGTATGTGTGGTGTAACACAAAATATTGGCATGAGAAAATTCTTACATCATAATCTAACACTTGGTGGTTACTGCTTCCTCTTTCGCTCACAGACTGACACACACTCACTGCTGTGCCCCGAGAGCTCTCTTACTGCAACACTACAATCTCAGACCAGAAGCAGTATCTTTGGCTCTGCCGTCGTGCAAAGTCAGCGATCTGCTTTATAGAGTCCATCAGACACATACATCGTTTACAATATAAGAGTTTCATTTTAGTTTGCATTAGTATCAGGTGCCACATACAAGGTACTCCAGTAGACTCCTTTCAGAGTTATTTATTTAATATTTATTCAACTATCATAAACGTGCAGATCCGGCAACTCAGTTGATTTAAACATGCAAGGTTTTTCTTTCATGTCTATCCAGATACCGTCTTCCCACCTTCCATGTTAATAGTTACCCCATTTTCGCAGATACCTTCATCACTAGCACCGATCGCCCAGTAGATCCTTCACCTACAGATACCCTTCAAATGTGTGATTGCTTCCCTTGATCTATAAAGCTTGCATTAATTTTTTAATTGTTTGTTTAACTTCTGCATTAAATCTGTTAGCAGGTCTGTGCTGTAAGTTATGATGTTATTTTTTTTTTTTAATCTAGTACCCTTCTCTACATAGTTTCCACGTTTCATGACCATACTATTGCTGATCTGCTTTCACTGTTGTTGCAGTATGTGTTATTAGTACATTATTTATATTTTTGAGTGTGTGATGTACATTGTACATATCTCTATGTATTGTATTTCTGTACTCCCCTCCTCTTGTCTTATGAGCCTCTCAAAGATCCATGCCACACATTGGCGCCCACTGGAGATCGCTGTCTTGGTGTTAACCTATGAGACACGGGCAAATGCTCGTTTCTCCCCCTACCATCCTCAATATTTTTCGAAAGCATCTCAACTCTTCCCATGGTTTTGGTAAACGTCTTTCGCATCGGCACATCTGCTGGGGGTGTAACTTCCTACTTAATCGGCAGGCTGTCTACTTTCGACTGCCGGCAGCATGTCGCTTGTGTTGGGGTGGGGGGGGGGGGGGGGGAGGGGACAGAGGGATAGAGCGTAAACATTCCTCAGTTTCTGAGCTGTCTCGTTGCTGCTAGAGCCGTCACGTCTGCAAGAGGCATGTCTCCGCCATTAATCAGAAAAGTGTCCTACGCGGTGCTTATGGCCAAGAATGGACTGTGACGAACCCCTAGCGGTTCCAGGCGTTTCAGTCCGGAACTATGCGGCAACTACGGTCGCAGGTTCGAATCCTGCCTCGGGCAAGGATGTGTATGATGTCCTTAGGTTAGTTAGGTTTAAGTAGTTCTAAATCTAGGGGACTGATAACCTCAGATGTTAAGTCCTATAGTGCTTAGAGCCATTTTGAACGAACCCCTACCAAATTTGTAAAACGGCACCCCTGGTCAGCAGCTCTTCTGTATACATTACTTGAACTCTCTATTGTCCACAAGGCACAACGGGCTTCCCTGCTGCAAGAAGCGCATGACTTGCGTCGGAAACTCGGCCATCTGAAAATTACCTCAAACGAAAAACAGGCTATTATTTGAATAAGCTCTGACTTGCTTGTTCTTTGACCTGTCGAGAGGATATCAAATTGTCTGGCTAGATTCTATTTAAATGATCTAACTATGAGGGTGATTGCATTTGTTCCTGCTCTTCTTAGGCTCACAGCAAAATTGGTGGAGGAATCCAATGTTAACCGAATTTTAATCACAGCAGGCGGATATTTCGGTCGATGTGAAAGTACTGAGACACACCAGAATTTTTCCAAATTCCTTTTATGGATCTTCCTCTCTGTCATCTATTTTCAGATTGGATTTTCATAGTCGTTGGATGAGGAAGGGAGTCAGAAGTGAAGTGCGGATCCAGGTTATCGTTTTCAAACATACCAACCCAAAGAAGACAATGGACCACTTCTTTCCGAGAGTATGGTTATATCAGGAAACATTTAGCAAGAGGTAAAAGCGAATGAACATTTTAGAACAGCAAAAAGATAAGACAGTGATCTGACACATCTCTCTCAGCTGTGACTAACTTCCAGGTCTTCGTGACGTTGTCTGACCGCAAGGTAACGCAAAACCACATGTTTCCCGTGCTATGCTGACTTACCGAGATACAGAGGTTGCTCGACTGTTCCTTGACCAGCCCGTTCTCCAGATCCCATTGAGAGCATCTGGTCACGTGCTGCCGAGATAATGGCACGCCACAACTCGCCACCCACTATTATTCATGAACTATTAACAGAGAATTGAAGCAGCATGAAATTTACCCGCTTCTGTCATACAAGCTCTGTTCATCTCGATGACCTACCAGCTTAAAGCCATTACTGCTTCCAGAGGCAGCAGCTTTACAAACTAAATTTCGTATCTTGTGTGTCTCCAAATGGCCCACACTTCTAAGCATGTGTTTCTCTTATTGTTCTTGAAATGCACAATAAGCAAAATTTTATTATTTGACATTCTCCCTGGTGTTGCTAATTTCATGGGCAGCAGCGTATCATCAGTGGATGTTTCAGCACTTCAGCTTATACGCTTGGTTTATTGTAGTCGTATTTCGCGTGTTAAGGTATAGCTATTGAGGCGTTCATAAGGTTTTCCGCTATTAATGAGAATATAAAATCGATCTTAATTTATCCAAATATTTTTGTGTTGTTACCACCATTGAGTGTCCTGGAATGCAGACATTTGATTTTTATCTAATTTGCAAACGAGCCTGTCATACGATTGAGTTGACCTTATAATCATTTGTGAAACCTGTTTTTTCAAATAGGACAACATTAGGGCACATACGTAAGGGTGTGCAACTCATCCGTAAGACGACGTTCGCCGGCTGCCGTTTCGTACGTAACTGGCAGCTGATTGCACACGTCTGCAAGAAACATCCCACTTAGAGCAGAATGGTGGGATGTAACAACATGCCAGTGTGAATGGAAACTGAAATACATTGTTTGACAACTGCTAAGGAACAGAAACATAGTTGGACAAGAATAATCACAGGCAATGAAGGATGACACGAAATACAATACATGCATAATCACATAATAGAGGCAGGGTGTTATATTTATAACGAAAAATCGTAAAGATGTCACCACATGGGAAATCGGGCTAACAGACATAAATAACATTCATGTTTGACACAGGCCAGACTCCCAACACAAAGATCAATATTGGACTACCAGTAGAGAATATGTCATTCTTGGACACTAATGCACATTTTCCACGTGCTATTCGTGCTGGCTACCAAACTGTTAAGCAGTCCTTGGGGAAATATTGTCCCACTCCATTCTCAAGGCGGTGTTTAGTTCTTGCACGGTTTAGGGATGGCGTGTTCGTTAAGCAACGCGCCTGCTCAGAGGATCCCCGTCACGCTCGTTGCAGGGGTGGCCGAGATTTCGGCGTCAGCCTTGCTCCACACTTCTTCCACCTCCACGCCACACTGTCACCGCGAGGAGGGCGAGGAGGGGAAAACGGCAAACGCCCCACATTTAAATGGCAGTACAGTCGCACCGCTTGCAACTTGGTTTTATATTTCGCATTTCTCAGCAACACAGATTTCAAACAACATAAGTTTTCAGTATCAAGTAATTATTTTTCGTGTGCTGAAGACATAATTTTTATTTGTCACAAATTCTCAGCATACTGACAGACCCACAGAGTTTCGCGTTCAAGTTGCCACTTAATCGTGGCTTATTCAGTTTCATAATCGAAAACAGGTCTTCAACACAAGTATGTCGATCGAAATATTGAAGCACTTTTGCAATCTCATTATGGAGACTTGGGAAATCTACCTGAGGAAAGCAATGTAGACGTCCTGGACAGTTTCGACGTAAAAAGATTTGTCACTGAAACACAGCCAGTTACGTCTGGAGATGCACAGGGCGCTTTCAAATGAAGTGGAAGGTTGCCAGTGCCCTCAAAACCTTTATAACGTTATTCTTTTAATTCTTGCGAGGCACAATTAATTCTCCCGACCCCGCGCTTTCTTTAACGGCAGTGACCTTAGGGAAGTGGACTGTCTTTGTCAGAATGTGTCACTTCTGCCGTAAATGCGTCCCCATCAAATCACGAAGCAGCTACCTTGCAATGTTTTACTGTGGGCAGTGTGCATTGAAGTCCACTTAAAATGCGAAGTCTGCAGTACATTCCAGAAGTTCCAATTTTCGTTCCTGCAGTCTTTTTTCGTTCATAAATTCAACAATAACGAATTTTAAATCGAAAAGTCGTTCCAGTTAGGCCTCTTGGCTTAACCAACGAACTTTGGAGTAATATGTGAAGTCTCCATACTTTTCGTTCATTTCCATTGAAAACTGTTGCAATTGATAGTGGGATAATGTGCGCGACTTCAGGAATTTTATCATTCGTACTACCAATTTCTTCAACGGTTCCATGCCTGCAAATGTAGCACAAAGTATTTCTTAATTTACAGAAGAATTAATCATGTCTGTCGATAGTCGTAATTTTTTGTTCTATCATTATCATCTAAATGTTTAAATTTTGTACCGTACTATAATGTCGTTCCATAGCAAATAAGCAGTACCCGTCGCTTATGCGAATAGAGAATTGCGATCCGTCTCTTCTGTCATTCCCATTCATTTTAAAGGACTGTGATGATAGATCGCTACACTGCCTCTTTTTGCACAAACATCCACTGGACCTGTGAACGTCCTCGATACCACGAACAAATAGCGAAGGGTAAACAGTGCTGAAACCACGACTCCGCCGAAATGAAGAGAGCTGTGCCGACCGGAAAATGTCGCACCGCAGTGCTAAATAAAATGTTGCGGTGTTCCGGATACTTCCGAGAAGGACCGAGCAAATCCGAGCGAGAGGCCGGGCCTCGGCGCGCCCGCGGCCCGCGCGCGCTACACTCGTGAGGTTTGGCACGCCGTTGCCAGACCTCACCTATAGGGTTTAGGTCCGGGGCGTATGCAGGCCATTCCAGTACCTTCACTTTCCACTGTGTCCGACACCTCAGCGGACCCTTGTGGGCGGGCATTGTCGTCCATAAACAGAAAGTTGGGGCACACAGCAGCCCTAAAGACGGACGTGATACAGAATAGAATGAAATTACAATTAAACCACTACGCTTAGCTGCATACAGGCGTTGATATACGTCAACAGGGACAGGTGAAAATGTGTGCCCCGACCGGAACTCCGACCCGGGAGATCCTGCTTACATGGCAGACGCTGTATCCATCTGAGCCACCGAGAACACAGAGGATAGCGCGACTGCAGGGACTTATCTCTGGCACGCCTCTTGTCAGACTCACAGTCTCAACTTATTGTCCCGCACTTTATTCATAGTGCCCCTGCACATTATGCCATAATGAGGGACAATAAGTTGAGAATGTGGGTCTCACGGGAGGCGTGCCAGAGATAAGTCCCTGCAGTTGCGCTATCCTCTGTGTCCTCGGTAGCTCAGATGGATAGAATGTCTGCCATGTAAGCAGGATCTCCCGGGTTCGAGTCTCGGTTCGGACACATATTTTCGCCTGTCCCCGTTAACGTAACGCCTGTATGCAGATAAGCGTAGTGATTTAATTTTAATTTCATTCTGAAACAATGGGCTGCAAGGTCACTGAGCCGTGGTAAAAATTGCTGTTTTGAACAGTGTGCCACAGCGCATAGTGTGAAGCAGTCGCCCTCCGTTTCTGGTGGTGGCGCCGCTGTGGCAATCGCAGCTTTGGTGTCTCCCTCTGGTGGGAAAGGGGAAAGGTTGCCTGTTCATGTGCATTGAAGGGGCGATATGAGCTCGCCAGTCGGTCAGTCTGGGTCAGTCTCGCGTCCTCAGATTGCTAGTCTGTCTCTCGTCCGCATTTGTTAGGCAGTTAGTGTCTGTCTGTCGTTCGGAGTGCTAGTATGTCTGTCGTTCGGATCAACCTTTAAAGCTGACAAAATGAGAGTCTTTCCGCTCTGCCAGTAAGAGAACTCAGCGAGTGGCCGCCCAGTCGGGGCTTAGTTCCTGCATCTGAGTCTGCGCGTTAGGCCGCCAGTCTGCTCGAGTTTGCTCAGGCAATGGTCATTGGCGGTTGGATCGATCGGTTGGTCGGTCGCGCACTGAGACACAATACAAGATGACTTGTCCGTCTTGAGCGTCGACGCATGTGAGGTCGCCACGTGAGTCCAGTGGGCCGCGGCGTATAGCGAGGGGTAGTGACTTCGCGGTCGACACGAGAGCAACAGGAGTCAACCCACGACATCAGTCTGGCCGGTGCGAGCTGCGACGCCGTGAGACGGGAGATCGGCGCGCCTTCCTGCGTCCGTTGAAGCGGCTGGCAGCGGACGGTTCGGGAGACCGATTTGGGGATGCTGCGCCAGGTCTTCTCGAGAAACCGCAGTTTATTAGAAGTTAAGTGATTGGTGATATGTTGTTTGATTTACTCTTGTTAAATTTTACTTGTTTTCTTGGTGAGGTCACCAGCCATTTTGCTTTGGGGTCGTCCCACCATTCTTCTCCGTTTGCCCACACGCAGGAAGGTGGAAGTTTATAAATTGGGTGGTCGGTTTTTCCCTTGTGCAGTAGGGGCTGGTTAGAGCAACCTGCGGTTCTGGTTGTTCGGTAATCTCCCTATCAATCTACCGTACGTCAGTAGCTGCCTGTCATGTTTGTCGGATTTGGTGTGTTAACGAATTTATTGCTTGGAGTGTAACGGCCTAATACTTGAAATATGTTTTGATCTTTGGAAACTTTGATATTATTGCCTATGATCTTGAGAGGCGGTATCTGTGTACTGTAGAGCATCTTAACTATTGTTTGGCCAGCCTTGCAGAATTTTATATAAGATTGCATTTTATGGGCTTTTATTTAAATGATCATTTTAGTATATAAAGTTGCCACCCTTTCACCGTAAGACTTTTATTAGAAGTTAAAATCAAGTTGCACCTTCGGTGGCAAGGTTAATATTTTAATTGTTAGTGTTTTGTACCATTTTCATCCCTCCTTCGGGGGGGTGCATAGTTGGTGTGCTTTTGTAAATTGTTAAAACTCTTGGTTTAAAGTAATCTGGTGTGTTGCAGATTTGCACCAGCGTAGTCTTTCAGAGACTGTTGTGAGCGGCCGTAACTACAGCCATGTCAAAAGGGAGCGGCAAGGTTCTCTGCCCGAAAGCTCACACAACTTGTTTCTTTCTGCCTCTGAATAAATTGTAACTTTGATATTTAGAGGGTGCTTTCTGATTATAATTTTAAATCTGTTTCTTTTAAAAAATGCCTTTAGGCACTATTAAAGTGAATAAAATTCCCATTTGTTAAAAGGAATTTGGTTATGATTTCATCAGTTACTCCCTGGCAACTATTTCCATGCTTACATACTGTGATTAAATGTGTTAATGTTCTTGATTAATCGCTAGTAAATAAAATAAATTCTTAAGAGTATTCTTTGAAAATAAATCACGGTTCAGTTACCGATGGTATCTTCATATATATATATATGATACAGAATCTTCGCATATATGTATGATACAGAATAATCTCCCTCCAATATCGCTGTGCTATAACAGTATCTTGCGCTAAGATATTCAGCGGTGTTCCACCATTGTGCGTAATGCCTGCCCACACCACAACGCCTACGCCACTCCGATGACGGTCATGAACATTCTGCGGTGTGTAACGTGTTCCCCTCTCTATCGACACTAACTAGTGGTCAAAATCACTTGCTACAGTGAAGCGGGATTCGTCGGTGAGCATCACTCTGGACCACTGTTGCTGACCCCAAAAAACATGCTCCCTACACCAACGAACTCTTTCTCGACGATGGCGTGGTTGAAGCAGGATGAATTTGACATGCCTCCGAGCATACAAACTAGTTTCTGGCAGAGACTTGGCGTTTGCATGGTCTGCAGCGATCTGTCCAAGAACGAGATGTTTGTTCCTTTTCGTCACTAGGGCTGCATATGGACCCTCTTGCAATGATACCGGCATGATTTCGCATAGCATTTCCACCCTCAGTGGCCTTTTTAATCACAAGATGACACATTTGAACACACCCATTACAGTGGCCACGGTAGTGACACTGTGGTCAGCTTCGAGCCGTCCAGCTCTCGTACACTTACCGTATCACACGGAATGTCCCACAACCTTCGTCACACAGCGAACTTCATGAACTACCGAATGCATACAGAACGGTCGTGCACAGGCTTCGTTGCAGTTAACACGTTCCTCATACGAGGGTGAGTCAAATGAAAATCTTAAATTTGTAATAACAAGTCGAAATTTCGCGCCGTTATCCTGTAAGTTGGTAAGCGTGCTACAAACAGCTTGCAGAATGGCCTGTAGGTGGCAGCGTAGTGCAGATGCACACATACCGTCGCAGTATCAGTATAAAGATGGCCGCCCCGCTTGCGCTTTGCACCAGGGAAGAACAACGTTCTGTTATTCGGTTTTTGCGTAGTGAAGGTGTGAGACCTATTGAAATTCATTGACGAATGAAGGTTCAGTATGGTGATGCATGTTTGTCACAGCAGCAAGTCTACGAACGGAGTAGGAAGTTCGCAAATGGTGTGACTTCAGTGGAAGATGCTCCTCATCCAGGTCAGGCACAACGAGTTGTGACTCCACAGAACATTGCAGAAGTTGAAGCCATAGTGAAGGAAAACCGCCGAGTGACATTGAATGACATTGCAGCATGTTTACAGGTTAGTCATTGGTCAGCACACCACATTGTGCATGATGTGCTCCAGTTTCACAAAGTGTCTGCAAGATGGATGCCACGGCAGCTGACTCCTGAAATGAGAGAACGATGTGTTGATGCTTGTGAAGAACTTCTTTGGCGCTTTGAACGAGAAGGTGATGGCTTCCTTGCAAGAACAGTTACTAGGGATGAAACCTGGGTTCACTTCCACCAACCGGAAACGAAACCAAAACCAAAACCAAAGAAGTTTCGAACAGAACCATCAAATGGTTCAAATGGCTATGGGACTTTACTTCTAAGGTCATCAGTCCCCTAGAACTTAGAACTACTTAAACCTAATTAACCTAAGGACATCATACTCATCCATGCCCGAGGCAGGTTTCGAACCTGCGACCGTAGCGGTCGCGCGGTTCCAGACTGTAGCGCCTAGAACCGCTCGGCCACTCCAGCCGGCCAGAGCCATCAGCAGGGAAGGTTATGCTGACTCTCTTTTGGGACGAAAAAGGCGTCATTTTGGAGCATTACATGGCTAGAGGGACCATTGTCAACAGTGCATCATACACAGATCTAAAAAATCATCTGCGGCCTGGAATCAAATCAAAGCGATGTGAATTGCTGTCAGCAGGTGTCCTTTTGCAACACGACAATGCAAGGCCCCACACTGCCCGCACAACAATCAGAGACCCGCATTTTGAGTGTCTTCCTCATCCACCATACTCACCAGACCTTGCCCCAAGTGATTTCCATATGTTTGGACCATTCAAAGGCGCAATGGGAGGAAAGAAGTTCCGTTCTGATGAAGAGGTACGCCACGCGGTGCATAAGTGGTTGCCCGGACTACCAAAAGAATTTTTTTCTAAAGGAATTTATACGCTTTGTAAACGCTGGAGGACTTGCATTGAGCGTGGATGATACAGCTTTGTACCACTTCTGCACAATAAATAATACTTAAAAATATTTAAGGGTTTTCATTTGACTCACCCTCGTACTTTTCCTTTGACTATCACTGCTCGGGTGTTCCGTAGCAATTAGGAGTTGTTCCTTGGCATGTGTCAGTTGTTCCTTAGCAGTTGTCAAGCAGTGTAAAAGCTGTACAAAGATAGCTCAGTGATTAAGAAGATATAATTAAACTGTGTTTTTTATCTACCCGAGTGTGACGAACGGTGCTGTCAAAGAAATGCACTTAGCACGATGAGCGGCATTGAAGCCAGCCGCAGCTGAGTTTGGGTCACATTTTCAGCTGGTGGTTTCCGCCATGCTGCAGAGCGCTACGGAGTCTGAATACATCGAATATGGACTTCTGCCTGCCGCAGTCCACGGTGGCCGTTCGTATTGTCACAGCGGTCAGAATCGGTCGATGTGGCGCCATTATTGCGTGACCAGTGCTTCTGTTTGCAATCCCAACTACAGTGTGCTACATAACGTATGACAGCTGGCTCTAGATGTCGAGAATAAGCTTCATGCTACATCTTGTTTCCGTGCATGATACGGGCTGCCAAATGTCGAGAACACTTGGTACAGTACGCCACATTCCCATTTGTGACTCTTAAAGATAAAGACTGTTTCACCACAAACGGCAGATGTGTATATGGCGTAAGGAACAATTACTGGAGTTCCTGATTTTTTTCCTTTCGTCCTCTTTGATTCGATGCTAGCCACAGTAACTTTCGGTTTAAAAAAAAATAAAGTTCCAGAGTTCTGTACACTGGAAAAGCCTGCGTAATTGGAGAGCTTTTATTCCTTCGTGCACAATGACTTTTGCATGACGAAGTATGATTTTGTTTGTTTTAGGCTTTTACCCCATCTGTAGTGTTTCATTTTCTGTAAGAGGAATTAGCTCCCAAATTTTTCGTGGAACTAATAAATGATTTCCACGTGTTATTGTATCAAAAAGTTTCTGTATCCAGACGTTGCAGCAGAGTATATACAACCCAGCACGACACCGATGAGCATACACAGGATAAATGACCTAAACCTTGCAGTGCAGATATTGCGGAAATGGAAAGTGCTATTGATGTGCGGTTTTCAAGGAATGGTTTGAAAGTACTGGGGATCGTATTGTTATCCAAGCAACAGACTGTAATAATAATTAGAAAGGGTATTTTTTGTGCAAACATGCACTTTTTAAGTAGAACCAGAAGTGCTAACTAGAGTATCAGTGGTGTTTGTTGCTGGAGTCTAGTGCGAGTCGTTTACGAGACATCGTACTTTGAAAATTTCTCACACCGACATTTGTTTGTGCCATTCAACACGCGTAGTAGCTACATACCATGTTTTTATTTTTGCTTACAGTGCGCTTGTGTGTTCCTTGAGTGCATTGCTAGTCATTAGTGTGTGACAGTCCAAGAAATAGGTTGTAAGTGAATGACGAGATTTATCAATGCAGAAAAGGGCGACATACTCGTGGTGTATGGAGAGTGTAGGAAGAATGCAGTTCGTTCTTGTACGGAGTATGCACCAAGATATCCCAATAGACATCAACCATCTCGGCAATTTACCAAAAAATGGTTCAAATGGCTCTGAGCATTATGGGACTTAACATCTGAGGTCATCAGTCCCCTAGAACTTAGAACTACTTAACCTAACTAACCTAAGGACATCACACACATCCATGACCGAGGCAGGATTCGAACCTGCGACCGTAGCAGCAACGCGGTTCCGGACTGAAGTGCCTATAACCGCTCGGCCACAACGGTCGATTTACCAACATCTTCATGTACTTACGTGAGAGTGTTATTGTAACACCTCGACAACGTAACAGAAGAAAATAAGTAACGAGAGAAGAGGGGGGAAATAACGTTCTTGCTGTTGTTGCAGTTGATGCTCACGTTAGCTCTCGCGCAGTCGCACGAGGAAGTGGTATGAGTCAGGCAAGTAACCTACGCATTCTCCATAAACGTAGTTCCATCCCTGTAACATCTCTCTCCATCAACAGCTGCATGGAAACGATTGTGAGAGTCATGTTAACCTCTGTTTACGACAGGATACTTCCAGATGTGTCATGTACCTTGTTTAGTGCTGAAGCCACATTTACCATTCATGGTCAGGTAAACCGCCAAAACACGCACGTTGACAATCCCTGTTGGCTTCGTCAGGTAGAACGTCAGCGCCCATTGAGCGTAAAACTGTGGTGTGGGGTAGTGAATCATCAGTTCACAGATCCGTTTTTCATAGATGAAACACTTAACGTGCTCAAGTATCACAGCCCCATAACAGAATATTAGAAGACGTTCCTCTGCCGACTAGGAGGAACCTGTGGTACCAACATGATGGCTGTCCAGTCCATTGCGGACGAAATATTACAGCATGTCTTCAAGAACCAAGATCATGGTGATCAGCCAGATTTTCGACTGGGTTCAAATCCAGTGAGTTTGGTGGCCAGGGGTATACGGTAAATTAATGGCGCTCTTCGAACCACGCACATACACTGCGAGCTGTGTGGTTGCAGTCTGCTGCTTGTACGAGGGCCGTTCAGAAAGTAACCTCCGGTTGATTTAAAAAGATACACCAAGTTAAATAAAAATATTTTAATATATACATCTTACAACTACATCTTTGCACTATTTTTCTACATAGTCTCCATAGCGATTGAGGCACTTATCGTATCTCTTCACAAGCTTTGAAATTCCTTCTGCATAAAAATCACCCGCTTGTGCCTGGAGCCAGCCTGTGACCGCATCTTTGAGCTCTTTGTCGTCATCAAACCGCTGTGACCCGAGCCATTTCTTCAAATGCATGAAGAGGTGATAATCACTTGGCGCCAGGTCTGGGCTGTAAGGTGGATGGTTGATAACGTCCCACTTGAAGGACTGAAGAAGGGCCGTTGTTCTGCGAGCAGAGTGAGGACGGGCGTTATCGTGCAAAAAAACGATACCGGAAGTCAGCATACCACGGCTTTTGTTCTGTATAGCCCGTCGTAACTTTTTTATTGTTTCACAGTACACGTCTTGATTAATGGTCGTACCAAGTTCCATGAATTCAACCAATAACATCCCTTTGGCATCCCAAAACACCGTTGCCATCAGTTTTCTGGCAGAAAAATCTTGCGAGGCTTTTCTTGGTTTGGTAGGCGAATTTGAATGCGCCCACATCTTTGATTGTTCTTTTGTCTCAGGGTTCACGTACTTAATCCAGGTTTCGTCACCGGTCACGATTCTGTTTAACAATGGCTCTCCTTCGTCCTCATAACGTGACAGAAAGTCTAATGCAGAGGCCATTCTTTGAGTTTTGTGGTGGTCGGTAAGAATTTTGGGCACCCGTCGTGCACAGAACTTACGGTAACCCAATCTTGCTGTCACTATCTCGTACAAGAGAGTCTTAGAAATCTGTGGAAAACCAGTAGACAACTCCGACATTGAGAAACGTCGATTTTCACGAACTTTTGCATCAACTGTTTGAACGAGTTCGTCAGTCACCAATGATGGTCTACCACTCCTCTCTTCATCATGAACGTTTTCTCGTCCACTTTTAAATAAACGTACCCATTCACGGACAACTCCTTCACTCATAACTCTTGGTCCGTACACGGCACAAAGCTCACGATGAATAGCTGCTGCAGAATATCCTTTGGCTGTAAAAAACCTTATGACAGCACGCACTTCACATTTGGCGGGGTTTTCTATTGCAGCACACATTTCAAACTGCCACAAAAACTAAACTAGCGCAGGTACGACGTTCCCTCGACCACGGCTTGATGCCGACTGACCTGTTGAGTGCGTGAACGCACAGATGGCGTCGCTACTCCCCCCACAACCCGCACTGTGACCAATCGGAGGTTACTTTCTGAACCGCCCTCGTAGATGCCATCGTGCCTAGGAAAAACAAACTGCATGTAGGAGTGGACATGGTCCCCAAGGAGAGATGCACACTTGTATTGATCCATTGTGCCTTCGAGAATGACGAGATCACCCAGGGAATGCCACGAAAACATTCCCCACACCGTAACACTCCCTCCTGGTTGCAAGGTATTGGCGTTTAGCCGTCACGCCGTCGACGGCAACGGCCATCTGTCCCTTGGAGCATAAAACGTGATCCATCTGAAAACGTCACCTGTTTCCACTCTGTGGACGTCCAGCTCCGGTACTGACGTGCAAGTTCCAGCCTTAGTCGCTGATGAACAGAAGTCAGCACGGGTGCATGAGCCTGCTGCAGAGGCCCACAGGCAGCAAAGTTCACAAACAGTCCCGGAGGAGATACTACTGGCAGCCCCTTGTTTCATCTTGGCAGTTAGTTGTTCAACAGCTGCAAGACTGTTCACCCGTATACATCTCCGCAGAAGTCGTTTACTCGCGCCATCTTTCGACTGTGATGCATCACAGTTGCCTTGGCGCCAGTTTTGGATAGCGCCATCTTGTCATACACGTTATACTTTAACCACGGCGGCATACGATGAGTTCACAGCCTTAGCCATTTCTGAAATGCTTTTACCTTTGGCCCGAAAGACCATCATCATGCCCTTTTGGACGTCGGATAAATCGCTCCGTTTCCGCATTACGGCGATGACTGCACTGTCTTCCGCGTCCTCCCGACACGCTTTGTATACCCTCCACTGCCAGTGCTGCACCCTGCCGTCTGTGAGTGGTTACTAACTGTTGACATTTTACAGAGGCGGTGGTCACATCAATGTGACCGGACAGTGTATTTCCGTTCTCTGTGGTTAGGGTCCTGGGAACTTACAGAATCTTTTCGATTAATAGAGCACAGAAGACACAAAAGTAAAGTTTATATACCTCGTCCTTCCTTATTCAGGTTCGAGCATCTTAAGGCTTTCTCCGAGTGTTCACTTCTTATAAACTGCTTGTATAAGTAAGTACGCCAGATTATACTAATTATGCCACACATAATGGTTAATATCAGATAATGGCGGATCTCGTTACAAAAAGCGTCTGTCTGTTCGTGCTAATGACGGAGAACTGAACTTGTCTGGTTCTCGGTCTTGAAAAGACGGGAACAAAATACGAGGGTGATTTGAAAAGTTCTCGGAATCATCACGAGAGGTCAGCACTAGCGAAACGAGTTGTTCATGTGATATTCAATGGACTGTTGCCTGCAAACACGTGCCACGTCAGTACTCTTGCAAGAGAGCTGTGGCTGTGAGGTGGCTTGTTGTTCCTGCGTAGTGATTTACGGAGATGGAAAAAATCGAGATTAGAGCAGTGATTAAGTACTTCGTAACGAAAGGTATGAAAGCAAAGGACATTCATGCCGATTTCCAGAATACACTGGGGGACTCTGCTCCTTCTTATTCAACTGTTGCCAACTGGACAAATGAATTTAAATTTGGTCGGGAGAGCTTAGATGATAATCCGCGCAGTGGTCGGCCAAGATGTGTCACTACTCCAGAAATCATTGCAAACGTGCACAAAATAGTCATGGAGGATCACCGATTGAAAGTGTGTGAAATTGCACCTGCTTGCCAGATGTCATCTGAAAGGATATATCACATTTTAACTGAAGAATTAGAAATGAAAAAGAAAACTATCTGCAAGATGGGTGCCGCGATTCTTCACGTTGGGCCAGAAACGCATGTGAACGGACACATCGGAAGAATGTTTGGCCCGTTTTAGGAGAAACGAACAAGATTTTTTGCGCCGGTTTGTGACCACAGATGAAACTTGGCTGCACTACTATACCCCAGAGACAAAACAACAGTCATTCTCCGCTACCAAAGAAAGCAAAAACAATTCCTTCGGCGGGAAAGGTCATGTCATCAGTGTTGTAATATATGAAGGGGACTCTGTTCGTAGATTATGTCCCCACTGGGCAAACAATTACTGGAGAATACTATGCTAACCTCGCGGACAAATTGCAACAAAAGATAGGCGAAAAAAGGCCAGGTTTAGCAAGGAAGAAAATCATCTTCCATCAAGACAATGCGTGCCCGCACACATGTGCCGTCGCCGTGGCAAAATTACACGAACTAAGGTGTGAACTGTTGCCACACCCTCCTTATTCACCTGATATGGCTCCGTCAGACTTCCATCTCTTCCCAAAACTGAAACTTGAAACGAACTGACAGCCAGAGTTGACAACTATTTTGCAGGCCTGAAGGAAACTCATTTTCGAGTGAGATCAAGGCACTGGAACATCATTGGACCAAGTGCATTAATCTACAAGGAGAGTACATTGAAAAATAAAAACGTTTCAGTGATGTAAGTACTTTTTTCTATTCCGTTCCGAGAACTTTTCAAACTACCCTCGTATCTTTGTCCTATTGCATCGTAATGCGATAGAATCTGTTTAACATTACGTACCGATACGAATTTTACTAAGTTAGAGGCATGTAATTGAGATACTAGAAGTTACATTTATTGCCTGTTTCATCATTACTATCATTTATTGCTTTAATAGACCTTTAAGGCCTACTTAACTTTATGTTCTGCCTTACGGCAAGTCTTGTCATGGGGAAGCCTCGTCACAGAGGTCTACCACATGAGCGTCTAGGGAAGTGATTCCAGTGGTGGTTTCACGTTTCCTTCCACTGGTGAAATGATAATAAATGAAATAATAATGAGGACAACACAACATCCAGTCCCTGAGCGGAGAAAATCTCCGACCCAGCCGGGAATCGAACCGAGGCCCCTTGGCGTGACACATCGCCGCTCTGACCACTCAGCTATCGGGGGACTTTAAGGCCTACAACAGAGCATAAAAGAAAAAAACACGCTACAGAAGTGAAATAAAGAAAATTGCACACTTTAAAAATTATAAAGGAACACCGCCGCCGCCGTTGGGTAAGCAGCTGCCAGCAGAAAGTCGTATACTCCTAGCTCACTCATTTTTTACACAGATTAATTCTTAATTTCTTTGCGAGTTTTTGGTACTTGCATTGTTTAATTCATAAATTTCTGGCGTAGTATAGTATTTGAGGGCTGTAGCATCGCGTTTTAGTACCTTAATAGTGTAAATTCGCGTAGTCGTCTGTCTTCTGTTTTTGTTTTGAACGGCCAGTGTCGGTTGGTCCCAGCCAGTGTGCTCCCTGCCGCCGTTGGATAAGCAGCTGCCAGCAGAAAGTCGTATACTCCTAGCTCACTCATCTGTTACATAGTTTAATTCTTAATTTCTTTGCGTATTTTTGGTACTTGCATTGTTTGATTCATAAATTTCGGGCGTATTATAGTATTTGAGAGTTGTAGCATCGCGTTTTAGTACCTGAATAGTGTAAAATCGCGTAGTCTCCTTCCGCCGCCAAGCAGTGTGTCAGCAGTGCGCGAGTAGCAGCATTACTGCATTTACTAGGCAGTCTTGTATTTTAATAACCGTTTAAATTTTGTGTCGATTTGTTTGTGCTCTCCGTAGATTAATTCAGACTTTCTTTGCACAACAGTTTTTAGCATGAATAGGGACTGCAACTGCTGTGTTCGGATGCAGGCTGAGTTGGCATCCCTTCGCTCCCAGCTTCAGGCAGTGTTGGCTTCGGTCACGCAGCTTGAGGCTGTTGCCAATGGGCATCACTGTGGGGGTCTGGATGGGGGTTTGTCGGGGACGGCCAGCTCGTCCCACGCATCCCCCGATCGGACTACGACTGTGGCTGCCAGGAATACTGCCCACATTGAGGCTGATCCCTCACCTGTGGTAGAGTGGGAGGTCGTCTCGAGGTGTGGCAGAGGGCGAAAGACATTTCGGAGGGCTGAACGGAAGGCCTCTCCAGTTTGTCTGACGAACCGGTTTCAGGCTCTGTCTCAGGCTGATACTGATCTTCGGCCGGACATGGCTGCTTGTCCTGTTCCAGAGGTTGCCCCTCAGTCTGCAAGATCCAGGCAGTCACAGACGGTGGTCTTACTGGTAGTTGGGAGCTCCAACGTCAGGCGCATAATGGGGCCCCTTAGGGATATGGCAGCAAGAGAGGGGAAGAAAACCAATGTGCACTCCATGTGCATACCGGGGGGAGTAATTCCAGATGTGGAAAGGGTCCTTCTGGATGCCATGAAGGTGTACCCATCTGCAGGTGGTCGCTCATGTCGGCACCAATGATGTGTGTCGCTATGGATCGGAGGAAATACTCTCTGGCTTCCAGCGTCTATCTGATTTGGTGAAGACTGCCAGTCTCGCTAGCGGGATGAAAGCAGAGCTCACCATCTGCAGCATCGTCGACAGGACTGACTGCAGACCTTTGGTACAGAGCCGAGTGGAGGGTCTGAATCAGAGGCTGAGACGGTTCTGCGACCGTGTGGGCTGCAGATTCCTCGACTTGCGCCATAGTGTGGTGGGGTTTCGGGTTCCGCTGGATAGGTCAGGAGTCCACTACACGCTGCAATCGGTTACACGGGTAGCAGGGGTTGTGAGGCGTGGACTGGGCGGTTTTCTTAGGTTAGATGGCCTCGGGCAAGTACAGAAAGGGCAACAGCCTCAAAGGGTGCGGCAGTCGGTATTGTAATTGTAAACTGTCGAAGCTGTGTAAGTAGGCTGTTTAGGTTTTTATATTGGTAATGCCACGTAGCGCTCTGTATGAAAACCACTGGCTGTGCTGTGTGCAGTCTGTGGCTGGTTTGCATTGTTGTTGGCTATTGTATTGTTGGGCAGCTGGATATTACCAGCGCGTAGCGTAGCGCAGTTGGAGGTGAGCCGCCAGCAGTGATGGATGTGGGGAGAGAAATGGCGGAGTTTTGAAATTTGTAAGACTGGATGTCATGAACTACTATGTATATTATGATTTTTCAACACTATTAAGGTAAATACATTGTTTGTTCTCTATTAAAATCTTTCATTTGCTAACTATGCCTATCAGTAGTTAGTGCCTTCCGTAGTTTGAATACTTTATTTAGCTGGCAGTAGTGGCGCTCGCTGTATTGCAGTAGTTCGAGTAACGAAGATTTTTGTGAGGTAAGTGATTTGTAAAAGGTATAGGTTAATGTTAGTCAGGGCCATTCTTTTGTAGGGATTATTGAAAGTCAGATTGCGTTGCGCTAAAAATATTGTGTGTCAGTTTAAGGACAGTCATGTAAAATTTTTCTAAGGGGACGTTTCAGCTGCATTGGTAAAGTACCGGCACTTCAAGTACTGATAGAAAGCACCGAAGCTGAAATCGTAATAGGTACAGAAAGCTGGCTGAAGCCAGAGATAAATTCAGCCGAAATTTTTACAAAGGCACAGACGGTGTTTAGAAAGGATAGAGTGCACGCAACCGGTGGTGGCGTGTTTGTCGCTGTTAGTAGTAGTTTATCCTGTAGTGAAGTAGAAGTGGATAGTTCCTGTGAATTATTATGGGTGGAGATTACACTCAACAACCGAGCTAGGTTAATAATTGGCTTCTTTTACCGACCTTCCGACTCAGTAGCATTAGTGGCAGATCAACTGAGAGAAAATTTGGAATACATTTCACATAAATTTTCTCAGCATATTATAGTCTTAGGTGGAGATTTCAATTTACCAGATATAGACTGGGACACTCAGATGTTTAGGACGGGTGGTAGGGACAGAGCATCGACTGACATTATACTGAGTGCACTATCCGAATATTACCTCGAGCAATTAAACAGAGAACCGACTCGTGGAGATAACATCTTGGACCTACTGATAACAAACAGACCCGAACTTTTCGACTCTGTAAGTGCAGAACAGGGAATCAGTGATCATAAAACCGTTGCAGCATCCCTGAATATGGAAGTTAATAGGAACATAAAAAAAGGGAGGAAAGTTTATCTGTTTAGCAAGAGTAATAGAAAGCAGATTTCAGACTACCTAAAAGATCAAAACGAAAATTTCTGTTCCGACACTGACAATGTTGAGTGTTTATGGAAAATGTTTAAGGCAATTGTAAAATGCGTTTTAGACAGGTACGTGCCGAGTAAAACTGTGAGGCACGGGAAAAACCCACCGTGGTTCAACAACAAAGTTAGGAAACTACTGCGAAAGCAAAGAGAGCCTCACTCCAAGTTTACACGCAGCCAAAACCTCTCAGACAAACAGAAGCCAAACTATGTCAAAGTTAGCGTAAGCAGGGCTATGCGTGAAACGTTCAGTGAATTCGAAAGTAAAATTCTATGTACCGACTTGACAGAAAATCCTAGGAAGTTCTGCTCTTACGTTAAATCAGTAAGTGGCTCGAAACAGCATATCCAGACACTCCGGGATGATGATGGCATTGAAACAGAGGATGACACGCGTAAACCTGAAGTACTAAACACCTTTTTCCAAAGCTGTTTCACAGAGGAAGACCGCACTGCAGTTCCTTCTCTAAATCCTCGCACAAACGAAAAAATGGCTGACACCGAAATAAGTGTCCAAGGAATAGAAAAGCAAATGAAATCACTCAACAGAGGAAAGTCCACTGGACCTGACGGGATACCAATTCGATTCTACACAGAGTACGCGAAAGAACTTGCCCCCTTCTAACAGCCGTGTACCTCAAGTCTCTAGAGGAACGTAAGGTTCCAAATGATTGGAAAAGACCACAGGTAGTCCCAGTCTTCAAGAAGGGTCGTCGAGCAGATGCGCAAAACTATAGACCTATATCTCTGACGTCGATCTGTTGTAGAATATTAGAACATGTTTTTTGCTCGCGTATCATGTCGCTTTTGGAAACCCAGAATCTACTCTGTAGGAATCAACATGGATTCCGGAAACAGCGATCGTGTGAGACCCAACTCGCTTTATTTGTTCATGAGACCCAGAAAATATTAGATACAGGCTCCCAGGTAGATGCTATTTTCCTTGACTTCCGGAAGGCGTTCGATACAGTTCCGCACTGTCGCCTGATAAAGTAAGAGCCTACGGAATATCAGACCAGCTGTGTGGCTGGATTGAAGAGTTTTTAGCAAACGGAACACAGCATGTTGTTATCAATGGAGAGACGTCTACAGACGTTAAGGTAACCTCTGGCGTGCTACAGGGGAGTGTTAAGGGACCATTGCTTTTCACAATATATATAAATTACCTAGTAGGTAGTGTCGGAAGTTCCATGCGGCTTTTCGCTGATGATGCTGTAGTATACAGAGAAGTTGCAGCATTAGAAAATTGTAGCGAAATGCAGGAAGATCTGCAGCGGATAGGCACTTAGTGCAGGGAGTGGCAACTGACCCTTAACATAGACAAATGTAATGTATTGCGAATACGTAGAAGAAGGATCCTTTATTGTATGATTATATGATAGCGGAACAAACACTGGTAGCAGTTACTTCTGTAAAATATATGGGAGTATGCGTGCGGAACGATTTGAAGTGGAATGATCATATAAAATTAATTGTTGGTAAGGCGGGTACCAGGTTGAGATTAATTGGGAGAGTCCTTAGAAAATGAAGTCCATCAACAAAGGAGGTGGCTTACGAAACACTTGTTCGACCTATACTTGAGTATTGCTCATCAGTGTGGGATCCGTACCATATCGGCTTGACGGAGGAGATAGAGAAGATCCAAAGAAGAGCGGCGCGTTTCGTCACAGGGTTATTTGGTAACCGTGATAGCGTTACGGAGATGTTTAGCAAACTCAAGTGGCAGACTCTGAAAGAGAGGCGCTCTGCATTGCGGTGTAGCTTGCTCGCCAGGTTTCGAGATGGTGCGTTTCTGGATGAGGTATTGAATATATTGCTTCCCCCTACTTATACTTCCCGAGGAGATCACGAATATAAAATTAGAGAGATTCGAGCGCGCACGGAGGCTTTCAGACAGTCGTTCTTCCCGCGAACCATACGCGGCTGGAACAGAAAACGGAGGTAATGACAGTGGTACGTAAAGTGCCCTCCGCCACACACCGTTGGGTGGCTTGCGGAGTATAAATGTAGATGTAGATTACAAGAAGCATAGTAAAAAAATGGTTCAAATGGCTCTGAGCAATATGGGACTTAACATCTGAGGTCATCAGTCCCCTAGAACTTAGAACTACTTAAACCTAACTAACCTAAGGATATCACACACATCCATGCCCGAAGCAGGATTCGAACCTGCGACCGTAGCGGTCGCGCGGTTCCATACTGAAGCGACTAGAACCGCTCGGCGACACTGGCCGGTAAAGCACCGTAGAAAGAGGAAGTAAGTCAATCACAGAGAAGGAGATATCTGCTACAGATGGTAGTCCATCGTTGTCGATCTCTAGCTTCATCTTCCACTGCTGTCGGCTGCACTTGTTTAAGGGTTGTTAGTTCTCGATCCCTCTATCGCGTACTTGACATCCCGTTTTCCAGCAGGGGGTGAGAGGAAGAGTGGGTTAGGACGAGGTCCATCAGTTCGAAGTATGTAGTCAAACCACTGTAGTCTCTTCTGCCCTAATATTCGGCAAACCGCTGGTACAGATCTTATTTATTTCTTCTTTCCCATTTATCTTCCATGACTTTATAGACTGTTCCATCGATCTTTCGAAGTACCTCCCTCTCGAAGGCACAGAGTGCTTCTTCATTTGCTGCTGATGTCTTTCTGGTTTCACAACCATATAAAGACACCTGCCGTACTACTTTGATGTACAGCTGAATCTCGTTGAGATGACTCGGTTTCCTCAATCACATGAAAGTTCACCGGCCGAGCTAGTGTCATGTACCATATTCTTTTCTAATATTAGACGTGACTTGAATAAATTGTTCAGACAAAAGGACATATGAACAGCGCTTGTTTTCGTTCACGCACTTCTTTCGTCACTCCACTTTATTAGTCAGTATGGATCCCAGGCACTTGAGTTCTTGGGCTCGTTCAGTGACATGCTTCTTTGGACTCTCGAAATTTTTCTCATCTCCCTTATTCTCCTGACCATGCGGCCAGTTATTATCCTCGGTAATTGCAGTTGGGTAAGATAAAGATGGGGTGCTACAACGGGACGTTGGAAGTCGTGATGTTCTTCTGTATTCCTTCGGATACAGAGAGAGTGTGGCTACCAGGGCGACGCGCTCGGGCGGGCGCTAGCGGAGCAGCCTGTTGCATAAGCGCCGTTCCGAGGGCCTGACCTCGCAGCTGCCGCATCGGCCCAGCTGAAGCCACACAGGCCGCGATGACGCAAGCAGTGAGCTGGTGGGGGTGGGGGAGCGGGGGCGGAACACGCCCACAGCCGATAGCTGGCGTCCGCAGTGCCGGCTGCTCGGCGGAGGCGCGTGCCCTATCTACGTCTGCGGCCAGCCACAACAAGTGGCAGCGCAGGAGATCAGGGTTTAACGGCACGCCGCCAACGAGGTCACTACACACGGCGCGATCAAGGACGGACCGTGACCTCCCGCAGCGGGAAAATTTTCCGCGCTGTTATTAAATTCCTCGCTACACAAGTAATTGGACCAATTCAATTAATTTTTATTTCACAAGATATTGGATACGAATGCTTGAAGTACTTGTGTTCTCAATGTCATTATACACTAGAATGAAATTTTCACTCTACAGCGGAGTATGCGCTGATATGAAACTTCCTGGCAGATTAAAACTGTGTGCCGGACCGAGACTCGAACTCGGGACCTTTGCCTTTCGCGGGCAAGTGCTCTACCAACTGAGCTGCCCAGGCACGACTCACGCCCCGTCCTCACAGCTTTACTTCTGCCAGTACCTCGTCTCCTACCTTCCAAACTTTACAGCAGCTCTCCTAACACCAAGGTAATTAATTTACATCAACGAAATTTCTGGAATACAGCTGCCTAGCTAACATATTTAAGTAACACTATTATTAAAAGGATAGTTGCTGCTCACTATATAGCGGAGATGCTGAGTCGCAGAAAGACACAAGAAGAAGACAGCCGGAAATTTAGCTTTCTGCCAACAGCCTAGCTCCAGCCGCCAGAGACTGTCGTTATGTGTGTGTGAGTTGCGTATGCGTGAATGTGTTTGTACACTACTGGCCATTAAAATTGCTACACCACGAAGACGACGTGCTACAGACGCGAAATTTAACCGACAGGAAGAAGATGCTATGATATGCAAATGATTAGCTTTTTAGAGCATTCACACAAGGTTGGCGTCGGTGGCGACACCTACAACGTGCTGACATGAGGAAAGTTTCCAACCGATTTCTCATACACAAACACCAGTTGACCGGCGTTGCCTGGTGAAACGTTGTTGTGATGCCTCGTGTAAGGAGGAGAAATGCGTACCGTCACGCTTCCGACTTTGATAAAGGCCGGATTGTAGCCTATCGCGATTGCGGTTTATCGTATCGCGACACTGCTCCTCGCGTTGGTCGAGATCCAATGACTGTTACCAGAATATGGAATCGGTGGGTTCAGGAGGGTAATACGGAACGCCGTGCTGCATCCCAACGGCCTCGTATCACTAGCTGTCGAGATGACCGGCATCTTATCCGCATGGCTGTAACGGTTCGTGCAGCCACGTGTCGATCCCTGAGTCAACAGATGGGTACGTTTGCAAGACAACAACCACCTGCACGAACAGTTCGACGACGTTTGCAGCAGCATTGACTATCAGCTCGGAGACCCTGGCTGCGGTTACCCTTGACGCTGCATCACAGACAGGAGCGCCTGCAATGGTGTACTCAACGACGAACCTGGGTGCACGAATGGCTAAACGTCATTTTTTCGTATGATTCCAGGTTCTGTTAACAGCATCATGATGGTCGTATCCGTGTTTGGCGACATCGCGGTCAACGCACATTGGAAGTGTGTATTCATCATCGCCATACTGGCGTATCACCCGGCTTGATGGTATGGGGTGCCATTGGCTACATTTCTCGGTCACATCTTGTTCGCATTGACGGCACTTTGAACAGTGGACGTTACATTTCAGATGTGTTACGACCCTTGACTCTACCCTTCATTCGACCCCCGGAAACCCTCCATTTCAGATGGATAATGCACAACTGCATGTTGCAGGTCCTGTACGGGCCTTTCTGGATACAGAAAATGTTCGATTGCTGCCCTGGCCAGCACATTCCCCAGATCTCTCACCAACTGAAAACGTCTGGTCAATGGTGGCCGAGCAACTGGCCAGAGGTGGTTGTTCTGGGTACTGATTTCTCAGGATCTATGCACCGAAATTGCGTGAAAATGTAATCACATATCAGTTCTAGTATAATATATTTGTCCAATGAATACCCGTTTATCATCTGCATTTCTTCTTGGTGTAGCAATATTAATGGCCAGTAGTGTAAGTGTGCTTCGCTAACTGGTGAGTGCAACTATCCTTTTCATAATATTGTAATATACTTAAGTGATTAACGTAACAAGATCACATGTTAATGTAAGCGCGAAAAAACTCACTGCAGATGTTAAATGCTGGTACCTTAATAAGTGGCACAGCCGCCAGAATGTTGAATGCAAGCATGCAAATGTGCATGCATTGTGTTGTGCAGATGCTGGATGTCAGTTTGTGGGATGGAGCTTCATACCAGCTGCACTTGGTCGGTCAATATAGGCACGGTTACTACTGGTTGTGGATGACGCTGGGGTTTTCGTCAGATGATGTCCCATATGTGCTCGAGTGGAGAAAAATCTGGTGATCGAGCAGGACAAGGCAACATGACACTGGACTCGCATTCGGGAGGACGACGGTTCAATCCCGCGTCCCGTCGGCCTGATTTAGGTTTTCCGTGATTTCCCTAAATCGCTCCAGGCGAATGCTGGGATGATTCCTTTGAAAGGGCACGGCCGACTTCCTTCCCCGTCCTTCCCTAATCCAATGAGACCGATGACCTCGCTGTTTGGTCTCCTTCCCCAGACCACCCCAACCCAACATGACGACACTACATTTCGCGTTACAACAGCGGTATGTGGGCGAGCGTTATCCAGTTGGAAAACACCCTCTGGAATGCAGATCATGAGTGGCAGCACAACAGGTTGAGTCCCTAGACTGATGTACAAATTTTCAGTGAGTGTGCGTGGGGAAACCACGAGACTGGTCCTGCTGTCATACGAAATCACACCCAAGACCGTAACTCCAGGGGTAGGTTCAGTGTGTCTTGCGCACAGACGGGTTGGCTGCACGTCCTCAACTGGCTTCCTTCTAAACAACACACGGCCATCACTGGCACCGAGGCAGAACCGGCTTACATCGGAAAACACAACAGACCTCCACTCCGCCCTCCAATGACCTCTCGCTTGACACCACTGAAGTTGCAAGCGGCCGTGGTTTGTCATGCTACAGGTGTAACCGACTTACATCAGTTCCTTGTGTCACTGTGACGCCAACTGCTGATCAGATTGTTGATGCAGTGCAATGCGCCAGAGCCACACGCCGAACACGGGGTCTTCCCTGTCGGTAGTGCTACCTGTCCTCCCGGAGCCCGATCTCCTTGTGACTGTACCGCTGCCAGCAACCATGTACAGTGGCTACATTGCTGCCAAACCTTTTTGCAATATCGCAGAAGGAACATCCACTCATAGACCTATTACATGACTTCGTTCAAACTCAGTGGGAAGTTGATAATGGCGTCTTTGTAGCCTTAAACGCATTGTTGACTAACATCAACTCACCACGTCCAATCTGAAAGGTAATTAACGCTCACGACTGATGCAGGCAAATCTGATTTGCATCCTCACAGTGACACTCTTATGCGACTGGCGCGGAATCTGGATAGACATCATCTTTCAAATGTAGAAACAAGCCTACCAACTTTCGTTTATCTCGCACAACTCCTTCTTTGTGTTGGGACTTTTTTCCGTCACTGTATATGCAGGGAGCCCCACAAAGGGGTTTACACTTTGATTTCAATAACTTGAACAAAAATAAACAAAACCATGAATTTTTAAGTCACGTAGAAGGGCGCGACATTGTGGATTATGTTTTACTGTTGAAGATCTTTAAAATGCCCTCAATCGGCAGCAATGCAGCTTTTGGGAGCTGTGGAACAGGTCGACACACATGCGTTATGGTTGCCACTGGAATGAATTCACAGGTAGTCACAATCGGCTATTTCCAGTCATCCGGCTACGTGGCTTTGTGGCGTAGACGGTGTCACTCAGAGTTCCCCACAGAAAGAAGTCTAACGGCGTTAGATCGAGAGATCTAAGTAGAAATTCAACACTTGCTCGTCGGCCTATCCACTTCTTAACAGCCGGCCGCGGTGGTCTAGCGGTTCTGGCGCTGCAGTCCGGAACCGCGGGACTGCTACGGTTGCAGGTTCGAAACCTGCCTCGGGCATGGGTGTGTGTGATGACCTTAGGTTAGTTAGGTTTAAGGAGTTCTAAGTTCTAGGGGACTTATGACCTAAGATGCTGAGTCCCATAGTGCTCAGAGCCATTTGAACCATTTTGAACTTCTTGACAGGTATTTCATCTAGGAAGTGCTGCACGTCACGATGATAATGTGACGGTGCACCGTGCTGTTGAAAAAAAAAAAAAAAATTCTTCATCTCGGATCTCGGTTCAGTTGCTGAGCAGCTGGCACAATTCGTTCCTTCAACATGATAAAGTCCTTTAGACCTGCCACTGCTCCTTCAGAATGGTTCTACAAGTCCACTGACAGACGTATCACATCACGCTGATGACCCAGGCAGGTTAACGGCTCCGTTCTTCCGTAACATGGGGATTATCTCTTGCTAAGTACCCGCAATTATGGCGATTCATTGTTCCATCCAGTTTAACGGTCACCTCATCATACCAAACAATGACATCAGTTAACTGTTCATTATCTCAAATCCATTCTCAAAATTCGAAACGCCTGTCCGAATCGTCATCATTCGTCGCATGAAGCAACTTGAGAACTTCGCTTGCTCTTTTTTTTTTTCGCGAGCAATGATTTGATTACACCTGATTCATGCGCACCAAGCCGTATGGATTTCTTTGGCGATCTTTTGAAAGTCTGTACCACTGCGTCCACTGCTTTTTTGTCTATTGCTAATTTCTTCCTGCGACACCGTCCTTTCTTCAGATCACACACACTTCCTTCCCTCTCTAATTTGTAGCGTAATTTCGTTATTGTTACACGCGACAGTGTCGCAGTATCAAACTCTTCCCGCAATCGTCTCTGCATTTCTTTCGTGTTTTCACGTCTCCAGTAACACTTTAAAATCCACTTTCTTCGCTCCAAGTGCAAGTTTCCAGCCACATTGTTATTTACGTGTAGTTACTGGCAACTGATAACAAACAAATGAAAAACAAATGAATGGCTACACACACTAATAATGACAGCACCATATGGATCAGATTATCATTAATACCTCCTCAGTTATTAAAGTTCAAACAGTGTAAACACCGTTTGTTGGACACCGTGTATATATTAATATTCTTTGGACGTTATGACCTTACATTATAGAAACTCTCACTTTGGTGCGCTGGTCGTGCTTGGGATGGATGTTTCATGGGTTTTTCAATACTGTCGTACTTACTAGGTTTAAAAAAAACTGTTTTAATTTTAAAAACAGCCTATAGTGTTTTACCAACATGGTAGTGAAGGTTCGTGGTTGGTAAAATTTCCGTTAAGTACGACAGTTGTAACCGATTATGACGATGACTCGACTAAAAAGAACTGCAAAAGAAGACGATAGCAGACAAAAGACGGAGTATTGAAAAACTGTCTAGGGAAGAAATATGGGGAACCCGGTGAATTATAATAAGAACTGTTTTTGAGAATGGCAGAATATTTTATGTTGTTAATGGTTGGTTGATTAAACCGGAAGAAAGTGTTCAAAATTACGTAACCGAGCTTCCTAAGTGAACAAAGACCAATGGAAAGACACGACACCAAACCTTTACTTCGCGTCGTGGACTACCAGTGAGGTATAAGATTAGCTGCATAAGATTTATGGTGTTCATTTAGACGAAAACATTGATCTACTGAGACACAAATTTCAGAACAGTGTGTGGCATCTGGTGGCATACCAGGTCATATAACCAAATTTTATGAAATACAAACTCAACTTTCTTTCTTAGAGAAGCCATTTGACGACGGTGAATGTCATGTACAATTTTTCCAAACTTTGCCCAATGTGTTTAATTGTATTTATATTACACGGCACGACTTGTCAGCTGAAGAGAAAGCATGGAATAATTTACGAGAACTGTGTTTATATTATGAGTTGGATGATGTTACAGCAATGATTTCGAAAATGAAGGTTAACAAAAAGCAACGAGGGTGCAGTCAAATTACATCTGAAGCAAATGTATAAAACATCTCATTATAAAAGGAATGAAGATAGAAAATGCTTTTCATGTGGCAAAGTAGATTACTTAACAACACATTGTAACACGGGTTTGGTTTGTCTCAGGTGTAAGACAAAGGGCCATCGTTCAAATGAGTGCCCTAGAAGAGACGAATGAAAAGACTGCGCTATCTACACAGAAGTATCAAAAATCGAGAAAAAAGTTTTAATGGTGAGATACAGCAATGTTTCTGAAGATATAAGCAAACTGGACAGTGGCTAGTGGGACACTGACAGTGGTGCGACGTATCATGTAAGAAACCAACGTGATTGGTACAAGACGTATTAGCCATTTGAAACCCAAAGAAACGTGAATAGTGCCAAAAATGGTGTTTTACCAGCGTAAGAAATCTGTAGTAAAGATGGAAGTAATACGTTTTAAAGTTTACAAAACTGTTTGTAAGTGGAACTTACTTCCAGTCTGTGTCTGTGTGTCATAAAGGGTCTCCAGCGTGGAACATCTGCTTTAAGCGGTCAAGCGCTCCACCGACTGAGCTCTCCAGGCACGACTCACGACCCGTCCTCACTGCTTAACTTCCGCCAGTACCTCATCTCCTACCTTTCCAACTATACAAAAGTTCTGTTGCGTACCTTTCACGATTAGCACTCCTGGAAGAAAGGATCTTGGGGACACGTGGCTTAGTCACTACATAGAGGACTGTTTCCAGAATGAATTTTCACTATTAGCGGAGTGTGGGAGGTACGAAAACAAGTACTGTTGCAAGCTAAGCTGTATGGGGTGGTTATGAGTCATGCTGGAATCGTTCAGTTCGTAGAGCAACTGTCTGCGAAATGCGAAAGCCCCAGGCTCGAGCCCCGGTTCGACACAGCGTTTTAATTTACCAGGAAGTTTTAAGTCAGGGCACAATCCGCAAAATTCATTGTGGAAGCAGTTGTAAATGTTCTGCGTTCCCCTTTTGCTGCACACCAAGCATGTTAGCATATTATGTAAACTGAAGACAGAGAGGGGGGAAAAGGAAAGGAAACGGAATGAATTCGGGACTTCATCTACATCTACATCCATACTGACGGTGTGTGGCGGAGGGTACCCTGAGTACCTCTATGGGTTCTCCCTTCTATTCCAGTCTCGTATTGTTCGTGGAACGAAGGATTGTCGGTATGCTTCTGTGTGGGCTCTAATCTCTCTGATTTTATCCTCATGGTCTCTTCGCGAGATATACGTAGGAAGGAGCAATATACTGCTTGACTCTCCGATGAAGGTATGTTCTCGAAACTTTAACAAAAGCCCGTACCGAGCTACTGAGCGTCTCTACTGCAAAGTCTTCCACTGGAGTTTATCTATCATCTCCGTAACGCTTTCGCGATTACTAAACGATCCTGTAACGAAGCGCGCTGCTCTCCGTTGGATCTTCTCTATCTCTTCTATCAACCCTATCTGGTACGGATCCCACACTGCTGCGCAGTATTCAAGCAGTGGGCGAACAAGCGTACTGTAACCTACTTCCTTTGTTTTCGGATTGCATTTCCTTAGGATTCTTCCAATGAATCTCAGTCTGGCATCTGCTTTACCGACGATCAACTTTATATGATAATTCCATTTTAAATGGCTCTGAGCACTATGGGACTCAACTGCTGAGGTCATTAGTCCCCTAGAACTTAGAACTAGTTAAACCTAACTAACCTAAGGACAACACAAACATCCATGCCCGAGGCAGGATTCGAACCTGCGACCGTAGCGTTCCATTTTAAATCACTCCTAATGCGTACTCCCAGATAATTTACGGAATTAACTGCTTCCAGTTGCTGACCTGCTATTTTGCAGCTAAATGATAAGGGATCTATCTTTCACACTTGTCTACATTGAGATTCAATTGCCATTCCCTGCACCATGCGTCAATTCGCTGCAGATCCTCCTGCATTTCAGTACAATTTTCCATTGTTACAACCTCTCGATACACCACAGCATCATCTGCAAAAAACGTCAGTGAACTTCCGATGTCATCCACAAGGTCATTTACGTATATTGTGAACAGCAACGGTCCCATGACACTCCCCTGCGGCACACCCGAAATCACTCTTACTTCGGATGGCTTCTCTCCATTGAGAATGACATGCTGCGTTCTGTTATCTAGGAACTCTTCAATCCAATCACACAATTGGTCTGATAGTCCATATGCTCTTACTTTGTTCATTAAACGACTGTGGGGAACTGTATCAAACGCTTGCGGAAGTCAAGAAACACGGCATCTACCTGTGAACCCGTGTCTATGGCCCTCTGAGTCTCGTGGACGAATAGCGCGAACTGGGTTTCACACGACCGTCTTTTTCGAAACCCATGCTGATTCCTACAGAGTAGATTTCTAGCCTCCAGAAAAGTCATTATACTCGAACATAATACGTGTTCCAAAATTCTACAACTGATCGACGTTAGAGATATAGGTCTATAGTTCTGCACATCTGTTCGACGTCCCTTCTTGAAAACGGGGATGATCTGTGCCGTTTTCCAATCCTTTGGAACGCTCCGCTCTTCTAGAGACCTACGGTACACCGCTGCAAGAAGGGGGGCAAGTTCCTTCGCGTACTCTGTGTAAAATCCAACTGGTTTCCCATCAGGCCCAGCGGCCTTTCCTCTTTTGAGCGATTTTAATTGTTTCTCTATCCCTCTGTCGTCTATTTCGATATCTACCATTTTGTCATCTGTGCGACAATCTAGAGAAGGAACTACAGTGCAGTCTTCCTCTGTGAAACAACTTTGGAAAAAAGATTTAGTATTTCGGCCTTTAGTCTGTCATCCTCTGTTTCAGTACCATTTTGGTCACAGAGTGTCTGGACATTTTGTTTTGATCCACCTACCGTTTTGACATAAGACCAAAATTTCTTAGGATTTTCTGGCAAGTCAGTACATAGAACTTTACTTTCGAATTCATTGAACGCCTCTCGCATAGCCCTCCTCACACTACATTTCGCTTCGCGTAATTTTTGTTTGTGTGCAAGTCTTTGGCTATGTTTATGTTTGCTGTGAAGTTCCCTTTGCTTTCGCAGCAGTTTTCTAACTCGGTTGTTGTACCACGGTGGCTCTTTTCCATCTCTTACGATCTTGCTTGGCACATACTCATCTAACGCATATTGTACGATGGTTTAGAACTTTGTCCACTGATCCTCAACACTATCTGTACTTGAGACAAAACTTTTGTGTTGAGCCGTCAGGTACTCTGTAATCTGCTTTTTGTCAGTTTTGTTAAACAGAAAAATCTTCCTACCTTTTTTAATATTTCTATTTACGGCTGAAATTATGGATGCCGTAACCGCTTTATGATCGCTGATTCCCTGTTCTGCGTTAGCAGTTTCAAATAGTTCGGGTCTGTTTGTCACCAGAAGGTCTAATATGTTATCGCCACGAGTCGGTTCTCTGTTTAACAGCTCAAGGTAGTTTTCAGATAAAGCACTTAAAAAAATTTCATTGGATTCTTTGTCCCTGCCACCCGTTACGAACGTTTGAGTCTCCCAGTCTATATCCGGCAAATTAAAATCTCCACCCAGAACTATAACATGGTGGGGAAATCTACTCGAAATATTTTCCAAATTATCCTTCAGGTGCTCAGCCACAACAGCTGCTGAGACAGGGGGCCTATAGAGACATGCAATTACCATGTCTGAGTCTGCTTTAACCGTGACCTTCACCCAAATTATTTCACATTTCGGATCTCCGTCAATTTCCTTCGATACTATTGCACTTCTTATCGCTATAAACACGCCTCCCCCTTCACAGTCCAGCCTGTCTCTGCGGTATACATTCCAATCTGAATTTAGGATTTCATTACTGTTTGTTTACGTCTGGTTTCAGCCAACTTTCTGTCCCTAGTACTGCGGAGTCAGCGGCGACGAGTGAAAATGTGTGCTGGTCCGGGATCTCCTTACTAGTAGTTGCGTTAACCACTGTGTCACCCGCACACTGTTTTTATCGCAATTGGGCGGACTACACACCTCGACCAATCCACATTCGCACCTAACTGTAGCTCCACCTATCCGTAGTCGCCATCCAAGTCCCCCTTGCTCGCTACTTGTGCAGATCCATTGTGTCTTCTAGAATGACGATATCACCTACGAAATGCCACGAAAATATTCCCCAAACCAGTGGTTCCCAAAGGGTGGTTCGCGGACCCCCAGGGGTCTGCGAGCTATGCCAGAGGGGTCCGCAAGATGCTATTAGAATAAAAATATATTAAATATATTTCGTATGATAACAGATTTTTTGTTTTGGCCACTTCCTGCATGAGAAGAGTTTTGGCGACCGCTAACTTCTGCGTCTAGCGTCTTCCTAGAGCCAACTTATCCTAGCATACTCTAGCGCAAAACTAGAGTTAGATAGAGGCAAATAGTTGTGCTGTATGCCGTTAGACTGCATGCGGCAGCCTCTTTGCAGCTGACAGCTGACAGTCACTTTACACCGAAACTCGCATTTCAGACGACAATAGGCCATTGTTAATTTATTTTCATTGCTTTCACAGACCGTGTTGTTTACATATTCAATATTTTGTACTAAAACAGTAGTGTTTGTAAAGTGTTGTTTATCGCGGAAGCTACAGTTCGCGTGGTTAAAAATGGACCGTTGATTAAAAAGTGGTTTGTTAAAACGAGAAAGGTCTTCAGATGAAGAGGAAGGTAATGCATTTGATGTTCAAGCAAGTCAGTGACTCTCGAACCGAAATTGTCAGTGTCCATTGAACCCAAATCGTCGGCGTCCCTTGAACCTAACCCTTCCAAGATTAGTGTTAAGCTTACTGAAAAAAATAGAAAATATAATGCAGATTACTTGGAAATCGGTTTTACGTTCACTGGACCTGACCAACAGCCTAAACCACAATGTGTAATTTGCTATGAAAGCCTTTCGAATGAATGTATGAAACCAGCAAAACTCCGGCACCATCTTGAAACAAAGCACCCAGAGTACAAAAGTAAGTCATTAGATTTTTTCAAAAATAAATTAAGAGAGTTGAAACCATCTCATAAAACAATTACTAATGTGTTGTGTACATAGTTCCGCGTAGTCAGCGCGTACACAACTTTCCCACTAGAGCGCACCCCGCTAAGCACAACAGCGCTGGCGCAGCGCTCGTACGTCTCCGCACTACGAGATGGCGCAGCCTTAGAGACGGACCAAATTCTGCTTCCGCCGATCCGCGTATTAATATGTAACGCAGCCAATGAGATTGCTACTAACGTAGAACCTTTTCTCCTCGCGGATCACACTCGCGCAGTGATACCTGAACGCGCGAGGTATTATAACGAGTGTACAGACCTCTGATTAGGCAGTCTGCATTTGTCTGTACCAGTCTATAGTCAAGTTTCAGTCTGCGCCTAATAAGATTATCATATTCCTGTACATAGCCATGAAGATAAATGAATAGACACTTTGTCAAGTATCAGAGATATGTGAAAATAAGATTAACGTACCAAGACCAAAGGAACTCCAGATTGTCAATTGTAAACACCATCCAGAATCAAGTTACGTAATGTCTATGCTTTTTATTATTTTAATAAATGTGTGTGAAAATTAATAAATTCTGTTTAAAGTTGGTCACTGTCAATCTGCTACTCTAAGCGTGCAAGTGGCATTTCTATCGTCTGACCTAACGGCAGAAGATAAACACGCCACGATAAGACCACGAGACATATTGCTGACACTTGCCTACTTCGTTAGAGCGACAAGTCAAATAATCTGATGGTGTGTGTACCGAAGGTCTTACAGTACGCACACCACATAATGTTTTTTCTAAGTACCAAAAATAGAAAATGTATAAAGAGACTCTTAATTTGGCTTTTTTAGGTACTTGGTACTGTGATATGACAAGGTACCAATCATGCTCGATGAGGGGGGTCCTCGAGAAAATTTTGTTGGGAACCCCTGCCCCAGACCATAACGCTTCCTCCTCCGGCCTGGACCCATCCTATGATTGTTGCAGCGTACAGTCAGCACTGGTGCACAACCCAGGCGCCTGCTGTGGAGGACCATACGCAAGAATGTTTGCTGGCAATCACTGAGGACACACCGTCTGCAGCACCTTGATTCATCTGGGCGGACTGTTGCTCAACGTCTATTCGCCCGTACACATCTCCGCTCAAATGGCTCTGAGCACTATGGGACTTAACATCTGAGGTCATCAGTCCCCTAGACTTAGAACTACTTCAACCTAACTAACCTAAGGACAGCACACACATCCATGCCCAAGGCAGGATTCGAACCTGCGACCGTAGCAGCAGCGCGGTTCCAGACTCAAGCGGCTAGAACCGCTCGGCCACAGCGGCCGGCTACACATCTCCGTAGCCGTCGTTCGCCCCTGTGACCTATGGCCCGTGGGGCACCACAGTTAACCCGGCGCCGGTTTTGGATAGCGCCATGTTGCCACGGACGATATACTATAATCACGGCGGCACACGAATATTTTACAAACCCTTGCCGATTTGGAAATGCTTCCACTGTAACTAACCGGTTACTACGGGTTATTCCTTATTATTGGGAATGGAAATACTTATTGCTTATGAAATTAACGTGAGAAGAGTAGGGTCGCCACCGACTCTAACCATACAACTAATCAAAGATTTGGTCGAGTCGGAAAATAAATTAATTTGATCACAGACCAAAAACTCACAAAAATGCATACGTTGTGAGATCGCTCACAGCGGATACGATGTAATTAATAGTATTGCCCGTGCGCTGTTCACGACAATCAAACATTTAAAATAAAATAGAAAATACATGAACACTGCATAAGATCAGCTCCCAGCAACACACCTGAAAATATGACTTAATCTAAAGCATTTGTTATAAAATACAAGAGGAGACTAATCACTGGACCTCTGCATAAGGAAACGCATTGGATGTGCTAATGGGAAAGCTACGAGGTGAGTGGCTTAGGCGCAAAAACGTAATCTCGGAACACAAGAGAAAATTGTAGATAAAACCATTTATTCCTAAACTAAGGATGTGAGGCATGTACACGATTCCTGATAACACGTGGTTTGTGGAGGCACAATTTCTAGGTATAGTGCCAAATTCCAACAATATCACATCATACAATCATGTTAACATTTTCTAAAACAAACATGCGATCGGACAGTTAGTGATGCCGGTAGCCCAACAACTATAATGTTCTACCACGTGGTTGGCTCCCCACGGACGAAAGACACGGAAAGTAAGGAAAATTTACGAGAAGGCAAGGCTCTAAATATTTAGAAAGGTGGAAGCTTATACAGGCACAGCTGAAGGCAAACAGACATTCATACAGAAGCGAGTGCTCACTTCTTATCGACACCTTTGTATGGCGCTCTTCCGGCGGATCCAAGTCTGCTACAGAAATTTGCTAAAAGAAAAATCTGCCAAAGTTTTGCATTCCTTGCTGCGACAAGGCAAAGCAGTCTTCCAGATCTGAAAAGCGAGACCAAAGGCTAACAACTCTCCCCTCGCCAAATAACAACGCGCCACGCGGTCAGTCCAACTCACCCTTCTTCGACTGGAGCACAGCTGTGGACGCTTCCCGTACCGGCGGCAGACTGCCTCCCGCTTCTCCAGCCGCTTCCACGCGCCGCGTGGACCGGAAAACCCCAAGATGCCATTTCCGCCACCAACCTAACGCAGGTGGATTTCTCACAAGTAGCGGAAACCTCTTTGCCGACTTGACCACTACCAGAGTTGGCTATTCTGTGCAACTGCTGCTGAATCTGTACGACTATCGCAGACTTTCTGCAGCAGACTACGCCACCGTCTAGCAACGTGACACACAACCACATTCATTCAGTCACACTACTATGAGAGTAAAGAGAATAGAGAAACAAGGAAAAGAAAGAGAAATGGTAATGAAAATGGGCTACCGGACTAATGAAAGGTGGCTACAGGACCCTTTCACCACCTTGGCACAGAGCCAATGATCGTGCTGTTTTGGACGTCAGGTTAATCGCTCGGTTTCTGCATTACGACAACGACTACATGGTTTCCGCGACCCTCCGACACGCTTTATATGCCCTCCACTGTTGGTGCTGCCCATTGAGAGTGGTTGTTGCACGTTGATGTCGAACATCGAGGCAGCGGTCATACTAATGTGACTGGACAGTGTAATTGTAAAATACTTTCCAAATTATTTACAATCTACTGAAGGTTATCTCAACTATTGAGAGAAATATAGGTTTGATAAAATCTGGACTATCAAGCCTTGTACTACTGCGCGGACAGTGAACCATATTTTCAAAAAGAGAATAAAAGCTCAGATTGCTGATGCAGCCCGATAATAAATAAGATAAGAACGCAAACTCCCGCTCAGCAATTTATTACAGTTCATCATCATTTTGCAGGGCAGACAGAGTAAAACTACGTTTTCCACTGCAATTTAAGAAACTTACGTAGGTTCTAAATACAAATAAATGTTGCGAGAGAATATTAGGATCATGTAAACCAAATACGAGGGTAAGTCAATTATTATCCGAAATTTAGTTACATTTTTGTTTATTTTGCTAGTACTGTCGTTTTACGTTGACGACGCATGCTTTCTTTATTTTTTGATATATCTTTGCAGTTTTCAAGCTGCTAGGTTAGTTTCGTTACCGCTGCCGTGCTATTAATCATGGCTGCTCCGCTGTCTGTTTGCACCAAAGAAGAGCAACGTTCAGTGATCCGTTATTTGTGGTCGGAAGGCGTATCAGGGGCCGAAATTCATAGAAGACTTTCGGTACAGTACGGCAACAGTGTTTTGCCACAACGGAGTGTCTACGAATGGATTGAAAAATTCAGAAATGGTCGCACAAGTGTTACCTACGATGAAGGAGCTGGGTGACCGTTTACCGCCACAAATGAAGAAGCCATTGAGCGTTCACGTGAAATGATTTTCTTAGACAGACGATTAACTATTGACGAAGTGGAACATCGTCTGCAAATTAGTCACGGTTCTGCCTACGAAATCATCCACAACGGATTTGGGTTTCATGAAGTTTGTGCAAGATAGGTCCCAAAACAACTCACACATTTGCATAAACAAACGCGCTTAGACATATGCAAAAAACATTCGGATCGCCACGGTAGCGAAGGGGACACCTTCTTAGACAGGATCATTACTAGCGACGAAACATGGTTCCATCATTACGAGCCGGAGAGTAAACGGCAGAGTATGGAATGGAAACATCCAAAGTCGCCGTGCAAGAAAAAGTTCAAGACCCAACCGTCTGCAGGAAAACTGATGCTTACTGTTTTTTTGGGACGGGCAAGGTCCAGCACTGGAAAATTATGGGGAAAGGGGCACAACAATAGACAGTGTACATTACAGTGAGATGCTTACTGCCAGGCTAAAGAAGTCTGCAATTCGAGGCAAACGCCGAGGATTGCTGTCAAAAGGTGTGTGTTTCACGACAATGCCCGTCCGCATACTGCTGCCCACACTGCTGAAACGCTCCAGAAACTAAAATTTGAAGTACTGGGTCATCCTCCATATAGTCCCGATTTGCCCCTTCTGACTATCCCTTGTTTGGTCCACTCAAACAGGCATTAAGGGGCCGTCGATTTGCCTCTGACGAAGCAGTGAAAGGAGCGGTGCATTCCTGGCTCGTAGCTCAACCGACAACCTTCTTTTATGAGTGACGTTCTTCTAAGTTTCCTATTTGATTACAATAAAATTTTATAACTACTTTGCGGATAATAATTGACTTACCCACGTAGTAAAAATATGTACATATTCCAGGCCATTGAAGATGCCTTGCAGAGAATAAAGGCGAAACGCATATGGCACGAAAAATGTGTTTCATTCAGTTGTAGTTAGCCGGTCAACAAGAAAAAATTAACAATATACCGTAAAATTAGATACGTAGTTCACGTTACTCATGAGGAGGTACTGAACATGACTGGGAGGAAAAGATATTTGTGGCCTAACTCGACTAATAGAAGGGATCGGTTGATAGGACACATACTGAGACACAAAGAAAGCATCAGTTCAGTACTGGAAGTGTAGGGGTAAAAATTTTAGTCTGAGACCAAGGGACGAATACGGTAAGGGTACACGACCAGGCCTTCAGCTCCGAAAACCCATATCGATGATCTTTCGTTGAGTGGCTCGCACGCTGACACTTGCTGATGGCCCAGCATTGAAATCTGTAACAATTTACAAAAGGGCTACACTTCTGTTACGTTGAACGATTCCCTTCACTCGTCGTTGGTCCCGTTTTTGCAGGATCTTTTTCCAGCCGCAGCGATGTCGGAGATTTAATTTTTTCCGGATTCCTGATATTCATGGTACACGCGTTAAATAGTCGTACGGGAATATCCCCACTTCATCGCTACCTCGGAGAGGCTGTGTCCCATCGCTCGTGCGCCGATTACAACACCACGTTCGAACTCACTTAAATCTTGCTGTCTGTAAAGAAGCTCTGTGGAGGTAAGAACCACTTACCTCTCAAACGACTGGCGGTGAAAAAGAAGCCTAACACGCCGAGTGCAAACACTCATATTATATTCAACCAGTATTTGTGAATGTACCCTTGATAACTGCACGACACAAAGCTTTACGCCTCGCCTGGGACCGTCAGCACCGACTTTGGGCTGTTGATGACTGGAAATATGTTGTCTGTTCGAATGAGTCTCGTTTCAAATTGTATCCAGCGGATGGACGTGTACAGATATGGAGACAACCTCATGAATCCATGGACCATACGTGTCAGCAGGGGACTGTTCAAGCCGGTGGAGGCTCTGTAATGGTGTGGGGCGTGTGCATTGGAATGATATGGGACCCCTGATACGTCTAGATACGACTCTTGATAGGTGACACGTACGTCAGTATCCTGTCTGATCACCTGCACCCATTCTTGTCCATTGTGCATACCAACGGACTTGGGCAATACCAGCAGGACGATGCGACACCCCACATCTCCAGAATTGCTACAGAGTGGCTCTCCAGGAACACTCTTCTAAGGTACGGGTCACTTTGTCACTTATCTAGGTGTGTCAGGGGTCCCACATCACTCCAAAATATATATATATATATATATATATATATATATATATATATATATATATATGTTAAACACTATGACGTATTTGATTTGCAAACAGTATGGCTTCCACAAGCTAACTTTGTTTCCTTCCATTTACACACATCAAAAAAAAAAGTTTTGTATCGCTCCAGTTCCCAGAACTCCTAAAGACAGACGTTGACTGTGGATATTGTATCACAGACACAGTCCCTTTAACTGTTCAGAGATGTCACTAAACCCACCCAAACATGTAAACAACCATGTACGAGCAGCTCCTATTAGACAGAGGGGGTCCGATAGCCGATCAGTTCCAGTCATTCCGCCAGGGAGGAGGTACTCGACTCGTGTTGTCTGTAGTTCAACCATGCATAGACGGTCAATACCGCGGTTCGATCGCGTCCGCACAGTTACTTGGTGCCAGGAAGGGCTCTCAACAAGGGAAGTGTGCAGGTGTCTCAGAGTGAACCAAAGCGATGTTGTTCGGACATGGAGGAGATACAGAGAGCCAGGAACTGCCGATGACAAGCCTCGCTCAGACCGCCCAAGGGCTACTACTGCAGTGGATGACCGCTACCTACGGATTATGGCTCGGAGGATCCCTGACAGCGGCGCCACCATGTGGAATAATGCTTTTTGTGCAGCCACCGGACGTCGTGTTACGACGCAAACTGTGTGCAGTAGGCTGCATGATGTGCAACTTCACTCCTGACGTCCATGGCGAGAAGGTTCATCTTTGCAGCCACGACACCATGTAGCGCGGTACAGATGGGCGCAACAACATGCCGAATGGACCGCTCAGGATTGGCATCACGTTCTCTTCACCGATGGATGTCGCATATGCCTTCAACTAGACAATCGTCGGAGACTTGTTTGGAGGCAACTCGGTCAGGCTCACGCCTTAGACAAACTGTCCAGACAGTGCAGCAACGAGGAGGTTCCCTGCTATTTTTGGGTGGCTTCATATGGGGCCGACGTATGCCGCTGGTGGTCACGCAAGGCGCCGTAACGGCTGTACGATACGCCATCCTCCGTCCGATAGTGCAACCATATCGGCAGCATATTGGACGACAATTCGCGCCCCCGTCGTACACGTCTTGTGAATGACTTTCTTCGGGATAACGTCATTGCTTGACTAGAGTGGCCAGCATGTTCTCCAAACATCAACCCTATCGAACATGCCTTGGATAGATTGAAAAGGGCTGTTTACGAACGACGTGACCCACCAACCACTCTGAGGGATCTACGCCGAATCGCCGTTGAGGAGTGGGACAAAGAGGACAAACAGTGCTTTGGTGAACTTGTGGATAGTATGCAACGACGAATACAGGCATGCATCAATGCAAGAGGACGTGCTACTGGGTATTAGAGGTACCGGTGTGTACAGCAATGAGGACCACCACCTCTGAAGGTCTCGCTGTGTGGTGGTACAACATGTAGTGTGTGGTTTTCATGAGCAATAAAAAGGGTGGAAATGGTGTTTATGTTGATCTCTATTTCAGTTTTCTGTACTGGTTCCGGAACTCTCGGAACCGAGGTGTTGCAAAACTTTTTTTGATGTGTGTATTATTGGCAGTAACCGATCTAACAACTGCCCAGACACTTTTGTCGTATATAGGCGTTGCCGACCGCAGCGTCGTATTCTGCCTGTTTAGATATCTTTCTATTTGAATACGCATACCTATACCAGTTTCTGTGACGCTTCACACACACACACACACACACACACACACACACACACACACACACCAATAGATGTTGAAAAACGACTTTCGCAGGTTTGAATGAAAGGCAGGGCCTCGTGAAAGTAAATACTATGAGACATTCTGAAACGTAAGCAAATATTTTTTCAACCGTAACTTAAGTATTTTTATAAACGGACACCCGCATTATTTCTTACGCAGTCAATAACTTAAAGAATGGCGCTGTTTGCATCCCAATACGTCAGTTACCCTCCAGAGAAATTGCAAAGTAAAGTTGATGCTAGAAAGAAACGAAACTTGCAGCTATTGCACACTCCAAAATGCAAGCGCGAACACCACGTTGCTCGTATTCGCGATGTGATTGACGTACTACGGCGCAAGAAACACTGTACTTGTTGCTGTTTACACTGTTGTTAAGTAGTTAAAAACAATACAGATGTCCAGTCACACACAATGAAAAACGTGCAGCAGCGGTGCGTTTCGTTTATTTCAAGCGTCAACGTCACTTTGCAATTTCTCGGGATGTACGGTAACCGACGTATTGTGATGCAACCAACGACAATCTTTTTGTTATTTTTCATACTATTAATTGCGTACGAAAAAATGCAGGGTGTCCACTTAAAAATAACGTAAGTTTGCTTTGAAAATAATATATTCTTACGTTTTAGAATGTCTCTCTCTCTCTCTCTCTCTCTCTTTCTCTCTCTCTCTCTCTCTCTCTCTCTCACACACACACACACACACACTCGCTCACTCGCTCAAATGAATAGTGCAAGTACGGAAGAGTTTCAGATCTGCCAACGCACATGACCCACTTATGGGCATAACGCAGACCAATTTTCAGTTGGGCTAGATTATGAACCACGTGACCACATGACTGTAATTTAACCAGATGCACCATATCTGAAACATCATTTGCACCACTATACAGGCATACCAAGTAATCTTCACCTATAAGTGTCCGTGTGGCTGCACGCCGTACACCCTTAGCCCAATTTAGAATGCCACCTGGCTCGGGCGATATGCGTACACTTTAGATCGCAGACCTACGAAGTCCACAACCTGCAATCTGTTCGCCTTGTCTTTCATCAAACCAATAATATGTTTATTATTAGAGCTCTTTATACTGTACTGGTTATAGAATTTATTCGTAGACGCATCGAATGCGTCAGGATGGCGTCTTATCACCTCAGTGGACCACAGCCCTTCACCCAGTAAATGAAACCCCCCGTCTCTATAGAAAGCAACTTCGGCCCTTCAAAATGAGTTTTCGCAAACTCATTATGAGAACGGTACATGTGGAGCTTCGATAGGTCCGATATAGGCGTACTGAGACGAACAGATTCCCAAATGTCAGTCCAGAGCCTTAACAACTGCGCCACCTCCTTCGCTCGTCAGTCTCGAAATTCGTTATCAATGTGTTCTGTTCACAGGCCTTATCTACTTCTGAAGACCTCATGATCCATATTTTTCTTATCCGCTAATTTCGGCTGCATCTCCATTGTATTATTGTATTGGTGCTGTTTCGCATCTCAGCGTAATCCGCATGTAAACACGGCCTTGTTATAGTGTGTCTCTAGCCCATATGAAGAGAGTTACGTAAGTTTAATCCCTCTCTGTTATCATCCTCCAGCTATAAACACGATTACATGTATATGTAAACACGCAAATTAATTTTATCTTAATGTATTGTGAGATACGTGTAATTTCTGATGGCACCACATCTTATAACTATTATCTGTACTATCGCTCAGACAGAGCTCTAAATTACTAAATCGTATCTTTAACGTTTGGTAAGGCTTTAATTTTCCCTTTTTGCTGCAGCACACTATATGTATCGATTACTTGTTTGATTCATACACTCTTTCGATACCCCTTCTACCAGTTTTGCGCTGTCGAACCTATTTTCTCCTCTTGGCCAGTATCTTGACCTATTACTTGCCAAAACTTTGTTAGCTTTTTTTGCAACATTTTTTACGTTAATATGGTATCTTGAGTGACAAATGAAATAAAACGCGGCTCTAAAAAATTTGAGTATTTTAGAACAAAACTTACAGACCGTCCTATTTAAGGAACATTGACAAAAATCATGTGCTATTTTATCTGCATTGAATGGAACAAACACCAATTCTAAGTCGTCAGCTTCGTTTTCACTCACTTCATCGTTCTCCAGTTAAGGTAGTACTACTCCAATTGTAAGTCCACGCGGCATGTTTTCATCCTGTTGGAATCGTAAAATGTGAATGAGGGAAAATCTCATACAATATAAAGAAAGCAGATATCAAGAATATAAATAGCAATTTTTGTATGTAAGAGCGTTTACAACATCGACGAAAGATTGATAATTTAACATGCCATTGTCCCGTTATTGGGACACATAAAATAAACTAATATTGCACTATTTCAGGAAATCTGAAATATACTGAATCATAACGATCACACCCAGACAACTAAATCACAGTTCACTGTTTGCACAGGAACTACCAGCAGACACACAGTGTAGCCAAGTGCGAAGACAGAAAATGGGCAAATTAATTCCTTTTCCTAAAATAAAATAATTGGAGAAAAATATTTATTTTGAATTTCCAGGCACGAAAGAGGTCAGTTCATCCTTCAGGTACAACAATCGAAGCAAAAGGTGCATTGCTTATGTAGAAATCGTCGAGAAGGTTCGATCACGAGCTGCTGCACCACCAAGGCCCTATGGATTACCAAAGGTTCACATACGGGATGTTCCTTTACATCCTATTGTAAGCAAGACAGGCACACCAGCATACCAGCTGGCGAAGCACCTGACGACAGTATTAAGCCCGTACGTAGGTAAATGTCAGCACAGCATCAGGTATTCTGTACATTTTATTCAACATGTGCAAAAACTACGCCTCTGTGACCAGGACCTAATGGTGAGCTTTGATGCGGTGTCCCTCTTCACCACATTGCCGCTTGCTGATTCTCTCAAGTTAATCAGGGAGAAATTCAACAGGGCAATGACCAATCTCTTCGAAATTGTCCTCACATTAACATTCTTTCTCTTCAGTGGCAACTGTTATGAACGAACGGATAGTTTCACTGGGGGCTGACATCGGTCACCAATTATGGCAAACTTGTTTATGGGGATTTCAAAGAGAAAGCTCTGGAAACAGCTGCACTGAAGTCTACACGCTTTTTCAGGTACATTGAAGACACGTTTGTGGTGTAGCCACATGGGAGAGAAAGACTTCAGAGGTTCCTCCAACATCTGAACTCTCTTCACCCTAATATCAAGTTCATCAGGGAAGTGGAAGATAATGGTGAACTATCCTTTTTGCACGTCTTAGTCAAGCGCAGAATGGGCGACACTATAGGACACAGTGTGTACAGGAAAGCCATCCACACCGATTTGTGTCTCCACGCTGCCAGCTGCTATCATCCTTCACAGTGTGAGGGTGTGTGCTACGTACACTGATACACAGGGCCCGCACTACATCGGACCAAGAAAGCGAGCTGAACCACCTTAAGCACGTTTTCAAGAAGAATGGATACGGTGGGAAACAACTCCGATGTGCTTTTTGACAGAGTGTACAAACCCAGCAGACAGAAAAAGAAGAGACAATGGCGTATCTGACGTTTCATACGAATGAAATCGGTAGAATACTGGTTCGGTGTAAAATTAAACGCATTTTCCGTCCACCTCCGAGAATGCGTGCCCTGTTAGGTACGTGAATGAGGACTTGGGGCTCCGAAAATCAGGTGTTTACCATATTCAATGTAAATGCGGTAAGGCGTGCATCGGGAAGACTGGACGTACAGCCAAATAAGCATACAAAGAAACAGACGACACACCGAACTTAAGCAAACATAAAAGTTGCGGTTGCAGAACACTGCATGGCTAGTGGGGAGAGGACTCCATGAAGAATGAAGGGACGGAAGTGCTAAGACAGACCTCGTCATTTTGGACTGTGTTCTGAAAGAGGCTGTTGAAGTACGAGTGGGTGACTAGCTGATCGACAGAGCAAAGCTTGGGACCCAGCACTCAACTAAAATCACAGCGTCGGCCGTTTGCGACCCCCGCATCCGAAGCATGTCACAAGAGTACTGAGGGACCAGAGTTCGAGCCCAGGATCCAGCGGCGCCGTCCCCCCCCCCCTACCCCCCCCCCCCCCCTTCCATCCATTTCACCCTAGGCGGCGTGCGACCGCCAGTGGAGGAATGAATGAGGGGCGATAAGAAATAAAGGACACTGTATGTAGCAAAGACACAAGCACTTCATAAAAAGACGCGCTAGGATGCCGCCACTGCATGACGAGCGGGGTCTGGCCTACAGCTATGCTGAAAAGGCCAACGCCCTCGCCGATTCCTTCGAGAAGCAGTTTCAAGCGGCAGAACCCCAGGATGAAGAACATGAAGATTTAGTTCGTCGTCGTCAATTGGCTGTCTTCCTCAATGCTGAGAAGGACACAGAAGTCGAACCCACACTTTTCGCCCCCGAAGACGTGGCAAAAGTAATTAGATCCCTCCCCACAAAAACGGCGCCAGGACATGACAGTGTCGCCAATCACTTAGTTAAAAACCTCCACCCTTGGCGATCACACACCTCGCGAACGTCTTCAACGAGATTACTCGTTCCCGCGAGTTCCCAGCTTGCTGGAAACACGTGGAAGTGGTCGCGATACACAAACCAAGGAAGACCCTCTATTCCCGCAGCACCACAGGCCGATTAGCCTCTTATCAACTCTCAGCAAGATCTATGAGCACCTCCTGCTAATACCCATACAGGAACATATTATCAGAGAGCAACTTCTGCCGGATTTCCAATTCGGATTCCGGCAGAACCGCTCTGCCCAACAACAGATCATGAGAGTGGTTGGAGCAGCCACAGAGGGCTTCAACCACAGAGGCTATTGCGGGGTAGTGATACTAGACGTAGCCAAAGCCTTTGACTCAGTATGGCATAGAGGACTACTCTACACACTGTACACACAAGGGTTTCCCGGGAACATAGTTAAGCAGATCAGAAGCTGTCTCACGGATACAACTTTCTTTGTCAAAGTAGAAACCACCACCTCCACCAAAAAGTGTATTCGTGCTGGGGTGCCACAAGGATCGGTCCTGGGGCCCGTTTTGTACAGTCTGTACACTGAGGACACACCAACGGCCCCCCTGGCGCACACCGCACAGTACACAGATGAGACAGCCTTCTACACACGAAATGCGGACAAGGACCTGGTCATCCGTAAGCTACTAAAGGTTTTAGATGACATAGAAACTTGGGCCCGTCACTGGCGCATCACCATCAACTCTGAAAAGACGCAGGCTATGCTGATCACCCAGTGGCTCTGAAGGCGCGGACCTCCTAAACGCCCCCCCCCCCCCCACCCCCACCTTCACCTAAACGGAACCCATCTCCCCTGTCGCAGAACCGCCAAGTACCTTGGCGTAACCGTGGACTCTCGTCTTACGGGGAACCCCACATAGTCGAAGTCAACATGAAGGTCTGTGCCAGAATGTCCATCCTATACCCAGTGCTCAACTCAACCAGCTGCCTTCCCTGCTCTGTAGGAGTGAATGTTTATTGGGCCCTGATATGGCCAGTAATGGTATACGCATGCCCTGCCTCGGGATACGCGGTGAAGCAATACCTGGACAAACATCAGACGCTGCAGAAGCGTGCCCTCAGGTGGATACTGCATCTACCCCTCGGATTCCCAACCGATGATCTGCACGCCGCAGCTGAAATCCCACTCCTGAAAGAGCGTTTCCAAGATCTGGCAAGGAAATGTCCTTACCCACTTCCTAGGTCGGTATGACATGTCCCGCGACAAGCACAAATGCCCAATGACGATCTTCGACGACTAAGTGAAGAGAAAATCCCTACACCCATTCCCTAATCCTCCTCCCTCGCGCATAATATCAATCATCTCGCCAACCTCAGGCAAGTACCAGGTACACCCAGAACATTCATCACATTACGCAGACGCCCAAAAATTACAGAAATAACCACACACACAAGTAAACAAGTGGAGTAAAAGTTGAAAGGGTACAAACTCCCCAACACGCTTCCACAAAGAGGGGAAAGTATTAGATGAGAGTGAGAGAGAGCGAAGACGTTCTTTCTACATGTATCACCTGAATATAACGGCAAAGCACTCTGTCGAAGTATCGTGTTACGAAACGTCTGCGCTCGGCTAGTAGACACCCGACAACGGTACAAATAAGTGCTGCATAATGCAATGCAGGATGTCGTAAGATACCTTTGCACACTGAATCAAACATAATATTCCTACTGAAAACAAAGTCTGTTGAATACGTGGCAGTTGTTTCATTGGGACACAAAAGAAATCAACTAACTTGGTATATAGGCGTTTCTGGCATGCTGACATTGCTATGAAGCTTCTTAAATAAGGACAGAACGCCCTCGTGGTGAAGTTGTGATTTCGAAATGTGCCTTGACACTTTGTAAATACTATACAGGTAGGAGACGGAATTTATTATTGAGTTTTACAAATATGTAACACACTGCAGTGACCTGATAATGTATTTAAATCTTCTAAATAACTGTATTTGAAGACTCTGAAAGATAGACATATCAACACAATGTCTCTGATTTTCAATGAAATATTGGGTGTTTAATTTCCTACAGAACTTTGTAAACATTCATTCATTCATTCATTTCATTGTTGCCCTTATGGACAGTGTTTGAACTCGAAAATCACATGATGACACAATTTTCACTTCTTTCCTTTCTTCCTCTTCTCTTCCCAAAATCTCTTCATCCTTTGGCTGTGCTCCTGTTTCCTTTGCTCTGTCCATAATGTTCCTTTCTTCTTTCTCTCCTTTACAATAAATTTTGCACTCCTAACTTTGTTTCTGAAGTATTTCCTGTCTCCTATCATTTGCCTGTTGATCCCTATCTGCCTTAAGTCTTCGTCTATTTCATGATACCAATTTGTTTTCTTGCTTGAGCTGTTTACTACATCAAAAATTTTCTTTGTAAGTCGGTTGTTGTCCATTCTCTGTATGTGCCCATAGAAAGTTAATCTGCGTTTTCTGATCGCGTCTGTTAGTCTGTCAGTGTGCTGGTACAGCTCTTTGGTAGGTCGCTTCATCCATACGCCATCTCTGTGAATTGGTCCAAATATTTTTCTGAGAATTTTGCGTTCTATTTTTTCTGTGTCTATGATGCCTGATGCTCCAATTGTGGTTGTTTCTGACGCGTACAATGCTTCTGGTAATACAACTGTTTTGTAGTGCCTAAGTTTGGCCTGCCCCGATATGCTTTTCTTATTATAATGTGACCATGTTAGTTTGTATGCCTTCTGGAGTTTCTTCGTTCGTTCCATGTTAGCCGCCTTGTTTGATCCTCCCATTTGTATGTACTCCCCTAAATACTTAAATTTTTCGACTCTTTCTACGGATCCATATACCGTATGCATGGTGTGTACATTGTTGGTCTGTCGTTCCATATATTGTGTCTTCTCGTAAGATACCTGCAGACCTGTTTTGGCAGCTATTTCATGCAAGCATTCCAGTGCTTCCTTTGCCTCCTGTGTATTATTGCTGAGTATGGCTATATCATCTGCAAATGCCAGACATTTTATGATTGTTTTGGTTTCACGTGTTCTTCCCAGCTGTATTCCTTTAACTAGTTCCTCCCACTGCTTGATAATTTTGTCTAACACCATGTTGAACAGGATTGGTGAGAGCCCGTCTCCTTGTCGGACACCTGTGTGTATGTGGAAGGGTTCCGAAATTTCTCCCATGAACTTAATCTTGGAGGTAGTGTCTGTAAGCGTCTGTTGTATAAGTGCCCTGGTTTTTCTGTCGATACCATATTCTTCCAGTACGTCAAAGAGTGTCTGTCTGTCTATGGAATCATATGCTTTTTTAAAGTCCACAAAGGTAACTACAGTGTTTCTTGCCTGTCTGACTTTCAAAAGTGTTCTCAAGTTCCAGATCTGTTCGATGCATGATCTCCCTTTTCTGAAGCCTGCCTGGTATTCCCCAATTTGCAGATCTGCTTGTGGTTCTAGTCTGTTTAATAGCACCTTAGAGAAAATTTTGTATGTAACTGGTACTAGCGAAATGCCTCTGTAATTGTTTGGATCTGACTTATCACCCTTTTTATGTAACGGATGGATCAATGCACATTTCCATTCCTCTGGCACTTTCTCTGTGATCCAAATTTCGGAGATAATCTTATGGATTTTTTTGGTGATGTTTTCATCTTGGAGTTTCCAGATCTCGGCGATAATACCATCTTCTCCGGCAGCTCTGTTATTTTTCATTTGTTTTATGATTTCCTCTATCTCTTCTATTGTGGGTGGATCAGAATCGGCATTAGATGTGGTCTTTTGGAATGTTAATTTTCCTGTAGGTTTTTTGCAATTAAGAAGTTTATCAAAGTAATGTTTGAGAATTTTACAGTTTTCTTTTGTGTTTGTTTCCAGGGATCCATCTGTTCTTCGGAAGCAGAGGCTAGGGGGTTGATAGCCCTTAATATTTTCTTTGAAAGTTCTGTAAAAATTTCTTGTGTTATTTCTTTTGAAATCTTCCTCAATTTCTTTTAGTCTGTTATTGTCATATGTTCGTTTTTCCCTTCTGATTTCCTTCGATGCTAGTTTCTGAACTTCGTGAAATTCTTTCCATGTTTCTGAATTTCTGTAGCTACTGAACTTGTCCCATGCTTGCTTTCTTCTCTCAATGGCTTCATCACACTTTGCGTTCCACCACCTATGTTTGCGTTTTCTAGGTGGTTGTCCCCAGCACATAGTCTTCTGAACTGCCTTCGCCAGATCTGTGTCTATTGAGTGCCTATTAATTTCTTCAACGATTTTATCCCTGTTTATCTTCAAGTATTCCGGATCAGGTTTGACTATTTTGTTTTGCGCTGTCTGTTTCAGTCTTGGGATTGGCCTAATCTTAACTTGTAGCAAATAATGATCAGACTCGAAGACTCCTTTACGTGTTCTGACATTTAGAATTTCCCGCGAATTTTTCTTGGATATGGCCACATGATCAATCTGAAATTCTCCCCACACTGTGTTGGGTGCTTTCCATGTTGTAAGTTTTCGTCTTGGTTTTTGAAATTGTGTTGACATGATTTTGAGGTTAAAGGTTTGACAATATTTTATGAGGTGTTCCCCATTTCTGTTCGTGCGAATATGTGCTGAGTATGGGCCTGTTATTTCTCTGAATTTTCTCTCCTTACCAAGCTGCGCATTGAAATCACCCATTACAATTTTCACATGTCTTTCTGGTACGTTGTTAGTTACTTCCTCCATGTCTTCCCAGAAGTCTTCGATTTCTTGTGGCTTCTTTCTGTTATGGTCATTTGTAGGTGCATGTGCGTTGATAATTGTGTATGCTTTATTACCTGATTTGAAGGACAGTGTCGAGATACGTTCTGATATTGAATTGAAGTCTATGATGTTATCCATGACTGATTTGTGTACTGCAAACCCTGTACCAAACAATAATGGTGTTCCTCTTCTGACAGCAGGTTTACCTTTGTAAATCCTGTAATGTTCTGTGTCGAAATGGTTTTCATCTACGAAGCGCGTCTCTTGGATGGCAAGAATTTTGATGTGAAATTTATCTAGCATGTCTGTCAGTTGTTTTAGTTTTCCAAGTTTGAACAGAGTGTTTGCATTGAGAGTGCCAAGGTAGTGCTTGCGAAGAGGTTTTGAGAAGCTCCGACTCTTCTCCTCATGATGTTCCTGGTCCCCCAGAGTCCGATGACCAGGAAAGTCCAGTAAACATATTTAATAAGACACACTTATTTAACACAGTAAAAATTAATTTTTGTTTTGAATGTTCCAATAATGCGACAAAATATATAACTTTTGTTCTGTTTTATATTTATTGAAAAAGTTATAGGAATTCAATATTATCAGCAGATCCATAACTGTAGTAAATAAAATGGATCTTGATGTCATTAACTGACTTCAGATTACAGTTACTCACGCCGTTACACAGGTTTTGTGTTACAATACTCATCGTCAGAGAACGTGATGTCATTTGCATATGTTGCGGGATTCAAGTACTGTATGGTTTCTACCTGAGACTTGAGTTAAGTCACATACAGAGATGGATGGGCTTTTCTCCTCACGCTGCACAAAAAAAGCCCCTGACATCTAAAAAAGTTTCACACAAATCAGGCAATATTAAAATTAAGTAATACTGGAGGCTAGACAAGTAGTGCACCATATTAACCATAATCTTACCGAAAAACAAAAATAGCATCCAAGATAGACAAAGAAATTTGAAGACCATGGAACAGCCACCCAAATGGTGTGACTGATAGGATACACCACAACTTGACTGGCCCGAAACACATCGTTTTATTTATAGTAATATACAAATGAGGTCTATCAGGACCAGGCGTTACATGAGATGAGCAATGAACGTAATAAATACAACATTGTATCATCATTGTATTGACAGTAAACGATGTTTCAAAATTAATCCTACAGATGGGAATGATTAGTAATATACACAGTGAATCATAAAGTATGTAATGAATAATTAAAGAGCAACATAAAACACCATAAAAAGCATGTTAAATAATACAAACTCAAGTCTATGCACTGAAAAAACGGTCCTCTACCGCTTCCCCACTCCCTGCCATCTGGCATTGGTTGCCTTTCCTTGGGATCATGCTAAGACCTTCTCAGAATTAATCTAAATCTAGCGATCATGAAAATGGTTGCGTTTTGTTTTTTTAATGAGTGCAACATTGTCTTTCCTTTGCAACAGAAATAAGTATTTGAGTCTTTCTCCCATGCTAAACATTACAAGAACAAACAATTCGCAACTTCCCCGCAGATTGAAACTGCCTACCAAACTGGAACTCGAACCTGGGATCTTTGTCTTTTGCGGCCAAGTGCTTTAGCAACTAAGCTACCTGAGCGCCACTGTGAACGCGTCCTCACACCTTTGCTTCCACAAGTACTTCATCTCCAACCTTCCAAACTTCACATAAGTTCTCCTGCAAAACTTGTGAGACTAGCAACCCTGGAAGCAAAGATATTGTGGAGACTTGGCTTATCCACAGCCTGGATTAATGTTTCCAGAGCAAATTTTTACTGTGTAGCGGCGTGTGGCAGGTAGGAGAAGCGGCACTGTTGGAAGTAAAGCTGTGTGGGCGAGTTGTGAGGGATTGTTCAGTTGGTAGAGCACTCGGCTGCGAAAGGCGCAGGTCACAAGCCTGAGTCATGGTCTTGCACACGGTTATGCAGTTTTAATCTGCCAGGAAGTTCCATGTCAGCTCAAACTGTGCGGTAGAATGAAAATTCATTAAAGAATACATTTCCTTACAATGCCTGAGTCCTCTGAGAACAGAAACAACTGTACCTACTATATTATTCCAGTTTCAATGAAAATATGCTATGAAATTGAGTGGAAATAATGTAAATATAATATTTCTGTTATTTTTTTGGTTTACTAATGAGGCTTTTTAATTCTATGATTTACAAACTATTTCCCTTTACGCTGAAGAAAGAGGTATAGAAATACAAAAGATACACTACTGGCCATTAAAATTGCTATACCACGAAGATGACGTGCTACAGACGCGAAATTTAACCGACAGGAAGAAGATGCTGTGATACGCAAATGATTAGCTTTTCAGAGTATTCACACCAGGTTGGCACCGGTGGCGACACCTACAACGTGCTGACATGAGGAAAGTTTCCAACCGATTTCTCATACCCAAACAGCAGTTGATCGGCGTTGCCTGTTGAAACGTTGTTGTGATGCCTCGTGTAAGGAGTGGAAATGCGTACCATCACGTTTCCGACTTTGATAAAGGTCAGATAGTAGCATATCGCAATTGTGGTTTATCGTATCGCGACATTGCTGCTCGCGTTGGTCGAGATCCAATGACTGGTAGCAGAATATGGAATCGGTGGGTTCAGGAGGGTAATACGGAACGCCGTGCTGGATCCCAACGGCCTCGTATCACTAGCAGTCGAGATGACCGGCATCTTATCCGCATGGCTGTAACGGATCGTGGAGCCACGTGTCGATCCCTGAGTCAACAGATGGGACGTTTGCAAGACAACAACCATCTGCACGAACAGTTCGACGACGTTTGCATGGACTATCAGCTCGGAGATCATGGCCGCGGTTACCCTTGACGCTGCATCACAGACAGGAGCGCCTGTGATGGTGTACTCAACGACGAACCTGAGTGCACAAATGGCAAAACGTCATTTTTTCGGATTAATCCAGATTGTGGTTAGAACATCATGATGGTCGCATCCGTGTTTGGCGACATCGCGGTCAACGCACATTGGAAGATGTTTTCGACATTGCCATACTTGCGTATTACCCGGAGTGACGGTATGCGGTGCCATTGGTTGCACGTCTCGTTCACCTCTTGTTCGCATTGACGGCACTTTGAACAGTGGACGTTACGTTTCAGATCTGTTACGACCTGTGGCTCTACCCTTCATTGGATCCCTGCGAAACCCCACATTTCAGCAGGATAATGCACGACCACATGTTGCAGGTTCTGTACGGGTCTTTCTGGTTACAGAAAATGTTCGACTGCTGCCCTGGCCAGCACATTCACCAGATCTCTCACCAATTGAAAAAGTTTGTTCAATGGTGGCCGAGCAACTGGCTCGTCACAATACTCCAGTCACTACTCTTGATTAACTGTGATATCGTGTTGAAGTTGCATGAGCAACTGTACCTGTACATGCCATCCAAGCTCTGTTTGACTCAATGCCCAGCCGTGTCAAGGCCGTTATTATGGCCAGAGGCGGTGTAACGTCCCCATTCAACAATTTATATATGGCTGTGCTTAAACAGACACACAATATTTTGTTAGCGCAACGCAATCTGACTTTCAAAATTCCCTACAAAAGAATGGCCCTGACTAACATTAAACTATGCCTTTCACAAATCACTTACCTCACAAAAATCTTCGCTGCTCAAGCTACTGCAATACAGCGAGCGCCACTACTGCCAGCTAAATAAAAGATTCAAACTATGGAAGGCACTAACTACTGATAGGGATAGTTAGCAAATGAAAGATATTAATAGAGAACGAACAATGTATTTACCTTGATATCATCATATATAAATATAGCAGTTCATGACAAATTACAAACCTCCGCCATCTCTCTCCCCACATCCACCACTGCTGGCGGCTCACCTCCAACTGCGCAACGCTACGCGCTGTTCACATCCAGCTGCCGCTGCCCAACACTACAATGGCGAGTATTACAACAATGCAAAGCAGACACAGACTGCCCACAGCACAGCCAGTGATTTTCATACAGAGGTGGCGTTACCAATAAAAAAACCTAAACAGCCTACTTACATAGAGAAAACATAAACAGCCTACTAAACATAAACAGCCTACTTACATAGACATAAACAGCCTACTTACATAGCCCCCATGCTCCCCACAAAAAATTTTACAAATTTTTTTTTTGGGCAGTGGCCAATAATGATTTGATAAAATTTTTCATAATTACAATAACAAACATATCAAATGCACACACTTATTGATACAATGTTGGTCAAAAGCTAAAATTTTCTCACAGTCCATAAAGACAGTCCTGATCGTTCATTATGATAGTAATTACAGGTTTTTTTCACAAAGTCTCATTAGTAATAGAAATTGCACACAGAAGTAGTGGATTTCCATGCAGTCTTGAAGAAGTAGTGTTGTCCTTCCAACGGAAAGACAGTGCTGACTCTTGACATGCTGACAGGTAATGGGCCACAATGGAGCAAACCCACAGCAGAGTCATTCGAAGTTTTGAAGAATATTGGTAGGTAGGTCACCACAGAACAGACCCACTGTAGTCCTGGTAGAGATTACGGTATTGGTGGGCCACCAGAGGTGCAGACCCACTGCAGGCCTTGTAGAAATAATGGTATTGGTGGGCCACCAGAGGTGCAGACCCACTGTAGTCCTTGTAGAATGTCCAGCAGCCATCTGTTGCGATTGTGCAGGTGCTCATTCACCATCGAAGAGTCTTGCGGAGAATATAGCAAGTCCATAAACCACCACTTGTGCACTCACAAAGTTTTTGGAATTCTCCTTAGAACCAGCAATGCTGTTATCCAGTCCCTTGCTGAATTATTAACACACGTGCAAACACTAACAGTCCCTACTTCTCACATATTGTCCATATACTATGACCAACAGAAACGTGTGCAGTGAAATGTAACTTACAAGTTAATAATATCATGAACTGGTGACAATTACAATTTTATAACAGAAGAATACAATAACAAAGGTACAAAATACATCATTAAAGAACATAACAATACAGATAACATTTGTAGTACAGGCTTTACAAAAGAATCGAACTAACATAGGCATCAGTGTTACAGGAATTATGACATGAGTACGTACATAAAAGATCAGAATAACTTTCGAAACATCAACTTCACACATAAGCATTTAAACAGAATGAATAATGTCTAATATCTTTACAAAGTAAATAACATATTATTAATGCCAATTATATTCGAGGATAACAGTATTCCTCATCATAGTGAATGTAGCTTAATATTAAAAGAAGAAAAAATTCTATGAAACTACACAGAGACAGGAAGAAAACAAATACACAAGGGTACACAAACATATAGTGGGATAACACAAAAGGAAAGGACAGGGTTTGTTGTACTGCAGTATTTTGCAAACAAAACTTTCTTTACTTCTTGGAGATCTCCCTTCATTCATCATTATTCCCAAAAAGTCCTATCTATACCTGCTTTCTGTATTCTAACCATATTTCTTTCAAAAGAAATGTGGCTCATTGTGCAATACTCATTTAGGCCCAAATCGTTTTCATATAACTTTCAAAGCATTCTTTCCCTATTCTCCATAGTTAGGTTCTTATATAGTCTACCCCCTCTTAAGCTAACTTAAATCTACTGAGCTCAGATACTAAACTAAGGAACGAGGCAATGCAGCAGCACATAAAACAATTAATATAAACAGCAATAAACAAAATGGAAAATCGCAAAGCAAGCTACAGTAAATCTAAATTACCAAGCAATTCAACATTACAACTAATATGAGGCAATGCAGCAAACAAAAAATAAATCTGGCTTAGCAGAGTAACACAAATTAAAGTTCAGTAGCACTATGCCTGGCAAACAGCAGCTTATATCTAAACATGACATAGCTCAAGCAGAAAAAATAGTACACTAAAGATAACAATGCAGATAAGGGAAATATATATTCACATCTTAATGTCTATGTAATTAAAGTGGTGCACCACAACAACTGATTGTAAAAGAAATATTACCATGTACTTGAAAAGAAAATTATGTGTTACTGTTACTAGTTCCTTCTTATTGTTCTTTCCTTTCCAAGTGCTCCTTTTTTAAAGAATGTGGATTATAAAATAATTATTTAATAGATCTGTTGACAGAAAGTGTTCACATTAGCAAATGCATTTCATTTTATAAAAGCAATGCTGCAACACAGCTGGAAACCAGATATCAAATGAAATAAGCAACTATGAAAAGCAAAGCATAAAAATATCATTCAGTAGTCATGTGACATTTCATAAGTTAGTAGAAATTCTCTCAACTCTCATAGAAAGACGCTTGTCATAATCAGGTGTGCAGATGTAAAAATATTTCTTGTCATTTTATTAGGCATTTCAGTAAATATCAGAAAGTACGATATGTTTCCAAGTAATCAGCGTGTCGGATTTGCGATGCTTTCTCTAAAGGAATGGCAATGGCCAGGATAATGGCCTCCCTTTTTTTTTTGTTCTACCTGTGCCGCTGAAAAGGGCTCGCAATAATGGCTTTTTCTCCAGGCGTCTGACACAGCTGGGTGCCCGCGACGCATTACGTGCAGGTGGTCACTTAACTTTCGTACGGAAATATTTACGACAGCAGTTTCTGCTACTGTTGCAGTCTCATATAAAAATATTTCACAGGTCAAGAATTAGCGTTGCAAATCTGTAGAAACAAAATCCTATAAATATAAGTGTCCAAAAAAAATATTCGTCAGCATTGTGATACAGTCACACATTTCATAGCTCTTAAAGTACGTTTCTTGGTTTCCAACATCCTGTTTCACAAGTCAAGAGTCCCTACCCACTATTCATTACTCCTTACCTTATTACACATCCATCGACACTTCTTCAATATTTCATCGTGAGAAATACGTAGCATAATAAACATTCCTCAACAACATAATACACATCGTCGTCGTAATAATAACATCATAACACCTCAGTCAAATCTCAAAAACGTCGTAGCTTTCTGCAATAATTTCAAAACCTAAAAAAATTCTCTGCTCATTTCAATAGTGTCATCTACCTCAAACGTACTTTAAAATCATGCTCCCTTACCAAATACATCATTCAAAGCTCTCATAGTATCACAATGATTCCAAAAAAATATGAACAGTTTACAAAGTACAGACAAAATACAGTTTCATAAGTGTGAAGTTATCCAACTGTGTAATTACGTAAACATCTGTCACTGATATAGTAAAATAAATGTTTGTCTCTCTCAGTTACATGATCAGACAGCTGTGTAATTTGTGTGTTAGAGAAATATGGTACCGATGTGTAAAGTTGTATAAGCAAATACCATATTAGCTAGGGTTCCTTGTGCTTGCCAAACACATGGTACACAAAGTAGGCGTGTACCCCCCTGAGGATTAATGTAATTATACCCTCAGGTGTTACAGATTACAGCAATGGAATGAAATGTATCACGGAAAACTTTCTTTGTAATTCAAAAATGTTTAAAAATAAATGTTTTAAGTACAAAATTAATCACTCAAATACGTGTACTGTAGCGCTAAATGTGCGTCTTGTTGCAACATAATCTGTGTGGAAGTGTCGTAGTTATCGTCCTCCGAAAGCTAAGTTCTGCATAAGTCAATGTACTTACCTCATAATACACAAAAGTGAAATGCTTTGCGTATAAATGTCTTAGTTATTACGCTTATTGCCGTGATGAGGAAAGTACTGTGCTGTAACGTATTGTTGTGCTATGGAAAAGGCAGTCTCATTGTAGCTATACCACAAAAGTTACTACTAAAACCTGTTTTACTTTCCAGAATAAAACAGAAAACTGTGCAGATATAAAACAGAAACACTGCAAAAGCAACATTGTAAATTGTCACTCATTAGTAGCGTCGTGATAAAAATCGTGTAGCTGTCACATAAACTAACCTCTGTGTCATCTGGTATCTCTCAGAAAGCACATTAAATTCAGAATGTATTTTCAAATAAACCAAAATGTTGCATTAAAATCTCATTAGCAGTACCAGATATAATGTTATTTTTCTCGGAGCCAGCCGGCGCACGTCTATGCCTGCGGTGCGAGTCATTGTCTGTCTCTTTGTTGCCGCGCGTCGTTACTGGGATTAGGAGGCCTAACTTCCACAAATTCGCCTTGCCGAGAGGGCCCAGCTCTGTTTAAAGCTCGCCAGTTCTGATGGAATTCAGGTCTGTCGTTTTGTCGGTAGTTTACACAGTTTCTTTCGTGTCGGTCATGTGGTGGAGAATTTCTCCCTGAATCGTAACTGCGCGCTGAACTGTTGCGTCTGAAATTATTCTGTCTCCCTTGATAATAATAGTTCTGATTACCATATTGTCTGTTTCTATGGTTATCTCTGTCATATTCATTACTACGGAAATGTGATCTTTCTCTGTAACTATTACTCTGCCAATGGTTGTCATATGGGTGGTGTCTGTTTTGGTCACGATTTGCGTTGTAAGAATAGGCTTGTCGTGGCCAGTTATTGTTTCTGTCGTCACGGAATTGTGACGGATGTGACCTGTAGTGATTGTTTTCCTGTTTTCGCATCCCGCGACTGTCTGTGTCAATTTCTAATTCTTGTAGGAGTCCCTGAAAAGCTTCAATGTCATCTTTGCAACGTCCTGCCAAAATAATATGTCGTAAATGTTCAGGCAATTTGAGTAAGCAAATGCGGATGAGTTCTGAGGGGCTGTATGGGTTTGAAAGATACTGATTCTTATGCAACATGTCTTCAAAATATTTGACAAGACTGGAAAATTCAGATTGTTCAAAGTGTTTCATCATCATGATGCTATGTTTTACACGGTCTTGTGTAGCTTGAGACCAATATGCTGAGAGGAAAGCATGGTAAAATTCTCCTTCACTGTGGCAATCGTGAATTACCGATCGCATTCTTACAGCTGGTTCATTCTCCAAGTAGCCACACATAAATTCTAATCTGTGTTCTAACGACCAGTTGGGAGGAAAACAATGAGAGAATTGATGGAGCCATGCTTGTGGATGAATGTCGTTGCCAGAATTCTTAAATGTTTTGAATTTACGTGTAGTAATGAACAGCTTATAGTCAAAGTCATCGTGTCGGCGAGTAGCATATCGGTCATTGTTAGGTCGTGTCGGCCGTTCCATCTCAAAATTCGGTGCACATTGCCAATTTCTTTCATAACTTCCGAAATGCCCTGTGTTATTATTTTGTGGCTGTTCCGTATTTCTGTGTCCCTCTTCCCGTATTGGGGCGCGAGTATCCTCTGAAATACGTAATTCTTGTATTACCTGTGTCAGCTGATCTTGTACTTCCCGGATTTCTCTTTGGTGTTGCGTATTAATTTGATTCTGATTTTGTTTGAATTTCCTAATTTGTTCATACTCTTCTGTGTCAGTGAAGGCTACAGGTGTTGTGTCATTCAGATCATCATCTACCTTTGTAGATAAGTTAGTGAACTGATCTGAAAGTTCGGCTACTTTATCCGATAGTGTACTTATTTCCTCAGTGTGTTTTTCTGAACCAAGTTTCAGAGTATCTACTGTGTCCTTTAAGTTTTCCTGAGTTTTTGCAAGTTGCGTAACCGAATCGGTAGATGCAACTGAGTCAAATTTAGCTTGCAAGGTCTCATGATTTTCATGAACAATAGTTTGCAGTTCTTTTATGGCTGCTTCGTGATTCCGTAATGCATTTTCATGCCGCGAAAAAATAGGTTGAAAATGCTCACAAATTTGAGTTTTTACGTCATTACAGACCTTTTGACATTTCGATTCGATGTTATGTAACTCAGTGGTTAAATCTTCACGTGTTTGTTCAAGTGTAGTGTCTAACTTTTGAAGATTTTGTCCCATTGCATCTAACTGTTGCTGTGTTTGTCTCTGGTGTTGTTCCATTGTGTCTAACTTTTGAAGATTTTGTTCCATTGTGTCTAACTTTTCAAGCTTTTGTCCCATTGGTTGCATTAACTGTAATAACAATGCACTGGTGTCTGAAACATGTTCCTCAGTGCTTTTCGGCAGTGAATTTGCACCGGCAACATTCACATTTTGACAAGCGGAAAATGTGTCTTGACTCATTTGAGAAAACGGTGAGGACGCAAAACCTGAATCTACAGTATTTGCAAAATTGTGTCCTGTCATTTCGGATTCCTGAGGCGAGCTGTTGCCGACCGATCGATCGATAATGCTTCCCTCTTCACTAATTGTTTCACTGTCCGTGCCATTGTTTGCCGCCCGCTCCATTTCCCTATGCACGATTACCAAATTACTACTTTGAACATCAGTTAATTCATTACTCGGTGACGCTAACACACTGCTTTCATTTTCACTGTCATTTCTCAGTTTACTTTGGATCCTAGTATTACGTTTTTCACACGCCATTATTGTCACAGTATTTCACACGACAACACAGAAAAACACAATTTGAAGATCAAAAATAAGAGAACACATTAACATAGCACTGAAAATAATATCTAGTTAATTGCAAGCGCAGCTGCGAAATACTTAGTGCAAATCTACATGCATGCCACAACTGTTTTACTATACAACAATGAAAGTCTGCAACTACAAAGGAGATTTTCTCTACAATTACGCCCTAGCAATAAACAAAATCTACACTAATTACACAAACTACAAAAAAAAATCAGAAGATTCCAGTGAGGTATCCTGGCAGGGTCGCCATATGTAACGTCCCCATTCAACAATTTATATATGGCTGTGCTTAAACAGACACACAATATTTTGTTAGCGCAACGCAATCTGACTTTCAAAATTCCCTACAAAAGAATGGCCCTGACTAACATTAAACTATACCTTTCACAAATCACTTACCTCACAAAAATCTTCGCTGCTCAAGCTACTGCAATACAGCGAGCGCCACTACTGCCAGCTAAATAAAAGATTCAAACTATGGAAGGCACTAACTACTGATAGGGATAGTTAGCAAATGAAAGATATTAATAGAGAACGAACAATGTATTTACCTTGATATCATCCTATATAAATATAGCAGTTCATGACAAATTACAAACCTCCGCCATCTCTCTCCCCACATCCACCACTGCTGGCGGCTCACCTCCAACTGCGCAACGCTAGCGCTGTTCACATCCAGCTGCCGCTGCCCAACACTACAATGGCGAGTATTACAACAATGCAAAGCAGACACAGACTGCCCACAGCACAGCCAGTGATTTTCATACAGAGGTGGCGTTACCAATAAAAAAACCTAAACAGCCTACTTACATAGAGAAAACATAAACAGCCTACTAAACATAAACAGCCTACTTACATAGACATAAACAGCCTACTTACAGCGGATGTTCTGGGTACTGATTTCTCAGGATCTATGCACCCAAATTGCGTGAAGATGTAATCACATGTCAGTTCTAGTATAATATATTTGTCCGATGAATACCCGTTTATCATCCGCATTTCTTCTTGGTGTAGCAATTTTAATGGCCAGTAGTGTATAATCCAATTTTATATTGACACGTGCAGTATTGCATATCAGTTCAACCCTACCAGCCTCTTTAAGATGGCAACGGCAATGCAAGTTTCCATCAGTCGCCGATAGCAGTCGTGCAGGATCTGGCAGACCCAATGGTGCGCGCCCGCTGGGGCAAACCTCCAGCTGCTCTGTACCACAAGCGCCCTCTGGCGCCGCAATATGGGAAGACCGACGACAGTCAGACGGCCCATACGCGCTTGCAGTCACTTCGCTATGTGATGCTATGCAGACGCCGCTGAGTCGCGACTCTGATTCCATCGTTAGTGCTAGTACAGCGAGCCTCATCGTTGTTGCTGTTGTAACAGCTGAACTCTATTTCTTGCTGCATTATTTGTAATGAGTCTTTGTAAGGTTGGAGACACACAAGTTAAATAAATCTTCTGTTAGCTGTGTTAACTTGTTCACAATTTATTTCCGCTCCTGTCCAGCTTTCCTTCGATTACAATTGCCACACCACTCTGTAATCCATCTCTCCTTACCCTTGTGTATGAAGTCTCTACAACAACGTGTCCATCTCTGGATCATATTGGCGTGTTAGATGTCGTCTTGTATCAGGTCCAAAGTGTGTTTGTTCTCCGTTGTCTAAGGCGCTGCAGTCATGGACTGCGCGGCTGGTCCTGGCGGAGGTTCGAGTCCTCCCTCGGGGCATGGGTATGTGTTTGTCCTTAGGATAATTTAGGTTTATGTTATTGTGGTTTTCAGTCCAGAGACTGGTTTGATGCAGCTCTCCATGCTACTCTACCCTGTGCAACGTTCTTCATCTCCCAGTACCTACTGCAACCTACATCCTTCTGAATCTGTTTAGTGTATTCATCTCTTGGTCTCCCTCTACGATTTTTACCCTCCACGCTGTCCTCCAATGCTAAATTTGTGATCCCTTGATGCCTCAGAACATGTCCTACTAACCGGTCCCTTCTTTTTGTCAAGTTGTGCCACAAATTTCTCTTCTCTCCAATTCTATTCAATACCTCTTCATTAGTTATGTGATTTACCCATCTAATCTTCAGCATTCTTCTGTAGCACCACATTTCGAAAGCTTCTATTCTCTTCTTGTCTAAACTATTTATCGTCCACGTTTCACTTCCATACGTGGCTACACTCCATACAAATACTTTCAGAAACGACTTCCTGACACTTAAGTCTATACTCGATGTTAACAAATTTCTCTTCTTCAGTAACGCTTTCCTTGCCATTGTCAGTCTACATTTTATATCATGTCTACTTGGACCATCATCAGTTATTTTGCTCCCCAAATAGCAAAACTCGTTTACTACTTTAAGCGTGTCATTTCCTAATCTAATTCCCGCAAGCATAGCCCGATTTAATTCGACTACATTCCATTATCCTCGTTTTGCTTTTTTTGATGTTCATCTTATATCTTCCTTTCAAGACACTGTCCATTCCGTTCAGCTGCTCTTCCAAGTCCTTTGCTGTCTCTGACAGAATTACAATGTCATCGGCGAATCTCAAACTTTTTATTTCTTCTCCATGGATTTTAATTCCAACACAGATTTTTTCATTTGTTTCCTTTATTGCTTGCTCAATATACAGATTGAATAACATCGGGGAGAGGCTACAACCCTGTCTCACTCCCTTCCCAACCACTGCTTCCCTTTCGTGGCCCTCGACTCTTATAACTGCCATCTGGTTTCTGTTCAAATTGTAAATAGCCTTTCGCTCCCTGTATTTTTACCCCTGCCAGTTTCAGAATTTGAAAGAAAGTATTCCAGTCAAGGTTAAGTAGTGTGTAAGCTTAGGGACTGATGACCTTAGCAGTTAAGTCCCATAAGATTTCACACAAATTTGAACATTTGTTCTCCGTTACCATATACTACATTTCCCGACATTGTACAAGTTAAAGGAGGCCTTGGTAGCATTCTGAGCCCAATTAGACGACTTAATGGAAAATTTTATATTTTAAATAGATGTATGGCTCTGAGCACTATGGGACTTAACTTCTGAGGTCATCAGTCCCCTAGAACTTAGAACTACTTAAACCTAACTAACCTAAGGACATCACACACATCCACGCCTGAGGCAGGATTCGAACCTGCGACCGTAGCGGTCGCGTGGTTCCAGACTATAGCGCCTACAGTCACTCGGCCACTCCGGCCGGCAAATAGATGTACGCTAAAAAGGACAACATTTGATGTTGATGTTAGTAGTAGCTTGTACCTACACATTCGCAGTAATCTCGCAAATGGTTATTTTGGGGACCCACGATTACTGGAATGATTTTGCTTCTGTTATCGTAAACCACGTCAGTTTTCTCCACCAATTATGATACATCCTGAGTCCGAATTTTGCACTTGAGAACCTCTGGCGTCGCTCTGAGTTTAGCGCTTCAAGCTGTCGCTTGTGTCGTTTGTGTCTTAATCAGGTCCTAACTCTATCTGTACACTATAATTGTCATGAAACATACAATAAATTATACATATTAAAATATACCTCCCACATATTTTTATATTTTAATGTGCTCTTCAATTGAAGGGGTAGGAGACAACCCAAATTTTTGCACTATTAAAATTTTGCCCCACACGGTTGAAAAAGTTTATCTGATTCAAAGATTCGTTCCTTCGTTCGTTTCAGTTCGCCAAACCTATGTCATTGCTGTTAATTTCAAACGTCTCTGAAAAATTTAACGAAGAATATACAGGGCTACTACAAATCATTCATTCGTTTTCAAAGCTGTTTACTGTCCGAAGTATTACATGTAAAAATATGATTGATGCATGAATTCATCAAGTTTGCATTTTGCACCTTACAAATGTTATATGGTGGCTCTCTGGTCACACGACACACGCCCAAACGATAGTCAATTTCTTTCTATGTATTATGTAGCAGCATCTTGTCAGTGGTGATCATAGCAGAACTGAGGCATTTTATGAGCTGTCCTAGTGTTCTTGGTAGTGGGGTACGAAAATACGTCCTTAATGCCGAAGGAAGAAAGTCGCAAAGCACGGCCTGCGGGGACCAAGAGAACAGAGCCACATTATCTTCACCATTGTACACAAACCGGCGATGCGGAAGTTCGCCGTTTAGGTAGCGACAAACATCAATACTCCAATGAGGGGGTGCCCCGTCTTATTGGAAGATGAAATTCTCAGAATCTGCAATCAGCTGTGGAAGCAATCACAACTGCAACATTGCAAAGTAAGAGGTATCCGTCACAGTTTTCGCACAGAAGGAAACGGCCTATACAGCTTCGTCTCTGACACTGCGCTGAAGATATTAAGCTTCAGGGTATCTCGTACATGCGCCACGATTTCATGAGGATTTTCAGTGCCCCACACTCTCACACTGTGGCGATTAATCTTTCCATATTAAATTTGTAACAGATAAACATTTCGCATAATACAACACAGAACAACTCTTTTCTTGCTTCGTCGCCATTTTGTCAAGGCACTGGACTCGTGACGTCAAAAGGTGGGCACAATGCAAACTCAGTGACTTTACTATTCTATTCATACGTCAGTCATACTTGTGCATTTAATACTTTGCAAAATATATAACTTTGGAGACAAATGTATTATTTATACTAGCGCTGTATTTAGTGAACAATTTTACTAGCCCCATGCCGGGAAGCTATTTTATGAGTGATGTTATTAGACTACAGGAACTAATTTACTTTAATTAAATGTTTTAATTATAAAATTGTAATATCTGATTTTGTATCCGTGGGGTGTTTGCACAATGAACCTTCCACTGAAGCTATGGGAACAAAGCGTGTTTCATCTCTTGTTAATTCAGTGGGATAAGAGCATTTCTGCGACAGGGAAGATTCCGGGTTCGATTACTAGTCCGACTCAGTTTTCATTTGTTAGCAAGTTTAGAAACCGGAGGTATTTAAAGAGCTGTTGTTCAAAAATGGTTCAAATGGCTCTGAACACTATGGGACTTAGCACCTGAGGTCATCAGTCCCCTAGAACTTAGAACTACTTAAACCTGAGTAACCTAAGGAGATCACACACATCCATGCCCGAAGCAGGATTCGAACCTGCGACCGTAGAGGTCGCGCGGTTCCAGACTGTAGCGCCTAGAACCGCTCGGCCACAACGGCCGGCGAAAGAGCTGTTGTACCGAAGAAGATTACGATTAAATGGATCGAAAAGTACAAGATGAAAAAGTACTTGAATGAACAGAGAAAGAAGGTCATGGAAGAAACTTACCAGATGGAGGGACAGGCTAATGAGATAGTTTCAGATGAATAGTTTCCTTGGTATGGGAACTCATAGTCACGAGCAGTAAAGATTGAAACTGCTGGAGCAAAATGATTATTCAGACCGTTGAACGTACCAAACAGACTATGCATAGACGAAAGAAATAGCAAGGAATTGATCAGGAAGGCAACAAATTGTAACGCTGATGAAAAAATGCAAGAAGAAGTTATAAAGAATGCTTCAAAGGATAATCACTTTCTTTAAGGGAGATAAAAAAAAGAAAGAAATATGAAAAGGAATAGAGGCTGTTGCCACGTATGAAACGCTAACAATTTCTTAGTAAATTACTCCTGAAATGGTATTTCGGAAATTATAAACAAACTACGTGTTGTCCGCTCTTGCTAACTTGGACACCTGCCTAACAGCCACCTCTCCTTACAATGGCATAACAGTTATGTATAGTGTGTCACCTGTAATCTTTTCAGCCGCGTGATACATGATACAGTAAGTAATGATTAGTACTAAAGGCATTGTTTTAATTAACCAAGTACTTACCTGTTAATATGCAATAATCCAAATATGTGTCTTGGATTGTTATGCCTGTTTCATGTAGACGGATGCGGAGGGACGATTCCTTGCGTAAGCGGCAGACTGTGTCACCGCCAATGTCCCTAGTCAACAGCCGTCAGTCACAGAAGGCAGTCCGACGCAACGAACCACCCGTACGATGACAATAAACACGGACGAAAAAATATTGTAAGAAAAATGAAATGATTGATGTTCGAATTACGTTTTATATTCAGTTTATATCTAGCCACGTTTGAACAAAACAGTATCAATTAACTTAACGTCTTTATAAGTGACAGTAAAGTGTGAAATGATAACACACAATAAACATTGGTGAAGTATTCGACGTCGGTCCGTGAGTATTTTAAATATATTTCAAGATCTATTTTCCCGAAGAATGATATTTACCTAATGAGAAAAGAATTAAAGTTGAAACCATGTACTGCAATTGGGTCTCCAGTTTTGGTGAAGTTAGGCTCAGAGTAGTATGAGAGATTAACTAGTGTGTCTTTGGTTAAAAGGGATGGTGGGACTGACTACAACAGATACGATGTTCTACTTTTGATATCAAACTGATATGATAATTAATTAAATTAATCAATTAAACCACTGCTCCCTCTGCCCTTAATGTACTGTTATGCTAATTGATTTATGACTCTCTGGGGATTCCTATTGTTATGCTAATTGATTTATGACTCTCTGGGGATTCCTATTGTTATGCTAATTGATTTATGACTCTCTGGGGATTCCTATTGTTATGCTAATTGATTTATGACTCTCTGGGGATTCCTATTGTTATTCTGATTGATTTATGACCCCCTGGGGATAATCCTCTCCCCCTCCCCCTCCCCTCTGCGAAAAGTAACCCTTCCTTTTGTAAACCCACTTTTCCCCCTCCAGGGTAAACCCCTAACCTTCCCCTCTTCTTCCCCCTCCCCTCTCTCACTTCCCCTCCCCTCTCCCACTTGTGAATTGGTGGGCAAAAGAGTGTGCGCTGAGCTGTTGGTCCAGAATGATGTCACAACATAAATACATATCAGTGTCAGTTGATACAATAATATATTATTCAATTCAATTCAACTGAAATAATTTGCATGTTCTTTATTTAGTCAGTTTGCAGGAGACAGGACTCCTCTCCTCCCCTCCCCCACTTGTGAAATGGCAGGAAAAAGGCTAGAGAGGAAGGTGTTGTCTTTATTTTTGCCGGGAAAAATAGCCTACTCTTATTTCACAACTGTGATATCGAAAATGGCGGCAAACAGTCCATTTGCACTACCCTACTAAACTAATTGTTTAATAATTTACGTGGAGACAAGGTAAGCAAAAAAACTCTGGTAAGTCAAATAGATGCTTAAAACATTCACCACCATCTTACAATGATTTTCTTCATAACAAAACGTATCTTCAACATTTGAGAATCTCACACACACATTTTACGAATCAAGGAATTAAATTTCCGCCACAAATAGATCGTAGCGCTAAATATATTTCACGTAAAATGTAGATTTCTGCACTGATTGCAGCAGTGCCAGGAGCTGCGGCTGCGCCGGCCGAGAGAGGACCGGAGACCCACATTCGTGTCGGCCGTGCCAGCAGTTGCGTACCTGTCCATCTGCCAGTATCCATACGCCAATCGTGGCCGACGCTCAGAGGCCGGGGAGATTGTGACCACGACCACCCAGCAGCCAATCGATCAATTTACGTGGAGGGAATAATCATCCAGCGCAGATACTCGCCGTATTAAATCTTCTCAAATTTTCACGTGAAAATCAGAATACACGGAGCTCATACGTCCGCTTCTGTCGCCACTCACCCACCATACTGGTTAGTTTGCTATTCAGACACCCTCAGGGCGCCACGAGCGTCGCCACCAAGACTTGTTCTACATCTACATGGATACTCTGCAAATCACATTTAAGTGCCCAGCAGAGGGTTCTTCACAATTCTCTACTGTTTCAATCTCGTATAGCGCGCGGAAAGAATGAACACCTATATCTTTCCGTACGAGGTCTGATTTCCCTTATTTTATCGTGGTGATCGTTCCTCCCTGTGTAGGTCGGTGTCAACAAAATATTTTCGCATTCTGAGGAGAAAGTTGGTGATTAGAATTTCGTGAGAAGATTCCGTCGCAACGAAAAACGCCTTTCTTTTAATGATTTCCAGCCCAAATCCTGTATCATTTCTGTGACACTCTCTCCCATATTTCGCGATAATACAAAACGTGCTGCCTTTCTTTGAACTTTTTCGATGTACTCAGTCAGTCCTATCTGGTGAGGATCCCACACCGCGCAACAGTATTCTAAAAGTGGACGGACAAGCGTAGTGTTGGCAGTCTCCTTATTAGGTCTGTTACATTTTCTAAGTGTCCTGCCAATAAAACGCAGTTTTTGATTAGCCGTCCCCACAACATTTTCTGTGTGTTCTTTCCAATTTAAATTGTTTGTAATTGTAATACCTAGGTATTTAGTTGAATTTACGGCTTTTAGATTAGAATAATTTATCGTGTAACCGAAGTTTAACACGTTTCTTTTAGCACTCATGTGGATGACCTCACACTTTTCGTTATTTAAGGTCTACTGCCACTTTTCCCACCATTCCGATATTTCTTCTAAGTCGTTTTGCAGTTTGTTTTGACCTTCTGACGACTTTAATAGTCTGTAAACGGCAGCGTCATCTGCAAACAACCGAAGACGGCTGCTCAGATTGTTTCCCAAATCATTTATATAGATAAGGAACAGCAAAGGGTCTATGGCACTACCTTGGGGAACGCCTGAAATCACTTCTGTTTTACTCGATGACTTTCCGTCAATTATTACGAACTGTGACCTCTCTGACAGGAAATCGCAAATCCTGTCACATAACTGAGACGATATTCCATAAGCACGCAATTTCACTACGAGTCGCTTGTGTGGTACAGTGTCAAAAGCCTTCCGGAAATCCAGGAATACGGAATCGATGTGAAATCCCTCGTCAATAGCACTCAGCATTTCATGCGAATAAAGAGCCAGTTGTGTTTCACAGGAACGATGTTTTCTAAACCCATGTTGACTGTGTGTCAATAGACCGTTTCCTTGGAGGTGATTCATAATGTTCGAACACAATATATGTTCTGTGGCTGCGGGAAGAGGCGACTAGCTGCAACCTTTCTTGGCATCCACCGGTTGCGAGAGGCTAAGCCGCGGCTTCTGGTCGGCCGCTGATAGCGGATCGGCCACGCTAACTTCTAGCACACTGCGAGTCGAGCAGGCGCCGCTCTCATGCCGGGTTCTAATTGTAATTGCACCCTGACCTAGGCTCCCCACTTTAAAAAATCCACTTTACCCAATCCGAGATGGGGGTGTTGTTGTCCATACAACTCAAATTTCTCACGTAAAATTTAGATTCCTCCCTTTCATTTACGTTGTTTTTGAAGATAGAAAAAGGGCGTACACGCATTTTCACATCGCTGAAGTATCGTTACTTGTTGTGAAAATCTAGTACAACAGTATGGCATTGGCTACATTTCCTCTAAGTACTCTCTCATCAGGTAAAAAGTATGTTCCTGTCAGCTCAATACCTGCCATAACCTGCATCACGAGACTGGAATATTAAACTCATTTTTGGCTCATGAGAGAGTGCTAAGAGCATGCTCTACCTCGGTCACCTTCAAACTATCTTAAAGTAGCCAGATACCTCGTCACCTACGAAGTCTCGTAAGATAACAGGACAGACGAGCAGTAAGGATCAGGTTAGTGCTGCGTGGTACTTTATCACTTCGGTAACATAGCCGTCTCTCCCTGCCTAGGTGGAGACTGAAATTTCGTCAAAATATCTCACCGCAATAAGAAACGCCTGCTCCAACTCACGAATCATACCTGTGGTACTCTCATCCTAACTGTCATCTGCTCGGTGGCATGTCATTGGTATCCAGTTGATTGACTGATTGATTATGAGAGTCCCTTTGCATGGTGAGTAATTTCTTTTTCCTGCAATCGGATTACACTCGCCAGGTAACCATCACAAACGCTTCCGTGACGTCTGTGGAGGCTTTCCGCAGCTGGGTGGTAACTTCATCAAATACAAAGGGTGTTCAAAACGTTTTGCACAGTCGTCTCTAATTTTTTTATTTTTTGCGGGAGGAGAATGAAATTTTTTGTGAACGTACTTGAAACATTTAGCTATATATTGAGCTTACTCAAAGTAGCCTCCATCATCTGTGACGCATATGGCCCAACGTTCTTTCCATGATGTAAATGCGCTTTGGTAAAATTCTGGGGATTGACTTTTACACCATCGCTTGACACAGGACATAAGGTCTTTCTGGCTATGAAATGTTTTGGTCAGACGATCAAAGAGGTAAAAAATCACATGGAGCCAAGTCCGGACTGTACAGTGGATGAGGAACAATTTTCCTGATTTTCTCCTGCGTCATAAGGGCTGTTAGGCATTGTCATGGTGTAGTCTGATGAGCTTGTAACCTCCCCCTCACTTATCGACCTTAATGACAGTGAAAAATTAAACCGCGTGTACCTAATGGAAATTTGGGAAAAGCAATCGTCACCGAAGTCAATTTGTCGGTAAAGAGGGAGGAAAGGGTTACATCTAAATGAAAGGAAAAATGCAAATGAAACTGGTGGAAATTAATTTTGAAAAAGGGGTAAAGTTAATAAAGGAAGTAAATGTGCGGCCGTTACGTTAACAATTAACTAGTGGTAATTAGATATTTGAGATTTGGGGGAAATTACGGTCGCCAGTCCTAAGGACAATTACTATAGTAACTGAAAAAGAAAGGTTATTACACATATAATTAGCACTAGAAGCGTGGCAACTGAAGGTTGACACGTGTAGTGTGAAAACTGAAAGTTTGTCAGAAGTAATAAATTTCGCTACACTCTGACTTAATTTAGTAAAAGAATTAATAAAACCGGAAAATCGAAAGTTAATTTAGTGACTGAAGTTAATAGTGAGCTTTCTTTCTGGAGCACATCGAAATTCAGTAAAATACGGTTAGTCTTGGACTACCTCAACAATCATTTCAAAAGCTACTTGAATCTACGCAATTTAGAAATAAGAGATTCAATTGAATTAAATGATTCTGAACAATTAACAATAGTAAAATTTAGTACGTACCAAGCTGAGCTGCAGTCACAGGTAAGCTAAAATATGGTAACAAAACTCGCACTCTTAATTTGTGCTTGTGTAATCTAAATATTGTAGCCAGCTATGAATACCTTAACTGAACTTTGATATTAAAGCAGTGAAATTGAATGATGCTGGCGTTTGAATTTCAACGACACTCGGGTTCATTCCGGAAAAGGAAGGGACCCTGCTTGGTAATGCAATTGGGACAATGAGCAACAAAGGTTCATGCTACGTTGCTGTATTTTTGTGATGCAACAATTTTAAAAGCTGAGGTCTGCCATACAGTTCTAAAACTTTACGTGCTTCCAGTCTTCCTTGTTGGTTGATTGAAGGTTTGAAGCCGTCGATCGAGGAGGTGTCGACAGTCACTCATTGTCGGCCGTCGCTGGATGCTGGATGCTGGCGCGCCTTCTTCTCGACACGGTCACCAGACGAAACGGGCTCTTGATGTGCGCCAGCTAATGCTTCCCGTCCGCGACACCATGTCAGAAATTATCATCGCAAGTCGAGCGCAATTACATGCTGCCAAACACCGAAAGCGCGACAACTCGCGGGAGCGTCACACAACACACCTGCTCCACTGCACCACCCCAGCCAGACTCCCCCTCTGCCCGCGCTCCACGCGACAGAGTTAACACTACCAGAGATCTTAAGCACTCTGGTTCTCCACACGACCTATCGACGTATTCGTTCAATAGCATAGTTTTCCCTAGGCAAGACCCAGCGTAAAAATACAAATAATATTTACAAAACAACCAATTATACATCGACATAAATGCATATATATATATATATATACACAAATAGTAAAACAATTACAATATATAAAGACACAGAAATGTCATATCTTGAGGTAACAAAACAAGGAAAAAAAATTATAGTACAATAGATGGAAATAGGAGGATATGCATTTCCGGCGTTACACATGCCCCACATTGTCTGAGGATGTTCGTGTAAACAGACTCAGAAAATGTCCCAAAAAGGAAAAAAACAGCGGAAATGCATATGCTCAAATCATCAAGAAAATTTAGCATTAGGCTAATTAACCATAAACCAATTTTTAGACCGTAATAATTGAGTGGAGACACTCCTAATCTTATTACACTCTGTCATCTTACACAAAAGAAAACAGGGTGACAACATATTAAAATTCATAGAAAACATATAAAATGGTTTAGCTATCCAAAAAATCAAAATTCTTAACAATATCAAGAAATGTACTACTATTTACAAAATTAATCAGAGTACATGGTGAAAAAAACAGGTAAAATACGCAAATTAATAATTAATTGCATAGAATACACATTTTATACAACCTTTTCATAATTAATACTCTCGCCATGAGTGTCCACTTAACGCTAAACAAGAAAATAATATACAGCAGATCGACAAAAACATAAATATTGACAGCAGAATTCTTTCACATCAGCTGTCCGGGAAGAAAAACAACTCCGCCTTCCGTACTCGCAAGTACAAAGAATGCCGACAGCGGCACAACAGCCGACAGCGGCTCCGCCTCGCCAGTATTGTTGCGCCCGCCTGTGCGGCACACTTGATCTCACTCGCCCTGTGTAACGGCATCTCCAGAACGTCCGTTTCACTGAATTCTTTCGGAAAAACTCACTCCCGAGTAATCTCAAGGAGTCCATTAACACTATCACAGTGGATAACTCAACACTGTCCATCATCACACGCATGTACTAGCCTGAAACCTAAAACAGCGTCTAAGTACATTGGCAATGACTAGTAAAACACATATTCATGAAATCTTACAGCTAGTTACAAAATCTTATTTACATTGCGTAATCTACTTCGACTCAGCTGAAAACTTAAACTAGCAGCTTGGATTTTTCAATTGATTTATAATGACTCTCTCTTAAATCATTTAGTAAAAATTAATTACTTATTAATTACAACTTCTTTAATGTCCTCTTGGTCAGGCAAAAGCATGGCAATCTAGCAAATCGTTTAAATCTTACACTCTATATTTACATACTGTACAAATTACCCATTTGTGGTATTAATCAATTCTAGGTTGGTACAATTTCAAGTCTACAATGTTCCGTATACCTAATAGTTTTCCAGAGCTTTGATACTCTAAGCAATAAGCATTTGTGTGAGGTATACCAATGACTTTATATGGTCCATTATAAACAAATTTAGAGATTTCATTGTCTATCTCGCTCGATTTCTCATGAGCTTTTACAAGTATTAAGTCTCCGATTGCAAACTTAGCAAAACGCGCTTTAGCGTCATGACGACGTATGCGAGCATCGGCTTTTAGCTTCATTACTTCTCGCAAACGATCTTTTTTCACACCAATACTAAAGTCAATCCGTGGAGGGAATTTGATTATCCCTTCCAATTCACTTTCTACACTTTTGTCAACGCCGAGATTCCTCACATTACAGTAGTTCAAATTCATACCTACGTCAATACCATCGGGCCAGTTAACAATGTGTATAGGCTGGTATTGCCCATGCACACCGTCTCCTGCCTCATCAAAACTAACTACTATTGTTTCATCTTGCGACGTACATGTCAAAGTTTTGCTTTCGCAATTAATCACTGCACGGTACTTTAATAGCCAATCTAACCCGATAATTAATTCCGTAGTTAAGTCTGGCACGACGACAAACTCTTGTTCAAATCGTGCCCCACATATCTCGAAGTTGACAAAAATCTGTTTTGTGACCGGTTTACTGGCCTTCCCAGTAGCACCGATAATTTTCACTCCTGTTACTGGCATAACTACGATACCAGGTCTGTCTTTCAGTAACTCAAATATTTTCCCAGATACAGCACTCAATTCTGCACCGGTGTCAATCAACACGTTTAGTTGTAGGTCGTGCATATTAACAGACACTACTATCTGTCTACACTTGTCCTCGACTGTTTCTTTATTTTCCCACAGTAAATCCTCGTCTATATCCAGGTCATTCCAGAAAAAAACCATCCGGCTTTGATCCTAAATCCGGCTTATCTGGCGGCTTTTTCAGCTTTTTTCACATACAGTTTTAATTTCAACACGTTTGTACTGAGGCTTAGTCTGTAGCTTCGCCTCCAATACCGAAACCTTTTCCTGTAACTCGTCAACTAGTGAGTGTTGCTTTGCCATCAATTCATTAATGGTCACCTTTGTTGATTCCTCTTTGGTCAGATTGATCTCATCTGCCAATCTACCTGGAGGAATGTGCCCAGTAGTATCTGCAATTACTTCCTCTGGATCTGCGCGACCCACACTGCTACCGTCTGACCGTATAACGTCAGCTCTAACCTCATACACGCTGCTATCTACGTGTTTTTCTACCAATCGCGTCCGGCTATCACTAAAATTCTCGTAATCTTTCTCCTCAATACTTTCGCAATGTTTAAACTGGAGTTTTGCGTTGGGTGGGTCGGCCACTTCTAACACTATAACTTTCGGTAAAGTCTGCCGGTCAGGGCCAGAACTTTCCGTTACTACTTCAACATCCAACTCCTGCGGGACAAAACACGACGAATCTTGCTCGTGCTCCCCCTTAATATCAACTGTTTCTGGTAAAGTCTGCCGGTTAGGGCCAGAACTTTCTATCATTTCACAAACACTATCCTCCTGCGGGACGAGACGCGGAAAATCCTGCACGCGCTCCCCATAAACACTTCTCCCATACAGGCTCCTATAATCTCTTAGTTCGTCGTATAAGCGACCGAACTGCCTTAACCAGACCTCATCCCTCTCTGCATCCCCTCGCTCGATGACGGACGTTTTATCCGACATCTGATCTTCTCTCAACACTTGCGAATCATTCTTAAACTCAATCTCCAGTTCCGCTGTGGGTATTACAGCTGCCACTTTATAATCGATTTCTGGAACACTACTTAAATTGTTCTCACTGACAGTGAATGTATTTTCTACTGCCGTGTATACAGCTGATCTACTACTTGTGAGCGCACTCCTTTCTCTTAACACTGGCACACTCTCTCGCCGTTGATTATTCCATACGGAATTTTCATAACGACGATAACTGGGTTTTCTCTTGTTATTGGGCCTCCAAAATTTCTCCACGCCCGGTCGGCTGCTCACCGGCGCGGCTAATGGTTTCCCTGTCTCGTCCCAGCAGATACGCTCCCCGGATGCTGCTGAGGCGGCTGATCACACCCTCTGGCGTTATTACTATTCTGCGAAGCCCGTATCACACTAGTATGATACTGGTTTCCGTCATTTCTGTTATTATTTGCATTGTACCGATTGTCATTACGGCCCGAACCACTATTGTTATTGCTGCCATGGTTGCGGTATGCATTATTCCCATGGTTATCGTTGTTGTGGTTCCCGTTGTTGTTACCACGGCCTCTACCACTGTCGCGATTATTGGGCCAATTGTCCTCGTCCTCAACTCTTTCCAGGAAATCATTGATTGTCTTGTAATTGCTTCCTACGTAGCGTTTTGTATCATCTGGAAGCTTCTTGTAGAGTTCCCAGACTATTTCGGATTCCGTCCGGCGATCACGCAACTTGCGGATCCAGCCCCCACAAAACTCCTTCATCGAGCCGCGCGAATTCGCATCGAAAGGCCTCGATACGACAAATTCGCGCCAGACACTTTGCTGTTTTTGCTCTGACCAGTATTCAGCCAGAAACAAATTTTTAAACTCGTCAAAAGTCATGTTCGTAATGTTGAGGTTTAAGCCCCAACGCTTGGCATCACCAGCCAACACATCAATAACCGCATTAATTTTTCTCTCATTAGTCCATGATCTGGGTAAAACTCTTTCACAATTTTTAATGAAATCCGTCGCGTGTATACCGCCTTTTTTCAAGGGGTCGAACCGCTCCTCTTTCGTCAACAATTCCGAACTGTGTGCACAGATTGGCACATAGCTCTGTTTTTCGTCAAGTTTCTTTTCTAATTCCGACACTCTCGTAATTACTTGGCAAGTGGTTGTCGCAAGCGTTTCTACTTCCCTCTTTTTCTCTTCGCAGGTATTAGCCTGCTTCGTCACTTTGGTATCTACTTCGGATACTAAAACCTTTAAAGTTTCCACCTTCTTTTGATCCTCTTTTTTCACTAATTGAATTTGTTTGTCACCTTATTCTCGATGATCGGAGCAACTGCTTCTCCTACACTTTTCTCGATTCTGCTAATTTCGGAATAAAAACGAGTATTTATGCCCTCAATTTCCGCCTGAACGCCTATCATTTCCTGTTTAAGATTACCGATTTCGGTATTAATTACAACAATATCTTCTTTGATTTTATCAACTTTTGTGTTAACAACTCCAACATTGTTGTTAACAACATTAATAGCTTTGTTGTGATTGTCTAGCTTTCGTTCAATTTTTTCAGACTGAGCTACTTGCTTGGCAGCCTGAGCTTCTTGCTTGGCAGCCTGAGCTTCTTGCTTGGCTGCCTGATGTTCTAGCTTGGCAGACAGAGCTTTAATTTCTGCCGATTGACTGTTGATTTCCTGAATCAAAACATTCAATAAATCAGTTAAATTCCCGGAAACTACCGGTTTTACTTCCGTAGCGCTTCCTGTTTAATTGTCCCCCCGTATTCGTCATCAAGGGATTCAGATTTGATTTTCACTTCCGATTCCGAAACATTTTCTAAAGTTTGGAATTCCATTTCTGCTCTTTGTTGCCTTTCGGCGGTCGTGTCTTTCATGCTAGCTGCCTGCCCCTGAACAATGGGTTCCACGGTGCGCGTTTCCCACTGTTCGACCGATTATTCCGTATCCAAGTCTACCAAATTTTGGCAATTGTTGCCTTCACTCATTTTAATAATTTTCAATATAAATGCCAAATCTCAAAGTTCCTCCCACTACTTATTCTCGCTGACGTAAAGACCTGTTCGTAACAAGTACTTCGTTACGCGATTTGCACAATGCAAAATTCGTGTCCAGAACAACATCAAATCTGAAGGTCGTCCTGTCATGGTCGCCACGTGTAACCTCCCACTCACTTTTCGACCTTAATGACAGTGAAAAATTAAACCGCGTGTACCTAATGGAAATTTGGGAAAAGCAATCGTCACCGAAGTCAATTTGTCGGTAAAGAGGGAGGAAAGGGTTACATCTAAATGAAAGGAAAAATGCAAATGAAACTGGTGGAAATTAATTTTGAAAAAGGGGTAAAGTTAATAAAGAAAGTAAATGTGCGGCCGTTACGTTAACAATTAACTAGCGGTAATTAGATATTTGAGATTTGGGGGAAATTACGGTCGCCAGTCCTAAGGACAATTACTATAGTAACTGAAAAAGAAAGGTTATTACACATATAATTAGCACTAGAAGCGTGGCAACTGAAGGTTGACACGTGCAGTGTGAAAACTGAAAGTTTGTCAGAAGTAATAAATTTCGCTACACTCTGACTTAATTTAGTAAAAGAATTAATAAAACCGGAAAATCGAAAGTTAATTTAGTGACTGAAGTTAATAGTGAGCTTTCTTTCTGGAGCACATCGAAATTCAGTAAAATACGGTTAGTCTTGGACTACCTCAACAATCATTTCAAAAGCTACTTGAATCTACGCAATTTAGAAATAAGAGATTCAATTGAATTAAATGATTCTGAACAATTAACAATAGTAAAATTTAGTACGTACCAAGCTGAGCTGCAGTCACAGGTAAGCTAAAATACGGTAACACAACTCGCACTCTTAATTTATGCTTGTGTAATCTAAATATTGTAGCCAGCTATGAATACCTTAACTGAACTTTGATATTAAAGCAGTGAAATTGAATGATGCTGGCGTTTGAATTTCAACGACACTCGGGTTCATTCCGGAAAAGGAAGGGACCCTGCTTGGTAATGCAATTGGGACAATGAGCAACAAAGGTTCATGCTACGTTGCTGTATTTTTGTGATGCAACAATTTTAAAAGCTGAGGTCTGCCATACAGTTCTAAAACTTTACGTGCTTCCAGTCTTCCTTGTTGGTTGATTGAAGGTTTGAAGCCGTCGATCGAGGAGGTGTCGACAGTCACTCATTGTCGGCCGTCGCTGGATGCTGGATGCTGGCGCGCCTTCTTCTCGACACGGTCACCAGACGAAACGGGCTCTTGATGTGCGCCAGCTAATGCTTCCCGTCCGCGACACCATGTCAGAAATTATCATCGCAAGTCGAGCGCAATTACATGCTGCCAAACCCCGAAAGCGCGGCAACTCACGGGAGCGTCACACAACACACCTGCTCCACTGCACCACCCCAGCCAGACTCCCCCTCTGCCCGCACTCCACGCGACAGAGTTAACACTACCAGAGATCCTAAACACTCTGGTTCTCCACACGACCTATCGACGTATTCGTTCAATAGCATAGTTTTCCCTAGGCAAGACCCAGCGTAAAAATACAAATAATATTTACAAAACAACCAATTATACATCGACATAAATGCATATATATATATATATATATATATATATATATATATATATATATATATATATACACAAATAGTAAAACAATTACAATATATAAAGACACAGAAATGTCATATCTTGAGGTAACAAAACAAGGAAAAAAAATTATAGTACAATAGATGGAGGATATGCAATTCCGGCGTTACATGCTGACCCTGAAGCTGTTGTCTGTGGGTCTTGATGGCACGTCATAGCTTGTCCAATGACAAACAGTAACGGCTTCGGTCAATTATGGAGCCAGGTTCCAAAAAGTCAATCAAAATGACACCACACTGATCACAGAAGAAGGAGGCCATCACTTTTCGCCCTGCTGTTCGTGAAAGTCTTGGTTTCTTCTTCCGAGGGGAACCAGGGTGACGCCACTCCATTCATTGGGTTCGGACAAAAGCAACCATGTTTCATCCTGGATAATGACGCCATCAAAACGCTGTTTCCACTCTTCAGTAAAGATCTTCATGAGACCCTCGCACACATTCTTCCTGATCGTTTTCATTTCTGTTGTCAGTAATCTAGGCACCGAAGGTGCACAGATTTTTCTGTACCAGTGATACCACACTACCCAATGACAAACGAGTCGTTTCAGCAAGCTGTCGTGTCGTCACACATCTGTCATCTTGGATGATTTGATCAATGGTCTCCTTATTCACATCATTCACTGCCGTCGATGGTCTACCGCATTGTGGATTGTCCAGTAGAGAGAAATCACGTTCTTTAAACCTCTACAACCACCGCTGGATGCTGCTGCTATCCACTGTGTCCTCCCCATAAACCGGGAGCAACTTCCTGTGAATCGATTTGGCAGAGTCATCGCCGGTCTTGAAGAGGAACCGACCGTTGCCGCAACCTGACATCTACTTCACGGTCCATTATGGCTCACCTGTAAATAAAAGAAAATAATTTTATACATCAACTTATAGCTAAATGTTCCAAGTACGTTCACAAAAATGTCATTCTCCTCCTGCAGAAAATAAAAAAATTAGAGACGACTGTGCAAAACTTTTTAAAGGCCCTTTGTAACTACAGACATCCAATGCTAATTACGCTTTGTCTTCTCCACCTCCGTGAGGCCTCCACCCCCCCCCCCCCCACCCCGCCACCCCGCTGCTTCTATTGATGCATGTGAACAACCGCCACTGTCGCCACCGGGTCGCAACCCTCCACCCGCACGTTGGCACTGTACTGCTCACGGTCCACAAGCCACCGCTCGGGTGCGGACAGCGGTTAATGGTCCAGACTCGCAAATGTTATCCTGTTTTCCTCAGAAGGACTGGGCACTTAAATGTCGCTGGCATAAATACCAAGGTGCTGAACAATGTGCTTCCTCTTCTCCCGCCTGCAAACCAAAAGCAGATGTTGTTGTGGATTGGCAAGACAGCCAACCCACTATGAGAGGAAGCCGAAAGGCACGCGTTTTAGCTCACGCAGGCTGGCGTGAGGTCTGGAACAGGTCAAGGAAATAAGACTAACAAAAAACGTACGTAGCTGCTGGAATACTTAACTTTAATCCATAATTGGAAAACATCGCTCTTGACGGTACATGTTTTACAGCATCAATAGTAACTGGTAATGGCGCCTTGCTAGGTCGTAGCAAATGACGTAGCTGGAGGCTATGCTAACTACCGTCTCGGCAAATGAGAGCGTATTTTGTCAGTGAACCATCGCTAGCAAAGTCGGCTGTGCAACTGGGGCGAGTGCTAGGAAGTCTCTCTAGACCTGCCGTGTGGCGCCGCTCGGTCTGCAATCACTGATAGTGGCGACACGCGGGTCCGACGTATACTAACGGACCGCGGCCGATTTAAAGGCTACCACCTAGCAAGTGTGGTGTCTGGCGGTGACACCACAGATGTATTTTCGACATAAGCCAGGAAGGCTGACTCAGAGAACAATAGCCTGTCTGTTGACCTCCTCATCCTAAACATGTATGAGGCTACAGACCAGAGCTTCTCTCAGAATACAGTCCTGTAAAAGCATTCCTATTGATTCTAGCCAAATTGGTGGGTAGATGTTTTGAGAACTCAAATGGGAATCCCCGGGGACAAGGCGATGTACTTTTTGATGAATACTATTGAGAAAATTTATGGAACTGACATTTGAAACTTATTGCAGAAGGATTCTACTGCCACCAAAACAGATTTTGCTTAAGGACCACGAAGATGAGAGACAAGAAACCATCGCTCATACTGAGGCATGTAGATGTATCTGAGAGATAGTATGTTTGGCCACAACACTTAGAAGAAGCGGTATAGAGCTAACCTTTCAACTCCCCTTTTGTTAGATTACCTCTTACCTACCATATTCTCACGAATCTTCCAGTCTTCGTTATATAGCGCAGAAAGATACGTATATAGCTTCTTTTCTGTGTTTACTTCGTAGATTCTTACTTACATTGCTTGTGAGTTTCGTATAGGAGGTGTAATTTCGAGTTTTAGTTACTGTAATCGTAAATTCAGGCAGATTGTAGCGCAGTCGTTGGGCATTTGTACAGGTTAGTTCATACATTCTTTGCGTGTTTCCCTTGTGCTATCTAGACACGGACTCGTGTTTCAGTAACTGTTTTTCAACATCGATTGGAATGGACAGGGACTGTGATTGCTGTGTTTGGATGAGGGCTGAGTTGGCACCCCTTCGTTCACAGCTGCAGGCAGCGCTGACTTCGGTCGCGCAGCTTGAGGCTGTTGCCAATGGGCACCACTGTGGGGAGCCGGATGTCAACCTCGTCCCGTCTGTCCCCAGATCGGTATGCCGCCGTGGTTGCCCCAGTTGCTGCCTGCAGTGGGGCTGAGCCCTCGCCTGTGGTTGATTAGGAGGTCGTTCCAAGGCGTGGCAGGCAGCGAAAGCCGTCCCTGGAGGCTGATCAGAAAGCCTCCCCGGTGCGCCTGACAAACAGGTTTCAGGTACTGTCTCTTGCAGAGGGTGGGCTTATATGTAGTTGGGAGCTCCAATGTTAGGCGCGTAATGGGGCCCCTTAGGGATATGGCGGCTAAGGAGGGGAAGAAATCCAGTGTGCACTCCGTGTGCATTCCGGGTGGAGTCATTCCTGATGAGGAAAGGGTCCTTCCGGATGCCATGAAGAGCACAGGGTGCAGCCAGCTGCAGGTGGTGGCACATGTCGGCACTAATGACGTGTGTCGCTTTGGATCTGAGGAAATTCTCTCTGGATTCCAGCGGCTATCTGATTTAGTGAAGGCTGCCGGTCTTGTTTACGAGATGAAGGCAGAGCTCACCATCTGCAGCATCGTTTACAGAACCGACTGCGGACCTTTGGTGCAGAGCCGGGTGAAGGGTCTGAATCAGAACCTCAAACGGTTTTGCGACAGTGTTGGCTGCAGATTCCTTGACTTGCGTCATAGGGTGGTGGGGTTTCGGGTTCTGCTGAATAGGCCAGAAGTTCATTACACCCAGTTGGCGGCTACACGGGTAGCGGAGGCTGTGTGGCGTGGACTGGGCAATTTTTTAGGTTAGAAGGCCTCGGGAAAGTACGGGGTGGACTGCAATCTCAAAGTGTGCGTGGCAAATTCAGGACGTGCTTAGATCAAGGAATTGTAGTTGTAAATTGTTGTAGTTGTGCTGGGAAAGTCCCTGAGCTTCAGGCGCTAATAGAAAGCACAGAAGCTGCAATCGTTATAGGCACAGAAAGCTGGCTAAAGCCTGAAATATGTTCTGCAGAAATTTTTGCGAAATCTCAGACGGTGTTCAGGAAAGATAGAGTAGGCAGAATTGGTGGTGGAGTATTTGTGTCTGTCAGTAGTGGTTTATCTTGTAGTGAAGTCGAAGTAGATACTCCGTGCGAATTTGTATGCGTGGAGGTTATACTTAACAGCCGAACTAAGTTAATAATAGGCTCCTTCTACCGACCTCCAGACTCCGATGATATAGTTGCTGAACAGTTCAGAGAAAATTTGAGTCTCGTAACAAATAAATACGCCACTCATACGGTTATAGTTGGTGGGGACTTCAACCTTCCCTCGATATGTTGGCCAAAATATTTGTTCAAAACCGGTGGTAGGCACAAAACATCTTCCGAGATTGTTCTAAATGCTTTCTCCGAAAATTATTTCGAGCAGTTAGTCCACGAACCTTTGCGAACTGTAAATGGTTGCGAAAACACACTTGACCTCTTAGCCACAAACAATCCAGAGCTAATAGAGAGCATCATGACTGATACAGGGATTAGTGATCACAAGGTCGTTGTAGCTAGGCTCAATACCGTTTCTTCCAAATCCACCAGAAACAAACGCAAAATAATTTTATTTAAAAAAGAGGATAAAGTGTCACTAGAAGCCTTCCTAAGAGACAATCTCCATTCCTTCCGAACTGACTATGCAAATGTAGACGAGATGTGGCTCAAATTCAAAGAAAAGGCAAGTGCTCAACCAACTGAGCTACCCAAGCACGACTCACGATCCGTCACGCCCCGTCCTCACAGGCAAAGGTCCCGAGTTCGAGTCTCGGTCCGGCACACAGTTTTAATCTGCCAGGAAGTTTCATATCAGCGCACACTCTGCTGCAGAGTGAAAATCTCATTCTGGGAACATCGTTCTTGTGCAAGAACGCACGAAGTAATGGCCGCTATCGACAGGGGATCTCAAGTTGATTCCGTATTTCTAGATTTCCGGAAAGCTTTTGACACCGTTCCTCACAAGCGACTTCTAATCAAGCTGCGGGCCTATGGGGTATCGTCTCAGTTGTGCGACTGGAGTCGTGATTTCCTGTCAGGAAGGTCGCAGTTCGTGGTAATAGACGGCAAATCATCGAGTAGAACTGAAGTGATGTCAGGTGTTCCCCAGGGAAGTGTCCTGGGACCTCTGCTGTTCCTGATCTATATACATGACCTGGGTGACTACCTGAGCAGTTCTCTTAGGTTGTTCGCAGATGATGCTGTAATTTACCGTCTAGTAAGGTCATCCGAAGACCAGTATCAGTTGCAAAGCGATTTAGAAAAGATTGCTGTATGGTGTGGCAGGTGGCAGTTGACGCTAAATAACGAAAAGTGTGAGGTGATCCACATGAGTTCCAAAAGAAATCAGTTGGAATTCGATTACTCGATAAATAGTACAATTCTCAAGGCTGTCAATTCAACTAAGTACCTGTGTGTTAAAATTACGAACAACTTCAGTTGGAAAGACCACATAGATAATATTGTGGGGAAGGCGAGCCAAAGGCTGCGTTTCATTGGCAGGAGACTTAGAAGATGTGACAAGTCCATTAAAGAGACGGCTTACACTACACTCGTTCGTCCTCTGTTAGAATATTGCTGCGCGGTGTGGGATCCTTATCAGATGGGGTTGACGGAGGACATCGAAAGGGTGCAAAAAAGGGCAGCTCGTTTTGTATTATCACGTAATAGGGGAGAGAGTGTGGCAGATATGATACGCGAGTTGGGATGGAAGTCATTAAAGCAAAGACGTTTTTCGTCGCGGCGAGATCTATTTACGAAATTTCAGTCACCAACTTTCGCTTCCGAATGCGAAAATATTTTGTTGCGCCCAACCTACATAGGTAGGAATGATCATCAAAATAAAATAAGAGAAATCAGAGCCCGAACAGAAAGGTTTAGGTGTTCTTTTTTTTCCAGCGCGCTGTTCGGGAGTGGAATGGTAGAGAGATAGTATGATTGTGGGTCGATGAACCCTCTGCCAAGCTCTTAAATGTGATTTGCAGAGTAATCATGTAGATTTAGATGTAGATGTAGATATAGCATTTGAATCAACCTTATTTCAACGAATAACAGATCTTCCGGGCCAATTCACAGACCCCCTAGTAACTCTCTCGAAATCGCATCACGTTCCGACAGCACTATTCTGTCAGAAGGATGTCTAGTCCTCTACTGGCTAAGAAGAGAGCTATTATAACAAAAAAATAGCGCACTAACGTACCGAAGGAAAGTCACAACCATGCAGAGTACACGTGGACTGCACAAAGAAATTCAGAAACATAACACCTACAATTCATTAATATCGAATGACGATCTATAAATATCACCCTGCACATGTCTTGATCTCCTTTATCGTATTCCTATGACTACTACGCTAGAAAACGACAGTGTAATGGTGACAGATTCTTCGCTGACAACGCAGCATTTCATGAGAAATACATCACCTCTTTTCAAATGGAGCATACCATCACAGTACGAATCTAATTGAATCTCAGAGCTTCCAACACACTACCCGCCGAATCATTTACATTGGTGCAACAGTCTCACACCTCCACGCATAATTGAGAGCTACTGAAGAGTAGGGGGAGATTTGGGACTTAATCACAGCATTCCTCAGTTTTTACCCTCACGTGTTGTTCGATAGTGGTCTGACTATGATACCATATTCCGCCCAGAGCTGAGTATAACCACATGGGTAGTACACACATGTGTAGTGCTAGTTATTTAGTTAGAAGCAAACGCAGTACTTTTACACTTATCCAACTATCGTACATCGACAGCCGACTGACCAATAACCACAAGCCAGTGTAAATCAATGTCAATCGCTTTCTCCAGGAACAGCAGTCATCTTAGTGCCTCTTACACCTATATCCGAATTGTATCACAACAGTGTCTAGGTGACACACCGACAGGATATGTCGTCACTCGCCTCCTATACGGTCATATCTTAGTGGGCGGATCACACTCTCCTTAAAAATCCATGCAGATGAATTTCAGTCTGACATAATCTTTTGCTTCAACTCAACGACTTGTCAGTTCTTAGTGCATGGGTTGCTTCCCTGAAGATTCCAGCAAATGAATCCGAACCCGACGTGTGCATTCTACTTCAGCTCGCTCCACATGCTTATTGCTAGACATTTTACAGCAGTGAACGCTTTCGATGTTAGTGTATGGGATTTCTAGCCTTAGTAATGTGCAACAGAATTAGTTACGTTCAGGTCAACTACCAGCTCCACTACAGATCTTCCCGCCTACTTGCAGACAACTCCAACACCTGCGAAAACCCCACATAAAAAACAAACACATTGCAAGGGATTGTACTGTGCATGGTTGAGGGTATATCGCACCTTTAATGTCAGTTAGCCATCTGTCCCAATCTCACACGCTGATCGAGTAAAAAACTGCCTATATACCCTAATCGATCCCTATGTTTTCGGGAGGAATACATCCTCTTTTCCAGAGATTTTTTCCCGTCACATTTGAATGGAATATATCCACCTTGAAAGGTGGCTACACTGAGCCACTGCGCCAGAGATTGCGCCAAAGAGTATTATTCTGCCGCCTCCACAGTGCCTGTTAAGAACTCGTAGAAGTCAGTGCTTGGAGAGAGCTCGTAGTAGTCAGTGCCTGTCGAGGTCTCGTGGTAGTCTGTGCTGAGATGTTGTAGCAGAGAGTGTTTGTTGAGATGTGCTATTAGGCAGTGCTTGCTGAGATGTGATATTGGAGAGTTCTGGTTGAGATATAATGTAAGGATTAGAATGATTTTCATCAATATAAATGAGGTAATTAACTCCGTTTGTTTTAATTTCAGTATCCTAAATAATGCGTCATTACAGGTTCAGTCAACAAAGCATCTGGCGTGTGTTCTTGTATTAGAGTGTAATTCTGCTTTCCTTACGCAATTATAGTATTTGTAATTTTCTTTTATCACGTCAGTAAAATTGGTATAAAAAAATTCTTGTCTTGTTGAAGAAGAACCGTGCCAGATGTGCGTTGAGTCATACTTCCACATACAGAACAGTTATACTTATGCTTTGGTTTCGTAGGTTTCATAGTTGCTGGGGACTTACTTAATTTACTGTGTTTACGAAAATTTTCTTTCATTGTTTGTTGTTATTCTATGCAGTCAGATTGCGTAATAATACTAGTCAGGGCCAACCGATAACGAAACAGCGTAATCGGACTTACAGCTACGAAAAATAAAAAGTATTTTCAATCATATTTAATTAAGCCCCCATGCAACCTGTACAATCCTAGTATCATGCACATGATGCTTTTGCTTCTCAGATCAGTCACGTAACATGAGCAGATGGGGGCTCACAGGACTGGCAGACACCGACTATGTAGTGTCGAACTGTCGCATCGATGTTACTCTTAACCAGTATGCATCATTTGGCCACAAACGGATCTATGTGTGTTAATGCCGGGATAGCAGCTGACGCTGGCCTCAAGAGTTATAGTGGAAATTGAGAATGTATAGTAAGGTACGAAGGTGGGACCCGTTCAAATAGAGTGGGGGAAGCTGTGCAGCTAATTGACATACAGACTGAAGTGGCAAAAAAACTGGTATAGGCATCAAGATTTAAGTGAGTTTGAACGCGGTGTTACACTCGACGCACGAGCGATGGGACACAGCATCTCCGAGGGAGCGATGAAGTAGGGATTTTCCCGTATTCCACGAGTGTATCGTGAATATCAGGAATCCGGTAAAACATCAAATCTCCGACATCGCTGCGGCTGGAATTAGATCCTGCAAGAACGGGACCAACGATGACTGAAGATGATTGTTCAACGTGACAGAAATGCAACCCTTCTGCAAACTGCTGCAGATTTCAGTGCTGGGCCATCAACAAGTGTCAGCGTGCAAACCATTCAACGAAACATCCTCGATATGGGCTTTCGTAGTCGAAAGCCCACTCGTGTACCCTCGATGATTACATGACACAAAGTTTTACGCCTCGTCAACACCGACATTGGATTGTTGATGACTGGAAACATGTTGCCAGGTCGGACGAGTCTCGTTTCAAATTGTAGAGCGGATGGACGTGTATGGGTATGGGGACAACCTCATGAATCCATGGATCCAGTATGTCAGCAAGGGACTGTTGAGGCTGGTGGAGGCTCTGTAATGGTGTAGAACTTTTTGAGTTGGAGTTATATGGGACCCCTGATACGACTAGATACGACCCTGACAGATGACACGCACGTAAGAATCCTGCCTGATCACCTGCACCCATTCATGTCCATTGTGCATTCCGACGGGCTTGAGGAATTCCTTCAGGACAATGTGTCATTTTACACGTCCAGAATTGCTACAGAGTAGCTCCAGAAACACTTTTCTGAGTTTAAACACTTCCGCTGGTCACTCCCCAGAAATGAACAGTACTGACCATATCTGGGATTCCTTGCAACGTGCTGCTCAGAAGAGGTCACCGCCCCCTCGCACTCTTACGGATTTATGGACAGCCTTGCAGGATTCATGGTGTCAATTCCCTTCAGCACTACTTCAGACATTAGTCGAGTGCATGTCACGTCGTGCTGCAGCATTCCTGCGTGCTCGCGGGGGCCCTACACGATGTTTGACAGGTGTACCAGTTTCTTTGGCTCTTCAGTATATATCGAGCGACAGGGAGTTGAAGGCTAAGTATGACATATTCTGTCCTGGCATTCCCATCTTCGACAACAGCAGTATTAGTGCATCGTATTCATTGCGCTTGGTGTTGATGCGTTAAAATTAACGGCTAGAGAGTCGTCACAGGACGTATTTCTAAAGCAACAAAGTGTGATGAACATACATGGTCTGCAGGAAGTGGTATGTGCTGCACTGGAGCGAGAGTAGATCTGTGGTATTGTTTTGCTTAAGGCAGTGTGAGCATTGAGAGGCGCTGGTCGTGATTTCGATCGCTCTATCATTCTAAGATCAACGAAAGTTCATTGCAAGATGGTATACCTATTCTAACAGGTTTTGCATGCAATAAATGTGGAATTCAAAGCGTATAAAAACAGTTATTTGTGAAATACTGTCGCATGGTTTCCAAACGTCAGTCAGAGCTGTTTAAGTACAGTGATGCTGTTCGTGGTACTCCCTCCTACCACTAACAAATGTTCCGTTAAAACTGGAGTCTTCCATGCCATATATGTGCATATAGACTCCATCGTGATTTCGGAATGTAATTTGCTTACGATGGAAATACAGCCCTTCCAGTGAAGCATTGGAATCTGATGTCTGTAACATAAAAAAAATGGTTCAAATGGCTCTGAGCACTATGGGACTTAACTTCCAAGGTCATCAGTCCCCTAGAACGTAGAACTACTTAAACGTAACTAACCTCAGGACATCACACACATCCATGCCCGAGGCAGGATTCGAACTTGCGACCGTAGCGGTCGCGCGGTTCCGCACTGTAGCGCCTACAACCGCTCGGCCACCCCGGCCGGCTCTTAACATAGCTACCAAACTTTTGTCAGGGCTGTTTAAGCAGAATGATGGTGTGTGTAGTGCTTCGTCCCACGATTAACAAATGTGCTATGAAAACTACAATCTTCCATGCCATATATATGCATATAGATCCCCTTCTGATTTCGAACTGTAATTTGTTTAGAGGGGAAAAAAGTAATCCAGCATTGCAGTGGAATGAGATGCGCGTAACAGAAGTGGGAAGAGTCTGTGACACAGTCGCTGCCAGAAGGGTTGATTTCCGATGAGATGAGGAATAGGTGATTGGAACTGTAAGAAAAGTAACATAAGCTATAGGAAAATAATCGTAAGAACTGGCAGCTACTGCAATATTCCAAACGCCTGTCAGGCCTATTTAAGTACTGTAATACTATGTGTGGTTATCCCTCCCGCCATTAACAAACGTCCCATTAAAACTAGAGACTTCCATGTCATATACATGCATATAGACTCCATTCTAATTTCGAAATGTGACTTGCCTACGAAGAAAAAAATACCCAGTAATCCTACGGTGCTCTGGGATCAAAGACGCGTAACGTAAGTCCCAGACTACTCTCAGAACTACAGTGACGCTGTGTAGGATAGTTTCCGTAATTAACAAATGCTCCATTAAAACTGCAGTCTTCCGCACCATAAACATTCCGCGCTGATTTTTGAAATCTATTCCTGTATCGCTAGCATTTAGGTAGGATTAAAGTAGAGTAATCCATTTGCATAGTTATAAACCAGAGCTTTAATCCTGGTTCTTTTTAGCGGAGGGATCTTAATATCACATTGCAACACAACCGAGAAGTCTGCGACACAGTCACTGCCAGGAAGGTAGATTTCCGATGAAGTGGTGACTAGATGTTTAAAATTCTAAGAAAACAAGCGTAAACTATAGGAAAAAGAACTGTAAGCATTGGCAGCTACTGCAATATTCCAGACAGCTGCTCCATCAGAAAAGCAGTTTTTAAGGTCAGCCATTTCGTGCATATATGGTTTGATCACGGGTCTTTAGATGCTTTCATGCTGCATCACATCAATCAGAGTTGGAAAACGTTGAGGGAATTTGCGTTTCACGGAGTATCAGTGCATGCTCTGTAAAACAAAAGAGCATCAAACGGCGTAGTGGACGTCGGGAATCGAACGAGGCTATAAACAGCGGCGTGAGACCAACCTTAGCTCACAGACTGGTTGGAGTCCATGAAGCGAGCACACGTAACAGCAAAACTCGCAGCACTTGAAGGAGAAAGATATGGTCGGTCGTCGAAATATTCTGCAGAAAATGGAAACAACAGCTCGGCTGAACACCCGGAAGCTCACTATTACTGACGTCACCAAACAGTCAGTTTCACCTTGGAGCTATATCCCGGTCCGCGAAAGTGTTCAGGTTTCTACATAAACTTGATTTTAACGGAAATTGCAAGGGCTATTCGGAAAGTAAGGTCTAATCCGTCGCGAAATGGAAACCACTGTGATAATCAAAAACGTTTTATTTCCAACAGTTAGCTACACCTTCCAGCTGCTTCTCTACATAGTAGCCGCTCCGACTTAGGCATTTGTCGTAGCGTTGTACCAACTTTTGAATATCCTCGTCATACAAGGCAGCCACCTGCTCTTTCCGTCAATTCTCTACGCTAATCTGCAGCTCGTTGTCTGTGCCAAACATGCTGTCTTTATAACCAATGGTTGATTTGAGTGAAGATGAAACTCAGGGGGAGCCAATTGCGAGCTGGTTTGTGGGGCAAGTAACAGTGGCCTGGAAACAGAGTTCCAGGGTACAAAGAAACACAGCAGAGGAAAAGAAATACAGTACTAACCTGACTATATCAAATGCTAGTAGTGACCACCATTCATGTCTTGGCACTTTTGGCTCGTGGTCAGCAAGTTGCTGAAGACGGATTGAAGATGGACTGCTGAAATTGCTGCAGTTTCATCCGAAATATTCTGCTCCAGTTCTTGAAGACTGCGAGGGTTGTTGTGATGCATCTTTGACCTGAGTGCTTCCCACACAAAGTAATCGTACGTTGTCAGATCAGGTGGCCCGAGTAGCCAGCTACGGCCGCGACCAGACTGACCTCGGCTAAGAACTCTCTGCCAGGCGTGAAGAATGTGTAAATGTACTCCAAGGTTCGGTCGACTGTATGGGCAGTTGCGCCATCCTGTTGGAAGTAACTGTAGGTCTTTTCCTCCTCCGTTAATGCTCCCACCAACGGTTTCAAAATGGTGGCAATGTAACGCGCCGAAGTCATCATCTGATGATATCTTCTGATCATGGAGTGATGTTTCGTGGAAGTTATGCGGATTCTTCGCTGCCCAGAATCTGTGATTCTGTGAGTTGACATAACCACTCAAGTGAAACCAGGCTTCATCAGACATAAAGAACAAAGTAAGGCGGGCATGTCATTTTGATTTTTGTAAGTTGTCGATGGGCAAGTTAGAGAGAGAGAGTAAGTTATGTTACTGTTAAACGATCTTTGGTCTTGTTGTGGCACAGTCTTTGACTTTGCGCAGTCTGATACATTCTTAGTGGAAGTGTAGTATGTGATGGACGTACTCAATAGCGCTATGTTGACTTGTGATTGTATCTATTAGATGAAGAAAGAATTACTGTAGAGGACAGCAAGGATGGATGCGACGTATATATTGGAAGGCGAAAAGAATATAAATTTTGAATAATTTTTTTGAAGAGAATAAATTTGAGGTAACACTGCAGCACTGCGCAGCTAGTTTGTTGGAGTGATTACTGTCAACTAGTTAACTTTCTCAGAGAGAAATACCACCCAATTCCTTGAGTCATGCATTAAGATATCAACTGATTAAGCTGTTTTGTTTTTATAGAAATTCTCTGTAACATTGTACTCTTTTCAAATCATTGTTCACTTTGTTAAGCATAGTATTGTTCAGACCAATGTTATATGTGAAAATCACAAGAAATTTTCTCTGTCTTTTGGAATATATACTTCAATCTAAAATCGTTGTCTCGGAATTTGATTGCATAGGAATAGTTACTCTCCCCAACCCACTGTTTAAAAAAGGTTTATCATTACGTGTTGCCACATTGCACAATATCGTATGCAAACAATTTGAATATTGTTTTGAAATTTTATTTAAAAATAGAAATCTAGCTTAGCCACTGCCTGCTTGCTTTTACTGTCACGCTTTTGAGAAATCTGTAACAATTTTGTCAAGGCGAGAGATAAGTGGAAACTTTTTTTAGGGTCACTGTAGTTCCTTCTCTAGATTGTCACACAGAAGACAAAATGGTAGATACTGAAATAGATGACAGAGGGATAGAAAAACAATTAAAATCGCTCAAAAGAGGAAAGGCCGCTGGACCTGATGGGATACCAGTTGGACTTTATACAGAGTACGTGAAGGAACTTGCCCCCCCCCCCCCCCCCCCATTCTTGCAGCAGTGTACCGTAGGTCTCTAGAAGAGCGTAGCGTTCCAAAAGATTGGGAAAGGGCTCAGGTCACCCCCGTTTTCAAGAAGGGACGTCGAACAGAAGTGCAGAACTATAGACCTAATCTCTAACGTCGATCCGTTGTGGAATTTTGGAACACGTATTACGTTCGAGTATAATGACTTTTCTGGAGACTAGAACTCTACTCTGTAGGACTCAGCATGGGTTTCAAAAAAGACGATCGTGTGAAACCCAGCTCGCGCTATTCGTCCACGAGACTCAGAGGGCCATAGACACGGGTTCCCAGGTAGATGCCGTGTTTCTTGACTTCCGCAAGGCATTCGATACAGTCCCCCACAGTCGTTTAATGAACAAAGAAAGAGCATGTGGACTATCAGACCAACTGTGTGATTGGATTGAGGAGTTCCTAGACAACAGAATGCAGTATGTCATTCTCAATGGAGAGAAGTCTTCCGAAGTAAGAGTGATTTCAGGTGTGACGCAGGGGAGTGTCGTAGGACCGTTGCTATTCACAGTATATATAAATGACCTTGTGGATAACATCGGAAGTTCATTGAGGCTTTTTGCGGATGATGCTGTAGTATATCGAGAGGTTGTAACAATGGAAAATTGTACTGAAATGCAGGAGGATCGGCAACGAACTGACGCATGGTGCAGGGAATGGCAATTGAATCTCAATGTAGACAAGTGTAATGTGCTGCGAGTACATAGAAAGAAAGACCCTTTATCATTTAGCTACAACATAGCAGGTCAGCAACTGGAAGCACTTAATTTCATAAATTATCTGGGAGTAGGCAATGTTGTTTGTTGTTGTGGTCTTCAGTCCTGAGACTGGTTTGATACAGCTCTCCATGGAGTGATTTAAAATGGAATGACCATATAAAATTAATCGTCGGTAAAACAGATGCCAGACTGAGATTCATTGGAAGACTCCTAAGGGAATGCAATCCGAAAACAAAGGAAGTAGGTTACAGTACACTTTTTCGCCCACTGCTTGAATACTGCTCACCGGTGTGGGATCCGTGTCAGATAGGGTTGATATAAGAGACAGAGAAGATCCAACGGAGAGCAGCGCGCTTCGTTACAGGATCATTTAGTAATCGCGAAAGCGTTACAGAGATGATAGATAAACTCCAGTGGAAGACTCTGCAAGAGAGACGCTCAGTAGCTCGGTACGGGCTTTTGTTGAAGTTTCGAGAACATACCTTCACCTAGGAGTGCTAGGAGTGAAGTGGTATATTGCTCCCTCCTACGTATATCTCGCGAAGAGACCATGAGGATAAAATCAGAGAGATTAGAGCCCACACAGAGGCATACCGACAATCCTTCTTTCCGCGAACAATACGAGACTGGAATAGAAGGGAGAACCGATAGAGGCACTCAAAGTACCCTCCGCCACACACCGTCAGGTGGCTTGCGGAGTATGGATGTAGATGGAGATGTAGATAATTGTTTTACTTCAGTTGGGCATTTTATATAAAGACAAGTTGTATTCAGACCAGTTACAGTTTAATTCAAATTAGGTCCTGTTTAGTCAAAGGTTACCACACGAGTTAAGTTGGATAACAGATTGTGGGTACATAGTTTTGGTAATACGTATACTTTTTATGGAAACACATATTGGGGAGCTTACAACAGATACATGTCCCAGCCATTCATTGTTATCTCAATGAAGAGCGCCTCACGAAACTGGAGGCACTGAGGAGCATCTGCAGGTTCTAATGCACGAACAGACACTCAGCAGGAATGCATGCGCAGGTCGAGGAGGACTACTCACTCGCATGATCGACTTGATATGGCGGTCTCTTGCGACAGGTGTCAGATTGATGCAATTTCTGGTGAACTGCAACCGCATTTTCCGGTGTGCGGGCACGTTTGGGAATGTTTTTTGTCTTGTCCGAAACAGACCCTTCCTGACGCCATTTTCGGACCAAGTGTTGCATGGCACTCTTTGCTGGCGCTTTGACACCGTTACACTTCTCAGCAAACAACTGATCACACCGTTTCTACGACTTTGTTGTCACGTAACTTTCAATAACGGACACCCGCCGCTCCACTGTGAGTGTGATTGTCTCTTTTGCACTGCTCCATTCACAGTGACAGAGCCCGAACTACGCCCTGGACCGGTGTGGATCACGTGGGGGACGTACACGAGGTGTTCGCAACAGGAAATGTGGTTATTTGCATACATTCAGATCCAATCGTATCCACTCTTACGGACCACTTATATTTGCCCCACCCTGTATTTGCCCCCCCCCCCCCCAATGAACCATGGACCTTGCCGTTGGTGGGGAGGCTTGCGTGCCCCAGCGATACAGATGGCCGTACCGTAGGTGCAACCACAACGGAGGGGTATCTGTTGAGAGGCCAGACAAACATGTGGTTCCTGAAGAGGGGCAGCAGCCTTTTCAGTAGTTGCAGGGGCAACAGTCTGGATGACTGACTGATCTGGCCTTGTAACATTAACCAAAACGGCCTTGCTGTGCTGGTACTGCGAACGGCTGAAAGCAAGGGGAAACTACAGCCGTAATTTTTCCCGAGGGCATGCAGCTTTACTGTATGATTAAATGATGATGGCGTCCTCTTGGGTAAAACATTCCGGAGGTAAAATAGTCCCCCATTCGGATCTCCGGGCGGGGACTACTCAAGAGGATGTCGTTATCAGGAGAAAGAAAACTGGCATTCTACGGTTCGGAGCGTGGAATCTCAGATCCCTTAATCGGGCAGGTAGGTTAGAAAATTTAAAAAGGGAAATGGATAGGTTACAGTAGTACAAGTTTATATGCCAACTAGCTCTGCAGATGATGAAGAAATTGATGAAATGTATGACGAGATAAAAGAAATTATTCAGGTAGTGAAGGGAGACGAAAATTTAATAGTGATGGGTGACTGGAATTCGTCAGTAGGAAAAGGGAGAGAAGGAAACATAGCAGGTGAATATAGATTGGGGGGAAGAAATGAAAGAGGAAGCCGCCTTGTAGAATTTTGCACAGAGCATAACTTAATCATAGCTAACACTTGGTTCAAGAATCATGAAAGAAGGTTGTATACTTGGAAGAATCCTGGAGATACTAAAAGGTATCAGATAGATTACATAATGGTAAGACAGAGATTTCGGAACCAGGTTTTAAATTGTAAGACATTTCCAGGGGCAGATGTGGATTCTGACCACAATATATTGGTTATGAACTGCAGATTGAAACTGAGGAAACTGCAAAAAGGCGGGAATTTAAGGAGACGGGACCTGGATAAACTGAAAGAACCAGAGGTTGTACAGAGTTTCAGGGAAAGCATAAGGGAACAATTGACAGGAATGGGGGAAAGAAATACAGTAGAAGAAGAATGGGTAGCTCTGAGGGATGAAGTAGTGAAGGCAGCAGAGGATCAAGTAGGTAAAAAGACGAGGGCTAATAGAAATCCTTGGGTAACAGAAGAAATATTGAATTCAATTGATGAAAGGAGAAAATATAAAAATGCAGTAAATGAAGCAGGCAAAAAGGAATACAAACGTCTCAAAAATGAGATCGACAGAAAGTGCAAAATGGCTAAGCAGGGATGGCTAGAGGACAAATGTAAGGATGTAGAGGCTTGTCTCACTAGGGGTAAGATAGATACTGCCTACAGGAAAATTAAAGAGACCTTTGGAGAGAAGAGAACCACTTGTATGAATATCAAGAGCTCAGATGGCAACCCAGTTCTAAGCAAAGAAGGGAAGGCAGAAAGGTGGAAGGAGTATATAGAGGGTTTATACAAGGGCGATGTACTTGAGGACAATATTACGGAAATGGAAGAGGATGTAGATGAAGATGAAATGGGAGATAAGGTACTGCGTGAAGAGTTTGACAGAGCACTGAAAGACCTGAGTCGAAACAAGGCCCCGGGAGTAGACAACATTCCATTAGAACTACTGATGGCCTTGGGAGAGCCAGTCATGACAAAACTCTACCATCTGGTGAGCAAGATGTATGAGACAGGCGAAATACCCACAGACTTCAAGAAGAATATAATAATTCCAATCCCAAAGAAAGCAGGTGTTGACAGATGTGAAAATTACCGAACTATCAGTTTAATAAGTCACAGCTGCAAAATACTAACGCGAATTCTTTACAGACGAATGGAAAAACTGGTAGAAGCGGATCTCGGGGAAGATCAGTTTGGATTCCGTAGAAATGTTGGAACACGTGAGGCAATACTAACCTTACGACTTATCTTAGAAGAAAGACTAAGAAAAGGCAAACCTACGTTTCTAGCATTTGTAGACTTAGAGAAAGCTTTTGACAACGTTAACTGGAATACTCTCTTTCAAATTCTGAAGGTGGCAGGGGTAAAATACAGGGAGCGAAAGGCTATTTACAATGTGTACAGAAACCAGATGGCAGTTATAAGAGTCGAGGGGCATGAAAGACAAGCAGTGGTTGGGAAAGGAGTGAGACAGGGTTGTAGCCTCTCCCCGATGTTATTCAATCTGTATATTGAGCAAGCAGTAAAGGAAACAAAAGAAAAATTCGGAGTAGGTATTAAAATCCATGGAGAAGAAATAAAAACTTTGAGGTTCACCGATGACATTGTAATTCTGTCAGAGACAGCAAAGGACTTGGAAGAGCAGTTGAACGGAATGGACAGTATCTTGAAAGGGAGATATAAGATGAACATCAACAAAAGCAAAACGAGGATAATGGAATGTAGTCAAATTAAATCGGGTGATGCTGAGGGGATTAGATTAGGAAATGAGACACTTAAAGTAGTAAAGGAGTTTTGCTATTTAGGGAGTAAAATAACTGATGACGGTCGAAGTAGAGAGGATATAAAATGTAGACTGGCAATGGCAAGGCAATCGTTTCTGAAGAAGAGAAATTTGTTAACATCGAGTATAGATTTAAGTGTCAGGAAGTCGTTTCTGAAAGTATTTGTATGGAGTGTAGCCATGTATGGAAGTGAAACATGGACGATAACCAGTTTGGACAAGAAGAGAATAGAAGCTTTCGAAATGTGATGCTACAGAAGAATGCTGAAGATAAGGTGGGTAGATCACGTAACTAATGAGGAGGTATTGAATAGGATTGGGGAGAAGAGAAGTTTGTGGCACAACTTGACTAGAAGAGGGGATCGGTTGGTAGGACATGTTTTGAGGCATCAAGGGATCACAAATTTAGCATTGGAGGGCAGCGTGGAGGGTAAAAATCGTAGAGGGAGACCAAGAGATCAATACACTAAGCAGATTCAGAAGGATGTAGGTTGCAGTAGGTACTGGGAGATGAAGAAGCTTGCACAGGATAGAGTAGCATGGAGAGCTGCATCAAACCAGTCTCAGGACAGACCACAACAACAACAACAACTGTATTTGTCGAGAGACACTATTTTCTAAGGCATCTTCACGTGCTCACTATGCGCTCAACCTGTAAAGAGCGACGTGACCCGAACAGCTGCCGTACTGGAGACGCTCCCCAAAATATCTGTGCAAAGCTTTATCGGACTTTCACTGTGGTTTCCATTTCGCGCTCGATCGGACCTTACATTCCGAATAGCCTTAGTAGTAACTTTTTGCTGCCTGTAGGTAACGACTCAGTAAAGCTGGCCGTAGTGACCGAGCGGTTCTAGGCGCTGCAGTCTGGAACCGCGCGACCGCTACGGTCGCAGGTTCGAATCCTGCCTCGGGCATGGATGTGAGTGATGTCCTTAGGTTAGTTAGGTTTAAGTATTTCTAAGTTCTAGGGGACTGATGACCTTAGTAGTTAAGTCTCATAGTGCTCAGAGCCATTTGAACCATTTGACTCAGTAAAAACAGGGAGAAATGCCTCTATAGCTATCTTACAATATTTACGTATTTTTCATCTCTTGGCCGCCGTCGCATTACACAAAAAATTAATATGCAAATTTTCACATTCCCTAATTTCCAGATGTTTTGAATTAATTTTTATCTTGAAACGTTTCATTTTCTTCAGTATAAGTAATGATGCATGTTTCCTGCCATTACTCGAAGGCGCTACATGAGTTCTGGGCGTACGTTCCCCAGTAATAGCGTGATACTTGCGAGAAAATAGTGTGGGTGACAAACGCTTGCCGCGCGTGTGTTGTGCAGTTGTGAGACGTGACGCATCCGCTAGTAGGGTGGGGTACTCAAGGCCGGAGCTGTTTGGGTAGTCAGCGGGCCAGCAAACATGCCCGGTCCCAATGACGCAACTCCTGCTGCCGGGGCCAGCCGCTTCGACCGATAACAGCAGGGGCCCGTCCACCGGCCAGGCGGCACGCGCGCTGCCTACACTGCCTTTTGTACAACGTGATACACAACGAGAGAGTCGAAGAGGCAGGGCCGTGCCGAGATGGGCCCCCACCAGTAGGGGAGGCACAGAGGGGGCGCAAAGATTGACAGTTTGAAAATTAACCGGGAGAGGCATTTAAGTTCTCTCATCCGATTATGGCTGCGTTCACACAGCCGCCAACAACGGTCGTCAGACGCCGTCGCCAGAGGTCGTCCGGTAACATGGGCGACAGCTTGGTCACAGTGCGTCCGATCTCCTTCGTCAGGTTTTGGCGCCGTCGACCTGGTTACGTCAGTGTAAAATATATTAAATGTACGAAGTAGGTTAGATTTTAACCTCCATGGGTGGGATGGATACCACAACGTCTCTGTTCATAGAGACGAGTGCTAAAATGTGGCTTTTGCGATTAAAAATATGCAGGTAAACGAGCTATATCTGTCTCGAAAAGAACGTGGTGAGTACTGTACACTCTGTCCTCAGTTACAGGAATTACCTGGCAAGTTTTACGAATGTATTAGATGAAGGGAGAAACGTTCTATTACACACCCAAGATGATTCGAAGTGACTTTGTGTAAGTAGGCTGTTTAGGTTTTTATGTTGGTAACGCCAAGTAGCGCTCGGTATGAAAATCACTGACTGTGCTGTGTGCAGTCTGTGGCAGGTTTGCATTGTTGGAATTTTTGCTACTGTAGTGTTAGGCAGTTGGATGTGAACAGCGCGTAGCATTGCGCAGTTGGAGGTGAGCCGCCAGCATTGGTGGATGTGGGGAGAGAAAAAGTTTTCAAATCTGTATGGGGCACTGCCCAAAACAATTTGTAAAATTTTTTGTGGGGAGCATGGGGGCTATGTAAGTAGGCTGTTTAGGTTTTTATGTTGGTAACGCCACGTAGCGCTCTGTATGAAAATCACTGACTGTGCTATGTGTAGTCTGTGGCTGGTTTGCATTGTTGCAATTTTTGCTATTGTAGTGTTGGGCAGTTTGTTGTGAACAGCACGTAGCGTTGTGCAGTTGGAGGTCAGCCGCCAGCAGTGGTGGATGTGGGGAGATGTAAGAACTTTGAGAGCGGACGATCTGGACGTGTTTCCATCAGAAAGAGTAAATTTGTAATACCGGATATCATGAACTATATATATGATGTCTTTTGAACACTATTGAGGTAAATACATTGTTTGTTCTCTATCAAAATCTTTCATTTGCTGACTATATCTATCAGTAGTTAGTGCCTTCTGTAAGTAGAATCTTTTATTTAGGTGGCGGTATTGGCGATTGCTGTATTGCAGTAGTTCGAGTAACGAAGATTTTTGTGAGGTAAGTGATTCATGAAAGGTGTAGGTTGTTGTTAGTCAGGGCCATTCTTTTGTAGGGATTATTGAAAGTTAGACTGCGTTGCGCTAAAAAAAAATATTGTGTGTCAGTTACATGTTTATCAGAATAAATAAAGAGAGAAATGTCTGAGTACGTTCAGTTCTGCTCAGCTGTTTGTAAATGAAATAACGTAAGGGGTTTACCAGCACAGTCATTTAAAATTTTCCAAAGGGGACGTTTCATACTTGAAAAGCACGCTTAGAAACACTGATTTATTTGAAGTTCTGCAGACATACTTCAATTAACTTACAAAATGGTTCAAATGGCTCTGAGCAGTATGGGGCTTAACATCTATGGTCATTAGCCCCCTAGAACTTAGAACTACTTAAACCTAACTAACCTAAGGACATCACACAACAGCCAGTCATCACGAGGCAGAGAAAACCCCTGACCACGCCGGGAATCGAACCCGGGAACCCGGGCGTGGGAAGCGAGAACGCTACCGCACGACCACGAGCTGCGGACAATTAACTTCCAATGACTGTCATTTGGCATACATTGTAAAAGAGAAATAAAACTTAGAATAAGATTCTCTGACCACCTAGAGCACTGGTACTTGTAAAAATATACATCACATTTGAAAACAACTTCATGTAACAGAATTACTACCCTACTGGCATAAAAACGACAGTAAGCAGTAATAAGGCAATTTGTAGGCAGCTAATGTCCACCTACCATGACTCAAGAAGATTCACTATGGTTCAGTAATTTTATTAGCTACACTATCGTTCGCATTGGAACAAATTATTTCTTGAGGTTATGCCTAAAATTTCAGATGATTTTGCTCATTTGTCGTTTCCAATACACTTGCGATTTCAGTCCACAGATTCCGAAGTACATTTCGACTGTGACATTTTTCATCCTCAGAGTGCCACGAACTCTTTTCTTTGACTAAACTTATCAGTTTTTCAGTCCATGTTTCGTGTTGCGTCGGCCAATATGACCGAAGAAAATAAACTGATATGAATTTCACCGATTGTGGTCCGAGGCCTGTACGTTTGGCCGATGAGATCGGCTATATTGTGACCGCACACGCAGTGACGTACTGATTTGAAATGATCGGCCTGTTCGGCCGATGTCGGTCGTCGGCGTAACCCACCGATATCGGTGCTACTGTCACCGCAGCAGTTCTCCTGCATACGAGAAGGAGCCTTTCCATCGGCCCGCAACTGTAAACGCACGCAAGTGTTGTCGAGTAATAAGCACAGTGTCGATAAAGACGTCTGAACGCCGCCACAGCTTATGTGTTTACAGTTCTGGTGCGTCTGGAACGAAGATTGCTGGCGCCTACTGACTGCATCTTCCTCATGATTCTGAGAATTCTTGTGGACGGTGCCCTGCTGGTTGTGATAGTCTGGTGCCGGACGGTTGGTGGTCTTGGCATGCTGTTTTAATAGCCGGTCAAACGGCAAGTTCAGTGCCCCCAGCTAAATGGCAGAAGCATGATTGGTCAACTTAAACTGAAGCCAGTTGATGTCATAAAGCCCTGCAGAGGGAACAGTCGCTACTGGCGCGAATGATGTTCTGAGATAATTTGAGAGAATTTTGGAATCAGCCTGAATACTGATTCGCGGCTTTACAAGGGTAGGTGGGGAGTTCAATAACTTTCGCTTCCCTCTTGCATTGCTTGGACACATGGGATTCGGGATCTGATCGTCGTGGGAATCAGTTCGTCTTGCGTCTTAGTCGCACTTTGACGGAATCATTGTGGAGCATGACTTCGGTCATACAACAGTTTATTCTGCGTCTTAAGACCCAGATTCCTACTCTGCGTTTTCGTAGCTGTATTAACAGGGCGAGTGTAGGTGGTTTTGCTGTATCTCTTCCTGGAGATAAGTCCTTGTGCTTCCAGGAGTTTCTCTGCTTCGGCCACGTAAGCAAAACTTAGAATTATCGGACAGGGTTTGAGGCCACGGGTTGAAACAGAGTTGCTGCACATCAGGAATCGGCGCCTACATCATCAGAACACTGACTACTGACGATGTGCTGCAGGTTTCAGGACTCGTAAAGTATTTTGCGGCTCCGGCGTTGTAGGAACTATCATTTTTATACTGAAGTCCTCAGCAGCATGTGCACTTGCTTTGCTAATAGTCCACCTTGTTTGTTTCTCCATGTGTCTCCATTTGAATTCTCACTACTAATCACGATACTGCATGATAGTCTGGGGAATAATATTTGATTCATTAGGCCCTCCTGTCATTATCGTCAGTCTATTGCACCATAGAGCCCATTGTTCTTGAGCCAACTCTTATTCCCATAATAGTTCAGTATATCCTATCCTTTAACCTACTGTCTTCATCGACAATCAAGTATCTTTGTGTTCTGATTTATAATAGATCTCATTGTAATATTTAATCTGCATATCATTTCGTTGATAAATACAGAATCATATTTCCTGTCGTTTATTGTGATAAAATTCCCTTTCTTTACTGAGTAGATAACACTTTTTATTAAATTATTGTGAGTGTTCACTGCTTATTTAAGCAACTAGCAGGGTCCACCATCAATTTGTTTCATTACTGTTGTGCACATAATTAATTAGGTGGTAGGTAAGGAGGGGGTCGAGTGCATGTCTAGTTCTCGTGCAAAATTCGCCCAAATTCAAGAAGTGCAAACTTCTCCACCCCAGGACCTCACACAATATGGCGACCCTGCCAGGGTCTTTACTGTGACTGCTGAGATGCTGTCAGGACTTGATCAATCACATAGTATGGATAAAGAAAAACATCATAATTAATTTTCTTTGCTGTAATTAGAAATATTTTGCAGTTTGCATGTAATAGCCATTGATTTTGTTCATTGATTTAGTAATTACATGTTGTTTTATTTTGTGTACATTGGTTGATGTGTGTAGATTCTGTATCACATCACATTATGTTGAAGCTAACAGTGTTGATTCAGCATTGAAATCATTTTCGAGGGGTTGTCTTATCGACATTTATACTTGTGGGTTGAAATTTTTTGTGTAGGAGTAGATTAGTGCAATTTTTGCGTCAGGTGTTATATGGGGTTTTCACTGTTATAATTTCTTTGTTGATGTACTGTGAATGAATGCTCACTCGTAGCAGGGCGCGACTTTTGTCATACTCATCTCAAATAAATAGACTGCACACCATGAAGCAGGATCAGGGTAATAACAAGGCTGAGCCAGATGTAGAAGTCTTGAGTTTTCCCACAGGATGGGAGGTGCGGAACTTAGACGATAGGCGCGAATTGGAAGCAGACCGAGAACAGGAGTATCTGAGCAATGAAATCAGTGAGAAAGAATGGGAGGTAGGGGGAATGGGCATGGGGAGGCTCTTGTTTATATGAGTAAGACCACAGATGAGAACACACCGAGGAAAAATCGGCGACGACAGTATAACAGTCATCAAGTATCTAGAGTAAGACGTGCCTAGTGAGCTAAAGGATTTATTATTTGAGATTTTGGGGATGGTAAAGGACACAAAGTAGAACCTAGAAAGGAAAATGCGTAAAGTAGAGAATAAGGTATTTGCGAATGTGAACAAAGTCAAGAGTGAAATAGTGGTGGGCGGTAAGACGAATGTCGAAGAGAAGAGAAGGCCCGTCGAAGCCAAGTGGGATCTAGAGAGAGCAAGGGTAGAGGCAGCTGGCGCCAAAAGATTGCCAAAAGCTCGCAAATAGCCGTGCAAGAATGGCTAGGCGAACTGGGCATGTCAGTGCTGTAGAAATTTCTGTAATAAAAGCTCAGAGGAAGAAAACACTAGCAAGTACGATGCAAAGAATGGAAAGCGTTGAGGAACGCGTTGCGGGTACCGAAAATAATAATAATAATAAAGCGTAGAAGAACGTGTAGCACGCCTGGACGCCTGGAATGCCAAGTACAAATTGGTAAATAGCATCCAGAGGCGACGACCGGCGGACATGGAAATGTGGCGCCGGATGGCGGCCCACCATGCATCAGCTCTGCGCAAGGTAGTAGACTACCAAGTGCGCAAAGCAGCTCAGGGAGCGCACGCACGCAAAATTACAGGCTGATCGGAACAACCGACGCTCAGTCGTTATGGGGCAGGACTATGTGGCCACAGCACGCACCAAGAGATGTCAGCTCGTGTCGAACACATGGGCGCCTTTGACACTGGAACCAATGGAAATGTGCTAGGGGGACCTGAGTTTGATTACAAACACTTTTTATCGGTCCTCAAATTCCAAAATTTCCGGTGAAATGGAGGCTCACTTTATCCAAAAACTTCGCTGTCACAATTTTCTAAAGCGCTACCAATATCTTGGCCACTACTAGCAAAATTGGAATTTATCTGCGGTCACATCGAGGGCACGGTAGCTGAGAAAATGCGAGGTGTTGCGTGTACATGCCGAAGGTATCAAGAATTCACCGAAGCGTTTCTCGGAACGTATTGGTCGCGCGAAATGCAAGACCGAATAAAACAGGAAATCATTTTGCGTACAGACCTGCTGGCGTCAGGATACAAGAGCCCCAAGAAGCTATTTGAGGCTTTAATTAAAAAGAATCAGTTTCTTAATGTGCCACATAGTGATGGTGAAATAATTAAGTCCGGTTGCGCGAAAATGCCAAGCAACTACCAGTAAACGCTTGTAGAAAAGTTGTTGTTGTTGTAGTCTTCAGTCCAGAGATTGGTTTGATGCAGCTCTCCATGCTACTCTATCCTGTGCAAGCTTCTTCATCTCCAAGTAGCTACTGCAACCTACATCCTTCTGAATCTGCTTAGTGTATTCATCTCTTGATCTCCCCCTACGAGTTTTACTCTCCAAGGTGCCCTCCAATACTAAATTGGTGATCCCTTGATTCCCCAGAACATGTCCTACCAACCGATCCCTTCTTATAGCCAAGTTGTGCCACAAAGTTCTCTTCTCCCCTTTTCGATTCAGTACCTCCTCATCAGTTACGTGACCTACCCATATAATCTTCAGCATTCTTCTGTAGCACCGTATTTCGAAGGCTTCTATTCTCTTCTTGCCTACCTACTTATCGTCCATTTTTCACTTCCATACATCGCTACATTCCACATAAATACTTTCAGAAAAGACTTCCTGACACTTAAATCTATACTCGATGTCAACAAATTTCTCTTCTTCAGAAGCGGTTTCCTTGTCATCGCCAGTCTGCATTTTATATCCTCTCTACTTCGACCATCATCAGTTATTTTGCTCCCCAAGTAGCAAAACTCACCTACTACTTTAAGTGTCTCATTTCGTAATCTAGTTCCCTCAGCATCACCTGATGTAATACGACTACATTCCATTATCCTCGTTTTGCTTTTGTTGATGTTCCTCTTATATCCTCCTTTCAAGACACTGTCCAGTCCGTTTGTCTGCTCTTTCACGTTCTTTGCTCTCTCTGACAGAATGCAATGTCATCGCAAACATCAAAGTTTTTATTTCTTCTCCACGGATTTTAATTCCTACTTCAATTTTTTCCTTTGTTTCCTTCACTGTTTGCTCAATATACAGATTGAATAACACCGGGGATAGTCTATAAACTTGTCTCATTCCCTTCCCGACCACTGCTTGAAAGAGAATATTCCAGTCAGCGTTGTCAAAAGCTTTCTCTAAGTCTACAAATGCTAGAAATGTAGATTTGCCTTTTCTTAATCTATCTTCTAAGATAAGTCGTAAGGTCAGTATCGCGTCACGTGTTCCAACATTTCTACAGAATCCAAAGTATTGATTGAATCTTAAAACATTCAAAAGCGTTCTGCGCGAGTTGGAGTCAATTTTTGAAAAACAAGCAGCGCACGATCGAAAGAAAGGGCAATATAACTATTACAATGGTGACTTTCGTGGGGCACTACGCAATAACAACAACAATGATAGGAGGAATGAGCGTGATGGAACATCCAGTAATTTCCTAATTTTAGTGTGTGTTTTGTATATATATTATATTTATTAATGGATAATAGAGGAATATTAGCGTGGAGAATAAGCTATCTAGTACCTACTGCTATATGCTGCTTTTTAGAGTTTCTTTGCTTGTGATTTCGAGACTGCTGCATCTGGCAACACTGTCCGTAGTGAGTGTTCGTGACTTACCTGAAATCAGCCGCAACTCTCATGGTGTTCGGCACACATCATTTGAAACGTCCCCTTTGAACAATTATACATGTGACTGGGCTTAAACTGACACACAATGTTTTTAGCGCAACGCAATCTGACTTTCAATAATCCCTACAAAAGAATGGCCCTGATTAACATTAACCTAAACCTTTCACAAATCACTTACCTCACAAAAATCTTCGTTACTCGAACTACTGCAATATAGCGAGCGCCACTACTGCCAGCTAAGTAAAAGATTCTGACTACTGAAGGCACTAACTACTGATATGCACAGTTAGCAAATGAAAGATTTTGATAGAGAACAAATGATGTATTTACCTTAATAGTCATAATATATATAGCAGTTCATGACATCCAGTGTTACAAATTTCAAAACTCCACCATCTCTCTCCCCACATCCACCACTGCTGGCGGCTCACCTACAACTGCCGAACGCTATGCGCTGTTAACATCCAGCTGCCCAACACTACAATGGCAGACAACAATGCAAACTAGCCACAGACTGCACACAGCACAGCCAGTGATTTTCATACAGAGCGCTACATGGCGTTACCAATAAGAAAACCTAAACAGCCTACTTATATAGCCCCCATGCTTCCCACAAAAAATTTTACAAATTTTTTTGGGCACTGGCCAATACATAATTGTTAAAATTTTTTTCACAAATACAATAACAAAGAAATCAAATGCACACACTTATTGATACAATGTTGGTCAAAAGCTAAAATTTTCTCACTGTCCATAAAGACAGTCCTGATCATCCATCACAGTAAAATTGCAGTGGTTTTTTTTTCTCAGATTAGATTAGATTAGATTAGATTAATACTAGTTCCATGGATCATGAATACGATATTTCGTAATGATGTGGAACGAGTCGAATTTTCCAATACATGACATAATTAGGTTAATTTAACAACATACTTAAGTTAATATAACAATATTTTTTGTGTTTTTTGTTTTTCTTTATTTTTTATTTTTATTTTTTTTATTTTTTTTATTATTTTTTTATTATTTATTTATTTTTTTTTCTTAATTTATATCTAAAAATTCCTCTATGGAGTAGAAGGAGTTGTCATTCAGAAATTCTTTTAATTTCTTCTTAAATACTTGTTGGTTATTTGTCAGACTTTTGATACTATTTGGTAAGTGACCAAAGACTTTAGTGCCAGTATAATTCACCCCTTTCTGTGCCAAAGTTAGATTTAATCTTGAATAGTGGAGATCGTCCTTTCTCCTAGTATTGTAGTTATGCACACTGCTATTACTTTTGAATTGGGTTTGGTTGTTAATAACAAATTTCATAAGAGAGTATATATACTGAGAAGCTACTGTGAATATCCCTAGATCCTTAAATAAACGTCTGCAGGATGATCTTGGGTGGACTCCAGCTATTATTCTGATTACACGCTTTTGTGCAATAAATACTTTATTCCTCAGTGATGAATTACCCCAAAATATGATGCCATATGAAAGCAATGAGTGAAAATAGGCGTAGTAAGCTAATTTACTAAGATGTTTATCACCAAAATTTGCAATGACCCTTATTGCATAAGTAGCTGAACTCAAACGTTTCAGCAGATCATCAATGTGTTTCTTCCAATTTAATCTCTCATCAATGGACATACCTAAAAATTTGGAATATTCTACCTTAGCTATATGCTTCTGATTAAGGTCTATATTTATTAATGGCGTCATACCATTCACTGTACGGAACTGTATGTACTGTGTCTTATCAAAATTCAGTGAGAGTCCGTTTACAAGGAACCACTTAGTAATTTTCTGAAAGACAGTATTGACAATTTCATCAGTTAATTCTTGTTTCTCAGGTGTGATTACTATACTTGTATCATCAGCGAAGAGAACTAACTTTGCCTCTTCATGAATATAGAATGGCAAGTCATTAATATATAATAAGAACAACAAAGGACCCAAGACTGACCCTTGTGGAACCCCATTCTTGATAGTTCCCCAGTTTGAGGAATGTGCTGATCTTTGCATGTTACGAGAACTACTTATTTCAACTTGCTGCACTCTTCCAGTTAGGTACGAATTAAACCATTTGTGCACTGTCCCACTCATGCCACAATACTTGAGCTTGTCTAGCAGAATTTCATGATTTACACAATCAAAAGCCTTTGAGAGATCACAAAAAATCCCAATGGGTGGCGTTTGGTTATTCAGATCATTCAAAATTTGACTGGTGAAAGCATATATGGCATTTTCTGTTGAAAAACCTTTCTGGAAACCAAACTGACATTTTGTTAGTACTTCATTTTTACAGATATGTGAAGCTACTCTTGAATACATTACTTTCTCAAAAATTTTGGATAAAGCTGTTAGTCTGAGCAGTAAAAGAAAATGCACACAGAGGTAGTGGATTTCCATGCAATCTTGAAGAAGTAGTGTTGTCCTTCCAACGGAAAAACAGTGCTGACTCTTGACATGGAGACAGGTATTGGTCAACAACAGAGCAAACCCACAGCAGAGTCAGTCGAAGTTTTGAAGAATATTGTTAGGTAGGTAATCACAGAGCCGACCCACTCTAGTCCTGGTAGAGATTACGGTATTGTTGGGCCACCAGAGGTGCAGACCCACTGCAGTTCTTGTAGAAATAATGGTACTGGTGAGTCAGCAAAGGTGTAGACCCACTATAGTCCTTGTAGAAATAATGGTATCGGTGGGTCATCAAAGATGCAGACCCACTGTAGTCCTTGTAGAAATAATGGTATCGGTGGGTCATCAAATATGCAGACCCACTGTAGTCCTTGTAGAGATGGCCAGCAGCCATCTGTTGTGACTGTGCAGGTGCACAATCACCATTGAAGAGTCTTGCGGATAATATAGCAAGTCCATAACCACCACTTGTGCACTCACAAAGTTTTTGGAATTGTCCTTAGAACTAGCAATGCTGTTATCCAGTCCCTTGCTGAATTATTAACACACGTGCAAACACTAACAGTCCCTACTTCTCACATATTGTCCATATACTATGACCAACAGAAACATGTGCAATGAAATGGAACTTACAAGTTAATAATATGATGAACTGGTGTCAATTACAATTTTAGAACATAAGAATGCAATTACAAAGGTACAAGATACATCATTAAAGAACATAACAATACAGATAACATTTGTAGTAACACAGACTTTACAGAAGAATAGAAATAAACATATACATCAGTGTTACAGGAATTATGCCATAAGTAAATACATAAAAGATCGGAATAACTTTTGAAACATCAACTTCACATATGAGCATTAAAACAGAACAGAATTAATAATGTCTAAACATCTTTACAAAGAAAATAACATAGTATTAATGCAAATTATATTTGAGGATAACAGTATTCGTCATCATAGTTCATGTAGCTGAGTATTAGAAAAATTCTACAATATAAGTCTTATCAGATAAACATATAAAGACAGAAAGAACATAAGTACACAAGGGTACACAAACACATAGTGGGATAACACAAGGAAAGGACAGGGTTTGTTTTACTGCAGTATTTTGCAAACAAAACTTCCTTTACTTCTCGGAGATCTCCCTTCGTTCTTCATTATTTCCAATAAGTCCTATCTATACCTGCTTTCAGTACTTTTTTCGTATAGCCTCTCAGTGCATTTCTTCAAATTCATCGCAACTCATTCTCTTATAGGCTACCCCCTCTTAAGCTAACTTAAATCTACTGAGCTCAGATGCTAAACTAAGGGACGAGGCAATGGAGCAGCACAAAACAATTAACACAAACAGCAACGACAAAAAATGGAAAATTGCAAAGCAATGCAACATTACAACTAATATGAGCCAATGTGCAGCAACAAGAAAAATAAATCAGTAGTAAAACTAGCTTAACAGAGTAATACAAAGTGAAATTTAGTAGCACTATGCCTGGCAAACAGCAGCAGCAAATGCAATAACTTGTATCTGAACATGACATAGCTCAAGCAGAAAAAATATTACACTAAAGACAACAATGCAGACAAGGGAAATGTATATTCACATCTTAATGTCTATGTGATTAAAGTGGTGCACCACAAGAAGTTATTCAACCAAAAAAATTGCCAAGTAGTTGAAAAGAAAATTCCGTATGCAATTCCTGTGAAGGGAAATGTCTTTTTATGCCCCCTCATTTTTTTGAATAGATCATAAAATTATTTACTGGATCTGTAGGCATAAAATATTTATATTAGTACATCTATTAAATTTTATTTTAACCAATGCTGCAGTGCAGCTAGAAACTAGATATTAAACAAAATGAGCAAACTCTCAACTAGAAAGACAATAGATGTAAAATGTTTCTCATCATTTCATTAGGCATTTTAGTAAATATCATAAATTAAAAGCTCCACAGTATAATCATATGTTTTCAAGTTTGAGCGTGTCGTATTTGTGATGCTTTCTACAAAGAAATGTCAATAGCGAGGATAATAGCCTCTTTTTTTTCCACCTGTGCCTCTGAAAGGCACACACTAATGGCTTTTTTCCAGGCAACTGTCGCGCAGCTGCCCGCTACGCATTATGTGCAGGTGGTCACTTAACTTTCTTACGGAAATATTTACAACAGCAGTTTCTGCTACAGTGACAGTCTCACATAAAAATATTTCACAGGTCAAGAATTTGCGTTACAAATCTGTAGAAACAAAATCCTATTGATATAACAGAGTCCAAAAAACTTTCGTCGGCATTGTTATACATTCACGCATTTACATACATTTCATAACTCTTAAAGTATGATTCATGGTTTCCAACAACCTTTTTCACAAACCAGAGTCCCTAACCGCTACTCATTATTCCTTACCTTATTCGTCGACACTTCTTCAATACTTCATCATAACAGATACGTAGCATACTCAAATAACTCATATAGCATCAGCTTATTGATCATAAACATACCGCAACAGCATAATACACATAGTCATCGTAATAATAACATCATAACACCTCAGTCAACTCTCAAAATCGTCGTAGCTTCCTCCAATAATTTCAAAACCTAAAAAAAATTCTCTGCTCATGTCAAAAGTGTCATCTGCCTCAAACGAACTTTAAAAATCGTGATCCCATACCAAATATATCATTCAAAGCTCTCATAATATCACAATGGTCCGAAAAAATATGAACAGTTCACAAAGTACAGACAAAATACAATTTCGTATGTGTGAAGTTACCCAACTGTGTAACTGCATAAACATGTGTCACTGATGTAGTATAAAAATGTTTGTTTCTCTGTTAAATAATCAGGTAGCTGTGTAATTCTGTGTTGGAGAAATATGGTGCCGATGTGTAAAGTTGTATAAGCAAATACCACATTAGCTAGGGCTCCTTGTGCTTGCCACACACATGGTACACAAAGTAAGCGTGTACCCCCCTGAGGATTAATGTAATTATACCCTCAGGTGTTACAGATTACAGCAATGGAATGAAATGTATCACGGAAAACTTTCTTTGTAATTCAAAAATCTTTAAAAATAAATGTTTTAAGTATAAAATTAATCACCCAAATACGTGTACTGTAGCGCTAAACTGTGCGTCTTGTTGCAACATAATCTCTGTGGATGTGTCGTAGTTATCATCCTCCGAAAGCTAAGTTCTGCAGAAGTCAATGTACTTACCTCATGATAAACAAAAGTGAAATGCTTTGCGTATAGATATCGTAGTTATTATGCTTATTGGCGTGATGAAGATAGTACTGTACAGTAACGTATTGTTGTGCCACGAAAAAGGCTGTCTCATTGTTGCTATACCACAAAAGTTACTACTAAAACATGTTTTACTTTCCAGAATAATGCAGAAAAACGGTGCCGATATAAAACAGAAACACCGCAAAAGCAACATTGTAAATTGTCACTCATTAGTAGCGTCGTGATAAAACCATGTAGTTGTCACATAAACTAACCACTGTGTCATCTGGTATCTCACTGAAAGTACTTTAAATCCAGAATGTATTTTCAAGTAAACCAAAATCTTGCTTTAAAATCTCATTAGCAGTACCAGCATATGTTCTAAGTATGTAAGCCTTATAGTCGTTACGTAATCGTGCAACTAAAAAGCAAGAATGTACACACACAATAACACTGTGACGTCTGTTCACTATAACAATGCATTCGTAATTTCTGTTTCAATAAGTTCTCTTGGTTCTTGACTGGATATTTAACTTCAAACATTGTTGCATGTTAACAGATTCTAAGTCTGACAAGCATACTAGTAATGAAACGTGAAAAGTTATATGGCAAAGACAAAGTTAAAAAGCAGATTATCTTTCAATAAACGGTTTTACATGTGAAATGTGGTGCAATCCGTTACTCTTCGTAGTATGCAGTGTTTCAACTTCAGCGCAATTATCATGTGGTATACGTCAGTAAAGAATGCTAAAATTTTTTTCAAGGTTAGCGTCTATTTTTCGCTGAGCCAGCCGGCGCACGCGGCTGCCTGCGGTGCGAGTCATTGTCTGTTCCTTTGTTGGCGCGTGTCGTTATTGGGATTTGGGGACCTAACTTCTACAAATTCACCTTGTCGAGAGTGCTCTGCTCCGTTGGAATCTGGCCAGTTCTGATGCAATTCAGGTCTGTCGTTACGATCATATCGTCTGTCGTCATGTTGGTAGATTCCATAGTTTCTTTCTTGTCGGTCATGTCGTGGAGAATTTCTCCCTGAATCGTAACTGCGCGCTGAACTGTTGCGTCTGAAGTTATTCTGTCTCCCTTGATAATAATTGTTTTTGTTCCCATATTGTCTGTTTCCCTGGTAATCTCTCTCATATTCATTACTATGGAAATGCGATCTTTCTCTGTAACTATTATTACTCTGCCAGTGGTTGTCATATGGGTGGTGTCTGTTTTGGTCACGATTTGCGTTGTAAGAATAGACTTGTCGTGTCCAGCTATTGTTTCTGTTGTCACGGAATTCTGACGGATGTGACCTGTAGTGATTGTTTTCCTGTTTTCGCATCCCGCGACTGTCTGTGTCAATTTCTAATTCTTGTAAGAGTCCCTGAAAAGCTTCAATGTCGTCTTTGCAACGTCCTGCCAAACTAATATTTCTTAAATGTTCAGGCAATTTCATTAGGCAAATGTTCAGGCAATTTCATTAAGCAAATGTGGATGAGTTCTGAAGGGCTGTATGGGTTTGAGAGATATTGATTCTTATGCAACATGTCTTCAAAAAGTTTGACAAGACTGGAAAATTCAGATTGTTCCAAGTGTTTCATCACCATGATGCTATGTTTTACTCGGTCTTGTGTAGCTTGAAAAAGCCAATATGCTGAGAGGAAGTCATGGTAAAATTCTCCTTCACTGTGACAATCGTGAATGACCGATCGCATTCTTTCAGCTGATTCATTCTCTAAGTAGCCACACATAAATTCTAACCTGTGCTCCAATGGCCAGTTGGGAGGAAAACAATGAGAGAATTGATGGAGCCACGCTTGTGGATGAATGTCGTTGCCAGAATTCTTAAATGTTTTAAATTTACGTGTAGTAATGAACAGCTTATAGTCAAAATCATCATGTCCGCGAGTCACATGTCGGTCATTGTTACGTCGTTTCGGCGGTTCCATCTCAAAATTCGGTGTGCCTTGCCAATTTCTTTCATAATTTCCGAAGTGTCCTGTGTTACGTCGTTTCGGCGGTTCCATCTCAAAATTCGGTGTGCCTTGCCAATTTCTTTCATAATTTCCGAAGTGTCCTGTGTTATTATTTCGTGGTTGTTCCGTATTTCTAAGTCCCTCTTCCCGTGTTGGAGCGCGAGTGTCCTCTGAAATATGTCATATTTGTATTACTTGTGCCAACTGATCTTGTACTTCCTGGATTTCTCTTTTGTGTTGCGTATTAATTTGATTCTGATTTTGTTTGAATTTCTTAATTTGTTCATCCTCTTCTGTGTTATGATGGCTAGAGGTCTTGTGTCAATCAGATCATCATCTACCTTTGTAGATAAGTTAGTGAACTGATCCGAAAGTTCGGCTACTTTCTCCGATAGCGTACTTCTTTCCTCAGTGTGTTTTTTCTGAACCAAGTTTCAGAGTATCTACTGTGTCCTTCAAGTTTTCCTGAGTTTTTGCAAGTTGCGTAACCGAATCGGTAGATGCAACTGAGTCAATTTTAGCTTGCAAGGTGTCGTGATTTTCATGAACAATGGTTTGCAGTTCTTTTATGGCTGCTTCGTGATTCTGTAATGCATTTTCATGCCGCGAAAAAAAGGTTGAAAATGCTCACAAATTTGTGTTTTTACTTCATTACAGACTTTTTGACATTGTGATTCAATGTTATGTAACTCAGTAGTTAAATCTTCACGTGTTTGTTCAAGTGTGGTGTCTAACTTTGAAGCTTTTGCTGTGTTTGTCTCTGATTTTGTTCCATTTGTTGCATTAGCTGTAATAACAATGCATTAGTGTCTGGAATCTGTTCCTCTACGCTTTTCGGCAGTGCATTTGCACCGGCAACATTCACATTTTGACAAGCAGAAAATGTGTCTTGACTTATTTGAGAAAACGGTGAGGACGCAAAACCTGAATCTACAGTATTTGCAAAATTGTGTCCTGTCATTTCGGATTCCTGAGGCGAGCAGTTGCCGAGCGATCGATCGATAATGCTTCCCTGTTCACTAATTGTTTCACTGCCTACGCCATTGTTTGCCGCCCGCTCCATTTCCCTATGCACAATTACCAAATTACTAGTTTGAACATTAGTTAATTCATTACACGGTGGTGCTAACACACTGCTTTCGTCTTCACTGTCATTTCTCAGTTTACTTTGGAGCCTAGTATTACGTTTTTCACACTCCATAATTGTCACAATATTTCACACGATAACACAGAAAAGCACAATTTGAAGAGCAAAATAAGATAACATAGCAATGGAAATAATGTCTACTTAATTGCAAGCGCAGCTGGAAATACTTGGTGCAAATCTACATGCATGTCACAACAGTTTTACTGTACAACAATGAAAAACTACAATTACAAAGGAAATTCTCTCTATGATTACGCGCTAGCAATAAACAAAGGCTACACTACTTACACAAATTACAAGAAAAAAAATCTGAAGATTCCAGTGAGGTATCCTCGGCTAAGGGTCGACGTATGAAAGGTCCCCTTTGAACAATTATACACGTGACTGGGCTTAAACTGACACACAGTGTTTTTAGCACAACGCAATCTGACTTTCAATAATCCCTACAAAAGAATGGCCCTGACTAACATTAACCTAAACCTTTCACAAATCACTTACCTCACAAAAATCTTCGTTACTCGAACTACTGCAATATAGCGAGCGCCACTACTGCCAGCTAAGTAAAAGATTCTAACTACTGAAGGCACTAACTACTGATAGGCATAGTTAGCAAATGATAGAGAACAAATGATGTATTTACCTTAATAGTCATAATATATATAGCAGTTCATGACATCCAGTGTTACAAATTTCGAAATTCCGCCATCTCTCTCCCCACATCCACCACTGCTGGCGGCTCACCTCCAACTGCCGAACGCTATGCGCTGTTAACATCCAGCTGCCCAACACTGCAATGGCAGACAACAATGCAAACTAGCCACAGACTGCACACAGCACAGCCAGTGATTTTCATACAGAGCGCTACATGGCGTTACCAATAAGAAAACCTAAACAGCCTATTTACACATTTCTGCACGATACCAGAGCTAAACACGACTTCCTGAGTGCATCATAAGAGAAGTGTAGCGCAACCACAGTACGGACTCGAGCGCTACAATTCTTTGTCTGAAATGGCAAGTTCCAATACTGAACTACTACAGGCGTATCGCCAAACTTTATATAACACACGTTTATTACAATTCTTTCACTTATCATATTCGCTATCACAGTAACATTGCACTTTAATACAACACAATATATCAGTAAACGGTTCATAGACCAAGCACTAGTAAATTCTCCCACACTGATTCCAAGATTTTATATTCCAATATTTCTAGGCAACATATTCACAAATTTATTACGTGCATACCATTACGTGCATACCTCTAAATACCTTCTTTCTATTAATTTCTATATTTACAATCAGTTCTTAAACTCCTCCAGCGAACTTGGCCTGCTTATCAAATCCTCCTCCAGAAAAGTGTAAAGTTTACTCAGTACAGAACAACACAGTCTATCATGGGTTAAAATTCAACCCTCGTATAAAGTGTCATCTAAACATAAGAAAAATACGAAAAAAGACAGAGTCGTAATAAAACAACAGCTCAAAGCTGAGCAGAAGTTATACGATGGAATGAAATCAAAGCACAGTACTCATTCAAAGCTTTCTTAATCTATTTTCCTGATATGCATAAAGCTTTGACAGGAGTGGTGCTGATAATATTATTCACACATACCAATAGTGGGCTTAATCCATCTCTTTCTTTGACTTATTTATTTATTTATTTTTTATTTATTGATTTATTTAACCTGGCAAGATTAGGGCCATCAGGCCCTCTCTTACATCTAACCAGGCATTCTACTTATTTTACATTCATACGTTTTAGTAGGCATGTTAAACTACATCTAGTACAAAAAGTGAAATAAACAATTAGAAAGGTACACCTGGAAAAATACATACATATAGAGTTTATATTCGTAGATCATAAGTACTGTTATAATTAGACATTACTGAAGAGACAAATTTCAGATAGGAGTGCTGGCAGCAGGGAGTATGAGGGAGACTCATGGTGAAGGGAGGAGAAGAATAGACATGATGAAACATAATTAAGGAAATATAAAGGAAAAGAAGATTGCCTGGCTAATAGAGATAGATGAAGAGGAAGGCATCTCAGGGGCAAGATAGGAGACGCTAGTTTTGCTGTTTGACAGATGAGAGGATTGGCCTGGTACATTAATTTTGTGGAGAACTTTATGAGGATGATAGTAGGAAATGCTTCAACTTCTTCTTAAAAGCAGCAGGAAATTGAATTTTGCGCAAGGTAAGGGGCAGTTTGTTCCAGAGGCGGACAGCGGCAACTGAGTAGGAGTTTGCAAAAGTTTTTGTTTTGTGAGTGGGCACAGTTAGGATCCAAATAAGAGTGACCTCGTGTTTCGATTATGATGGCATGACAGGTTTTTAATCTCTGAAGCAAGGTACTGGGGTGCTTGCGCGACGAGGAGTCTGTGAAGTAGACATAGAGTGTGGTAGTCACGCAATTTGTCCGGCCGCAGCCACTTTAGCTCGGAGTATGAAGCACTAACATGATCATATCGGCGAATGTTGCAGGTGTAACGCACACAGGCATTCATGGTTAGCTCTAGCCGTCATTTGTTTTCACTACTCGTGCCTTGTTGAATCACATCACAATAGTGGAGGTTCGGTAGAACGAGTGCTTGCACGAGCTGGCGTTTCAAGTCCTGTGGAAATATGTTCCGAAACTTTTTGAGAGCATTGAGACAAGCAGACGTCTTTTGGCACACTGCGACTGTATTCTCCGCCCAGTTGAGATGCTCATCCAAAGTTACACCCAAGTTCTTCACTGTTTTCTGATACGGTATTGGAGTACCGTCGAGCAGAATAGGAGGTAGCCGTTCGCGGAAATCTGAACTTATTAATTTCTGATGGGCTATTAAGATTACTTGCGTCTTTTTTGCATTTAGTTTAAGCCCCAGGCTTTTCGCCCATGTCACTACTGAAGACAGATCATCATTCATCTGAGCGATTGCAGTGTTTACGTCTTCAGGTCTGACGCTTAGGTAGAGCTGGAGGTCGTCGGCATGGAAATGATATTTACAGGAGGACAGAACCGACGAAATATCGTTGACATATAAAGAAAACAAAAGTGGTCCTAAGACTGATCCTTGTGGCACTCCCGAGGAAACATGTTTCCAGGAAGATTTTTCATTTACGGAGACAACACATTGCTGTCTGTCTTTTAAGCAGCTTTCAAACCATCTCATTGCACTATCAGAGAAATTAAGCTGTTGCATTTTTCTGAGCAATATGTCAAAGTTAACAGTGTCAAAAGCTATGCTGAAGTCCAGTAGCGTCAATATTGTTGCCTTTCGATTGTCGATGGCACATTTCAGGTCATCTGTTACTTTAATTAGAGCAGTGTTTGTGCTGTGATGTTTACGGAAACCGGATTGAAATTTGTCATATAGGCTGAATTCATGCAAGTGTTCAGTGATTTGGTCATGAACAATATATTCGAGTGCTTTGGAAACAGCAGGCAGTATGCTAATTGATCGGTAATCACTAGGCAGTTGCGGGTTTTCGATCTTAGGGATGGGTCGAATTATACTTCTTTTCCATGCAGTGGGGTATATTCCGTTCACGAGGGAAAAATTAAATATGTCAGTTAATACGGGTACTAAGATATCGGCAACATTCTTAATCATGGTTATACCGATACTGTCGTTGCCTATTGCATCAGAAGAGATTCTCATTATTGCTTTTCTTGCCGTATTTGTTGTTACATGTTTTAGATGGAAGCTATCGTTGTTGGTTATCCTGTTTGGGGATTCTTGTGGACGGTAATTATCAGCCGTGCTGGTATTCAGAGGTGCAGAGAAGAATTAATTTAATTCGTTAGCTGACACATGAAAAGTAGTTTCCGATTTTGCCTTTCCGACCCCCAAGCTGCGGAGATTCTTCCATAGAGTCGTGGGCGTCAGATCGCTGCATACAAGGGAGCGAGCGTGCCTGATTTTAGCATTGCGAATGCATTGTTTCACTCTGTTCCGTAGCTTTCTGTATTCTTCGAAACGCTTGGGTTTCGGATCTGCCTTGAAACGCCTGTGAGCAGCATCCCTATTAGTCATCATTTGACATAATTCAGCTGTCAGCCATGGAGCAGGAGATTTTCTTACACGGATTGTGCGCACAGGCGCATGTTTGTCATAGAGGGCAGTGAGTTTATCCCCAAGTTCATAAATTTTGCCGTTGATTGTAGGTTCTCTGATTATTTGATGCCATGAGATTTCTGAGCAATCGGCTGTTAGAGCGTCAAGGTCAATACGTTTCATGTTCCTACAAGTTATGTAACGCGATTTGATCCTTGGGGGCTGCACAGAGTAGGCCAGGAATATTACATCATGTGCTGAGAGGCCAGGGGCCGATGTTTGACCAACATCTCTTACTTTGTCAGTCTGTTTCGTTGCGACTACGTCTATAAGAGTATGACTGTGCGCCGTATGGTGTGTAGGTTGTAATGGAAGAGTGTTCATGCTATTGCAACCAAACAATCTTCTTAGGTTTATTGCGGAGGGAGTGTCTCTTAGCAGGTCTATGTTCAAGTCACCCATTACGATGACATGTTCATATTGACACTGGAGTGAATGTAATTCCGACTGGAAGGAACTCATTGAGTTTATTTTTGGCGGCTTGTACACGACGCCAGTCAAGAATTTCCGACTTTGTATATTTATTTCAATGAACATGAATTCAGGCTCTTTTTCTTCAGCAGGATTTGACGTACATAAGACTTTCGCTTTGAGATCTGTTCGTATATACGCGCCGACCCCGCCACCTCGTTTTTTTGATCTGTCTGCCCTAAGAAACGTGTACCCTGGGAGATGAATAAATGCAGAGGATATGTGTGGTTTCAACCACGTTTCGGATCAGAGGATTACGTGGTAGTTTAGTTGGTTGAAGAGGAGGCTAAGTTCTTCGTAATGTGCAAGTAAAGACTGGATGTTGCAGTGAGCTGCTAAAAGCTCTGATGCGTTGCGCTGAGCAGCCTGGAGTAGGGTGGCAGACTGGTTTGTCCCTTTGTTAGGCACTACCTGCCGCGAGGGGCACTGGCCGGTGCTTCCGCCAAGTGACATAACACAGGGGTGTCCGAGATTTTGCGCGCCCTGTTTGTGACTCTGCGAGTGCCGAAAGAAAGGCGACTGCAAGAGATTTCCTGAGGTTGCGGGAGTATAGAAAATGGATTAGTGGTATTCGGTGCAAGGAGAATATGACCAAAATAGTGACGGCTGTGCGTCACTGTGTATCCTATGTCGTAAGAGGAGAAATGTAATTAGCGTATTTGAAACAGGTTAGGGTGGAAATAAAGGAAAGGGGAGTGACTTAAGATGCCGATGCTGCCAGCAGAGAGAAGTAAGCTTAATAATTAATAGATTATCGTAGGAAGCTAGAATTAAATTGAAATTTACTAAAGTGATACTGGTAGTGATTATCGTAGGATGCTACAATTGGATTGAAATTTGCTAAAGTGATACTGATGGTGATTTTTGTTATGAACAATTTAAACCGAAGAGATGGGTGATTAATGAACTAAAGGAGAGACTAATAATTGCAATAGTACTATTACAGAATGGAAGAGAGTAAACTGAGAAAATGAAAAAAGTATTAGCAGTAACTAAAATTAAGTAATGGTTAGAGCTACAGACACAAAAAAATAGTGAGAAGTTAATACAGCTACAAAAACAATTAGTTGAAGGTACAAATATGGGTATAATTGAAAAGTTAATACAGCTACAAGACTATATCTGAGTATAGGGATGTTACTTAGGCTAGAAGTAGCTATCATACATGTGGTTATTGTACTCTTACTTCTACTGTTTACATAGTTATAGACAAATCAGTAAATATTTTCATAATCTACACATCTTTAATAGGTACAAAGTGATTCGCTTTTAGTTTCAAGTTAGCATACTTGGATAGGTTTAACTAAATAAATATCTATTGCTTCAGGTCTCTTTTTGCCTCGGAAATACTTAATGATTACTTTCATCCTTCTGGAGCAAAATGTCTGTAATGTTATGACTTAACTGTTTACAAACTACACTACTGGCCATTAAAATTGCTACACCAAGAAGAAATGCAGATGATAAACGGGTATTCATTGGACAAATATATTATACTTAAACTGACATGTGATTACATTTTCACGCAATTTGGGTGCATAGATCCTGAGACATCAGTACCCAGAACAACCACCTCTGGCCATAATAACGGCCTTCATATGCCTGGACATTGAGTCAAAGAGAGCTTGGATGGCGTGTACAGGCAGCTTCAACACGATACCACAGTTCATCAAGAGTAGTGACTGGCGTATTGTGACGAGCCAGTTGCTCGGCCACCATTGAGCAGACGTTTTCAATTGGTGAGAGATCTGGAGAATGTGCTGGCCAGGGCAGCAGTCGGACATTTTCTGTATCCAGAAAGGCCCGTACAGGCCCTGCAACATGCGGTCGTGCATTATCCTGCTGAAATGTAGGGTTTCGCAGGGATCGAATGAAGGGTAGAGCCACAGGTCGTAACACATCTGAAATGTAACGTCCACTGTTCAAAGTGTCGTCAAGGCGAACAAGAGGTGACCGAGACGTGTAACCAATGGCATCCCATACCATCACGCTGGGTGATACTCCAGTATGGCGATGACGAATACATGCTTCCAACCGCGATGTCGCCAAACACGGATGCGACCATCACGATGCTGGAAACAGAACCTGGATTCATCCGAAAAAAATGACGTTTTGCCATTCGTGCACCCAGGTTCGTCATTGAGTACACGATCGGAGGCGCTCCTGTCTGTGATGCAGCGTCAAGGGTAACCACAGCCATGGTCTCCGAGCTGATAGTCCATGCTGCTCCAAACGTCGTCGAACTGCTCGTGCAGAGGGTTGTTGTCTTGCAAACGTCCCCATCTGTTGACTCAGGGATCGAGACGTGGCTGCACGACCCGTTACAGCCATGCGGATAAGATTCCTGTCATCTCGACTGCTAGTGATCCGAGGCCGCTGAGATCCAGCACAGCGTTCCGTATTACCCTCCTGAACCCACCAATTCCATATTCTTCTAACAGTCATTGGATCTCGATCAACGCGAGCAGCAATGTCGCGATACGATGAACCGCAATCGCGATAGGCTACAATCCGACCTTTATCAAAGTCGGAAACGTTATGGTACGCATTTCTCCTCCTTACACGAGGCATCAGAACAACGCTTCACCAGGCAACGCCGGTCAACTGCTGTTTGTGTATGAGAAATCGGTTGGAAACTTTCCTCGTGTCAGCACGTTGTAAGTGTCACCACCGGCGCCAACCTTGTGTGAATGCTCTGAGAAGCTAATCATTTGCATATCACAGCATCCTCTTCCTGTCGGTTAAATTTCGCGTCTGTAGCACGTCATTTCGTGGTGTAGCAATTTTAATGGCCAGTAGTGTATCTGAAACGTCCCCTTTTGAAGAATTATATACGAGACTGTGCTTATCCTGACACACAATATTTTTAGCGCAACGCAATCTGACTTTCAAAAAATCCCTACAAAAAAATGGCCCTGACTAACATTAACCTATACCTTTCACAAATCACTTACTTCACAAAAATCTTCGTTACTCAAGCTACTGCAATACAGCGAACGCCACTACTGCCAGCTAAATAAAAGATTCAAACTACGGACGGCACTAACTACTGATAGGCATAGTTAGCAAATGAAAGATTTTAGTAGAGAACAAACAATGTATTTACCTTAATAGTGTTGAAAGATCATAATATACATAGCAGTTCCTAATATCCAGTATTACAAATTTCAAAACTCCCCCATCTCTCTCCCCACATCCACCACTGCTGGCGGCTCACCTCCAACTGCGCAACGCTACGCACTGTTAACATCCAGCTGCCCAATACTGCAATAGCCACAGACTGCACACAGCACAGCCAGTGAATTTCATACAGAGCGCTACGTGGCGTTACCAATATAAAAACCTAAACAGCCTACTTACATAGCCCCCATGCTCCCCACAAAAAATTTTACAAACTGGTTTGGGCAGTGGCCAATACAGATTTGAAAAAATTTTTCATAATTACAATAACAAAGAAATCAAATGCACACACTTATTGATACAATGTTGGTCAAAAGCTAAAATTTTCTCACTGTCCATAAAGACAGTCCTGGTCATCCATCAAAGTAAAATTGCAGTGGTTTTTTTTCTCAAAGTCTGAGGAGTAAAAGAAAATGCACACGGAAGTAGTGGATTTCCATGCAGTCTTGAATAAGTAGTGTTGTCCTTCCAACGGAAAGACAGTCCTGACTCTTGACATGCAGACAGGTAATGGGCCACAACAGAGCAAACGCATAGCAGAGTTAGTCGAAGTTTTGAAGAATATTGGTAGGTAGGTCATCACAGAGCAGACCCACTGTAGTCCTGGTAGAGAGTATGGTATTGGTATGCCACCAGAGGTGCAGACCCACTGTAGTCCTTGTAGAAATAATGGTATTGGTGAGTCATCAATGGTGTAGACCCACTGTTGTCCTTGTAGAGATGGCTGGCAGCCATCCGTTGCGACTGGGCAGGTGCAGAATCACCATAGAAGAGTCTTGTGGACAATATAGCAAGTCCATGAACCACCACTTGTGTACTCACAAAACTTTTTGGAATGTCCTTAGAACCAGCAATGCTGTTATCTAGTCCCTTACTGAATTATCAACACACGTGCAAACACTAACAGTCCCTACTTCTCACATATTGTCCATATACTATGACCAACAGAAACGTGTGCAGTGAAATGTAACTTACAAGATACTTAATTTGATGAACTGGTGTCAATTACAATTTTATAACATGAGAATACAATAACGAAGGTGCAAAATACATCATTAAAGAACATAACAATACAAATAACATTTGTAGTGATAGTGGCTTTACAAAAGAATAGAAATAAACGTATACATCAGTGTTACAGGAATTATGACATAAGTAAATAACTTTTGAAACATCAACTTCACACATGAACATTAAAACAAAACAGAATAATTATTGTCTAAACATCTTTACAAAGTAAGTAACATATTATCAGAAAAATTCCACAACGTAACTCTCATCAGATAAACACATAAAGACAGGAAGAACGCAAATACCCAAGGGTACACAAACACACAGTGGGATAACACAAGGAAAGGACAGGGTTTGTTTTAATGCAGTATTTTGCAAACAAAACTTCCTTTACTTCTCGGAGATCTCCCTTCATTCTTCATTATTTCCAAACAGTCCTGTCTATACCTGCTTTCTGTACTTTTTTCATATAACTTCTCAATGCATTTCTTCCAATTCCTTGCAACTCATTCTCTTATATTGTCTACCCCCTCTTAAGATAACTTAAATCTACTGAGCTCAGATGTATAAACTAAGGGACGAGGCAATGCAGCAACACAAAACAATTAGTACAAACAGCAATGACAAAAAAATGCAAATTGGCAAAGCAAGCAGCTGTATATCTAAATTAGCAAAGCAAATGCAATATTACAACTAATATAAGGCAATGTGCAGCAAACAAGAACAATAATTCAGTAGTAAAACTGGCTTAACAGAGTAATACAAAGTGAAATTTAGTAGCACTATGCCTGGAAAACAGCAGCAGCAAATGCAATAACTAATATCTAAACATGACAAAGCTCAAGCAGAAAATATAGTACACTAAAGACAACAATGCAGATAAGGAAAATGTCTATTCACATTTTAATGTCTATGTCATTAAAGTGGTGCACCACAACTTATTCTACCATAAAAATTTCCGAGTACTTGAAAAGAAAATTATGTATGCAGTTACTGTTACTACTCCCTTCTTATTGTTCTTTCCTTTCCAAGTGCTCCTTTTTTTAGGAATGTATATCATTAAATTATTATCTAACAGATCTGTTGACAGAAAGTGTTCACATTAGCAAATGCATTTAATTTTATTTTATAAAACCAATGATGCAACACACCTTGAAAACAGATATCAAATAAAATAAGCAACTATGTACAAAGTAAAGCATAAAAATATCATTCAGTAGTCATGAGGCATTTCATAAGTTAGTAGAAATTCTCTAAATTCTCATAGAAAGACACTTGTCCTAATCAGGTGTGCAGATGTACGAATATTTCCCATCAATTCATAAACATTTCAGTAAGTAGCACAAAGTATGAGTAATCATATGTTTCCAAGTAATGAGCGTGTCGTGTTTGCATGCTTTCTGCAAAGGAATGTCAATAGTGAGGTTAATGGCCTCTTTAGTCTCCAGCTAATGGCTGTTTCTCCAGGCAGCTGGCACAGCTGGCCGCTCACGACGCATTACATCAAGGCCACTTGGCTTTCTTAGCGAAATATTTACGACAGCAGTTTGCACTACAATGACAGTCTCATATAAAAATTTCACAGGTCGAGAATTTGCGTTACAAATGTGTAGAAACAAAATCCTATAAATATAACAGTGTCCAAAATATTTTCGTTGGCATTGTGATACATTCACGCATTTACACACATTTCATAATTCTTAAAGTACGATTCTTGGTTTCCAACATCCTTTTTTTCACAAATCAGAGTTCCTAGCCACTACTCATTATTCCTAACCTTATTACACATGTACATATTCATCAACACGTCTTCCATATTTCATCATAATAAATACATAGCATAATCAGATTCCTTATATAGTATCAGCTTATTGATCATAAACATACCTCAACACCATAATACACATTGTCATCGTAATAATAACACCATAAAAACTCAGCCAAATCTCAAAAACGTCGTAGCTTTCTCCAATAATTTCAAAACCTAAAAAAATTCTCTGCTCACTTCAATAGTGTCATCTACCTCAATCGTACTTTAGAAATCGTGATCCCATACCAAATACATCATTCAAAGCTCTCATAGTATCACAATGGTTCCGAAAAAAATATGAATAGTTCACAAAGTACGGACAAAATACAATTTCATAAGTGTGAAGCTATCCAACTGTGTAACTACGTAAACATGTGTCGCTGATGTAGTAAAAATAAAAGTTTGTCTGTCTCAGTTAAATGATCAGATAGCTGTATAAATTATGTGTTAGAGAAATATGGTACCGATGTGTAAAGTTGTATAAGAAAATACCATATTAGCTAGGGCTCCTTGTGCTTGCCAGACACATGATACACAAAGTAAGTGTGTACCCCCCTGAGCATTAATGTAATTATACCCTCAGGTGTTACAGATTACAGCAATGGAATGAAATGTATCACGGAAAACTTTGTTTGTAATTCAAAAATCTGTAAAAGTAAATGTTTTATGTACAAAATTAATCACTCAAATACGTGTACTGTAGCGCTAAACTGTGCATCTTGTTGTAAGATAATCTCTGTGGAAGTATCGTAGTTATCGTCCTCCGAAAGCTAAGTTCTGCAGAAGTCAATGTACTTACCTCACGATAAACAAAAGTGAAATGCTTTGCGTATAGATATCTTAGTTATGATGCTTATTTCCGTATGGAAGAAAGTACTGTGCTGTAACGTATTGTTGTACTACGGAAAAGGCTGTCTCATTGTAGCTATACCACAAAAGTTACTACTAAAACATGTTTTACTTTCCAGAATAATTCAGAAAAGCTGTGCAGATATAAAACAGATACAGCGCAAAAGCAATAATATAAATTGTGTCACTCATTAGTAGCGACGTGATATAATCGTGTAGCTGTCACATAAACTAACCACTATGTCATCTGGTATCTCACTGAAAGTACTTTAAATCCAGAATGTGTTTTCAAGTAAAGCAAAATGTTGCATTAAAATCTCATTAGCAGTACCAGTATATTTTATAAGTATGTAAGCCTTATAGTCGTTACGTAATCGTGCAACTAACAAGCAAGAACTTACACACACAATAACACTGTGTCGTCTGTTCACAATAACAATGCATTCGTAATTTCTGTTTAAATAAGTTCTCTTGGTTCTTGATTGGATATTTAACTTCAAACATTGTTGCATGTTAACAGATTCTAAGTCTGACAAAGCATACTAGTAATGTAAAGTGAAAAATTTTATAGCAAAGACTAAGTTAAAAAACAGATTATCTTTAAATAAACGGTTTTACATGTGAAGTGTGGTGCTATCCTTTACTCTTCATAGTACTCACAGTTTGATTTGAATGCAATTATCATGTTGTATACGTCGGTAAGGAATGCTTAAATTTTTCTCAAGGTTAGCGTCTGTGTTATTTTTCCCTGAGCCAGCCGGCGCAGGTGGTTGCCTGCGGTGCGAGTCATTGTCTATTTCTTTGTTGGCGCGCGCCGTTATTGGGATTAGGAGACCGAACTTCTACAAATTCACCTTGACGAGAAGGCCCTGCCCTGTTTGAAGCTCGCCAGTTTTGATGGAATTCAGGTCTGTCGTTTTGTCGGTAGTTAACATAGTTTCTTGTTTGTCGGTCATGTGGTGGAAAATTTTTCCCTGAATCGTAACTACACGCCGAACTGTTGCGTCTGAAAGTATTCTGTCTCCCTGGATAATAATAGTTCTGGTTACCATATTGCCTGTTTCTATGATTGTCTCTGTCATATTCATTACCACGGAGAGGTGATCTTTCCCTGTAATTATTACTACTCTGCCAACGGTTGTCATACGGGTGGTGTCTGTTTTGGTCACGATTTGTGTTGTGAGAATAGCCTTGTCGTGTCCAGTTATTATTTCTTTCATCGCGGAATTGCGATGGATGTGACCTGTAATTGTTGTGTTCCTCTTTTCGCGTTCCGCGAATGTCAGTGTCAATTTCTAATTCTTGTAAGAGTCCTTGAAAAGCTACAATGTCGTCTTTGCAACGTCCTGCCAAAATAATGTGTCGTAAATGTTCAGGTAAATGGATTAAGCAAATGCGGATGAGTTCTGAGGGGCTGTATGGGTTTAACAGGTACTGATTCTCGTGCAACATGTCTTCAAAATATTTCACAAGACTGGTGAATTCAGATTGTTCGAAATGTTTCCTCATTATGATACTATGTTTTACTCGGTCTTGTGTAGCTTGAGACCAATATGCTGAGACGAAGGCATGATAAAATTCTCCTTCACTGTGACAGTCATGAATGACCGATCGCATTCTTACAGCTGGTTCATTCTCTAAGTAGCCACACATAAATTCTAATCTGTGTTCTAATGACCAGTTGGGAGGAAAACAATGAGAGAATTGATGAAGCCACTCTTGTGGATGAATGTCGTTGCCAGAATTCTTAAATGTTTTGAATTTACGTGTAGTAATGAACAGCTTATAGTCAAAATCATCGTGTCGGCGAGTCGCATATCGGTCATTGTTAGGTCGTGTCGACGGTTCCATCTCAAAATTCGGTGCACATTGCCAATTTCTTTCATAACTTCCGAAATGCCCTGTGTTATTATTTTGCGTCTTTTCCGTATTTTTAAGTTCTTCTTCCCGTGTTGGAGCGCGAGTGTCCTCTGAAATTCGTAATTTTTGTATTACTTGTGCCAACTGATCTTGTACTTCCCGGATTCCTCTTTTGTACTGTATATTGATTTGATTTTGATTGAATTTCCTAATTTGTTCGCACTCTGCTGTGTCCTTAAAGACTACCGGTTTTGTGTCATTCAGATTATCATCTACCTTCGTAGATAAATTAGTGAACTGATCCGAAAGTCCGGCTACTTTCTCCCATAGTGTACTTATTTCCTCAGTGTGTTTTTCTGAACCAAGTTTCAGAGTATCTACTGTGTCCTTTAAGTTTTCCTGAGTTTTTGCAATTTGTGTAACCGAATCTGTAGATGCAACTGAGTCAAATATAGCTTGCAAGGTCTCATGATTTTCATGAACAATAGTTTGCAGTTCTTTTATGGCTGCTTCGTAATTCTGTAATGCGTTTTCATGCCGCGAAAAAATAGGTTGAAAATGCTCACAAATTTGAGTTTTTACGTCATTACAGACTTTTTGACATTTCGATTCAATGTTATGTAACTCAGTAGTTAAATCTTCACGTGTTTGTTCAAGAGTTTGTTCCAACGAGTCTAACTTTTGAAGCTGTTGCTGTGTTTGTCTCTGATTTTGTTCCATCGTGTCTAACTTTTGAAGCTTTTGCTGTGTTTGTCTCTGATTTTGTTCCATTGTTTCCAACTTTTGTAGATTTTGTTCCATTGTGTCTAACTTTTGAAGCTTTTGTCCCATTTGTTGCATTAATTGTAATAACAATGCACTGGTGTCTGAAACATGTTCCTCAGTGCTTTTCGGCAGTGAATTTGCACCGGCAACATTCACATTTTGACAAGTGGAAAATGTGTCTTGACTCATTTGAGAAAACGGTGAGAACCCAAAACCTGAGTCTACAGTATTTGCAATATTGTGTTCTGTCATTCCCGATTCCTGAGGCGAGCTGTTGCCGACCGATGGATCGATAACGCTTTCCTGTTCACTACCTGTTACACTGTCTACACCATTATTTGACGCCTGCTCCATTTCCCTATGCACAGTTACCAAATTACTACTTTGAATGTCTGTTACTTCATTACACAGTGGTGCTGATAAGCTACGCTCGCCGTCACTATTATTTTTCAGTTTACTTTGGAGCCTAGTGTTACGTTTTTCACATGCTATTATTGTCACAATATTTCACACGATAACACAGAAAAGCACAATTTGAAGCGCAAAAATAAGAGAACACATTAACATAACACTGAAAGTAATATCTAGTTAATTGCAGCTGCGAAATACTTGGTGCAAATCTACATGCATGCCACAACTATTTTACTGTACAACAATGAAAGACTGCAACTACAAAGGAGATTTTCTCTACAATTACGCACTAGCAATAAATAAAAGCTACAGTAATTACACAAACTACAAGAAAAAATCAGAAGATTCCAGTGAGATATCCTGGCAGGGTCACCATATGAAACGTCCCCTTTTGAAGAATTATATATGAGATTGTGCTTATCCTGACACACAATATTTTTAGCGCAACGCAATCTGACTTTCAAACAATCCCTACAAAAGAATGGCCCTGACTAACATTAACCTATACCTTTCACAAATCACTTACCTCACAAAAATCTTCGTTACTCAAGCTACTGCAATACAGCGAACGCCACTACTGCCAGCTAAATAAAAGATTCAAACTACGGATGGCACTAACTACTGATAGGCATAGTTAGCAAATGAAAGAGTTTAGTAGAGAACAAACAATGTATTTACCTTAATAGTGTTGAAAGATCATAATATACATAGCAGTTCCTAATATCCAGTATTACAAATTTCAAAACTCCGCCATCTCTCTCCCCCCATCCACCACTGCTGGCGGCTCACCTCCAACTGCGCAACGCTACGCACTGTTAACATCCAGCTGCCCAACACTGCAATAGCCAACAACAATGCAAACCAGCCACAGACTGCACACAGCACAGGCAGTGAATTTCATACAGAGCGCTATGTGGCGTTACCAATATAAAAACCTAAACAGCCTACTTACATATCTTCAAAGTCATATCCAGACATGGTTTCACAGCCGCGCGGGTTAGCTGAGCGGTCGCCAGCCCGGTTAGCCGGATGCGGTCTAACGCAGTTTTCTGAGTGGGAAGGCGTGCCGGTCCCCGACACGAATCCTCCCGGCGATTTAGTGTCGACGTCCGGTGTGTCGGCCAGTCTGGGATTGGTTTTTCAGGCGGTTTTCCATCTGCCTCGGCGAATGCGGGCTGGTTCCCCTTATTCAGCCTCAGTTACACTATGTCGGCCATTGTAGTATGTTACCCGGCACAGTAGCTCAGTGTGCTCGGTCAGAGGGTTAGCTAACCTCTGTAATAAAAAACTGAGTGCACGGATCAACAAAGAACCCGAACAGGTCCTATCGGATGTCCGCCCTGAAAAAATTCAACGACAATATAGAACAAAAGGCGTCTTGTCACGGTCTGCATGGCCCCCCCTCGTCGGAGGTTCGAGTCCTCCCTCGGGCGTGGGTGTGTGTGTTGTCCTTAGCGTAAGTCAGTTTAAGTTAGATTAAGTAGTGCGTAAGCTTAGGGACCGATGACCTTAGCAGTATGGTCCCATAAGATTTTACCACAAATTTCCAATTTTTTTTCCATGATTTCACAAAAAAAAAATTAAGACTCATTACTCATGAAAATATTTATTTCAATTTTAGAAGGATGGGATATAACTCACTGGATGAGACATTCGTACAATCCTGCAAGGTCCAGTATTCGTATAGTATTGATAAACAGCAAACACAGATTCAGAAAATATCGTTCTTGTGGAAAACAACTAGCTCTTTATTCTCACGGGTAATGAATGCTGTCGACAGGGGATGTCAAATTGATTCCATATTTTTAGATCTCCACGGCTTTTGACACTGTTCCTCACAAAGGACATCTAATCAAATTGTGTGCCTATAGAGTATCGTCTCTGTTGTGCAACTAGATTCATGATTTCCTGACAGAAAGGCCACAGTTCGTATAAACTGACGGAAACTCACCGAGGAAAACATAAGTAATATGTGGCGTTCCGCAAGGAAATGTTTTATTCCGTCTGTTGTTCCTGATCTACGCGAGCGATTTAGGAGACAACCTGAGCTGTTCATTTAGCCAGTTTGCAGATGATCCTGTCATTTACTGTCTTGCAAAGTCGTCAAATGATCAAAACTAACTGCAAATGATTTAGACAAGAGATCTGCATGGTGCAAAAAGTGGCAACTGACTAAGTAATGAAAATTGTGCAAACATCCGCCTGAATACTAAAAGATATCCGCAAAATTTTGGTTACACGGTAGATCATGCAAATTTGAAGGCTGTCAGTTCAGTTAAATACTTAGGAATTACAATAGCTCAGCTGGCCGGTGTGGCCGTGCGGTTCTAGGCGCTTCGGTCTGGAACCGCGTGACCGCTACGGTCGCAGGTTCGAATCCTGCCTCGGGCATGGGTGGGTGTGATGTCCTTAGGTTAGTTAGGTTTAAGTAGTTTTAAGTTCTATGGAACTGATGACCACAGATGTTAAGTCCCGTAGTGATCAAAACCATTTTTTTACAATAACTCAAACTGGAAAATCAGGTAGATAATGTTGTCAGGAAAGCAAACCAAACATTGCGATTTATTGGCGGAACACTTAGAAAATGCAACAGCTCTACTAAAGAGACTGCTTACACTAGCTTCTCCGACCTCTTCTAGAGTACTGCTGTGCGGTGTTGGATCCACCTCTGTTAGAATTACCGGAGAACTTCGAAAATCACAAAGAAGGGCAGCTCGTTTTGTATTATCACAAAACATGGGAGAGTGCCAAGGATATGATACGCAAACTGGGGTGCCAATCAGTAAAACAAAGGCGTTTTTCGTTGCGGCAGGATCTTCTCATGAAACTTAAATCACTTCCTTTCTACTCAGTGTGTGAAAATATGTTGTTGGCGCCCATCTACCTAGGGAGAAATGATAATCATAATAAAATGACAGAAATCAAGACCCGCGCGGTAGAGAAATAGCTTGACGGTGGTTCGATAAATCCTCTGCCACGAACTTAATTATGAATTACAGAGTAATCATATAGATGTAGATGTGGATGTATAAATTTATTGGATACACGAATCTAATTACATGTTCATCTGATTCGTAGTCTGTATCTGAATGATGTGTGCGGAAAGTGATATTCAAGTCATTTTTCGTTATATTTTAAGATCCGTTTGTAACCTCTCCAAAAATCATAGTTACTTTACGATTCGTGACATTCACTCTCACTGTCAAACCTGCGTGAATTTCAGAAGCAATGCTAGAGCAAAAGCATGTAGTGACTACTCTACGGACATGCGTGCACGGAAAATTTTTGTCGTGTTATAATTATGTGCAGGTACAAATAAATTTGCAAAGTAGGTGGTTGTGCAGATAAGACGGAAACTTGTGTGACTCGAAACCCATACCATTTATCATTTCAAGCTAGTGCTCTCCCAATCAAACTACCCACGAGTCCCGTCATACATTACCCAACCGACTGACTACCAAAGCTACATACAAGAAGTGATGGGCACCTGTATTTCGAAAGTTTCATCTATGCGAGAACATTTATGGGTTTGGGCACCGATTTGGAGCAAGTGGTAGAAATCTAACACGTCTCCTCCACCTCCAGGGCGTGTCCAGCTGCATTCATGTGCTCTCAGAATTCGGAGGCAATACAATATGACGACGATACACCAGCAAATAACAGCAGCAGAGAGAAAGAAACGGAATGTCTGTTTACAGACTAGTTTCTGTGAGAAAATCACTCGTGAACCTTGATTCATATGTACAAGATATTTCAAAAATAGAGGGCATGATTTCAGTATATATTCCTCATATGTAGACAATAAAATAGATCATTAGAATATGTGTCTAGAAATGCTTGATTTCTGAATTATAGCCTTCAAAAAGTGATATTCACTGGAAGATTTTTTTTCCACATGTAGTTTCCTTTACAGAAGATGTTCGATCTGTCCATCTCCTGCTTGAATATAGCTCTCACATCAACGTCTCATGGCCCTCGAACACGATCCCAAATTGCAGGAGTATTGCATATTTTCTCACCTCTTACCAAAATTCGGTTCTTAAGGGATTCCATGTCAGGCACTGGAGACGAGAACACCAATGATTTTAAATGGTCCCACAAGTAGAAATCGATAGGGTTCAAAAGAGGTGAGTATGGAAGCCAACCAACTGGGCCGTCTCTACCTATCCATCGATCAAGAAATATTCGATCCAAGTACTGACGAACTGTGCAACAATTATATAGTAGCGCCATCATGCAAGACGTGTACTTGACGAATACCAGCCCACATGTTGAGGAAGAACTGCGATTGGTGTGATGTGATGGAGCAATTGCATACAGGTTTTCATATGTCAACATGCTGATTGTGGAAGTTGGTAACGCAGTCTCGTGTGAAATGTGCTTCAACTGTGAGTGCTAACTAGGGGGCCGCACCTGCTCGTCATCGCCGATTCCTTCCAGATATATGGTATGTGCAGGGCTTGGTTAGAAACGAAAGTGACCGAAGTGGGAGCTCCATATGGCCATGCGATTAAAAGAAATAGCAGTTTTGACGTGGATCGGGTGAAGGATGAGCTGTTTGTGTTGGGGTTGTTTCCAGGAAATAGGAGTAATCCGCTGAATTATAGACCCATATCGCTAACGTCGATTTGCAGTAGGATTTTGGAACATATACCGTACTCGAACAGTATGAATTACATCGAAGAAAACGATTCATTGACAGACATCTAACACGAACAAATGTCGTTCTTGTGAAGTACGACTAGCTCTTTATTGTCACGACGTACTGGGTGCTATCAATAGGCAAGTCTAGTTGATACCATATTTTTAGGTTTCCAGAAGGCTTTCGACACTGTTCCTCATAAGAGACTTCTAATCAAACTGCGTGCTCTGGAGTATCGTCTCAGTTGTGCAGCTGGATTCGTGATTTCCTGACAGAAAGGCCACAGATCGTAGTAATAGACGGAAAGTCATCGAGTGAAACAGAAGTAATATCTGGCGTTCGCCAAAGAAGTGTTTTAGGCTCTCTGTTGTTGCTGATCTACATAAATGATTTACGAGACACTCTGAGTAGCCTTCTTAGGTTGTTTGCAGATGATGCTGTCATTTACCGTCTTATAAAAACATCAGATGACCAAAACAAATTGCAAAACCATTTAGACGAGGTATCTGTATGGTGCGAAAAGCCCGCCCGGTTAGCCGTGCGATCAAGCGCACAGCTTTCCGGACTGGGTAGGAGCGCCTGTTCCCGGCACGAATCCGCCCGGCGGACTTGTGTCGAGGTCCAGTGAGCTGGCCAATCTATGGACGGTTTTTAGGCGGTTTTCCATCTGCCTCGGCGAATGCGGGCTGGTTCCCCTTACTCTGCCTCAGCTACACTATGTCGGCGATTGCTGCGCAAACAAGTTCTCCACGTACGCGTACACCACCATTACTCTACCACGCAAACACAGGTGTTACACTCGTCTGGTGTGAGACGTTCCCTGGGGAGTCCACCGGAGGCCGAACCGCACAATAATCCTGAAAGAGTGCTCGATGGGGGGCGGCGGAGGGGTGAAGTTGTCTGCGGTAGTCGTCGTGGGGTTGTAGACCACTGCGGCTGCGGAGGGGCGGAGCCTCTCCGTCGTTTCTAGGCCCCCAGTTAACATACAATACAATACAATGGTGCGAAAAGTGGTAATTGACTCTAAATAATGAAAAGTGTGAAGTTATCCACATCAGTAATAAGAGGAATCCATACATTTCGGTTACACGATGAATCGCACAAACCTAAAGCTTGCAAATTCAACTAACTACGTAGGGACTACGATTACGAATAATTCCATTTGGAACGATCACGTAGATAATATTGTGAGTAAAGGAAACGAAAGATTGCGATTTATTGGCAGAATACTTAGAAAATGGAACAGGTCTACTAAAGAGACTGCTGAAGCTGCCCTGGTCCACCCTCTTCTGGGGTTTCGCTGTGCGGTGTGGCATCTGCATCAGATGGTATCGACGGAAGCCATCGAAAAAGTTCAAAGAATGGCAGTTCGTTTTGTACTGTCGCGAAATAAGGGAGGGAGTGCGACGGTTATGATAAGCGAGTTGGCATAGCAATCATCAAAACAAAGGTGTTTTTCGTTGCGGCGGAATCTTCTCATGAATTTTCAGTCACCATCTTTCTCCTCAGAGTGTGAAAATATTTCTTTGGCGCTCACTTACATAGGGAGGAATTATCATCACAATAAAATGAGAGAAATCAGAGGTCGCCCGGTAAGATTTAAATGTTCGGTTTTGCCGTGCCCTATTCGAGAGTGGAACTGTAGAGAAACAACTTGAAGGTGGTTCGATAAACCCTCTGCCAAGCACTTAATTGTGTATTGCAGAGTAGTCGTGGAGACGTAAAAGTAGATAAATATAGTCTCCTACTTGATAAATCTTTATTGGCGTAATTTTAGGTCATAGTGTAACTTACGTAAACTTACCTGTTGTGTGATAGTATTTAATAGTTTCCTTACCCTTTCCTCCTAGGAACATTCTTCTCTGCATACACTTCCGTTCATTTTTTACCTGGATTTGCTAATCAGATCAGCTGGAGTAAACTTTGTGTTATACAAAGGAGGGTTGTTTTACAGCCTGCTCAAAAATTCGTTGCATGCAACTCAAAGATCTGTTTTAATTCATTACCGACTGCTGCTTTCTTTGACCCTGGGGCGGTATACGAATTGTACCAATAAATCGCATGGAGTCGGGCATTCATATGATATTGATGAGTGTTTGTGATACCAGTTATTTTCATAAAGACGTGTAGATACTTCAGCAACAATCTTTGTAATTCACCACATTATGACGAACAAATGGTATACACCTTCGCTTGATTCATTATTTGGCTATCTATATCATCAGCTTGATTACTTTGTGCAGAGGAGTCACAATTAGACACAGTTTTTGCTTTAATTAACTTCTATCTTTTGGCTGTATTACCATGGTTCACCTCTATCTTCATCTGATCTTTTATAATTCTTTGGCTATCAACGTTCTAATAGCATTAACCATGGTGAAATCTGTTATATCGTCCTTTTCATATAAAATGTCTGGGCCCATAATGAATTCGACTGCTGATTCAATTGTGATTAGGAACGGGCAATGTATTACACCATTCCCTAATCGTAGTTCTGTTTGCGCCTGGATCCATACATTTCGCGATTTGACTCCGATAGCGCCCAGAATTCGACAGTTCTGGTTACCTTTCTCTTATTTTATTATAGGAACTGGCAGACATAATGATTACCAACGCATTTTTATTGACCACAATGTCAGTTCGTATACCTTTCCTTTTTTTGTTTATAACATTTAAACTCATTGGTGGTGAGTTCTTCCCCGACATCATCATCTTTACTGCAACGTAGCAAGTTAATTGCATTTTTTACGTTGCCTCCAAATCAAGTCACGGTCAGCATCTGAGGGCCTAATGTGACCCCATTTAGTTCGTCGACCCAGTGCCTTAGGGGTGTGGCTAATCTGCCACTTCCCTTATGTTTGCAGTTGGCTTTTGAGTCCGTCACTTTCCTTTGACAGTACGTGTATGTATCGGTGACACTTGCATCTCTATTATTACCGTGTGTTTCGCGCTGTCCCCTGCTCCTCGCGGGTGAATTCTATCGGTTGTTGTTGCTGTTATTGTTCCGGTTGCTATAGTAGTGTGCTCGGTGGCCACTTCCATTTCCATTATAGCCTGGAGAGAATTGATTGTCATTTCGTTTCCTTTTCTCGGTGGCCCATTATATATTTGCCGCGAATTTCGAATGTGAGGGCTCCGATTGTGTCACGTATTCGCGGGCTGCTGTGTTGGTGTCACTATGTCGGCAGTGGTAAAGACTGTGCTGCATAGTTATTATGGTTATTATTCGCTCTTGACTCCTCTTGTATGAGGTCAAGATAATCGAAGACCGACATAAAATAATCAAGATCAGTTTCTGGTATTTGTATCAGTTTATCCCGTATATCCAAGGGCAATTTAGCCTTCAAAATTCTGAGTACCTCCCGGTAAGAAATAAGGTCGTCCCAGTACCTGGTCTTGTTAATGTACTTTTCGAAGTACTTATGGAGTCCGCCCTGATGACTATTACAGTGCTCTAGACTGGAAACCTCCTTTCTTAATCTCTTGGACTGAATTGGACCAGTATATCGCTAGGAATCCCCACTCAAACTGTACATAATCTAGGCAATTCTCAGCTGTTGCGGTGGTCCAAAGGGTGCCATCCCCCTCTGTGTAACCTGTAATAAACTGTATTTACTGTCAATCCATGATCTGGGGAACATATTTTTAAAAGCTGTAATGAATACAACAGCGTGTATATTTTTTCTGTGGAATATACACTTGAAACAGCCTCTCTTTAAGTAGATTTTCGTCCAGTAGGACGAATGACAATTGTCGTGTCACCCCCATACCGCACAACATATGGTCAGGCAATATAACACAATGTTTCTGCTCATTCTCGTACTTTTGCGTACTACGGATAGGAGTAACATTTCAGTCTCCTGTAGGCAAACCTACTTTTCTAGCATTTGTAGACTTAGAGAAAGCTTTTGACAATGTTGACTGGAATACTCTCTTTCAAATTCTAAAGGTGGCACGGGTAAAATACAGGGAGCGAAAGGCTATTTACAATTTGTACAGAAACCAGATGGCAGTTATAAGAGTCGAGTGGTATGAAAGGGAAGCAGTGGTTGGGAAGGGAGTAAGACAGGGTTGTAGCCTCTCCCCGATGTTGTTCAATCTGTATATTGAGCAAGCAGTAAAGGAAACAAAAGAAAAATTCGGAGTAGGTATTAAAATCCATGGAGAAGAAATAAAAACTTTGAGGTTCGCTGATGACATTGTAATTCTGTCAGAGACAGCAAAGGACTTGGAAGAGCAGTTGAATGGTATGGACAGTGTCTTGAAAGGAGGATATAAGATGAACATCAACAAAAGCAAAACGAAGATAATGGAATGTAGTCGAATTAAGTGCCCTATTTTCTTATGTTATAATTGTTTTTTAATCTTTTCCTGGCTTCCATTATGGCATTCGTTTACAGAATGGATTTGTCGTTCATGCATGAGAAAAAGACAAACGGATTACATCAACGCACTGTAATGGTTAATTAAGTTTATGTGAAGTATCTTTCTGGTATTGACTTGTTCTGTCAGGGTCACCAGTTGTAATAACATATTCCGTAGTCTGAATTAGTTAAAACGTCAAGATTAATTATTAGTTTCCTCACTATGGAACATATTAAAGAGCTACTTCGGGAGTGAATGTGCCTGATAAAAGATATTTGCACAAAACTTCCTCCACAGCTGGTTCTTCGCTTTTTTCTTTTACCTTTTGAGTTCGAGGAAATGTGTGTAGACGTGGAGTACAGTATTGGGCAACAATAAGTCAGGTGGTGCACGACCCTGTAAAACTGGGAAACGATATGGAGCGATGCTTCCCACTTGGCAGCTAGACTCCGCAGTATTCTCTAGCAGAGGATACTACATGGGACGAAATGGGGCTTTCGCTGCATCCTTGCTCAGGCGAACAGTACGGGAGCCAACTGTCTGCCCCAGTACTTCCCCCTTTTTGTCTATGGCACACAGCAGCTCCTTCAGCAAGACACTGTGCCGCCCCATCGCACCCCCGAACTGCGTTACAATAGTTTAAGGAACGCTCCACGGATACGAGTATTCCTGTGTAGGTGCCGCTCCCTCTTCCCACCCCTTCAACCGTCGGCACACGGACCGTGCTGTCGAACGTTAACGTTGAGCGTGCCAAGTTCAACTTGCTGCTGAACGCTCAGGAATGATATAACTTGTGCATACGGTACGTGGGCCCCAGAGTGGTATACGCGATCGCAGCGCACTCCAGCGGCAGTTGAGGGATCTTTCTAGTTCGTAAACCACACTGTTTACTCAACGGGCGCGCGTAAAATTCCCACATTAGCTCTATTAAAACGCACATTTCCTCCATCGTCCACGAAAAGGAAAGTACCGCGTCCAGTCAGTAAGGACAGCACATATAATAGTTCCATTACAAACAGTGCGGTACAAATTTGGAATACTTGTCCGCATAAGATAAACATTATTTCATCATTCCCACAGTTTAGTAAAACCCCAAGGTCAGTCTTACTCGATCACTGTTCCTACCCAGTAGCAGAATCTTTGCAACACGTGAATTACGAAGAATAAAAGAAAAAGGAGCAAAATAGCTTTACACAAGTAGTGCAAGGTGTCCTGTGGATCAAGCCAATCGAACAAAGTCATCCCTCAAAAAAAAGTGAACTTATATTTACATAACATCAAATATTATAGTCTATACTTATATTGAACTAATAATAAAGTATCAGAACCTAATAAAAGCGCAAACGTTAGGAAAAAAAATTGGTTGTGTCAGGAGGCGAACCACTGCCCCAACAAAAAACCTTATTGAAGGACAGTGACGCCATCCATTACGCTGAACCAACTTCACAGCTTCTGTCGTAAATCATAGTCACTTAGCACCTGCTAAAACCTTAATCGTAGGTATGTTACTAACGGAAATCTAATTATAAGAAATTGTACCAAGAAAAATGCGTTTTGGGTGGATCTTCAGTGCGTTGCTGCCTTCAAATAGCCTACTCTCATTATACGCAAGTTACAATAATTCTTTTGCCACGAATATGATGTTTCTCATTATTTTATTGCAACGAATCACACAGTTAACAACGGGTTTTGCAGTGATTCTCAATTTTCTGGTGCTCGGAACGTTATATATACATATAGCCTTGAAATGAATGCCAATATGGCGCCTCACAACTCTATACTGAAGGGAGACGGCGTGCGTGTGACGTAGGTGGCGTTGCGCCATCTCATTGGTCAACACTCAGACGCACGCTCGGAATATCTGACATGCCAGATATTGCTCTGCACGTTCGGAAAGACTTCCGAACGTGCTATTCCACGCCATGACGTCAGAAACACGGCACGCTCAACGCTCAACGTTCGGATGCACGGTCCGTGTGCCGACGGCTTTCCATACACACACACAAAACAAGGCGCGCGACCTGTCTTCAATTGCAACTGGGACGCCATAGAAAGAGATGTGTGTCTTGGACTAATCTCTTTTAGTTATAGGCCGCTACTGAGAGGACATTGATCCCTTTGGCTCTGCAGCACTTTCTTTGACTCGTGAACTCTTTGCAACGACGCATTGCACTATCATCAGGGCGAAAGCGAGCGCAATAGCTACTAGGCAAATGCTCATGAATTCACAGTATAAGGCACCTACCATCAGTACCCGCCAACTGCTTCAGTTATCATTTACACAGTGTGCACCAAAAGCGGTTTGATGTGATTTATCTGGAAGGTGATAACAACGGGATAACAACGGGATAACAACGGTAACATTAAATACCAAACATGTGTACATGAAGATTATATATATATATATATATATATATATATATATATATATATATATATATATATATATATATATATATACATCTCAGGTGTTTTCTAAGGGTTTGGCAAATGCTGAAACGTAGACAAGTCAGCTATTTGAGTGGAAATTTCTTTACGAAACTCATCATTTTTTTTAAAAAAAAAACTTCCATTCATAACTTAGAAGTCAGTTCATAAAAACTGGACGACAAATTGGCAGACAGCTTACAAGACATTTCTGTAGACATTTCACTACTTAAAGTGGTCATTTAATTTTTAGTACACATTTCACTATATAAAGTGGATACTTCACTATGTAATTTAGTCAATGATTCGTTCATTTTCTTTAGAAATAGGTACATCATAGCATTTGGTTGGTAATGGGATTTTCCATAGCATTAATTATAGGACTGACCTTGTTACTATCAGGTTCATCTACAGCTTGTGATTTATTTACGTGCACTGAAGCTTTCGTACTATCTACGACTACATTACCAAACTCATTCTCTTCAGCAACAGATTCATCACTATGTTGTGATGCTGGGTCTGTGGGAGTTAATTTTCCTATTGTTCCTGTAACAATGTGACACAATTGTATTTTGCGTATTATTGAGTATGAGGTAATTAAATAAGTAACCTCTTAATAGTTAGTTTCATTGGACAACAATGTTCTCACAATACGAGATGGTTCAGCTGAAACAGTGAAACATCGTCTCGCTATTACGCACCCCAACGATATGTATTCGTCCATCTCCTATAACCTATTACCTGCTATTGTTAACTATCTGAAAATAAAATTTTTTAGCTTTGTGAGGAAACGGAAGAGTTGTGGCGCCCTGAAAATATTGTAAGTTCGGAGATGGCGTGGCCGCACAGGTCGCTCGGCAAGCCGGGGCTTGCCAGCAACCACGTGGTGCCGAGCAGTAGCCGGAGCAAGTGGGGTAGCATCAACGCGTGGTCCAAACCGACCGCGTGGCTGGGAATTCCACGTTGACACTGTGCCGAGGAAGGTGCTTTATGTCGATGAAGGAGATTTGTACGCCGGGAGTGCCAAAGACGGCGGACTTCGTGAAACCATAATGGCAGACATTTCAGTTCATGTAGAAATTAATAGTCGCCAGAGAATCGTGATACCTGAAGAAAAAACATGTACATTGCCATTATTTGCACGTCGATTCTGATGGTGTCATCGGATTTTCGATATTTTTATTAGTTTAAAGTTTAGAATCTGACTGTAAATTATACAAGTGACACCCAGCAACGAATTTCCAAAATCTAAACGATTTATCCGATTTTGTCGATCGATATGCTTTTTTGAAAGCTATTTGTGTAAACCTAAATTGGTATGAATTACAGGCATGTAACTTGAATAGTACGTGAGTTGTTGTTGTTGTTGTGGTCTTCAGTCCTGAGACTGGTTTGATGCAGCTCTCCATGCTACTCTATCCTGTGCAAGCTTCTTCATCTCCCAGTACCTACTGCAACCTACATCCTTCTGAATCTGCTTAGTGTATTCATCTCTTGGTCTCCCTCTACAATTTTTACCTTCCACGCTGCCCTCCAATGCTAAATTGGTGATCCCTTGATGCCTCAGAACATGTCCTACCAACCGATCCCCTCTTCTAGTCAAGTTGTCCCACAAACTCCTCTTCTCCCCCATTCTATTCAATATCTCCTCATTAGTTATGTGATCTACCTATCTACTCTTCACCATTCTTCTGTAGCACCACATTTCGAAAGCTTCTATTCTCTTTTTGTCCGAACTATTTATCGTCCATGTTTCACTTCCATACATAGCTACACTCCATACAAATACTTTCAGAAACTACTTCCTGACACTTAAATCTATACTCGATGTTAACAAATTTCTCTTCTTCAGAAACGATTTCCTTGCCATTGCCAGTCTACATTTTATATCCTCTCTATTTCAACCATCATCAGTTATTTTTCTCCCCAAATAGCAAAACTCCTTTACTACTTTAAGTGTCTCATTTCCTAATTTAATTCCCTCAGCATCACCCGACTTAATTCGACTACATTCCATTATCCTCGTTTTGCTTTTGTTGATGTTCATCTTATATCCTCCTTTCAAGACACTGTCCATTCCGTTCAACTGCTCTTCCAAGTCGTTTGCTGTCTCTGACAGAATTACAATGTCATCGGCGAACCTCAAAGTTTTTATTTCTTCTTCATGGATTTTAATACCTGCTCCGAATTTTTCTTTTGTTTCCTTTACTGCTTGCTCAGTATACAGATTGAATAACATCGGGGAGAGGCTACAACCCTGTCTCACTCCTTTCCCAACCACTGCTTCCCTTTCATGTCCCTCGACTCTTATAACTGCCATCTGGTTTCTGTACAAATTGTAAATAGCCTTTCGCTCCCTGTATTTTACCCGTGCCACCTTTAGAATTTGAAAGAGAGTATTCGAGTCAACATTGTCAAAAGCTTTCTCTAAGTCTACAAACGCTAGAAACGTAGGTCTACCTTTCCTTAATCTTTCTTCTAAGATAAGTCGTAAGGTCAGTATTGCCTCACGGAATCCAAACTGATCTTCCCCGAGGTCGGCTTCTACCATTTTTCCATTCGTCTGTAAAGAATACGCGTTAGTGTTTTGCAGCTGTGACTTATTAAACTGATAGCTCGGTAATTTTCACATCTGTCAACACCTGCTTTCTTTGGGATTGGTATTATTATATTCTTCTTGAAGTCTGAGGGTATTTTGTCTGTCTCGTACATCTTGCTCACCAGATGGTAGAGTTTTGTCAGGACTATCTCTCCCAAGGCCGTCAGTAGTTCCAATGGAATGTTGTCTACTCCCGTGAGTTATTGGATGTCAAACTGGCCGATCACTATTGATCGCGTCAGGCCATAAGTACTCCACAGTTACACGAAAAAACGGTAGCAGCATGCTTGTAAATATACGTTTATTCGTCTATGTCTTTGTTTATATCCGATATATTCTATTCATGAAGAAATTGGTCAAATATTTACTGTGTTTTAGAAAGCACAGAGGCATTAGGCTACTGGCCTACTTTTGCTTCTATTCCTTTGATATATGTTTATTTAATTTGTTTACGTATTTAATAATGTGTGTTAGAGCATGTTTATAGTTAGCTGAAAGAATATTTATTTAATTTCAAGTTATTTAAATATAAATCCGGTGTTTCATAATGTTTCGATATGTTTGTGAGTGTGCATTGGCTTGGAGACATGGCGGGAGCGCTATAGCCAATCACAGCGCTCGTTACTATGGTAGGCGACTACCGAAGTCAATGGAGAGACTGTGTGGAGGTAAAGGAGGAGCATCGGGTTGCACAGGACACGGGGACGTGCTGGATGGGAAGGCGCAATGGACGGTCGCAGGAAATACTTGGAGAGTGTTGAACAGTTTGCACGAGGTCGCGGGAGATAGAAATATTTTCCAGTGCCGGCTGGTGCACTTGTGAGATTTCCGTGGCTTCTGCAGTGAAGACGTAGTATGCTTTTAGAAGTGAATATCTGACGAGCTATGTTGTTGCTCATAACTAATTACGTGAAGTAGGAATCTATTGTTTCCCTGTTATTCAACTTACATTTTATTTAATTGCTGGACCATCGAGACCAGTAAGTGTTTTGCAGAAATAAACGACATTCTTAAAAGTACTCCTGCTATCGTACTCATCGTTTAAAGTCGTTAAAATAGGACCTGCAGATTTTATTTCATTGCAGTCTTTCATTTATAAATTTCTGTGTTACATTCAAAATTCGCAATTGCTGAGTGACAGGAACCTTCGACCATTCGATTCATGTGTGTATTCGTATTGTATACTGTAGACTCAGCAGTATTTGGCATACAATGCGGCAACTATGTATCCCGCCCCCTATACAACGAAACCAGCGAAAACTTTTAATATTCCAACTCTGAGTCTGAGGGTACGTAGTTGAGGGTCACATTTTTTTTCTTTGTTTTGAAATCCCGCAGCGTACACCTATAAGCAAACTATTGAATCAGCATTGAATGCACTAACACAACTCTATACATAAGATATTGCAATTGACAGTGCTGTTCTTATCTGATACGTTGAGTACAATCGGTAATATTTTCCCTATTTTCTTACGTTATAATTGTTTTTTAATCTTTTCCTGGCTTCCATCATGGCATTCGTTTACAGAATGGATTTGTCGTTCGTGCATGAGAAAAAGACAAACGGATTACATCAATGCACTGTAATGACAAATTAAATTTATGTGAAATATCCTTTCTGGTATTGACTTGTTCTGTCAGGGTCACCAGTTGTAATAACATATTCCGTAGTCTGAATTAGTTAAAACGTCAAGATTAATTATTAGTTTGCTCACTATGGAACATATTAAAGAGCTACTTCGGGAGTGAATGTGCCTAATAACAGATATTTGCACAAAACTTCCTCCACAGCTGGTTCTTCGCTTTTTCCTTTTACCTTTTGAGTTCGAGGAAATGTGTGTAGACGTGGAGTACAGTATTGGGCAACAATAAGTCAGGTGGTGCACGACCCTGTAAACTGGGAAACGATATGGAGCGATGCTTCCCACTTGGTAGCTAGACTCCGCAGTATTCTCTAGCAGAGGATACTACATGGGACGAAATGGGGCTTTCGCTGCATCCTTGCTCAGGCGAACAGTACGGGAGCCAACTGTCTGCCCCAGTACTTCCCCCTTTTTGTCTATGGCACACAACAGTTCCTTCAGCAAGACACTGTGCCGCCCCATCGCACCCCCGAACTGTGTTACAATAGTTTAAGGAACGCTCCACGAATATGAGTATTCCTGTGTAGATGCCGCTCCTTCTTCCCACCCCTTCAACCGTCGGCACACGGACCGTGCTGTCGAACGTTAACGTTGAGCGTGCCAAGTTCAACGTGCTGCTGAACGCTCAGGAACGATGCGACTTGTGCATACGGTACGTGGGCCACAGAGTGGTATACGCGATCGCAACGCACTCCAGCGGCAGTTGAGGGATCTTTCTAGTTGGTAAACCACACTGTTTACTCAACGGACGCGCGTAAAAGTCCCACGTTAGCTCTATTAAAACGCACAATTCTCCATCGTCCACGAAAAGGAAAGTACCGCGTCCAGTCAGTAAGGACAGAGGCATATAATAGTTCCATTACAAACAGTGCGGTACAAATTTGGAATACTTGTCCGCATAAGATAAACATTATTTCATCATTCCCACAGTATAGTAAAGCCCCAAGGTCAGTCTTACTCGATCACTGTTCCTACCCAGTAGCAGAATCTTTGCAACACGTGAATTACGAAGAATAAAAGAAAAAGGAGCAAAATAGCTTTACACAAGTAGTGCAAGTTGTCCTGTAGATCAAGCCAATCGAACAAAGTCACCCCTAAAAAAAAAAGTGAACTTATATTTACATAACATCAAATATTATAGTCTATACTTGTATTGAACTAATAATAAAGTATCAGAACCTAATAAAACCGCGAACGTTAGGGAAAAAAATTGGTTGTGTCAGGACGCGAACCACTGCCCCAACAAAAAACCTCATTTAAGGACAATGACGCTATCCATTACGCTGAACCAACTTCACAGCTTCTGTCGTAAATCATAGTCACTTAACACCTGCTAAAACCTTAATCGTAGGTATGTTACTAACGGAAATCTAATTATAAGAAATTGTACCAAGAACAATGCGTTTTGGGTGGATCTTCAGTGCGTTGCTGCCTTCAAATAGCCTACTCTCGTTATACGCAAGTTACAATAATTCTTTTACCACGAATATGATGTTTCTCATTATTTTATTGCAACGAATCACACAGTTAACAACGGGTTTTGCAGTGATTCTCAATTTTCTGGTGCTCGGAACGTTATATATACATATAGCCTTGAAATGAATGCCAATATGGCCCCTCACAACTCTTTACTGAAGGGAGACGGCGTGCGTGTGACGTAGGTGGCGTTGCGCCATCTCATTGGTCAACGCTCAGACGCACGCTCGGAATATCTGACATGCCAGATATTGCTCTGCACGTTCGGAAAGACTTCCGAACGTGCTATTCCACGCCATGACGTCAAAACTCGGCACGCTCAACGCTCAACGTTCGGATGCACGGTCTGTGTGCCGACGGCTTTCCATACACACACACACACACACACACACACACACACACACACAACAAGGCGCGCGACCTGTCTCCAATTGCAACTGGGACGCCATAGAAAGAGATGTGTGTCTTGGACTAATCTCTTTCAGTTATAGGCCGCTACTGAGAGGACATTGATCCCTTTGGCTCTGCAGCACTTTCGTTGACTCGTGAACTCTTTGCAACGACGCATTGCACTATCATCAGGGCGAAAGCGAGCGCAATAGCTACTAGGCAAATGCTCATGAATTCACAGTATAAGGCACCTACCATCAGTACCCGCCAACTGCTTCAGTTATCATTTACACAGTGTACACCAAAAGCGGTTTGATGTGATTTATCTGGACGGTGATAACAACGGGATAACAACGGTAACATTAAATACCAAACATGTGTACATGAAGATTATATATATATACATCTCAGGTGTTTTCTAAGGGTTTGGCAAATGCTGAAACGTAATTTGGCAGTACTCCTTCCACTTGATACGGCTATATTGCCGAAGTTGCGATAGTGGCTTTTATAAATAACTAATTTTATAGTGAGAGCCGAACATGATGTCCTCTAAAAACTTCAAGTGGCTTTGAACCCTAACCACGATAAGTCAATCAGGAGAGAATTGTGTTAGGAATTATAGAAGATGCAAAACGACAAACAACCGATCAGCGAACAGACTGGAGTGGAAGACAAAATTAGGACCACAATGGAAATGGAGACAAAGCGGGTTACGTAATGAAGCGAATAGATGATAAAGCGACCAAGAATGTGCTTTACTAAAAAAAAAAAAAAAAAGGCTCTGAGTACTATGGGATCAACAGTCCCCTAGAACTTAGAACTACTTAAACCTAACTAACCTAAGGACATCACACACATCCATGCCCGAGGCAGGATTCGAACCTGCGACCGTAGCGGTCGCGCGGTTCCAGACTGAACCGCCTAGAACCGCTCGACCACACTGGCCGGCTGCTTTACTACTTTCCAAAAGTTAAGTAAGAGGAGATGGCGACTTAATGTAAGGTGAGAGACGATAATAGAAAACATGCAGAAACAACAGGCATAGATGTGGCTGAGGCAGTAACACACCCAGAAACTGATGTCGAATGGCTTATGTTGATGGTATGCGTTTTATGCACAATGCAACCTACAAAAGACAGTGTTATCGATACTGCTCTCTGAATTATTTTTCCCAGTGTTATCTGAAATCTGAGATAGCTGAAGGAGATATCTGTTGAATTATTCCAGTAAGCGAAATAACGTGGCGTCTGCTCCTCTTTTGTTCGGCCTTCTATCCTGTCTCTCAGTACCTGTTTACGCCGCTGTGTGTTTACAGAGCAGCCTGCGAAAGCAACTAGATTAACGCCCCATCACAGACACGTGGTTTATTTTTCTTCCAGTACTTACCCAAGCAGCAACTCCTGACTAAGCTCAAGTGCGCCGAAATTTATACCAGTCGGATGTGGTGAAAAGGGCCGTTTGCGAGTTTCAGAGCCGCCAGATGTATCTGTTTTCTCAGGGAATCACGAATATCTACGGGAGTTTAGCTTTCGTTTGCACAGAGATCGGTAGGCTTTGTGCATCTATGCTGAAGCGTTCGTCATAACTATGTACAAAGTGTCATTTCATAAACATCCGTGTCCAGCAGGTTACCATATAACACACTCCTCTATGGTTAATCAACCATAATGGTACAAATACACGCTATGTACACTTTATTTTCAAATTGTACTGCAACAAAAATTCAATAGAATAGTATTTATCAGTCTGGCAGTTACAAGGGCTGGGATTATGCTTATATCAAAACATTATTCTTTTTGTTTGGTCTGTGTATGAATCGATTTTAGATATTTATGTCGGCAGATCTAAATGACAGTCAATAAGGCAAGACACACCATTAAAGAAAACACAACATTCAATAACATTTAATTTTAGACCTGTCCGTGGCACATCAGTCAGTATGTGTCAATTTGTGATAAGTGAAGTCACTGGGAGAGAGACAATTTGTGTATAGAAACACTATTCATTAATTTTCCTAGAGATTATTTCCAATAGCGACAGTAGTGGATGTATAGAAACGTATCTCTTTTTTGTCATTTAGGCTTTCTTTGTGTGCTGTTCAAACTCAGGGGTAAATTCCGTGACAAGAAATTTATGGTCAACGTTGGCAATCCCTTATTAAACGGCAAAGCCTTTTTGCAAGTTGTTATTCTGCCTTTGTGTATATGTTCTGCCTGGAAAACCAGTGTACTAATGACAAAAGTTTATCTTTTGTAATTCCTAAGGTAATAATCCAGAAAGTTACCTTCAAAACATCAGAACCTTACATTTGACCAAATTTGGAGGCAAATATATTTATACAGGTCACCTCTGATTTTAATTTAAAATGCACCATATGGAAGACAGGTGAAATACCCACAGACTTCAATAAGAATATAATAATTCCAATTTCAAAGAAAGCAAGTTTGACAGATGTGAAAATTACCGAACTATCAGTTTAATAAGTCACAGCTGCAAAAAACTAACGCGTATTCTTTACAGACGAATGGAAAAATTGGTAGAAGCGGACCTCGGGGAAGATCAGTTGGGATTCCGTAGAAATGTTGGAACACGTGAGGCAATACTAACCTTACGACTTATCTTAGAAGAAAGATTAAGAAAAGGCAAACCTACGTTTCTAGCATTTGTAGACTTAGAGAAAGCTTTTGACAACGTTAACTGGAATACTCTCTTTCAAATTCTGAAGGTGGCAGGGGTAAAATACAGGGAGCTAAAGGCTATTTACAATTTGTACAGAAACCAGATGGCAGTTATAAGAGTCGAGGGACATGAAAGGGAAGCAGTGGTTGGGAAAGGAGTGAGACAGGGTTGTAGCCTCTCCCCGATGTTATTCAATCTGTATATTGAGCAAGCAGTAAAGGAAACAAAAGAAAAATTCGGAGTAGGTATTAAAATCCATGGAGAAGAAGTAAAAACTTTGAGGTTCGCCGATGACATTGTAATTCTGTCAGAGACAGCAAAGGACTTGGAAGAGCAGTTGAATGGAATGGACAGTGTCTTGAAAGGAGGATATAAGATGAACATCAACAAAAGCAAAACGAGGATAATGGAATGTAGTCAAATTAAATCGGGTGATGCTGAGTGGATTAGATTAGGAAATGAGACACTTAAAGTAGTAAAGGAGTTTTGCTATTTAGGGAGCAAAATAGCTGATGATGGTCGAAGTAGAGAGGATATAAAATGTAGACTGGCAATGGCAAGGAAATCGTTTCTGAAGAAGAGAAATTTGTTAACATCGAGTATAGATTTAAGTGTCAGGAAGTTGTTTCTGAAAGTATTTGTATGGAGTGTAGCCATATATGGAAGTGAAACATGGACGATAACCAGTTTGGACAAGAAGAGAATAGAAGCTTTCGAAATGTGTTGCTACAGAAGAATGCTGAAGATAAGGTGGGTAGATCACGTAACTAATGAGGAGGTACTGAACAGGATTGGGGAGAAGTTTGTGGCACAACTAGACTAGAAGAAGGGATCGATTGGTAGGACATGTTTTGAGGCATCAAGGGATCACAAATTTAGCATTGGAGGGCAGCGTGGAGGGTAAAAATCGTAGAGGGAGACCAAGAGATGAATACACTAAGCAGATTCAGAAGGATGTAGGTTGCAGTGGGTACTGGAGATGAAGAAGCTTGCACAGGATAGAGTAGCATGGAGAGCTGCATCAAACCAGTCTCAGGACTGAAGACCACAACAACAACAACAACATGGAAGAGCAGCTTTTGCTTTCCTAGAATATTGTGCATAATGTGAGTGTGCAGTTTAAAAAGACATTACATCGGAAGCGCGACAAGTGTGGTGTTCGATGGCTACCCAGAAGGCCTGCCCAGCAAGAGCATCAGATATACTGAGTGCCTCCACCGAAGCAAAAGACACACTACGCCTGAGGTCATCTTTACCGAGTTAATGACGGTGACTATGACTCAAGAGCAATTACTTTCCAATGACAGAAATAAAGCTTGTTATTTCGAGGCTTGAAGATGAAGGCTTCTCAGTAAAGCAAGCTAATGAAGACGCAGACCACCCAATTGTTGCCACAGAACTTGAGGTATCACGAGAACATGAAAAGGTTGTGGTTGTTGGTGAGGATACAGACCTTCTCGTCATCCTCAATGCCCTAGCCACACCATCAGCAAATATTTCTTGAAACCTGGAAAAGGAAAGACCTCATCAAAAGTATTTGGTTCCAGCAGTTTCAAACTGGCAAACAACATCAGAAGGCCATATTTCTCTACGCCATAAGTGGGTGTGACACAACTTCAGCACTCTTCCGTCAGGGCAAGAAGAAGGTGGCCAATCTACTGGTAAAAAATAAATGTCTTCCGGAAGATATTCTACCTTTCTTAGAGCATGACACTCGACCTGAAGCTATTGTCGAAGCTGGCCTCCGATTTGTAACAACCCTCGATGGAGGTACGGCAGGAGACACTTTAGACAAATTGCGATTCGACCTGTTTTCCAAGGCAATTGTGAAATCCAGATTCACCCTAGCATCCCTACTACCAACATCGGAAGCAGCTCGCCAGCATTGCTTGAGGACTTACTTACAAGTACAAATGTGGGTAGGACAAAAGATGGATCCGCTCCTCTGGGGATGGCAGGCTTCAGAGTTTGGTCTTGGCCCCGTTCCTACCTCCAACGAACCAGCTCCAACAGTCTCTTCTTTCAACAATTGCCTGCAAATGCAACAAGGGCTGTGCAGGTAGTTGTGGGTGTCGGAAGGCTGGTATTAAGTGCTCATTAATTTGTGTCAACTGCAAGGGGAGCTCATGCACTAACTCCCTCTAACCAGATGAAACTGACGAACCAGATGTTGACGAAGACCTGGACTGTACATATGAGGTGACGAAAATTACTGAGTTTGCGGAGCCGAGTGACGGGGCGTCGGACTCGGAAATTGCAGACAGGAGCCGAGTGGTGCAATGACAGTCAAACGTCGACGTATGTGAAATTTGTGTACGTACCTACTTTTACCCTTTTCATGTCATACATTTATGTAACATTTTGTAATTACGAAATATAATAACCACTACTTAATTTCATGGAGTGTCTATCTCTTCCTGCCTCCTTCATATCAGTTGAATGGGTCTTACTATATTACATCGAGGGTTAAGAACGGAGACCACGTATCTGACAAAAAACAAATTTTACAGGGGAGCTAAAAACATACCTTTTTAGTAAAAATTTTGATTGCTTTGATTTTTTATTTAGAACATAATCATTTATTACTCTCTGGTTGTCCATTGTCTTTTTTGCTTCATTTTGTTATGACATATATTTCTTTCACTTACAAGTTTTTTTGAACCATGACTTTTTCTGACATCTGTCAGATACGAGGTCTCAGTTCTTAACCCTCGATATATGAAAAGCTTTTTTAATGTTATTTTTCGAATTTTACAAAATTTTCACATTTTATTCTATTACTATATTAAATAAGTACATGACAATGGGTTGCTATAGTTCTGTATTTAAAATAGTGTATATACGAATTACTGAAGAACTACGTTTGAAATTGTCTTCATTGATGACGAGAAATGGTCCAACTTTATTGAGGAGCTGTGCACAAATGGGTGGTCCAATAAATTCACTTTTGGTTTCATCGAGCGCAGAATTTATGTCTCCATATCTTCTTTATGAACGACATTGTTAATAGGTGGGTTAGTTTCAACGATATTACCAAAAAACAGAGGTTAAAACGAAAATTTTTCATGAACATGTAACATTGGTCCAATTTTGAAGAGCACTAGCATGGAAACGGGTGGTACAAAAAATATGCGGATGGTCTCATTCATTGCAGAATTTCATGCCCTACAATTTTTAATTCCGCTGTGTTTTCGATATTGTGAGTCATTTAAGAGATATAATCACAAAACCGAAAAAAACCCTTTTTCGGGTACATTTTCGCCCCCCACCACTTTTCCACTACCCAGCCGAAGGGAAAAACCTAGGATAGTCATACTGGGACTCAAACGAAGCCATTAAAACAGTAAAACCTTTTGTAACAATTATTTCCGATTTGAATGCTAATTCTGTTGGACTACTAGGCCACTCAGCGAAATAGACCGACAACCAGAATAGTCTCAAAGTCTCTGAGCCATTCGCTTGAATCAATGATAGTGACAGTCTAGTCCCTTAAGTCGTTTTTGTGCTCTCTTTATATGTTACTTGCTCTAATTCTGAGTTCAACTACAGTGGGCTTTTGCAATACGTTTGTCTATTATGTTTTAACGCATTTCTTAAAAGTTTTCGGGCGGGATTTAGTGTTTAAGCCATTCTGACACACCATTGTGCTCATTCTGTCCCCCCAAACGATCCAGTGTCTGGCTTCCAGATATACCACTAAGTGCAAAGTAGATTAGGCTTCCCTAACTGGCGTGTTGCGAAGTTTCACTGTCTAACGCAGAATTATGAAGTGTGTCGCGAAATTTTCTTTTACCCTGAGGTCCAATGGTAGGGAGCTGGTTGGTGAGTGGGAAGGAACTAGAACCATTAAATAAAGAACTCTTTAACTGTAATGTATTATTAAAAACATATAATATCTCTGTAACCAGAAAACACACACAGCTAGATCCAACTATTGGAGATGGTAGCCTGATGGTGGTAACTTCTCTTTTGCTATCCATAATCCTTCAGGGGACTTTATTCTCCACAGTTCAGTTCAGAGGGCTTCTGCTGAAGTTGGAAGAATTGGTGCTGTTGTAAGCAGGAAGCATTTCCTGGATTTCAGTCGTGATGGATAATCACGAGTTGCAAACAAAGGACGCCTTGGATCAACCACACTACAATGGAAATACGTCACCTCTGATAAGGAGGAAACAGAATGTTGCACTGCTGCGGTCCATATGTATTATAAAAACAGATGTATGTATATGTGTGTGTGTACGTGGGTATATTCCGCATCTCCTCTTGAACCATTAAATCGATTTTAACCAAACTTGGTCACATGTCCCTGACTGTCAGGCAACAGTAGCTGTGGTAGTAAGAACCACCCACAGCAGCGGCACTAATTCTGGACGCTTTTTTGTCATTTTCATTTATTTTAATATCATGAGATGCAAGTGAGTTTTAATGTACTAAATTAATAAATTATGTTTTTTTTATGATGTGTCCTACTGAACATGTTTAGAGAATGTGATGTTACATGTTTTATTAAAAATGAATAAAAAGACTTAACTGAATACGATTAAAAATTTCACTGTATTGCCTGCTTGTACAGCGGTTTTTAATTTGTTCTGCTCAGCCAAATCAATCAATGGAAAAGAGTTATTATTGCTTTATCCAGTGAGAAAAAGCGTTCTGATCATTGTTGTATCCCCGAGTAGTAGCAAGACATTGTTTTTGTTGAGGTGTAAGGTTTCTTTAGTGTGAGCTGAGCTGAGACAGATGAGGGATTGAAAACGAGGCCTCCTGTAAGGAAACGTCCTGAGTCGTCACCAAGGAAACGGCGTACAGCAACAAACTCCAGGAAGAAGGTTGTACGTAGTTAGAAACAGCATAAAGGTTTCACGGAGGCGCACCAAAGTAGGGCATGAGGAAAGTTTGCAACCAGTATGAAGTAACTGGGTCAATCAAAACTGCTCCAAGAGCCGGCAGAAAACCAATACTGACTAATCAAAAGTGTCGTAAAATCTGCCGTCTTTCATTGAAAAATTGTCGGCGTACCGCAAAAGACATAAATGCCATCTTGAAGACTTCAGAAGTTGAAGTTTCTGATCGAACCGTCAGACGGAAAGTTTGCGAAAATGGGTCGCGAGCGAGGATACCAAGGAAGAAGCCTTATACGAACAAAATGTGTGAAACGTGTGCAGTGGCCATTAACACACAGGGAATGGATGCAAGCAAACTGGGCTACAGTCATCTGGAGTGACGAGGCTAAGATCAGCATCTGTGTAAGTGTTGCAGTTAAGTTTGTTCGCCGTCGACTAGGCGAAGGTTTATTGCCTCAGTGCACCACTGCCACTGTCAAGCATCCCATTAGAGTCATGGTGTGGAGCTGCGTGACAAATCATGGCAATGGACGCCCGGCAGTATTATAGGGCAACGTTACTGCAAAAAAGTACCAAGCAGAATGTTAGTGTTGAAATTACAGCCATCTATCCGCTATTTGTTTGAAGGTAACAGCAATCAGTACATCCTGCAGCAAGACAGTGCGCTATTTCATACCGCGAAAATCAATAAAAAATGGTTCGATGACCATCAAATCAGTATGCTATCTTGGTCTGGCAACAGTCCCGACCTCAACCCGTTTGAGAACTTGTAATCAAGACTCAAAATCATGGTTTCTGACGGAATCCCAGTAACAAGACGGTTGCTCCTAGAGGCCACCGTCAGTTTGTGGGTCAAAGCGATCAAACCAGAAGATCTTTGACATTTGGTGCACACGATGCAGTGCAGATTCGAGCCAATCATTAAATCGAAAGCATATCCCACAAAATACTAAAAAATACTGCAGTGACTTATTTTCCAAATAATTTGCAACTTTATGAAAGTTTTGGGTTGTAAGTATTTTTTTATTTTTTAATAATTTATAATTAAACTTTTATATTTTAACTTTAATTTTCAAATAGTGAACAATAAGGCATGTTTTCTGAAAATATTTTGTGAACTGTATTGTATATTTCAGCTAAAGCAAACTCCTGAATGCAATATTCAATGAATCTCTACGAAGTGTCCAGAATTAATGCAGCCACTGTAGCTATTATAGTTTAGGGGATATGACGTCATAAGCAGTGAGATACGTGAAAAACTGCGGCATCAAACATGACGTTTAAGGTTATTACTTCTGTGCTACTAACTCTATTCGCAATAAATTTCGCATAGTATCAACATATGCCGCTAAATGCAGCATCCAAAATACATCGTGGTACCACTCATAGTTCAGAAAATATGATGTCATAAACACTGGGATGCGTGAAAAACAGACGCATTATGCCTGATGTTTAAATTTATTACTTATTTGCTTCTATGTCTATTCACGACACATTTTACAAACAGTATCCACATATGTCACAAAATGTGCCTACAAAATTATATCATTGTATGATACATAGATGAAGAGATCTGACGTCGTAAAGACTGAGATGCGCGAAAAACTGATGCATCGTGTACGACGTTTAAACTTACTACTTCTTTGCTACAAACTCCATCCGGAATATATTTCGCAGACAGTACCCACATTATCGAAGAATTTACCTGCAAAATTATGCCATTGTGATACATAGATCAGGAGATATGCCGTCATAAACACTGGGATGCATGAAGAAATATCGCTTCATGTATAAGATTGTAATACATTTATTCTTTACTAGTAAGGCACTGCTACAGACGGGTCAACTCAAGGAAATCTCTGACACCTGGCAGCGCTTTTGACAGTTTTCAACTGCGAAGCGCAGATGGCTGTAGGCAAAAATAATAGTTTGCATAGAGCTTTGAAAAAAATGGTTCAAATGGCTCTGAGCACTATGGGACTTAACAGCTGTGGTCATCAGACCCCTAGAACTTAGAACTACTTAAACCTAACTAACCTAAGGACATCACACACATCCATGCCCGAGGCAGGATTCGAACCTGCGACCGTAGCAGTCGCGCGGCTCCGGACTGCGCGCCTAGAACCGCGAGACCACCGCGGCCGGCGCATAGAGCTTTGAGAGGCGTTCCCAAAGAGAGGTTTAAAAATCGCTTTGTGGGCACGTGAAGCAGCTGTAATTATACCACGTGGTTATGATTAAACTTTCCCTATTTAACATGTTATAACACGGAAAATAATTGCCGGACGAGTACCAAACGTGGTAGTATTAATGTCCAGAGTATGGGGCGCATAATATCCATGCGTCACAGCGCCGCCGTCCAGTTCCAGCTATGGCCACCAGGTGCCGCGACCAATCTCGTGATTCATAGTCTCACACACCTTGACCAGTCACGGTGCACTTGCTGACGTGCCAACTTGAGCTTGGACAAAAGGAACAGAGCATTATTGGTGAAGCTCTATTATTAAAACAACAGTAATGCTGCATTTGAACTTCGAGAATACTGTAAGCTGAAAGGATTACGGAAGGATCCTCTTTCTCCACCTGCTGTGCGGAGCATGAAGAAGTTCGAATCAACTGGAGAACTGGGCGTCGCTCTGAGAAGAGGCCGATGACCGGCCGGTTACACCACAGGCGGTTGATGGAATCGCTATTGGTGTCGCAGACAACCTCTGCGCGCAATTTCCTATCGTCAGGCAGTGCGCGTGCTGTGTCACGACAGTTGAACATCTCGTGTACGGAAGGTGCTTCGAACCATTCTCAAATGGTATCCCTACAAGATCCATATCGCACAGCGGCTTGCACCACACGACGTACTACAACTTGTTGCATTCGTCTCCAATTTCTCACATGGATTGAAGCTGACGGGGATTGGGCCTGGACCATCCTATGGACCGATCTCACTCTCTGTGATGTCCGCCCCTGGTAGCTGAGTGGTCAGCGCGACAAATGTCAATCCTAAAGGCCCGGGTTTGATTCCCTGCTGGGTAGGAGATTTTATCCGCTCAGGGACTGGGTGTTGTGTTGTCCTAATCATCATCATTTAATCCCCATCGACGCGCAAGTCGCCGAAGTGGCGTCAAATCGAAAGACTTGCACCCGGCGATCGGTCTGCCAGACGGGAGTCCCTAGTCACACGACATTTACATTTACTCTCTGTGATTTCTGGTTGTGGGGCTACCCGAAGGACATCAGCTTTACCAGGGGGACAATCACACATGTGCTGATCTGAAGCTCAGCGTATCAAGAGATGTAGCCAGCATGCTGTGCAGAATGCGATTCTCAGCTTTTACACTCTTCAGGACCCTGATGGGCGCCATATTGAGCCGCTTTTGTAGCAGTAATGATATCGGTATGTAATGGTATGGTGTACCGTAGCAGCACATTAGAAGTGTTTCAATTGAATTAATTATGCATTATTTCTCTTCCCCAAGCCCTTGACAATAATGCTACGAAGTTTTGTACTCGTACAGTAATTAGTTTCCGTGTTATAAAGTGTTAAATAGCTAAAGTTTAATTATAACCAGCCGGTACATTTGTATATTATGCATATCATATCAAAGGTGTTTCCACAAATACATAGAAACAAATTTTTTTCTGTATTATAGTACAAACACAGTTGGTTTTTTGTTTTCGTTACTAATAGAAAATTAATCTGAAAAATGAATAGCCGGGCAATACCGGATTTGCCAGCTAGTGCCGTTATAAAAGGGATACAGGCGAAATGCAGTTTTCGTTCTACCTGTATCGTTCGCGTGTGTCGGGTACAGTGCTGATTAGTTTAATACAACAAATCTCTTTCACAAACCAAGAGAAACTAGATAGGCTCGTTCTGTAGCGGAGTACGCAGAAGGAAGGCGAAGAGAACAGTTTTGTTGTACGCACAAAGATATCCAAAGATATGCCGATAGACAAAGTCCAATGAGAATGTCAGTTCAACGAATGTGCAAAAAAGTGATCTGATAGCTGTTGCTCATAATCGACGTGTTAGCTCCAAAGAAACTGCATCTGCCTCTGGATTAAGTCACCATACCGCAGAAAACGCATGAAATCCTGTCACTCGGTTCTGGTGCGACCTCAGAATAAACCGATTTCGAAGAGAGAAGCGCCGTCGAATTCGGCTCTTTTAACGCTGCGATACTATAAGCAGAAAAAATGAAGTTTATACCGATATCTCCGTAACTAATATAGTTATGAAAATAGATTTTGAGTCGTTTAGTGAGACCTGAAACACAGCGAAAACAGAATTGTGGTACCTTAAAAGGTTCCGGAAACATCAGATGTGAACAGGTTGAACAGAGACCGCGCAGTTTATCAGTAACCTGACGCGGCTTTAAAGCGGTCCTGCTAGGAGCAACAGATTTGCGACAACTGCAGACAGAAAAAGAGTGGGTATTGCGAAACAGATTGTAGAGAATGAGGGAGGGGGGGGTGGGGGTGTAATGGTACCTGTAGGCGAAAAGGGTATCACAAAAGTAGCAGGACTGATTACGGCCTCGAAACTGCTGCCACCGAGTACCTGTGCTGTTATCGTAAACATGTTGCAGGGCGACCCGCGGCTGCAATCTGCGAGCTCCTGCCCGGGACAATGCTAGCGGCAGGCTCCGATGCCCTGCTTCCCAGAATAGAGCCTTACGAAACGGGCCGCTAAGCCCTTCCGCAAAACACATGACGCACTAACCCGCTGGCGAAAAGCAAGCCGACGTCCCTGCTGCGCTCACATACACCGACAACGCAGGCGCACACCAGGTGCCGCCAAGGGCGGTCGGTCGATGCCACACATTTCGCGCCCAGTGCGGCGAACTTTCTCTGGTGCCTGACGCAGATCCATGATGTAACTGATCTCCGATAGCTGCAGCCAGAGTCCAGAGTACGTGTGGCATGTTTTGATACTGTAGTTCAAAATGGCTCTGAGCACTATGGGACTTAACAGCTATGGTCATCAGTCCCCTAGAACTTAGAACTACTTAAACCTAACTAACCTAAGGACATCACACAACACCCAGTCATCACGAGGCAGAGAAAAGATCCTGTAGTTCAAATGGTTCAAATGTCTCTCAGCACTCTGGGACTTAACATCTGAGGTCATCAGTCCCCTAGAACTTGGAACTACTTAAACCTAACTAACCTAAGGACATCGCACACATCCATGCCCGAGGCAGCATTCGAACCTGCGACCCTAACGGTCGCGCGGTTCCAGACTGAAGCGCCTAGAACCGCTCGGTCACAGCGGCAGGCTCCGGAGGTTCGAGTCCTCCCTTGGGCATGGGTCTGTGTGCTGTCCTTAGTGTAAATTAGTTTAAGTAGTGTGTAGGGACCGATTACCTTAGCAGTTTGGTCCCTTAGGAATTCACACACGTTTTGAGACCTATTAGGGAAACGCATTTTTTTGGTGCCAGTAGTTGAGAATGATTTTATTATCTTTGGAGCGCTGAATCTAAATACGAATTAAGCATCTCTCTATCTGCTCTCCGTTTTTCGACCAGCGTTTTTTTCTTTTTTTTTTTTTTTTTTTTTTTTTCTTTTTTTTTTTTTTTTTTTTTTTTACGTGCTGATCTAACTCTATTCTGTGCAGCTACAAGTCACTTATACCAGGATTAGTTCCTGTGTATTTGCCTTGTTGTCATTCTGTTGTAGAGTTAGTTCCAGGAAAGTCCACCAGATGGAGTAAGCACCCACGAACTTGTGACCTTCACCACTAGAACTGAGATTATTTTGTGAGTTCTCAGCGTGAATAGTAGCCAAGTTGGTCTCACGTGATATTTCTGTTTTGAAAAGAGTTGTTATAAACGTTAATCTAAGACTACTGTGTTTTATACTGTCGTATTTCTGTTGATTAATAGAAATAAAACGAGTTCAAGTAGAAATTGTAATGTCATCCTGAGTGTTTTGCTATATATGCGGAGAATGCAGGTTGAAAGAATCCGCCTCGCCTTCCGTATACGCCTCCCGTCCCCCACGCGGATCCTGTATGACCTCCTTCCTTTCCCCCATCTGCTCCTATTCCTCGAACATATCCACATACTCTACACCTCCCACCACCTTGATCCCCCTCACCCCCTGGTTGCTCCTCTCCTCTCCCATCGCCGCCCCCTGCCACGTCTTCACTGTTGTGTCCCCCCTACCCTCCATCTCTACACCCTTCATCTCCTTTCCCAAGGTGGCTTCCATCAACTCCCCCTTCCGGATGCTGCCCTCTCTCCCTCCATTTATCCCTCCTATCAACTCTGATCCTCACTCCCCCTCCTTTCCTCTGTCTTTATCACAGGCTCCCTCTCACCCCCTTCCATCCTCTTTTTTCCCCACCTCCCCTCTCTCTGCCCCCTTCTCTCGCCCAAGTCCTTTTCCATTTCCCTCCTCTGCCTTTTCTCATTCCCTCTCGCGTCTGCCCTGCCCCTCTCCCCCCTTATGAGTCTTCTCCCTTCTTGGTTCCCCCCCCCCTTTTCGTTTTTTCCTCTCCTCCCTCCTTGTTTTTCCCCCTCCTCCATGTCCCCACCCCCCCTCTGCCCTTGGCTCGGGAGTGTCATCTTTGTGCCGCCATTTTCGTGCAGTGTTTTACAGTGAGTGTTCCGTGTTGTGTGTCTTTTGGGAAGTGTTGCGAACGGCCATCATGCTGTCGCTGGGTGTGATTTTTTATCTCTTGCGAACAGACACCAGACTGTCGCCATGTTTTTTTAATTGTGTGACTACTATGTTACTTGTCTGATTCCTGTGTATTTTATTAACATTGCCAACCCCTTTGCTTTCTGTTTTAACTTTCCGCATTTTTCCGCCAATTTACACTTTAAGTCACAGTTTTGTCGCCTGTTTTTCTGGTTTCTTTTCTTCTTCCGTTTTTAAAAAAGTCTGTAGGCTGTAGGGCAGTGTACTAAGCTGCTGCCAGCCTGCCCCCTTAGGGGGGAATTGAAAATCAATAAAGGAAAAAAAGGTTGAAAGAAAACAGAGAAACTGTTAGTGACATTGCAAAGAGATCTTGTCTTGGCTACTTTGGTGTTAGGCTTGATGATCAGGATGGAAACTGGACATTTCATCAGTCCTGTGGAAATTATACAGCACAGTTACAACAGTGGACTACCGGGAAAAGAAAGTGTCATATCCGCTGTACCGATGGTTTGGAGAGAACCCAAAAACTACTTTGATGACTGTTATTTCTGTCTAGTAAATATTATCGCAATTAGTCTAAATAACCGTCGCCAGTGGATTTATTCTGATTTAGTCCTTGCAGGCCGCCCAGTCCCTCAGTCAGAGTAAGTGACTCACCAGCTACCAGACCTCTGCGAGGATGAGTGTTATCTCTTTGTTACAAATGAAGGTGACAGTGATTATGAGGGGATGAGCCCGCCGGCTAGCCGTCCGGTCTAACGCACTACTTCCAGAGCGGGAAGGCGTGCCGGTCGAGGTCCGCTGTGCCGGCCAGCCTGTGGACGGTTTTTAAGGCGGTGTTCCAACTGCCTCGGCGAATGCGCGCTTAGAAAGAGAGCCGTAAACGTCTCATATGTTAAAAAACCCGATCCCAACAACTACTGTCTGTTACTATCACAAGTGGTCTTGCTTCTACAGGTGCACACAAGTATCCATGTTAAAAGCTATACTTGCTTTATAAATCCACGTATGGTGTTACCTACGAATCACGTGAGTTTTCCAGACAAATACTGAGACGGTGATCGTCTTACAAACTGCCAGATGTTAAAAAATCTCGATCCCAATAACTACTGTATGTTACTGTCACAAGCGGTCTTGGTTCTACAGGTGTACACAAGTATCCATGTTAAAAATTATACTGGCTTCGTAAATCGAGGTATGACATTACCTCTGAATCAGGTGTTTTTTCCGGACAAACACCCAGACGGTGATCGAAGGAATGTGCATTATCAGACCAGCACTCCAGTTACACGTCGCCGACGGTGCAACCTCTTAATAAAATCGCTGAATTTTGAAAGTGATTCGGCTAAGGAATGTGGTATGTAAGCGGTGTTTGCGACTCCCCCACGTCGCCCCAGCTCTATGTTTCTCCACTATTTGTAACGCATTCTGTCTCGATGCCATATCATATTTCTGGCACTCACATATCTCGAAAACGAGCCACCTTTCTCGAGCCTACCTGCTACAGTAAAATTCCTACATGGTTTTAGGTATCCTGTCTGTATCTTGCAACTACCCCTCAGAATCTGCGCTACTGTCCCTACAGCTTTGTGCGTGTGATTGTTCCAATGTAAGTTGCATCAGAGTAGAAGTTGGAGTAAGCTACATCTATCGCCTTCGGCAACCTGTGTAGAAACAGGCAAAGCTGAGTTACTGTGACATAACTGTGTTTGGATCATTCGATGTAAATGAGGCCTGACCCTACATCACCAGGTAGTTTAAAAGACAGTACGGGAGCTGGGAGAAGGGTGTGGATTTTGCTACTGCATTGTGGTGCTTCTCCAAACTACAAAGTGGTACTGCAGATCCGTGTCACTCAGGGTCCATTCACGTCTATCACCCCAACATTCTGCGATCGTTATTCTATTCCATCCACCAGACAAAAATTATGAACTAAAAAAGCTCAACTAACTTCATCCGACAGAGAACAAGATAAGATTTTTAACGCATCTCTCTCCTCCCAATTATCGAAACCAAATACCACATGCGTGTAGGCACTGAGTGCATGTGACGATCCTATTAAATATAGTGGTACTGCTCAACTGCACAGACCAGTATAAGGTTTCATCCATACTGTAGGATGATGACCGTATCCCACAGACTACACTGTAAGTCGCAAGAGATGCTTCCTGTGACCCTGTGTCATTGTTTGAAACATTGTTTTCTAACACACTTTGTACACTGCCATACATTTTTTTTTTTCTGCCAAGACTACGAGGTCTGTGTCAGGTCCTAAACTGACATTATGCTCTGATCCACGGCCTTCGCAGAAAACTAGACATCGCATGGTGTAAATCATTTTGTTACTGCAGCTACCATAACACACGACACATGGTGGATGATTTTAAATAAAAGACAGTTACAACATAAGGAAACTGGAAGACTTTGGCTGTGTTGTGGAGAGTTTCCAAACTGATATCCGAAAGTGACTGACAACCTCTACATTTAAACTCATCTGTCACAGTGACGGAAAAAATGATGGCTCTGCGTTCCCATTCGACTGATTCCTCACATTGCACTCATGTACGTGATCACTCTTTCATTGCTAGCAACCCCCAGATGGTGTCACCCATCCAAAAAACTCAGTCGGCGAATGTAGACAGATAGCTGCTCAGTACGTCCATTCAGTGTTAATTCTTGAACACATAAATCATCAAAGTATACCAGACAGCACTCTACATACACTACTGGTCATTAAAATTCCTACACCACGAAGATGACGTGCTATAGACGCGAAATTTAACCGTCAAGAAGAAAATGTTGTGATGTGCAAATGATTAGCTTTTCAGAGCATTCACACAAGGTTGGCGCCAGTGGCGACGCCTACAGCGTGCTGACATGACGAAAGTATCCAACCGATTTCTCATACACAAACAGCTGTCTTGGATGACGTCACGCCGCCATTTTGGATAACGGTACTTGGGGTGACACGAAGGTAGTCCCACTACTTACGATACTTCTAACAAGGGGAGGCCGCCAATTGTGAAATTCAGATTCGATTCATTCTGCGCATAATAAAAGCTCATGGCCAGGGGTGTAATGTGGCAAAGCACCAAGATGCACTTCCCAGCCGTTGTCGAGAAAATCGACAGTTAAAAGAAACCGTTGCGGTGAAATACTCTCTACGAGTAAAGGTTTTCTACAACGTCGTGGCGCAGCGGTAAGCGCTTGGGTTTGTAAACCGAAGGTCGCCGGATCGAATCTCACGCGATGCAATTTTTTATTATTAGTTTTTTGTATGAATTGCTTATGCATGTTGGTGAAGGCGGATCGCTCTCCAATTGTACCGCCTCAATTTTTCCGTTTTTTTAACAGGGTGTACCAAAGCTCTCCCCGTCCGCACTGATTTTCGACGATGTTATAAGTTGCGCTAGGGACCGCATCTACCTTCTTTCAAAGTTAGCAGGCAACTAGGCTGTTATGCGGCGGCTCGTTTCGGCCCATTCAACATCTGTCCTTCAAGTGTAACGAGCGAGTAACGGAGTTTATATTTCATACCTGCCACAGCGAATTTGTGTTCGTGGGGTCTCTATTCTAATTCGAACGTTTGACTTACGCTATACGTATTCGTTTCGGAATATCGTTTCTATGTCTTCCGTTAACTATACGTGGTTAACATTATGAAGACAATTAATAACATTTGTGAAATACAACTTTGTTTGCGGAAAACATAATGATGTTCGAAGTCGCTAGTTTTTCCACGACGAACGACTTTCAACAACTTATTGTATGCATAATTGTTGCAACTGATTGCCGGGAAATATATATATATATATATATATATATATATATATATATATATATATATATATATTTGAATTACAAAAAACAAATACTAAAAAAAAATATTTGCATGGTGCGGGATTCGATTCAGCGACCTTCGGATTACAAACCCGAGAGCTTACCGCTGCGCCACGACGCTGTAGTAAACGTTTAATCGTAGACAGTATTTCACTGCAACGGTTTCTTTTAACTGTCGATTTTCTCGTCAACGGCTGAGAAGTGCATCTTGGTGCTTTGCCACATTACACCTCTGGCCATGAGCTTTTATTATGCGCAGTATGAATCGAATCTGAATTTCACAATTGGCGGCCTCCCCTTGTAAGTCTGAATCTGTAAGCTTTATTACAGAAACTATATTTAATATTTAATGGATGTAATGATGTATTTATTTGTGACTGTATATAATAGATTGTAATTATTATGTGAATTTGTAAACCGCTGTGTAATAGCCAAGGGAACTTTATTTAAATGTATCAATAACGCGACAAAATGGCAGTAGCTGTGCCGTTGTTTATCTTTGCGTGTGGAGAGTGTCTGTCGTGCTGCGAGCAGAGAGAAGAGGCAGCAGCTTGAGGAATGAAAAAGAGCGGAGTTGTTTGTTAGCTGCTCTCGCAGACGCGCTGTGCAGCTATGATTGTGCCAGTGTAGGTGCACCTACTTCGTTAAGTATTAAGAGCACGGTAGGAGTGGACAGGCGGAGGAAGCTGCAAGTCTAACCATTGCCTATCCCATAATTAACTGTGACTCTAGAGACGGATCATGGTACTCAACCAGCAGCAGCTCAGCACTGTCATCGGCTGCATTCTTCATCGTATGCACAGCTACAACATCGTATGATCGTTAACTGACAGAGTATAACTAATATTGTACAGGCATTACCCAGTGGCATCCCTTTCACAAAATTTGACGAACTTTGTTGAACAGTAACCTGCAGTAGCTAAAACTTGTAGGGCCCCTGCGTTATTACCAAGCATGGTCCCTTTCTTTTCAGCACATTCACTGAGTGTTGTAAAAATATGAAAATTGATGGTAACTATTTATTGCCAGTTTTGTTTGTTTGCTAATGACTAATTTCAGTTTACATTTTGCTGCCCCATTAACTGTTCATTCTTGTATTGCATAACAGAGGCTTGACGGATTTGTAATTTGGAATATTAACTTCACTCACTTAAATGAACGTAACTAAGGATACAGCGCAGATTAAGAGTGCGCAGTTTCATTTATTCTGTGTTTAGCTTAGCGAGTGACTTTTGCTGGCCTGATATGCATTTTGCTGTTCTTATGTCAAAAGTAAATCAGTTGCTCATTTGCTTGAAGTCAATTCAGTTCAGTATTTCAATAATTAACAGTAAATTGCTTGCATTTTTCCAAATTTTGCATTAAGCTACGCTACCATTACTAAAAGCATTTTTGTTACATAACAAAGTTTCAGTTAGGATCAATCATTTCTTTAACCAGCAACTTCATTTAACTTTGCTTTAAAAAATTAGTATTTCAGATTAAGTAACTGAAAACTCGGTGCTTTCTGATTCATTTATTTTCTCATGAACTGCTGTGTTATGGAAAAACGTAACAACCTCGTGTTGCCACTCCAGCGATTATTTACTTGATTTTCTTTGCCATTACCTTTCTTAGGATTCTGGATATTTATTGCCATAGTGGGCTGGCGACCATTTAATTATCCTTTTCTTGCTAATCAATATTTTTTGTATTAAATATTATATTGTACCCTTTTTTCCCTTTGCGGTACTCGAGCGATTGCACTAAATTCCGCCCATTTCAAAATTATCAGTATTTAAATTCGATTTAGAATAGATTCTTCCCTCAGAATGGTCTCTTGTGTACTTTCCTCCTGCTAACCGGTACTTTTTCCTTTGGCAACGATAGCTTTGCTCACTGTAAAATTTCATTAGGTGTACACGTTCATGGTCAGTTATATCTCAGACCAGTAGGCCAATTAGGAAGAGGGGGGGAGGAGGGACTCGTTACCAAAGAAGTCAGGCACTCCTCATATGTCGCCCACAGTTCTGCTGGGCTACTGTGGCGCTACCAAAACCAGCTGAGCTACGTGTCCGAGTATGTCAGTGATTTTGCCGTAAAATGTTTGTCCGCAGACCCAACGCAGCGCTAGGGACCTCATATGCTCTTGCAGCCATCTCTTAGGCAGTCACAGCGTGCACCATACCCTGTGGTGCACATGGAGATCTACGCCCAGCTGCTCGAACTAATGTTCGTTGATTGAGCCGTTCCAGATCACGCCGTTCCATAAGATCCCTTTGCCGTCCAGCCGCCCATTGCCTCCACGCCTCTGGATGCAGGCATGCATCTTCCATATGGTTTTCTGGGTTGTGTTCCTGGACCCCCTCGCAGAGCGGGCAGGTAGGCACTACCAGCCACAGTTACCCTCCCTGCCCCCTCATTTGCTTCAGAATTCAGTCCTTCCCTTTGCTGTCGTCGCTTGTATCTGCCCTACGGAGGTTTGGGAGGTGAGGAGGGAGGAATGTGATATTTATATTATTATAAATATTTTGTATGGCCGGGAAATGGAGAGAGTATATTGCTGTTAACTATGGTACCTGATGTTTTAGAAGATGTCGTTTTTTAGCTGCGTGCGAGTACGCCGGATTTCGACATAAGCGCACCATATTCCGTGCAATGACGTGTCGGATACTTGAAAGAATCGATCAATAATTTTGATACATTTTTCTGGGAAACAAAAACGAGGATTGTAATCAAATTTACGCAGGATAGCTTCTGAGCCTGGATTTCAACAACATTTCCGAAAGGACTTACGTTTGGAAATAAAGTACAGTGGATTACGATTCAGTGACGAATAGTACACTACTGGCCATCAAAATTGCTACACCAAGAAGAAATGCAGATGATAAACGGGTATTCATTGGACAATTATATTATGCTAGAACTGACATGGGATTACATTTTCACGCAATTTGGGTGCATTGATCCTGAGAAATCGGTACCCAGAACAACCACCTCTGGCCGTAATAACGGCCTTGATAGGCCTGGGCATTGAGTTAAACAGAGCTTGGATGGCGTGTGCAGGTACAGCTGCCCATGCAGCTTCAACACGATACAACAGTTCATCAAGAGTAGTGACTGGCGTATTGTGCCGAGCCAGTTGCTCGGCCACCATTGACCAGACGTTTTCAATTGGTGAGAGATCTGGAGACTGTGCTGGCCAGGGCAGCAGTCGAACATTTTCTGTATCCAGAAAGGCCCGTACAGGACCTCCAACATGCGGTCGTGCATTATCCTGCTGAAATGTAGGGTTTCGCAGGGATAGAATGAATGGTAGAGCCACGGGTCATAACCCATCTGAAATGTAACGTCCACTGTTCAAAGTGCCGTTAATGCGAACAAGAGGTGACCGAGACGTGTAACCAATGGCACCCCATACCATCACGCTGGGTGATACGCCAGTACGGCGATGACGAATACACGCTTCCAATGTGCGTTCACCGCGATGTCGCCAAACACGGATGCGACCATCATGATGCTGTAAACAGAACCTGGATTCATCCGAAAAATTGACGTTTTGCCATTCGTGCACCCAGGTTCGTCGTTGAGTACACCATCGCAGGCGCTCCTGTCTGTGATGCAGCGTCAAGGGTAACCGCAGCCGTGGTCTCCTAGCTGATAGTCCATGCTGCTGCAAACGTCGTCGAACTGTTCGTGCAGATGGTTGTTGTCTTACAAACGTCCCCATCTGTTGACTCAGGGATCGAGACGTGTCTGCACGATCCGTTACAGCCATGCGGATAAGATGCCTGTCATCTCGACTGCTAGTTATAAGAGACCGTTGGGATCCAGCACGGCGTTCCGTATTACCGTCCTGAACCCACCGATTCCCTATTCTGCTAACAGTCATTGGATCTCGACCAACGCGAGCAGCAATGTCGCGATACGATAAACCGCAATCGCGATAGGCTACAATCCGACCTTTATTAAAGTCGGAAACGTGATGGTACGCATTTCTCCTCCTTACACGAGGCATCACAACAACGTTTCACCACGCAACGCCGGTCAACTGCTGTTTGCGTATGAGAAATCGGTTGGAAACTTTCCTCATGTCAGCACGTTGTAGGTGTCGCCACAGGCGCCAACCTAGTGTGAATGCTCTGAAAAGCTAATCATTTGCATATCACAGCATCTTCTTCTTGACTGTTAAATTTCGCGTCTGTAGCACGTCATCTTCGTAGTGTAGCAATTTTAATGGCCAGTAGTGTAGTTTGCTGATTACAACTTCTTTCAAGTTCCTTCATCCTGTGGAAACGTCGATGATTTCTATGAACATTTGCACTAAAATGACAATTAAACATTTACGAAGATAGGGCATGAGAAATTGACTGGTGATTGCTATTTAAATAACAAGTCAAATAACTGCATTCAGTTTATAATTAATTTTTAATAAGCTAAAGAGAAACTTACTTTAAACATTTTTCCACACATTATCGTGGCTGACAATGCCACATAAACCAGATTTTGTACTAATAATTACAATTCCTCAGAAATAGGCAAATATCCATTGCTTTTTTTATATGTCGTACTTCTTGATATATTGAGACGTTTCTCGTCGAAACTATTCACATCACATATTTTTAATTATAAATTACAATGAACTGTAATAGCGGGCGTCTACACATACAAACAGACAAAACGTTAAGTGGTATAGGATTTAGTACACATTTTGTTTTTACATTGTATCTCATATTTTGTTTCACCGCAGTCGGGCTTAGAAAATGTCTTTGGCCGCTTTTGAGCATATTAGATCGAGGTCACGTCATATCACGCGACCTTTACAGTGTCACTCAGTCTTTCATTCCCTGGAGAACTTATTCAGCGATGGACACACATAATGTTACATATTGTACAGAGACCACGTTGCCACGCCAACATTGCCAATGCGAATCGATACCAAAGACATTGGCTATGGCTGACTGCAGTTAGCAACGACGTATGGGAGGCGCTCCTGAAGACCACGCCTCCCCTCTCAGCACTCTCAGCATAGCATCGCCCTCATGCTGAGGTCAATATAGTGTCGACCTACCCAGAACCCTCCTCAAGTTCGTGAAGAAGGTTAACATCATAGTAGTCAATAACAGTTGCAATGGTCAGGTAATCCTGTGGCAAAGAAGTGTGTCACAGTTAAGTAAATCTTTTATTCATTAATGGAATGAAGTAATGAAATGAAATTATCGTATGGCATTGGTGGCCGGGAGGCCCCATCCGGGGAAGTTTGGCCGCCGGGTGCGAGTTTTATTACAGTGGACGCCACATTGCGCGACTCGCGTGCCGGTGATGAGGATAAAATGATGATGAGGACAACAAAACACTCAGTCCATGAGCTGAAAAATCTCCAACCTGGCCGAGAATCGAACCCGGCATGCTGCATGGGAGGCAAGTACGTAACCGCTTTCTACAAATTTTTTTTACCGGGAACAGGGTAAATGAACAAAATATCTTTATTGGTACAAGCTTAAATACAACAGAAATGCCATCCTTCCGGCGGAAATAACACGAGACATTACACTCGTACAAGGCGAGCAATTTTTTTTTATTAACAAGGTGTAGGAAAAAAATAATAATAATACTGATGTAAGCTAAGAGGTGTGAAGCAATAGACAGTAGAGTTGGGGGAAAACCAGCGTGTTCTGGTATATTGCATAAAAGAAAGGAGGCGCGTGTCCATGAGCCTACTCCACTGTGCGTTACAATATAGAAAGTAGTGTGGGGAGTCTCAGATGTCATGTCAGCAGGGAGGGGGCGGGGGGGGGGGGGGGGCCGGTGGGCGGAGTGCTGTCGGCGTGTGGCACCATCCAACTGAGCGGGGGTGACGTAAAGATCGCGTGTAGGTAATTGGCGAAGAAGGCGCGGTAGCGCGGTCGGTGCTCAACTTCACTGTGGGCCGTTTGCAAGTACTGCCAGAAATCAAGATGTGATTTGTCGCCATTATTATACATGTAGGTGAACGTCTGAACGTCCATCCCTTGACCCATAAAATCGCATGATTTTTGATGGGCCACTCATCTAGGCAGGCGGACATGGAATGAAGTGAACTAGTATTTCCTGTGTTCTAGAATGATGAGTGTCTCCCCCCTTCCCCCCCCCCCACCCCCCACCCCAGAGCAGTGGCCGGACGAAAGTAGTTTCATCTGGTCACACTGCATTGAGGAGCCTATTTAAGAATTCGCTGGAAAAATTATATTGCCAGTACAAAAACCATACGTAATGCCCTATGTTAGCATCTGTCTATGCCCAAAATGTTCTGTCACTCCGGCCCCTTAAGAAAAAAAAAACCGGCTGAATTGAAACTGTCGCTTTCTTGGAATAATCATTCCTTTTGCTTCACACAGAGGTTTAAAGACTGCTGAAAATAAAAGAAGCAGACAGGCATATCAATTCTTATTTTACATTAAAGCACGGACCACTGATGATAAAATACTTGTCTACTATGAATGATTCATTCATTTCTACAGTTCTGCATTTACCAAAGTGTTACATGTACAAGTATGACTGACGCTTGAATATAAACGTAAACTCATCGGGTTTACATTGTGCCCACCAGTTGGCATTACGAGTGCAGTGCCCTGACAAATCGAGAATACAGCTTCTCGTGATGGAATATGCGATATCTTTATTTGTTACAACAGTGTATCGTGCGTTCAGAAGGCATTATGGAAAAGAACCGGCACGTAAACAGAGCACTGTGCTTCGTTGTAGACAATTTAGGGACACTGGTTGCCTCTATAAACAGAAAAGTACCGGTGGACCAAGTGTGCCAGATGCAGCTGTGGAGAGGGTGATGGGAAGCTTCGTACATAGTCCAAAAGAATCAATGATCCAGGCAAGCCACAAACTTGGAATATCGCAGTAAATGGCGTGAAAAATTTTGTGACGGCCATTATATCAAACCGTGCCGTCTGCTGCTCTTACAACAATGAAAACCGGAAGTTTTTGTTCGACTCCTTCACTGGTGCATTTTAATGCAGGAAGCACATGAGGATGCACATTATGTTCCCAAGCAGGCACTTAACGATAAAGCAACCTTCTATTTATCTCGAAAGGTTAATCACCACAATGTGAGAGTGCAGAACACAGAACATTCTCATGAAAGAGATTCACGGAAGGTTAATGTTTTCGGTGCAATGTCACAGACGAAACTATGAGGGCGGTTTTCTTCGACTATGAAAGCTGTGGTGTCACCGCAAGGCAAGGTTGTAGGCTTCAAATCGGCCGCGGTCCGTCAGTACACATCGGACACGTGAGTCGCCACTGTCGACGCTAGCAGACCGAGCGCCGCCACTCGGCTGGTCTTACGAGACAAGCTAGCGCACTGGTCAGTTCTACAGCCGACTTTAATAGGAATGGTTCACTTGTTATAGCGTCACAGATCTTTTGCACAGACACTAGTTAGCATAGCTAAGACGGTAACTACGACCTAGCCAGGCGCCACAAACAGTTTATGCATTGACAATTGATCTATATGTGTGAAGCAATCAAAATTGTAAAGAAGTATTCGCTGTTCAGTCTGTAACTGCACTTGTAAATGTTGTGGTACAAAGTCACGAACGACGTTCACCGCTGATGCTGAATTAAAGCTAAGTATTTAAAGGTATTCCTGTCCGCTAACTTTCTAATCACCTAATATGTTCGAGATACATCCCGTCAAGTATAGTTCATTGATCCTCACGTCAGCCTACGTGATCAACGCGTGCAGTTAATGGCCACACCTCGTGATCAGACTAAGAGTCAAATTGCGTGACTCAGCCGGGTCACCCCTTTTCCATGAGGCCCATAGCTCCGCCTCATACATAGCAAGAGGTACGTCATAGTTGTGATTGTTTCCAAAATTGACTGCTGATTCCGAGAATTTCATCTTTGAACAAGGCGAGGATCCCATCATTCGAGCATCGATGTTAGGCATTACCTAAACGACGATCGCTGGTCTGGGCGTACTGGTGTCCCACATCTGGTCGCTTGCCCTAATGCATTGTGACTTTTTCCTTTGGGGGTACATAGACGATAGTGTTCACATACCCCCGCTGCCAATAACACTAGAACATTTTGGAGAATGTATCAGTGTTGCTATAATAACTACAGGCAGGTTGATGCTACATATGGTATGGAACGAACGTGACTACCACTTGGACGTATGTCATATTACCAGAGCGGCACTCATCGAGCGTTTAGAGGGTGCAAAAAGGAGACTTTGTGAGTTTACGGTTATATCCATGCACCACTCACACAGTATATGTACTAATCTAGAAAATACAGAGCTTTGAAAGCAAATGAATCATTGATAGTAACTCTGTATACTATACTGTCCAACGATACTAACGTGATGAACTGTCAAAAGTTTGAATAACTGCATATTGTGGTGCGGACTGCTGCGAGATGTGCAGGAAGAGAGACAGCGAGGTTCTGGAAGTTACCGACAGGGACGTGGAGACATGCCGACTACAGTGGCGTGGCCAGCTGCGCAATGTGTCTCTTTGGGGATCCATTACTTGTATCGCGCGACTGAGGCGGTCCCACAGATTCTCGATTCAGTTTAAATACAGGAAGTTCGGTGGCCAAGGGAGAGCGAAAAATGGTTCAAATGGCTCTGAGCACAGTGGGACCTAACGTCGGAGGTCATCAGTACCCTAGAACTTAGAAATACTTAAACCTAACTAACCTAAGGACACCACACACATTTAAGCCCGAGGCAGGATTCGAACCTGCGACCGTAGCGGTCGCGCGGTTCCAGACTGAAGCGCTTAGAACCTCTCTGCCACTCCGGCCGGCCCCAAGGGAGTACGGTAAACTCATCGTGGTGCTCTTCGAACCATACAGTACACTGCGAGCTGTGTGACACGTTGTATTATCCTGCCGGTAGATGCCATTGCGCCTAGGAAATAAAAGCTGCATGTAGGAAGGGACTTGGTCCTCAAGGATAGACGCACACTTGCGTTTATCCAGTGTGCCTTCCAGAATAATGAGATCACCCAGGAATTGTCACGAATACATTCCCCAGACCTCGAAGCTCGTGCTCCTTACTGGACCCTTCCAACGGTTGTTTGCTTTCAAACGTTTTACACCGTGCCTGTCAACGGTCATCTATTTCGTGGCGCATAAAACGTGAATCACCTGAAAACGCTACCTGTCGCCACTCAGTAGACGAACAATTGCCGTACTGGCGTGCAAATTCCAGCCTTCGTTGCCGATGAACAGGAATCAGCATGGGAGCATGAACCAGGCGCCTGCTGTGGAGGCCCATGCGCAGCAACGTTCACTTAACGGTCATCGAGGAACCTTTTGGTTCATCTCAGAGGTCAGTTTCTCAACAGGTGGACGTCCATCTGCCCATACACATTTGAACAGCCGTCGTTCATACCTGACATCTGTGGCCCTTGGTGCACCATAGTTGCATCGGGGCCAGTTTCTGATAGCGCCATCGTGCCATGCACAGGTATACTTTAACCGAGGCGGCATACGAACACCTTCCAAACTTAAACGTTTCGGAAATGCTTCCACTTTTGGCTCAAATGGCTCTAAGCACTATGAGACTTAACATTTGAGGTCCTCAGTCCCCTTGACTTAGAACTACTTAAACCTAACTAACTTAAGGACATCACACACATCCATGTCCGAGGCAGGATTCGAACCTGCGACTGTAGGAGCGACGTCGTTTCGGACTGAAGCGCCTAGAACCGCTCGGCCACAGCGGCCGACCCACCTTTGGTCCAAAAGCCAATGGTCATACCCTTTTGGGTGTCAAATAAATCGAGTTACCGCGTTACAGCAACGACTGCATTGTTTTCTGTGTCCCCTCGACACGCTTTATATAGTATCATCGACTCATAGTGCCACCATCTATCGTCTATTTGTAATTATTGCACGCTTTCGCCGCAGATAAGCGGTGGTCTTATTGTGACTGGACTGTGTATATTCTTTTACAAATATTGTGGGTACTGCATCTTGCAGAACTAAACCGCCTAACAGCTGGAATTTTAAGTAATAGCAACTGCAGTAGTCCTGATCTGCCCCAACCCTAAGTTGGCCACTCCACGACTGACTATATTATATTTCTGTCCTTGGTAAAAAGAGAGCCGATCGCTGATATGGAGGCTCTTTCTCTTAGGTAGTTGAGATAGGCCTCCACTGTGTCCACATCAGTCTTCGGGATAGTCCATTCCCTGGAATGCGAAGCTGGGTGACTTGCCATTTATATCATGTAACAGATATTTACACATATATTAATAAAACAATTTTCATCAGGTTACCTTTCATTCAGAAGGCTGCTGTATGCAGCGACTGTTATATTGACTTGTAAATAATGGATTTCAGCTGTCAATCATCCTTTTGAAATTTTATTGGCAGATCTAGATTTCAGCTAGAAACTAGCCATTTTCAATGCACTATAATTTTTGATCAATGCATGTAATGCCTGTTGGTCAGGCTTCATCTTCAATTCATTGAATACATTACATGCATTGATCAAAAATGATAATGCATTGAGAATGGCTAGTCTCTAGCTGAAATCTAGAAATGCCAATAAAATTTCAAAAGGACGACTGATAGCTGAAATCTATTATTTACAAAACAGTTTTCGGTTAGTTATTGCCCATTTCCCATCAGTCAGCAACTGTTTCATATGAGGTGCGACAATAAAGTAATGAGACTGATTTTCTTTGCAAGATGTGGCAACCCTGCAGGCTTGCGTAGGCACAATATCTTTGACCTTGGTCTATAAGCTGTTTCTAGTCCAAGCAGCACATCGATGCAACTTCTCAGTCGTCAGTTGTGCTGTAATAAGTTAACACATGTTTGTGTCTCTCGTCACGGAAATGGAACCGCATAATATTGTAACAGTATGCCATTTCTTTTTGCGTTAAATTGGGTGAAAACGCGACGAAAACTTACGGTAAGCAACAGAAGGCTTTTGGAGAGGGAGTTAGGTGAAGAGCTCAAGTTTTTCGCTGGCATAAAATGTTTAGTGAAGGCAGAACGAATGTTGAAGATGAAGACCGCAGTGGACGACCATCAACCTCACAGACAGATGTCAACTTGGCCAGGGTGCGTGAACTCGCACGATCTCATCGAAGATTATCCGTGAAAATGATTGCAGAAGAACTGAACATCAATCGAGAAACGGTTCATCTAACAACAACTGAAGATCTTGGTACGAGAAAGATTTGCGCAAAAATTGTCCCCAAAAACCTCACACCACAACAGCGAGAAACACGGAAAAATGTGGCAGCCGATCTGTTAGAGCAAACGGAAATCAATCCAGAATTGCTGAACCGTGTTATCACTGGTGATGAAAGTTGGTTTTTTCAGTACGATTCAGAGACAAAACGCCAAAGTTCGCAATGGTGCTCAAAGGGATCACACAGACCAAAACAAGCTCGCATGTTAAAGTCAACAGTGAACTGCATACTTTTGTGCTTCTTTGATTCAAGGGAATTGTTCATAAAGAGTGGGTGCCTCCTGGACAGACAGTTAACCAATATTCCTACAAAGAAATTTTAGAAAGACTTCGTTAAAGAGTACTTCGTGTCTGTGCCAACATTGCTGATAATTGGATTCTACATCACGATAATGTGCCATCCCATACTGCTCTGTCAGCACAGCAATTTTTAACCTCAAAATAAATTTCAGTACTACCACAGCCACCTTATTCACCAGACATTGCTCCGTGCGACTTTTTTCTATTTCCAAGAGTCAAAACGGCGGTCAAGGGACACCATTTCGAACAACACAATATGTCCAAAAAGCTGTGACGAGAGTCTTGGAGAATATTACGGAAGATGGGTTCCAGAAATGTTACCCTCATTGGCAGAAGCGCTGGAAAAAGTGTGTGCAATCAGAAGGAAACGACTTTGGAGGAGACAACACTAAACTTGACTAAAACGGTAAGCAACATTTTTTTTCACATCAGTCGCATTACTTTATCATATATACGAGGGCGTACTGAAAACTAATGCCTCCAAAATTTTATTGTTGCGACTCTTAAAGGTTTTTAAATAAAACAAACGGTAATAACATTTTTATGTTATACTTCATGTCTACATGTTTATTTCTCGACATAGTCATCCTAGCGACGAACACATTTCTCCCAAAGACAGAGCAATTTGTTGATAACGTCCCTGTAGGATGTCTGTTGAGGAAGCCACAACCTCACATCTGCTTGCACCGCTTTATCATTATCCAAGTGAAGTCCTCGGAATTGTTCTTTAAGTTTTGGAAACATTTGAAAATCGTATGGGGCCAAGACGGGAATGTATGGAAGATGATCGATGACAGTGAACCCAAGGCTTCGGATTGTTACAGATGTGGGGTCTGGCATTGCCATGCTGAAGGAGCGGATGCTCCATGTGTGGACGAACTCTTGCAATTCGATACTCCTTTACAGCACGATGTTTCTCGAGTACCGACGTAGTTACGTTATACACAGCCATGTTGACGCTACATCTACATCTACATCCATACTCCACAGGCCACCCAACGGTGTGTGGTGGAGGGTACTTTGAGTACCTCTATCGGTTCTCCCTTCTATTCCAGTCTCGTATTGTTCGTGGAAAGAAAGATTGTCGGTATGCCTCTGAGTGGGCTCTAATCTCTCTGATTTTATCCTCATGGTCTCTTCGCGAGATATACGTAGGAGGGAGCAATATACTGCTTGACTCCTCGGTGAAGGTATGTTCTCGAAACAAAAGCCTGTACCGAGCTACTGAGCGTCTCTCCTGCAGAGTCTTCCACTGGAGTTTATCTGTCATCTCCGTAACGCTTTCGCGATTACTAAATGATCCTGTAACGAAGCGCGCTGCTCTCCGTTGGATCTTCTCTATCTCTTCTATCAATCCTATCAGGTACGGATCCCACAACGGTGAGCAATATTCAAGCAGTGAGAGAACAAGTGTACTGTAACCTACTTCCTTTGTTTTCGAATTGCATTCCCTTAGGAGTCTTCCAATGAATCTCAGTCTGGCATCTGCTTTACCGACGATCAACTTTATATGATCATTCCATTTTAAATCACTCCTGATGCTTACTCCCAGATAATTAACTGCTTCCAGCTTCTGACCTGCTATATTGTAGTTAAAAGATAAAGGATATTTCTTTCTTTGTATTCGCAGCACATTATACTTGTCTACATTGAGATTCAATTGCCATTCCCTGCACCATGCATCAATTCGTTGCAGATCCTCCTGCATTTCAGTAAAATTTTCCATTGTTACAACCATTCCATATACTGCAGCATCATCCGCAAAAAGCCTCAGTGAACTTCCGTTGTTATCCACAAGGTCTTTTATGTATATCGTGAATAGCAACGGTCCTACGACACTCCCCTGCGGCACACCTGAAATCACTCTTACTTCGGAAGACTTCTCTCCATTAAGAATGACATGCTGAGTTCTGTTATCTAGGAACTCTTCAATCCAATCACACAATTGGTCTGATAGTCCATTCGCTCTTACTTTGTTTATTAAACGACTGTGGGGAACTGTATCGAAGGCCTTGCGGAAGTCAAGAAACACGGCATCTACCTGTGAACCTCTGAGTCTCGAGGACGAATAGCGCGAGCTGGGTTTCACACGATCGTCTTTTTCGAAACCCATGCTGATTCCTACAGAGTAGATTTCTAGTGTCCAGAAAAGTCATTATACTCGAACATAATACGTGTTTCAAAATTCTACAACTGATCGACGTTAGAGATATAGGTCTATAGTTCTGCACATCTGTTCGACGTCCCTTCCTGAGAACGGGAATGACCTGTGCCCTTCTCCAATCCTTTGGAACGTTACGCTCTTCTAGACACCTACGGTACACCGCTGCATCTATCCTCTGGGTGTCGAGGGCTTCATCTTGTCCTGCTGTTTCGCCCCCTTCCCTGTTCCAGCGAATAGTTCGCTGGAAGAACGAGTGCTAGTAAGCCTCTGTGTAGGGTCGAATCTCTCTAATTTTATCTTCACGTTCTTTGCGCGAGATATACATAGGATGAAGAAATACATTTTTCACTGTTCTAGGAAGGTACAGTCTCTGTACTCTAACAATAAACCACACTGTGACGCGGAACGTCTCTCTTGCAGCGTCTGCCACTGGAATTGGTTGATCAATTCTGTGACGCTGTCGTGCTAACGAAAAGAACCTGCAACGAAACGCGGTGCTCTTCTTGGGGTCTTCTCTATTTCCTCTATAGCTTGTATCTGATAGGGCTTCCATATTGACGACCAATATTGAAGAATTGGTCGCACAAGTGTTTCGTAAGCTGCTGTCTTAGTTGATGGCATGCAGTTCCTGAGGATTCCTCCAGTTAATCAGACACTGGCGTCTGCCTTACGCATGATTAATTTTATGTCGTCATTCCATTTCAAATCGCTTCGTACAGATACTCCTAGGTGTTTTATGGAAGTAAGTGCTTTCAGTGACTGTAGCGCGATTGCATAATCATACAATAAAGAGTCTTTCTGTTGTATAGCTAGAGAAGGCCGAAATGCACGCGTTAAACTCAAGTAGGCTGGCGTGAGGTCTGAAACAGGATACGTAATGAATGCTATAAAGAAAAGTACGTAGCTGCTGGAATACTTAACTTTAATCCATCATTTGAATACATTGTTCTGGACGGTACGTTCAAGACTATAAACTGTTAATGGCACCTTGCTAAGTCGTAGCCATTGACTTGGCTGAAGGCTATTCTAACTATATTCTCTGCAAATGAGAAAGGCTTCGTCAGTGTAGTCGCTAGCAAGTCGTCCGTACAACTGGGGCGAGTGCTAGTAAGTCTCTCTAGACCTGCCATGTGGCGGCGCTCGGTCTGCAATCACTGATAGTGGCGACACGCGGGTCCGACATGTACTACTGGACCGCGGCCGATTTAAAGCTACCACCTAGCAAGTGTGGTGTCTGGCGGTGACACCACACATTCTGTCTATGTATTCTCAAAATTTTGCAATTATTTATGTCGAGGGACAACTGGCACTCTCTTGCACCAAGCTTCAGTCATCAGCAAGTCTTCCTGCACTTGCTACAGTTTTCTAGCGTCGCGATTTCTCTGTATACCACAGCAGCAGTGTGTTCATTTTACACTACTGGTCATTAAAATTGCTACACCAAGAAGATATGCAGATGATAAACGGGTATTCATTGGACAAATATATTTTACTAGAACTGACATGTGATTACATTGTCACGCAATATGGGTGCATTGATCCTGAGAAATCAGTACCCAGAACAACCACCTCTGGCCGTAATAACGGCCTTGATACGCCTGGGCATTGAGTCAAACAGAGCTTGGATGGCGTGTACAAGTGCAGCTGCCCATGCAGCTTCAACTCAATACCACAGTTCATCAACAGAGTGACTGGGATATTGTGACGAGCCAGTTGCTCAGGCACCATTGACCAGACATTTTCAAGTGGTGAGAGATCTGGAGAATGTGCTGGCCAGGGCAGCAGTCGAACATTTTCTGTATCCAGAAAGGCCCGTACAGGACCTGCAACATGCGATCGTGCATTATCCTGCGGAAATGTAGGGTTTCACAGGGATCGAATGAAGGGTAGAGCCACGGGTCGTAACAAATCTGAAATGTAACGTCCACTGTTCAAAGTGCCGTTAATGCGAACAAGAGGTGACCGAGACGTGTAACCAACGGCACCCCATACCATCACGCCGGGTGATACGCCAGTATGGCGATGACGAATACACGCTTCCAATGTGCTGTAACCTCCCCAGAGAAATTTTATAATAATATTTTAAATGAGAATAGGCATAGAGCTAAGTGTAACCTCCCCGCAAAATAAAAATGATTTATTGACAATGGCAATTAAATAAAAATTAGCAATCTAACCCTAATGTAAGCTCCCCACAAAATGAAAGTCAATTCAGTGATAATAAAATTTCAGTGACAATGAGAACGCAAATAGACCGAAATGTCGATCTTAGGCCCTGTTCACTAATTAAACTGTAATTCTTACCTTAGTAAAACTGCATCTGCTCTTATTTTTCGCCATAGCTTGGAGGAAATTCATTGCAAAAATTTTGAATTTAAGGGAAACTTTTCTTTAAGGAATAGCAAGGGAAATATTTCTTTCATTAAAGGATTCTTTGTTGAAAAATTGCTTTGAAAACCAAATTATTATTGGGGCGATTCTTGGACAAATTAGTTACAGTTAATTTACATCATTAGCTGAGCGCAATGCTGCTTCATTACCTTATTTAAAAAATAATATACCTCGTCCTGAATCTTGACCAGAGTGCCATGTCGACGCCCGCCGACTCCTCACTCGCAACTGAACTCTCTCGCAACTAGACCGCAACTGCACTGAACTCTCGCGCGGTCAAGCGCAGACTAGGAATGACAAATAGCTCTCTGGTCAGAGACTCTGCAATGCCTCGCCAACCCGCATCTCGTGGCCGTGCGGTAGCGTTCTCGCTTCCCACGCCCGGGTTCCCGGGTTCGATTCCCGGCGGGGTCAGGGATTTTCTCTGCCTCGTGATGGCTGGGTGTTGTGTGCTGTCCTTAGGTTAGTTAGGTTTAAGTAGTTCTAAGTTCTAGGGGACTGATGACCATAGATGTTAAGTCCCATAGTGCTCAGAGCCATTTGAACCAATGCCTCGCCATCGCCGCCACACAACATGCGTGTTTCAGTGCGTTTACCGCGATGTCGCCAAACACGGATGCGACCATTATGATGCTGTAAACAGAACCTGGATTCATCCGAAAAAATGACGTTTTGCCATTCGTGCACCCAGATTCGTCGTTGAGTACACCATCGTAGGCGCTCCTGTCTGTGTTGCAGCGTCAAGGGTAACCGCAGCCATGGTCTCCGTGCTGATAGTCCACGCTGCTGCAAACGTCGTCGAACTGTTGGTGCAGATGGTTGTTGTCTTCCAAACGTCCCCATCTGTTGACTCAGGGATCGAGACGTGGCTGCACGATCCGTTACAGCCATGCGGATAAGATGCCTGTCATCTCGACTGCTAGTGATACGAGGCCGTTGGGATCCAGCACGGCGTTCCGTATTACCGTCCTGAACCCACCGATTCCATATTCTGCTAACAATCATTGGATCTCGACCAACGCGAGCAGCAATGTCGCGATACGATAAACCGCAATCGCGAAAGGCTGCAATCCGACCTTTATCAAAGTCGGAAACGTTATGGTACGCATTTCTCCTCCTTACCCGAGGCATCACAACAACGTTTCAGCAGGCAACGCCGGTTAACTGCTGCTTGTGTTTGAGAAAGCGGTTGGAAAGTTTCCTCATGTCAGCACGTTGTAGGTGTCGTCACCGGCGCCAACCTTGTGTGAATGCAGTGAAAAGCTAATTATTTGCATATCACAGCATCTTCTCCCTGTCGGTTAAATTTCGCGTCTGTAGCACGTAATCTTCGTGGTGTAGGAATTTTAATGGCCAGTAGTGTATTTTGTCCAAATCTGATAGCAGGCAGTGGAGAGACGGGTTCAGTGGCTGGAAAATGCACCTGGGAGAAGGTGTGAGGATGGCTTCGGAGGCAGCCAGACGCGGCTTCAGGCGACCGCGCAGCGAATACCGGAAGCGGCGGCGGCCCCTGGCGACGTCCCAAGCGGCCAGCCACGGCCAGTCGCTCGCTATATTTGAGAGGAACGCGTGGTGGACGCGGGCGGGCCGTCGCCGTCACGTGTGGGGACTGCGTGGCGGCTTTCAGCCGAGCGGCTGCCTCCGCTCTGCCACAGACGACACGAGAACGAGCCGGTCAGAGGGCAGCAGAAGCGTCTCGCCAGTGACGCGCTGCATGTTCCTGAGTGGCGAACGCTCACGTCGATGACGTCATTGAAGGCTAGTCCACAACCGACGACGTTTTTTTTCCCTCAGTCTTCTGACTGGTTTGATGCGGCTCGCCACGAATTCCTCTCCTGTAACCACCACTTCATCTCAGGGTAGCACTTCCAACTTACGTTCCCAATTATTTACTGGATACATTCCAATCTCTGTCTTCCTTTACAGTTTCTAACCTCTACAGCTTCCTTCCAGCGCCATGGAAGTTATACCTTGGTGTCTTAACAGACGTCCTATCGTCCTGTTCCTTCTTTTTGTCAGTGGTTTTCAGTGTAGTCCTTTTCTCGCCGATTCTACGGATAACCTCCTCATTCATTACCTTATCATGATACCTAATTTTCAACATTCCTCTGTAGCATTACATCTCAAATGCTTCTATTCTCTTCTGTTCCAGATTTCCCATAGTCCAAGTCTGGCTACCATACAATACTGTGTTCCAAACGTACATTCTCAGACATTTCTTCCACAAATTAAGTTCTATGCGTATTGCGATACTAGTAAGACTTCTTTTGGCCAGGAATACCCATTTTGCCAGAGGTAGTGTAATTTTTATAACCTCCTTGCTTCATCTGTCATGGGTTAATTTGCAGCCTAAGTAGTAGAATTGCTTAACTTCATCTACTTCGTGATCATCAATTACGATGTTAAGTTTCTCGCTATTTTCATAACTGCTACTTCTCATTACTTTCGGCTTTCTTCGATTTACCCTCAATCCTACATTCTGTATTCATTAGACTGTTCATTCCATTCAACAGATCCTGTAATTCTTCTCCACTTTCACTGACGATAGCAAGGTCATCAGAGAATCTTAACAATGATATCCTTTCACCTTGAACTTTTAATCCCACCCCTGAACCTTTCTTTTATTACCGTCATTATTTCTTCGACATATAGATTGAACAGCAGGGACGACAGCCTACGTCCCTGTCTTACATACTTCCTAACCGTTGCACTTCGTTCTTGGCCTTTCATCCTTATTGTTCCCCCTTAGTTCTTGTATATATTGTATATCACCCATCTTTCCCTACAGCTTACGCCAATTTCCCTCAGGTTTTCGTATATCTTGCACCATTTTACATTGCAGAACTCTTTCTCCAGATGGACAAATCCTGCGAAAGTGTCTTGATTTTTCTTCAGTCTCGCCTTCATCATCAGCTGCAACTTCAGAACTGCCTGTCTGGTGCATTTATCTTTCCTAAAGCCGAACTGGTCGTCATCTAACAGATCTTTAATTTTCTTTTCCACTCTTGTGTTTATTACTATTGTTAGTAAATTGGATACAACGACTTATCTGCGCCAATGTCCACGCAGACATAGATCACCGTAAATTTCGTGCGTCCACGCGATTCCAGTTTGTTGCCGGCCTGCCAGCTATGGGTACCAGCTAGAACTATCAGTTTCAGGGTAATAACAGTGCTACTACGGCCAGGTTCAAATGGCTCTGAGCACTATGGGACTTAACAGCTGTGGTCATCAGTCCCCTAGAACTTAGAACTACTTAAACCTAACTAACCTAAGGACATCACACACATCCATGCCCGAGGCAGGATTCGAACCTGCGACCGTAGCAGTCGCACTGTTTACTACGGCCAGGTTTGGATATGTAGTGAGGAATCCTTGACATGATTTAAATAATGCTCCACCAGTCACGCATTCGTTTGTGCTTAAGACGACGCGTTTTGAGAATTTAATCTCACTGCCAAATGCAAATACTTACGGAAGTACTTTCTGTGATATTTGCATGTGTGTCTTTCTGCCTCTCTCGCTCTGTAGTTGTCTTTTTGAGGTTATACTGCAATCGGAAAATCGCACAAAATAATGTGAAGTCATTTTGACTATTTTTCGACCGTGATTGTCTCAAGAAATATGTAAAGGTTTTTTAAATTACCGCTACCAGTCACAAACTTTGTTAACTATTGTTTTATTTATTTATTTTGCTACATGTTTCCAGGGAATACCTCATCTTAGGGTAGATGGCATTACAAAAACAATTTCACGATTAGATTAATGGTTTCTGTAATGCCATTTAGCCTGAGGATGAGGTATTCCCTCGAAACATGTAGCAAAATAAATAAATAATACAATAGTTGACAAAGTTTGTGACTGGTAGCGGTAATTAAAAAAAAATAACTTTACATATCGCACAAAATAAATCTTGGGTTGTTCTTTACTTGCTAATAGTAGAAACAGTAGGCCCTATTTTTGTCTACTTATCGGCACTGCGCCTCCTCCTGGTTTGTGCGTGTGTGGTTGCTGACTGATGACGGTTACGTAAAATGAAGATGAAAGGGGAAGAAAGGAAAGGAAAGGGAGGGAACTATTGATGGCAGCTGCATTGGGGCTTTATGGGGAATCTATGGCGACTAGTAAACATGTGTGTGGGACCATGATTCGAACGCGTTCACTAGGTAATTGCATTAACCACTGCGCAAGCTGAACACGGTGACACAGTGCTTAGCGCCCTTGCGTGGACTATTTCAGAACGTCTCGCGGCGACCCACATTTCCACCTAGCGCCATCTATCCGCAGTTCCCGTCTATGTCCTGCATGCTCAATAGTTTGAGATTCCCATGTAGGTCGAATATAACTGTGCATCCGCACTGAAGGTCGTGGATTCATTACCCATCGAGGCGAATCAATTATATGAAATCATGGTGTCTGTTCTTTCGGACATAATATGTGTCACAGCTGCCACATGCAGCTGACACACGTCCGAATGAACAGACACCACGCATTCATTAAATGCATAATGCCTCTAAGCAGACACTTAGAAATACTGTTTCTAACATTAACATGTAAACTGCGGCATGTCTAACAGAGGCAAGATTTGGGTACCAGTCCGGTATTCACCTAGGGGGATACGGGAAACCGTCTAAAAACCGTGGCCGGGCCACGGACCCTGTTCGGTAACACGTCGTGCGGATTCCATCCGAGGACAGCGCACCTTCTCGTACTGGAAAAGATGCTTTAAAACGCACGGTTCTCAGGGCGGCTGATTCTTTGATCGTGACGAAATGACCTCATCGAGAGTTTGATAACATCTAAATGAATAGAAGTACTAGCAGCATATCCCTGCTCAATTAATGAGTCTGGGTTGACACCAGCCACGCAACAGTATAAATTTCAGTGTGTTCAGCATTCAGTTGCACAAGTTGAAGCGATAACAGAACAAATATTTCATATTACAGGTAGGTATATTGGTATAACTAATATATGACACACATTTCTTAGCGTTCTTTAAAGAAACAGTGACTGTACTGTAAATGGAACTATGTTTAAGATAAATGCAGGAATGTACTTCGGTCTTCAATAATAACACGTTTCCTTTAAAAGACAAGGAACTAACAAAAAAGATGGAGTATATATATGAGAAGAGATAACCAGTTCTGACTAAAGCCAGTTACTTCTACTCAGCTCATTTTGAAGGAAAATATTCGTATCACAAAATCACCTACATGACTTTTGCCCAAAGCAATACCAACACTCATAAACCACGATCGAAAAAAAAAAAAAATTTAATGTTACAACCATTACTCAAAAAGCAACCTTTCGACAGTTTGCAAGGAAATGCTATTAATGAAGCGTCAAGAGCACATAGTCAGTCTATAATTTAATGTTACTCCTTGTTCTTATCACACTGATATAGACAATTTCTATTTTCATGCACTAGAATTTCATTCTTTCAGCACATAGAACACCTGTTTATGGTGATGAGAATGTGCTACTGAAGAAGCATATAAAGGAACATAACGCACAAAAGAAGAATTTTGCAATTAGAAAATTTAGTTGCTGGTTTGAAAAAAAGACTATGTAACTAGTTTTCTGAGGTTCCAACAGTTGTTGAGAAGTGTCTTACTTATAAACAGTGACCGTCGTTTTACAGCGACTGAATTTGGGGAATGAACTGTGTGAAAGTTAAACAACTGCTTCTCAAGCATTATTTTATCTGCAGAATAAATCATTAATGTAAATCTAAATCTTTTGAGCAGAGAGATAAAATTATCTTACAATTACACAAGAAGTTTATTTTATTGAAAGGTCAGTAAAAACACTGTAAAAATTAAATGTCAACATAGCATTGTAAAAACAAACTGTCAATAAATTATTTTGGTGTCTTGTAAATAATAATAATTATTATTATTACTGAATTACTTGTGTTGATTAAGTGTATCATACGATGGGCGTTTGAAAAGTCCGTGCAAAGTCCGAGAGATGGCTCCACTGGAGCGCATCGAGGTCATGTTTAGTTAGTAGCATCTTGGAAAGAACGCATACCAGGTTTCAGCCATATTGGTCTATTTCTTTGTGTTTCGCATTCGTGTGAATCAAGGAAGTTGAGTGATTGTCAAAAAATGGACGAAAAACAATTTCGTGTGGTGATTAAACATTCCTTGAGAAAGGCAAAACGCCTTAGGACATTAAAGAGAAGCTCGAAAAACATTACGGTGACTTTGCACCTCCGATTAGAACAGTTTATAAGTGGTTTCAAAATTTTCGGAGTGGCCATATGGGCACAAGTGATGCTGAACGTTCTGGACGCCCCATGGAGGTTACGAATCCAGAAATCATTGACAAAATCCATGATATGGTGACGAATGACAGAAGAGTTAAGGTATATGAGATTGCTAGTGCTGTGGGCATCTCGAATGAACGGGTACACAATATTTTGCATAAATATTTGGACATGAGAAAGCTATCCACAAGATGGGTTCCGCGATTGCTCACACTTGACCAAAAACGGAATCGTGTGAAGTGTTGCAAGGATTGTTGTTTGCAGCTGTTCAAGAAGAATCCGCAGGACTTTAAGCGTCGTTTCGTCTCTGTGGATGAAACATGGATACATTACCATACTCCTGAGACAGAAAACAATAATCTAAACAATGGGTTACCAAGGGAGAATCTGCACCAAAAAAGGTGAAGACCATTCCTTCAGCTGGAAAGGTTATGGCGACTGTCTTTTCGGATTCGCAAGGGATAATCCTCATCGACTATCTGGAAAAGGTAAAACTAATACAGATGCATATTATTCATCGTTAGTGTGGACCATTTGAAAACCGAGTTGCAAGAAAAACGCTGGCCATTGGACCGCAAAAAAGTCCTTTCCCATCACAACAATGCACCAGCACACACCTCAGCAGTTGTGGTCACAAAATTAATGGAAATAGGATTCCAACTCATTTCACATCCCCCCTATTCTCCAGACTTGGCACCCTCGGTCTACTATTTGTTCCCCAATTTGAAGAAATGGCTGGCGGGACAAAGATTTTATTCAAACGAGGAGGTGATTGCAACAACTAATAGCTATTTTGCAGACTTGGACAATTTCTATTATTAGGAAGGGATCAACAACTTGGAACAGTATTGGACGAAGTGTATAAGTCTATGTCGAAAAATAAAAAAGTTTTACCCCAAACACGTAAGTAGTTTTTATTTTTGTAGGGACTTTTCAAACGCCCCTCGTATAACTTTTGAAAATATTCTCGTCCATAGTGGACTGGTTTTTGTGCTGTGACTGTAAGCTTAATATATAAACAAAAATATAGAACTTCTCCGCCCACCCCCGCTTCTACTAGCTGACAACAACGCGTTTCGAAGTTTTAACTTCATAACTTTCAGTTGGTACCTCCTCAAACTGCATTTGTTTACATTCCGTCAGCGAGCAACAACGGAAATTATCGAGGAGGAACGAATATATTTTGAATCTTTTTCAGTTTTATCTGCATCGAAACGTTTATCCAAATTTCGACTAAAACATTCCTTGTTGCTGCCAGTGTACACAGAAACCACCGCTGTTTACTGTTTTTCTGAGAAAAAATAAAGCTGGCGTGAGCTATTTCAAGTTAGTACAAAAAATGGCTCTAAGCACTGTGGGTCTTAACGTCTGAGGTCATCAGTCCCCTAGACTTAGAACTACTTAAACCTAACTAACCTAGGGACAACACACACATCCATGCCCGAGGCATGAGTCGAACCTGCGACCGTAGCAGCCAGGTGCTTCCGGTCTGAAGCGCCTAGAACCGCTCGTCCACGGCGGCCGGCCTGCAAATTAGTCAAAGGCAATTTCAAGGCGGCATGACAAAGCGGATGACGCCCTTGACGAAAGAAAAAAATGGTGGACTGGATTTCAATTCGCTTCAAACCTGGCAGACGTATAGCGGCTTTATGAAACTTTAACTCATTGGCGTGGTAACCGGATAATGTTGGCAGTTCAGGCTGTAGGGTCGCCGCAAGGTGCTGCGACATTTCTTGGCGCGCGTGTAGCAGCCACGTGCGCAGCCCGTTTCTCAGAGTAGTAAACAAAGCACTGCGCAAGCCGCCAGCGTGGAAGGCGGTGCGTCAGCAGTTCGGCCGTGGTGCTGGCAGCCGCCACGCCACGCCGCGCAGCGTAGCGCTGGCGTCGCCTGGCCGAAGGACGCGTCTCGCTGTAGTCTGGAACTACTCAGACTTCAGTTCGTTCACGTACTGGATGCTCGGTGGCTCAGAATTCGCTTCCTTAGTCAGTGCGCCAGTACTGGCTTTCAGAGCAGCATGTTTCATGAGCAAGGTGTAACATTGCGCAACAACTGAAACGCCGAAATTCGGTTTTAAGTCACGTTGTACGATTGAGCTGTGAGATTTAACACCGTTGGTCTCAGATTCATAATATTCAACCACACTCTAAACTACTTCAACTGCTGCCATGTGGGTTTATTGTCTCCATTTAACTCGCTATGATACCCATGTGATCAAGCTTATTACTGATGGACATTGCCGTCCACAGTATGTATCCAACCACATTTTCAATGAAAGCGTTTTAAAAGTAGCCAGGAAACTGAAGACTAGTCAGACCGCTATCCAAGAAGAACGCTGCTATGGCACAGTCTGACTTTCACCCTTTTTGTATCCTTACGACATCGTCCAAGACCGTGTACCAGTTATCTACGAATATCCTGCTGTAGGAACATCAATAAGTGCCCCGCATAAATCGTAATATATCTGCTGTAATTGACGAAACAGCTGACAGGCTACCTATTGGATAAAGAAAAGGTGACTATCGAGTGCCTCTTAGGTTTGGCAAAACATACAGTAATTCTGACTTCGAATTGCAATGATTTCGCTCGTTACTGGTGTCTCACCAGCAATATTTCATCTCTAGGACCACAAAGACGCATAAGGAACAGGTGGTTTTGCTGTTCGCCGCGCGGGATTAGCCGAGTGGTCAAAGGCGCTGCAGTCATGGACTGTGCGGCTGGTCCCGGCGGAGGTTCGAGTCCTCCCTCAGGCATGGGTGTCTGTGTGTTTGTCCTTAGTATAATTTAGGTTAAGTAGTGTGTAAGCTTAGGGACTGATGATCTTAGCAGTTAAGCCCCACACGATTTCACACACATTTGAACATTTTTTGTTTTACTGTTCCCAAGTGTGATGCCAGTTGCGATACTTCTCATGTTGTACGTCAATGACGTGACATTAGCAGCCATTGCCGGCCGCGTTGGTTGAGCGGTTCTACGCGCTACAGTCTGGAACCGCGCTGCTGCTACGGTCGCAGGTTCGAATCCTGCCTCGGGCATGGATGTGTATGATGTCCTTAGGTTAGTTAGGTTTAAGTAGTTCTAAGTTCTAGGGGACTGAGGACCACAGCAGTTAAGTCCCATAGTGCTCAGAGCCATTTGAACCATTTTTTTAGCAACCATTTCACAACAAATGTTAAACCTAAGAAGTCTAGTCTGATAATCCCGAAATTTCAGAATTCGCTATTATCTTTCATTCTTAATGGAACAAATATAAATTTCTCCTCCTCAGCGAAAAGTCAAAGATAATAGTAGACGGAAGCCTAAACTGTGCTGAATGCCCAGCTACAGGCTGTAAGAGAGCATTAGCGTCTTTTCGAGACCTACAAACCTATAAATAGCTTTTCCATTTGGACGTGAAAAAGGAGCTCCTACAGAAGCTTGTGTTACAGCAATGTTAGTCTACAACGTCACTCTCAGGAAGGATTGAAGCACTTCATTTGATATATTTCTGACGTTCGTCATTTTGATCATATTTCACCATTATATCGCTTTTATTTATGTGATAACTAGCTGGGATACCCGGCTTCGCCCAGGGAGTCAGTAATCGAATTTTTCAATTTGAGCAACAGAATTCTGGTGTTTCTGTAGTGATTTTTTTCGCTTTGCAAAATTAGCAGATGTTATCCATTACGGTGTTTATGTTTATTATGTAAGTTCGTCGGGTCCTAGTGGAATGCTTCATTTGTTGCACTTTACTTGTCCGCGCTTCTCGTAGGTTGATATTTTCATGGCTGGCTTCAGTTCGCAGTCTTTTATTGTAAGATTGTGTCGCAATTCTTGATTCTTCAATCCGTTCATTTCGTTGTTCTTTGGTTTCTCACTTCTCGCGGTGCTCATTGTCGTTCGTCGGGAACTTTAACGTTCTTCGCGCTCTTCGTCAGTTTCGTTTATTCGTTGTTGTTTTTGTTTCTGCCATTTTGCTTCAGAAGACAAGATGCCCTCCTCTTTTCCGTTGGGCCCTGTCTAAAATATAAATCAAATCAACATGTTTGCTAACAAATACACTAATTACGCTTTACACACTTTATTTTAGATATGTAGTCAGTCACAGTGTCATTTTGACTACTCACACTCCACCGTTTTTTTTTTTTTTTTCACTCATTGGTCTACTTTTTCGGTTCCTCCGTTCGTCACTGATAAGAAACTGACGTTAAAACCCGCTACGGCTCTTGCTTGATGTCGCCCTCCTAACGGGCAGTCCCACCAGTGGCTAATTCCAAACCATACCAAAAAGGCTTCGAAGGGTGCACAATGTTCCAGCACATTCTACAACATTCGAGAGTGTTCTGGAGTCCCGAACATTCTGGAATCTTCCCGAATGTCCCAGACTATTCCCATACATTCAGTAATAGCCCGGACCATTGTGGAACATTCCGGGACGTTCTGGGATGTTGTGGAATGCTCTCGAATACTCTCGAATGTTCTGGAATGTTCTAGAAATTTCTGGAGAGCGGAACTTCCCAGCTTTTATATCTTTTACTTCAGCTAAAACGCGAATCTTCTTCATGGATAGGGGATAGACAGCTACCACACCATATAACTCCCTTCACCGTACCAGGACTCGTTTCTGAATTTTAGCGGCACGCACATTGAACATTTACTTTTATAATACATATTGATTACTCGTATGAAAAACTAGCTTTATATGCCGGTAGTAACGAAGTGCACCACGTGATCACAAACAAATTTAATTACTTCTTTGTGGAAGTCCGCTTCTCAATACCAATACGCCCCCAGCGTGTACCACACATGTAGCTAGTTAAAGAATCGTATTGAAATTGCCCGGTATAAAACAATGATAGGGAAGACGATATAAACACCTCCGTAGCTGTATTGCTGCGGTGTTGATAAAAATATTATGTTCTGACTTGATATGAAAGGCGAAATTTAACTTTTCAAGGAAGAGGTTACCTCACTATTACGAGCCAAGATATTGATGCAGGTTAGGGATTTCAAATTTATTCTCTGTTAAATTTAAACTATAACTGGTCTAGCTTTAATCCAATGGATTTCCAATATACGGTAAGACTGTTTGAAACTATTTACTATAATTATATTGCCGGGTGAAGCCCTTAAAGATTAATAATTTCAATCGTTACGACAAACGGAAGACAGATGGCAAAAATAATCTCTGTACCAATGCCATTCTTAGGCTCTTAATTCTTTCACACGGAGGAATAAGAAATAGGCAAACACACGGACATTTAATACATATATTATAAACCAACACTTACATGCATGAGCTGTGCAGAAACTACGTCTGTAGCCTTTCGCTTCCAGAGCAAGAGTGTAAAACACTTTTCTGTACATCAAAGACACGGAGTTTTTTTTAAAGAGGTTCTCCTACGTATATCTCGCGAAGAGACCATGAGTATGAAATCAGAGAGATAAGAGCCCACATGTGGGTTTTTTAGGTTAGAGAATTCCCTCCCTAGGCCCGACAAGACGCCTCCTGAGACGCGCAAGAAAGGAGTAGGCAAAATGCAATAGGGAATAACAATATTAATGTGCTAACAGTAAACTGCAGGAGCGTCTATAGAAAGGTCCCAGAACTACTCTCATTAATAAACGGTCACAACGCCCATATAGTACTAGCGACAGAAAGTTGGCTGAAACTAGACGTAAACAGTAATGAAAACCTAAACTCAGATTGGAATGTATACCGCAGAGACAGGCTGGACAGTGAAGGGGGAGGCGTGTTTATAGCGATAAGAAGTGCAATGGTATCGAAGGAAATTGACGGAGATCCGAAATGTGAAATAATATGCGTGAAGTTCACGGTTAAAGCAGGCTCAGACATGGTAATTGGATGTCTCTATAGGCCCCCTGGCTCAGCAGCTGTTGTGGCTGAGCACCTGAAGGATAACTTGGATAATATTTCGAGTAGATTTCCCCACCATGTTATAGTTCTGGGTGGAGATTTTAATTTGCCGGATATAGACTGGGAGACTCAAACTTCATAACGGGTGGCAGGGACAAAGAATCCAGTGAAATTTTTTAAAGTGCTTTATCTGGAAACTACCTTGAGCAGTTAAACAGAGAACCGACTCGTGGCGATAACATATTAGACCTTCTGGTGATAAACAGACCCGAACTATTTGAAACAGTTAACGCAGAACAGGGAATCAGCGATCATAAAGCGGTTACTGCATCGATGATTTCAGCCGTAAATAGAAATATTAAAAAAGGTAGGAAGATTTTTCTGTTTAGCAAAAGTGACATAAAGCAGATTACAGAGTACCTGATGGCTCAACACAACAATTTTGTCTCAAGTACAGATAGTGTTGAGGATCAGTGGACGAAGTTCAAAACCATCGTACAATATGCGTTAGATGAGTATGTGCCAAGCATGATCGTAAGAGATGGAGAAGAGCCACCGTGGTACAACAACCGAGTTAGGAAACTGCTGCGGAAGCAAAGGGAACTTCACAGCAAACATGAACATAGCCAAAGCCTTGCAGACAAACAAAAATTACGCGAAGCGAAATGTAGTGTGAGGAGGGCTATGCGAGAGGCGTTCAATGAATTCGAAAGTAAAGTTCTATGTACTGACTTGGCAGAAAATCCTAAGAAATTTTGGTCTTATGTCAAAGCGGTAGGTGGCTCAAAACAAAATGTCCAGACACTCTGTGACCAAAATGGTACTGAAACAGAGGATGACAGACTAAAGGCCGAAATACTAAATGTCTTTTTCCAAAGCTGTTTCACAGAGGAAGACTACACTGTAGTTCCTTCTCTAGATTGTCGCACAGATGACAAAATGGTAGATATCGAAATAGACGACAAAGGGACAGAGAAACAATTAAAATCGCTCAAAAGAGGAAAGGCCGCTGGACCTGATGGGATACCAGTTCGATTTTACACAGAGTACGCGAAGGAACTTGCCCCTCTTCTTGCAGCGGTGTACCGTAGGCCTCTAGAAGAGCGTAGCGTTCCAAAGGATTGGAAAACGGCACAGGTCATCCGCGTTTTCAAGAAGGGACGTCGAACAGATGTGCAGAACTATAGACCTATATCTCTAACGTCGATCAGTTGTAGAATTTTGGAACACGTATTATGTTCGAGTATAATGACTTTTCTGGAGACTAGAAATCTACTCTGTAGGAATCAGCATGGGTTTCGAAAAAGGCGGTCGTGTGAAACCCAGCTCGCGCTATTCGTCCACGAGACTCAGAGAGCCATAGACACGGGTTCACAGGTAGATGCCGTGTTTCTTGACTTCCGCAAGGCGTTTGATACAGTTCCCCACAGTCGTTTAATGAACAAAGTAAGAGCATATGGACTATCAGACCAATTGTGTGATTGGATTGAAGAGTTCCTAGATAACAGAACGCAGTATGTCATTCTCAATGGAGAGAAGTCTTCCGAAGAAAGAGTGAATTCAGGTGTGCCGCAGGGGAGTGTCATAGGACCGTTGCTATTCACAATATACAGGGCTATTACAAATGATTGAAGCGATTTCATAAATTCACTGTAGCTCCATTCATTGACATATGGTCACGACACACTACAGATACGTAGAAAAACTCATAAAGTTTTGTTCGGCTGAAGCCGCACCTCAGGTTTCTGCCGCCAGAGCGCTCGAGAGCGCAGTGAGACAAAATGGCGACAGGAGCCGAGAAAGCGTATGTCGTGCTTGAAATGCACTCACATCAGTCATTCATTCATAACAGTGCAACGACACTTCAGGACGAAGTTCAACAAAGATCCACCAACTGCTAACTCCATTCGGCGATGGTATGCGCAGTTTAAAGCTTCTGGATGCCTCTGTAAGGGGAAATCGACGGGTCGGCCTGCAGTGAGCGAAGAAACGGTTGCACGCGTGGGGGCAAGTTTCAAGCGTAGCCCGCGGAAGTCGACGAATAAAGCAAGCAGTGAGCTAAACGTACCACAGCCGACGGTTTGGAAAATCTTACGGAAATGGCTAAAGCAGAAGCCTTACAGTTTACAATTACTACAAGTCCTGACACCCGATGACAAAGTCAAACGCTCTGAATTTTCGGCGCGGTTGCAACAGCTCATGGAAGAGGATGCGTTCAGTGCGAAACGTGTTTTCAGTGATGAAGCAACATTTTTTTCTTAATGGTGAAGTGAACAGACACAATGTGCGAATCTGGGCGGTAGAGAATCCCCACGCATTCGTGCAGCAAATTCGCGATTCACCAAAAGTTAACGTGTTTTGTGCAATCTCACGGTTTAAAGTTTACGGCCCCTTTTTCTTCTGCGAAAAAAACGTTACAGGACATGTGTATCTGGACATGCTGGAAAATTGGCTCATGCCACAACTGGAGACCGACAGCGCCGACTTCATCTTTCAACAGGATGGTGCTCCACCGCACTTCCATCATGATGTTCGGCATTTCTTAAACAGGAGATTGGAAAACCGATGGATCGGTCGTGGTGGAGATCATGATCAGCAATTCATGTCATGGCCTCCACGCTCTCCCGACGTAACCCCATGTGATTTCTTTCTGTGGGGTTATGTGAAAGATTCAGTGTTTAAACCTCCTCTACCAAGAAACGTGCCAGAACTGCGTGCTTGCATCAACGATGCTTTCGAACTCATTGATGGGGACATGCTGCGCCGAGTGTGGGAGGAACTTGATTATCGGCTTGATGTCTGCTGAATAACTAAAGGGACACATATCGAACATTTGTGAATGCCTAAAAAAACTTTTTGAGTTTTTGTATATGTGTGCAAAGCATTGTGAAAATATCTCAAGTAATAAAGTTATTGTAGGGCTGTGAAATCGCTTCAATCATTTGTAATAACCCTGTACATAAATGACCTTGTGGATGACATCGGAAGTTGACTGAGGCTTTTTGCAGATGATGCTGTGGTGTATCGAGAGGTTGTAACAATGGAAAATTGTACTGAAATGCAGGAGGATCTGCAGCGAATAGACGCATGGTGCAGGGAATGGCAATTGAATCTCAATGTAGACAAGTGTTATGTGCTGCGAGTACATAGAAAGATAGTTCCCTTATCATTTAGCTACAAAATAGCAGGTCAGCAACTGGAAGCAGTTAATTCCGTAAATTATCTGGGAGTACGCATTAGGAGTGATTTAAAATGCAATGATCATATAAAGTTGATCGTCGGTGAAGCAGATGCCAGACTGAGATTCATTGGAAGAATCCTAAGGAAATGCAATCCGAAAACAAAGGAAGTAGGTTGCAGTACGCTTGTTCGCCCACTGCTTGAATACTGCTCAACAGTGTGGGATCCGTACCAGATAGGGTTGATAGAAGAGATAGAGAAGATCCAACGAAGAGCAGCGCGCTTCGTTGCAGGATCATTTAGTAATCGCGAAAGCGTTACGGAGATGATAGATAAACTCCAGCGGAAGGCTCTGCAGGAGTGACGCTCAGTAGCTCGGTACGGGCTTTTGTTAAAGTTTCGAGAGCATACCTTCACCGAAGAGTCAAGCAATATATTGCTCCCTCTTACGTATATCTCGCGAGGAGACCATGAGGATAATATCAGAGAGATTAGAGCCCACATAGTGACATACCGACAATCCTTCTTTCCACGAACAATACGAGACTGGAATAGAAGGGAGAACCGATAGAGGTACTCAGGGTACCCTCCGCCACACACCGTCAGGTGGCTTGCTGAGTATGGATGTGGATGTAGATGTAGATGTAGAGGCATACCGACAATCTTTCTTTCCACGTACAGTACGAGACTGGGACAGAAGGGAGAACCGATAGAGGTACTCAAGGTACCCTCTGTAGATGTAGATGTAGATATATATGTAGATATTGGTAGTCATGGACTGTGCGGCTGGTCCCGGCGGAGGTTCGAGTCCTCCCTCGGGCATGGGTGTGTGTGTTTGTCCTTAGGATGATTTAGGTTAAGTAGTGTGCAAGCTTAGGGACTGATACCTTAGCAGTTACGTCCCATAAGATTTCACACACATTTGAACATTTTTAGGTATTGATAGCTTCTATGGACTATTACAATATATATGACACATAATTACACTTATTCTTTCACACACAGTATTAGCTACTAAGTTCAGCGTCTCTTGGGCCTTTACGGTTTGAAATTTATTTACATCGGTGGGTAATCGGCGTTTTTGGATTAATACGCAGTTTTTTCGTTATTACACTTGTTTCATGGCACACGCTTTTGATAGAATTTTTCCAGGTGAAGGTACATCATCTCGCTGTTATTATTGCGATCTTCAGTTCGAAAACTAATTTGATGGAGCTCTCCAAGTTAGTCTATTCTGTGGAAGCCTTGGCATCTCTCCACAGCTACGGCAACCTACGTTCCTTTTCAACGTGCTAACTAAATTCGAGCCTTGGTTCCTATCTGCAATTTTTAATCCTCCACCACCGACACTTCTGTTACCAAATAAACCAATCCTTGACGCTTTAGGATGCACCCTGCCAACCGATCTTTTAGTCAAGATGTGCCATACATTCGATTTATTACCTCCTCATTACTCATTCCAACCGCCCATCTAATTTTCAGCATGTTTCCCTAGCACAACATTCCTTCTATTCTGTTCTTGTCTGAAGTGTTTATCATTCATGTTTCACTTCTGTACAGGAGTACATTCACAGGCCCGTATCTAGGGGGAGAGGGGGGGGGGGGATCAAATGGTTCAAATGGCTCTAAGTACTATGGGACTTAACATCTGAGGTCATCAGTCCCCTAGACTTAGAACTACTTAAACCTAACTTACCTAAGGCCTTCACACTCATCCATGCCCGAGGCAGGATTCGAACCTGCGACAGTAGCAGCAGCGCGGTTCCGGAATGAATTGCCTAGAACCGCTCGGCAGAGCGGCCGGAGAGGAGGGGGGCGGGGGGTGAGGGGAAGGGAGGAGGCAAACCGGTGTATCGCAGTTGCAGTGGGCGCCAAATTCTTATTATTGAAGAAAAAAACTTTGTTTCACAAAGCTGCTAGCATCTAGCGCACGTTGGTGTATCGATTATTTACATGATTTTGAAACGCATCTCTGTTGATTTTTGAATATTTTTGAACATATTCTAAGTTGATTTCTGAACGAATAATAAGTTGACTCTTGAATGCGTGCATAGTGCACGCAATATCACTACCAGGGGAATCTCCGTCGCTTCTAGAAATAAAAAAACTTTCCCCCAGACAAAAAGGGACGGGGCTATATCAGCTGAGCCGAATAATCCTGAAAGGGTAAATGCCAATCGCTGTTTATTTATATTGTTTATTGGGTGTGCGAACGATAAGCGTTATCTATAATTACTAGCAACATCCTTAGATTCGGACTACCAGAGCGAAAATAAACGACTAACTGAAATAACAAGTAAGAAAGATTATATACTATCTTCTCGGTTTATCCATGAATGAAATTTTGACAGAAAATGTTTGCCAGATCGTTACACTACTAAGGGCCAACAGCTATTTAAGTTCTGTTCTCGGAACAGCGAGGAAAACGCGTTGTACGAACACGTAATAACGCCTAAAAAACTAAACTAAAGTCCTCCCGAACAGGTCATGAAGGCCCAAAGGTACCGATCGGCCGCCGTGTCATGGTCAGCCCACAAGCGTCACTGGATGCGGATATGGAGGGACATGTGGTCAGCACACCGCTCTCCCGGCCGTATGTCAGTTTCCGAGACCGGAGCCGCTACTTCTCAATCAAGTAGCTCCTCAGTTTGCCTCACAAGGGCTGAGTGCACCCCGCTTGCCAACAGCGCTCGGCAGACCGGATGGTCACCCATCCAAGTGCTAGCCCAGCCCAATAGCGCTTAACTTAGGTGATCTGACGGGAACCGGTGGTACCACTGTGGCAAGGCCGTAGGCAATAACGCCTCACCGGAGAACAAACGCGGAACAACTGAACCGGTGATTCTGGCAGGGTTACTCAAGTTAAGTTTTGACAATGGCAGGAATATTTACAGAATAAGTATTGAATTTTTTATTTTTATTTTTTATTTTTTTTTTTTTTTAGGACGAGGAAAGAGAAGGAACGGGAACATCACACAAATTATATAGAAGAAAGGAACTGGAACATCACACAAATTATATAGAAGAATGTGACGACTAAGAATTTACGTAAAAATTTCGTACCACTACTACTTACCGATCTCTTGCTTGAGAAATATGAAGCTATCTCCAAACATAAAACTTTTTGTTTCTTAACAGGCATTTCATATTGGTACTTCGTGAATTATAATTTGTCGTATTATTAATGTAAATGAGGTAGATAAAAATAACCATTTGTGCCGAAATAGTGTCGCTTATTTGGCGTGTGTTACAGCTCGTGCAAAATTAGAAAGGCCTGTTTCGTTTTATCCTGCAGACAGTGACAAAATAGACGTAATCAAATCGAGAAACCACACCAGTGTTGGGTACTATTCGCTTTAACAGCTTTTTCAGTATTAGACAACATTTTGATTTTTCGTGTAGCAAAACGTTTGACTCACTTTGATGATGTAATAGATTCTTCCGCAGAAAGGAAAGCACGCCGTGAAAAGCTGTAGTAAGATTAGAGAGAAGAAAAATGCTAGGACTTAAGGATTGAAGAAATATGTGCCTTCTTCCTTCCTCTTGTCTTTACTGGTTTTATGTTTCCTAGATTTAATTTTATGTCACATAAAAGAGAGAGTTATTAGCTAACAGGCAATAAAGAGTGCATATTTCCTGAAGAGTTCTTATTCTCCCGGTCACAAATAGTCCCACCCACTACTCATTGTGAGTTTTTTATAAGGGGGGGGGGGGGGGGGGGGGACCGGCCGACTGGGAGCAGGAGAGGCAACACAGGGCACACCAATTCTCACTGTCCTGAATATAGGCTTGACGGCTTCCGTTACACAATATAAACGCGTGAATTCCACAGAGCAAAATTCAGTGACGTGCGATAGAAGACTACTGCGTGAAGAGACGTGGCACTGCACTTTGGCACACTTAACGACCAAATACCATGTCTTACATTTTCTACGAACATGTTTTATATATCAAGCTCTTCACAAACAGGTGCGCTGCAAAATGAACATATTTTTGAGAAATTAATTTTTTAAAATATTTGACATCCTATCTCAAACGCGCGAGGGGGGGGGGGGGGGGGAGGGGGGAGGGAGGCGCCAGTTTCAAGTTTTTGCCCTGGTTCGGAAATACAGTAGATTTGATTCTGTGCAAACCTACAGGCACATCCAAACACTTAAATTTATGTTAGATGATAACAAATTGCTCTTTTCCAGAAATGCTTTTCTTGCTGTAGCGACACGAAATTTCTTATCTCAGTTATCGGCATTTATTTTGCTGTCCGTATAGCAAAAGTTATACGAGTATGCTACTTTTAGTGTCTGAGTTCTTTATCTAATTCCTTCAGCATCGCTTAACTTACTTCTACTACATTGCTTTAGCTATATTTAACTTTCGTGGATATTCATCTTATAATCTCTTTTAAGACACTATCGATTCCGTTCAATTGCTCTTCCGATTTCTTCGTTGTCTTTGGCAGAATTACAGCGCCATCGGCAAAACCTTTAAGTTTTATTTCTTTTCTCTTAACTTTAATTCCATCTCCAAATTTGTCCTTTAATTCCTTTACTGCTTCCTCAGTGTACAGCTTGAATAACATCAGGGATACCCCTACAACCATGTATCACTCCCTGCTCAACCACTGTTTCCCATTCATGTCCTTCGACTCTTACAACTGCAAATCTGGTTTCTGTACAAGTCGTAATTAACCTTTCGCTCCCTGTATTTTACCCTTGCTACCTTCATAAATTCAAAAAGCGTTGTTCAGTCAGCATTGTCAAAAGCTTTCTTTTAATCTACAAATGCTGTAAATGTAAGTTTGCCTTTCTTCAACCAGTCTTCTAAGATAAGTAATTGGGTCAGTATTGCCTCACATGTTTCTACAGTGCCGGCCGGCGTGGCCGAGCGGTTCTAGGCGCTTCAGTTTGGAACCGCGCGACCGCTACGATCGCAGGTTCGAATCCTGCCTCGGGCATGGATGTGTGTGATGTCCTTAGGTTACCTAGGTTTAAGTAGTTCTAAGTTCTAGGGGACTGATGACCTCAGATGTTAAGCCCCATAGCGCTCAGAGCCATTTTTTTGTTTCTACATTTCTCCAGAACCCAAACTTATTTTCGTGATGTCAATTTTCATCAGTTTTTCCATTCTTCTGCAAATAATTAGTGTCAGTATGAGATTTCCACTCTGCAGCGGAGTGTGCGCTGATATGAAGCGCTTGCCCGCGAAAGGCAAAGGTCCCGAGTTCGAGTCTCGGTCGGTCACACAGTTTTAATCTGCCAGGAAGTTTCAATTAGTGTCAGTGTTTTACAACCGCACTTACTTATCCTATGGTTTGGTAGTATTCACAGTTGTCAGAACTTGCCTAGTTAGGAAATGGAATTATTACATTTTTGTGTAAGTCTGACGGTATTTCGTCCGTCTCATATACCTCGCCCACTAGGTGGAATAGTTTTGTCATGGCTGGCTTTCCGGAGGTTCTCTATAATTCCGATGGAATATCATCTACGCCAGGGCCTTGCTTTCACTTGGGTCTTTCAGTGTCCTGTCAAATTCTTCTCGAGGTGTCATGTCTCTCAACTTGATATACTTCCTCTCCTCTTTCTATAACGTTGTCCTCCCACAACTTTTCAATTTTCCCCTCTTTGCTAAGTACTGGCTTTCCATCTGAACTCTTGACGTCCATACAGCTGCTTCTCTTTTCTCCAAAGGTCTCTTTAAGTAACTGTAGTTGGCATCTATCTTTCCCCTAGTTGTACATGTTTCTACAGCCTTGCATTTGTAACGTAGCTATTCATCCTTAGTCATTTTGCATTTTCTGTCAATTTGGTTTTTAGACGTTTGCATTCCATGTCGTCTGCCTCATTTGCTGCATTGTTTATTTTCTCCTTCCATCAGTTAAACTCAGTATCTTCTGGATTATCCAAAGATCTCTACTAGGTCTTGCCTTTTTACGTAGGTGATCCTCTGCTGCCTTCATTATTTCATGTCTCAAAGCTACCCATTCGTCTTTTATTGAATTCCTTTCCGCTGTTTCAATCGGTTGTAACCTATCGCCCCCCCCCCCCCTGAAACTTACGTGTTTTCTGGTTATTTCATTTCCTCCGGGTACATGTAATTAAATTCCTTCCTTTCTGCAGTTCCTGCAATTTTAATCTACAATTCATAACCAACAAATTAGGATCGAAGTCTATATCTGCCTCTGGAAATGTCTTACAGTTTAAAATCTGGTTTCTAAATATCCGTCTTACAATTATATAATCAGTTTGAAACTTTTCATTGTCTCCAGGTTTCCTCCACGTACACAACCTACTTTCATGAATCTTAAACGAAGCCTTTACAATGATTAAATAATGGTCTGTTCAGAATTCTATCAGGTGGCATCCCCATTCTTTCCCTTCTCCCATTCTATGTTGCACTACTGCTTTTCCTTCTCTTCCTTTTCTACTATCGAACTGTAGTCCCCCGCCACAATCAAATTTTCCGCTCCTTATCCGAAGCGGCGCGCGGTAGCCGCGCAGTCTGAGGCGCCTTCTTGCCGCAGTTCGCGCGGCTCCCCCCGTCGGAGGTTCGAGTCCTCCCTCGGGCATGGTTGTGTGTGTTGTCCTTAGCGTAGATTAGTTTGCGTTAGACTAAGTAGTGTGTAAGCCTAGGGACCGTTGACGTCAGCAGTTTGGTCTCTTAGGAACTTACCACAAATTTCCAAAAAACTATCTGAAGAACTGCCTGTACCTATCACATATTCTTTCAAGCTCCTCATCTTTTTGGGATATAGTTGACATATAAAGTTGTACTAATGTGGTGGATATTGATTTTGTATATATTTTGCTGTGACAATACGTCCACTAAACTGTTCATAATAGCTTACCCGGATTAGTATTTTCTTAATTATTATTATGCTTACTTCTCCAACACCCCTATTTGATTTTGTGTTCATAACCATCTACTGACCTTAACACAAGCCGTGTTCTGACTGTAACTGCACTTCACTAGTTCCCTCTATGTTTAACTTCAACCTATACATTTCCCTTTTTAAATTCCGAATAAGGGATCTAACACTTCACACTCCGACCCATCGTGGTGACGACATCTCTTGCACTGCTACACTGTCTAAATGCAGAAAAGCGTAGGGATCTTCATATGCTCTGTCTTCTTTTGCATCTGATCAACGTATAAAGTCTGTCACATCTCCCACCAAACTAAAAGTTCTTGTCTCGTTATAAAATAACATCTCACTGCTTCACATCTACAAATACAGTTACTGTTATAATTGCTGTTATGGCAATTATAATGATTATTATTAGTAACTATAACAGTACTGCTATGATCGCTGCAATTTCTAAATTCTTATTGAGCGGCCCTCCCGTCGGAGGTTCGAGTCCTCCCCCGGGCATGCGTGCGTGTGTGTTGTCCTTAGCATAAGTCAGTTTAAGTTAGTTTAAGTAGTGTGTAAGTCTAGGGACCGATGACCTCAGCAGCTTGGTCCCTTAGGAATTCACACACACAATTTTATAAATTCTTAATGGCTTCAGATATATCGAAATCTTGGTTCCTATCATGTTGTCACTTCACTTCTACTTCTACCGTTATTTTTATTGTTTTGAATATTGTAATTATTATCACTATTTAAGTATATTATGATGTAAAAAGTCTTGTGTATTGAAACGCTGTCTGATTTAACGTGGGTCCTGTAGTCTCTAATCTGATGGGTTTAAATACACTACTGGCCACTATAATTGCTACACCACGAAGATGACGTGCTACAGACGCGAAATTTAACCGACAGGAAGAAGATGCTGTGATATGCAAATGATTAGCTTTTCAGAGCATTCACACAAGGTTGCCGCTGGTGGCGACACCTACAACGTGCTGACATGAGAAAAGTTTCCAACCGATTTCTCATACACAAACAGCAGCTGACCGGCGTTGCCTGGTGAAACGTTGTTGTGATGCCTCGTGTAAGGTGGAGAAATGCGTACCATCACGTTTCCGAGTTTGATAAAGGTCGGATTGTAGACTATCGCGATTGCTGTTTATCGTATCGCGACATTGCTGCTCGCGTTGGTCGAGATTCAATGACTGTTAGCAGAATATGGAATCGGTGGGTTCAGGAGGGTAATACGGAATGCCGTGCTCGATCCCAACGGCCTCGTATCACTAGCAGTCGAGATGACAGGCATCTTGTCCGCGTGGCTGTCTGTAACGGATCGTGCAGCCACGTCTCGATCCCTGAGCCAACAGATGGGCACGTTTGCAAGACAACAACCATCTGCACGAACAGTTCGACGACGTTTGCAGCAGCATGGACTATCAGCTAGGAGACAACGGCTGCGGTTACCCTTGACGCTGCATCACAGACAGGATCGCCTGTGATAGAGTACTCAACGACGAACCTGGGTGCACGAATGGCAAAACGTCATTATTTCAGATGAATCCAGGTTCTGTTTACAGCATCATGATGGTCGCATCCGTGTTTGGCGACATCGAGGTGAACGCACTTTGGAAGCGTGTATTCGTGATAGCCATACTGGCGTATCACCCTATGTGATGGTTACACGTCTCGGTCACCTCTTGTTCGCATTGATGGCACTTGGAACAGTGGACATTACATTTCAGATGTGTTACAATCCGTGTCTCTAACCTTCATTCGATCTCTGCGAAACCCTACATTTCAGCAGGATACTGCATGACCGCATGTTGCAAGTCCTGTACGGGACTTTCTGGATACAGGAAATGTTCGACTGCTGCCCTGGCCAACACATTCTCCAGATATCTCACTCGTGGAATACGTCTGGTCAATGGTGGCTGAGCAATTGGCTCGTCACAGTACACCAGTCACTACTCCTGATGAACTGTGTTGAAGCTACATGGGCATCTGTTCCTGTACACTCCATCCAATCTCTGTTTGACTCAATGCCCAGGCGTATCAAGGCCGTTATTACGGCCAGAGGTGGTTGTTCTGGGTTCTGATTTCTCGGAATCTATCCACCCAAATTGCGTGAAAATGTAATCACATGTCAGTCCTAGTAGAATATATTTGTCCAGTGAATATCCGTTTATCATCTGTATTTCTTCTTGGCGTAGCAATTTTAATGGCCAGTAGTGTAAATAAATAAAATTAAATGTATTATGAGATATATATTGCTATATGTAAGGCCAAGGTATGGTATAAAAGAAGCTCTGTAGGTCCTAATCGGGTCATTCCTTTTTACTTTCTCTTCCCTAGCGTTCATCCAGTATAGTACGGGGTTCACTTTCTCATGATTTGGAAGATTTATTTAATTATTTAACTCTGTGGTCGGATGTCCTTCGTGACACCACAGGCGTCAAGGTGATCTAATGGGGGGAAGTCATGTTCACCATCTTTCTGTCTATTTCTTGCTGTATTTTACTCCTTTGTGTAAATGTCGTACTTTATGAAGCGGAGTTTCGGGCCAGCGCATTTTGCTTCTTCTTGTACAAGCTTGTAAAAATGGGTTCTCGTATCAGGCTTACATCTGACGTTCTCTTTAAATAAAGAGTATTGACCATGATGTCATTTTCATCAAATGGTTTAATTTCAAATTTCGACTCACTCTCACAGTTGATAAAAATGTTCACATAGATTAACGATGACGTAATAGTGCACAGAGCGATCTTAACACTTATCTGCTTCCTAGCATACCTGGAAACCAAATGAAGCGTCTCCTTTGAGAAATCAAGGAACATACAAGACCTCCAGGTTCAGGCTGGAGCTATTATTCTGGTTCCGGGTTTTTGTTTACACGTTTTTAAGAAAGGTTTTAACATTGTAGAAATTAGCAAAATACAAAACGTGTAAGTTGTGAATAAGGGTTACAGTCGTTATCAGTATTTACTTATGAGAATATGATTTTCTGTGTTGTGATGTCAATTGAATGAAAAAAATGGTTGAAATGGCTCTGAGCACTATGCGACTTAACTTCTGAGGTCATCAATCGCCTAGAACTTAGAACTAATTAAACCTAACTAACCTATGGACATCACACACATCCATGCCCGAGGCAGGATTCGAACCTGCGACCGTAGCTGTCACTCGGTTCCAGACTGTAGCGCCCAGAACCGCACGGCCACTCCGGCCGGCTGTCAGTTGAATAGTTAATTTGACTAGGGGGTGATTTCCACTCTGATCGTCAAACAGATGTTTTGCAGTTTTGTGTTTTAATATGAATGAGTTACATACGTTTTAATGTTCAGTATCAAAAATAAGAAATAGTAAAGGGAATTTTGGTGTTAACAGTTTCATGAATTAAGTTTGTTTCTGTAGCCAAAATGACGTCACAATTTTCACATTTTAGATATGATTATTTTCTGTTTGGGGTAGAACTGACGAAAACTAAAATCGTTTCCGTTTGTCAATCTGTTACGCTTTCGGATGTGACATCAAGTTCAAAACGTAATTCAGTTTACAATAGGCTTAAGTGGACAATTCGTAACCTTCGTCTTTTGGCTTATTATTGAAAGTAAGATGGGTATTGCCATGTTGTTGAATTTCAGATATTTGGTTGCCTATAATACGTCCTTTGCTCATTTCGTAATTTGTATTTTCTAAGTAACTGCGTATTTGCAAATTCGGTTGTATCGTAAGTTCATATTAATAGAAATATTCAATAGTTGGTAAAATCTTACTTAACTGATATTATATTTATTGGATATGATTCTTATGGTTCTTATAGAGCGCCTAAAATGTTATTTACCGAAATGTTGTATGAATACATTAAGTGCTAAGATATGTATCCACTCGTGATCGAAAGGGTGAACTGGAAAGCTTTAGCGAATGTTTCGATACCGTGTCCATAATGTTACATAGCAGGACAACACATCACTCACGCGTCCCTTATTACTTGCACTTAAGTCCAGTTTCTAATTAGAGTGCCGCCGGTAAGCACAGAGGTGTTGGAACGAGAAAATGCGCTTGCAGACGTTTCCCGGTGGTACACCCCACCTGAGAGCCTGTCCCTTCTGCGCGCCCCTCGCACCGCAGTAAACTGCAGTTTGGGGTCTGTCGTGCGCCTGACGCCGGAGCTGTTGCCAAGCGGCTGCGCCGTGCTCGCGGCAGCTCGAGTCAAACGGCTGCTCCTGGCAGGCCACCGGGTCGTTGCCAAGGCTTTTCTGCTGCGGAGGCGGCGGAGCCTTTGTGCTGCAATCCCGCAAACTTTTCCTCAATTAAGCACTGCGCAGTCTGCCTCGATGCGAGCACTGTCGACGCCCGGATGCGGAACACATTGCTGTAGGCTTCCACAAACCAGCAAAATATGTGGCGACTAGTGAAAACGAACGACACGTCTCAGTTAAAATGGCGCAAATGGTAGTATAAGTTCATGGGTGTCCACGGCTAGTACCTGTCTGAATTAAATTCTTTTCCATTAAACATATGAATAAATTTGGCCTTCAATCTCGGAATAACTAATTGAATCACGTTCTGTGATATTTAAGACGCTATGAAGCCTTCTGCACTTGGTTTGACTCTTTCAGCGCCTACCTTTTTATTTTTATGTCGGTTATTGCATTTGATGCTAACAAAGACGGTATTGTTCAAAAATGTTCAAATGTGTGTGAAATCTTATGGGACTTAACTGCTAAGGTCATCAGTCCCTAAGCTTACACATTACTTAACCTAAATTATCCTAAGGACAAACACACACACCCATGCCCGAGGGAGGGCTCGGCCTCCACCGGGACCAACCGGATGGTATTGTATAGAATATATATACAGAATAGTGCGATAAAATATGTTATTGTTTTGGGTACCGGAACTTATTACCAGTAAGACAATGTAAAAGATATTCAAAACACAAAACGTTACAGCGTAACTTAGTAAACCGCAACACTCACCTTAAAGACGTAACGTGGTGTAAAAATTAGCTTTCAACAAACCGAAGGTTAAACTTAGTGTACGAAAATGTTACTGGAAAACCGTTTGACCCAGTTAAAGCCGGCCGCTGTGGCCGAGCGGTTCTAGCCGCTTCAGTCCACAACCGCGCTGCTGCTACGGTCGCAGGTTCGAATCCTGCCCCGCGCATGGAAGTGTGTGATGTTCTTAGATTAGTTAGGTTTAAGTAGTTCTACGTTCTAGGGAACTGATGACCTCAGATGTTAAGTGCCATAGTGCTTAGAGCCATTTGAACCATTTGAGCCCAGTTAAACGTATAAACGTAGAAACGACACTAAATCGCTAAAAAATGGCTCTGAGCACTATGGGACTTAACATCTGAGGTCATCAGCCCTCTAGAACTTAGAATTACTGAAACCTAACTAACCTAAGGACATCACACACATCCATGCCCAAGGCAGGGTTCGAACCTGCGACCATAGCAGCCACGTGGTTCCGGACTGAAGCGCCTAGAACCGCTCGACCACAGTGGCCAGCCTAAATCGCTATATGTGATGTATATTTTCCTGTTAATTTCATAGAAGAGATCCACGATTACATCTAATCACGGGTAATTTGGAAGAAGTCTTGGGTATCGAAGTCTCGTGTGCACTACGAGCGACCTATATCGAATGCCTCGCTGTCGAACCGCTGGCAACATAAAACGATAATAGACGAACGCTTCGTGAACTGACGGAAATGATCAATGGACACGTAATATTACTCGTTCAAGTGACAGTGCTTTAGCAAAGAAAAAGAGTAATTTTACATACTTCACTCTCAGCGACTACTTCACCGTGAACAATGCCACATGTGGTATAGGCAGCCGGCAGCATTCCCTGGATATACTCAGAAATATGGGAATAGTTTCAGGTGGAAGATATTTTCCTCACAGGCATAAATCACGGAAGTATTCGTACTGTAAACAGTTCATGTCTTCCCCCCGGATGACCTTCTCTCTTAATAGACGAATTCAATGACTTCCGTAAACGTTCTGTGTTTTGCGTGTGGATACATGGATCGTCGGATAAAACGAACTCTATAGAGTGGCTGACGACATCGTGGTCGATACCTTCTTTTCGCAAACTGCGATACGACTTCATCCCATCTGTTATGGCTGTCGTAGCACGTAAAATAAAACGCTCTACCAGGGGTACTAAAGTTGCCTTATCCCAGAGAGTACACAACAAGAAGAAAGGACTTTTTCGATTCTCCCCCTATTCCACCAAAGACCCAAATGTCTTTGATTTCGTTTCTCAGGAGACGTCCTTTGCCGCATGCCGTATTTACGAGCCGCGAGTTGCGATTCGGTAATTTCTACGGTTTGCTGTGGCTACCGAAGGTGACACTTTCGCGTGTGACAATGACGTAACACACTTCACGACAGAAACCTCAGTAGTTTCACATACTCGTGCCAGGCACTTCACTTTCAGGAACTGTGGCTTCTTATGCATAACCTCTCATCCAGCAGGAAACGATAAAGACACTTTTTTCAGTGCTCAGTTACCACATGTTGGTTGTTTGGTTGGTTTAAAGGCGGGAGAAGCGACCAAACTATGTATCATGTCGTTTCTGGAAACCCAGAATCTACCCTGTAGGAATCAACATGGATTCCGGAAACAGCGATTGTGTGAGACCCAACTCGCTTTATTTGTTCATAAGACCCAGAAAATACTAGATACAGGCTCCCAGGTAGATGCCATTTTCCTTGACTTCCGGAAGGCGTTCGATACAGTTCCTCACTGTCGCCTGATAAACAAAGTATGAGCCTACGGAATATCAGACCAGCTGTGTGGCTGGATTGAAGAGTTTTTAGCAAACAGAATACAGCATGTTGTTCTCAATGGAGAGACGCCTACGACGTTAAAGTAACCTCTGGCGTGCCACAGGGTAGTGTTATGGGACCTTTGCTTTTCACAATATACGAGGTGCATTCAAGTTCTAAGGCCTCCGATTTTTTTTCTCCAGACTGGAAAGAGATAGAAACATGCGCATTCTTTTAAAATGAGGCCGCGTTCATTGTCAATACGTCCCAGAGATGGCAGCACCGTACGGCAGATGGAATTTTACTGCCAGCGGCGAGAATGAGAACTGTTTTAAATACTTAAAATGGCGACGTTTTCCTTACTTGAACAGCGTGCAATCATTCGTTTTCTGAATTTGCGTGGTGTGAAACCAATTGAAATTCATCGACAGTTGAAGGAGACATGTGGTGATGGAGTTATGGATGTGTCAAAAGTGTGTTCGTGGGTGCGACAGTTTAATGAAGGCAGAACATCGTGTGACAACAAACTGAAACAACCTCGGGCTCGCACAAGCCGGTCTGACGACATGATCGAGAAAGTGGAGAGAATTGTTTTGGGGGATCGCCGAATGACTGTTGAACAGATCGCCTCCAGAGTTGGCATTGCTGTGGGTTCTGTGCACACAATCCTGCATGACGACCTGAAAATGCGAAAAGTGTCATCCAGGTGGGTGCCACGAATGCTGACGGACGACCACATGGCTGCCCGTGTGGAATGTTGCCAAGCAATGATGACGCACAACGACAGCATGAATGGGACTTTCTTTTCGTTGGTTGTGACAATGAATGAGACGTGGATGCCATTTTTCAATCCAGAAACAAAGCGCCAGTCAGCTCAATGGAAGCACACAGATTCACCGCCACCAAAAAATTTCGGGTAACCGCCAGTGCTGAAAAAATGATGGTGTCCATCTTCTGGGACTGCGAGGACGTAATCCTTACCCATTGCGTTCCAAAGGGCACTATGGTAACAGGTGCATCCTACGAAAATGTTTTGAAGAACAAATTCCTTCCTGCACTGCAACAAAAACGTCAGGGAAGGGCTGCGCGTGTGCTGTTTCACCACATCAACAATGCACCCGCACATCGAGCTAACGTTACGCAACAGTTTCTTCATGATAACAACTTCGAAGTGATTCCTCATGCTCCCTACTCACCTGACCTGGCTCCTAGTGACTATTGGCTTTTTCCAACAATGAAAGATACTCTCCGTGGCCGCATATTCACCAGCCGTGCTGCTATTGCCTCAGCGATTTTCCAGTGGTCAAAACAGACCCCTAAAGAAGCCTTCGCCGCTGCCATGGAATCATGGTGTCAGCGTTGTGAAAAATGTGTACGTCTGCAGGGCGATTACGTCGAGAAGTAGCGCAGGTTTCATCGATTTCGGGTGAGTAGTTAATTAGAAAAAAAATCGGAGGCCTTAGAACTTGAATGCACCTCGTACATAAATGACCTAGTAGATAGTGTCGGAAGTTCCATGCGGCTTTTCGCGGATGATGCTGTAGTATACAGAGAAGTTGCAGCATTAGAAAATTGCAGCGAAATGCAGGAAGATCTGCAGCGGATAGGCACTTGGTGAAGGGAGTGGCAACTGACACTTAACATAGAGACATGTAATGTACTGCGAATACATAGGAAGAAGAATCCTTTATTGTATGATTATATGATAGCGGAACAAACACTGGTAACAGTTACTTCTGTAAAATATCTGGGAGTATGCGTGCGGAACGATTTGAAGTGGAATGATCATATAAAATTAATTGTTGGTAATGCGGGTGCCAGGTTATGATTCATTGGGAGAGTCCTTAGAAAATGTAGTCCATCAACAAAGGAGGTGGTCTACAAAACACTCGTTCGACGTATACTTGAGTATTGCTCATCAGTGTGGGATCCATACCAGATCGGTTTGACGGAGGAGATAGAGAAGATCCAAAGAAGAGCGGCGCGTTTCGTCACAGGGTTATTTGATAAACGTGACAGCGTTAGGGAGATGTTTAGCAAACTCAAGTGGCAGACTCTGCAAGAGAGGCGCTCTGCATCGCGGTGTAGCTTGCTGTCCAGGTTTCGAGAGGGTGCGTTTCTGGATGAGGTATCGAATATATTGCTTCCCCCTACTTATACCTCGCGAGGAGATCACGAATGTAAAATTAGAGAGATTCGAGCGCGCACGGAGGCTTTCCGGCAGTCGTTCTCCCCGCGAACCATACGCGACTGGAGCAGGAAAGGGAGGTAATGACAGTGGTACGTAAAGTGCCCTCCGCCACACACCGTTGGGTGGCTTGCGGAGTATAAATGTAGATGTAGATGTAGGTAATCGGTCACTTGCCACATGTCAAACCAAATGTTCTTCATTATTGACGTCCTTTTCTCACATGTTGTGTAATACAGTTCGAAGGAGAACTCGACATCACAGGTTTTGTTGTAAAGTTAACACATGTCTGACAGTGCATTCGGCGAATTTGTTTGCTCCGCATTTGGCAACAAACTGTACTCCCAACGAAACTCTAAGCACTTTTCCACTGCACATATTCAAGGAATTAATTTCCGCCACGGAAGTGTTCTTTTGCAAGATATCAAATCAGATTTAGTCATTACTGTTTACGCTATTATATGATATTCTCTTGGCAATCCAGACACAACATCAAATTCGCCGTCTCGATGCTGAGGCATCGCTCGTAATGCACACACGAGATTGATAGCCATGGCTTCTTCGAAGTTACTCTAATTACTAATCTTTCCCCTTAAAGAAAGTTATTAAGAACTCAACAGAAGTGTATCAACGAAGTTTCTGCAAAAGTCGTGGTTCTTGAATTGAGTTCTCTCATTCATCATATTTGGCTGTCATTATAATTTGAGTAAATAGTAGAACTCTTTTGATCGTTAGGTCCTGTGATTCTGTAAAAGTGTAAGAAACTATAAATGGATAAAACGTGAAGTTCTGATCACATAGCAACGACACTCTAGGAGGCGACCAAACCGGTGGCGTTGCTCTTGCTGTGCTCTTAATTACGAAGACTGGTTTGACGCAGCTCTTGACGCTAGTCTAACCTTGTAAGTCTGTTCATGTTTGCGCGACTACTGCTACCTACATTCCAATTCACCTTTCCACTGTGTTCGAGCTTTGATCCCCCTCTGCAATTTCTACACCCCACACTTCCTTCCATTTCCAAACTGTCAATTCCTCGAGGCCTCAGCATGTGTCCCGTCAACAGATCCTTTCTTTTAGTTAAGGCGTGCAAAAAATTTCTTTTTCTCCGAAGTCGATTCATTACCTCCTCATTAGTTATTCAGGGAAATTCCTATAAGCGTTGCCTATCGAACCTGCGGGCTCCGAAGACACACGATTCTCTATAGCACGGCCCTCGTCGTGGCAAATGTGGATACTGTTTATTGTGGTAACTAGAGAGACGATAAAAGAAGAACTTTTGTTAAGTTTACATTAATTACAAAGCAAACTAGTATCCTACTCGTCAGCTACGTCTTCTTCATCTCCTATCACGTGGGTTGTACACGCCTCCGGAAGCAATGCTTGATTCCCGTAACCCAGGTACATTGTAGACATGTTTCTGAGGAATATTGGGAGAGTTTGAGAGGGTTCAATTTTCCCACGCAACCACAGATTGTGGAAGTACAGGTATTGGAAGAGGTACAGTTTGTCCCTTTCTCCTGCTCGGCCCTCTCAATCGACGATTTGGCAGATTTCTACAAGCGCTCGATGTTCTGTGTGTGGAACAGCTGGATCGTCCGAAGAGACAGATTCCACAGAATGATTTACAAATTCATGCTTGAATCCTTCTTTCTTCAGGGCGTTGTAGGACTTAAGGCAGTCTGTAATAACTCTGGCCCCTGGCAAAATGAAGTGCTTTATGAGAGACACTAAGGCTTTCTTGCCCCTCGTATTACACTCCAACTATGAAGCACTTCCGGGATTCCCCTCAGTACCTCTGAAGATGTGTTCAATGTCGTTTTTTAGTAGTTGTTCTTTCTTGTTTTTGAGAGTGGCTACACGTGATTCGTCTGTTTAACTATCTTGTTTTGTCCACCGAGAGGAACATAGTGGTTTCGTGACTATCACATAGCAGACTTATCGACAAAACATAGAAACAATTTTCACAGAAACATAGATTAAAAGAATGATACAGAAAAATCCCACAGCCCCCACCCTAAAATTATTGCATAAAGTTCAGAAACCCAGAATAGCTATAATTCCATTGATAAACTTTACCAAAACACCAACATACTACTTAGCCAAACACACCCACACACACTCAGCTATAGACAATATACAAATACACTGAAAACAGAAGTCTAAAGAATTCAAATGATTTAATACAAACAATAAGAAATGAAAACATACCAAACACAGCAATATTGATTTCATTTGACATAATTTCATGTACACACACATCCCAACAGAAGAAACCATCAACATCATAGAAAGAAACCTGCAACTACAAAGAAACGTATCCACAACAAACATACAAGAAATATCAGCCATCCTCAGGCTCATCACAGAGCAAAAGTACTTCACATTCAACAATAGATTGTACTCTCAACAAGGTGGACTACCTATGGGATCCCCAATCAGTGGCATCCTAGCTGACATTTTCCTCAATAAGATAGAAAAACAAATCTTTGATAAAATAGTAATACCAAAACAGCACAAAATAATATACTGGTACAGATATGTAGATGACATAATTTGCTTAGTAGATGAACTACAGCCTCATATAAAAGAACTTCATGACAACATAAACTCCATCCACCCACAAATACAGTTCACCATTGAAACACAAACAGATAAAAAACTTACGTTCTTAGGCCTCACCATACACAAAAGAAACAACGAACATGAGTTCACAATCTACAGAAAACCCACAATCTCCAGCACCATTATTCATAACCAATCCAGTCATCTCATAACTCACAAAGAACCAAGTTTCAGACAATTACTACACAGACTGAACAAAATACCCATGATCAAACACAATTACACACAAGAACTGAACACAATAAAACAAAATTTCACAGGAGAATGTATATGATGCAAAGAGAGTAGAGAAAATAAACCACAAAATACAAAAACAAACAACACATAGCCATGAAACACACACACAAACAAACACAACACACAACAAATTAGTAGACACTAACCAACAATTGGCTCATAATGACTTACGACAACAAAGTCACACACTTGGTAGGTAATACACTAAAGAAACAAGGACTCAACATAGCATACAGAACCAACAACACAATACAAAGCATACTTGGAAGAAATATCACTAACACTGACAAATACAATACCAACTTACTTGCAACTGCTGTCAATCTGTATATGCGCCAAACATGCAGGAATTTCGAACCAGGTACACCAAACACCTCAGAGCACTGAAATGCAAAAGCTCACACTTAACATTTGCAGGCCTTCTGAGATCACCCAACAAACAATAAAAATGGTTTACAAATCCTTAAAACTACTAGCAGCTTATCCCAAAAATTAACTGTAGATGAAAACTGTCACATCCAAAAACCAGTAGCCCAAGGAAAGAAAGTACTCAAAGAATGCACATTACTGAGCAATAAAACCCTCTTCACCACAGCAGAAGAACTATACAAACAACACCCACACCAAAACTACTCATGTGAAAAAAAATCTTTCTCCCTCCCTCCCATCCTCTTTCTGTCTCTCTCTCTCTCTCTCTCTCTCTTCCTCTCTCTCTCTCTCTCACACACACACACATACACACACACACACACACACACACACACACAAACAAACACACACTCAAACAAACCAAACACCACAGGTGCCAAATACACTTCAGACCCGCGCACCTCACCCAGCCAATCTCGCTACGAAACAAATGAATACTAAATAGCCACACCAACACATAATGCTGGCGAAAACTCTGTCTATGTTTTCAAAAAGCGGAGTAAGTGCAGTGTCAAACGACCATAGGTCACAAAATCTGCCTATTCACTTCGCCAACAACATATGAGAAAACCCCACAATATCAGAACCGTAAGTTCCACACGAAAAACGTGATATATACTCATTTCCGTTTGTAAATGCATAATAAACAGAAAAATTAAAATTACGTTTGCTGTTTGCTGATGAGAAGTTGTAGATCGTGTAGCAAAATAGCTACCAAAATAAATATCCAATAGTATCATGTAAGATGTCTAAACTAATGCATACATCGACTATTTTTGCCAATTGCTAGAAATAGAACTTTGACATAATGTTATAAACAATACATAGTGCCTCAGGTCGTTAATAAATATTCTCAACTGTGAACTATGAACAACTGATGTATAATGTTTTACAACAATTATTCATTGACAATTTAAATATTATGTACTATGTTTTTCGCTAAATGTTAATATGTAACAACAATTTTACAGTTAGAAAATAAAAAGTAACCCACTGAAGATAGCACTAAATGTGCTGAAACATGTCTGGGTGAAACAAAACAGAAAAAAAGGTGTCTTGCATAAGGCAGAATTCCTCTTCCCATTTCGTAGAAATCATGGACATAACAAGAAGTACTGCAACACCTCAAGGTGATTACAGGTAACCATATTTAATATCCTACCAGATGACATTGAATTAGTATCGTGGAAAAGACCTAAAGTGATTAATGAATAGTCAACAGAAAGTTTCAAGGCCACCTTACAGAAAACTGACTGTATTGATATGTTTAATGTGGCTTATGTTAATTTGATTATTTAATGTCTTTATAGATAGATATCTGCCAGTTTTTAAAAACAGTGTTCGTGAAAAAACAATAAAGTATCCCGAATAACACATCAAAAAGCCTTGGATTGCAAAAGAGATGAATATCGTGCAGGTGCCCACGTACCTCCTTTACATTTACGTACATTAGGAGTACATAAATTCCGGTCCTGGCAGGAGTGGGGGGGGGGGGGGGGGGGGGTAAAAAGGGGCGACAGGAAAGGCGTCTGGCCACCCTTTAATTTACAACATGGCCAGATCCGGTAATAACTAAGCTGACGCACTGGATGAAAAAGAAAAAAAAGGACAGGAAAAGATTATACGTGAAAGAACACTAAACACCTATCCCATTAAAAGATAAATAGTCTGTCACATTTTTATTTTAAAACGATATCTACACATGAGGTGCCATTTTTTAATTTATGAATCACATTACATTGGCTGACTGTTCCGTCGTTTCTTGGTAGAATATTTTATACATTATGGATGGAAACACACACCACACTAGGTGTAATATTCCACGATATTTATTATTTATTTCACAAAAGGGTTGTGGCTGCTACGGCATCATCGGGTACAAAGATAAGTATTTGGTGCAGTGAAATCTTGTTGGATCAAAGATTTTAAAACAATGCATTTCAATATCTCCATTTCCAGAGACGCAAAATGTTAAATTTATGAATTAAAAAAAAGGGGGGTTATTCCAGTGTAAATACAATGTAACATTATTTGATTAAGATAAAATACGTGACACATTAACTAATGAACTATACACAAATTACAACATTTGTTCATAAAAGAAAACAAGTTGAACAATAGACTTGGTGACACGTGCCAGATGTGTGGCTGAACAAAATAATCTTGTCTTTAAAGGGTCTAAATTAAAAACAGATAAGATGTACAAGTGTTGTTAAGCAGGTAAGTGAAGCAGCAGTGATATATGAAATAACTTTTTTAACAAAGCCAGAGAAATTATAGTAACTGGAATAATGGAAAATAGGGCACTTGAGAAAGAGAAATAATTTACAACATGGCCTCGATCGGATTATGAGTAGTACAGCAGTTAGAAGTTTGAGTAAGGGAACTGTGTCTGGTCATTTTGAACATTATTAACCATGTCTCCTTTATTATATTACGAAAAAGTTTTTTTTAGACGGTCTTTTGATGTATAGCGCTCAAAACACGATTTTCCGTCATCAGCTTTGGCCTCAATATTTTCAAAAACAAGGGACTGTGTAGCAAAAAGTCGGAACACGTATCTCTTTATATTCAATGGAGAATGTCCTTGCAAAAGTTGGTCAAAATCAGTGACCCTCATGTCAGACCCTCCCCTTTAGAACATGCAGTGTGGGTTTTACACATTATTTCGCGACGCGCAAAATTTCTCCAAAATATGCTAGAGTACTTTACAACTGACTGTCGTTTGTCGCGACTCAGAAGCACAGTATCAGGAGATGCAAACACTAAGTGTTAGCGCATCATAAACTTGCGTGAGACGCAAAGCGACGGCAGTACGCTGAAGCTGGTCCCGGCGTAATTCAGTAGAATGGAGCACAGAAGAATCTAGTAGCTTCTCTGTAGCTCTTGTAGAGAGTAGCTCCATAGTCTCTCTCTCTAGGCTACGTCCTTGCTTTTTTTTTTCGAGCACTACACAGGCTACCATCGAGTGTCCAGTCACAACGCGCCCCTACCCGAAAGTCAAAAGGCGCCCCTACGTAACAGTCTCGGTTCAGGAAGGAGTAACGACTGTTTCGATTAATCGTTTTCTACAAGTACCTAGGGATCTTAATAAAGCCAATTCATGCACCTTGCCTCACATATTGCTCTCCAACACTAAAAAGAGCGCTTATAAGGTCTAAAACAAACTTCACACTGCTTCGTGTCTTTCTCCCGCTCGGATAAAACGGATAGTCCCATTCTAGCAGGGAACTTGCGGCGCTATCCTTCCACCAACCCCTCTTTCCGACGGCAATGTACCTCTTCTGGCGAGAATCCACCGTAATGTCGGTCCTGTTGATTCTCATAAGGGAACCTCCCCATCGCACCCCCCTCAGATTTAGTTATAAGTTGGCACAGTGGATAGGCTTTGATAAACTGAACACAGATCAATTGAGAAAACAGGAAGAAGTTGTGTGGAACTGTGAAAAAATAAGCAAAATATACAAACTGAGTACTCCATGTGCAAGATAGGCAACATCAAGGAGAGCGTGAGCTCAGCAGCGCCGTGGTCCCGTGGTAGCGTGAGCAGCTGCAGAAGGAGAGGTTCTTGGTTCAAGTCTTCCCACAAGTGAAAATTTTACTTTCTTTATTTTTGCGTAGTTATTATCTGTCCGTTCGTTCATTGCCGTCTCTGTTCACTGTAATAAGTTTAGTGTCTGTGTTTTGCGACCGCATCGCAAAACCGTGCGATTAGTAGACGAAAGGACGTGCCTCTCCAATCGGAACCGAAAACTTTTGATCGCAAGGTCATAGGTCAACCGATTCCTCCACAGGAAAACACATCTGATATATTCTATACGACACTGGTGACGGCGTGTGCTTCACATGACAGGAATATGTTGTCGACCCACCTAACTTGTACACTTTGCGAATGGGTAAAAAGATTCTTCTACCTTGCCCGATTTAGGTTTTCTTGTGGATGTGATAATCACTCCCAAAAAAGTGATGAAAACATAAGAGTTTGTCACATAAACTGAAAATAAAAAATTAAAGATTTTACTCGATGGAAGATTTGAACCAAGAACATTTCGTTCCGCAGCTGCTCACGTTACCACGAGACCACGGCGCTCCTGCGGTCCCAGAGTCCTTGATGTTGCCTATCTTCCCATGAACTACTCAGTTTGTATATTTTGCTTATTTTTTCACAGTTCCACACAACTTCTTCCTGTTTTCTCAATTGATCTGTGTTCAGTTTTTCAAGGCCTATCCACTGTGCCAACTTATAACTAAATCTGAGGGGGGTGCGATGGGGAGGTTCCCTTGTCAGTGCTTTCGTGCATACAACCTCCTCTGATGCATAATTCGAGCTGACATTAGCCACTGGAATCAATCACATACAAGGAAAATATTCAATAACCGCCGCCAAGATGGAGTGAGGAGAAATGGAGAGTGGACCCCATCTAAGTGGTGCGCTACAAGGCAGTCATGCGGTCCTTAACCGTACAATGCAACGGGTATATGGAGAAACCTTTGCCTGAAACTTAAAATAACAAGTACGTAATGTTTGATGAGAGGTCAAGACGAAAAAGTCATGCGATACGTCCTAGCATCACGTCGGACCACCTTCTACCCGGCGTAGTGCAGGAACTCGGCACGGCATGGACTCAGCAAGTCGTTGGAAGCCCCTGCGTAAATACTGGGCCATGCTGCCGTCCATAACTGTGAAAGTGTCCGCGGCAGGATTTTGTGCACGATCTGACCTCTCGATTGAATCCCATAAAAGTTCGATGGGATTCATGTCGGGTAAACTGGGGGGGGGGGGGGGGGGGGCAAATTGTCCAGAATCTTCTTCAAACCAGTCGCAGACAATTGTGTCCCGGTGACATGAAACACTGTCATCTATAAAAATTTCATCGTTGTTTGGGAACATGACGTCCATGATTGGCTGCAAATGGCCTCCAAGTAGTCGAACATAATCATTTCCAGTCAATGATCGGTTCAGTCGGACCAGAAGACCTATTCCATTCCAAGTAAATACAGCCCACACCAATATTGAGACACTACCAGCTTGTACTGTGCCCTCTTGCCAACCTGGGTCCATAGCTTCGGGGAATCTGCGCCACGTTGGAGCCCTACCATGAGGTCTTACCAACTGACATCCAGACTCATCTGACCAGGCGGCCGTTTTACAGCTGTCAAGTGCCCAACCGATATGGTCCGTACGAGCCCAAGAGAGGCACTACAGGCGAAGTAGTGTTGTTAGCAAAGCCGCTCCTCTCCGCCTTCTGTTGCCGTAACCCATTAGCCCCGAATTTCGTCGCACTGCCCAAACGGATACGTTCGTCATACGACCAATACAGATTTCTCTGGCTAATTCACGCTGTGTTACTTGTCTGTTAGCACTGACAGCTCTACGCATACACTGCTATTCTCAGTCGTTAAATTAAGACCGTCGGCCACTGCGTTGTCCGTGGTGAGGGGTACTGCCTGAAATGTGGTACTCTCGTCACACTGTTGGCACTATGGCCTCGGAATATTGAATTCCCTAATGATTTCCGAAATGGAAGGTCCCATATGTCTAGCTCCAGCTACCATTCCGCGTTCTGAGTCTGTTAATTTCCGTCGTGCGGCCATAATCAAATAGAAAAACTTTTCATATGAATCACCTGCGTACAGATGACAGCTCCACCATTGCATTGCCCTTCTATATCTAGCGTATGCGATACTACCGCCATCTGCATACGTGCATATCGCTAACACATGACCTTTGTCACTTTAGTTTAGTTTCCACTAGGTAAGCGCCATCAGGACGCGCATGCAATAGAACACTGTACCGTAACGAGTCTGGACAGAATCACGAGACTGCAATGGAACGTAACAAAAGTTAAAGTGGCTTTTGACTGCGGAGAAATACGAAGAGAAATCTAGAAGGTTGGGAATGGATTCTGCCGAGCAGGTATGTAGAGATCTATGGACAATGAGACGATTAGCGCGGGCAATCGGATTTTGCTGGCATGGCGTATACAGGCGGCCGTAGATCTGCAGCGCTGGATTGCACAGAGTTGCATCCTAAGTAGCGCACACAGCTGGCTAATGACAGACGTAGCAACTGTAACTGATACACTAAGTGTAAGAGCATTAAATCAATCAACAGAATGCAACAAATCGTATAAAAAATCGACTGCAATCATAAACATATTTACAAAAAAAAAAAAAACCTTCATTGCACCACAGATGTTTACACTTAACTGAAATTCTATGATGCAGAGTAAACTGTATGTCCGGTAATAATATTGCAGAGTAGCCATTGTAACATTACATGAGTATGCGCTATATAGTCGGATCTACTTTGCGTCACGTGAGTGCAAAGGGGTCGAAACCAGTAGTGACCCATGACGTCATATCAACTTCAGATTTTTTTTTACACATGTTCAAAATGGTTCAAATGACTCTGAGCACTATGGGACTTAACAGCTAAAGTGATCACTCACCTAGAACTTAGAACTACTTAAAACTAACCTAAGGACATCACACACATCCATGCCCGAGGCAGGATTCGAACCTGCGACCGTAGCGGTCGCGCGGTTCCAGACTGAAGCGCCTAGAACCGCTTTTACACATGTAATTCATTTCTAAATTTTACTAATTATTTACAGAGTAAAGAATTTAATTATGTACAAAATTCAAAAGGTAATGAGTTTTAGTGAGATAGATATAAATATGTTTTGACATAGAAAATAACCTTGTTGCATTATGCATATGTTTTCTCATTGTAAGAACAAAAACTTCCGTGTTGCTCGTGTGCGCGATCAAGTCGTCGTCAAGTGCGGATCTGCTGTAACTTTCATGAATAGGCATAGAATTGTTAATTTACACCCCCAGTTGATTTAAAAATTATTCTAGGGAACCACGGTCCGACTTTGGTGCAAACAAATCGCGCGAATTCTCAAAAATCGGCACGGAGTTTAAGATACGCCGCTGGATATCGAGCGTTATCGTCTCGTGTGTGATTCAGTAACATTAACCGCAATTTACGGACATTAGCTTGATAATAACTATCAAAGATTTATATGAGCGGCATAGTAATCGTCTTGATGCTTAAAGCAAGCGAGACGCGATTTACTGTCGGGATACGACAAATATTAATCATTGTATAGTCAGCATGTTGATACGTTGCTTAGCAACTCATAAACGAACAATTATTGAAACAATCTTTTAAGTATCAATGATCACTACACACCTCAGAAACTAATTACTCTGACTGTGAGTAACTTCTGGATTGGATGAGTTTTTTTTCAGCTAATTTGTGTTAATAAACTTCTTTCGAGATTGAAACCTCATCAATGGTGTCACGCTCATTCAGTTTAGTTGAACGATAGATAGTACTAGCTGCGCTACTATTTATAGTTTTAAAAGAAAAGAGAGCACATACCTGTTTTTCTTTTGAGAAATGTTCGTGCTTCAGTCATCAGTATTCCCAAACGAGAGGCACGACTGATGCTCCCTCATAGCATTACGATATCGTGAACCACCACACACATGTCCCCCCTTCTCACTACATTTCTGCATCGAAAACCCTGAGATACAGCCGCGGTACGAAGAAGGAAGAAAGAAGAGGAAAGATCAGCGAAAGAAACGGAGCAAAGAGAGATGGGGAGGTCACATTTGTCGCCCAACGGGTCGGCCTGAGTACGTTGCAGCGCAGGAGACATCTGGACGCAACGTCTAACTTCGCACGGACCGACTGAATAAGTACTCGCTATTGAAATACGAGACTTGCAGGTATGAGTAGACTAGTGAATCATAAGTTGTTATCGTATTCTTTTGGGTGTGTCGTAACGACGTCAATAGCAGCAGTGTGTTGGGAGATTTAATTTGTGAAAATGCATACTCGAAGAAAAAGAAAGAAGGGAAGGTCACACCATCGTCGTGACAAACAACGAATATTGCACTGCTGTGTAAATATTCTATAATATTAAGTTTCTACACTCACGTTCAGAAAAAACACAACAGCTTGAACGACTATAGATGGGACGTTCATATTCGCAGAAAATGTAAATTAATATGTTCTGCAGAACTGATTAGTATTTGAATCACGTCGGCCCGCGGGTGCAAAGTTAACATCGATATCGTGGTGCAACGCCACCTACCGGTAAAATAAGCCAGCGGCTCTCGTTGTCGTTATAAAGCGAAGGTAATGGATCAGTATGACTTGAGCAGACATGAAGGATGCCTCGCAGACACATGAGCGAACCGTACCGTCAGCTCAGTGAGTTTGAAAGAGGGCGCATTATTGGCATGAGAGAACGTGATGTATCCATTCGGGAAATTGCTACTCGTGTGGGAAGAAGTGTTTGAGCAGTACAACGGGTGTGTGCAGAATAGTTCACCGGGTCAGGTAGCACTCTACCACCCCCCCCCCCCCCCCCCCCTCCCCGGTCCAGCCGGCTTTACGGCAACAGGGCGTAAAGCAGACGTTGTATAGCTCGTCTCTACGACTTTTGCGAGACAACCTTTATTCAGAGCCGTACATCTACCCCTCTGCCCATTAAAAGTAAGTCGCAACCTCTAAAGTGAATCATGGCAATGAAATGGTATGTATGTGCCAATCAGCAATCAGCTCTATCGAATCAGCCCGGTAAGATAAATCTACGTGGAGAACGTGACAGAATGACAGGAAGGAGATATCTTATTAGGTCATGCCCATGGCCACATCGTGAATGAGGTACTCGATTTGTTGGTGTATCAATTAGAACCGTTGAACCTGTCTGCAAGGAATGATGTACCAATCTCAGCCACGTAACGCGTTTGAGACTATCGCTGTCAGTGAGTTCAGAACCAACTCAACCAGTTTCAGAGCGAAAGCTGCGAAGGGACCTCTACGTACAGTCAATATTTCGAGTCGGGTACCTCGCAAAAGCGACATATAAACTGAGGTGACAAAATTCATGGGACAGCAATATGCACGTATACAGATGGCGATAGTAACGTGCACACAACGTTAACCGGGAAGTGCAATGGCGGGGCTGTCATTTGCACTCAGGTGATCCATGTGAAAAGGTACCCGACGTGATTCTGGCCGGATGACGGCAATTAACAGACTTTGAATGCGGAATGGTAGTTGAGGCTAGACGCATGGGATTTTCCATTTCGGAAACCGTTAGGGAAATCATTATTCCTAGATCCACAGTGTCAAGAGTGTGCTGAGAATATCACATTTCTTGCATTATCACTCACCACGGACAACACAATGGTCAAAGGCATTCACTTAACCACTGAGATCAGCAGCGTTTGCGTAGAGTTGTCAGTGCTAACAGAGAAGCAACACTGCTTGAAATAAACGCACAAATCAATGTTGACGTACGACGAACGGATCCGTTAGGACCGTGTGACGAAATCTGGCGATAATGGACTGTGGCAGCAGACCACCGACACGAGAACCTTTGCTAACAATACAACAACGCCTGCGGCGCCTCTCACGGGCTAATTATCACATCGGTTGGACCCTAGACTGTTGGAAAATCGTGACCTGATTTCAGTTGGTAAAATGTGATGGCAGGGTTCTAGTATGTCGCAGACCCACGTTATCAAAAAGGCGCTGTGTAGGCTGGTAGATTCTCCACAATGGTGTGGACTGTGTTTATATGGAATCGACTGGATCCCCTGGTCCAACTGAAATGTTCGGCTACTTGGAGACCATTTGCCGCCATTCATGTTCCCAAAGAACGGTGGAATGTTAATAGATGACAATGTGAAATGTCTCTGGGCCATAGTTGTTCCAGATTGGCTGGAAGAACATTTTCGATAGTTCGAGCGATTGGTTTGGCCACCGAGCCGTCCGTCGCGAATTCCATATTCGAGAGGTCAGCTTTTGTCACCTCCGATTACATACAAACCCAAGCCACTTTCCACTCCTACTGCTATCTGCACTCATCGGACAAAAACATAGTCACGTACGTAACCGCGCCCGCGCACTGCATTTAAATGAGCATAAGGAAGTAGCGATCAGTGAGACATTTATGTTTCAAGCGTACATTAACGTGTGTAAGTGTAAGGACGTGACAGGGTGGCAGAAAAGGAGAATCGTGTTTTGCCGTGCCCATACCCGTACAGTGTGTGAAGTTGCTGGATTTGGTGATGTTTCGCGGCGTATCTACAAGCAGTGTTGTAACATTCTTGGCCACCATACGCGACATCAAATTTGTGGTCCGAAAAAGATCCTGACTGAGAGGGACCGGAGACGCCGTTTCACGGCTTATGAATCAAAAAGGCTTCGTAACCCGACAGGAACGCCTGCAGACAGTGAATGAAGATCCATCCCAAAGTGTTTGCGAGAGAACGTTGTGATGGGAACTGCACGCAATGAACATTTGGAGTCCCTAACCTCTCAAGAGGCCATTGCTCAAACAGGCGCAAAAAGTTGCACTTCTTCAGTGGTCTAGAAATCATCGAACATGAGCGGTAGCTGATCGGCGGAACATAATGTGGTCTGACGAATCATGTTTTTGTCTATATTCAAATGATGCAAGTCAGCGAGCGCACCGAAGGCCAAATGAAGCATTTCGTCCATTAAGGAGCTCAAGTGCAAGCCGGAGATGCGTCTGTGATGTTTCGTCGGTGTTTTCGACTCACGAACTGGGTCCGCTCACTGAAGTGACATGAACCAGAATGTTTATTTAAACTTTCTGAATGATCACGTGTTGCCTTTCAGTCATCGCCTGCATTATGACTGTGCTGCTGATACCCTCATTTTTCATTTTCAAGACGACAACAGCAAAGTGGAATATTATGTAACTGGTTTTCTGATCATTTCCACCCTATTACTTCTCAACTCGCTTGCAAAATCACCTGACGTAAACACCGTCGAAAATCTGTGTGACATCTTGGAACAGCGGGCATAACGCCGACATCAGCGTCCCCGCAATTTGGTGGAACTGCGCGAGCAAATCCTCAGCGGGAGCTTTAACCCGGATCCGACGTAACTGCACAAACTTGCGGACTCAGTTCTTAACCACATTCAGGAGGCTGTTAAGTTCAGGGGCTGAATTACTCGGTGTTAGAACACTCTTGTAATGATTTCTCTTTCTTTTGCTTTGTTTTGAAGATAAGACCACTTCATCTGTAAGCCCTTTACTTATAGGCACTATCGGTTTCGCAGCATTTTAGCTGCATCGTCAACTGCAATAAAATCATGTTCCGGTCGAGAAAAGAGAATGAAGTGGTCCACCGTTCACAGTCAGCAATTTTCGTTATGAACATTGAGCCCTCCCAATCTCTTTTCTCGATCGGAACACGACTTGATTTTATTGCACCTGATGATGCAGCTAAAATGCTGCGGAAGCGGTCGTGCCGTAAGTAACGGACTTAGAGCTGAAGAGGCCTTATCTCCAAAATGGCATATCCAGACGGTGGCTGCCCTGACTACAAAGATTTCTGTAGGGGTGATCTATTTTTTGTCCGAAGAGCTTAATTAATTTGGCCTCTTAACAACTGTAAATCTTTTTTATTCTCACGTTCTTTTGTGTCAGGGAAAGGTGGTAAGTTCCGTAACGTTTGAAAGTCTGGAATAAAATGTTACGACGTCCTGCAAAGGGGAATTTTAAGCTTGCATCATTAAGTAACCGTTTTTCGTGGAGCATTAGTGTGCGAATGTTTTTGGACATTTGAACAGTGTCCGTATGCTGTGACAGGTTTCGTCAAAATTTATGTACTCAATGGCAGTGGAGGAGCAGTTTACTACAGACGTATTCTTGCACTCTTCCGGTAAGCATACTGACAAAAAGAAGCTAAGGAGTTGTGCGACATAAACGAAAGTCAGTAGGCGTGTTTCTGCGTCTGAAAGAGGATGTATAATCAGATTTCGCGCCAGGTGTAAAAGAGTGGCGCTAATAGTATAGCCACTATGAGAATGGAAATCTGGTTTTCTGTAAATACACGCTGTAACGGTGGTGGGCGGTAGTTACCTTTGAAATTGGACATAATGAGCTGATGTTAGTCAAAAATGCCTTTAAGACGATAGAGACGCCGTTATCAACACCTCACTGAATTTGAACTAGGTCTTGTAATGGGGCTACGAGAAGTTAGATATTCCTTCTGTGATTCTGCAGAAAGACTTGGCAGGAATGTAGCCAGTACACATGACTGCTGGCAGCCGTGGACACGAGAATGTACGGTTACACGAAGACCAGGCTTCCAACGACACTTGGTACTACCGAGAGGGAAGACGATCGTGTTCGCTTCTGTGTCTGGCACAACGTGCTGCAGCTGCAGCAGCTATTTGAGCAGCAGTTGGCACCACAGTAACACAACGAATTGTTACAAATCGGCTACTTCAAGGGCAGAACCGATCCAGACGCCCTGCACCAGGCATTCTACTGATCTCATACCACCACCATTTGCGTCTTCAGTGGTGTCAAGCGAGAGCCCATTGGAGGCGAGTGTGGAGTCTGTTGTGTTTTGTGATCAAAGCTGGTTCTGCCTCGGTGCCAATGATGGCCGTGTGTTGCTTAGAAGCAGGGCAGTTAGGGGAGGGCCTGCAACTAACCTGCCTGTGTGCTAGACACACTGGATCTCCACCTGGAGTTATAGTCTGGGATGCGATTTCGTACGACAGCAGGAGTACTGACGTAGTTATCCCGCGCACCCTGATTGCAAAATTGTACCTCAGTATGATGATTCGATCTGTTGTGCTGCCATTCATGAACAGAATTCCAGAGGGTGTTTTCCAATAGGATAACGCTCACCCACATACCGTTGTTGTAACCCAACATGCTCCTCAGACTGTCGAGATGATGTCTGTCTGTATCCAGCCCAGCAGACGTGGGACATCATAGCAACTCCAGCGTCATCCACAAACAGCATTAACCGTCCCAAATGTATCAGGCATGGAACCGCACAAACTGACAGCCAGCACCTGTACAACACAAAGCATGCTCGTTTGGATGCTCGCATTCAACATTTTGACGATTACCAGGCTATTAATGTACCAGCATTTCACATTTGCAATGGTTTATTTCGCGCTTATATTAACCTGTGATCTTGGAATGTTAAGCACTTAAATGTGTTACCTATATAAATGTATTGCCGAAATTTCAATACTCAACATTAATTATTTTTTGGTGTTGCGATTTTACTTCGGTCTATATATGGAGACGGAAGTAAAAATCGCAACACTCATATATACAAGAGACTGATGCTGCAATTATTTTTTAGCGTTGCGATTTTACTTCCATCGCAACACCAAAAAATAATTGCAGCATCAGTCTCTAGTATATATGAGGATTGGAACTTTAATAGTGACAAATATTTATTTACAGCTCGTACAAAATAGATACGTGTTTCAAAGTTTTAATGACCTCCAAACAAACATTGTGTATAGCCCATTGCCAGCAATGTGGAAATCGTAGGATACTCTTAGCAGTGCCAGTTGTGTTGACAGTTCGAGCGGCGCGGTCTATTGCCCGGCGAATCTGTTGCAGTTCTGAAGCGAATGTAGTGAAGTGTTTCCTTCAGTTTAGAAATCGAGTTGAACTCACGAGGGCTTAAGTAAGGGGAGTGCAGTAGGTTGCGTTCCAAATATGAGCAGCATAGAGACAGAAGTGATGACACTTCCTGCAGTACCTGACCATCATTTTGCAGGACAATGATCAAGCACGGACAGTGCAAGCTGTTACTGATTTGTTTGACTGATGGGGCTGCTAAGTGCTATACCACCTACTGCACTCTCATGACTTAAGCCCTCGTGAGTTCAACTCGATTTCTAAACTGAAGGAAACACTTCACGGCATTCGCTTCAGAACTGCTACAAATTCGTCGGGCAATAGACCGCGCCGCTCGAACTGTCAACGTAACTGGCACTGCTAAGAGTATCCTCTGACTTCCACATCGCTGGCAACGGGTCATACGCAATGCTGGTGACTACTTTGAAGGTCAGTAAAACTTTGAAACACGTATCTATTTTGTACGAGCTGTAAGTAAATAGTTGCCACTGTTAAAGTGTCAACCCTTTTTTTTTTTTTTTTTTTTTTTTTTGCGCGAACGAAACACACTGCTGCAACAGCATGAAGGCGGCCTGTAACAAACGTCAAATTGGTATGAAGTCCAACGCATTTTGGGCTTTGAAAATGATGAGCATTTCAGCGCAACCGTACAAATTAGGTAGCAGTAATGGCCTCTAGATTATATGTATAAAAATTATGTAACAAATTTCTGATTCAGAAATCTCGTTTGCTTGTCCTTTGTTTGTGAGAAGATCAAGTTGCGACTCGCTTAAGAAAGATGATTAGCAGCGCTAATAAGGGCAGTATTATTGATCATTCTGTAATATTGCCCCTTGTGTTGGTCCAGATCTATCTACTGTTATGGGAATGTGGAACTCATGGGTTCGTGAGAGTCATTCTCACACCATGCAGAATCACAGCGGACCAACGCGACTAGCGCCTGAGACGACAGAGATGCTTTTTGCTCTGTCATGCAGGATCGTACAGCCACACCACGCTGAGTCAGCAAATGGGCTTGTTTGTGGCAAAACAAGCATCCAGACGACGACGTCTGGATGACCTCCGTCTGTCAGCGGGAGACCATTGTTAAACTGCTCTTGGCGCGATAGCAGAGTGAGTGGCATCGACATGGGTGGGATGAATTAGTAAAGTGGACCAAGGAGTCGCACCGTGTCGCCTATCCGTACCAGTTCAAATTCTGCGTGTAACATGACGATGTATGTACCACTGTGTGGAGACTCGGAGGAGAACCAAAGTTGCCAGATTGCGTTCAATATCGTCATAAGGGCCCAACACCTTAAATATTCGTAAAGGATGCCGTTGAGTACACAACACTATCACCCGTGTTTCAAGTAGCTGGCTACTTGGAAAGTGGGGGTACATTTCTGACGTGTTAACGCTGGTGCTATCCGTGACCTTATCTTATAACAAAATTACGCATAACCGTTTGTTGGTACACACTGAAACATCTAGTCATGAGCTGGCAACAGGCGAGCAGCCCACCACAGGCCAGTAACTACGGTTAACGAAATCTAGTGTAGAGTTGAAGAGCCATGGAGTGACTATCTGCATGTGGCGTCCAAGCTGAGTTCCACTCAGTTCAAAACCCGGTTAGAGCCACTGTTGCTGTTACATGCGACAACTCTGTGTATTATTAGGTTGGTGCATAAGTTCATAGCGTTTTTGTTTTGCATGTTGGTATTGCAGTTGCTATGGATTTATTTATCGATTGACATTTTTATTTGTATTTCACAATTGCTATTTGAGTTAACATATTGTCACTTTTTCGCATGGAGATAGTGGATCTGTGGACGCTAGAAAATGCTGTTCCAAGTGGAGAAATTGAAACATTGCCGACATATTGTTTTGTTCGAGTTCACTAAACGGGTGGCACCAGCGGAGGCAGAAACATTTGCACCGAATATGCGGATAATGCGGATAATTAAGGGTGACCGTTTTGACATTAGTGATTCCGCGCGTTCAGGAAGACCTTCGAGCTTTGTTAAACATCGTCTAAACGCTTCAATCCACAATAATCCACGTCATTGTACTCGAGAACTGGCAAATGTGATGAACTGTGATCATTCCGCCATTATACATTTGCATGCAAAGGGGAAGATGCAAAAATCGGGTGTATGGTTACCGCATGGTTTAAGCCAAAAACACAAAAATCAGCAGGTGGCCATATGTGCATCTCTACTTGCTCATCATCAATTAGCTCGTGAACATCACCGACCATTTATACCCTGTATCACTACTGGTGACGAGAAATGGCATTTTTATGCAGACATAAGGAACAGAAAGGAATGGTTGAGCTCAAACAAAGCAGCAACTGCCTGAACGAAGACCTGCCCACGTGCACAAAAGATAATGTTACGTACATGATGGAACAGCGATGGCGTGTTGTACTACGAATTGCTTCCACGAGGTGTAACCATTACTGTTGACATTTATTGTCAACAACTGAGACGTCCTGCATACGCAATCCAAGAACAACGACCAGGAAGACTGCTTGAAGTGATGCTGCTCCAGGATAACGCTCTTCAGCATCCTGCTAAACTGACAAAAAAGGCTATACATCGGTTGGGAGGTTATTCCGCATCCACCTTATTCACTTGATCTTGCACGCTCAGTTTTCTCCGCTCTCTATCGGGCAACCTTTAAGGAACTTCCTTTCCGGATGAAAATACGCTCCGAATCTGGCTCCACGTGTTCCTCGCCTCAAAACCACATGACCTCTACAGTCGCTCAGACTAATGTAAATAGTGAAGTAGAATATATTATTGATAACTAAAATATTTTATGTGCATCTGTCGTCTTTATTAAACTTATGGAAAAACGCTAGAGACTTATGCGCCAATCATTTCACTTCCACTATTTCCCCAAATCACCACAAATCCTTATTGTGCATTCCACCTACTATACCGTATACGCAAACAAGTAAAATGTCGTTATTTGCCATCCTTCCTGGTGCTGAAATATTAACATTCAGCAGAGTATACTAAGGTAGTGGTGGTAGGCTTCAAAGTAAGACCCAATTGAGTGTACACGCGTTGGCAGCAGCAATTTTCCTTCGACAGTTGGAAATACGTTTGCATATGTTTCTCCGTGAGCCTGCACAGGAACTTGCCTCGTGGGAGAACGCAAGAACACGGCTGCACTGAAATAGCTCTTCTACTGCTGATGGGGTGACGGATTTTCATGAGCCTCGCCGCAGCTAGTTCAAGGACGGAGAACAGTTGCGAACGAGTGCGACAAAGTAACTGCAAGAGCGTGCGGAGAGTAACGTCTCCGATTTTTTTATGTGAAAACTCTTAAAGCTTTTTTTTAAAAAAAAAAAACTTTAATAACATTCTGCATCTTTATTCATGTCCGCCCCGGTAGCTGAGTGGTCAGCGCCACGGATTGCCGTCCTACGGGCCCAGGTTCGATTCGCGGCTGGGTTGGAGATTTTCCCCGCTCAGGGACTGGGTGTTGTGTTGTCTTCATCATAATTTCATCCCCATTCGGCGCGCAGGTCGCCCAATGTGGCGTCGACTGTAATAAGACCTGCACCAAGGCGGGCGGACCTGCCGTGTAAGGGGTCCCCCGGCCAAAGACGCCAGACGCTCATTTCCATTTTCCATCTTTATTCTTCACGTCTACATATGTATCTATGAAAGTAGTCACCCTGGCGACGAACACGTTTCTGCCAACGACAGCCCAGTGTGTTGATAACGTCACTGTAGAGTGTTTCAATTCGTTGACGGAGCCACAACACGTAAGTAGGTTCTTTAGGTTTTTATGTTGGTAACGTCACGTAGCGCTCTGTATGAAAATCACTGGCTGTGCTATGTGCAGTCTGTGGCTGGTTGGCATTGTTGGAATATTCGCTATTGTAGTGTTGGGCAGTTGGATGTGAACAGCGCGTAGCGTTGCGCAGTTGGAGGTGAGCCGCCACCAGTGGTGGATGTGGGGAGAGAGATGGCGTAGTTTCGAGAGCGGATGATCTGGACGTGTCCATCAGAAAGGGTAAATTTATAAAACTGGATATATAATAATAACTTTTGAACACCATTAAGGTAAATACCTTGTTTGTTCTCTATCAAGATCTTTCATTTGCTAACTATGCCTTTCAGTAGTTAGTGCCTTCAGTGGTTAGAATCTTTTATTCTGCTGGCAGTATTGGCGCACACTGTGTTGCAGTAGTTCGAGTAACGAAGATTTTTGTGAGGTAAGTGATTCATGAAAGGTATAGGTTGTTGTTAGTCAGGGCCGTGCTTGTGTAGGGATTATTGAAAGTCAGATTGCGTTACGCTAAAAACAAAGATTGTGTGTCAGTTTAGTGATGATCAAAATAAGTAAAGAGAGAAATGTCTGAGTACGTACAGTTTTGCTCAGCTGTTTGAAAATCAAATAACGTAAGGGGTTAACCAGTACAATAATCGATAAATTTTTCTAAGGGGACGTTTCGAACATCACCTCTGCTTGCACCGCTTCTTCACTATCGAAGTGACGTCCAAGAGGGCGTGTTCTTTAAGTTTTGGAACCTGTATGGAGCATGATCGATGACAGCGAATCCAAGGAATCGGATTGTTGCAGATGTTGCAGCGCTCGTTGTGGTCTGGAGTTGTCACGCTCAAGGAGGGGCTGCTCCATGTATAGACGAACTTTTCGAACTCGAAACTCTGTTACAGCGCACTGTTTCTCACGCACCGACGCAATTACGTTTCACACCACCATATCAGATGCTACAATTCGGAGACCTTCAGCGGCAGAGGGCTTCAGATACGTAAACACGAAGAATAAAGATGTAGAATGTCGACAACGTTTGGTTTAAGTAAAAAGCTTTAATCGTTTTCCCTCGTTGCTCCTTAGTAATGAGAGCACTCTCGTTTCTTTCTTTCTTTCTTTCTTTCTTTTTTATGCGTTTTGTACATAAACCGGCTTAATACGTTCCTGTGTCACAAAAGACAACACACACACACACACACACACACACACACACAGCCAGCCCTCTGCCGGGGGACGGCTATACAGCGTCCTTTTAATCTTGTTCTTATCCGCAAGTGTTCATCCTAAGTATGCAGGACGAGGGCAGGGTCACTGTCGTGGCTCATTAAGCGACGATCGTCCAGTGGCTGTAATCGTTCGCAGTGACACATCTACGCAGCAGAGCACTGGCAGCCTAGACAGTGTGACGCTACTCTGGTACAAAAACGAGTGCCCACGCACTCAAAACGTAACGACGTCGTCTCAGTAGCTGAGTTACGACGTAAAGACGACACGCACCATGGCTAGGCTTAAAGCTGACGTATATAAAGGCTACACTGCTGTACACAATAGGTAGCGTCTGAAGGGGTGAGGGAAGGGATAGATCAATATCCTGGACGAGACAGAAAGGGTCTCGAAGTAGTGATATTATTGCGTATGTTTCTCTTAAAGCGTTTAATGTCGTGAGAAGTCTTTTCTATAATTTTTGATAAACTGAAGTTTGAATTTCCTTTCAAATCTTGCTGAATTATGTAGAGAAATCGTTGCTCGTTTTTTGGATGAATCTTCTTGTGTAGGCGACACCGAAATTCTCGATCGGGTACAAGCTGGGGCCTTGACCATCACTTCAGCAGCCGTCTCACGATGCACGAGGAATTTCATACTCATACAGTAAATGTTCAACTCCAAAAAGGCTTGCCGTATCTATCTCGTACATAAAATATTTTTTTAGACATCTTGTTCATTTTGTAGTTGACCAAAACCAATGATCCTACCTCTGACTTGGGAACATTGAGTAAAACTGAAAACATTGTTCTACACTATTATACACCTTCAACAAACATCACTGTCACGACATCACACTAATATAAATAAGGGCGGTCAAATATTCACCACGTCCACTATTGCCCACATAGGAATTGCATCAAATACTGTGACATGATTTCACAAAATCGCTTAATATGCTAGATTAGTTCTTTTGGAAATAAGACACTATTTATTTCGCTTCCTGTCCTCAGTCAGTGTTTGAAAGAACGGACGACGATTAGTCTTTAACATCCCGTCGACAGCGAGGTCATTAGACACCGAACACAGGTTCGGATTACTCATGGATGGGAAAGAAAATCGTTAGTGGCTTTTTCAAAGGAACCATCGCAGCACTTGCCTGGAGCGATTTAGGGAATAACTAAATCAGGATGGCGGCACGGGTTTTTCAACCGTCGCCCTCCCTAATGCGAGTCCAGTGTGCTAACCACTGCATCGCCTCGGTCGATCCGTGTTTCACTTCCGTCTCCAACGACCATTGCGTTGATGCGACCCGTCACTCCATAAAACCGTCCGATGAACATTACCCGCTGTAAGAGATATCGTGCTTTCATTCATCTGTCAATTGTTCCTTGGCAACATTAGGAACATGAAAACCAATTTCCATCTCCCCTGGATGGATTGTCCAGTCACTGGCTTTGTTACCGGAACAACGACGAAATCCTTCTAAACAGGTGACAAAGATGTCAAACAAATTACTACAAAACGCTTTAGATTCCGTCAGTCCATACTGGCTCATTTCTGAGGCCTACCAGAGTGAAAAATAGATGTACTCTTTTGCTGACATTTCCCATCTCAGAATAATATTGAGACATGTGCAGATGCTGATAAATCAAGAATTCGGAATCCATGTCCTGATGAGGCAGTAAAATCATGCCCCAGTGACATGGAGTGATGCATTTTGCCTGCTTTCATAGAAACGTAACATGACGTCACACAGCGTGTGGTCGAAGGGGTGCGGGATTTTGATCATATAGTGCGTATGGTTCAGAAATAACGCTACGGATTGCATGAGCTCATCTTCATCTTACATCATGTTGCAGTGTGACAGGTCTTCTCGCTTAATCTCTTCTCTTGCGAACATTTCTCCATGTAAGAATCTCTAATATGATCAGAAGAATGAAGCTCTTGGTGGCCAGAAAAGCCACTTCTACTAACGACCCGCTACTTGTAGAGACGTCGCCTCATACGCCAGTTACAATGTGAAGCACGTCTATTATGCTGAAAGTATATTGCAGGCCGAACGGGTACAATAACATTTAGTTGTGTAAATAATAAAATTTTTCCATATAAAACAGACCTGCTGATGTGTTATCAGTCATTTCGCATCTCATATTGATTAGAAAAACTATCTCGTAATATACGGTGTAAGTAGGCTGTTTAGGTTTTTATGTTGGTAACGCCACGTAGCGCTCTATATGTAAATCACTGACTTGTGTGAAGTCTGTGGCTGGTTTGCAATGTTGGAATATTTGCTATTGTAGTGTTGGGCAGTTGGATGTGAACCGCGTAGTGTTGCGCAGTTGGAGGTGAGCTGCCAGCAATGGTGGATGTGGGAAGAGAGATGGCAGAATTTTGAGAGCGGACGATCTGGACGTGTGTCCATCAGAAAGAGTAAATTTGTAATATTCGATATCATGAACTGATATATATATATATATATATATATATATATATATATATATATGATGAACTTTGAACATTATTAAGACAAATACATTGTTTGTTCTCTATCAAAATCTTTCATTTGCTAACAATGCCTATCAGTAGTTAGCGCCTTCAGTAGTTAGAATCTTTTATTCAGCTGGCAGTATTTGTGCACGCTGTATTGCAGTAGTTTGTTTAACGAAGATTTTTGTAAGGTAAGTGATTCACGAAAGGTATAGGTTATTGTTAGTCAGGGCCATTCTTTTGCAGGGATTATTGAAAGTCAGATTGCGTTGCGCCAAAAAAAATATTGTGTGTCAGTTTAGTGATGACCAGAATAAGTAGAGAGAGAAATGTCTGAGTACGTTCAGTTTTGCTCAGCTGTTTGAAAATCAAATAACGTAAGAGGATTTCAAGCACAGTAAAATATAATTTTTTTATTTCAGTCGGTAGCTCGTCAATGGTGGGGAGAGATGACGTCACAACCAGCGCTCCGCGCCATTCCTCGCGCAAATAAATAATGCTGCTCAATTGATTGCAGTAAATATAGATAGGAGCTGCGGCAGCTCGGGACACCCTGAACGTGGAGAAACAAAAAGCTGTAAACTGAGTGGCACGTGGCACGGATGCTGGTGATGAAAAAAAAAATCTAGAATATAAATGTGAACAGCTTGGAAAGCATATTACAAGAGGTTATATGAGATCAACACAACCTAACAAATAAATGATAATTTTATTATTATGTGCCGTGACTTGTGTGTTAACGGATGACAATAAAAGCAATTTCCAAAGACCATACTGTAGTTGAACTTTATGCTTATTCATCATTAGTGGCGTTGAAAGGTTAGAAGTGTTTAATTATTAAGCAAACGAGGAAAATTACTGCATCAGTTATGTTTATTATGCTAAGCACAATGTATTTCACTCCTAACTCAAGTACTGTGCAACGTAAATATGCACGATTTGTGTTACATGGTTCCGAAACAGTTAGTACATGATGTAGTGTATATTTGTGATTTTATATCTAGAGTACTAGTGCAAAACATTTCACGCAATACACCTGCAAAAGTGGGTCCTGTGGCACTTGAGAATGTAAATAAATTCCCGATAAATGTCCTACTTCGCAAAAAAAAAAACTTATACACGTCGTAGTAGCCTGCTTTCTTCTTCTTAAGAATTAGTGTTTCGGCTTCGTTAAAATGCGAATGTCAACAGTTAGTGATAGAGAATATGATCATTTACTGAACTGTAGAAATAGAGCCGAGACCAACAGCAGACATTCACGTTCTGTACAATGCATTGACTGACTAGTTAAGTTAATTTTTTTAACACAGCACTTGGCTGACATTGCTTTCTGAGTTGTCAGTGCGACCTTGGCTAGTGTAGCCAGGAACTACCCTTGCCTGAAGAAACAAATGAAGCACACATAAGGCACGGGCGGATGTCAACATAACTTCGTAGACGAACAGGTACGTAAAATTTAACGGGTAGAAAGGCCACCAGAACGCACAAGTGTTGTTTGTGATCAGCGTTGTTACCAGGCCTGGTAGGAGATACGAGAGGTGTGAACAGCGTCAGATGTTGAGTGATCACTGTGAAGGACACGGAGATCCCGCGTTCGGGTAGTGAGACAGCGTTATCAGCAAGCGACAGAGTCTGAAAGCGGCCTCGTTGTGGATCTGCGTTTGGCCGGCTGGTCGAATCGTCCGATATCCAGATTTGTGAAGCATTCGGAACGTGACAGTGTGATTCCGGTCGACTATGTCTGAACGCCACGAGGGAAGAGCGCCGTATTGTGCACCAAGCACACCGTAACCCCTTCTCAACTGCGCCCGCCATCCGAAAACAAATAAGGGACTTTCTTCAACATTCTGTCATCCCACACCATTGGCTGGAGCGAGCAACAGCCGGGCTACGGACTTAACGTCTCATGCGTTTCGAGTTGTGCTGAGACCGGGAAGCACGGACTGCTCACGAATGCCGTCGCATTGTGTTGCGTTATTTAACTTGCACTCCTGTATTTCTTGTCAATCTGGTGCGCTTTGCAATGACTATCATCAAATTGGCTCCTTTTACCGACCTCCCGACTCAGCAGCATTAGTGGCAGAACAACTGAGAGAAAATTTGGAATACATTTCACATAAATTTTCTCAGCATGTTATAGTCTTAGGTGGAGATTTCAATTTACCAGATATAGACTGGGACACTCAGATGTTTAGGACGGGTGGTAGGCACAGAGCATCGAGTGACATTATACTGAGTGCACTATCCGAAAATTACCTCGAGCAATTAAACAGACAACCGACTCGTGGAGATAACATCTTGGACCTACTGATAACAAACAGACCCGAACTTTTCGACTCTTTAAGTGCAGAACAGGGAATCAGTGATCATAAGGCCGTTGCAGCATCCCTGAATATGGAAGTTAATAGGAATATAAAAAAAGGGAGGAAGGTTTATCTGTTTAGCAAGAGTAATAGAAGGCAGATTTCAGACTACCTAACAGATCAAAACGAAAATTTCTGTTCCGACACTGACAATGTTGAGTGTTTATGGAAAAAGTTCAAGACAATCGTAAAATGCGTTTTAGACAGGTACGTGCCGAGTAAAACTGTGAGGGACGGGAAAAACCCACCGTGGTACAACAACAAAGTTAGGAAACTACTGCGAAAGCAAAGAGAGCTTCACTCCAAGTTTAAACGCAGCCAAAACCTCTCATAAAAAACACAGAAGCTAAACGATGTCAAAGTTAGCGTAAGGAGGGCTATGCGTGAAGCGTTCAGTGAATTCGAAAGTAAAATTCTATGTACCGACTTGACAGAAAATCCTAGGAAGTTCTGGTCTTACTTTAAATCAGTAAGTGGCTCGAAACAGCATATCCAGACACTCCGGGATGATGATGGCATTGAAACAGAGGATGACACGCGTAAAGCTGAAATACTAAACACCTTTTTCCAAAGCTGTTTCACAGAGGACGACCGCACTGCAGTTCCTTCTCTAAATCCTCGCACAAACGAAAAAATGGCTGACATCGAAATAAGTGTCCAAGGAATAGAAAAGCAACTGGAATCACTCAATAGAGGAAAGTCCACTGGACCTGACGGGATACCAATTCGATTCTACACAGAGTACGCGAAAGAACTTGCCCCCCTTCTAAGAGCCGTGTACCGCAAGTCTCTAGAGGAACGGAGGGTTCCAAATGATTGGAAAAGAGCACAGGTAGTCCCAGTCTTCAAGAAGGGTCGTCAAGCAGATTCGCAAAACTATAGACCTATATCTCTGACGTCGATCTGTTGTAGAATTGTAGAACATGTTTTTTGCTCGAGTATCATGTCGTTTTTGGAAACCCAGAATCTACTATGTAGGAATCAACATGGATTCCGGAAACAGCGATCGTGTGAGACCCAACTCGCTTTATTTGTTCATGAGACCCAGAAAATATTAGATACAGGCTCCCAGGTAGATGCTATTTTTCTTGACCTCCGGAAGGCGTTCGATACAGTTCCGCACTGTCGCCTGATAAACAAAGTAAGAGCCTACGGAATATCAGACAAGCTGTGTGGCTGGATTGAAGAGTTTTTAGCAAACAGAGCACAGCATGTTGTTATCATTGGAGAGACGTCTACAGACGTTAAAGTAACCTCTGGCGTGCCACAGGGGAGTGTTATGGGACCATTTCGTTTCACAATATATATAAATGACCTAGTAGATAGTGTCGGAAGTTCCATGCGGCTTTTCGCGGATGATGCTGTAGTATACAGAGAAGTTGCAGCATTAGAAAATTGTAGCGAAATGCAGGAAGATCTGCAGCGGATAGGCACTTGGTGCAGGGAGTGGCAACTGTCCCTTAACATAGACAAATGTAATGTATTACGAATACATAGAAAGAAGGATCCTTTATTGTATGATTATATAATAGCGGAACAAACACTGGTAGCAGTTACTTGTGTAAAATACCTGGGAGTATGCGTGCGGAACGATTTGAAGTGGAATGATCATATAAAATTAATTGTTGGTAAGGCGGGTACCAGGTTGAGGTTCATTGGGAGAGTGCTTAGAAAATGTAATCCATCAACAAAGGAGGTGGCTTACAAAACACTCGTTCGACCTATACTTGAGTATTGCTCATCAGTGTGGGATCCGTACCAGATCGGTTTGACGGAGGAGATAGAGAAGATCCAAAGAAGAGCGGCGCGTTTCGTCACAGGGTTATTTGGTAACCGTGATAGCGTTACGGAGATGTTTAATAAACTCAAGTGGCAGACTCTGCAAGAGAGGCGCTCTGCATCGCGGTGTAGATTGCTCGCCAGGTTTCGAGAGGGTGCGTTTCTGGATGAGGTATCGAATATATTGCTTCCCCCTACTTATACCTCCCGAGGAGATCACGAATGTAAAATTAGAGAGATTAGAGCGCGCACGGAGGCTTTCTGACAGTCGTTCTTCCCGCGAACCATACGCGACTGGAACAGGAAAGGGAGGTAATGACAGTGGCACGTAAAGTGCCCTCCGCCACACACCGTTGGGTGGCTTGCGGAGTATAAATGCAGATGTAGATGTAGAAATAAACTGCCTGGTTAAAAATGTGAGGCACCTAGAAGGGCAGGAGGAAACGAAATGAAACTTCATGGACTGAAAGGGGTATGCAAAGTTATTCCAGTGATTACAAAATCAAGTCTAATTTACAAAGAACTTGGCACTTTGAGCCCACTTATGAGTATGATGGTACCCTCGCTCTGGCGTGGATGCGTGCACTGCCGCCGGATGCACTCCACTACCCCAGGTGACCGCAGTCGGCGAGTATGGCGTCTACCTGGGGAAAAATCGCATTCCTCTAACGTTTTGGAGAGGCACCACGGTGTTCTTGCTGGGGTCACGACGTGGGGAGGTGTCGGGTATGACCAGGCCGTGGCTGGTACTGACTGAGAGAACTCTGGCGGCTCGGTGGTATGCACAGACAGCCTGTCCCCTCACGTCTTATTTCTCGTGCGATAAATTGTAGTGCCGTTTTTCAATAGGACAATACTCTTTCACATGTGGACCATTGAGGCTGAGCTATTCCCGTGGCACACAACTTCCCTAGGTCTGTCCTCAGTAGAACATGTGGGACCATCTCGGACGTCAAATCCGTCCCAGCGCCACTATCTGGGATATCAAGGACCAGTTACAACAGTTGTGCGGCAGATGGCCACAGGAGAGGACGCGACGGCTTTATAACACACTTTCTAACCGTCGGTTTGCAGTAGGGTTTTGGAGCATATACTGCATTCAAACATTATGAATCACCCCGAAGGGAACGATCTATTGATACGTAATCAGCATGGTTTCAGAAAACATCGTTCTTGTGCAACGCAGCTAGCTCTTTATTCGCACGAAGTAATGGCCGTTATCGACAGGGGATCTCAAGTTGATTCCGTATTTCTAGATTTCCGGAAAGCTTTTGACACCGTTCCTCACAAGCGACTTCTAATCAAGCTGCAGTCTTATGGGGTATCGTCTCAGTTGTGCGACTGGATTCGTGATTTCCTGTCAGGAAGGTCGCAGTTCGTAGTAATAGACGACAAATCATCGAGTAAAACTGAAATGATATCAGGTGTTCCCCAGGGAAGCGTCCTGGGACCTCTGCTGTTCCTGATCTATATAAATGACCTGGGTGACAATCTGAGCAGTTCTCTTAGGTTGTTCGCAGATGATGCTGTAATTTACCGTCTAGTAAGGTCATCCGAAGACCAGTATCAGTTGCAAAGCGATTTAAAGAAGATTGCTGTATGGTGTGGCAGTTGACGCTAAATAACGAAAAGTGTGAGGTGATCCACATGAGTTCCAAAAGAAACCCGTTGGAATTCGATTACTCGATAAATAGTACCATTCTCAACGCTGTCAATTCAACTAAGTACCTGGGTGTTAAAATTACGAACAACTTCAGTTCGAAAGACCACATAGATAATATTGTGGTTCAAAATGGCTCTGAGCACTATGGGACTTAACATCTGACGTCATCAGTCCCCTAGAACTTAGAACTACTTAAACGTAACTAACGTAAGGACATCACACACATCCATGCCCGAGGCAGGATTCGAACCTGCGACCGTAGCAGTCGCGCGGTTCCCGACTGAAGCGCCTAGAACCGCTCGGCCAGCACGACCGGCAGTATTGTGGGGAAGGCGAGCCAAAGGTCGCGTTTCATTAGCAGGACACTTAGAAGATGCAACAAGTCCACTAAAGAGACAGCTTACAACACTCGTTCGTCCTCTGTTAGAATATTGCTGCGCGGTGTGGGATCCTTACCAGGTGGGATTGACGGAGGACATCGAAAGGGTGCAGAAAAGGGCAGCTCGTTTTGTATTATCACGTAATAGGGGAGAGAGTGTGGCAGATATGACACGCGCGTTGTGATGGAAGTCATTAAAGCAAAGACGTTTTTCGTCGCGGGGCGATCTATTTACGAAACTTCAGTCACCAACTTTCTCTTCCGAACGCGAAAATATTTTTTTGAGCCCAACCTACATAGGTAGGAATGATCATCAAAATAAAATAAGAGAAATCAGAGCTCGAACAGAAAGGTTTAGGTGTTCGATTTTCCCGCGCGCTGTTCGGGGGTGGAATGGTAGAGAGATAGTATGATTGTGGTTCGATGAACCCTCTGTCAAGCACTTAAATGTTAATTGCAGAGTAATCATGTAGATGTAGATGTAGAATCAGTGAATGCATCATTCGGGGTCTGGGGTGCACTGTAATACTCATAAGTGGGCTCAAACTACTAAGTTCTTTGTAAATTAGTCTTGGTTTTGTAATCATTGCAATAACTTCACATACCCTCTCAAGCCATGAAGTTTCATCCCTTTTCCTCCTTCCCTTTTGCGGGCCTCAATATTATTTTGAAGGCAACGTATTTAATGACAATCAGTGAAAAGCGTGCCATACTGAAGGGAAAGTTTGCAAGTTAAATAATCCGCTGAGGTGTGATTAAAACCGCAGCTATTATTAACTGTTACTCGTAAATTACTTCAGCATTACGTCACGCTCTCACAATGCTTTGGTGGCACGGGAGTAAGTATACAATGGATCCACTCGTTGCAAACTAAGGTTAGGATGATAATCTAGAGCTCAGAACCCAAGAGTGGTTATCCTTGTGTAAAACAAGCACCACTGATGTTAGGAAACTTATCTTTAAGTTTACACAGACTATCACCAGATGGCTCAGTTGAGATATGAGATAACTATTGTTTCAAAACACACCATCTGTTGTTAACAAAAAAAAAGACGCCCCATAAATGGCTTTGTTCATAGTGAGCGTTGAAAGAAACAGTGTTGTGAAAATGGAAGCTTTGTCTGAAGGATTTTTTGGATTTAATTTTTTTATTTTTTTCTCAAAGGAAAGCGACTTGCATTCCCTTCTGTTTTAAAAGTTACACTAACCTGACAAACACTAAGAAGAATACGTGTTACCAAATGACCCTTGAACCACTAATTAGGATCATAACAATACATAGTTGTGAGGATTATAGAACTGTAACTGATCTCTGTTTATAAGGACTCGGTACTTTAGTGTGTAGCCCCTACGTCCTGCCGAAAAAGCCTTTGAAAGACGTGCCATAAAATTAGTGCGTGTCTGGATAGGTTCCTAAGGACCTCTCTGCATGATATTTGTATGCGGATCCAGAAATCAACAACAATGGCAAGTGAAAACTGTATATCAGACCTATTCGATGGACCACATATCAGGATCGTGGGCAAGATTCTTCTTCGAAGAAAGCCAGCGTATTTTCTCGACACGTGGCCAGGCGTTGACCTGCTTAAAAACTGATTTTCCCATAGTTTGCAAGTAGCTCTTCATCCTAAACATCACTAAAACGTCACTTCACTACCAATTTTCACAGACATCAAGCTTAGTCTGTCTTAACAGCCTCACCTAGTGAAAGTCGTTCTTTAAAATGTCATCTTTCAAGTTATTCATTCTTACACAAATTCTGAGTCGGAAGTCTATTTAGATAGTCTGTACCAGGGATATCGACTGCTTAATGTGTTACAGTCTTTAGCTGGCCGAGTGAAGACATGTTTGCTGGCCTATACTTTGGAGTCAGTACGTATGAGTTCAATGGCCATTTCATAAATAATGCAGAGGTTGATATTACTGTGGGCTGTTTCATGCAACAACAATGAAAATTACAGCATGTGTAGTTGTGAGCTTGAGGAAGAAACATATATTTTGGTTTTCTCGCTGCGTACTCTAACATAAAATTAGCGAGAGGTAGAAATGGACCCTGCAGGGGTCTCGCGTACTGTGACTGTTAAAGACCAGAGGTCGTACATCGAGATCGAAACTTAACGCGGCAAAAACCCGAAGAAATCCTCAACGCGTTAAGTTTGGGTGAGTTTACAGTGGATCCCACACTGCTGACAGAAACACCTGGACATTGCAACATTGCTGAAACAACGATTCGACCGTGAAGGTCAACGATTCGATCGTGAAGGTCAAGGATTCTTGTGTCGAATTGTCGGTATTGATAAAACATGGGTTACAGACTTTGAACTGGAGTTGAAATCACAGTCCAATGAGTGGAGAGCTTCAGATTCTCCACGTCCAAAAAAATTTCGACCCGCTCAATCAAAGCTCAAATCAATGATAATTTTTCTTAATGATCGCCAAGGAATCATCATGACAGATGGAGTCCCATGTGGAATAAGTGTCGCAGCAGTGTATTGTTGTAACTTCACGCAAAACCTGCGCAGAAGAATGTACAAAACCCGACCTCAGTTGCTCGAGGCCACTCATTTTCCACGACAGTTCTCAGCCACATTTCGGCAATGTTGTATCCCAAAAAATGTGCGAATAAAGATGGGAAGTGTTGCCGCATCCTACCTCCAGCCCGGAAATGAGTCCACCACACTTCGGCATGTTCCCGAAGTTGAAAAAACTTATGCGTGAACGTCGTTATCGTTCTCTGGAAGAGCCATCTACTGCCGTCAGCCAAGGCATTCGACACATGAACACAAGTGGTGCCATGGATAGAATAACGGAGCTTCCGAGACGTTGGGATTCAGTCATAGAGAAACAGAGAGGCTATATTGAAGGACTGTAAGGAGATATTGAAAAAAAGTCGTATAAGTAAAAAAAAAATTACTATTAATTATTTATGAAATTCCCCGGGACCAATCATAGCCTGTGCAGGTCGTGTCGCGTGTTTGTGAGCCCAGTTGATAGGTGTTCAAAGCATTCGGCATTCAGCTTTCGGTAGCTGTTCTTCCTGATACTTGTATGTGGTTCTGTTCTGGACAGCTTGTTCATGGACGTTGGCCTTTGAATTGATCTTCATTTTTGATGGCCGTCCTCAGGTTACGAACTACGAGAAGTATGGTGAAATTGCAGCATGTATTTTGCAACTTGACGTAATATTCTATCTGCAGCCTTACGGGTCGTTAAATTTGCTTTCACTTATGTTCAAACTTAACTGCTGTTGTTCTCTCAGGTAGATCGTGATCCATGCTCGTACTACCGAAACAGTTTTTCACTCATTCATCCTTACTGCCACTGTAGCCATACTAGTTACATCTCCTTCCCCTTAATTTAAATGTGTTCAGAATTTGTTAATAATTCTAGCATTTATCTTTGTTCAACTTTTTATATATCATGCACTTATACTATCACGTTGTCCACCATAGGACAAGTGTAAACTTCTGTTTGCTACTGCTTTTCAATCGAATTTTAATAATCAGAAACTTAATTAAAGCATCTGCTATTTCTTTTCGTGCTCTGAGAAAGTAACGAAAACAAATAAGCGTGACAACAAGTGAACATTTAACAAAGAAGTGCATAATAAGCGTAAATTGTGTGGGTGCTGATTTTCAGCCCGGAAGCTAATTCACCATACATGTATTAGGGATCTTGTACATTTGTCAGGGAAAATAAAAAAGGATGGAAACTCCCACTTATAAAAAATGCAAAATGGAGAGCAGTGAAAGCTTAAACATTACTTCGTTCTTTCCATAACCTGTTCTTAATTACGTACAAAACAACAAAATTCCACATAAACAATTCTTACTTTTTTCAGAAAAGTTATACCTATTATTATTATTAGTATTGTTATTGTTATTGACAGCGGCTGAAGCTGTATAAATATGTTGATAAGCGTAACTGTTACATACCGGATGCTATTAATTTCACGCTCTCATATCACCTATTAAATCCATGCTCAGCTGTGATTGCATTCAACTTTTATTTTCATTTTCAAATCAATATTTTTCGAGTACGAACTTGACTCTGAATTCTGCCTTCAACATTGGCATTAGTCATTGCGAATCAAAACTGCAATCGGCAGAAGCTTTTTCAAAACTGCTGGCAGCAGAAACATTTTTATTTCTTTGCGTGTTTACAGCTCAGAAGGTAAGGGGTGCTTCTGAGACTCTGAGACTGTCAGCTGCTTACCAGATATATTTCAGTTTTTCGTGTGGATAGGTATTAGGCTGTCGGACTGAAGCACTTGGTCCAACTACTAGGAAAATCAACTGAACGTTCACTGAATCCAGTTATTAAATTTCTAGAAGTAACTGTGGTCTTAAATTCAATTAAATATCCACTTATGCCGCCGTTTCTTCCCGCTGCGCAATGTAAGTGTCCCCTACTCATGAATACGTATATGAAACAGTTGTCAGATTGGGTTATAAATTATTTCTTGATGAAAATTTTGTACAAAAATAGGCAATATTCAGGGAATTTTTATGAAGGCATGTTTTCATATACTCAGTTACTTAAAAAACGAGTCAGAGGAGGAGCCTTACACCAGCATAAGTGATAAACGCTTAATTGGAATAAAGGTGAACAAAATATCTTTCGGTATAGAGTGTTTTTTTAAGTAAATCCACTCTACCGAACGTTTTCCCAGTGAATACGACCCTGAGAAAGTAAAATGTCGATCTACGGTTATGGCAACCTCATCATAGAAAACTCTCTTCGGACGCTCGTGGCTTTAGATAAAGTGTCGGATCTAGTGAACATGGTAGAAGAACTGTGTAGTAATCACTAGTTGTTGTTCAACCGTTTGCAAGCAACGAATTACAAGAATTCTGTCACAGTTTCGGGAAATACTGTCCGTGAACTTCCTGGCAGATGAAATCGGCATCATCTTTTTCGGGTCACGGTCACTAGCTTCCACGCAATGCTTTGATGGCTGTATCGTTTCCGGCGTTAAGTGGAGGACACATGTCTCCACCACTGTAACAAACTGATGCACGAAATTAGTTGCGTTCTCTTTAACACGTTCCAACGTTTGCTGACAATATCGCACTTGAATTTGATCAGTATTTTAGAAATGCTGCACATTCCTTACGCAAGACCAATTGTCAGTCAGAGTTAAATCTCAACCTCAGATTTACAGTACTCTTTCATCTGATCTGGTTATGGAGTCAGTCGATCCCTTTCTCTCGATCCTCGAAATCGTATTACGAAATTTCTCGATATTTTCATCTGCGACAGCAATTCTGAATCTTTCTTCACTTGTATTTGCGTCAAAAGAAGTACGTTTCTTATCTGTTGAAAAAGATGGAATGTATCCTTACAAACTTCAATACCTTTGGATGAATTTCCGTTGTAGATAAATAACCTGAAGATGGCACCACCGTTTTCTAGTTAATCCATCTGTGAGAAACTCCCACATAACGACTACTATAAAGAGATATAAATGAAAATATCAGCCAGGTCAAGTCGACATTTGTCTTAAGTTATTGTGTAACCTGTAACAACGCAGTAACGGAGCTATTGACTGCAGGCTGGTTTTCTGCAAATGGTCTCTTTCTCATGATTTTAAGAAGACACCACATATTAAATTCTGTACAGCAACGGTTGCAACATCAGCAATGAATTTAAAACATCTACAGGAGTTAGTAGGGGTGGAAGAATCTCCCAAATTTTTGGGTGCACTTATTGAGAAGAATTGAAATTGAGGGTGATGCTCTTCTGTCCGTGTTTGCTTACAAATAGATTTGTTTTTTGGAGAGAGTCCGCCTTGAGCAAAACAAAATTTCTCATTTTTCTTTTTTTTTCCCCAGACATGCTTCTTTTCTTATCTTCTTTATCTTCTATAAAACACAAAAATGCTTTTTACTACTAGTACATATATACATGTGAGTTTATAAAGTCAGTATTTATATATTTGAAAAACGGAAAAATTTTGTGCCTACCTTGTTACCACATACTGTGGATTTCCTGAATTTTATTTATTTCAATGTATTTGTTTTACTGCACGGTTTGTCGTCTGCAACGAAGTAGAACTTAATGTAAAACAGTTAATTAATTTGAAAATTTACCACTGGTCTTATTAAGGTTATGCCTACCATTAACTAATACTCTGTGGAATATTTTGTGTGTGTGTGTGTGTGTGTGTGTGTGTGTGTGTGTGTGTGTGTGTGTGTGTATTTGCAATATGTTTCACTTACTTTTGCTAGTTTCGCCATTATCTTCACAGTGAAGGTCTACACTAAGTAACTTTTCGTGTCACTGTGTACAAACAACAGAAACAAGATGGCGGAGAGCTGAACAGTTGAATGCTTTTTGGGTGGGAGTTTTGTATCCTTGTAGAGTGTGTCTGTCATTTTGTGTGTGTATGTTGGTGAATGAGTATGAGTCTTATTTATTTAATTATTACTTTTTATTTTAATTTTATTTATTTATTTTAATTTATTAATTAATTTTAAGTAATTGTATGTGTGTGTCTGGAAGAGGGTCTGAAGTACTTTTGAGTTGGTGTTGTATCATAGTTCTTTGAGGGCAGAGAACAGAGTTCCATTGCAGAGAACTGTGCATTCATTTATTACTGTTAAACTGAAGGAAAAGAACAGATTTTGGAGCTTCTTAAGCAACTCAGTTCAGCAACGTCTGTAAGCCGTTGAAAGAAACCAAGCAGTAAGTTAACGTACTTTCATTATTTTCATTCAGCAATGCCATATGCTATTGTATTCTACAGTGACATGCCCAGCCATAAAAATAATAACTGGTGCTCAGTTCCAATCACCTAGTAGATAACAGGTTAAGGAATTAGGTATTTTGATTGTAGTACATATATTGTCTCATGAAATTTATGGTAAATAATCAATTAGACTTTAGAATAACATCCATATTTACAACATTAGAAGGAAAAATGACCTTCATTTCTTTCCTATACAAAGAGGGGTTAGCTCAGAATGGGCAGACTAATACTGCCGCCAAAATCGTTGATCACTTCCCTAACAATATTACAAGGCTTGACAGATATCCAACTTAAATTTGAAAGTAAACTGAAAAAGTTCATTTTGGACACCTTATTTTCCATAGAAAGTTTTTTTTTTTTTAAATTTAGAAACCTGTAGCTTATTTAGCGCTAAAATGTTACATACTTACTTGTTCTACTAAAGTAAATATTGTTTCCTGTTACGTTAACTCGTTAGCAAATAGTCGACCTGCAGCAACATGTATACGAATTAAGATTATATTCTACACTTATGCTCATAAATTAAGGATAATGCTGATACATGGTGAAACAACGCTCTGGTGGGCGGTTTGCGGGTTTAAATGACCTCGGGGTATGACCACGCAGTGCATTTGACCTGCGGTCGTCGCACGGTGGCACTGGCAGCAGTTCATATACGCTGAGGTGTATTGGTGCATGTGAGAGTACGGTGCAGTGAGTAAGTGTGCAGACTTTTCCAGACGTGCTAATGGTGACTGTGTGTTGAATGAAAGTGGCTCAAAGAACACATATTGGTGACGTTATGAGGGGTAGAATACTAGGGCGACTTGAGGCTGGTCAAACACAGCAGGTCGTAGCATGGGCCCTCCGTGAGCCACAAAGTGTGATCTCAAGATTATGGTAACGATTACAGCAGACAGGAAACGTGTCCAGGTACTACAGTACGGGACGTCCACAGTGTACAACACCACAAGAAGACCGATATCTCACCATCAGTGCGCACAGATGGCCACGGAGTACTACAGCTAGCATTATTCGGGACCTTACCACAGCCACTGGAACAGCTGTCCCCAGACACACAGTCTACAGACGACTGAACAGACACGGTTTATTCGCCCGAAGACCTGCAAGGTGCATTCCACGGAGCCCTGGTCACAGGAGAGCCCGTGAAGCCTGGTGTCAGGAACACAGTACATGGTCATTGGAACAGTGGTCCCAGTCTTCCCGCGAACCATACGCGACTGGAACAGGAAAGGGAGGTAATGACGGTGGCACGTAAAGTGCCCTCCGCCACACACCGTTGGGTGGCTTGCGAAGTATAAATGTAGATGTAGATGTTATGTTCACGGACGAGTCCAGGTATAGTCTGAACAGTGATTCTCACCGGGTTTTCATCTGGCGTGAACCAGAAACCAGGTACCAACCCCTTAATGTCCTTGAAAGGGACCTGTATGGAGGGCATGGTTTGATGGTGTGTGCTATACCCCAGCAGCTGCTCGACCACCTGATCCAGAGTATGCCAACCCTGAAACATCCCCTTAGAAAAATTTATGAATGACTGTGCTGATAAAACTCTTCCATTATTTGATTTTCATACAGCTGAGCAGAACAGAACGTACTCAGACATTTCGCTCTTTATTTATTCTGAGCAACACTAAACTGACACACAATATTTTTAGCCCAACGCAATCTGACTTTCAATAATCTCTACAAAAGAATGGCCCTGACTAACAATAACCTATACCTTCCATGAATCACTTACCTCACAAAAATCTTCGTTACTCGAATTACTGCAATACAGCGAGTGCCAATACTGCCAGCTAAATAAAAGATTCTAACTACTGAAGGCACTAACTACTGATAGGCATACTCAGCAAATGAAAGATTTTGATAGAGAACGAACAATGTATCTACCTTAATAGTGTTCAAAAGTTATTATATATATCAGTTCATGACATCCAGTCATACAAATTTACTGTCTCTGATGGACACACGTCCAGATCACCCGCTCTCAAAACTCCGCACTCTCTCTTCCCACATCCACCAGTGCTGGTGGCTCACCTCCAACTGCGCAACGCTACGCGCTGTTCGCATCCAACTACCCAACAGTACAATAGCGAATATTCCAACAATGCCAACCAGCCACAGACTGCACACAGCACAGCCAGTGATTATAAAGAGAGCGCTACGTGGCGTTACCAACATAAAAACCTAAACAGACTACTTACAATCCGTTGTGCGGCCTGTGTAAGTGTGCATGGTGATCATATCCTATCCTGATGTTGGGGTAAATGCGCAGGAAACAGTGGCGTTTTGTAGCACATGTGTTTCGGAACGGTTTTCTCAACTTATCACCAATACCGTGGACTTACAAATCTGTGTCGTGTGTGTTCCCTATGTGCCTATACCTATGCCAGTTTTGTGTAGTGCCACGTTGTGTGGCACCACATTCTCCAATTAGCCTTAATTTATGAGCATGAGTGTATGAACTGACTCGTTTCATGTGATTACGATGTGAGCCATAGAAAGGTAACTTTATAAATTTTACTGATCTTATAGTCATGTGCAAGGCAGGTCGGTAAGTTCTCTTACTGCCCTCATAACAGAAGTCCGAGCGTCTGTGCGAATACCCTGCATCGAAAAAGACATTTATGCAGCAGACAGTTTTTCTTCGAGGTTGCTGTTGTTCCAGATCTCGGCAACGACACGCTGGAGGCAGCGCCACGGGAGTGCGTCCCTGGGAGCGATCGCTGAACTAGAGGGGAATTCGATTTCGTAGGAATGTCCGAGAGCTTAACGCGGTGACCGCTGCAGTGCCCCCTCAGATGAAACGCCTTCTCACACACGACGTCAAGGCTGTGCTTTGAAGTTCCGCGAACTGCTAGAGGAAAGCGAAGCAACTCTGCATTACGTGGAACCCGAGCTACTTCTCTATCGTTCCACTCTCGAAAAGAGCGCGGTAAAAACGAACACTTAAATCTTTCCTTGCTAGCTCTAATTTCTTTCATTTTATTATGATGACTATTTCTCCCTTTGTAGGTGGGCCCTAACAAAATATTTTCACACTTTGAGGAGATAGCTAATGATTTCAGTTTCATGAGAAGGTCCTGCCGCTGCGAAAGACTTGTTTGTTTCAATGACTGTCACCTCAATATTCGTGTATTCTCTCCCCTGTATCGCTATAATACAAAACCAGCTAGCCTTCTTTGAAATCTTTCGATGTTCTCCGTCAATCCTATCTGATGCAGATCACACACCGCACAGCAATAGTCCAGATGAAGGACGACAAGCGTAGCGTAATCAATCTCTTTAATAGACCTGATGCATTTTCTAAGTGTTCTGCCAATAATTCGCAGTTTTTGGTTTTCTTTCCTCACAACTTTTGGAAGTTTCTTATATATTTAAATTCGTGTTCGTAAATGCCAAGCTGATATCTGAGAAATGAGTAAAACTTATTTTTGATGTCGAAATATGTAAATATCAGTGCCGGGCAACAGAACTACGAAAACTTGTTTCTGAACGGGAAATATGTAGAGCTCAAGCTCCACGATGCGAAATTCGCCGGTACATCAAACAATTCATCTGCGAGAAAACAATCCGTTTCAATGAAATTTACGTACACCACTGACTCCAAAACAAAATGAATCAGTTTAAAATGTTGGCCGTGAATATTATTTTTATCGTCAGTCTTGCAAACAATCACTGTACCAGAACTATTATCAAACAAACAGCAAATGAATAAAGCACATCTGACTTCCTGGTAAAACTACTTGAAATTCACAAGACAGCACTTTACTGAAATCTTTTACTGGTATTAAGCCTCTGAACTGAGTCTGATGTTATTTTCACAAATAAACTCTGCCAAACATTGTACCTTACAGTGGCCAAGAATTCTGATGGCTAATCTCTCCGGTGTACTGTTACTTCTCTGACACTTGTTTCAATTATAAGACATTACAAAATTTCTATAGCAAATTTCAACAATAGGCAGTGTTCTAACAATAAAAGGCTACAAATATATAAACTGGATTACCTTAATTAATATGATCACATTTCCTCAACATCTTTTCTCGAAACATTTTATTACAAAATCCTTTTTTAAATAATGCTGCCTCCAATACACAGCAGCCCAGTTTCCATCTTTTTCAAACAAATTATGAGTATACAACCACACTATCCAACACACTCTGATACTGCTACTCTCTGAATTACCGTGACAAAGTGGAGTTAACCTCTCTGACCAACATCTCTGGCCTCAACACAGTGTTACAAAGAATGTGATTATATCGATGTCACAGAAGTTGAGTACATTTATCAAATTCACAACTTCATTCACATTTATGGCCAAAACTCCCTGAAAATTGTCGTGGCAAATAAGACAGCCCCCTTTCAAATTATCTATGTGATCGTTCCAATTTAAGTTATTCTAATTGTAGTCCCTAAGAATTTTGTTGGAGTCACAGCCATTAGATTTTTGTGATTTATCATGTAACCGAAATTTTATTGGTTCCCTTGAGTATTATGTCGATGACTTCACACTTATCATTATTCAGAATCAACTGGCACTTTTTACACCACACAGGTATCTCGTCTAAATCATTTTGTAATTCGTTTTGATCCTCTGATGACTTTACAATATGGCAAATGACAGCATCATCTACGAACAATCTAAGAAGGCCCTTAAATTGTCTATGTAGATCAGGAACAGCACAGGCCATGTAACACTTCCTTGTGGGAAACCAGATATTACTTGTTTTTATTCGAAGACTGCGTCAATTATGACGAACTGTGGCGTCTCCGACAGGAAATAACGAATCCAGTAACACAACTGAGACGATACTCCAAGGCACGGAATTTGGTTAGAAGTCGCTTGTGAGGGTTTTAAGCGTGCCTTCATTTTGTACGTCTTATACAGGTATGATGTTTGAAAGTAAAATGTGCAAATTGTCATCAATTATCCATAAACATAGTGAACAGTTGAAATATCAACTTATATCATTCTTCAACTGCATTTTTTTCTATTGAGGCAGGAATGGTCACACAAGTTTCAGAGAAAGGTTATTCAGGCTGTACCCCCCCCCCCCCCCCCCCCCCCACTAGTCTCGTTGAGGGAGTTGAGTTTATGTATTGAAGAGGTTGTTATTGAAGGCTGGGGGACTTTCGTTACAGATCCTCTCGATGTAAGTACACACAAATAAAGAGAGTTCCTCTATGTTTATCTTCAGCCCGTGACGTGCAACACCATTATCAGTCGCCCATCTGGGCGTGGGAATGAGGGCGCTTCGATCAGTGTATTGTGAATTTTTATCGTGGTATTTCAACGGGAAGCGCTGAATCACTTGATGATATACGCACAATTGTCTTGTTATCATTCACAATGCGATGAGTTTTCCTTTCACCAGTCTACTTGTTTACTGTAAATTCACCGCGTCTTTCCGTTAGTCTGGTAGTACACAGCAGAATTTCATTACTCTTTTCCGCTGATTTTGGTATGTGAGTTATTGTTGACGGGATCGATAGTTATAGTTAGTTGAACAGACTGTTTCGTTGAAGAAGAAACTGAAGTGATGATTTACCGCGAATCCTTAAGAAAATTACAAATGCTTTATGCTAATTTTTTACCGGGGAAAATGCTCTTGAGCTTCGTATTACCACATTGTTAAGGACTAAAAGGAAAACACACGTGCAACTGGTAGGCGCGCCAAGCAAAAGACGAACTTTGTTGTGCTCCACATTTTCCACTTGAACTGGATAACCTGATGTTAAGTGCAATTCTTTAACACGCTGCTGTAGAAGTTATCACTAAATCAGTTAAGCACAAAATCTATGCATTGCGCTGGCTTCTCGTTTTTCCTTAGAGAGCGAGTGGGACGATGGTCGCAGAATATAAGGGACACTCAAATGAAATGAGAGACAGATGTAAAAATGTAAGTAAACTGTTTCTTATTTCAAATGTAATCGCGATAACTCCCACTGTGAGACAAGATGGTTGATGCCTTCATAGAAAAGTGTTCGTGGTTTTGTGGATTCGTTGTCCACATGTTGCCAAGATTCTCTTCGAGTACGCTACAGAAGCTTCGTTGGGAAGTCCTTACACATCCTCCATACAGCTATGATCTCTTTACATGCGATTTCCATATCTTTGGAGCCTTAAGAAAGACATTCGTGACTGTCAATATGCTTTTGACGAACAGGTGCACGCCTGGGTATAATCGTGGTTCTGCCGGCATCTGCAAACATTTTTTTTAAAAGAAGACGTTGACCGTCTTGTCTCACAGTGGGATAAATATATTAACAGTTACGGTTATTGCTTTTGGAATAATAAACAGTTTACTTACTTTTTCATTTATCTTGTTTCCATTTTTGACTGCCCTTATACGAGTACATTCGCTTCAAATTTCTAGAACGTAAAGTCATGCTGTCGCTTCCGCATTATTTTCGTGGAATATGTGTCAACTTTCTTGCGTCGGCGTAAATTACATATTTTCAAACATTTGCGAATGCTGTGCGAAGTTCTTATATCGTCAGTTGCAAGAGAGATTTGTGCTATCTTCAAGTTTTTGCAGTAGTTTCGTCGTGCAGACAATAGTTCCCCTTAATTTCAGTTTAAATACAGCCTGTACGGGACGTCCTAGGAGGAATCGTCAGTTTTCAGGGATATAACAGGAAGAATAATACGAAGAAAAAAAATTCGCATGGATATTTGCCTCGCTCCTAATGACTTCCGGCACAGAACAAATTTAATGTGCACTGTTAATTATTTTCTGTTTTATTCAACACATTGTCAGGTTTTTATATGTACGCACATACTTACAGTTAGCAACATTACAACACGTGTTTTACAAATTATCAATAGAAAAATACACATTTTCAACACATTTATCTCTAAACTTAATCGTACACGTCACATAACAATTGTTGTGCGTTTCTCAATAAATATTCGACCGTACCACAGTCATCTCCAGTGCACTTGTGCTCTTTTGGGAGAACGTGTTGTGTTGCTTGTCTGAGTGCCTCTGCACGTTCTCTAATGAGGACAGCAGGGCCGCTGATGCGACCAAGCAGTTCGTCTCATGCATTTTTTGTACGTCTCTGACTTCATCCAAGCTCATCAACTCCATGAACAAACGCCTGGGGGCCTAAGGTCTGACGATCTTGGCGGTCAGTACTACCACGTCTACGGTGTAAAAAAGGTACTACATGTGTGAAATCCTGGACCGATGTAAGACAGGGCCTAATGGCCCTAGCGATTAGGGTAAGACAAATGCGTGAGCGCGACTAGCCCGAAATCAATTGTACATTAAATGTGTTCTATCTCTGGAAACTAATCGCAATAGGAAAAATGTCCACACGATTTTTTTGCTACAAATGCGCCCTGTTGTCATATCCCTGAATACCGACAATTTCTCCTGGGACTCCCTGTGTTTTTAAGAATTTTCATTAGCTTACGCTTTTCGCATAAATGAGCTACAGTTCCTTTCCTGTTAATGTAGTAGGTCCTTACATGATTGGTAAAATACTTCTGTCTTTTCCCGCTCACTGAGCAGTTTTTTTCTGAGTGAGTGTTAGATATCTCACGATCGTGGCGTAAACATAACTCGAAGTTGGTTTCCAAGGTGCTCGTATTATAACCATCATGGAGTATTCCAGTTATTTTTCTTCTTAAACAACGGTGTGTATTGTCTACGTCTTGTCGTAAAATTCCGCTGTTTACAAGTTCGCCACGCGCTTCTGTTAGCAAGCATAAGCTTGACGAAACAGAGGTCGCAGACACAAACTTTAAAATCCCTGCAGGGAATCAGTGAATTTTATATCAGCTTTTCCTTTTGCTAAATTAAACCAATGTCTTGGGCGTTGTTGCTTCACCTCTTAAGGGATCTCGAAATCATTGCAGATCCTGAATTTTTTTAAAAAATAAGAAAATCTTTGAGGATAATTTCAAGTTAGGCTCTAGGTATTTACTGGTCACAAATACATTGCTCCAAGTAGAATATAGACCCTCGGTGAATGTGAATGCTGATCTCGCGGACAGGATGGGTTAATTACTGCTGAGTAGAATTCTCTCCGATTGCTGCCAAGAGATTGCAAGATGTTGCGAAAGGATGTCCTGGTCAAACTGCCAAGAGTCACTTACTTGAGACAGCTATGATATCTCAAGTACTATCCTCTAGAATGAATACTATGTCTCCAGGAATTACTGAACACAGAGCTGTACACTCATCTACGAAACCGACAGGTTTGAGGAGCTTCCCCCAAATGAAATTTAAACTGAGCCAATGCAACACACTCCACCAGTAGGGAAACCTACTGTATTCGACGTGTCGGGAGGCAGCAAACACTAACACATGGGGTCTGTTAATCCTCAGGTGTTCAACCATTCGGTAAATAACGGTGCCCCTTAAGAGACCGGTTACAAGAGATGAGAATAACTACCTTTGCACTCAGTTTGTCTGCCTGGTGTCCTTATTCAACATATTAAGGAGGCTTTTCCAGCAGTCATTAAGAGGGCAGGATGCACCTAAGTACCGACTGTGACACACTCTGGAACAAATCATTCCTGTCATTTACGCTCTCAGAGAATACTTGAATCATTACAGCAGCTGACAGAGAAGGTTGACAGGAGCGGCTATGCTTATGCAATTTCAACGAAGCTCGTAATTTGCATTGGTGCTCCACAATTGATCGTGGAGTCCCGGTTCTGAGTCGAGTGGAACCCTTGAACCAGAGATGTCGAAGCTTGTTTGACAACCTGGGCTGTCATGTTCTCGAATTGCGCCATAGGGGAGAGACCTGTAGGTTCCATCTAAATGGTTCAGAGGTGTACAATTCATTACAATCGTTAGAGGATGCTACCCAGCTAGCTGACTGTATGTAGGGTGCACATAAGATTGATTTAAATTGGTCGATTCTCCGTACAGTACAGACAATGATAGCTGTATGAGTCAACAAAGTGCTTGTATTACAGTGCTAATCGAAGAAATTCTCTCACAGATGAGACTATTAAAATCCTAATGATCAACTGCCGAAGCATTCGCAACGAAGTTCGAGATTTTGAAGCATGTATAAAAAGTAGTGGAGTTCACATAGTACTATGTACAGACAGTTAGTCAAAACTCGAAATTGACAGTAATGAGCTTTTTGGAGTAAATCTAACTGCATAGCGACAGTATAGGCTTGTTGGAAATGATGGTGGTAGACGAGAATCTCAAATCTACCGCATTTAAAACTAAATCTGTAGGCAAGATTGTTTCATTAAAGGTGGACTTCAGATTATAATTCGGTCTCTCTACTGACCGCCAGATACACACCATGTGACCGAAAACAGTAAAGGAAATCTCACCTCCCTAGGACATATATTCTCCGATCGCAGTATCATCATTGTACTTTAAACATCTAGCAATCGAGTGGGATGATTACGGTTTAGCAACTGACGAGGGTGATATGACGTCTTGTGAAATAATACGAAATACTTTCTCTGAAAAGTATGTAGAGTAGGTAGTTCGGAAGCAGTAGAAATCACTGTAAAGGAAGAGTTCCTACGAAAGTAATAGTACAATGTCTGAATAACACATGTTGTAACCTCCCCAGAGAAATTTGAAAAGACAATAATTGAATGTTAATCGGAATAGAACCAAATGTAACCTGCCCACAGAAAAGCTTGGTAATCTTTATTCAAATCTAAATGGACATAGAGCTAAGTGTAACCTCCCCGCAAAATTTCGAAAGACAATATTTAAATGTTAATGAGAATAGAACCTAGTGTAACCTCCCAGCAAATAAAATAATTTATTGACAATGACAATTAAATGAGAAATAGCAATCTAAGCCAAATGTAAGCTGCCCACAAAATGAAAGACAATTCAATGATAATGAAATCTCAGTGACAATGAAAACTCAATTAGACTGAAAAGTCGATCTTTGGCCCTGTGCAAAAATTTAGAATTGATTTCTTACCTCACTATAACTGCATCTGCTCTTATTTTTCGCCATAGCTTGGAGGAAATGCATCGCACATATTCTTTGAATTTAACTGAAACTTTTGTTTAAGGAAAAACAAGGGAAATATTTTTTCAATTAAATAGCTCTTTTGTTAAAAACGCTTTGAAAACAAAATTATTATTGGGGCACTTCTTGAAAATTAATTACAACAAATATACATTACATTATCTGATGTGCGCAATGCAGCTTCATTACCTTGTTTAACAATATACCTCATTCAGCATCTTGACCAGAGACCCATGTCGACGCCCGCGGACTGCGTCCCACTCGCGACTCTACCCGCAACTGTACAAGACTACTATTGCCGACAGACTGCTTGCAACTGCTCTCTCGCAACTGAATCATCTCGCACGCGCTACTACTCTCTGGTCAGAGATTGTCATGGCTCGCCATCGCTGCATACGTGTTTCAATGTATCAAATTTAATATGAAAGTAGTGGATACATATAAGACGTAAACAATTATGACCAAATTACACAGTTTCTTTCAAAAACGAGAATAAGGACGTTACACTTCCAAGATGCTACACCAGGAGGGTGTAAAATGAATGTGCGCAATGGAAAATAATGAACGCGACAATCAAGATTTGGCCCTGTCTGACTACCCCATGAAGCAGATCTTAGGATCTCTTAATTGTAGTATTATTTCCTCCTTCTTCCTCTTTAACATATAAATTACAACCTAAACATAAATGAATGATTAAGGGAACTAGTAACTACTAAATGATAAATGTTGTTTCTACTTATACATTTATTGTAGATTAAAAACCCCTTTATATTACAAATTTTTATATTTCCTAACTAATATTATTGATCAATTGCCCAAATCCGCCTCTTTTTATGGCTACACGATCTAATATAAATAACGCGAGGTGACTGACATCATTTATGTAACAAACAATGGAAGACACTGCTTTCAAACGTGATTTACAGTGGTGTGTAACCTCAGTGGAAATAAAACTTAGTGATCACAGCTGTTTAGCCTTATAGCCCTAATAAGCTGAAGCAATTAGCAATATCACCGTATGTACTGTGTCCGGTACATCGGAGTGGTTGTTCTTGTACATGTCTGCGACGATGGAAGAACTCCAGCCACAAAATAAACTCTTTCAAACACTAGGACGGCAGAAGACGATCCTCTCATTAGTATAATCTAATACTGTCTTCTCCTCTCTGTGTTCTACAGACAAGAAACGTGGACTCCCAGCCACAAAGACGGAATTCACATAACGGCTCTTCGTAAGCATAGACAAAAGAAGTGCTCTCAATCACTGAACGCTGCGTACTCAACGACGACTCCCAACCTTGAGGTGAAGTCCATAATCGTACAAGTTCGCAACAGTACAGTACCTAACCGTTCTAACTGTAATATCTCATGAGAGCAAAGACAGCAAGTCCGTCTGTACCAACAAAAGCTGATACTGAGCGATTGTCAAACAGGAGCGCTCAAAATAGAAGACCTCTTTCTCTCCACTGGTGGCTTCCCAGCAAAGCTCGGTTTCCCTCCCTCGTAACTGCAGAAAGTGAATCATATTCTCGAAACCACGGAATATTCTCCCTCACTACAGTTTCTTCCAAATGATAACCAACCATATTTTAGTCTTTTGTCGTCCAGCGTGGAAAGTTTTCGAGGAAATACCTATCCTCGTTAATTAGGAATACATACAATGGTACGCTTCTCAGAGTAAAAATCCTCAGAAATAACCCAGCCTGCATGATTTCTGAGGTAACGCATCCTCGTTCCTTTCTGCTACGTCCGGGATTTTCAGAGTTTCCGAAGTATTACCCGGTTATCCTTATGGCCCTGCTACAACACCGGCCGGCCGCTGCTGTATTCTGCTTCAGCACTCAGGTGCCCCAACAGTCCATCTTGGCTACTTCCTGTGTTAAGCAGGACCAACACACATGTGTGGGTTTTTCCGACCAGAGCCAGAGTTACGCCTGCCATTTCAATTCCACTGGTGTTCCAACCTCTACTAGTATAGGCAATCATTCATTACGCCATTTTGATAATAAAGACACCTCATCACCTTTCATGCAATAAGCGCTAACAACTATTTGCAAGGTGTATGTGACAATGTCAGTCTTTTTTAAATATTCATATATACGATTGTAGCGGCACCCCCGTTTAGGATAGGGAAAGTTAGTTTTGTGCGATATTCTGAACACAAGTTAGAGCCAGGTACGTGCCAGATTGCAGTAAGTTATGCTGACCAGCAGTTGTGAAATAGAATGGAGAGTACAGGGCCGTCAAACCGCTGAAAAAAGTAAATGAAGCGGTATGCATGGCGCATGCTACAGGCAGAAGGGGACCACTGGCACAACCTAGCTATGGTGAGTACATGACTAAGAGTGGTGCTTTAGCAAAACAGAGGTGCTCAGCCGCGTATAAATAGGTGCCGGTTTTCTAACGAAATTCATTCAAGTGTGGTAGCTCTCCCGGACAGTGGGGCATGTCGCACCTCCATCTACACACAGTTGCATATGTGGCTCCAGTGTGGTTCGACCAATGCGGGGTCCGTAACCAGCCAGCCAGCAGTGGGCCACTCCAAGGCTCACTATTGCGGGCAGTCATCCTGGCTTCCAACACACGCCAGAGGCATCCCGAGGCGAGGGCCACAGACTCGAACGCCGGATTGTGGGCGCTTGTGGCTGCTGCGATCCCAGATACACCAGCAAGGAAGGAAGCAGTGGGCCACTCGATGGCTCCCAGTGGAGCAGCGTTGAGTCAGTGGGGAAGAAGACCGCTGAGCCGGCTGCAGGCGCAGCCCTGACGATGCGGTGCTACTAGTCCGACACTCACAAGGGAACCTCCCCATCGCACCCCCCTCAGATTTAGTTATAAGTTGGCACATTGGATAGGCCTTGAAAAACTGAACACAGATCAATTGAGAAAACAGGAAGAAGTTGTGTGGAACTGTGAAAAAATAAGCAAAATATACAAACTGAGTAGTTTATGGAAAGATAGGCAACATCAAGGACACTGGGACTGCAGCAGCGCCGTGGTCTCGTGGTAACGTGAGCAGCTGCGGAACGAAAGGTCTTTGGTTCAAATCTTCCATCGAGTGAAAACTTTAAATTTTTATTTTCAGTTTATGTGACAAACTCTTATGTTTTCATCACTTTTTTGGGAGTGATTATCACATCCACAAGAAAACCTAAATCGGACAAGGTAGAAGAATCCTTTTACCCATTCGCAAAGTGTACAAGTTAGGTGGGTCGACAACAAATTCCTGTCATGTGACGCACATGCCGTCACCAGTGTCGTATAGAATATATCAGATGTGTTTTCCTGTGGCGGAATCGGTTGACCTATGACCTTTCGATCAAATGTTTTCGGTTCCGATTGGAGAGGCACGTCCTTTCGTCTACTAATCGCACGGTTTTGCGATGCGGTCGCAAAACACAGACACTAAACTTATTACAGTGAGCAGAGACGTCAATGAACGAACGGACAGATAATAACTATGCAAAAATAAAGAAAGTAAAATTGTCACTTGTGCGAAGACTTGAACCAAGGACCTCTCCTTCTGCAGCTGCTCACGCTACCACGAGACCACGGCGTTCCTGAGCTCACGTGCTCCTTGATGTAGCCTATGTGGCCCATGGACTACTCAGTTTGTATATTTTGGTTATTTTTTCACAGTTTCACACAACTTCTTCCTGTTTTCTCAATTGATCTGTGTTCGGTTTATCAAGGCCTATCCACTGTGCCAAGTTATAACTAAATCCGAGGGGGGGTGCGATGGGGAGGTTCCCTTGTCAGCAGCACGTTGTACTGGGTCGCTGGGGCGGTGGCCTCAACATTGTGGGACCTGTGACGAGGACCGAGGTGAACGGGGCACAGTAGTGGAAACAAATAAATCATTTGGAAAGTTCTTGCCGAGTTTTAATATGGCACCTCCTGGCACCCACCCATTACACGATGTACAACCTATCAAATGATACCTAATTCCGGTTGTAAATCATGGCAAAGATGTAGATGAGTGCTTGTAAGATGGGACATTATAGCCACCTTACAATACCCCCATGTAATGGATTATTTTGCACTAGGATGGGGTAATTCTTTTAGTATTATCTCTTCCAGTACAAAATAATATCACATTCAATTTTCTGTACAAGCGAACTAATAAGAATACGAGGGCAGAGGAGTAATTGAATCATGATCTATTCTTCTACAGACATTCTGCGTTCATTCATGGGCTTACTGCCATAAATTTATTTACTACATGTTTATTATTTAATCTGTCTGCTCCTTATGTTTGGAACAATTTTTCGAGACATGACTATTGGAATATGCAATAACACACAAAATAACCCATGTTATGAAAAGGAATTTAACTAAGATTACAAATTTTTTATGCTCTTTCAAAAATGGCAGTTCCCATGTTTGTTTAGACTTAAGGCCCATGCACTCTGTCGTTCATCCATCCCTAAGACATTGGTAGAGGCAAGAAATGTTAAAGTATACTAATCTTTTCAAGGTGGTCGTCCAATAAATTACATGTGCTTCATTTAGCCATTAAGATGCAAACCAAGTAGTTATGTCAATTATTCTAGAGGTTATCTATTGATCATTGTACAATTTTATAAAATTCTGTGAAATATCCTGTGTAAATTTTACGTGGTCATATTTATGCTCTCGGCTTGCATTAAAAAAAAAAATCGTTTCAGAAACTGAATGTCCAAATCTAGTGTTTCACTAACGTGCATACTCTTTAAACATTTCACAAATCTTATGTTCTAAAGTGTTCTTTGACAGACTGCATTTATATGTATTTACTGTGACAACAAATTTTTGTAATAAGAATTCAGATCGACCACCAATTTTAACTAATGTTCTTGTTCACAGTGCATAAAAACGTAATACAATAAAGCACTAAAACGCATAGCATCATTATCAAACAAAATGTCATAAATAAATATACAAATATTTAAAACGGTTGAAGCATATAGCATCATTATCAGAGAGAATGACGAACAATAATTTTACATGTATAAATACACAAATATTTTCTTAAGACTGTCCTGAAAAATAAGTAAAAGATTTTTACCAAAATGATAAACATATTGGAAACTGTTAGTTAGTGGGTTCAACTGCTCATTATTCATTAAATTATGTGACTTTTTTTTCTATCAAGAGTTACATGCTGATTCGGATTTCGCAGCACATTTTCATCTTCAGTTGTGTGTGGGGATGGAAGCTACATTTCTTCTGTGAAGTTAAAGAAGCGAAGATTGGTTCAACAACTGTTGGAGATCGGTCATGGTGGCTTTGCAAGTCCATTTTTGGACCCTCAGCCCATTGTTGATCCCGTCAGGTTACAAGTCTCTTGCAGAGTTGATGATGTGGAATATCCTTGGAATATACAGCAAAGTTAGTGGGTGTATGTTTTGAAACAGCCAAGTTTCCATCGCATTTGCACACAGTATGAGGGAGGAACAGTCAGGTAGGCTCTTTATGGGTCACCTAAAATTTTTGTGCATCAGCTAAGAGAAGTGTAATGTTCTTCATGTCGCTCCTTTCTCTTGATATAAATATTGTATTTTGGATAAGGATATTGGTAATTGTGGACAGGTAGGTTATCTGTTTGATGACATTATACATGGAACTTGAGTCATTGTGTGTGACTCAGATCCTTCAGAAGCCAGTGCCAGGTGACTGACTGCTACAGATTATGATGTTTATCAATCTCTGCCTGGCAGAGAACAGCAGAAGGAAAAGCAAATAGAGTTCATAGTTCCATACAGCTATTAGCAGTTGCTGTAGGATTAACTGGCTGTGCCATGTGTGCAGTTTGCTTATCTTGTGTCCACTGTGTAATACAACAGTGGAGACAAGTCATTAGTAGCCGTTTAAACACCCATCTTGACCGGACCCAGCAGGGCTGCTGCGGATAGCTGTTTGCTACCTGCTCTGTCGTTGCCGGCCACCCGTAATATCCAGACAGCCGCACTTGAATAGACCTGTTTGTCCTCATCTCCAACATGGCTTTGTCTTACCGACGGCGTCCCTTGCTTCCGCTTTTCTCTGCAGCTGTGCCGTGAGCCTCCTGTTCCATCGGCACATCATGTTGTTGCTTCCAGTGTGTCTCGCCAAGCTTTTTTCTGAATCCTGTAGTCACTAATACATACAATTAGTTTCCAATTTACACAAATACTATACAATACGTAACAAAAAATCACTGACATGTTTCTGATATGAAATATATAGGGTAAGGTGGGGTAAATCCGACCGGGTGGGTAAACTCGACCACCCTCTATTTGTGAGAAACAATTTCGCATTAGCATTACCGTATAGAGCATTCAAAATAACGAAAATGTCACCTTGACAGCTTTGCTAATGATTTGACATTTAGACACTCAAAAGACAACAAATGTGTTTTCGATTGTTTCAATTTAATTTTTGTGCAAATTGCGTCACTACATTTACCTAATTAAATAAAACGATCTCAAAACAAACAGTAAGTGATTTTGTAATGCATTTAGTGACCTATTCAATGTATGTATCGTTTTTGCTAGAAATTTCGTGTAAATTGTTTATATGTGTGTTAAATGAAAAATGGCATGGTTGGGTAAATCCGGCCGCTAAATGGTGAGTTAATCCAACCGCATATTTATCGTTTATGTGTGTGCAGTTATTTATTTATGGACACAAAGTTAATTTTTGTTTATTTTTAGGAAAATGGTACGAAATTACAAACGAAAAACGACAAAACGCAATCAAAACGATATTTGCCGAGCAGTTGTTGCAATGCACATGGGAATGTCTTTACGAGCTGTCGCTCGTGATTTTAACGTTCCGAAATCGACAATGCTGTTGCACCGCCGTGTAATGAAATCATCTTTTTTCAATTAAAATTTACATTCATATAACTTTCAGTACATTTAGTATTCTAAACATAGGTATTTTTTAATACATTTTGTTCATTAATGTAAAAATCATAATTGCTTAAAATTATTTCCCAAAAAAATCCACATTTAGAACTATTTCTGTGCAAAATCAGCCAAACAAATAGGGGGGCGGATTTACCCCACCATTTTTGCAAAAGGCAAAAATGGACATTTCTTAAAATACAAATATCTCAAAAACTATTGATGGTACAACAAAAATATGTTGCTGCTTTATATTACCTATAATTTAACGTATATAACGTTAAGATCCGACCTCAGATAAGTGTTTTATAGCCACAAGAAATTACTAGGTCGGATTTACCCCACCTTACCCTATATATATGTTTTTTAAGGATGCATTCACCAGTGAGGTCATTTACCTTTACATTTATTATTGTTATAGTTGTACAATCAGCCAAGATGCTCGCTTATTTACTCTTATTATTCTGATCAAAATTTCATGTATGAAGTTAATGTTAATTATAAAATAACATATTCCTCAATCTCTATAATTTAATTATTAAATATCTGTTGGCACCTTTATGCCTATGAAAAAACACACATAACAGTAGAATTATGACCATCACCTGATCCCAATGTTAATAATTGGAAATATTACTTGTTAAACTACTGGCCAGTGGGATGTTTATACCAGTCTAACTACAACACTATTCAAAGTGCTACACTGACGTTGGGTATCACAAGATCGTCTGATCACATGGCTCTTGGTTTCGTCGTGGATGTTGTCGTGAATATCTGTGAACAAGAAAGTGCACGTCTGCACAAACATACAGAAATGAATGATTAGGCAGGTCTCTTCTTCATTTTATGCTTTGATCTGTTTCCTGTGGATAATCATAGACTACATAGCAAGTTTAGTACAAACTTACTGATACTTTCTTTTATCACACTGTCACGTACCTTCTTTCATATTTTTACTCGGTATTACCTTCTCTGTTGGTGTCCTTTTTCTGGAGCTGCTGCTATTACCTTTATCTGTCGTTAACTCTTGCTTTTATGTTAATGAAGTTACATTTTGTTTTACTAGTGGTACCTGCAAATGTAAATATTTTAGTACATTATATAAAATCACTGCTCATCAACACGACCGCCATGCTGTTATGTACTACCCACGATGTCATGTGCTTTGAACATATAGCATTTCTTACTTCCCTTTATTAATTTTTATGTGTCTATATCCCCTTATTACATTTCCATTTCATGTCGGTATAACAGTCAAACAATATTTCGGCGCGCTGATACGGTATTTCGCAGATGTGGCCACCATGTACACAATTATTCCGTCTCTCTGAACAGCATTAATACAACACTTCCATATACAAATAATGGTGCGCTCTCTCGTAGCCACATGGAGCAGGCCACCTAGTATCTGAATGTAGACAAATCATACTTGGACGACACAGCTGCGTGTCACCGCAAACCACTACTAGCGAGTCACTCATTTGTGTTCCCATTACTAAACATGGGAAATAGATACTCATTTCATTAAGCAGTTCTAAATTATTTTTCAAAATGCAGACATTCTCTGTTAATACGTTCCACATCAATTGGGTAAGAAGCTTACCTATTCACACATCTTTACAACATTTTGTTTATTTATTTATTTTTGCACTAGCACATGTTTTTCCTTTTTACTTCATTCCTTCATGGACAGATAGCACATCTTAACCTCCAAACACCATTTAAATTGACGGTCAGCTTGCTGTGCTCATAGCTATAGCCTACACAAAGAAACATACCCTAATTTTTTTACCCTCGACATCCTGCCCTTTTTATGCACTGTAGTACCTCTTTTAACACGATAATAGCATAGAATCTGCATATCGCTTCAGTGCAATAACTTAATTGCTAACTATACACAGTATACTTTACTTTCGTCGTACAAGCTCACTTTAATTCTTCCTACTTATTCTGTAAATGGCTTGAGATGGCTGACATGAGTCCCAAAGATTTTCCTGATGTCACAGTCTCAATTTCAACTGCATTTGCATCCGAGAAATGTCTCCACATCTGGAATGGGCTCGGCATATACAATACTTCTGAAATGGCTCCTTAACCAGAAACCGCAGGGGTTGAGATCCGGTGAACGAGTAGGCCATGCAAATGGACCCCTTCGTCCGATCCATCGACCAGGGAACACACGATTGAGATGCCTCCGGACGTTAACGGCGAAGTGGACTGGAGCTCCATCATGTAGCAGCCACATAAACCTTCGAATCATCAATGGCACTACTTCTAGCAGGGAAGGCAAAGTCACCCGCCAGAAACGACGATAGTTCCGGGCTATTAGGCGACGTGGAATGAAGACTGGTCCCAAAATACGGTCGCCAGTTATCTCGGCCCACAAATTCCGGTTGCACCGATAGTAATGATTCGTTGTCACAATACCACGGGGGTTCTGCATATTAGCCCACAGACGACTGTTATGAAAGTTGAAGATACCACTCCGTGTAAATGTGGCGTCATCTGTGAATGACACAAATCCCGGAATCGTGGTTCCTTGGTGAAGAAACCATTGACAAATCTGCTCCTGATGTGGAAAGTCTGTGTCAATTAAGCCCAGCACACGATGTAAGTGATACGGGTAGTAGCAATTGTCAGGGAGAACGTTCCACACAGTCGTGTGGCTTACTCTGTGCTGGCGGGCCAACTGTCTGGTACTGACCAGCACCGACTCGAAGGAAGGCCTCGGCGATTGTTGGTGACGTCACGTCAGCTAGGCACGGCAAACAGCAGGTCTGTTACACGCAGAAACGCCTGGGCGTGCTTATCACTATAAATCTCTTATTTTTGGACAAAATGTTTGGTATTGTTTTGGATTCTGCAGTTTTATTTAGATGAAAGATTTTCTTACTATCGTAAAGCTACAAATGAATCTCAGTTCTGTATTACTGAAACCTGTCGAAACAAACGTAGATCAATCTGAGAAGATGCATTGCGCCATTGCAAGCTTCGGAAATTTTACTTTCAAGTAACTATATTTACTTGATCCATTTTGTTATCGAAACTTACACCAACCCCCTTACAATGAACTTTTTTCTTTTATTTATTTATTTTCGTTTGACATCGTCACTGGAAATGTGAACTAATTTACATGTGTAAACGTCCATCTGTTGCCAGTCATTAGATTACAGTCGTTTTCAACGAAAGGAATTCTAAACAGGAAACAAAATAGCTTCATACATCGAAAATACTGCTGAGCTTGAACTTTTTCAAACACGCACATTAGAAAAGATAAATATTCCCCTCTTGCAACTGAAAGGAGAAACTTTATAAGATAAAAAAATTTTATTTGATAAGTATCTCTCTTTTGCCTTTTCTCCTGTCCCCCACCCCCTCCCCCAACGTGTACAATCGCAAGATATTTCATTAACATTCAGTGCTTCTCATCCCATAGTCAACCAAGATACCTAAATAAGAGCACCAATATGTTCACAGTTTCTTGTAAAAGCAACCCAGTACAAACGTAACTTCCTGAAATTTACAAGTAAGGTATAGAAGCACGAATTCTGTTGCTGCTGGACCATGATGTTGTTTTTGTATGTCAATCCTCAAAACAGTTGGAAATTTAAGTTCAGGAGTACACTATTTGTTAAGAAGTGTAATGAATTGCACAATTAATTCATTGCAAAAATCTCTCAGAACAATGTGTGTTGGTCAACTACAGTCAATAGTTTTACATTTTCCTGTGTCAGAGAGGGAGACACCACCATTATGAGTATGCCTGCAAGAGACCTGGCGTTCGCCGTGTTTAGCTGACGTGACGTCACGAACAAGCGCCGAGGCCTTCCATTGAGTCGGTGTTGTACTGACACGGTAGTCGCCTTTCTTTAAAGAAATTATGAGAGGCACCCACATGCCTTGCTCATACTGTGGCATCAAGCAGTCAGGCCTGCAAGATGAGTGGTCTGCCAAGCAAGTGGATTCATTTTTTATTTATCAAGTAGCATGAGCTCTAGTACTCACAATTAAGTTACAAATTATTCTCCTGTTTGAATATTAACCAACGGAAACGGATAACGCACATCTGACTATTAAAAATTTACACAACTCTGATTGTTCACTACGCACTAGCAATTCCACGTTTTCTTTCTTATTCAACGGCTTTGATCAACACGTGGCCATCGCACTGAATATGAATGGCGCACACATAATTTCTGGGTATCATGACAACATACTATTCGAAGGAAAAGGCCACCAATCTTTTTCTTTTCGCTATCTTATTTATTCCGATAAATTATATAACTTAAACACACAAATTCTATAACTTACAACAATAACACATGAGAAATTCCGCCCAGTGGGCATGGCTTTACATTGGTGATTCTCTATCTTATGGTCTCGTAATTATTTAACGCTACAGTGCACTTTCTAGATAGGATGGTTGCTTCTCTCTCAGAGTATTATACACTCCTGGAAATGGAAAAAAGAACACATTGACACCGGTGTGTCAGACCCACCATACTTGCTCCGGACACTGCGAGAGGGCTGTACAAGCAATGATCACACGCACGGCACAGCGGACACACCAGGAACCGCGGTGTTGGCCGTCGAATGGCGCTAGCTGCGCAGCATTTGTGCACCGCCGCCGTCAGTGTCAGCCAGTTTGCCGTGCCATACGGAGTTCCATCGCAGTCTTTAACACTGGTAGCATGCCGCGACAGCGTGGACGTGAACCGTATGTGCAGTTGACGGACTTTGAGCGAGGGCGTATAGTGGGCATGCGGGAGGCCGGGTGGACGTACCGCCGAATTGCTCAACACGTGGGGCGTGAGGTCTCCACAGTACATCGATGTTGTCGCCAGTGGTCGGCGGAAGGTGCACGTGCCCGTCGACCTGGGACCGGACCGCAGCGACGCACGGATGCACGCCAAGACCGTAGGATCCTACGCAGTGCCGTAGGGGACCGCACCGCCACTTCCCAGCAAATTAGGGACACTGTTGCTCCTGGGGTATCGGCGAGGACCATTCGCAACCGTCTCCATGAAGCTGGGCTACGGTCCCGCACACCGTTAGGCCGTCTTCTGCTCACGCCCCAACATCGTGCAGCCCGCCTCCAGTGGTGTCGCGACAGGCGTGAATGGAGGGACGAATGGAGACGTGTCGTCTTCAGCGATGAGAGTCGCTTCTGCCTTGGTGCCAATGATGGTCGTATGCGTGTTTGGCGCCGTGCAGGTGAGCGCCACAATCAGGACTGCATACGACCGAGGCACACAGGGCCAACACCCGGCATCATGGTGTGGGGAGCGATCTCCTACACTGGCCGTACACCACTGGTGATCGTCGAGGGGACACTGAATAGTGCACGGTACATCCAAACCGTCATCGAACCCATCGTTCTACCATTCCTAGCCCGGCAAGGGAACTTGCTGTTCCAACAGGACAATGCACGTCCGCATGTATCCCGTGCCACCCAACGTGCTCTAGAAGGTGTACGTCAACTACCATGGCCAGCAAGATCTCCGGATCTGTCCCCCATTGAGCATGTTTGGGACTGGATGAAGCGTCGTCTCACGCGGTCTGCACGTCCAGCACGAACGCTGGTCCAACTGAGGCGCCAGGTGGAAATGGCATGGCAAGCCGTTCCACAGGACTACATCCAGCATCTCTACGATCGTCTCCATGGGAGAATAGCAGCCTGCATTGCTGCGAAAGGTGGATATACACTGTACTAGTGCCGACATTGTGCGTGCTCTGTTGCCTGTGTCTATGTGCCTGTGGTTCTGTCAGTGTGATCATGTGATGTATCTGACCCCAGGAATGTGTCAATAAAGTTTCCCCTTCCTGGAACAATGAATTCACAGTGTTCTTATTTCAATTTCCAGGAGTGTAGTTTGAATCAAGCGTCACACGGAAACATAACGCGCAAAGTAATAGTAAGAACATATTCATCACGCACGCGAGTCCTCAACTGATCCCATGGACGAGTACTTCTCTTTATCCTTTGTCTCATACACAGATTGAGACTCACACAGTACTCACCACATGGAAGTACTCGTCTCTAATTTAAGTCCTGCACACGCCATTTCTTAAATATTTCCAACTTACAGTATACACGCTAGTAATTCAGCTTAACTTAAGCACTCTGAAGTATTTCAACTTATTGCTACACGTGGTTTCATTGTGACCGTTGGTCACATCTGAAGATTACTACGATCCCCTTAATATTACCTGCCTGACATTTAATTCTCCCCACAAAAGTGCCTGAAATAGAGAAATAATTATTTCAAACTACTCTTAAGTATTTCGCATGCATACCATGTCTCCACTCTTTTGTCTTTACAGAGCACACCTAGGACAGGTCTTACCAACACTAGATCCAGCGACAGAGTGCTGAAACATGGCCGTTCTTCAGGTCAGCTCGTACCTCCGTCAAGGTGGAGGAGCACCTTGCTACCGTATTGGTCAGCCACATTTCAGGCGCTCAAAGCTCCGGTAAATTTCATCTCTTTGGTTCCACCAAAGGTGACCAAAGGACCGTCTCAAAGACGATCATATATTGCACATTCACTATCTGTGGTTAGCAGACGACCATACATTCATTCATTTCGCAAATCTCACCAAGTTGGATGTAGGGATTTATTTTGTGGGAGTGCACATGTGATCAAATAAATAAATAGTCATTCTTTCCTACACTGGTATCCGGCTTCGGTGAGTGAAATTGAGTGAAATTGAGTTATTACAAAAAATATGTTATGACAGGAATAACGAAGAATGTTGTACCTATTTTCAATGTCTGGCGGTACTGTACCCTTTCAGTGTTAATCACATTTTCCTCCAAGTCTGGTGTACGAACATTTCGGGTAAGTCCATGATGTCCTGCTTCCTGAAACGGCCCTGTCTCAAACAAACGGCGAAACACTGTTGCAAACATTGAATGCTGTGTTTTTTGTTGGCGAGGATAGGTCTCCTGATGCAACCTTGCTGTCGGCCGCCGGTTGCCATTTGCCATTTGACTTTCCGTAAGTAAACACCATGTCTGCAAGCTCTCGATTCGAATACGGAACATTGTGCACAGCGCTGTATCACATCCACTACAAGGTGAGTCAACAAGAGAAATGAATCAAACAACATTACCAATAACTATGGCCTGAGAGGACGTTAGGGCATGAAGTAGGAGGAAACCAAGCATACTGTAACTGTGACTGCAAGGTACGTAAAACAGTCCAGTCATCGCTGCAGCGCGTAAAAGTAGCGATTTATCTGAAGCAGGAAAGTGCATGGCTCCACACCTCTGTCGGACATTCCAGAGCCTCATTGACTCTGTTCCTTCACATCCGCACTCCAAAACGTATTTATACAGCATGTTGACAGGTGGTCACGTTAATATGATTGGACTTCGCGTAATTTGCGTATATAATTGAAAATGTGCTGTGCTTGTTAATGGAAAATTTGTGGTAAGGACTATGGGACCAAACTGATGAGGTCATTGGTCCCTATGCATACGCACTTATCTAACTTATACTAACTTATGCTAAGGACAACACACACACCCATGCCCGATGGAGGACTCGAACCTCCGACGGGGGGTTTGTTAATGGAGCTGTGGTTTCTGAGCTTTCGTTTTCGATTCTGGCACTATACTTCGTGGTACTATTCTTCTAAAGCGCACTGAAAATTCAGTTTTATTGCATTTGAATAGTAATGAAAACAGAATTTCTTTCGTCACCAGGATTCGAAGTGGGGACCTCTGACACGTGCTACGCCGCACAGCCTTAGTTGTATTTCTAAAGCTCGCTTATCAAGCAGAATCAGGAATCTTTTGTAGGGCTGTATTCTGTACGAAACGCGTAGTTAATTACTTCCCAGTAAACAATATGTGGCAACTAACTCTGATACGAATTAGTACTCTAGAAACCAATAAAAAAAGCAAAGAGGTAACAAAAACCACCTTGCCGAAACTGAACAGTGCCACACAGCAGGCTGTAGAAGAAAACGTAACTGCCAGACTAAAAATAAACCACTTTCTCCTGGGAAGTTTCCAAAGTCATAACTCTGCATTCTTGCCGCTTACCACTTGTCTAATGGCTCGTGGTGACGCATTAAAACAACAAACCTGGTTGTAAACGAGCTATTTATACTCGCGAGTTGCGGTATTTATACAGCGCCATTACAAACTGTGTTCGAATTTCATTGAAAATTCTCTCTCTCATGTGGCTCGCGCATCAGCTACTTTGTTTCACAATGTATGCATTTACCTTTGGCTCTGTTGCTGTTTGATCGTTCGCCGCTAGAATCAACAAAAGATACAGAGGAAAGGGCAGATGAGAAGTGACTGACCTTTACAGAAGAGTATCGTCGTCTTTTGGCACTCAAACTGATGAAAGAATACTGCTACAGGCGGATACCGCTGCTCTATGGGCAGGGCAGAGAATGTGAAAGCGTCAAAGAGACATTCTACTCCAATACCCTAATATATCCAGATACGTTATTTTAGAGTACCTCCAGCATTTGAAACTTCCTAGTAGGTTAAATCTCTGCGTCGGACCAGCACGAAACCAGAATCAGTCCTTTAATCATGGACAGTAGTGTTCCAGAAGTAAATAAATAACTAAATAAGAAGTAATATACAGAATGGATAACACAGTCGGTAAGAGCATTGCCCACGACAGGCGGGCTTCCTGCTTAAAGGTCTGATCGGGTATACATTTTTAATCTGTCAGGAAGCACCATAAACGTGCACACTCCGCTGCAAAGTGAAATATTCATTGCGACAGGTAATTATTGACAGTAGGGTTATATGACCAACAACGTTGTTCCTAGTCTGTAAGAAACATTTTAAAAAAATAACTCCTACAAAACGTTACAAGCGGGTCTTCTTCTTCTTCGTCATCATATTCTCCTCCTCCTCAATCCAAAGTATGGTGGGATCGCTCACGTTTTAGTCCCGTCATGTACGAGTGTGTGCTGAAAATTAATGCCTCGGAACATTTTACGTGAAAACTCTTAAAGCATTTTAAACAAAACAGGCATTGTTAACATTTAATTCTTTTAGCCTTCATGTCTGCATGTTTGTAGCCCTCTGACGCTAGAGGGCCTCAAACTGTGGCGTATAAAATGACGGTGTGTAATGTTACTATGTTGCTACGCAGGAAACAGCTTGCTGTAATCGATTTTCGAATTCGAAGAGTTCGTCTACACATGGAGTACCCTCTAGTTCAGCAAGGCAATGCCAGATCAAACGCGAACGCTGCGAGATCTGCGGCAATCCGACATCTTGGGATCAGTGTCATCGAGCATCCTCCATGCAGTCCCGACTTGGCCTCATCCGTTTTTCATCCGTTTCAAAAACGTACAGAACACCTTCGACGTCCCCTTTTGATAGTGATAAAGCGTTGTTGCGGCTCCGTCAACGAAGGCAAACATTCTACAGTGGCGGATCAACAAACTGGTCTCTCGGTGGGAAAAATGTGTTCGTCGCCAGGGTGACTGTGTTGAAAAAAAAAATTTAGACATGAGAAATAAAGATCTAGAATGTAAATAACGTTTGTCTTATTTACTATGCTTGAAGAGTTTGCACATAAAAAATTCGGAGGCTTTACTTTTAAGCACACACACGTGTATATGCAACGGAATTTATGCACCTTCTAGCAGCAGTTTGTCGTAGCTCGCTGGAGCAACGAAGCTTTCCAGGTAAGTGTGTAAACGTGCAAATAACTGCTGTTTTCAAGAAGGGTCGTCGGATAGGTTAGTACAACTGCAGACCTACGAGTGACCTCCTTAAAGTAAGTTACACGTTATTATGACAGGCCAAGTAACTTTTATTCTATGCTGCCCTACACTTCAAAGTGACACATGACACTATTTTTAGCAAAGTCACCAAGTCTCTGTAAACAACAGTTGGAACGTTGTACCAATCGTTCAGTTCTTCGACCAAGGAAATCCGCTCTTTGTCCGCAGAGCCATTAGACAACCGATGTGCGAACGTCCTTATCGTTGGGAAGTCTGCGATTGCTGTTAATCACTCACAATTCTTCGAATACGATGGACACTGTCGTCTGTGGTCGACGTCGATGACCCCTCCTCCCGATCAGCATCACCCACCTCTTTATAGATTTAGTTAAATTTTTAGCACCATTTCACTACGACTTGACACAACATTGCATGCCGTATGTGGGCCGCCAGAGTTTCACGGTCAATTTGTATGGATATTACGCGCTTTGCCCGCAATAATCGTACTATCACGTGTTCTTGAACTTTTCACTACGTTTCCAGTCGCCGTATCGTTTCATTCGAACGCAGTGATTTACCTCTTAACCGTTCCGCAACAGAATTGTGTCTGTGGGAAACCCAGAACACACACTGTGTCGTGACAATGCGTTAGCCTTGTTGCGCAGTGGTCCTAGCGTGAGACGACGTGTCTAACTTATTTTCTGAGGTCGCCTCGTATATCGCTGACGCCAATCTGTTGTGTTACGTGTTTAACGCACACATATTATGACGTTTTCGGAGGACATAAATCTCTATAGGAATCAAAAGGGATTTCGCAGTAAGAGATCTTGTGAAACTGCTCGCTCGGTCCGTTCATGTGATGCAGAACGCAGTATATATCGGCACCCTGGTTGCTTTCGAGATCTTTGACGTATGATATATTTCACGTTGTCGTCGGTGAACGAAAAAAAAAGAAAAAAGAAAAAAAAAGAAAAGAAAGAAATGAACGTGTGGCATTGTTTGCCAGGAGGCTCCATCGGGGAAGTTCGGCCGCCGAGTGCAAGTCTTATTTCAGTCGACGCCACACTGAGCGACTTGCATGCTGGTGATGAGGATGAAATGATGATGACGACAACACAACACCCCGTCCACGAGCGGAGGAAATCTCGAACCCGGCCGGGAATCTAACCTGGACCCACTGCATGGGAGGCAAATACGCAACCACTCTTTTTTTTGTTTCATTTTGTTCGATATATTTCGTTGCCTTTGGTCTGGGTGGACGCCACAAGACATCTGTTCAAGCTGGTCATTACAGGAACCACTGTATTGTGGAGCCTATTTAAAAATCCCCTGGAAAATTGTGTTACCAGTATAAAAACTATACTTAATGCCCTAGATTAGCATCTGTCTAGGTCAAATATGTTCTGTCACTCCTGTCCCTTAAGAAAAAGAAACGACTGAAGTGAAACTGTCACTTTCTTGGAATAATTATTTCTTTTGCTTCACACTGACGTTTAAAAACTGCAAAAGAAATTACGACCTCACGGATCATCGGAGCAGCATGAAGACTCGGTCTGTCGTTATTAACGAGGAGAAATAGTAAGGCTCTGGTAGATGACTCCTTGAGCCGTTGCGGATAATGATTCTGCGTAGAGGAATCTGAAACGGCAAAAAAGTCTAGCGAAGTGCACGAAGACTAGCAGTGGATCGACGCTTGGTACAGTGCACGCCAACAGGCTCTCAGCATAAGTAAATGTAAATTATTGCGTATAAACATGCGGAAGGACCAACTATTTGTCGAGTGCATTATTGGCGATCATTCACGGAAAACGTGAGGGACTGTAATGTACACTATCTGATGTACAGTACCCGGACACCTATTAGTAGACATTAGTGTGGGGTATGTCCACACTTCGCCTTTCTGACGGTTTCAGCTCTGCTTGGGACACTTTCAGTGGAGTTTCTGTATGTCTGGAGGAGTGGCAGCACATTTCTTCTCAGGAGCTGAAACCAGAGAAGGTATCAATGTAGGACGCTACGGTCTGGAGCGAATTCAGCGCTCTTACTCCTCAGAGGCGTTCCAGCCCATTGCGGGAATGTTTATCCTCCACAAACCATTTCGTCTGAGATGCTGTTTTCCGACAGGATGCACTGTCATGCTGACACAAACAGTCATTGTCTCGGAACTGTTCCTCTACTGTACACAATACTGTAAAATGTGTTCATATCCGACGTTCAGCATTTTCTTCAGCATATTGAAAGGAACACGCCCTACCCACGAAAACCACACTCTTGCCTCAACGCCACCTACTCTGTGCTTCACTGTTGGCAAGTATCGTTCTCCAGGCTTTCACCAAACCCAAGCTCTTCCGCCAGACTGCCATAAGGTACAGCATGATTCAGTACTCCACTGGTTTCCAGGCGTCCACTGTCCAGTGGCGCTGCTCTTTATGCGACCCCAAGCGTCGTTTACCATCGACTACAGGAACTTGTGGCCTACCAGGAGCTGCTTGACCACTGTACACCGTTCTTTTCAGCTTCCTACCCACAATCATTACGGGACTGCTGGTGGCACTTTAGGACTCACCAGTGACCCCTCTCGCTGATTTCAAGCGGGCGTTTACTACCGCGCCCCGCAATTTTCGACGATCTCTGTCTGTCAGTACGTGAGGTCTGCCTGGTTTTGGCTCAGCTGTGGTTGTTCCATTGCGTTTCCACTTCACAATCCCGTCACCAACGGTCAGTCTGGGCAGCTTTAGAACGGTTGACATATTCTGGTGGATTTCTTAGACAGGTGCCATCCAATGACTAGCCCACGTTCCAAGTCACAACACTCTCCTGACCAGCCCGTTCTGCTGTTGATACTTCACTGCTCACAACACTTTTTTTTCATAAAGGATGGGGCCTCTCTACGCCCACACCATCGTTGTGACCAAATCAAAAGTTCTTCTGTCACCTCCGTATAACATGTTAGTTTTTGAATCAGAAGTCACAGGATGCGGGCTGTGATGTTATCCATGCATCTGGGTAAGATTACTCATTTACATGGTCCATCAGGAGATAGAAAGTGGAGGAAAGCGATCGAAGGGTAGCGGTTGTAAGGGCAGAGGAAAAAAGTGCCAAGGCAAGCGCCAAGGGAAAAAAACCTCTGCGACAGTAGGACGAGTAGTAAGGGCAGTAGCAGATTGCTAGCTGCGACAGTGCATGCAAGTTGTGGTTATGTTAGTGCGAGGTATCGTGCATCGGTACCTTTGTCGTTGCGGGTGCTCGTTGTAGGGCTTGCTGTAGTTGCTGCGTCCCTGTAACAGTTCAAGATCATCATACATTAGTGGGCGAACGGTTACAGATCGGCTCACAGTGTAGCGTGTGTGTGTGGCTGGTTTGTGCGCTGTGTAGAGTACGGTTTCCCTGCGATTGCCTGTTTTTCGGCGGGTCGAGCATCTGGGGTTACCAGTAGTGGCTGTGTTGCAGGGGCTCGCCAGTACTGTCGTGTTAGCGTGATACGGACCATAGATGTTTAGTTCCTTGCCAATAGTGTCTCTGGTCTATTATGTTTCCATCTATGGTTGTGGTCGTAGTTACCCAGAGAAAGAATAAACGGGTTACGCGAATGTCTCGTGTTATTGTACAGCCGTGTTGAGAGTTTTTGGAATACCTGCAAGATGGTATCTAGCCGATATTCCCGGTGAAGGTCCGCGGTGCGTGTGTAGCGCGGAGTGTTGCTTATGATTCTGAGTACTTTGCTCTGTATGAGCTGCAGACGGCGCAGGCGTGTGGGCGCAGCGTATCCCCAGACAGGGGCTGCGGACGTCATCAGGGGTCGAATAAGTGTCATGTACATGGACGGACCTAGACACCCTCCTATTCAGTGTGCTACGCCTGTTAAGCATAGGGTAAAGTATTTGACCTTCTCGCGGAAACGTATTGGGTGTGCATGTAGTGTTATTGGGTTGCAGTGCTGATGTTTGCGCAGTAGTTTCGGTCTTCTAGTGAACAGAACGGCTTCGCACTTGTCGACGTTTACTCTAACACGCCATTTCACCAGCCAAGGCTCTGCCGCTCTGAGTGCAGTCTGCAGTCGTGAGTTAATGTTAGACGGCTTCCAATCTTGCGCAAGGATGGCGGCGTCATCCGCGTAGATTGCCACCGTCGTGCTGTGTGTACCTGGCAGGTCGACACAGAGCTCTGCACCTCCTTTTATATTGACAGGTCCGTCTCTCGTGACATCTAGTGGTTGATTCCGCATTACGTACGGGTGTCCAGATGCTTCTGGTCAGACAGTATACACACGAGAATGAGTTTGAAGCGACTTTAAAGTGTAATTCCTGTATCTACATCTACATGATAACTCGGCAATTCACACATAAGTGCCTGACAGATGGTTCTTCGAACCACTTTCACACTATTTCTCTGCCATTCTGCTCTCTAAATCAGCGTGCGAAACCTAACATTTAAATTTTTCAGTTCGAACTCCCATTTCTCTTATTTCATTACATTGGACTGGCATTCGGGAGGACGACTGTTTAAACTCGACTCCGGTCATCCAGGTTTAGGTTTTTCGTGGTTTCCCTAAATCGTTGAAGACAAATGGCGGCATGGTTTCTTCGAAAGGCCACTGTCGCTTTCCCTCTCCATCCTTCCCTAATCCGAGCTTGTGCTCCGTCGCTAATGACCTCGTTACCGACCGGACGTTATTAAACACTAATTTCTTCCTCTTATTTCATTAAAATGACCATTTCTCCCTACATAGGGGGGTTGTCAACAAAACATTTTCGCATTCGGACGAGAGCGTTGCAGACTGAAATTTCGTGAAAAGATCTCGCTGCAACAAACAACCGTTTTCTTCAATCATTGTCACGCGAACTAGCGTATCATGTCCTTGACAATCTCTCCCCTATTTCGCTATAATACAAAACGAGCGGCCCTTCTTTGAACTTTTTCGATCTCTTCCGTCAGTCCAGTCCGTATAGATCCCATGCTACAAGTCTATACTCCAGCAGAGGACGACAAGCGTGGTGTCAGTAGTCTCTTTAGCAGACCTGTCGCGTCTTCTACACTATGGCACAAAGTCGGTGTTCCAAAACATCCCAAAGGTGTTCTATAGGATTCAGGTCAGGACTCCGTGCAGGCCAGTTCATTACAGGAATGGCATTGTCGTGTAACCACTTCGCCACAGGCCGTGCGTTATGAACAGGTGCTCGATCGTGTTGAAAGAAAAAAAAAATGTTCAAATGTGTGTGAAATCTTATGGGACTTAACTGCTAAGGTCATCAGTTCCTAAGCTTACACACTACTTAACCTAAATCATCCTAAGGACAAACACACATGCCCGAGGGAGGACTCTAACCTCCGCCGGGACCAGCCGCACAGTCCATTACCGCAGCGCCTGAAACCGCGGCCGTGTTGAAAGATGCAATCGCTATCCCCGAATTGCTCTTCAACAGAGAGAAGCAACAAGGTGCTTAAAACATCAATGCAGGCCTGTGCAGTGATAGTGCCACGCAAAAGAACGAGGGCTGCAAGCCCCCTCCATGAAAAACACGACCACAACAAACACCACTGCCTCAGAATTTTTCTGTTGGCACTACACACGCTGGCAAATGACGTTCACCGGACATTCGCCATACCCACCATCGGATCGCCACGTTGTGTACAATGATTCGTCACGCCACACAACGTTTTTCCACTGTTCAACCGTCCAATGTTTACGCTCCTTACAACAAGCCAGGCGTCGTTTGGCATTTACCGGCGTGATGTGTGGCTTATGAGCAGCCGCTCGACCATGAAATGCAAGTTTTCTCACCTCAAGTCTAGCTGTCCTAGTACTTGCAGTGGATCCTGATGCAGTTTGGGATTCCTTTATGATGGTCTGGATAGATGTATGCTATTACACATTATGACCCTATTCAACTGTCGGCTCTCAGCCAACATACGAGGTCGGCCTTTACGCTTTTGTGCTGTACGTCTCTTTTCACGTTTCTACTTCACTATCAGATCGCAAACAGTGGAACTAGGGATGTTCAGGAGTATAGAAATCTCCCGTACATACGTATGACACAAGTTGACACCCAACCACCTGACCACGTTCGAAGTCCTTGAGTTCCGCGGAGCGCCCCATTCTGCTCTCTCACGAAGTCTAATGACTACTGAGGTCGCTGATATGGAGTGCCTGGCAGTAGGTGGCAGCACAATGCACCTAATATGAAAAACGTATGTTTTTGGGGGTCTTCGAATACTTTTGATCACATAGTGTAAGTGTTCTGGCAATAAAACCTAAGCTTTGGTTTGCCTTCCCCATAACATTATGTTAGTGATCATTCCAATTTAAGTTGTTTGTAATTGCTAGTCCTAGGTATTTACTTGAATTGTCAGCCTTTACAATCGTCTGAGTTATTGTGTACACGAAATTTAACGCACTACTTTCAGTATTTATGCGGATCATGTTGCACATTTGTTACTGTTTTGTTGTAGGATAAACGAATGCCAGTCAAATTCTTTGAAAGAATGAGAAGGAAATGTAATTAATCCCAGACAGAGATCCCCTACCAACCCCGTGTTCGATGTATTTTTGATTACTGTTAGTCTGCCTAGGATCTTAACTAGATAGGCAAATACAGAGACCGTTTCACAAGAGCCCGTTTAGCAAACGCGAGAGCATTACGGAAATGCTAATCAAATAACATTGCTAGACGCTACAAGAGCAGCGTTGTGCACCAAACAGAAGTTTAGTGTTGAAATTCCGAGAGCATGCGTTCGAAAAAGAGTCAGTATACAGGGTGGTCCATTGATAGTGACAGAGCCAAATATCTCACGAAATAAGCATCAAACGAAAAAACTACAAGGAACGAAACTCGTCTAGCTTGAAGGGGCAAACCAGATGGCGCTATGGATGGCCCACTAGATAGCGCTGCTATAGGTCAACTGCGTTTTTTTAAATAGAAACCCCCATTTTTATAACATATTCGTGTAGTACGTAAAGAAATATGAATGTTTTAGTTGGACCACTTTTTTCGCTTTGTGATAGATGGCGCTGTAATAGTCACAAACGTATAAGTACGTGGTATCACGTAGCATTCAGCCAGTGCGGACGGTATTTGCTTCGTGATACATTACCCGTGTTAGAATGGACTGTTAACCAGTTGCGGAAAAGGTCGATATCGTGTTGATGTATGTCTATTGTGATCAAAATGCCCAACGGGCGTGTGCTATGTATACTGGTCGGTATCCTGGACGACATCGTCCGTGTCCCGACCGTTCGCCGGATAGTTACGTCATTTAAGGAAACAGGAAGTGTTCAGCCACGTGTGAAACGTCAACCACGACCTGCAACAAATGATGATGCCCAAGTAGGTGTTTTAGATGCTGTAGCGGCTAATCCGCACATCAGTAGCAGACAAATTGCGCGAGAATCGGGAATCTCAAAAACATCTGTGTTCAGAATGCTACATCAACATTGATTGCAACCGTACAATATTTCCATGCACCAGGAATTGCATGGCGACGACTTTGAACGTCGTGTACAGTTCTGCCACTGGGCACAAGAGAAATTACGGGACGATGACAGACTTTTTGCACACGTTCTATTTAGCGACGAAGCGTCATTCACCAACAGGGGTAACGTAAACCGGCATAATATGCACTTTTAGGCAACGGAAAATCCACGATGGCTGCGACAGGTGGAACATCGGCGACCTTGGCGGGTTAACGTATGGTGCGGCATTATGGGAGGAAGGATAATTGGCCCCAATTTTATCGATGGCAATCTAAATGGTGCGATGTATGCTGATTTCCTACGTCATATTCTACCGACGTTACTACAAGATGTTTCACAGCATGACAGAATGGCGATGTACTTCCAACATGATGGATGTCCGGCACATAGCTCGCGTGCGGTTGAAGCGGTATTGAATAGCATATTTCATGACTGGTGGATTGGTCGTCGAAGCACCATACCAAGGCTCGCACGTTCACCGAATCTGACGTTCCCGGATTTCTTTCTGTGGGGAAAGTTGAAGGTTATTTGTTATCGTGATCCACCGACAACGCCTGACAACATGCGTCAGCGCATTGTCGTTACACATATTGTCAAATGCATTGACGTTGACGTACATCATTTTGAGCATTTATTGCATTAATGTGGTATTTACAGGTAATCACGCTGTAACAGCATGCGTTCTCAGAAATGATAACTTCACAAACGTACATGTATCACATTGGAACAACCGAAATAAAATGTTCAAACGTACCTGCGTTCTGTATTTTAATTTAAAAAACCCACCTGTTACCAACTGTTCGTCTAAAATTGTGAGCCATATGGTTGTGACTATTACAACGCCATCTATCACAAAGCGATAAAAATGGCCCAACTAAAACATTCATATTTCTTTACGTACTACACGAATATGTAATTAAAAATGGGGGTTCCTATTTAAAAAAAAACGCAGTTGATATCCGTTTGACATACGGCAGCGCTATCTAGCGGGCCAACCATAGCGCCATCTGGTTTCCCCCTTCAAGCTAGACAAGTTTCGTCCTTTGTAGTTTTTTCGTTTGACGCTTATTTCATGAGATATTTGGCCCTGTCACGATCAATGGACCACCCTGTAGATGATACTTTTTGCCACATATACCTCTCAAAATGACCACGACGCTAAAATAAGAGACAGTGCAGCTGACACGGAGGCTTCCCAACAATTGCAACATTCGCAAATGGATGAGGAAAAGTGGGGAATGATAGCAACCTCAACCACACACTGTAAGAAGGCTAGCGAAATGTAGCTGTATGTGTGTCTTGATTCTCTTATTATTTTGCCAGCGTCAAGCTAATCCACGAATCCGTCGCGTCCGTCTTTCCTACTTTCTTTTCTTGATCGCTCCATTGATCACACTAAGGAACTGGTGTGAGTGATGGAGCAGGAGTCTAGCCATGTTTCTTCTGAGCGGGCTCTTCTCAGTACTTCTACATCTGAGATTAGTCTGTCCATGGTCTTCAACATTCCAATCTAGTGCCACATATCGAGAACATGAGGTCTTCTCGTTTCCGCCTTGCACAGTTTCTAAGTTTCTGACACACAGAAACACATATGACTTTCCTCTTGTCAGCGGTCCTGAGAGAATTTTTTTTTTCAGTTTTAGGCCACTTTCTCTGAATATCGTAGAGGGAGTGGAAGATTTCTACCACCTTGGAAGCAAAATAATGCATAACGGACGAAGCAACATGAATAACCAGTAGGAAACAGAAGAGCACAGGCAAAGGGAATACTTCTCTCCAAAAGACGTCCAGTGCACATCGTTGTGTGGCGACGGTGAAACATGAACGTGGCTAAACCGGAGAAGAGAATTAAGGCATTTGAAATGTGGCGTTAGAAAAGGACAACGAAAATTAAAGCGACTGATGAGTACAGGCGAGGTTCTAATTGTTCAAATGACTGAGCACTATGGGACTTAACATCTGAGGTCATCAGTCCCCTAGAACTTAGAACTACTTAAACCTAACTAACCTAAGGACATCACACACATCCATGCCCGAGGCAGGATTCGAACCTGCGACCGTAGCGGTCACCGGTTCCGGACTGAAGTGTACAGGCGAGGAAGGAAATATGTGGAAACATAACTAGAAGAAACGATAGGGTGATCAGACACATGAGAAGACATCAGGGGATAACTTCCGTGATACTAGGATGAGCACCTCTAGTGGAAGGCAGAAACTGAAATATTTCCAACAAATAACGAAGACGCTGGGTGAAAGTGCTACTCCATGATTAAGAGACTGCTTAAGTAAAGTCGTGGCAGGCCGCTTCAAACCAGTCAGAAGACTGATAACCCTCAACTGCCTGACAGAAAAAGTGAAGCATCCAGAAGTGCGGAGGAAACGAAATGATTCTTCATGAGTTGAGGATATGTGATGTTATTGCAGTGATTACAAAATTGAGTAAAATTTGCAAAGTACAGGATAGTATTACACACTTGTCAATACAACGTTGAACCCCCTCTGCCCTCGATGCAAGTACTTATTCGTCTGGGAAGGGTCTCATAGAGCCGTTACATCCTCTCCCGTAACTGTTGTGATGGGTCCTTGACGCCCCGATAGTGGCACTGGAACGAAATAAGCCTCCGCGTATAACCTGGGATCTTCCGGGCCGTAGGAGTACTTTAATATAACGCAGAGAGTTCGCGTGGACGAGCATTATCCTGTTGAGAGTGGCTCCAAGATTCCCTCACGTAAGAGATAACAAATGCCATTGCAGAATCGCGTTCACCCACTGTTGTGCCATCGTTCCCTCACTCACTACTAGAAGCTGCATCAAGTCATACCCGAAGATTCCCCACACCACGGCTCCAGAAGTAGCACCCTTACGCCTCTCCAAAACATTTGAAGAAACTCTCTAGGACAAGACCATTGGTTCGACCTCGTACAAGGTTGAAAGATGACATAGAGAAGGACATCGCAGCATTAGGAATTTGCGCGGAGTGGAGAGAGACTGCGAGAGATACAAGGCGATGGAAGTAGATAGTTGATGCAGCGCGTGGTTACATGGCCTGTGATCGCTGAGGAGACGAAGAAGAAAACATTGAAAGAATGGGACCTCGACGCAGGTCACTACCATACCCGCCGACGACGCTCATGCAGGGCAGTACACAACAGTTCGTCGAGGAACTCTGTGCGATGCCATTCATCGACAGTCCACTGTTCCTGGTCACGGCACCACTCCAAACGCGGCCGTTTGTGTTGTGGTGTTAACGGCCGGCTACGCATGGACGATAATTCTATAGACTGGCTGCACCAGTTGTGCAGGATGACAATATATTGCAGGGAATTCACTACTTGTTCTCTGACGGCATGCGTAGAAGAGAAGGGGTTCCGATGCGCTGGTGCACAATACGGGGAACCTCCCTCGCGATGGCCAGACGTACTCGATCAGAATCTTAATGATGAGTATGGCTGCCCTCAGATTCCTATGCATTCCCACATCGGTGCACTGTTACATCAGAATGCCCCCACAAATCTGGATATTGCACGATTCGACTAGGAGGCCAAATGGGGATCCACAATGAGACCCCTCAAACTCTGTCAGTTGCTGACAATGCTTTCTCAAACGAGTATGCGGCATCTCCGCGTCATTTGCAGTGATCAACATCTGACGCTGTCCACGCTCCTTATATACCCTACCACGCCAGGTAACATGACTAAATACGAGCAGTCCTACTGCTCTATGGTGACCTTTTCTGTGGTATCGATAGTTCCGATGCCACAGCGTAAGTTGGCACTACGAGAGCGGAAGATCTTCGCCGACGACAGCGCCCTCTAGCCGACTCTGTGCAGCTCTACGAGCGCCGCTCGACTTTCGCCCAGTTCATGAAGAGCAGACGGCCGAGAACCATCGCTTTAGCTTAACTTGCTACTGGCTTTCTTATCTGTACTTTGGATGCACACCTACGTGCTCATCACCCAAAGTTATGTAATATGTTTGCATATGTTTGTACTATAGTAAAATCACTTTTACTTTAGTTGCAGTACCGAAAGCTTTACCTCACCTGCTGCTACTCGTTTCCTTTCATTCGGCCTATTTGTCAGTTTTCAGGAGCAGACCCACGCGCCGCCTTCGAGGAGGGATACAAAATTTACATCTGTTAGAGAGAATCGCAACTGTAATCATTTACATACCCGCCGATGGTTTGTACATGTACGAAGCTATATTGATACTGAAGCGTCCCCTTTGAACAATTACAAATGACTGTGCTTAAACTGACACACAATATTTTGTTAGCGCAACGCTATCTGACTTTCAATAATCCCTACAAAAGAATGGGCCCTGACTAACATTAAACTATACCTTTCACAAATCACTTACCTCACAAAAATCTTCGCTGCTCAAGCTACTGCAATACAGCGAGCGCCACTACTGCCAGCTAAATAAAAGATTCAAACTATGGAAGGCACTAAATACTGATAGGGATAGTTAGCAAATGAAAGATATTAGTAGAGAACAAACAATGTATTTACCTTGATATCATCATATATAAATATAGCAGTTCATGACAAATTTCAAAACTCCGCCATCTCTCTCCCCACATCCACCACTGCTGGCGGCTCACCTCCAACTGCGCAACGCTACGCGCTGTTCACATCCAGCTGCCGCTGCCCAACACTACAATGGCGAGTATTACAACAATGCAAAGCAGCCACAGACTGCACACAGCACAGCCAGTGATTTTCATACAGAGGTGGCGTTACCAATAAAAAAACCTGAACAGCTTACTTACAATACCCTCGCGTGTCTTCTGGGTACTTCACTTGCTTTGTGAGGGAGTGTATGCTCTATACATGCATCACACAGAGAGAGTCTTCTTGCCAGCACCACAAACAGACAACTGCAAAATATTACACTGAAGGTCGATAAGCGACCGAATGTGTTGATAAACTGATGAAAACAATGCCTTTGTTTCGTAAGGATATGGGTCCACTCTCCATCCAACCATTAAATTTTTCTTTTCTTACTTCAATTGCAGTTCTGGCATATGGTATGATCGTGCCTTAAACAACGCAGAGGCCAATTTACGTCTTCATTCTGTCGATCTATGATAGTGTTATGATCTTATTTTTCTAAACATCTGGTGCAGGTGTAAGCTTCTCTTTCGCTATTTTGGATGGTTATTAGCTGTCTTAAAATTTAATTAAAGGCACTTGGAAATTACTTAGTTGAAAAAATGAGGAACTCATACGCTGGTAAACAACGGAAGGCTAAAAGCTATAACCCCGTGCCTAACAATCCCACGTCCCTCTTTCTTCACTACTGGCCATCAAAATTGCTACACCACGAAGATTACGTGCTACAGACGTGAAATTTAACCGACAGGAAGAAGATGCTGTGATATGCAAATGATTAGCTCTTCAGAGCATTCCAGTCCCCCACAACCGCACGAGTGGTCGACTGTGAAGAGCGGACAAATTGAATAGCTGGGCGGCGGCCATTAGAGTGGTAAACTGACGCGCGGAGTTCGAATGTTTATACATCGCTTTTGGTTATAAAATGCCTTCCCTTGAGTTAGGTCGCAAACATAATGCCTCATTTAATTACGTTACTACAATATACTTTTTAATTTATGAACAAACAGCAACTAGTCACTGTTTACGAATTTATCTTACGTACTACATGGAATCCGCCGTAGCTAAAAGTTATGTACTGGACCCCTAGCATTTTTCGTAGTTCATTTTCAATAGATGTACGCAAAATGCATCAAAATACTCGAAGATTTGCCCACTATATTAATAGATATTTTCTGACTACCTTGCTTTAGATTTTATGACGAGAAGTGCGTTATATATAGCATAGTGCTTTGGCAACTTACGACCAAATTATTAAGTTTCAACCTAACGTAGACCATGAAAACACTACCCATCTGCCAACTTTCTTCAAAATGATCAGAACATATAAAATGGTATTCTGTCGGTCGGAAATCATGCCTCCTGACAGCGTGTAACCATTTTTGGAACAGCTGTCGTTTTGAGAAAGGAAACCTGCAAATAGATGCACAGACATTATGCTAATACCGTGTTGCAAAAACATTTATTAAGCAAGTGCACTGACATACAAAACAACTTAAAATATTCACATACCTGTTAAATGCAATATTCGTTCCTTTCTCGAATTTATTTGTACAATTAATCGCTGCACAACTCTTCACCATTGTACTTCTTTTGACTGGAATGTACAGACAGTAGAATTACGAGTAACAAATACTGTATGTACGCCCCAACAAATATACAACGTTGAATCGGGGTATTCGTAAACAATACTACACAACACATCAGACTGAAACCACTATAATGGCGTCCAGCCGAAGGTTCAAATTATTCTGCGACTGCAGCGCCATCACTGAGTCTATTTTTACAAGGTCTTTGGAGCATTCACACAACACTGGCGCCGGTGGCGACACCTACAACGTGCTCACATGAGGAAAGTTTCCAATCGATTTCTCATACGCAAACAGCAGTTGACCGGCGTTGCCTGGTGAAACGTTGTTGTGATGCCTCGCGTAAGGAGGAGAAATGCGTACAATCACGTTTCCGACTTTGATAAAGGTCGTATTGTAGCCTATCGCGATTGCTGTTTATCGTTTTGCGACATTGCTGCTCGTGTTGGTCGAGATCCAATGACTGTTAGCAGAATATGGAATCGGTGGGTTCAAGAGGGTAATACGGGACGCCGCGCTGGATCCCAACGGCCTCGTATCACTAGCAGTCGAGATGACAGGCATCTTATCCGCATGGCTGTAACAGATCGTGCAACCACGTCTCGATCCCCGAGTCAACAGATGGGGACATTTGCAAGACAACCATCTGCACGAACAGTTCGACGACGTTTGAAGCAGCATGGACTATCAGCTCGGAGACGATGGCTACGGTTACCCTTGACGCTGCATCACAGACAGGAGATGGTGTACTCAACGACGAACCCGGGTGCACGAATGGCAAAACGTCATTTTTTCGGATGAATCCAGGTTCTGTTTACAGCATCATCATGGTCGCATCCGTGTTGCGACAGTCACAAGGGGAAAGTAAGCATGTGGTACTTCCAATGAAGCAAATTTGCGCTACATCGCAAATTTGCGCTACATCGAGGTTTCGGTGTCGTCTCTCTGAGTCTCTGTTTGGTGGTGTAAAGTATAAACTTTCAGGCCGAAAATTTCACACTATTAAAATCTTCAGGCCTACAATACTATGGTCAGATGAATTTCTTACGGAAACAAACGTTTCGTCCCCTTTTGCGGGGGACAGCTGCAAGAGGTGGTGTAAAGATATACAGCGAGGTAATAGAGGGTACTTAACACCCCAACAGTTTTCATCGGAAGAAGGCGTGTGTGAAACTAGATAGTATCTGAAGTCCGATGCTGAAGATGATGTGTACCAGACCTTCGCCATAGGGTGATAGCAACAGCGTACTATAGCAACCGACAATGGCCAACTGCGCTCGAGTTTTCAAACCATGTGACGTCATGCCTCTGCAAGTGGGGCCAACGGAACAGACGGGCCCTGTGTCTTCATACTAGTCGTCTTGTCCGCCGAACTTCGCGAACGCTCGGTTCCGTTCAGGGCCCACGGCAAATCGGTATTTAAGTGAAATGGCAACCACTAAAGGTCTTAATTTTGTCGTGTGATATCGAGAGTCTGAAGAAGTATTAAACTCGTCTAAAATAGTTACTCTGTCCCCGCCGGTGACGGGTGCTGGCACTCGTAAGACCTGCAGTGTCACGTGCTGTGGCATACGTGCCACGACCTGTCTTTCCCGTGGGTGCAGTCTGCACGAGAGCGCGCGGAAGCGGAATTTTATTTCTGCGAAGGTGTGTACCGGACGTTCGAGGAAGCTGAAGTCTACCCTGAACGTGTCCTCCGCAGTCGTGGAGGAAACACTGATTTCAGTAAGAAATTCATCCGATCACTGCATAATAGCTCGGAAGATCTTAATGAGTGCCACTGTTTACTGTCCGCTTCCATTCACTTTTTGGTGGGCTTTGGAATTTCTCAGTGGCAATGAAGAGAGAATCAACTTTCAACACAATTTCAGCTTCTGCTAGAGCATTGTTCAAAGTTAAGGAGCAGCAGAGAATCAGAAGAGAACATGCCACGCGGTATCAAGGAAATCCTTTAGATCACAAGCGCAAGGAACGGTGTCAAATCTGTGCCTTGAGTTCTGATGTGAAGGCATCAGCTTCAGTTATCTCAGCTGCTTTCGTGGGCGGGCGCTGTCTCAAACGTGCAGAGCAAGCAGCCGCGGCCTTGCAATGTTTTCTGGCTCTCGCGCTGCAAGTGTCAACACACGGTATCTCATCGGTACACACAGTAATAAACTCGTTTCTCTTTTGGAAGGCTGCTTATCTGCTCGGAAAATGTCTAACCTGTTAGTACGGAGAAAACGTCACGATTTACACTGCTGATTACTGCAGCAAGATGAAACCAGCATGTGATGAACGCCAAATTGGCTTGAGGATACTGCAAACTTGAATGTGCAGATGGTTAATATTTCAGCGGAGGAGCACAAAACAGCCGGAAGTAAAGCCATCTACATACATTTGTATACAGTGTGAAACCGAAATCCACCGATAAAAATTCGAAGATTTTTCAGGTATATTATCTGTGTATTTTGGTACAAGGCACCCGTGGACTCTGGTGGCTCGTTACAGAGTGATTGCGTTTCGTTTGATTTATTAACCGTGTTTATCTTTGAATCTATATTGCACTGACAATACCTGCACAACATGGCAAATGTTGACGGTATGCTCTGTGTGTCTTGTTTGCTAACCGACTTGTTACATTCACTCATCATATTTGTGGTAAGCAACAGTAATGTCCACTACACTCTTGGCCCTGAAGCCTGCATGCAATGCTTACTCTGTTCTGTCATGGACTCATTTTTCCACCAGTGTTTTTCGGCCAGTGTTATTCAATTACTCTGTTCCTTATTGTAAGGCTCTGGTAATTGCAATTAGCGAAATTTTCTCTGTTATGAATCTATTTCCAAAGATACAAAGATAAATGCTGTAACAAACAGAAGAAATTCTAATTACATTACTACTCTGTAACAAGCAACAAAGAACCCCCTCCTATTATACCAAAATACTAAAAAAATATCTCTAAACGACCTCCGGAATTCTGTCAGTGGATTTCGAATTCAGCTTGTACACAAAAAATTTACAAATGGTTCAAATGGCTCTGAGCACTATGGGACTTAACTGCTGTAGTCATCAGTCTCCCTAGAACTTAGAACTACTTAAACCTAACTAACCTAAGGACATCACACACATCCATGCCTGAGGCAGGATTCGAACCTGCGACTGTAGCGGTCGCGCTATTCCAGACTGTAGCCCCTAGAACTGCTCGGCCACTCTGGCTGGCTAAAAATTTACAGATTGTGTGTTGCGTACATAGTTCTGCGTACTCAGCCCATACACAACTTTCCCACCAGAGCGCTAAGCACAACAGCATAGGCTCAGCGCTCGTCCGTCTCCGCACTATGAGATGGCGCTGCCTTAAAGACGGACCAAATTCTTCTTCCGCCGATCCACTTATTCATATGTAACGCAGCCAATGAGATTGCTGATAACGTAGAACCTTTTCTCCTCGCAGATCACACTCGTGCAGTGATACCTGAATGCGCGAGGTATTATAACGAGTGTACAGACCTCCGATTAGAGTCTGCACCAGTCTGTACCAGTCTGTGTTAGTCTATGTTAGTCTTTACCAGTCTATGGTCAAGCTTCAGTCTGCGCCTAATAGGATTATAATATTCCTGTACATAGCCATGAAGATAAATGTATAGACACTTTGTCAAATATCAGAGATATGTGAGAATAAGATTAACGTACCAAGACCTTAGGAACTTCAGATTGTCAATTGTAAATAGCATCCAGAATCAAGTTAAGTAATTTTATGCTTTTTATTATTTTAATAAATGTGCGTGAAAATTAATCAAGTTCTTTTTAAAGTTGGTCACTGTCAATCTGCTACTCTAAGCATGCAAGTGGCATTTCTATCGTCTGACCTAACAGCAGAAGATAAACACACCATGATAAGACCACGAGACATATTGCTGATATTTGCCTATTTCGTTAGAGTGACAAGTCAAATAATCTGATGGTGTGTGTACCATAGGTCTTACAGTACGCACACCACATTGAATCCCATCCTCGTCGCCAATGTGGTGTACGTACTGTAAACCCTTCGGTATACACACCATCAGATTGTTTGACTTGTCACTAACGAAGTAGGCGAATGTCAGCAATATGTCTCGTGGTGTTATCGTGGCGTGTTTATCTTCTGCTGTTAGGTCAGACGATAGAAATGCCACTTGCATGCTTAGAGTAGCAGATTGACGGTGACCAACTTTAAACAGAACTTGATTAATTTTCACACACATTTATTAAAATAATAAAAAGCGTAGAATTACTTAACTTGATTCTGGATGCTATTTACAATTGACAATCTGAAGTTCCTATGGTCTTGGTACGTTAATCTTATTCTCATATATCTCTGATACTTGACAAAGTGTCTATACATTTATCTTCATGGCTATGTACAGGAATATGATAATCCTATTAGGTGCAGACTGAAACTTTACTATAGTCTGCGCCAGTCTGCGCCAGTCTGCGCCAGTCTGCGCCAGTCTGCGCCAGTCTGCGCCAGTCTGCGCCAGTCTGCGCCAGTCTGCGCCAGTCTGCGCCAGTCTGCGCCAGTCTGCGCCAGTCTGCGCCAGTCTGCGCCAGTCTGCGCCAGTCTGCGCCAGTCTGCGCCAGTCTGCGCCAGTCTGCGCCAGTCTGCGCCAGTCTGCGCCAGTCTGCGCCAGTCTGCGCCAGTCTGCGCCAGTCTGCGCCAGTCTGCGCCAGTCTGCGCCAGTCTGCGCCAGTCTGCGCCAGTCTGCGCCAGTCTGCGCCAGTCTGCGCCAGTCTGCGCCAGTCTGCGCCAGTCTGCGCCAGTCTGCGCCAGTCTGCGCCAGTCTGCGCCAGTCTGCGCCAGTCTGCGCCAGTCTGCGCCAGTCTGCGCCAGTCTGCGCCAGTCTGCGCCAGTCTGCGCCAGTCTGCGCCAGTCTGCGCCAGTCTGCGCCAGTCTGCGCCAGTCTGCGCCAGTCTGCGCCAGTCTGCGCCAGTCTGCGCCAGTCTGCGCCAGTCTGCGCCAGTCTGCGCCAGTCTGCGCCAGTCTGCGCCAGTCTGCGCCAGTCTGCGCCAGTCTGCGCCAGTCTGCGCCAGTCTGCGCCAGTCTGCGCCAGTCTGCGCCAGTCTGCGCCAGTCTGCGCCAGTCTGCGCCAGTCTGCGCCAGTCTGCGCCAGTCTGCGCCAGTCTGCGCCAGTCTGCATGGCTATGTACAGGAATATGATAATCCTATTAGGTGCAGACTGAAACTTTGGCGCAGACTGGCGCAGACTCTAATCGGAGGTCTGTACACTCGTTATGATACCTTGCGCGATCAGGTATCACTGCGCGAGTGTGATCCGCAAGGAGAAAAGGTTCTACATTAGCAGCAATCTCATTGGCTGCGTTACATATTAATACGCGGATCGGCGGAAGAAGAATTTGGTCCGTCTCTAAGGCAGCGCCATCTTGTAGTGCGGAGATGGACGAGCGCTGCGCCTACGCTGTTGTGCTTAGTGGGGTGCGCTCTAGTGGGAAAGTTGTGTACGGGCTGACTACGCAGAACTATGTACACAACAGTGTTTATCTCACTCAAGTGCCGCATTTCAAGAGTGATACTTCTTGTCTGAGAAATTCACATTGTTCCTTTATTAATAGTAACTTCAGAATTTTTGCAACGTGATCAGTTGTCTATGATGGACAACTATCTGAAAAATCCAAATAAATTTCCTGTCAAATCTCGATGAGACTGAAAATGGTGCAAATACTGGCAATTTCCTTTAAATGTGAAGAAATCTAAAACTGTGCACTTCCCTAATCGCACAATAGGTGTGTCCTATTACTATAATGTCAAAGAGTTAAGACTGGAATCAGTAAACTCATACAAATACATGGGTGTAACAATCTGTGGGAAAATGAACACAGTGACTCAGTTGTAAGTAAAGTCGATGATAGGATTTTTTCGTTGGCAAGATGCTAGGAAATGCAGTCACTTTACAAAGGAGACTAATTACCAATCACTAAGTACCTTAGAATATTGTTCAGATGTTTGACATCCATACCAGATAGGAGTTGCAGAGAATATCGAACTTATACAAAGAAGGGCGACACGAATGGTGACTAGTTTCATTTAAGGAAGAGCATCACGGAGATGCTGAGAAACCTGGATTGGCAGCCGCTTGAAGATAATCTTCATCTATCCCACGTAAATCTACTAACAATCTTTGTAGAACCAGTATTTTGTGAAGAGTCTAGAGATATTCTTCAGACCCTCTTCTACAAGCATCGCGAAAACAAGATGAGACTAAGTAAAGCGTAACAGATGTGTTTGATCAGTCAGTTCTTCCGCGCTACATACGATATTGGTACGACCAGAAACCCTAATAAGTGGTACAACTGACAGGCACTTCACAGTGGTTTGCAGAGTATGTATGCAGATGTAGATGTAATGTGAAGAAGACCGTCTACAAGTAAGTACAAAAATTCGCCATCGTGTGATGTTTCGATCACCGGTGTTGCTGCTGACCGTCAGTATCTCATAGCTGTGATGCGAACATTGAAATGATGGGATTAGAAGAGCCATACCCAACGCCGTGCGGGATCTCAACGTCCCCATGCAAGTAGTGTCCGAAAGAGACACTGTTCGCTCAGCTGTGCAGGATCGCACAGCTAAGTCACGTACCTCGAGTCTGGCGTGCGTGTCTCAAGGAGTAGACATTGTAAAATAACTAAAAGAAACTGTTTTACGAATCGATTTTGACACAAAATTCGCTGCTTTCGCCTCATAACCACTGATTTCGAGTCCAGCTCAACGAGAAAGATTTTTTAAATGCTTATTCTGACCTCTTAATACACTGACGGAGAAGAAATCGCAACACCAAGAAGGAGTTCTGCGACGTAAATGGGAGTTGGTAGGCATGTTTCTACATCTGAAAGACAATGTCTTGTCAACTTTCGTGCCAATCGCAAAAGAGTGGCGCTAATAGCGCCAATATGAGGATGCAAATCAGATTAGCATTAAATACATACTGTAACGGTCGTGACCTTTGAGATTGGAAGTGGTGAGTTGAAGTTAGTCAAGAATGACTTTAAGGTGACAACGACGCCATTATCAGTATCTCACTAAGATTGAACGGGGTCGTCTGTTAGGCTAGGAGAAAATGGACGTTCCCTTCTCCGATTTTGCAGAAACATTTGGCAGGATTGTAGCCACTGTACGTGACTGCTGGAAGCAGTGGTCACGAGAATGTACAGTCGTAAGAAGACCGGGCTCCGGAAGCCGCGGGGAACAAACCAAGAGGGAAGACAATCGTGTTCGCTGTATGGCTCTGGCGCATTCTACTCCAACTGCAGCAGCAATTTGAACATCAGTTGACACCACCGTGACACAACGAACTGTTACAAATCAGTTACTTCAAGGGTGGCTCCGAGCCAGACGCCCTGTAGCATGAATTCCATTGACCTCAAGTCACCGCCATTGTGACTTCAGTGGTGTCAAGTGAGAGCTCATTGGAGAGTAGAGTGGAGACCTGTTGTGTTTTCTGATGAAAGATAGTTCTGCCTCGGTAACAGTGATGGCCGTGTGCCGATTAGAAGCAGGCCAGATGGGGGTTCAAATGGCTCTGAGCACTATGGGACTTAACATCTGTGGTAATTAGTCCCCTAGAACTTAGAACTACTTAAACCTAGCCTAAGAACATCACACACATCCATGCCCGAGGCAGGATTCGAACCTGCGACCGTAGCAGTCGTGCGGTTCCGGACTGAGCGCCTAGAACCGCTAGACCACCGCGGCCGGCCCAGATGGGGGTCTGCTACCAACTTGTCTGCGTGCTGGGCACACTAGACCCACACCCTGAGCTGTGCTCTGGGGTGTGATTTAGTATGACAGCAGGAGCACTCACGTGTTATCGCAAGCACTGACTGCAAATTTGTACGTCAATCCGGTAATTCAACTTTTTGTGCTCTAGTTCATGAACAGCACTCCAGAGATGTCTTGCAAGAGGATGACCTTGCCCACATACCGCTGTAGTAGCCCAACATGTTCTACAGTGTGTCTACATTTCGCCTTGGCCTTCTCGATCACCATATCTGTCTGCAATCGAGCACTTATGGAATGTTATCGGACGACAACTCCAGTGTTACCTAGAAACAGCATTAACCGTCCCTGCATGATCTACCAAGTGCAACAGGCATGGAACTCCATATTACAAACTGACATCTGGCGCCTGTGCAACATACTGTATGTTGCATTCAACATTTTGGCCGTTACACTGGTTACTAATGTACCAGCGTTTCACATTTGCAATGGTTTATCTCTCACTTACATTAACCTGTGATCTTGCAATGTTAATCACTTAAATACGTTACCTAGACACACGTACCCTCGAAATTTCATTACTATACGTTAGTTATATTTTGCTGCTGTGATTTTTTTCTGTCAGTGAAGTTTGCTGGTATTAGGTTCTGTCATATACTTTTACAGAATATTAAGGACATTTTTAGCGTAAAAAAATACGATGCCATGTACCTCCTACATCTTGTGCGTATACTGAAGCTCCACAGCTTGTGTTAAAAATTCTCATTATTTTCTCTGTCTATTGCTTTTTCTACGTATAACTATAAATCAGTGTAATGTTACTAAAGCGACAATCGTAAAGGATTCTGACGCACAGGTGTAGGAAACGAATTATAATTGTAATATGGTAACAAAATCCCATATATTCCATGCTATACATCCCACAGCTGCCTTGAGTTTTTACTAGGTTAGCAGTGAACAAAGTGCCTCTGGTGAGCTAGTCCCACTTCCCAGTGGCCATGTTACCAGATGATGCGGAATTACGCAGTACCATGTCTAATTCATTAACAACAGTACCTGCAAGGCATAAAGTTACGGTTATTGAGACGGCCGCTACACGCGCTGGGCAGAACAGGTAATTGGGATTGTGTCGGTCAGGTTCACTCAAAATTGTAATTTGTTGTAATTTAACAACACCTTTAAACCAAAACGGCACATAGCCGAACCTTTAGAACCAAGAGTTTCAAAAAGGTAACTATTTCACGGTTGAAGGCCTCCAAACAAGAAATCTTAAAGCAACAAGATAAATCTCCAGTGGTAAAAACATGCAGTTGAAATTGCAAACAAAACAATTAACATTATATATAATTTTACAGCGAGGCTGAGAGCATCAAGGCAAGGGTGAATAGAAAAACAAACAAGATGCAATACAAAACGGCTGGAGGCTCACGATGAAATTTTCAAGATTTTAAAATAAATTATGACAACCTTTCAAAGGCAGAAAGCTGTATTTTTTTTTTTTTAGAATAAGGATATTTAAGTGGCTGAAGGCCCACAATTGATTTTCCAAAATTCAAAAAATACATAAAATCGAGTAAAGCAAGAATTTTTTAAATCGTTGGCTATTATAGATTATAAACAGACAATTAAACACCGGTGAGAAGGGCAATACAGAAAACAGCAGAAGCCTCCAGGGAGGTCGGTCTGCCCTTGTTCACTTAGGTGAGACAGGTGGTAAGCCCAACTACACTTAATCCGTCGGAACCCAACCAGGGGACAGCCATGGACCGACCGACAAAACGACTTGCTTGCCACCAATCGGTACAGGAGAACTCAAACACCAAAAGTTATGAACGTGATTATCCGCCATGAAATATGTATTAGCTGTCAAAACTACACACTATGTTGGACAGCAACAACAGGTGAGGAAACGACGCTGCCTAAAATTACGTTAGTGGCCAGGACAGGTAACCGGAACACTTAACGGCCAGAAGGCAGAAAATTTCCCTGGTGTACTTTAACTGTAATCAACCAATATAGTTAAGTGCGCGGCATGGCGGCTAAATTTCAGCAATAGAAACACTGTGTTGCTCACAGGAAAACCTCCCCAACAGCGAACCACTGAAACGAACCACGACATGAATAGACGTGGCTTGGGTAGTTGAAACTAGTACTCAGTTTTGACGTCCTGGGTCGGTGAACCACGAAGCTCGAAGCGATCGGACAGCTCCACACATGCTCCAACACTGCGCAGGGACTGCCAGTGGACCCAGCCGACTGCACCGCTTGGAGATAACTTCCCTGGTCCACGGCAACCAACCGACTGCCCGGAGAATGCCGACAACTTCCAACAGTAAGCACGCACAAAGACAAATCGGGAGTCGATGCACGTACACACACACACACACACACACACACACACACACACACACACACACACACACACACACACACAGCCGACTCATGAATGATCGGCGAGCCAAAACGCGTCGTCCGGTAGGACGACCGACCAACGATCCACCAAGACCGTGGTCCAGCTCAAGCGATGCGTGGCGGCAATGGCCGGGCGAGCCACGTCGACGCAGACCTCACTGTTGCTCCAACCCGACTGCACTAGTGCCGCATTGCAACTCCCCGACTGGCAGGTCCGGACTGCGCTCCAGACGCGTTCCAACTGACTGACAGATCCGAACTCGCGAACTGACCTGTCTTACGACAGACAACGACCCGGAAGTAATAGCCGCCGAGCAAAGATACTACGATAGGGGATATATCGATACGCGCTGCTAGCGCCGGTCACGATCAGGCAAAGCAGCAACTCAGTGACAGTAGTAACTTAAATGGACGTAGTGAGGTGCAAGTACGTTAAAAACAGAATGAAAAATAGATGATGGCGGGAACACGAGCCACGCACGGCTCAGTTATAACCCATTAGAAGATGGTCTTTGTCAACAAATGGTAACTCCTTTCTGACAATTCTATGTTTTGAGGCTAAAATCATGATTCTTTGAAGTTCGTCAGTCTTTTCAAAAGGAATGCGAAGAGCACGGGGTAATCATAGCCATCATATTAATAGCTGACCTATCTAGGTATTATGTATCTCAGCAGAGAGTGTCTCATTTTAACGAAAAAGAAGTTACATCCCTTAAGTACTTTGCTAATTATATAAAAGGATTTGTATCTGTGTCTCCCTAATACAATGTATGATATACAGTCTAACCAAAACTTCTGCTTATCTTCTGTGTCTCTCATGTCCGAAGTATCTTGTAAACTAGTCCACATTGCTATATGTCACACTAGCACGGCATTTTATTGCAGGAAAACGTAGATGTAACAAATGTACTGAAGAGACTACATACACTAGGTTGCCATTGTACGCTATGCTATCCCCTTTTCTGTGACCTGTTTTCCACTATATTTAATTTCGTGTTTTATTCTGCTTATAAAGAAACAATTAATTCTGTTGAAAATCTGAGAACATTTAGCTTTACGTAATGATACGCCGTGTGACAGTGAGCAACCAGAGATAACATACCAATGATATTGCAACAGAGCGTTGCACTCTCTGGAAAGTGTTCTTAGTCTTTGTTCTTTGTTCGTGTTAAAAGGTAGAGAACTGTAATAAGTTGGGTTAATACGGTCTGACACTCTGTTGAGAGACTGAAAGCAACTGCCAGAATATGTTATTGTGGCCGGACATCTTGATAAACTTGTAATTGGCAAAGTCAGACTGTGGAAGAGTTTTGAACTGTGATTGTGACTGATAAATGTTAGGGATTGTTACAGATGATTTTAAGTAAGTATGATATTGAGTTCCATGTACATGTTGAGGGTTTTTCTTGCAATTTTCTGAACCTCAGTTTTCATGGTTAAAAATTTATTTCTACACAAGTTGTCGGGACGTGTGAAGGATGTCAGGTTAAACAGAGGTTGCATCACAGTCTTTGCTGTTTGAGAAAAACATATGATTACGTAATTTCATTTCATAAGTGTAACTAATTAATAACCTGTTCATTCTCTACGCAGAGCGGCGCAGTGGCACAGATGCTGCGGACTCCCTGCTACTTATAACCACGGACGGGAGAGTGAACGCTTTTGATACTGTGGTACGATTAGTGCATTTCAATTCTGAAGCAGCACAGCTTCACTGAACATATGAGATCATATTCATCTAGAGAAGGTATTTAGACTGGATTTCAATTGGAGAAAGAGGCTTCAATAGTAATTTATTGAACTGAAGTGACTAAATTCCTAGGAGAAAGTTTTCATTCAATGGCAATATTTCACAGAAGTTACTTTTCAGAGGTCCATTTTCAAATATGTGCACAGTTACACTATGTGCGTCAGATTATAAAATTATTACTGTAGAAATACAATAACGCATACTGTCCATTGCTACTCCAAAACATTCACTTAAGGCAGGAGTGAGCAAATAGCGGCTCGCTAAGAGTGTTTGTGTGGCGCGCCGAGAGAGTCAGAAAAATCAGACTTGAATCGAGACTTCCTTCCCATGCAATACCGAGGATTTCCACTAGATCAGCCGTATCAACACGCCTGGGCTCTGAGCAAAGTAGGTAGTAATCGCACAAAGTTGACATTCTGCGCAGTGGCTGATGGGAGCGACCAAAGGTGTTTTCCATTTACTCATTGACGAGTAGTCAAATCACACTGTGAAAGACATATTTCATGCTGTGACATCAGTTGACCTCCACAAATCTTTGTCTGCTGAAAATTTCTAAATATGAACGAGTTTGCTGGGAAAATGTTCTCTGTATTTAGCCTACATATATTTGGTCTTGGTACGTTAATCTTATTCTCACATATCTCTGATACTTGACAAAGTGTCTATACATTTATCTTCATGGCTATGTACAGGAATATGATAATCTTATTAGGTGCAGACTGAAACTTTACTGCAGACTGGCGCAGACTGGCGCTCTTGAAAGACATTAAATTGCAGGCCTTGCTGAGAATCTGAACAAGCAATCTCACTGCTGCTTTCGAAAAAAATTGTAGAAAAGGGTGATAGGATACATTTATCACATTAAATTGATTTTAAAATTAAATGTTCTTATAATTTTACATGAAATAAATAAATTTATTAAAATTAACACTGCTTTATTTAATTTAATTTATTAACTCTCATGGCAAAATTTATACCTTTTCTAAAATGCAGTGTTAACTAATGAACGCAATCATATTAAAATGTATGGCCCCCCACCAACCTCTGCTTCCACAATGTTGGCCCATAGCCAAAACAGTTGTTCACACCTGACTTAAGGAGACTTGGCGATTGTATATCTATTAAAGCAGACACTATAATCAAAATTTTTAAAAAATATTGCTTTTCGTTACATTTTGCCTAGCCGCGCACTATGTAATTACTATCTGAGTGTGTGGAATTAGGGGATGACAGCCTTCTAAATTTAGGAGGTGTAACTGTAAATGACCTCATACTCACATGAGCGAAAGTTTTCAATGTCTCGGATATTTAGAGTATTCTGTGGTAACGGAAAGTGGCAAAATGTCTCATTCCACCACGGTAATCACATCTCATCTATTAGGAAGGAAGATGAGACCAAACGATGAACGCTTTCGTGTGTGGTTAATTAATAATCTTGTAATGATTTTGGCACATAAATTACACCAAAATTGTCACCCTACTTAACAAGAAGGATTTCAGTCTTCTCACACGAATTACAGAACCGTTTTGTCACAATATTATGGTGGTTAAACTGTGTAATCAAATGCACTGTCGAGAACAGTTGGATAATGCTAAACAAGGAAATTTGTGGTACATTTAACAATTATCTGTGTAGTAAATTCTCGAGGCTCCTCTTCGCCAGATGTGGAAAACACAAGAACGATAATATGGCAGCAAGAGAATAAGGGAAAAATTGTCAAGGAAGCACTGGCAACCATTTCGAGCCAATGTGAAAATCCTTCTTCTGCACGGTATAAAGTGAAATTGACCGGCGTTAAACTGGATCTTCTAAGGGACCAACTGCCTGGAATATTGCAAGAACTTCTTGTAGACGACTATTACGTTACTGACCTGAATATAACGTAAGATTTTACTGAGATTCTTAAGAAAGTGAAGACGTGTGACTATCAAACATTAAACCACAGCTTCTGTGTTCAAGAAGATTACCAAGGAAATGGTAAAGTAAGCAACGATAAGACAGCTGGAATAGACTGTTTAATGTGGTCGACTTCCAATTGTAGACGAGAGGTATATAACAAATTTATATGTGCAACCACAAGCCCAGGAGTGAACAAAGTTATCGGTAACCGTATTATTGACTTTATTAAGTGATCTGATGTGGGTCTACAAGAAACTTTTATATCTTCCTTGGCTAAGGAACATGGTATAATAAAAAAGAAGCTACGATTTATAATTATGGAATGGAAGATGTGATTGACAGTTTGAATGTATTAAAGACAAACAAATAGTGTTTACAATGTACTCCGCTGTACACCGCGCCTTTCATTTCTATGTGATGTAAGTTATCATACCCCTTACGAAACAGATGCAATGTTGTGTTTACCCGTGTTTTGCAATTTGTCTTCTGTACCAATAAGACTACATCACAATTGACTGGTGCGGAAGTAAAACTTCTGTACAATCGATAACGAGAAAAGTTTGTGAAGTATATTCTGTCTGCCTACAGCTTTAATTATTTAGCTGTAAACTATGTGGAGTTGTTCACACAAACTCCAACAATGACAATATAAGTACTAAAGCTAGAGAAACATTTTTTCTCGACCCAGGACGTTATTCTCCGCAATACTGTCAAATATAGATATTACCAAATTAGGATTGGTTCCCATGAAGAGTTATTCCACAGTTCTTTAGAAAAAGAACCATATGTCAAACAGAAATAAACCACTCCCTCTTAAAGAAATTATTCCTTTAAGTGTAGTAAATGTGCTAATGTGTACAATTGAAAAAGGGAGAGGTGAAAGTTAAAAAATGGAAAGTGAAGTATATAGTGAAAACGACTGCCTCGAAGGAAGAATACAAAATTCCACTGGAAAAAACAGCCCAATGAAGATGCACAAGCCAGGCTTGCAAATTTCTTAAATCGTCGTGTATGTAAAAATCTGGATGCAGCAGGAATACAGGATATCTGCATCTAGTGTATGAGTAAACAGCAATGGAAAGTTGCCACACATCAGAGATCCTGCAGAAAATAATGGGTTCTGGGACGTTTATTATGTTAAAGGACACACAAAAAATCTGTGTAGAAACTTCCATTCCCATTTAGATTTGTTTCAAAAGGATGACTACACCGTATTTAAATGTTGTGGACTGGATATTGTGCTTCTAGCAATAGGAAAGCTGTTTGTGGATTTTAAAACTAATGGAATATTATATTTAATGGTAGTTTGCTTGCAAAAGTTGTAAATCTTAAGTTGTATATGGAAATTTCACAAGAATATGGGGGAGAAGAGTTGTCAGTATACACCCAAGTAAAAGTGGAATGCTTTAGCAATAGCCCCAATGCAGGAAACAATAAAACAAAATTAAAACCCCTGTATTCTCTCAGGAAGAAGAATTTTCAGGAAGTAACAGAGCTAACCGTTAAAAGGATAAGGCAAATAAACGAGACACATGTCAGAATCCGAGAAGATGCCTTCTTTGTGTGTACTGAATTATCAGTTGGAAAAAGAATTAAATGAGCTATAAGTTAAAAATTAAGCTGGGTTCTATCAATACCATGTCACACAAACATAAAGAAAGAATTGTTTTTTGTGTGTAAATGTACATACAAGAGTTAATAAAGATTTTGTGCAGGACTCTGTGTTTCCACATTCATTGCCTTACCAGGAGTGGGTTGGTTTCCTTGGAATCCAACTGTGATTCTGATTCGCCAACCCAGCCAGAGTATCAACAAAATGTTTGCAAGAGCATTTCTTCTTCTTCTTCCGAATGTTTATCTAGAAAAACTTCCGTTACTGCATGCGACATGTTAAACTAACATTATAAACATTACAATATGGATTGTGGTGGAGGTGCAGTACATTACAATGTTATTACATTGCAGCTAGGTGTTCTGACTTTAGCTATCCTAAATACATCTTTATGCCTACTGTTTCTTACAAAATCTCGTTCCATGACCGCCTAAAGGCTGTCACACATGTAACTGCATTTTCACATGCACGCTTGCACAAATATTCTTGCCCAAGCATGCTTGAGTGTGTGTAGAATAAATATGTGTAAGGACCAGGACTGCACAACCAGCTTCATGCTTGATCGAATTTCGATTGTGCATGTTTGTGTAAGAGTTCAAGCATGTGTATACTAAAGTGCGTGTACCAAGAATAGGGAGGCTTGTGCAAGCATTTTTCAGTGATTTGGGGTAATTTAATTTTTATTTGGTCCTGTAATTGCATTCTGTACAAATCCTGTACTATACTGTACTGTGTTGTACGTCAAGTCAAAGACTACAGTATTACATGGAGAAAGGGAGCAGAAAAATCAACAGTAGTGGCAGACAGTTGCCATAGCCTGTCAGCCATGAGTAGTTAATATGGGAATAATGATTTCGTTACTTTAACCGCTCTCTACTTCACATATCATGTATTATGACTTTTTTTTATTTTGTCAAAGCTAGTGCCTCGTCATCTGAGCTCAACATTTTCTGGTAAACAAACTAATGCTTGTACAAGCGTGCTTGAACAGTGTGCAGGAGCCAGGAATTTGTGCATGATTACCCAAGCGTACTTCTTGGTCTTTAATAAAAAGATAGCCCTGAGAGCTTACTAGCCGGAACTTATTGCGCTACCCACCAAAGACAGTTTGATACCGTGGTGGTTGTAGTTTGTGCGTGTAGGTGTGTGTGTAGGTGAGATGTATTTTCTGATAATGCAGATGAACAACTAATAGAATATAATCACCAAAGAGAACTGCTATTACGTACGTGCACACTGCTTCAATTTAAAGGAAGTTTCAGAGGTAAAGTTAGTTACCCGCATTTTAATACATTCAAGATCCTCGCACATCGTTTTCAGTGTATATTTTGAAAGTATCACGTAACATATCACGCAAACAGTATTAAACTAGGCCCACATCCAAAGATTTACTTTACGCAAACGGGCTTTACCAGATTCATACGATACAGCGTGTGCCCGTCTTTACAATACATTAATACAATAACACGAGTCATGCAGACAGACGTTCTACACGCTACGACACGGCGCACACCACACAGTTCTTGGAAAGGAATGTGTTTTCAACACATAATTACAGTCCTTTTTCTTTTATTTACTTTTAATGACCTGTACTCAGTTAATAATTGTTGTTGTTGTGGTCTTCAGTCCAGAGACTGGTTTGATGTAGCTCTCCATGCGACTCTATCCTGTGCAAGCTTCTTCATCTCCCAATACCAACTGCAACCTACATCCTTCTGAATCTGTTTAGTGTATTCATCTCTTGGTCTCCCTCTACGATTTTTACCCTCCACGCTGCCCTCCAATTGTAAATAGCTTTTCGCTCCCTGTATTTTACCCCTGCCACCTTCAGAATATGAACGAGAGTATTCCAATCAACATTGTCAAAAGCTTTCTCTAAGTCTGCAAATGCTAGAAACGTAGACTTGCCTTTCCTTAATCTATTCTCTAAGATAAGTCGTAGGGTCAGTATTGCCTCACGTGTTCCACCATTTCTACGGAATCCAAGCTGATCTTCCCCGAGGTCGGCTTCTACCAGTTTTTCCATTCGTCTGTAAAGAATTCGTGTTAGTATTTTGCAGCCGTGGCTTATTAAACTGATAATTCGGTAATTTTCACACCTGTCAGCATCTGCTTTCTTTGGGATTGGAATTATTATATTCTTTTTTCACCTGTCTCATACATCTTGCTCACGGTAGAGTTTTGTCAGGACTGGCTCTCCCAAGGCTATCAGTAGTTCTAATGGAATGTTGTCTACTCTCAGGGCCTTGTTTCGACTTAGGTCTTTCAGTGCTCTGTCAAACTCTTGACGCAGTATCATATTTCCCACTTCATCCTCTTCTACCTCTTCTTCCATTTCCATAATATTGTCCTCAAGAACATCGCCCTTGTATAGACCCTCAATATACTCCTTCCACCTTTCTGCTTTCCCTTCTTTGCTTAGAACTGGGTTTCCATCTGAGCTCTTGATATTCATACAAGTGTTTTTTTTTCTCTCCAAAGGTCTCTTTAATTTTCCTGTAGGCAGTATCTATCTTACCCCTAGTGATACATGCTTCTACATCCTTACATTTGTCCTCTAGCCAACCCTGCTTAGCCATTTCGCACTTACTGTCGATCTCTTTTTGAGACGTTTGTATTCCTTTTTGCCTGCTTCATTTACTGCATTTTTGTATTTTCTCCTTTCATCAATTAAATTCGATATCTCTTGTGATATCCAAGGATTTCTGTTAGCCCTCGTCGTTTTACCTACTTGATCCTATGCTACTTTTACTATTTCATCTGTCAAAGCTACCCATTCTTCTTCTACTGCATTTCTTTCCCTCATTCTTGTCAATCGTTCCCGAATGCTCTCTCTGAAACTCTGTACAACCTCTGGTTCTTTCAATTTATCCAGGTCCGATCTCCTTAAATTCCCACTTTTTTGCAATTTCTTCAGTTTTAATCTACAGCTCATAACCAATAGATTGTGGTCAGAGTCCACATCTGCCCCTGGAAATGTCTTACGATTTAAAACCTGGTTCCTAAATCTCTGTCTCGCCATTATATAATCTATCTGACACCTTCCAGTTAATAATTAATGGGACCAAATGAAATCTACTCCTTATTATACATCATTATAAGATCAAATGGTAGGACGTAGATTTTGTTTCAGTTTCAGCTATTTTAGAAATTTGTACTGTTTGCAGTTTAATTTGTTGTGTGCAATATTTTTTCGTCTGTATAGCTCATTTAACTAGTATTTTTCAATTTTGTGAAACCTACCTTAAAAAATAACAAAATTTCGTAAATCTGGGTAGAAAAATTTGCAGAAGGTATAGGTTATTCTGGGACGTAGGATGAGCCCGGAGCCCGGTGCCGCTCTGCAAGACGAGTGTACCGCAGGCAGTGCTGCGGAGCGCAGGCAGCGCCGCTGCTGGGGTGTGTCGGGAGCGCGGCTTTCCCACAGGCTGGCGCGGCCTGCGCCGCCGCATAGAGTTCCAGCCAGCCCAGCCCACTGCCAAGGCCGGCGTGCCACTCGGCCGTGCCTCCCGAAGGTCGCGTGCGAGGCCACCGGATGGCGGGCACGTGCTGCGGGCGCCAGCTAAGCGGGGCCGTCTCTTTCTATCACTCCCTACTTCCTGCAGCTCTCCTTCTCTCTTCGCCTTTGTTGGCGTCACTCGGGACTCGAGCGAAATTCGGCCGCGCAGCTCAGCTGCGATAAGCCGTGAGCTTCACAGAGTTATCTGAGAGCGCCCTCTCCGCTATCCGAGGCATACTCGGCGCCGAGATCTCGCGAGCACGTAGTCGTTTCGCGACGCCGCGCTGACCGGCCGTAGCTACGAAACGTGCACCTGTCTCATACGTACTCGAGGACGTAACCAGGATTTTATCAAAGGGGAGGGGGTCTCCGATTTGTTAGAGAGGGTCTTAAAAAGGCTTTATTACAAAAACACACGTACACACACACAAATTACCGAAATTCATAATTAAATATTTCTATAAAACTTTTATCCATTATGGCTGAAGATCAATGCGACTGCAGTGAATAAAATCTTCGTTGATCCATTATGGATCGTGGGACGACGACTAGCATAAACTTCTTGATGCAATAATTTACCAACAGCCATATTTATTGTAGAAATTTATTTTATTTCGTGAACTTCTTTGTGCTACCAGTTTCAGCATTACATTGATGCCATCTTCAGGCCCCACTCGTCATAGTCGTAAAATCGCTATACACGGAAGGAGCCATATAACTGGATCCGTGAGTCAATCGTCCTGCAACAGCTCTCGGTGCCCAGGCGACACAGACTGAGGCGGTTTAGGAATGTCTGCAGCAGTTTGGGAGTCGTGTAGGGTTAATAAACCATCCGTTGGTTGGTTGTTAGTGCACACAGTATTGTGGAAAACATAATGAATGTTTTCTAGTGACGTTAATTTTACTGCGCCTCATGCACTTAGCCACCTGCGGATAAGTGCAGTAAAAGTCTGTTAGTTGCCGTCGTGCGGCCTCTACTACATTTTTGCAAGAAACTACCGGAGTACAAATCACAGCTCCGCCGGTGCACTGCCCTTTTATACGCTGTGTACGCGGTACTACCGCCGTCTGTATATGTACGTATTGCTATCCCATGACTTTATTCACTTCGTTGCATGCTAGACCACCAGTGATAATCTGACTGGCCGCTTCCGCCTTCTACTGGGCGCTCCCACGTTCATGATGGCAGGTAGGCAGTCCGCAGCTCGTGGTCGTGCGGTAGCGTTCGAGCTTCCAACGACCGGGTTCCCGGGTTCGATTCCCGGCGGGGTCAGCGATTTTCTCGTGATGTTGGGTGTTGTGTGATGTCCTTCGGTTAGTTACGTTTAAGTAGTTCTAAGTTCTAGGGGACTGATGACCATAGATGTTAAGTCCCATAGTGCTCAGAGCCATTTGAAATATATTTTTTTTTTTTTTGGGAGGTAGGCAAATGGGGTATTTTTTAAAAAATGTTAAGTTTTCATAATATTTTCACATTAACTATATGGTATGTAATTATTACTATATGTTTGAACTTGCTATAACTCTACTTTGTATACACTACTGGCCATTAAAATTGCTACACCACGAAGATGACGTGCTACAGACGCGAAATTTAACCGACAGCAAGAGCATGCTGTGATATGCAAATGATTAGCTTTTCAGAGCATTCACACAAGGTTGGCGCCGGTGGCGACACCTACAACGTGATGACATGAGGAAAGTTTCCAACCGATTTCTCATACACAAACAGCAGTTGACCTGCGTTTCCTGGTGAAACGTTGTTGTGATACCTCGTGTAAGGAGGAGGAATGCGTACCATCACGTTTCCGACTTTGATAAAGGTCGGATTGTAGCCTATCGCGATTGCGGTTTATCGTATCGCGACATTGCTGCTCGCGTTGGTCGAGATCCAATGACTGTTACCAGAATATGGAATCGGTGGCTTCAGGAGGGTAATACGGAACGCCGTGCTGGATCCCAACGGCCTCGTATCACTAGCAGTCGAGATGACAGGCATCTTATCCGCATGGCTGTAACGGATCGTGCAGCCACGTCTCGATCCCTGAGTCAACAGATGGGGACCTTTGCAAGACAACAACCATCTGCACGAACAGTTCGACGACGTTTGCAGCAGCATGGACCATCAGCTCGGAGACTGTGGCTGCGGTTACCCTTGACGCTGCATCACAGACAGGAGCGCCTGCAACGGTGTACTCAACGACGAACCTGGGTGCACGAATGGCAAAACGTTATTTCAGATGAATCCAGGTTCTGTGTACAGCATCATGATGGTCGCACCAGTGTTTGGCGACGTCGCGGTGAACGCACATTGGAAGCGTGTATTCGTCATCGCCACACTGGCGTATCACCCGGCGTGATGATATGCGGTCCCATTGGTTACAAGTCTCGGTCACCTCTTGTTCGCATTGACGGCACTTTGAGCAGTGGACGTTACATTTCAGATGTGTGTTACAACCCGTGTCTCTACCCTTCATTCGATCCCTGCGAAACCCTACATTTCAGCAGGATAATGCACGACCCCATGTTGCAGGTCCTGTACAGGCCTTTCTGTATACAGAAAATGTTCGACTGCTGCCCTGGCCAACACATTCTCCAGATCTCTCACCAATTGAAAACATCTGGTCAGTGGTGGCCGTGCAACTGGCTCGCCATAATACGCCAGTCACTACTCTTGATGAACTGTGGTATCGTGTTGAAGCTGCATGAGCAGCTGTACCTGTACATGTCAACCAAGCTCTGTTTGACTCAATGCCCAGGCGTATCAAGGCCGTTATTACGGCCAGAGGCGGTTGTTCTGGGTACCGATTTCTCAGGATCTATGCACCCAAATTGCGTGAAAATGTAATCACATGTCAGTTCTAGTACAATATATTTGTCCAATGAATACCCGTTTATAATCTGCATTTCTTCTTGGTGTAGCAGTTTTAATGGCCAGTAGTGTATTTTAACAAGTAAAGTTACTTCCGACTTTATTATTAACAATTACTGTGGAACCGGTGGACGGTTAAAAAAGTTTAGTACTAATTGACATAAAAATTGGGCAAGAGGTAAAAGAGGTTAACTACTTCTGTGCTACAGCATCTCAAAGAACTTATATTCCCGCGTAACACGTGCCAACTGTTGTGAGAGTGTACCGTGATCGCATGAAGTGAAAATAGCGACTCCACTGCAGCTCGTGCAAGCAGCAGCGCGGCTTGCAGAAACAACATCATCGATTACTGTGCAAAGAAATTATCATAGGTTGTATGGAAGTGATTAACATGGAATGGAAACAGTTAAGAAATGGTATCGTAAATTTGTGGTAACTTTAAGTACTCTGTAACATTCTGGAGGTGCACACCATAGTGTTTCGGAAGAGTTAGAGAAGTACATTAGCCAAAATGTGCACGGATATAAATGGCATGCGATTTTTAAACGAACAGACGACGATATTTCCACACCTGCTACTACAGATGCACTTGAAAATGTACAGTGTCCGAAACTGGTAGAGCATATAAAATATTTTAAAACAGAGCCCGGTGGAATAACGCCCATTTTCAGATTTATTGAGGCTATGGGGCCCACCCAGAAGGAAATGATCGTTTCGAAGAAGCTCACGCAAGTTAAATCGGCAGGACCCTAGGCAAGTTAATATTTCATGTTGCAGTACACCAGCGCCTTCAAATGGTTCAAATGGCTCTGAGCACTATGGGACTTAACATCTGAAGTCATCAGTGCTAGACTTAGAATTACTTAAAGCTAACTAACCTAAGGACATCACACACATCTATGCCCGAGACAGGATTCGAACCTGCGACCGTAGCGGTCGCGCGGTTCCATACTGAAGCGCCTAGAGCCGCTCGGCCACAGCCTTCGGCTCCAGCGTCTTCGTTTGTATGCGTACATAGTTCAAGTTCTGCAACATCTGATGCCGAACGACAAACCATGCGGGAACATTTTCCTGTGGATGTGCTACAGCGCACTGACAAGACGGCCAGCTATCTGGAAAGGTATTTATTGTCAGATGACGCAACATTTCATGTGTCAGGAACGGTTGATCGGTATAATGTTCGGATTTTGGGCTAACGTCTTTCACACACTATCACTGAAATGTTCATGGTAGCTCCAAAATGAACGCCTGGTGTGGACTAATGCACGACAGGATTATTAGACCCTTCTTTTTCACAGAAAACACAGTGAATGGATCAGTGTATCTGGATATGTTGGAGCAGTTTTTACACACTCAGACATAAGACTTATAACCCAAGTTGATCTTTCAACAAGATGGAGCTCCATCGCATTCGTCAACGATTGTTGGCAAGTTCCTGGATACGAAATTTCACAATCGCTGAATCTGACACGGAGGACCTATTGCCTGACCACCACGTCCCCTCGACATTCCCTGCTGGATTTCTCCTTGCGGGGATTCGTGAAGGACCGCGCGTATGCTACGGTAATACCACTCCTCTTCAGGACATTCAAAACGTCCGTACATGCGCACTGTAGGATCTGAGAAAAAAAAAAAAAAAAAAACAACAGGAAATCAACTACCACTCTTCAATTGTTCATTACGCCCTTGTTGGTGCATCGTTTACTCCATGACTCTCAGATTCAGGTACTCGCTGCACCATTGCAAAAATGGTTGTAATACCTTCTTTACTGGTCCCCTTCTCGCCGGCTCCACCACTGCTCCACATTCACTGCATACAAGAAAGGAAAACACACAGATTCCCTTACTCGCTACATTTATCCTTATTCAACTTACTCACGAGCATCTCTTGTCGACGGCTTTCCAATGGTGTGCTGGGATGTTTGTAAATATCCTGAAACGCTACACTCTATATGGCTGTCAAGAAGCGCTTATGCGGCTGTGTTATCAGGCGAGATAGCATCGGTCATCTTCGGCAACTTCCGCCAATGTTAGTCACGGGTATTTCCCTCTCTCAACACTCCAGTAACGGGCGGGCCACGCAGGCAGGTCACACGCGTTCAGGGCCATGACTCTTGCTGCGCGCTGGGATCATTGTCAATGGCAGTTATGTCCAGTTGTGTTGTTCCACATGAAATGCAATTATAGTATTATAACTAAAATTTCTTTACGTGTAACTGTAGTCTTCATTTGAGCACACCTTATATGAAAATCTGAAGTATATCGGTAACGACAGAAATAGACCCTGTTGTGCGATGCACAGTACAGTGCCTTAAGGTTGTAGCAAAGGTTCTCCTTAGCCTAAAAACGAAGTGAGAAGAGCACGGGTCAAAATAGCTTTGATTTCCACAGCTGCCAGCAATCATTCCTGTACATAACTTTAGACATCTACGTTCTTGATCCTTAATGATCGACGGTGCCCATTCCACGTCACTCGTTCTTTTGGAACTACGTCAAACATATGTGTTATTGTTCTCATCAGTAGCTTCCATGCCAGCTAGTCAGCATATGTTAGTAGTCACAAGATTGCGTGCGTGTGTGTGTGTGTGTGTGTGTGTGTGTGTGAGAGAGAGAGAGAGAGAGAGAGAGAGAGTGTAGGGGGGCAGAGAGGTAAGGTGATGCGTAGTCTATTGTTTCCAGATTAACTGCTTTCACCAAGGATTTTGCTTTGCTTTTAATATCGAAACATCGTGCTGTCAGTATCGCTGGGTTTTGTATCACTTACGGGTGCCTCTTCTAAGAACTGTCTGGCGCCGTTTGTGTTACATTTCTACATCGACATCTACATCTATATACCACAAGCCACCTAACAGTGTGTGACGTAGAATACTTAAGGCACCATTATCATTTCCACCGCCGCAATTCTGACTGTGAATTGTGCGTGGGAAGAACGAGTTTAAAACGCTATATGAGCCCTAATTCCTCTGTTTTTCTCTATGTGGTCATTTTGCCTACTCTTTCAGGTTACCGTCAGCGTTTTTTTTTAACATTCTCAACGACCTAGTGTTCCCCGTTCCTTTACGTCTTGCTGCTGACAAAGCTAAATGCACACAGCTGCGCACATTCGTTGTGGCGTACACTCAGTCACCCTATGCGCCTCGATCACTCCATCTTAATCCCACCGAAAAGTCAGGGGCAATTTGCAGCAGTGGGTGGAGCTTAGCAATCAGCTTCCCACAGTACTGATCTGTGGAACATGAGTCATGGAGCAGTACCAAACCGGGATCAATAATTAATGACCGTTATGTAAACAAACCACGCCTGTTACCCGCCTCCTCTTCTCACCCCGTCCCCCCTCCCTTCCACTATTCCAGTAGGGCACTTGGTCTGCGATTCTATTTTTATTTAGGATCTACCAGATGTCAGTGCTTTTCTTAGGATTTAATTTATTATCCAATTAATTATCGTTGTCACTACCATGGTAAATATCTCTCTATATATATATGTCATCCTTATCTTTATCATTATAATAAAAGCAAAATATACAGCCAACATGGGCTGCATCCTAGATGAACAACTGCATGTACCATGTATATTTGAAATTTCACTCGATAAATACTTGCTTCCTTTAAGTATTGATAAAACATTGTCTTTGCCACAGAATCTTTCAGCACACACAAGCGCGATGTTTTTACGTAAAATTTCTTGAAAATAAGCAAAATAGCTATCTACTCTGAAGGAGTATTATTACTATTGATTTTTTTAAACAAGTCTGAAATGAACGTTATTAATCAGTTCAGAATATACTGAAATAACGTTATCGGTCTTAAGACGACCGACAACAATATGAATACCATCATCGCCTCTCGCACGTTATTTAATATATTCACACACACTTCTTAAAGCGTAGCCTGGTGCGGTTAGCAAATACTACAATAAGAGAGTACAAAATTAGTTAAAATTTTATCTATTGCTTGAAATGACCAAATTACACTTACAGCGATCGCGTCTGGCCTCCAGCACGCTCAAAGTACATAAGAAACCGAATATCAAGAAGTGAGAACAAAAAAATCATCAGAGCATTTGTTCTAAGAATGACAATGATCATAGATATTAATTTCCCATATAACAGATTTTTGTATGTCGTGACACATTTAATTAATATTTTTCGTGATATTTTTGTAGAGGAAGTTCGGCATTATCAGTTTTTGACGCTTTATAACGCGTAACAAAGTTTTTCGTGGTAAATAAAGTTCACTTTCACGAAAGTTTATCGCACAAGTGTCTGCCCCATGAGGTAAGCAGTACAATTGTGTTCTTATTACGACTGTACTTTCTAAAACATTCTAAAGCCAAGATCACATAAATATTTCCATCTTTAAAACAATCGTTTTAGACAGACTTTGCTGTCATCTTCAGGTCTTAAAAAAATCTTTTTCTTAAAACGTGTTCATTTTAAGTTGGAGCTCACACCAAGCTGTCATGTGGATAAAGAACAGCACCTTATAAAATGTCTGCCATATATAAAATATTTAAAATTATAAAGCACGCTGGCCGGAATGGCCGAGCGGTTCTAGGCGCTGCAGTCTGGAGCCGCGCGTCCGCTACGGTCGCAGGTTCGAATCCTGCCTCGGGCATGGATGTGTGTGATTTGCTTAGGTTAGTTATGTTTAAGTAGTTCTAAGTTCTAGGGGACTGATGACCTCAGAAGTTAATTCCCATAGTGCTCAGAGCCATTTGAACCATAAAACACCTTATGCAGTTGGACATTTCCATGTATACATCGCTCAGAGATTCAGCAGTTTGTAAATTCCAAATTTTCAGTAGACAGGCGGGAGACCTCAAATTCATTCCATGTTTCTAGATTTCCAAAAGGCTTTTGATATCGTTCCCCACAAGCGGGATCTAATCTAATTGCGTACCTATGGAGTATCGTCTCAGTTGTGAGAATGAGATGATCGAGGGTGGTGCATCAGCTGATAGTGGAAATATGGGAAAAGGAAGAGATGCCTGACCAGTGGAACATGGCCATTATATGCCCGATTCATAAGAAGATGGACAAAGCAAACTGTGAAAATTATAGCGGTATTGCTTTAGTCAGTGTGGTGTACAAAGTATTAGCCAAAGTCGTTCCTATGAGACTTGCACCAATTACAGAAGAAATACGTAGAGACTACCAGTGCGGTTGTCGACGAGGCAGATCAACAACTGACCTGATCTTCATTATATGGTAAATAATGGAAAAGTGTTATGAATATAATGTGGATGTACACCAGCATCTTGTAGACTTTAAACAGGCCTATGATAGTGTTAAAAGGAAAAAGCTATGTGAAACCTAAATGGAGATGTAATTCCCAAGTAAATTTATCAGACTGGAACAAATGACCCTCACCAGCACAAAATGCCAGGTAAAAATAGAAGGTAACATTTTGTAAAGTACTTGAGGTCAACCAGGGGTTAAGACAGGGTGGTGTATTATCCACGCTACTCTTCAACATAGTGTTGGAGAGAATGATGCGAAGGGTGGAGATTGATAACCGAGGTGGCACTATGTTTAGCCGTATGCACCATAATCTAGCTTATGCAGATGATGTGTGTATACCGATTAGAAGTTTGAAAGAAACAGAAGAAGGACATGGAAAAGGAGGCAGAACAGTTGGGACTTAGAGTACATAACACAAAAACACAGTATCTCTTTGCTTACAGGAAAAATGCTCTTGTTAAAGAGAAATATACACTCCTGGAAATGGAAAAAAGAACACATTGACACCGGTGTGTCAGACCCACCATACTTGCTCCGGACACTGCGAGACGGCTGTACAAGCAATGATCACACGCACGGCACAGCGGACACACCAGGAACCGCGGTGTTGGCCGTCGAATGGCGCTAGCTGCGCAGCATTTGTGCACCGCCGCCGTCAGTGTCAGCCAGTTTGCCGTGGCATACGGAGCTCCATCGCAGTCTTTAACACTGGTAGCATGCCGCGACAGCGTGGACGTGAACCGTACGTGCAGTTGACGGACTTTGAGCGAGGGCGTATAGTGGGCATGCGGGAGGCCGGGTGGACGTACCGCCGAATTGCTCAACACGTGGGGCGTGAGGTCTCCACAGTACATCGATGTTGTCGCCAGTGGTCGGCGGAAGGTGCACGTACCCGTCGACCTGGGACCGGACCGCAGCGACGCACGGATGCACGCCAAGACCGTAGGATCCTACGCAGTGCCGTAGGGGACCGCACCGCCACTTCCCAGCAAATTAGGGACACTGTTGCTCCTGGGGTATCGGCGAGGACCATTCGCAACCGTCTCCATGAAGCTGGGCTACGGTCCCGCACACTGTTAGGCCGTCTTCCGCTCACGCCCCAACATCGTGCAGCCCGCCTCCAGTGGTGTCGCGACAGGCGTGAATGGAGGGACGAATGGAGACGTGTCGTCTTCAGCGATGAGAGTCGCTTCTGCCTTGGTGCCAATGATGGTCGTATGCGTGTTTGGCGCCGTGCAGGTGAGCGCCACAATCAGGACTGCATACGACCGAGGCACACAGGGCCAACACCCGGCATCATGGTGTGGGGAGCGATCTCCTACACTGGCCGTACACCACTGGTGATCGTCGAGGGGACACTGAATAGTGCACGGTACATCCAAACCGTCATCGAACCCATCGTTCTACCATTCCTAGACCGGCAAGGGAACTTGCTGTTCCAACAGGACAATGCACGTCCGCATGTATCCCGTGCCACCCAACGTGCTCTAGAAGGTGTAAGTCAGCTACCCTGGCCAGCAAGATCTCCGGATCTGTCCCCCATTGAGCATGTTTGGGACTGGATGAAGCGTCGTCTCACGTGGTCTGCGCGTCCAGCACGAACGCTGGCCCAACTGAGGCGCCAGGTGGAAATGGCATGGCAAGCCGTTCCACAGGACTACATCCAGCATCTCTACGATCGTCTCCATGGGAGAATAGCAGCCTGCATTGCTGCGAAAGGTGGATATACACTGTACTAGTGCCGACATTGTGCATGCTCTGTTGCCTGCGTCTATGTGCCTGTGGTTCTGTCAGTGTGATCATGTGATGTATCTGACCCCAGGAATGTGTCAATAAAGTTTCCCCTTCCTGGAACAATGAATTCACGGTGTTCTTATTTCAATTTCCAGGAGTGTATTAAGTTGAATGGAGGCAATTATGTGAGATGTGAGAATTTCCAATACCTGGGAGTGCTGGTTACGGAGGATAGCAGAACAGACACATTCCGTCTTCAGGCCACGAGTAGCTTACCGGGACCATCCGACCGCCATATCATCCTCAGTGGAGGATACGGATAGGAGGGGCATGGGGTCAGCACACCGCTCTCCTGGTCGTTATGACGGTATTCTTGACTGAAGCCGCTACTATTCGGTCGAATAGCTCCTCAATTGGCATCACGAGGCTGAGTGCACCCCGAAAAATGGCAACAGCGCATGGCGGCTGGATGGTTACCCATCCAAGTGCCGGCCACGCCCAACAGCGTTTAACTTCGGTGATCTCATGGGAACCGGTGTATCCACTGCGGCAAGGCCGTTGCTGATAGCAGAATAAGAGAAGAAATAAAAACTAGGATTGCTGCAGGAAATAGAGCTTACTGGGCCCTGATCAAGATCCTTCAGTCACGTAGCCTGAGCATAAAATCGAAGGTGACTGTCCATCGAACAGTGGTAATGTATGGCTCAGAAACATAGATAATGACTGTAGCAGAAGAAGAGCTGTTGAGAAGATGGGAGAGGAAAATATTAAGAAAGATTTTTCGAGCCGTGTATGAGGCGGGGCAATGGAGGATAAGAAGAAAAAAGGAATAGGATGAACAATATATAAATCAAGATTTGGTGACTGAAATTAAGTGTAACAGATTGAGATGGCTGGGCCATGTACAGCGAATGTCGGAGGATCGAGCTGTCAAAATGGTTTATACAGGAAATCCAGGTGGCAAAAGGAGCAAAGGGAGACCCCGGAAACGATGGCTGGACGATGTGGAAAATGGTTTGAGATAGATTGGAGTCAGGAGACGGAGGAAATGCGCCGAAAATCTTCAGGACTGGACTGTGATCACCCAGAGAGGCCAAGGCCCTACATGGGCTGTAGAGCCAAGGAGTAGGTAAGTAAGTAAGGTCATATTTCGTAGTAACTGACGGAAAGTCACCGAGAAAAACAGAAGTGATATTTGGCGTTCCCCAAGGAAGTGTTATACGCCATCTGCTGCTTCTAACCTACATATACGATTTAAGAGACAATTTGAGTAGTCATATTAGACTGTTTGCGGATGATGCGGTTACTTACTGTCTAGTACTATCATCAGAGGAACAAAACCAATTACAAAATGATTGAGACGTCTGTATGGTGCGAGAAGTGGCAGTTGACCCTAAATAATGAAAAGCGTGAGTTCATAAACGTCAGTACAAAAAGGAACCCGCTAAATTTCGGTTACACCTAAATCACACAAAGCTGTAGGCTCTCAATTGAACTAAGTCATAGGAATTACAATTACGAACAACCTAAATTGGAACGATCACACAGAAAATGTTGTGGGGAAAGCGAACCAAAGACTGCCTTTTATTGGCAGAACACATAGAAGATGCAACGGGTCTACTAAAGAGATTGCCTACGTAACGCTTGTCCGTCCTGTGCTGGACAACTAGGGTATTGACGGAGGACATCGAAGAAGTTTGAAGGGCAGCTCGTTTTGTACTATTTTGAAGTAGAGGAGAGGGTGTTACGGGTAGGAGACGCTAGTTGGGGTGCCAATAACTAAAACAAAGATAGTTTTCTTTGCGGCGAGATGCTTTCATGAAATTTCAATCTACAATGCTGCCTTTTGAATGCGAAGACATTTCATTGACACTCGCCTATATAGGTAGACATCATCACTGTAATAAAATAAGAGAAATCGGAGCTCGCAAGGGAAGATTTAAGGGTTCGTTTGTTCGGTTAAGAAATGGAGTGAAAGTGGTTTGATGGCCCCTCTGCCAGGCACTCAAGTGTGAATTGCACAGTAGTCATGTAGATGTAGATATTACATACCGACTTTTATTTATTTATGTTATATACTTTGTTTCAAAAGTAAAAGAAAATGCTGCTGATCCTTCTTTTCCTACCTTACTATTATTTTCTTCTAAATTATTAAATTTTGTTTAACACCCTACGATTCCCATAACTAATTTAATTTGTAACTCATAGTTATTACTTCTATCTGTTTTGCTGAAAACAATATTTGACTCTAATACGGAACAATTTATAATAGCACATGAAAAATTTAAAATATGCAACGTCTTGACACAATGTCAGGCAACAGGCCTTCAAATAAACCATAAATCAAATGAATCATTTCTCTAACAAATAAGCACATTGGACGAAAAATTAGCCACCCACAGAGGCAGTCGCGCTGATACCACGTAACACCGCCTCTGGCATCGATTTTCCCCTTAATTTGGCGAAGAATAGTCTACAAGTTACTTCAGGAATGGCATAGTCACCTGAAGTCGATCGTTGATGATTGGATCCCATGACTTAACAAAATTGCAGGGACGTCTGTAAGGTGGCTATAATTTTGCACCTTACAATCACTGATCTACATACTTTGTCGGGATTTACAACCGGGACCGATGACCTCGCTCTTTGGTCTCTTCCCCCAAACAACCCAACCCCCATTTACAACCGGAATTAGGTATCATTTTGTAGGTTGTACATTGTATACAGGGTGTTACAAAAAGGTACGGCCAAACTTTCAGGAAACATTCCTCACACACATAGAAAGAAAGTATGTTATGTGGACATGTGTCCGGAAACGCTTACTTTCCATGTTAGAGTGCATTTTATTACTTTTCTTCAAAATACATTAATCATGGAATGGAAACACACAGCAACAGAACGTACGAGCGTGACTTCAAACACTTTGTTACAGCAAATGTTCAAAATGTCCTCCGTTACCGAGGACACATGCATCCACCCTCCGTCGCATGGAATCCCTGATGCGCTGATGCAGCCCTGGAGAATGGCGTATTGTATCACAGCCGTCCACAATACGAGCACGAAGAGTCTCTACATTTGGTACCGGGGTTGCGTAGACAAGAGCTTTCAAATGCCCCCATAAATGAAAGTCAAGAGGGTTGAGGACAGGAGAGCGTGGAGGCCATGGAATTGGTCCGCCTCTACCAGTCCATCGGTCACCGAATCTGTTGTTGAGAAGCGTACGAACACTTCGACTGAAATGTGCAGGAGCTCCATCGTGCATGAACCACATGTTGTGTCGTACTTGTAAAGGCACATGTTCTAGCAGCACAGGTAGAGTATCCCGTATGAAACCATGATAACGTGCTCCATTGGGCGTAGGTGGAAGAACATGGGGCCCAATCAAGACATCACCAACAATGCCTGCCCAAACGTTCACAGAAAATCTGTGTTGATGACGTGGTTGCACAATTGAGTGCGGATTCTCGTCAGCCCACACATGTTGATTGTGAAAATTTACAATTTGATCACGTAAAGAGAACATTTGCACTGAAATGAGGATTGACACATTGTTGGATGAACCATTCGCAGAAGTGTACTCGTGGGGGCCAATCAGCTGCTGATAGTGCCTGCACACGCTGTACAGGGTACGGAAACAACTGGTTCTTCCGTAGCACTCTCCATACAGTGACGTGGTCAACTTTACCTTGTACAGCAGCAACTTCTCTAACGCTGACATTAGGGTTATCGTCAACTGCACGAAGAATTGCCTCGTCCATTGCAGGTGTCCTCGTCGTTCTAGGTCTTCCCCAGTCGCGAGTCATAGGCTGGAATGTTCCGTGCTCCCTAAGGCGCCGATCAATTGCTTCGAACGTCTTCCTGTCGGAACACCTTCGTTCTGGAAATCTGTCTCGATACAAACGTACCGCGCCACGGCTATTGCCAATCCATACATCAAATGGGCATCTGCCAACTCCGCATTTGTAAACATTGCACTGACTGCAAAACCACGTTCGTGATGAACACTAACCTGTTAATGCTACGTACTGATGTGCTTGATGCTAGTACTGTAGAGCAATGAGTCGTATGTCAACACAAGCACCAAAGTCAATATTACCTTCTTTCAATTGGGCCAACTGGCGGTGAATCGAGGAAGTACAGTACATATTGACGAAACTAAAATGAGCTCTAACATGGAAATTAAGCGTTTCCGGACACATGTCCACATAACATCTTTTCTTTATTTCTGTGTGAGGAATGTTTCCTGAAAGTTTGGCCGTACCTTTTTGTAACACCCTGTATATGAATATTTAAAGAAGACTATCATTGTCACGTACACCTTGTAAATAGTTGTTAACGCTTATTCCATGAAAGGTGACGGAGTGTCTTTATTATCAAAACGGCGTAATGAATTATTGCCTGTACTAGTAGAGGTTGGAACGCCAGTGGAAATGAAACGGCAGGCGTAACTCAAGCCCTGGGTGGAGAAGCCCGCACAGGTGTGTTGGTCCTGCTTAACACAGGAAGTAGCCAAGACAGACGTCGGAGCACCTGAGCACTGAAGCACAAAACAGCGGCGGCCGGCCGGTATTGTAGCTGAGCCGGAAGGGTCCGGTATCATCCGGTTAGATAATACTTCTAGTTCCCTTAACCATTCATTTATGTTAATTTGTAATTTATACGTTAAAGAGGAAGAAGGAGGAAATAATATCACAACTAAGACATCCTATGATCTGCTTCAGGGGGTAGTCGGACAGGGCCAAATCTTGATTTTCGCGTTCAGTATTTTCCGTTATGCATATTAATTTTGCACCCGCCTAGAGTAGCATCTTGGACGTCGGTTGTTACATTTCACCTGCTTTTCCAAACAGTTCGGGACAGTTCCTATGAGTTTAAGCTCAGCTTATTTTGTGGGCCAATCGAGGTGCGATACAGTAAGTGCATCTTCATCGTAACAGAAACGTATGAGTCATCTTGGAGGGCGGTAGACTTAACGTGGCATACTCATCATTAATATATATGAGAGAGGACAACGCTTTCGACGATTTTTGCCTGTTATCGACATTAATACTGGCAAGATGTCGGTCTAGAGAATCCAAAAACTTTCGAGGATGTTTTAATTTTTTGTTTCGAGTTGGATAGCAAATGACAAAAGAAATATGTTTTCAGCGTGATATAATAACAGATTAACAATTTTCTGTCTTTTTTGCTTTACTTGTACTGTGAAATCTTGCTTCTTGTCAAATTACGTGATTTTAGGGCAATGGGAAATAACCTATAGGGGTTAGTGGGTGAGATGCAAGTATTAAAACATGTGACATAAATAGCCGTATCTTTTAATATAATTGTTTTAGAAGCTTAACGTTTTTACTACACCAAGAGGCTGTTAACCTTAATACGTGACATAAATTTCAACTTTATACGTCTGCCCATTTCTGAGAAAAAGGCGTCTTAACAGACGGACAGAGAGACAGTCAGATAAAAAACGACAAAAAATATTTTTTCGTGTGATATAATTACTAATTAACAGTTTCGAAATTTGCCCCTTACTTGTCCTGTTGAGCCTTTCTTCTTACTATATGCGACGCAAATGGCCGTGTCTTTTACAGCATTGACTTATTAGCCCACATTTATTGCAGCGCCGACGCACCATAGACTTTAGTATGTGACATGAATTTCAGTATAATATGTCTTCTATAACCGACAACAGAGAACCTTACCAGATGGACCGACAGACAGTCGGATAACAAATGACAATTTTTATTTCGTTTGAGATAATTACAAATAACACTTTACGAAACTTTGCTTCTCCCCAAATTTAATGATTGTAGGCCAACGGGAAGTACCTTGTAAGGATTTGATGAGTGAGTTCGCGAGTATCAAAACTTGTCAAATAAATGGCCATGCCTCAAGCTTTTTACTCTGTCAAGGGACCGTAGACTTTAACATCTGACATAAATTTCAACTTCGTACGTCTACCCAGTCCTGGAGAAAAGCATTTTAACAGTCGGACAGTCAGACAGAGAGACGGACAACAAAGTGGTCCCATAATGGTTCCGTGTTTACCGATTAAGGTACGGAGCCCTAGAGACGACCACAATTTTTCATAGGATCACCACCGGCCTGAACTACACCTTCCGCACACTGCGGTTTTAATTCCTGATCGGACCATGGGTGTGTTCGAAGTCTTGCATCATTTCAAAAGAGGCTACATCGCGATTCGTCGGAACATACCATACGACCGCCACTGAAGACGTGCAGCTGTGAGTAAGAACCTTGTCCAAAGTAAATGTCCACTGCATGCAATTCCCTTTGCAATGTTCGCTCCTGTCGATTTCGAAATCGATTGTTGCTACAAGGCGTGACATTCGTCTCCGGTCCCTCTCGATTAGCACCTTCTTACGACTTCTGTTGTTACGCTGTGTTACTTAGCTGCGGGCGGTACATCATTCCTAGCAGACTCATTTGAATAGCCTGCGTTGATAGACCAACGAATCGGGCAAACTCATTGCAGTGTGGTCATGGGCAAGCCTAAACACGATAGCTCGTGCCATCCTGTCACGTGGCCATGTCGAACAGTCTTACTGCGCAGATGCCGTGCAAGCGAGTGGCGCGCACGCGCACACACACACGGACAGACACCTGTGACACGCCATGACTTACATCACAGGTGGCGGGTCACCTGGCCGCTTGATATCCAGTTCTGCACGAACTACAGAGCTGCAAGCCTACCACTGAGCTCTAAATGGACTGGTAACACATTCTCTTGTAAGATATGTTAACTTCATCTACATATACATCTACATGATTACTCTGCAATTCACATTTAAGTGCTTGGTGGAGGGTTCATCGAACCACAATCATACTATCTCTCTACCATTCCACTCCCGAACAGCGCGCGGGGAAAACGAACACCTAAACCTTTCTGTTCGAGCTCTGATTTCTCTTATTTTATTTTGATGGTCATTCCTACCTATGTAGGTTGGGCTCAACAAAATATTTTCGCATTCTGAAGAGAAAGTTGGTGACTGAAATTTCGTAAATAGATCTCGCCGCGACGAAAAACATCTTTGCTTTAATGACTTCCATCCCAACTCGCGTATCATAACTGCCAAACTCTCTCCCCTATTACGTGGTAATGCAAAACGAGCTGCCCTTTTTTGCACCCTTTCGATGTCCTCCGTCAATCCCACCTGGTAAGGATCGCACACCGCGCAGCAATATTCTAACAGAGGACGAAGGAGTGTAGTGTAGGTTGTCTCTTTAGTGGACTTGTTGCATCTTCTAAGTGTCCTGCCAATGAAACACAACCTTTGGCTCGCCTTCCCCACAATATTATCTATGTGGTCTTTCCAACTGAAGTTGTTCGTAATTTTAACACCCAGGTACTTAGTTGAATTGACAGCCTTGAGAATTGTACTATTTATCGAGTAATCGAATTCCAACGGATTTCTTTTGGAACTCATGTGGATCACCTCACACTTTTCGTTATTTAGCGTCAACTGCCACCTGCCACACCATACAGCAATCTTTTCTAAATCGCTTTGCAACTGATACTGGTCTTCGGATGACCTTACTAGACGGTAAATTACAGCATCATCTGCGAACAACCTAAGAGAACTGCTCAGATTGTCACCCAGGTCATTTATATAGATCAGGAACAGCAGAGGTTCCTGTACGCTTCCCTGGGGAACACCTGATATCACTTCAGTTTTACTCGATGATTAGCCGTCTATTACTACGAACTGCGACCTTCCTGACAGGAAATCACGGATCCACTCGCACATTTTTATTATAAACTAGCGAACTCGGCAATGTTTCGCAGTCATATGCGTGGGAATTGGATATACGCCCTAATCTCCTTCTCTTCCCTCTTCTATCTCTTTCCTCCACCATCCTCCTTTTGTCCATCTCCTTCTCCTCTCCCCTGTCTCTGCCCATCACCTTCCCCCACACCCTGTACATCTCTTAAGCCACACTCTATCCATCTCCTCCTCCATCTCTCTGTCCACACCCTTCTTCCCCTCCTTTATATATTTCCTCCGACCTTCTCATATCCATTTCCTCCCCCCTTCTCTGTCTATCTCCTCCTCCCCCCTCTCTGTCACCTTATTTGTTATTATGAGCAGAACCTTGATTGGGAGTAAAAGTCAAAAGGAATGGTTAAATCGGTTGGAATAATTAGTAACGGGTTATGAGAGAGACTTGTCCCACTACTGGATCTATGAGTATAGTATCTTTAATGACAGTATTTCGCATGGTTTTAACGTATGAGAGGTAGGATTATGAAGTTAGCCATAAACACAACTTTCCCGTTTTCTATTAAAAATGACCGAGGAAAGGAAAACAAAACCGCACTTTTCCATAGCGCAGCTTAGCATGTTCTTTCTCGTAGCTAGTTTAACGGAAAGTGTTTTTATTATTCGATATGCCTCTAAACGCTGTTTACGCTGTTTATCAGTCGCATTGACCCTACGATCATGTAGTAGGCATTCGTTGCGCCTGCGCCGACCGATATTTCGATGCCTCACTGGTAGCATTTTTGGAAAAAAAATAAATCACGAACTGAAATCACCTGAATGTTCGCAAAATACCAAATTACCACGAACTGACTTTAATCCAATTTTTGCAACACGCCAAAGAAATGACCGTCACCGATATCACAACAATATACCGCTTTCAGTTGTATTCTTTTTCGAAAAATATCGATATTCAATGCGAAATTTATTGTTGTTATGAGAACTTGCGAGAGCAGAACTGTCAAAGCGATCGTCACATTTCTTTCATTGACATTTTCAGACAAAAAAGCAATCCAAATTTCCGACATTTCTGGAAGATTTTCCAAAAATTTTCGTTCATGAAAATCTTCTCCTGACAGTTACGAACACACACACCCACAATCTGCCAAATCAGTCAAGTTGTTCTCAAACGATAACTTTCGTACATGCGTTAAGCGATTTTTATTTATATAGGGTGATTTTCTCCACCATTTACAAACTCTAGGGACTGATCGATGAGAAGATACGGAACAAAAAATACCTCATGAACTTAAATCCGGAAATGCACGGTTTCTATGCTAGAGACCATTTATTCAACCACACATTGTTAGAGAGTCTGCGGTCTAGCATGCTCTGTACCATGCAGCCACAGTTACAGTATGTGTTGGAAATGGTTTACATGTGCCTCAACGCATGCGGCTACGCACCGTAACATGTTCTGTCTTACACGTTCACATCGACCTGGCTGTATGCGAATAGTGTCAAAGGCAGCATGAATACGCTGCTTCTGTCTCCACATCTGTAATGGGCTCTGCGTACACGATACTTTTGAGATGGCCCCATAGCCAGAAATCGCACGGGTTGAGATCTGGTGAACGAGCAGGCCGTGCAACTGGACCTCCTCGTCCGATCCATCGACCAGGAGGACACGATTGAGATGCGTCCCGACTTTAACGGCGAAGTGGACTGGAGTGTCATCACGTAGCAGCCACATAACCCTTCGAATCACCAGTCGTCTTCCAGTAGGGGGGCAGAGTCACCCGCAAGAAACGCCGATAGTTCAGCCCTGTTAGGCGACGTGGAAGGAGGACTGGTCCCAAAATACGGTCGCCAATTATCCCGGCCAAAAAATACCAGCTGCACCATGCTGATGATTCGCTATTACCATACCACTGGGGTTCTGCGTACTACCCCACAGCGAGTGTCATGAAAGTTGATGTACAACTCCGCATAAAGTTTGCCTCACCTGTGAATAGGGTGGAGAAACCAGTGACAAAAGTGCTCCCGATGCGGAAAGTCTGTCGCTTGTAAGCCCTGCACACGCTGAAGGGATAAGGGTAGTAACTGTTGTCATGGAGAATGTTCCACATGGTAGTCTGTCTTACCCTGTACTGGCGGGTCAACTGCCCGGTACTGTCACGGAATCACCTTCCAGAGTGCTAATCACATTTTCCTCCAAGTTTGGTATCGAAATATTTCGGGTGCGTCCTTTATGATTTCCAGGTTCCCCAAAAGAGAATGCTGTGGTTTTTGTCGGCGGCGACAGGTCTCCTGATACAACCTTGCTGCTCGCCGTCCGTTGCCATTTGCCTTTCCGTAAGTGAACACCATGTCGACAAGCTCTCGATGCGAACACAGAACCGTTGTGTACAACGCTGTATCACATCCACTACAAGGTGAGTCAGCAAGAGAAGTGAATCGGACACGGCATTACCAATGACTACGGGAGGAGAGGACGCTATGGCATGACGTATGAGGAGCAGTATCACCCTCTAGGAAGAAATCAAGCATGTTATAACTGTGGCTGCGTGGTAGCGGATATTAGACCGCAAGCCTCTGTAACAAAGAATGATTGAATAAATGGTCTCTAGCATGGAAACAATGCATTTACGGAAGTAAGTTAAAAAAAAAAGAACGTTCAAATGTGTGTCAAATCCTATTGGACTTAACTGCTAAGGTCATCAGTCCCTAAGCTTACACACTACTTAACCTAAATTATCCAAAGGACAAACAGACACACACACACACACCCATGCCCGAGGGAGGACTCGAACCTTCGCCGGGACCAGCCGCACAGACTATGACTGCAGCGCCCTAGATAGCTTTTTTTGTTTTTGTAGTCTCATTTTTTTCGCTTTCGTTCATTGCATCTGCTCGAGGCGGACGTCACAAGACACCCGTTTTAGTTCGTTGTTGATCCACTAACTCAGTTTTTTTTTTATTACAGAGGGCAGCTAACCCTCTGACCACACACGCTGAGCTACCGTACCTTACCGCTCGGCTAATCCCGCGCGGCACGTAAGTTCATTAGACCTTTTTTCTTCCGTGCCGCGTGGAGTGGCCGCTCTGTTTCAGGCGCCTTGTCACGGACTGCGCGGCCCCTCCCGCCGGAGGTTCGGGTCCTCCCTCGGGCATGGGTGTGTGTGTTGTTTTAGCAAAGTTAAAGTTAGTTTAAGTAGTGTGTAAGCATAAGGACCGATGACCTCAGCAGTTTGGTCCCTTAAGAATTCACACACTTTGAACATTTTTTTTTTCTTCCGTATCCTCTCATCGATCAACAAATAGAGCTTGCACACGATGAAAAAAATTATCCTGCATAGATGAGGGGCTGACACCACAAGTGGACGTTTTTTTAGATTACTTATAGTAATATTTAAAACATGTTAGGCCGCCCGAAGTGGCCGTGCGGTTAAAGGCGCTGCCGTCTGGAACCGCAAGACCGCTACGGTCGCAGGTTCGTATCCTGCCTCGGGCATGGATGTTTGTGATGTCCTTAGGTTAGTTAGGTTTAACTAGTTCTAAGTTCTAGGGGACTAATGCCCTCAGCAGTTGAGTCCCATAGTGCTCAGAGCCATTTGAACCATTTAAAACATGTTAAAGTAAATCCTGTTTTGAAATAGTGGATTAGCACCTTGAGGAAAAATGAGCATATTGACACAATATACTGAGGTGAGAAGTCATGAGATACATTCTAACATCGTGTCGGATCTCCTTTTGCCCGGCGTAGTGCAGTAACTCGACGCGGCATGGCTCATCAAGTCGTTGGAAGTCCCCAGCAGAAAAACTGAGCCATGCTGCCTCTATAACCGTACAGAATTGCGGAAGTGTAGCCAAAGCAGGATATTGTGCACAAACTGACCTCTCGATTACGTGCCACAAATGTTCGAATGAATTCACGTCAGGCGATCTGGGTAGCCAGAACCCGCCAGGTCAGCCGTGCGCGCTAGCGCGCTGCTTCCTCGACTCGAGTAGGCGCGCCGGCCCCGGATCGAATCCGCCCGGCGGATTAACGACGAGGGCCGGTGTGCCGGCCAGCCTGGATGTGGTTTCGTAGGCGGTTTTCCACATCCCCCGAGGTGAATACCGGGCTGGTCCCCACGTCCCGATATGACACGAGCCCAGGACGGGCGCTGCAGGTGATGTGCTGTTAGTCATTTCGGTCGTCTGATACCATTGCGTATTAACGCCAAATTTCCCCGCCCTGTCCTAAGGGAAACGTTCGTCGTACGTCCCATATTACTTTCTGCGGGTATTTCACGCAGTGTTGCTTGTCTGTCAGCACTGACATCACTACGGAAGCGCTGCTGCTTTGCCTGAAATGTGGTATTCTCTGCACAGTCCTGACATTGTGGATCACAGAATACTGAATTCCCTAAGAATTTCCGAAATGGAATGTCCCATGCGTCTAGCTCCATCTACCATTCCGCGTTCAATGTCTGTTATTCCTGTCGTGCGGCCATAACCATGTCGGAAACCTTTTCATACGAATCACCTGAGTACATTCCTGGGCTCGATTCCCGGCGGGGTCAGGGATTTTCTCTGCCTCGCGATGACTAGGTGTTGTGTGCTGTCCTTAGGTCAGTTAGGTTTAAGTAGTTCTAAGTTCTAGGGGACTTATGACCATAGTTGTTAAGTCCCATAGTGCTCAGAGCCATTTGAACCTGAGTACATATGACAGCTCCACCAATGCACTGCTCTTTTATACTTGGTGTTCGTGATACTACCGGCATCTTTATAGCTGCATATCGCTGTCCCACGACTTCTGTCACCTCAGTGTAGATTACAAATTATTTAAACCAGACCATACGTACAAGGAACGTGGCAATACAAAGAAATACTTGAAATGTGCATTTGTTCCCCAAGAAAGGATGGAAGCAGTGAAGACGAGCAGCTTAATGTTTTTGGTATTGGAAATGAGACAGAAGACTTTCTTTCAATTAAAGCCATGAATGCCATGGTGAAGGTAAAAGCTGCTAAAGACACTCAAGGAAACAAATGGAAGAATATTAGCAGAATCAGAATAGTAGTAGGATCAGACTCTAAAAATGCAGTTAATGAGTTCACTAAAACGTGATCTGGAGTTAATGTAAGCAGATTGTCGGGGGTACAGTATTGGTCGCCCATCAATATCTCTTCTGCACCCTTTGCAACAACATATGTACGAAAGAAAACTTAAGAAGTGGAAACATTGGTAGGAATTAAAGAACTACAGCCCTAAAATTTATCATCAGTTGTATAACAATATATCCCATTCCAAGACAGCGGTTACCACGGGTGTAAAAAGAGGAAAAGGAGAAAGAAGAAGGCGTGATCAAAGAAGGAGACAAAGCAGGCTGAAAAATGCACAGCTCAGTGGTACAGTGTTGCACCAGGAAGAACATTCTTCAAGAGATATCACAGGAGTAAATGATTCTAATTTTACATTAAGGCGCTAGCTATGAGAGGATTATAGAAAGTGGCATTGAATTATCTCTCGTATGTGTTGGAACCACAGCAATATATTTTCGGTTTGGTGTTTTTATTTTATTCGCTATTTGCGTGTTTTTTCAGCTTGTTATATTAATTTTTATTAATTACGCCCATATTCTTGTTTTATAGGGAACGTGTACTATGAGTGTCATGTGTGTCTACCAAAAAACGCTTCAGAATAAAGCACATTAAAAATGTTTTTGCATTTGTAAATTAATCAGACACTATGAGATCATCACAAATATTTTGTGCGCACTTGCGATAAACATTTTCCCTTAAAGGGGAACGACAGGGTGACGGACGAAAATATTGCTCAAGCGCAGGATTTTTTTCTACGTAGTGGGATGTAGTAGACAAATGGAGTATGCTGCAACGAATAAAGCATACATTGAAGTTTTTATTGGCATTTTTAGTGAAAAATATTAATATCCTCACTGTGTAACTGGGATTTTCCCGAGGCAGCTCTGAAAGGAGGTAGATCGATGGTTGTCGCTGTAACTCCGGTTATGCTAATCTAAAACATGAAGTTAACATATCGTCCTGATCCCTAGAGATGTCATTTTAGTGCGTCGTACGGATTTGCAAATAAATAAATAAATAAAATAAATCGGCGAAATTATAGATATTTGAAAAAAGTGGCCATTTTTGATCCCTCGTCTTTGGCTGAAAAAAATATTAAAGATCAACTTTAAAAAATCGGCTTCGCTGAACTGAAGAGAATTCAGTTTGCTTCAAGGGAGACCAAAAATCATTAAAATCGGATGAAAATTGTAGAGTGGGCGACGACAATCATGCCGAAAAATATGGTTTTGAGTAAAATGCGTTTAAAGTTTGAAAGCATTTATCATATAAAAAAGGGACAAAGCGTGAAACTTACGGGATATCATCGATGCCTGGTCCATAATAACTATCGGTCCGGCTAGTGGATGGCCGCTTTCTGTTACTTTGACCTGATAAGCCCTCATTTTCGTCCTCAAAGCCCTTTTCGTTGCTGAGTGCATCGCCGATTTTGATTTGAGCGGCATTTGTCACGTGCATTAATGCGGTATGGCCTAAATTCAGACATACGGCCAAATTTGAAGCAATGTTGACAATTTCTCTTCGATGGTTGTTATTTTTCGAGCCTGTCTCCAGATGAGGCTATTGAAACTTTCTTTAGCATTTTGAGTAATACCGCCCAAACAACGCTCCAGAAAATCAGGTTTACTCAAATCGTTATAAGTAGGGGTGATGGTATTGATAACGACTTGTGGCAATGGCGTTTTGTGTTTATAACTTTCCAGTTCACCATTTGCTTTAGCTTCAACCGCTCACAGAATCGTTACTTTCTAGAGTTCGAGCGTAATATTTTGGGGAATAATTATTCGATGTATATACATTCGAATTTCGTAATAAAAAATCGAGGTTTTTCGACCGTCACCCTGTCGTCCTCCTTAAGGAACGAGTCATGACGTGCGAACTGCCACAACAGAATGATCTCTTCCGCGCCAAATAGCATGGATTTCTTAACGATCGTTCATGCGAAACCCAGGTCGTATTTTTTTGACGTGACACCATTAAGGCCATGGATCAAGGGAAGCAGGTAGACGAAGTATTTCATTACTTTCGAAAAACATTTCACTCAGTACCACCCATTCCAACGTTTATTAACGTATCAACTTGTAATAAATTACAAAACAATACTGAAAGAGGCATTGCAACGAATGCCGGTCATCAGCTAATTTAATAAAATCTTAAGTGTTCGGAAATCTTTTATGAAGGTATTTATCAGGAATATAGCCTTGTACGGAAATGAAATCGAACGATAAGCAATTCGGACAAGAAGAGAATAGAGGCTTTTGAAATGTAGTGCTGTAGAAGAATGCTGAATATTAAAGAGATGATCTAATAACAAATGAGGTATTAAATCGACTCGGTAAAAATGAAATTCATAGCATCTGACTAAAAGAAGGGATCCGTTGGTAAGACACAGCCGGCCGCTGTGACTGAGCGCTTCTAGGCGCTTCAGTCGGGAACCGCGCTGCTGCTACAGTCGCAGGTTCGAATCCTGCCTCGGGCATGGATGTGTGTGATGTTCTTATGTTAGTTAGGTTTAAGTAGTTCTAAGTTTAGGGGACTGATGACCTCAGATGTTGAGTCCCATAGTGCTTAGAGCCATCTAAACCATTTGGTAAGACACGTCCTAATATGTGAAGGAACAAAAACGGATGAAAATGTCAGGGGTGAAAATTATAGAGGGACCTAGGCGTGAATATAATAAGCAGGTTCAGATGGGTGTAGAGTGCGACAGTTATTCGGAGATGAAGAGGTTTGTACGGGATAGGATGGCGTGAAGAGCTGCGTCAAACCAGTTTTCGAACTGAAGACCCCACCAACAACAGAAAATTCCTTTGCAGACAACTGAGACGACTATCTCTTATCATCGTGAAAATAAGAAGTATGAGAACGAGAAAGGACCGACAATGCTGAAGGAAAGATTAAGGAACGTGTAGCAAAATACTGAAGCTGGGTAAGCCAGGGGAGTGTATGTTACAGGAGGAGGATCACAATGCCAAGCGGAGCGATCGAAGAAGAAAAAGATGCAAAGTACACATAACAACTATCTCACTGGCAGTATGGATAAATGAGTTGTTAGCCAGCATATTTTGTACAAAGAAAGAAACAAATTAAATACCAGCTTCCCAAAAAATTGACACCCTTAGTTGCACGTAAGTGGGCAACAAAACTAGAAATCAGATTCTGAGAAAAATAGTTCTATATATGGGATTAGGTTTCAAAAGGTGCCACAATAAGCAGGTCATAATGTGCTAACGGGATGTCAGTTTCAAAAAGATTATTTTGAAAAAGAATGAAGTATGAAAATTAAAGCTCCTAACTGTTTATTCCGGTACACTACACTGAGAATAAAATTTAGTGGATTTGTTTATAAAAAACTTTTATGTTACCAGTCACAATTTTCTTTTATTTATGTTTTACACGATGCACTTTGGGAAATTATCCCATTTTCAAGTGCGTTTTCTCTTTGCATTATGCCATTTTTGCGTAATGTTTTCAACGTGTGGTTCTGCTTTGTTTTGTTGAATTTATTGCAATACATGAAAAACGAGCAAATATTACTTGGTTACTGATTTTTATTGCACTTACAGTTGTCTTATGGTCCATTTGTGCAGAGTCTCACACATGTTAAACATCACACACAATTTTCAGTCCACAGTGTACATCGAGAAAAAGTTTCATAAAAAAACAGTTACAAAGATGTATATAGATGTAGTTGGCAGAGACAATGTTACAGGTCTTCCCCAGAGTGTCATATGCCTTTGTACGGAGAGTATTTATCTTAACAGCATGGATCATAATTTGCTTATGTCTATTTTGGAATGATGCTTACTTCTATGTGTTACTATTTTTCACAGTATAGAAAATATGAATGTTAAACGAAAAACTTGAAAGTCAATCAGTGAGTTTCTTGAAATGCTTCGACAATATACTCAAATAAAATAGTACTGTTAAGATCAATACCCTCTGCACACAAGCATATCATATTTTGTGGAAGACCTGTAAAATTATCTCTGGTCAAATTGTTTGTTTACGTAAGTGATTCTCGAGGTACACTGTGCACTGTAAATTGATGGTGATGTCTAATATGTGTGACGCTGCACAAATGGTCTATAATAAAACTGTAAGTGCAAGTTGTGTAAGTAGGCTGTTCATGTTTTCTCTATGTAAGTAGGCTGTTCATGTTTTCTCTATGTAAGTAGGCTGTTCATGGTTTCTCTATGTAAGTAGGCTGTTCATGTTTTCTCTATGTAAGTAGGCTGTTTATGTTTTCTCTATGTAAGTAGGCTGTTTAGGTTTTTTTTATTGGTAACGCCACCTCTGTATGAAATTCACTGGCTGTGCTGTGTGCAGTCTGTGGCTGCTTTGAATTGTTGTAATACTCGCCATTGTAGTGTTGGGCAGCTGGCTGTGAATAGCGCGTAGCGTTGCGCAGTTGGAGGTGAGCCGCCAGCAGTGGTGGATGTGGGGAGAGAGATGGCGGAGTTTTGAAATTTGTCATGAACTGCTATATTTATATATGATGATATCAAGGTAAATATATTGTTTGTTCTCTATTAATATCTTTCATTTGCTAACTATCCCTATCAGTAGTTAGTGCCTTCCATAGTTTGAATCTTTTATTTAGCTGGCAGTAGTGGCGCTCGCTGTATTGCAGTAGCTTGAGGAGCGAAGATTTTTGTGAGGTAAGTGATTTGTGAATGGTATAGTTTAATGTTAGTCAGGGCCATTCTTTTGTAGGGATTTTTGAAAGTCAGATTGCGTTGCGCTAAAAATATTGTGTGTCAGTTTAAGCACAGTCCTGTATAGTTGTTCAAAGGGGACGTTTCAGTTGTTCCAAATTTCGGCACCAACTCCATACACTGAAGCGCCAAAGTAACTGGTGTAGGCATGCGCATTAAAATTCAGAGCTATGTAAACAGGCGGAATACGGCTATATGGGCTTTCGGAGCCGAAGGCCCACTCGTGTACCCCTGATGACTACACGACACAAAGCTTTACGCGTCGTCTGCGCCCGTCAACACCCACAATCGACTGCTGATGACATGTTGCCTGGTCGGACGAGTCTCGTTTCAAATTGTGTGGAAGGGATGGACGTGTACTAGTATGGAGACAACCTCTTGAATCCATGGACCCTGCATGTCAGGAGCGAACTGTTCAAGCTGGTGGAGGCTGTGTAATGGTGTGGGGTGTGTACAGTTGGAGTGATGTGGGACCCTGATATGTCTAGATACGACTCTGACACGTGACACGTAAGCATCCTGTCTGATCACCTGCATCCATTCATGTCCATCTTCTGAGTTTAAACACACCCGCTGGCCACGAAACTCCCCAAACACGAACATTATTGAGCATATATGGGATCCATTGCACGTGCTGTTGAGAAGAGATCTCCACCCCCTCGTACTCTTGCGGATTTATGGACAGCCCTGCAGAATTCATGGTGTCATTTCCCTGGAGTCCATGCCACGTCTTGTTGCGGCACTTCTGCGTGGTCGCGTGGGTGCTACACGATATTAGTCAGGTGTACCACCGAGCGAGGTGGCGCAGTGGTCAGACACTGGACTCGCATTCGGAAGGACGACGGTTCAATCCCGGGTCCGGCCATCCTGATTTAGGTTTTCCGTGATTTCCCTAAATCACTCCAGGCAAATGCCGGGATGGTTCCTCTGAAAGGGCACGGCCGACTTCCTTCCCCATCCTTCCCTAATCCGATGAGACCGATGACCACGCTGTCTGGTCTCCTTCCCCAAACCAACCAACCAACCAAACCAGGTGTACCAGTTTCCTTGGCTCTTCAGTGTATAAAAATCGATAGCTTACCAAGAATTGCAATAAAGTCAACAAAACAAAGCAGAACTTCACACATCGAAAACATTACTAAAAATGGCGTAGTACGAAGAGAAAACACACTTGAAAATGGGTATCATTTCGTGTGAAAGATGGATAAAAGAAAGTCGTGACAGGCAGCAGAAAAACTGTTTATGAAAAAACTCACTGTTTTCACAGTCACAGGCGTTCACAAAACCGTTTATAATGGACAAAATCAAATAATATTTAATGTTGTCGCAATGATAGCGTGAGCAGAGCATTGTTAAAAGGAAGTGCCGGTCAGTGTTTAATGGTTGCCCTGTGCAGGGCACTGGCGCAGAGATGTTTAGCGTGCGGCTGTGCTCCACTTGTATGAATACTGGAGTGAACAGGGCCGGCTCGAGAACATTTCTTCGCGTAGGCGACTTATCATTTGGTGCCGTCCTCATTCTTCCTTGTCCCTCGCACACTTTCACCCGTGTCGGTTTTCGCTACTGATGGTAATACGCGCTCTATAGGAATCACACTTTTGAGCGCCCCTGGCGCTCCTCTCTCCTCGACGCCCCTAAGTGGCCACTAGTAAATGCGATACGTGCCGTACGGAATTCTTGCAGTTGTGGCGCATCTGGCGTCCTCACAGCTCGGGGCCCCAAGTGGCGCCTTACTTTGTCGAGTAACATGTGCTGTTCCAGAGCCATGTGTGAAGTGGAGATACACATGTCCGAGTGCCCGCTAACGCGAATTCCTTTGCTGCAGGAAACTGTAACAGCGCTGAGCGTGCATTCTGCGGGTCGGCTTCCTCCGCGGCGCGAGACTGCCTGACGCGATATAGTCGAAAATTGAGACGCGTATAGCACGTGTGACTTGACACGGCACTACAGCGCGACACGCACGTGCCGCACGAGTCGCGCGGGTCCTGCGCATATTGCGACGCGTACACCATACTTCGCACGCGCCGACTGGCGACGCTCTGCGCTGACAGAACCGAAGCGCGCGCAACCTTTTATCTTCCTCAAACGATTTTACAGAAACTATTCACTGAAAATATATGATTTTTGCCTTTCTTGTAGCGTTATATGTCAGCTTCGTGGCGAAGTGCCCATCACCTCGCTAATGACCATTCTTATTGTGATGTACACATTTTAGTAAGGCACTACGCAAAACTCAAAAAGTTTGCAACGAGAATTAGGGGTCGCTATGATTTTGCGTTTGGTGCGTATTACACCATATGTTGCTGCATATGAAATTTAGGTAACATGGTGAACTTTTGTTTAGACTTGGGAGGAGGTCTATATCTGCCCCCGATCTCGAGAAAGTGGATCCCATGTAGCGCGCTCACTTCCGATCTCACGCCCGCGAGAATGAAATACTCACAACATCTCTCATATCTCCTAAACCGCTCGAGACATCGAAACGAAAGTTTGGCTAGTGATAGCACACAAGGAGGAGAGTGTTTTGCCATTTCTTAAACACACGGAGCTTTCTTATCTATGGCGATATATCAGTTCTTATACTTCCCTTTTTATTTATTTCACTCCAGTGAAAGTAATTTTTTAAGAGTTATCGACAGCTAGATAAACAAGAGCTTTCTAGTATGAAAATAAATATAAAATTTCTTATTTTATGTTACTGCAAACCGACACTATGAGGTTTTTCGTAAACTTTGGAGCTCTGTGATTGCCAATTACTTGTTTAATGAGGCACTCCGTTTCGGAATTCTGTCGCAGTAGCTCTGTGAGATGAGTTTGACAAATTACACTGTGACAAAGGAAGTACAATTAAACCAGACACCAAGAGAAATGTGGCCGTTACTCACAAACGGTGATGCTTCTTCGAATGAGAAAAGGTTAACAACTCACACAAATTAGATTTGCCAATTTTGTTGGAATTTTGGTGGAATCCCCCGAACCCACGTATTTTTAACACTGAGCGACTGGAATGGAAACTTACCAAAGGATTTTATTCCTTCTCTTGATCTGAGTAGTATTAAAATAATGACGAGCGTTCCTTCAGGCGGAATGATAGCCACATGCCAGATACTGTTTACTCACCTACGACTTGACAAACTGACAATGTGTGATCACGAATAAAATAGTTGTTATTTAGAAAAAAAACTGATCTGTCGCAAAACACAATGGTCAATGTATTGTCAGCAGCGGAGGATAATGCGCGCGACAGGAATGCCTTGTGTGTTGGAGTTCGAAAAATATTGTCATGAAAGTAGATCTACCTTTGTCATCTGTACATTTCAACAAATTAAATATATCTAATCATAACACTCTTTTAGGATATTCCTACTTTCGTAATAATACCGATCATTTTCTTCATTTGTGTAGCCTGTTGTATAATTAGTTTATTGATGCTGATGATGTGCATGCAACAATTGAAATGATTTTTCTCATCACGGCGAACCAATTAAAACATTGTTATTTGTGACTGCTTTTCGACTGTTTCTAGCTTGCAGTGGAAATGTGATGTTCGCATGCATGTAGTACAGTGTGTTGTATTACATTATTACATCCATATCAGAGTAATCACAGTGAGACTTCCGTACTTCTTGGACGCTTTTACCAAGAACACAAAGGGATTACAACTGTGGAGATTATCCGTTTCTAAATTTTTGTACAGATCGTACAAATACGCCAGCATACTAGGCAGCGAGAAGATAACCTTGTTTTACTTTCCTGCCTTGATTCTTAATCACATGATTTTATAATATTCCTTGCTTCCTTATTCACTACCCTCTGTCCCTTCTTGCGATCTGAAAACATCGTGGAGGCATATGACACAATTCCAGCAGCCAAAGGCTCATCAGTTACTGAAGTATGCATTTTTCATGACAGAAGAAAAATAAAACAAAACTATACAGATATAAATAACAGAAAAGTATAATGTACTAACGAAGAAAGCTGGAGCGTTGAAATGGCGAAAAACGAATCACTACCCAAAGGCAATAAAATTTAGTACACATTAAGGCAAAATTTATCGTATGGGCAATACTACGACTGCTCATATGCGCTGTTCCGATGTGAACATAATGGCCGGGCTACTTTTCCGCTCCCCGCCTCAAATTTCCCACGGTGGTAGCGAGTCACGCGCGACGCGCGGCGCGAGGAACTGTGCCTCAACCACAACGCCGCGCGACCTGGCGCAGGCGCGCGTCGCGTCCCAGTAGCGTCGCGTCGCAATTTGCGCGGTCCCATTTGAACCTGTGATGTTACAAAAACGCGCGCTGCGCTGCGTCGCGCCACACGCGCTATACGGGTCTCAATTTGCGCCTAGCCGTCCCGATACTGCGCGCGAACACGCCACGGCCACCGGAACCCAGCGGAGATCAACTGCGGCTCACGGACGCGCACCAGTCAACTTCGCGACCACCGAAGTGGCTACACCTTTTCAGGCGCGCATCCTCTACCCTTCCGTGACTCCAAAAATTAATATTTTATTCTAAGAATCTATGTTTTTACATTTATTAATTTACAACTTTCTCAGCTAATTTTCAGAACATAAAGTAGTATGAAAATAGTCTCAAAAATGGCTAGAAGTTCTAGACAATTACAGACTACGTTGAACTCAGAATATTTCTCAGTTGCCTGCCCGAGGTCTATCCCACCGTGGATTGGGTTGCGTTCCTGGCCGCCTGTGGAGAAAATTCTAGCCAGGTAAAGTCGTTGACTTGCTACGTGGGGTTTCCGACCGTGGTGTTGCCGACCCTTTTTAGGTGCCATAGGTACCGTGGGACTTCCGGCCAAGCAGTTTCGCACCATGAGTTTTCCGACCAGAGCCTCCCATACTGTCGATTTTTGCCAGTCGTTCACCAGCAGCAGATGTGTTCTCACTGTCGGTCAGACAGCCTTCGTCTCCATAACGTTTTTTAGGCCTAAGCTGATTGAGTTCTATACAGTAATACTGGAAATAATTACAGCAACGACAGGGAATTCGTGTCTTCTCAAGGATGGTCATCGCTACCGGATACAGAGAAAATATAATGAGTATACATACTGAATAACAACATTCTTGCCCACCTCACGAACCAGATGATCAGATTAAGAAACGAGTGCATCGCCACAAATGGTTCAAATAGCTCTGAGCACTATGGGACTTAACATCTGTGGTCATCAGTCCCCTAGAACTTAGAACTACTTAAACCTAACTAACCTAAGGACATCACACACATCCATGACCGAGGCAGGATTCGAGCCTGCGACCTGCGGCCGGCCCCGACACTAGTTCGGAAATTCAGCTGAGCAAAGGTATTTTGAAATTAACTGAAGGTAATATTTTTGTAAACTCACGATAGGTCTCTTCCTGACAGAAGAATCCTCCTGTTTGGTTGTGAAGGATCGGAAAAAATCCTGTATCGAAATGGAACTGCTCTAATGGACGGGATATTTAACAGCTGCTCAAAAAAATCAAACAGCTGTACACAAAACAATTTGAAATCGGAAGCGGAGAAAAGGAGACGAAGGTACTTCCTGTTTTATTTGCTTGCTCTCAGATAAAAGTTAAAATACACAAGTCAGAGTACTGGTTTGAAAAATAACAAGCCTGGGTGGTCACAGAAAACTGAAGTGCTGGAATTTGAAATGGCGTCCGTCTGCTTTGCTGGGTGGTAACGTGCTCGCCTCCCATGCAAGCGGGCCCGGGTTCGATTCCCGGCCGGGTTGGAGATTTTCTCCGCTCGTGGACTAAATGTTGTGTTGTCCTCATCATCATTTCATCCTCATTACCGGTGCGGAAGTTGCCCAGTGTGGCGTCGAATGAAATAAGACTTGCACTTGGCGGCCGAACTTCCCCGAATAGGGGCCTCCCGGCCAACGATGCCATACGCTCATTTCCATTTTCCATTTGAAATAGCTACGATTAAAGGTGTGAAGGCAGTGTTTTCCGAGACATCCCTTTCCACTTGCAATTTTAACTTCAACCAGTGTCTGTGGAACACAGTACAAGAAGGATGCAGGCTAAGAAAAAGAGTACGATATTTTGTCGCGTGTGTGCTGCAGCGGCAGATCTTCTGTTGTGTCTAGACGAGACAGCCTAGACACAATGAGAGGAAGCCGAAAGGCACGCGCTAAGCTAAAGCAGGATGGCGTGAGGTCTGAAACAGGATACGTAATGAATGCTATAAAGAAAAGTACGTAGCTTCTGGAATACTTAACTTTAATCCACCCTTTTGGTACATCTGAAGATTGTGGCGATACAAGTGAGACTCTTTAGTTACATGCAATGTTACTAATGGCGCCTTGCTAGGTCGTAGCCATTGACTTAGCTGAAGGCTATTCTAACTATTGGCTCGGCTAATGAGCAATGCTTCGTCCATGTAGTCGCTAGCAAAGTCGTCCGTACAACTGGGGCGAGTGCTAGTCAGTCTCTCGAGACCTGCCGTGTGGTGGCGCTCGGTCTGCGATCACACAGTGGCGACACGCGGGTCCGACATGTACTAATGGACCGCGGCCGATTTAAAACTACCACCTAGCAAGTGTGGTGTCTGGCGGTGACACCACATCTTCCATCAGTGCTGATGAACTGGAGTGGTGATAATGGAGGAAATGTCCGTGGAGAAAAGGCCATAAAATTCGCAGACTGTATGATCAGTCAGTGGATGGCAAATCCTAGTGTGGGGCGGCAGGTAATAATCAAATGGTCTGTGTTTTTCGTTACGTCGCTATGAAAAGACCCTTAAACTGTCTGTGCGCGCTTTCCATCTATCTTCGCCGCCTACATGAGCCTAAAAACTATTTTTGCGGTCAGCCAAAAAGCGATGAGGTACATACTGATCATAATTTCCGGTCAGCAAGTTCACATTGCTCTTCACGTTCACTGAAAGAAAATGTTCCTACTTGCTATTTAATCAGCGGGATCAAGAACTATGGATGCAAATAAATGTTTTGAGTTTTAACTGATTGACACGCACAAAACATAAGTTTTAGTATTGTAACTAACACCCCTATCAAAACAGCACTATTAACAGTTCAGGGGCGACCTCTGCGGTAATTTCCAAGTAAAATGGTATGTCGCCCTGACTTCTAATCACAAACAGTTAACTGCTCGCCTTGAAAGTGGAAAACAATCTTGCCACTTGGCAAGTGGTTTTGTCAACATTACGGGTGACACGCAAACAGTTACATCCGTGAAATTTAAGTGGTCCAGGATGCTGAACAGTCCTCACGAATTCACTTCCTATTTTTACCGAAAACGAATTAAAAACTGCCCAGCCCTGACGTCATCCGAGGCATAACGCACGCGGGCGTTTGACTGACGTTGGCAGTTTGATATCTCGGTGCAAAGTGTCTCTCTGGCTGTATTTATACAGGGGCGCAGCGGAGCGTCAGACGGAAAATCTGCTATCAACCGCCCAGCAGGCAGATAGCACTATAGACGGCCCCTTTCTCGGACACTTATTAACTAATAGCTCTGTCGTTCAAAAATTCACAATCTTATTAATTTTTATATAAGTAGAGTTAAGTTTGTTTTACTTACTGGAAACGTTTTAGCTCGATTACATTTCAACTTTGTCAGCTATAATTTTTAGAACAGAACCGACCGTAGAACAACCTCTGAACTGCCTGTTTAAGATTCCTTGTAACCATTATTATTTAAAATACAATCTTGAAAACTTGGTACAGCTATATTATTGCATGAATGTAATCGAGTGTTGTAACTAGAACTTTTTATTACAAATACAATTGATACCTAACCTAACATGAATCAGGACATTTTCTTTCCAAATTTGGTTTTTAGTAAATAACCTGAAAACTAATAGACGTACCTTATTGGTGTTCCAATGGTTCCAACGGCTCTGAGCACTGTGGGACTTAACTTCTGAGGTCATCAGTCCCCTAGAACGTAGAACTACTTAAACCTAACTAACCTAAGGACATCACACACATCCTTGCCCGAGGCAGGATTCGAACCTGCGACCGTAGCGGTCCCTTATTGGTGTCACATATTTAATGTTTTTACATGAAACTAAGCCTACATACGAATTTTCAGCTTTCTGAGTGTAATATTTAGCGGCTCAATTTTTCTTAAAAACGCCGATTTTAACCAACATATTGCTCTGATCTGTTTGAGATGTGTAACTTTTAATTGAAACGTACATTTGCATGTTCTGAACAACTTTTAGCTTTGTAGTTTTATTATTCAGCGCAACTTATTTTTTCTTAAGATCGTAGATTTTGTCTAACATGTTCATGTGATTAATTTGAGACTTTACAATGTTAACATTGATATAGTTAAGCGTACACTGACAAAGTTTGGAAGAGTTATTTTAATTTTTAATTTCACTCTTAAGTTATGGTGCAGTCCTTCGCATGTTAAGCACTGACAGTTATGGTGAAGTGGCGTTAGTAATAGCGAACTGGGCTAAGCCCCGGCCGCACGCTCGCCTCTGTGGCTCTTACAATGACACAGCGTTAGTTTTGCGTCATTACTGCACCAACTGAAATGTGAAATGTTTTCATCCACAGGCAGATGACCACGAATACTGTCGGACGGTTGGCATAAGAGACTAAACTCCTCAGTAGAACAAAAATATATTCTGATAAATAAGCTGAAGGAGGAAGAAGTAAATGCTATATTTCAAATTAAAAATAGATTCCATCGGTCTGCCTCTTCAAAATGAAAAAAAACCACCCATGCTGACGAAAGATTAAAAGACATCATATGAATACACAAGGTGACGCCGTAAAGACGTCCAGGGATGATGGAGAGGCTTCCGTATTGGCTCACTCTCTTTTCAGATACTGGTGACTTCGCTTTCTTCAGTATCCTATTGACTCTCAACACCCGTAAATACCCTGTGGAAAATGTCTACAGTGTGATTTGTCAACTATTTTATAGCTATGTCAGCCGTCGCTACGATGGTACCTTTAAGGAGATGTGCTGTAATGTACAAAAATATCTTTTGTGTCATTACTTCAGTCCAGACATCCAATGGTAAATTAAGGTACAGTACTTAGTGTATTCTCCATTTCATGTTTGTTGACGCAGCTTCATATTATGGACAGAACTGTTGTTCGATTAACTTTACCAAAGTGATTTTACAAGGAGCCACCTGTTCCTGAAGAAGTCTCTCGAAATCATGTCTTCCAAGTAAGGCAAAAGATCGGTTGCTCTTAAAGTGGAATACAGAGAGCTGTTCACAATGTTTGCATGGCGTGTACAAATCTCAACTATGCAGATAGTTTGCGAAAAGCTTCGTTAAAGGGGATATCAAGGTTTCTAGTGCAAGTGAGGAAGAATAATACTTTTCAGTTTGCGATTCACCTTGTATTTCAACCCACTGCAACTTCTTATACGTTCCGGGAAGAATGATTGCTTAAATGTCTATGTGCCCGTTATAATTAGTCTTTAAGGGAGCGATTCTCGTATGTAGGGACGAGGGCCAAGTATATGTGCTGATTCTTCACTTACTACTCGTCCTCGAAACTTTGTAAGTAGGCTTCCACGGGGTAACTGACGTCTATCTACAAGCGTTCGCCAGATCAGGTATTCAGCACTTCCCTGACGCTCTGCACTGAGTCAAAATGACATGTGACTATCCATGTTAACCTTCGTTGAAGACGCTCAGTATCCTCTATTAGTACTATTTGGTACGGCCCACATACTTGAGCAACATTTTAAGATGGAACTTACAAGTGTTCTCTAAGCTGTTTCCTTTCTACAGTGACTGCAAGTTCCCAGTATCTTTTTTTTTTTTTGGCCTTTGAGTGTGTACTCAATTTAGCCATCGGCAACACATAGTGACAATGTACACAAAATTGAATAAACAAATACAGTAACGCATATTTACTGTGGTGTCACCGCCAGACACCACACTTGCTAGGTGGTAGCCTTTAAATCGGCCGCGGTCCGGTAGTATACGTCGGACCCGCGTGTCGCCACTATCAGTGATTGCAGACCGAGCGCCACCACACGGCAGGTCTAGAGAGACTTCCTAGCACTCGCTCCAGTTGTACAGCCGACTTTGCTAGCGATGGTTCACTGACAAATTACGCTCTCGTTTGCCGAGACGATAGTTAGCATAGTCTTCAGCTACGTCATTTGCTACGACCTAGCAAGGCGCCATTATCATTTGCTATTTATCTTGTGATGCATGTACCGTCAGACCGATGTTCACCAATTATGGATTAAAGTTAAGTATTCCAGAAGCTACGTACTTTTTTTACTAGACTCAACTCCTTTAACTGTTCCAGACCTCACGCCAGCCTGCGTGAGCTTAAACGCGTGCCTTTCGGCTATCTCATAGTGGCTTGGCTGTCTTGCCAAGTCACAACATTTACAAGAATAAAAAGCTTAACTGTTACAGTTTTGTACATAATGTTTTAAAAATTGAATTGAATTGAATTAACTATCACTTTATATAGACGAACGTCTTTAGTACACAAAAGAGAAGAAGCTGATTGAGGAAGATGGTAGCCCATACTCAGCAATGTCCTCAGAAAGACCAACCGTTCACGGTCAAATTTGGGGCACATAAATAAGATGTGGTTGACATCAGCTTCCGACTCAGGATCACACTCACATGCTGGTGAACTGTAAACGTTGATCCGATGTAGATGTTGTGGGAAAGAGGCATGATTGAAGCGGAGTCTTACGATGGTCCAGATGTGTCCTCATGAACCACCGCTGTGAAGGAATCCGAGGTTGTAGCACTGCGTAATAACCGCTTTTTGTCTGTTGAGAAACGTTCCACATTTCCTGCCATTGTTGTCTTGCGTGATCCTTGACTTCACGTAAGTAGTCTGTATAAGGAAGGTGCAGATCCAGGACGGTGCTTGAGGTCGCCGCTTGTCTGGCTAATGCATCAACTTCATCATTACAGAGGATACCAGAGTGGGAAGGTACCCACAACAAATGGATCGTCCGGCCCGTGCGTGTGCTGCGAATATATTCAGATATCACATCCAAGATATAACTGTTGGTTGTTTTGCTCCATCGACTGTACTGAATGTTTTTAAGAACGCTTTGCGAGTCAGATACTATCAATATCTTGAGGAAGGAAGTGCTAGAGACAAACTTCAGTGCTTCCAAAACTGCCACTGTCTCCGCCGTAGGCAGTTTGAAGGTTTTGCGGATCTGGATCTGAGGGCAGAAAAAAGCGCATCCTGTACACTCTTCTTGCGGAATTTTGGAGCCATCGGTATATACACAGAGAAAACCCGGCCATTGCGCTTGAACGAGACGATTGAAGCCAACGTTGACATTAGTATTGTACAGCCAGGCCATACTTAAATAATGGACTGGGATCTGGGAGCAGAGCGTTTGAAGATCATATTCAAAAACAAGTAGATGCACTGAACGTCGTATAGAATGTATGACAGGTGACCAAGTGTCAAAGCTGGCACAATGGGCTGGCACTTTATTCCTTCTGTGGAATGCAATCCACAGTCGATAAATGCAGTCTCTACTTTGATAGACGGAACTGTCCATAATGGCCGTGCCTTGAATGTAGAATTTGTCCGATAACATTTGGCGCCTAATGCTCAAGGGCATCTCCCCTGCTTCTATTAAAAGGGCGTTGGTGGGCGTCGATCGCATGGCTCCAACACAGGTACGAATGGCTCTATATTGAAGAGTATCTAATTTGGAGAGATGAATCTTTGACGCAGTGTCGTAGAATTGACAGTCATAGTCTAATCGAGATCGAATTACCACTCAGTACATGGTGAGTAAAACACTCTGGTGCGCTCCCCACCAGACACGAGTGAGTGATCTGATTACATTTAAACCTTCTTCACACTTGATGACGGTGGATCGGATGTGGGGCGCCCAGCTTAACCGAGAGTCAAAAATCATCCCCAGAAATCGAACCTGAGATTTTATTTGGAAGGTGTACTTGACACAGGTAATGTGATCTTCAATGCGAGCTGTCGTCGACTTGGAGAAGGGAACGACTGCTGATTTCTCAGCCGAGATCTCCAGCCCATTGATAGAGAGCCACGTGTGCGATGGTTGTGGTTAATGCCGTTTTGGCCTGAAGATATGAAGCAGCAGTAGAATAAACACATATATCATCAGCATACTGTACGATTTTTGTGGGGGGAGTAATTATGCGCTCTAGGTTGTGCGTTTATAGAGTATACAGGAGAGGACTTAAAATTGCACCTTGCGGCAAGCAATGGGAGACATAAAAAAGGCCGATCATGGTACCTTTGAAACGGACGTAGATCGTTCTTTGAGTAATCAGGGTACTGATACCGTAGATCATCCGTGAAGGAATTCCGAATCCTGCCAGCTTGTCCAAGAGTATCGGTATTTGTACGTGATCATATGCACCCTTAACGTCAAGAAAAGCTGCCACTACTGTCTCTTTCGTTTTACAGGCTGACGCGATATCCATATTAAGCAAAAACAGGTTATCCATTGTCCCTTTGCCTTTTCTGAAGCCGTATTGACTCCGAGGCAACAAATTACTTTTTTCAAGCCACCATTCTAGTCTCCTTTTTACCATTCGTACCAGTGTTTTTGCAACACACGACGACAAGGCAATAGGTCTATAATTAGTACCGACATTTGGATCTTTACCACGTTTGAGAATTGGAATTATTACTTGCGTCATCCATGTTGATATGAGGTCTTTCTTCATCCAGTACTGATTAAAAATGTTCAAGAGAAAGTCTTTTGCTTCTATAGGCAGGTGTGCAAGCACAGAGTAGTGTATATGATCAATGCCAGGGCAACTGTCGCTCGATACTTAAATAGCTTCGTTGAGTTCTTCTTTAGAGAAAGGACGAAGGAGGACATGATAGCGGTCTTCTTCAGCAGGGAACCGATGGTTTAAAAATGTCACCTTGGGAGGAGCAATTGTATCTATGAATTCCTCTAACCAGGCCGTGGTAGCAGGAGGGGAGGAAGACAGTCTTCTTGTTCTAAAAGCTTTTATTTTATGCCAGATGCTTGCCATACTGGTTTCATTATTTAGGGACAGGCAAAATTGTTTCCAACTGTCCTTCTTGGTTTTCTTCAGGAATTTGTTAACTCGCACATTCACTTTTTGCACAGCCAAGAAGTTGTCCAATGAAGGATTCTGACGATAGGTTTTCAAGGCGAGTCGTCGCTTCGCAACTTCCCGAGAGCATTCAGAATTCCACCAAGGAGGAGAACGGTGCTTCATTACTGTAAAATCTTTTTTCTTAGGGATGCTGATGCCAGCTGCGACGTTCATAGCATTGAGTAAAACTGGGTATTATTACTAAGCTTGTGTGATCATTCCATTTCATATCTATACAACTTGTTACGCCCTGGTATCTGTATGAATTGACATGTTACATTTGTTAACTGTACCATATGCTAAAAGTCTGAGATTATCGTTAATATTGTTTACCAGCCCGTTTATACACAATATGAGCAACAGGGGCGCAATACATTTAATTTTACTTTATTTTACTTTTACTGGTACGCTCCATCCAAAATAACTCCCCCGCCACACACACACACACCACCATCCAAATAATATAAGTTATAATGAAGCACGTAACCTTGCCTTGCCTTGAAGCTTACAATCGCTTTAGTACTGGAAAAGTAAACTATTGATTGTTGTTCACACTGATACAAAAGCTCGGCAAACACTCTGAACAAAAACTAAGTTACTAGTGCTGAGTCCAGACCGTCTCTCGTGTGCTGAGCTTGCGAGAACTGCGAAAATCTGGGACTTAACGCTGAACTCAGCTGCCATGTGACTGCCACTGTGGGAGGGATCCCGCTACAGCTGCTGCAGATGGAAAGGGGGCTCCCAGACTCCCAGTATTTAAGAAGCTCAGAGCAGGAGAAGGTTCTTACAACATACAGAACGCCTTCTCTCATCTGTGTATAACTCACGTTCTATAATGTCTACTAGGAGCTCTGAATTAACTGATTAGGGTGAGATACATTCAAATGCAAGTGCTAGTATCGGTGAAGTAATTAGTCGGTAAAGTAAATAATCAGATTATACTGATTCTTCTTATTTATTACTTCTTAGGGTCGAACAGTTTAGTTGCACAAGATTACACAGAGTTGATGCATGAATGAGGGAAAACACAATCGTTAATCCAGTATCCTTATGGGATTACTGGTACAACAAATCACAATCTCACGCGTGTGGAACAGCTTGGTGTCAGGAAGAACAAGTGAGGAAAAAGGATTTAAAGGCATCATCTCTAATAAGCGGATCACAAGATTTGTTTTATGCCGGCAGTACCAAAAACAATAGCACCGATTGACATATTAGCATTGAAAATTAAGCTAATTACGCAGGGAAAAGGAGAAAAGTTCTTTCAAAGTGAGCATATCCTCATGAACAATTAACCCGTGGTCCATTCGCAAACCGAAGGTAAAAATTTGATGAATTTGCGAAAGTTAAACTGGATAAATGCACGTGTCTCGAGGTTGTAGTGCCAGAATGAACATTACCTAACCACGCCAATCATCTCACCAGGCAAAGTAGAGCTTACCCTCTGAAGAGCCGAAGCCACGTCTCCGACCAGCGTTGTCTCCCACCAGAAACTGTTTTCCTCCAAGACCAACTCCAGGAGTTTGCTGATTTCTAACATCAGCATAACCCATTCGGCTTCCATCAGAGTCTGACGCTAGAAATGGAATACTGCACCTGCTTCCTTTCACGATCAACACCAGAGCGCTTCCTTCCACTTCCATTTTCAACTCCACCTAGGCTCTGCATAAGAAAACGCGTAAGCTAATTTGCTTCCCAATCACGTACAATCAAACAATTGTTCTCCAATCAGACGAGAGGCTGTTTTCGGTTCACATCTACTCCAAGAGAAATTTTAGGGACTAGTCAATGGGACAGACAAAGGCCGACTATCTGTGGAATATTTCCGCATAAGACTAGACAGAGAAGGAGACAAGGATCGAGGGAGGTAGTGCGTGTTTGCGCAACCAACTCCTTGGAGGCAGCCTATCGGACAATTCTGGAACCTTTTAGAATATATATTGTGGTTAGACTTGCGTCGGAAGCTGCAAAGAGGGCTTCTCTTTCTACTGTTCGATCCAAAACAGGTCCGAGCATCTAGAGGGTGACCTATTCCCTTGCTGAGCATTTTCTCTCTAGGCGCCACAGCGCTGCTCTGCGAGAGAAGCACCATTTGCTAGACAGTAGGAAGCTCTGTATAAATCATTCTCGGACTTCTTGCCGCGTCAATTCAGGGTAAAACCTCGAGCTTTCAACGATTACGTTGACCGTCTTTGTCAGGAGCAACCGATTACCTTAACTTTTGCTGTGATGGCCTTATATAACCCACACACGTTTTGTGATTGGTCGGCAGTTACTTAATGGTGTCGCAGATGGTGTCAACGTCTGCGCTGGTGACGCCATCACTCCTGTAGCAGCGTAAAATTGCGACGAATATCTCTGCCTCTTCTCTGTATCGAGAGCTCATTTCCATGCACGCTAAGATTATATCCGCTGTCACGGTTGAAGTTCTCGCACATTCTTATTCCTACAGCCTCTTTAATTACACTACTGGCCATTAAAATGGCTACATCAAGAAGAAATGTAGATGATAAACGGGTATTCATTGGACAAATATATTATTCTAGAACTGACATGTGGTTACATTTTCACGCAATTTGGGTGCATAGATCCTGAGAAATCAGTAGCCAGAACAACCACCTCCGGCCGTAATAACGGCCTTGGTACGCCTGGGCATTGAGTCAAACATAGCTTGGATGGTGTGTACAGGTACAGCTGCCCATCAGTTCATCAAGAGTAGTGACTGGCGTTTTGTGACGAGCCAGTTGCTCCGCCACCATTGACCAGACGTTTTCAATTGGTGAGAGATCTGGAGAATGTGCTGGCCAGGGCAGCAGTCGAGCATTTTCTGTATCCAGAATGGCCCGTACAGGACCTGCAACATGCGGTCGTGCATTATCGTGCTGAAATGTAGGGTTTCACAGGAATCGAGTGAAGGGTAGAGCCACGGCTTGTAACACATCTGAAATGTAACATCCACTGTTCAAAGTGCCGTCAATGCGAACGAGAAGTGACCGAGACGTTTAACCAATGGCACCCCATACTATCACGCCGGGTGATATGCCAGTATGGCGATGGTCAGTATGGCTTCCAATGTGCGTTCGCCGCGATGTCGCCAAACACGGATGCGACCATCATGACGCTGTAAACAGAACCTGGATTCATCCGAAAAAATGACGTTTTGCCATTCGTGCACCCAGGTTCGTCGTTGAGTACACCATCGCAGGCGCTCCTGTCTGTTATGCAGCGTCAAGGGTAACCACAGCCATGGTCTTCGAGCTGATAGTCTATGCTGCTGCAAATGTCGTCGAACTGTTCATGCAGATGGTTGTCGTCTTGCAAAGGCCCCCATCTGTTGACTCAGGGATTGAGACGTGGTTGCACGATCCGTTACAGCCATGTAGATGGGATGCCTGTCGTCTCGACTGCTAGTGATACGAGGCCGTTGGGATCCAGCACGGCGTTCCGTATTACCATTCTGAACCCACCGATTCCATATTCTGGTAACAGTCATTGGATCTCGACCAACGCGAGCAGCAACGTCTCGACACGATAAACCGCAATCGCGATGGGCTACAATCCAACCTTTATCAAAATCGGAAACGTGATGGTACGCATTTCTCCTCCTTACACGAGGCATCACAACAACGTTTCACCAGGCACCGCCGGTCAACTGCTGTTTGTGTATGAGAAATCGGTTGGAAACTTTCCTCATGTCATCACGTTGTAAGTGTCGCCACCGGCGCCAACCTTGTGTGTATGCTCTGAAAAGCTAATCATTTGCATATCACAGCATCTTCTTCCCGTCGGTTAAATTTCGCATCTGTAGCACGTCAACGTCGTGGTGTAGCAATTTTATAGGCCAGTAGTGTACAAAATTCCAGTATGTATCAGCCTCGGACAAAACTTTTGTTTCGGTAAACAACATTTTGTATTTGTTTGTAAGGCTGCGCTCAGCAACTGCCTATTTTTCCAGTTCACGATTTTTAATATATCTTAATTTTTGAATATGCCTCTGATAATCTGCACAACGGTCGGAAATGTTACTTATGGACTGACCGATGTAATTGCTTCCACACTCACAAGGGTTGGCCTCGGGCATGGATGTGTGTGATGTCCTTAGGTTAGTTAGGTTTAAGTAGTTCTAAGTTCTAGGGGACTGATGACCACAGATGTTAAGTCCCATAGTGCTCAGAGCCATTTGAACCATCACAAGGGTTGTTGTAAACCCTAGGGATCCTGAGGCCGAGGATGTCCTTTAGCAAGGCGTAGCATCTCCTTTATCTTCTTAGGAGGTCGGAAAATAGGTTTTATACCTCGTCTTCCCTGCACTCTGTCTATTTTGCTGGATGTAGTGTCACAGGAAGGAAGGGATACAGTCGGCGGCTCATCATATGAATGTTCAACATTTTCATGTTTTCTTTTCTTGTAGAATGCTGAATTCACTTCACATTAACCATAGCAATTCAATCGGAACACGCACTTCAGATGATTAATTTCTGAGGCCAAGTGGTCCTCGTCAGAATCAGTTTTTGCTCTGTGTACCAATGTATTTATAACTGCTGCACTTGATGATGAAAATTCTGGGTGCTACGATACAAATCAGTGTTCGTCAACTTGCGTTAAACTGAGTCGGAGAGACGCCCATCCGACTTTGGTTGTACCAAAACATATAAAAATGGCAACCTTCTTGATTTCTCTGTTTCGACACTGAACTGGATGTTTGGATACATCCTGTTAACATGTGCAAGGTAGAGCTTCTACACGGTGTGGCAAGACCACAAAAGTATCGACAACATAGCGATAGGAGCAAACTTTAATGCACGTTCTTCAAAATAGGGTGTAGAAGTAACAATGTGTCAGAAGACAGCGAACATGGTCTTAGTGGTGCATGGAAGCGAGCTCTTGATGCAGAGAAGAGGCAGAGATATTCGTCGCAATGTTTATGCTACTACGGGAGCGATGGCGCTACCAGCGCAGACGCTGATACCATCTGCGACAGCAATACGTAACTGCCGATCACTCACAAGCCGCCTATGGACGACGCACTGAGGTAGCAAAAGTCATTGGATATCGATATACACATATATGGGTGACCGTATTATTACGTTGTAAGGTGGCCATAATTTCGCACCTTACAAGCACTCATCCACATACTTTGCTGTGATGTATAACCGCATTAGGTATTATTACATCATAATATGAATATATAAAACAGACTGACATTGTCACGTACACCTTGTAAATAATAGCAAACGCTTATCGCATGAAAGGTGATGACACATCATACTAGTAAAGGTTGGAACGACAGTGGAAAGGATGCGGCAGGCGGAAATCAAGCCCTGGGTGGAAAGCCCACACAGGTGTGTTGGTCCTGCTTAAACACAGGATGTAGCAAGACGGACGTTGGGACACCTGAGCATTGGGGCACAATAGAGTCGCGACCGGCCGGTGTTGTAGCCAGACGGGAAGGATTATACTTCGGAAACTACGAACATCTTGGACGCAGCTGAGAGGAACGAGGAAGAGTCACCTCAGAAACCACGCAGGCTGGGTTGTTTCCTAGGATTTTTACTCAAAAGCGTACCATTGTAGGAGTAAAGGTTTTTCCTCGCAAACTTTCCGCTCTGGACGACAAAAGACTAAAATATGGTTGGTCGGCGTTCGGAAGAATCTGTAGAGAGGCAGAATATTCCGTGGTTTCGGGAATATGATTCGTTTTCGGAATTACGAGGGTGCGGAGTCGAACCTTGCTGGGAGGCCATCGGTGGAGAGACGAGATCTTCCATTGTGAGCGCCCGTGGGTGACAGTCTCTCGATATCTGCATTGTTGGTACAGACGGACTTGCTGTCCTTGCTCTCATGAGAGTTTATATGTAGAACAGTTAGGCATTGTACTGTTGCGAACCTATACGATTCTGGACTTCACCTCCGGGTTGGAAGTCGTCATTGAGTACGCAGCTTTCAGTAATTGAGAGCACTTCCTCTGCCTGTATTTACGTTGAGACGTTATCTGAACTCCGTCCTTGTGGCTGGGAGTTCGCGTTTCTCGTCTGTAGAACACAGAGAGAAGAAGACAGTATTAGAGCATATTAGTGCCGCGCGGGCTTAGCCGAGCGGTCTCGGGCGCTGCAGTCATGGACTGTGCGGCTGGTCCTGGCGGAGGTTCGAGTCCTCCCTCGGACATGGATGTGTGTGTTTGTCCTTAGGATAATTTAGGTTAAGTAGTGTGTAAGCTTAGGGACTGATGACCTTAGCAGTTAAGTCCCATAAGATTTCACACACATTTCAACATTTGAGAGCATATTAGTCAGGGGACCGCCTTCTGCCGTCTTAGTGTTTGAAAGAGTTTATTTGTGGCTGGAGTTCTTCCATCGTCGCAGACGAGTACGAGAACCATCACTTCGACGCACCGGCCGCAGTACGTATGGTGATATCCCAAACTGCTTCGGCTTATTAGGGCTATAAAGCTCAACAGCTGTGATCACGTTAGTTTATTTCCACTGAGGTTCCACACCACCGTAGATCATCTTTGAAAGTAGTGTCTTCTAGTGTTGGTACGTAAATGATGTCAGTCATTTCGGGTTATTCATATTAGATCGCGCAGTCATAAGGGGCAGAGTTGGACAATTGATTAGTAATTTTACTTAGGAAATGTAAACTTTATAATATAAAGTTTTTTTTTCAATCGACAATAAACATATGAGCATGAACAACGTTTATCATTTAGTAGTATTAGTTGCTTTCATCATTCATTTATGTTTAAATTGCAATTTATAGAATTAAGAGATCCTAAGATCTGCTCCAGGGGGTAGTCAGACAGGGCCAAATCTTCATTTAGGCGTTTATTATTTCCGTTGCTCACATTCATTTTACACCCGCCTGGAGTAGCATCTTGGAACGTACGCAAGGTGTAAAAGGGCAGTGCATCGGCGGTGCTGTCATTTATACTCTAGTGAATCCTGTGAAAAGGTTTCCAACGTGATTACTGCCGCACGACGGTAATTAACATGCTTTGAACGCGGATTGATAGTTGGAGCTAGACGCGTAGGACGTTCCATTTCGGAAATCCAATTTTTCGAGATTCAAAGTATCAAGAGTGTGCCGAGATTACCACATTTCAGCCATTACCTCTCACCACCGACAACACAGTGCCCGAGGCCCTTTACTTAACACAGAGAGCAGCAGCGTTTGCGTAGAGTTTTCAGTGCTAACAGACGAGTAACACTGCGTGAAGTAACCAGAGAAACATATCCGATATGACAGCGCGGGCTGCGCGAAATTTGGCGTTAATGGGCTACTACAGCAGACGATCGACGCGACTGCCTTTGCTAACAGCACGACATCGCCTTCAGTGCCTCCCTTGGTCTCGTGGCCATAACAGTTAGACCATAGACGACTGGAAAACCGTGGTCTGATCAAATGAGCTTCGATTTCAGTTGGCAAGGGCGGATGGTGGTAGGGCTCCAAACGTGGCGCAGATTCACCGAAGCTATGGACCCAGGTTGTCAAGAAGGCACAGTATAAGCTGGTGGCGTCTCAATATTAGTGTGGGCTCTATTTACATGGAATGGAGTGGGTCCTTCGGATGTCTTGGCACTGGGAGACTGCATGTTCTCAAACAACAATGGAGTTTTAAGACGACAATGAGCCATGTCACCGGGCCATAATTGCTCGCGACTCCCTTGAAGAACATTTTGGACAATTCGCGCGAATGATTTGGCCAACTAGATAGCCCGACATGAATCTCATCGAACATTTATCGGACATAATCGAGAGGTCAGTTCGTGCACAAAATCCTGCACCGGCAACACTTTCACAATTACGGACGGCTATGGAGGAAGCATGGCTCGGTATATCTGCAGGGAGCTTCGAACGATTTGCTGAGTCCATCTTAACTCGAGTCGCTGCAAAAAAATGGTTCAAATGGCTCTCAGCACTAAGGGACTTAAGATGTGAGGTCATCAGTCCCCTAGACTTAGAGTTATTTAAACCTAAGTAACCTAAGGAAATCACACACATCCAGGCCAGAGTCAGGATTCGAACCTGCGACCGTAGCAGCAGCGCGGTCCCGAACTGAAGTGCCTAGGAACCGCTCGGCCACAGCGGCCGGCCCGAGTCGCTGCACTACGGCAGGCAAAAGGAGCTCCGACAGGATATTATGAGGTATCCCATGACTTTTGTCACCTTATAGTATGAGGCAACCACAGTAGCAGTTTGGACAATCAGTTGCTCCTGTCGAACACGACGGAGGTATTGGCCAAAAGGTTGAGGTTTTACCCTGAACTGACGAGGTAAGAAGTCCGAGAATGTTTTATACAACAGTGTCGTCGCGAAAGACCTCGTTCTCGTATAGGAAGGAGCGTAACTGCAGCTTGGCATCTTGCATTTGCGTCGCCAGCCAGCCGGGTCCCTGTCAAAGAATTTCTCTTTTCAGCTCGCCACAGACCCCCTATATAGGACACAACTTTTCTCCTTAGTTAAAAATTGTTCCTTTATTGAATGAAATGTCTCATGATGACAGTTCAGAAGGAGCGATCTGTTTTACTTGGCAAAAAACTTTCTATAGCCAAGATCGCATAAATACTTATTTATTTTCGACAAGCGGTTTCGACAGGCTTTGCTGACACCCTCTGGTCTTCAGGAATTATTGTTGCAAAGAGCGTTCATTGCGAGCTGGAACCTCATACCAAGTTGTCATATTTGGGATGAAATGTAGAACATTATGCAAACGTTTGTCGGAAATAAAACGTTTACAATCAAAAAGCTCCTTGTGCACATGTCCTATGTATGTGTACGTGTAGCGTTCGCAGATGGTTTTTAAGTCTTAAAAAACACAATATACAGTAAAATGTACAATAGTACATCTGATTACGTTAGCTTAATATGTTTCATTCATTGACGAATCATCTTACACGGCGTATATGGTACAACTCTTATCCTGAGTAATAAGAACTGCTCATACTCTGCCTGTGCCATAAACCGGCCGGAGGGGCCGAGCGGTTCTAGGCGCCACAGTCTAGAGCTGCGCGACCGCTACGGTCGCGGGTTCGAATCCTGCCTCGGGCACGGATGTGTGTGATGTCCTTAGGTTCGTTAGGTTTAAGTAGTTCTAAGTCTAGGGGACTTATGACCTCAGAAGTTAAGTCCCATAGTGCTCAGAGCCATTTGAAGCCTGTACCATAAAACGCAAATACATCACAACTGGAAGCTTACTTACAAATGCTTACTTACTGACCTTCTCTAGTTGTTTTTGTTATAGGTTAAGGCATTGATCACTCCCATCTTATTAGAGGGGTGTATAATTAACTAATAACCAGAGATAGATATTTATTTTAATGAAGCGACCGAGCTAGCAATTGCCAGGAACCGTTTCAACAGATTTGAACAAGTCACTTTTCCACTCTAGTGGATATATAATCAATGTTACTTGTATATGTTGCAGAAAGCTAATGTGTTTATTATAGGGAGCACTTCGTGTGTGATTTTCATGACTGCATTTATGTTTCTTCCGTACCAACTATATTCTAATTTTAATTAAATTAGTGGTTGAAGGGTACTTTTTCCATTACGCCATTTAGTACCTTTGATAGGAATATTCTGGTATTTCTTAGATTCCTCTTACATTATTGATTTTTTTGTACCGATACCGACGTCAGAGATAGTGACAAAAGGTATCGATACATAACTCTCATCATTAATATCGGAACGTCCCTTCTTTTGTCTAGCAGACGAGCAGTAAAGGTGAGAAGAAGCAAATTTGAATAATTCAAAGGGTAGTTTCAGTACAGTGAACTCACTTGCAAGCAACAGGCTGTATTTATTTGATTTATTTCATAAACTGATATACATCTTGCGTTGATTGTGAGGCGTATTGTCGACAGGCATCTAGATATACAGGATCCATTAATCATGAACCTTGCCGAGGTCGGGTGCTGTTGTGCCTCAGCGATACAGATAGTCGCACCGTAGGTGCAACCCAAACAGATGGATGTATGGAGACGCCACACAAACATGTCATTACTGTGGATGGGCAACAGTCTCTTCAGTTGTCGCAGCCACAACGGTCTAGATGTTCGACTGATAATGGCTTTGCGAGATTAGGCAACATGGCCTTGCTGCTGAAAACAAGGAGAAACTATAACCGTTATTTTTCCACGTGGTTTCTTGATCTGATAGAAAAATTATAAATACTGTTACACAGAGAAAAATTTTCTGAAAACATGTTAAATGAATAAGCAGAGTTCAATAGCCATAGTTTTTTCACCAACGTTTAAGCTTTCGTTATTCCTAAAGAAACGAGTATTGAATAGCTGCAACAATTTCAGCATAAGGTCACATCTGATCTCTGCAAAAATAGTTGTTCTGCAAATGACAGTTGTGTATAAATAACAGTGTAATGTCTTTGTATTATCTTAGACATAACACCATTTGTGTATGTGTAGAAAAGTGACATCTTTATATTGGGGTATTCTTTGACTTGTTTCAATTTTGTTTACAAATGTCTTCTGAGACGAAAAGTATGCATATACATATAAATATATCTACTCATATAGCAATTAAAAAAAAAAACGAAACCACCACTGGAAACAGTAAGTAATTTTTCGGTTTTGTATTAATTTCGTACTGGTTATTATCACATTGTGCCACGTTCTAATATACGTATGTTCTCTCATCAGGCCCAATAGTAACCTAAATTTCAAAAATGATTTTGCTTGATGAAGCAGCTGAACCAAAACCCACAGGGCTCGAAATACTTCGTGTACTGAAATAAAAATCTCGATTTGTGACTGAAGGCTGCTTTCTTCCATTTTAATAATTGATAGGGTCTTGAAAAGAGAGTATAAGGTGAACATCATCAACAGTAAGACAAGGGTAATGGATTATGGTCGAAATAACTCAGGCAGTGCTGCGGGAACTAGATTAGGAAATGAGACACTAGGTTGTGACAGTTACTCAGAGATGAAGATCCTTGAACAGGACACACTAGTGTGAAAAGCGGCATCAAAACAGTCTCCGATCTGAAGAACACAATAGCACTTAGTCATATATCGGTCCGCCCCCGGTAGCTGAGTGGTCAGCGCGATGAAAGGTCAGTCCTAAGGGCCGGATTCGATTCCCGGCTGGGTCGTAGATTTTCTCCGCTCAGGGACTGGGTATTGCGTTGTCCTAATCATCATCATTTCATCCCCATTGACGCGCAAGTCGCCAAAGTGGCGTCAAATCGAAAGATTTGCACCTGGCGAACGGTCTACCCGACGGGAGGCCCTAGTCACACGACATTTATTATTTTTAGTCGTATATCTAGATGAAAATTGGATACATCCAAACGATGTGGTACAGCAAAGAAGATAGTTATATTATCAAAGTAATTAGTAGTATGGGATTATGGGCCCGCCCGGTTAGCCCTCCTTTCCGGGCGGTCCCCGGCACGAATCCGCCAAGCGAATTAGTGTCGAGGTCCGGTCTGCCGGCCGGTCTGTGGATGGTTTTAAGGCGATTTTCCATCTGCCTCGGTGAATGCGGACTGGTTCCTCTTATTCCGCCTCAGTTACACTATGTCGGCGATTGCTGCGCAAACATTGTCTCCAAGTACGCGCACACCATAATTACTGCCGGCCGGGGTGGCCGAGCGGTTCTTGGCGCTACAGTCTGGAACCGCGCGAACGCTACGGTCGCAGGTTCGAATCCTGCCTCGGGCATGGATGTGTGTGATGTCCTTAGGTTAGTTAGGTTTAAGTAGTTCTAAGTTCTAGGGGACTGATGACCTCAGAAGTTAAGTCCCATAGTGCTCAGAGCCATTTGAACCATTTTGAACCATAATTACTCTACCACCCAAACATGTGGGGTTAAAATGGTTCAAATGGCTCTGAGCACTATGGGACTCAACTGCTGAGGTCATTAGTCTCCTAGAACTTAGAACTAGTTAAACCTAACTAACCTAAGGACATCACACACATCCGTGCCCGAGGCAGGATTCGAACCTGCGACCGTAGCGGTCTTGCGGTTCCAGACTGCAGCGCCTTTAACCGCACGGCCACTTCGGCCGGCCATGTGGGGTTACACTCGATCCGGGAGTGAGGGGTCCATTGGGGACGAACCGCACAATAACCCTGTGTTCGGTGTGGGGCGGCAGTGGGGTGAGTGGAATGCTGTAGCTTGTTGTGGGGTTGTGAACCACTGAGGGCACGGCGGGGACGAAGTCTCTCCGTCGGTTCTAGGTCCGCAGTTCAATATAGTACAATGGGATTATGGAATACCGTTTCCCTCCTCCTCTCTCTCTCTCTCTCTCTCTCTGTTAGGTGTAAACATACTACAGTAGATGACCGCAATAAATGTATATTAGGCATTGGAGGCAGTGTTTACTGTTGTGAACACAGCTACATGTTTAGAACCATCCCTAAAAACCTCCTGAACCTAATCATGTTGGGAAATGTCAGGCTGTAGCCAGCCTCGTGTTTCATTCTCTTCCTCGGCACACTTAATTCCTCGACATGATAGATCTAATTAATCGATAAATTCCGATGTAAAGCGGTATTATCTGTGGGAGTGAGTGATGGTTGTAGAGGATTTTCTTTAATTTCTCTTATTTCTAAAGTTCATGTTGAACTCATTCTTCTGTAGTTAGCGGGGAGTGAAGGCACGGCCGGTGCAGTTTCCACTCGCGTCGGCCAACCCTCAGCGAGTGAGGCGTGCGGCGACTGATCCGATACGCGGCGCAGGCGTAAGCACACACAAGCCACCCACCAGAGCCATTGTGAGCAGCCGCCCGCTGTCGCATTCACTGCGCCAGTGGGCGGCGTGCGTCTTTCACAAGATTAGCAACGCTCGAGGAAGAAAGCTGTTACATGCTGAGTTCAGTGAACTCGCCCATGCCTCATCGTAGTGGCGAATGTGAAGACGGAGTTTTCTCCGAAGGAACAGACCATTCATGCAACTGGCGTGTCCCGTACGATAACATCGCACTTTTGTGGAGTAGTCAATGGGTGCCTCCGCAGACGAATGTTTTGTTCCCTGCTGCGAGCGTTCCCTGCTGAGAAGACAAAGTTTCAGGAAGTTTTGGCGGAACGCACTTTGATAGGTCCGAGATCGCAATCTGTGGGAACTACGATCTGTCACAGGACGGCACTGGCAAATGTTGGAACGAGGAGTAACGGTAAGTCGACGTTCGCAATCTTTCAAGAAGCGACGCCGAACCTTCCAGAACAAAAATGTTGGGAGTTTTCTGATTGGAGAAATGAGGTACGCGATCTTAGATTGGCCAAAAGGCAGTTTTGGCGGGCTGCTCACACTGCGTAGGAGCAGGAGAGCAAAGGATCAGACTGTTCTTCGCCAGGGGCCATGGACAGGACGCTTCATCTTCATCGTCACATGGAGAAGAGATTGGACTTCTTCGCCGGCGGTAGTAGAGGGATGAACGGACGTGGAAGGGACCACTCGACTCACGGGCAAATAAACTGCGCCAGGCCAGCGTCCGTCTCCACCTGTCGCAATTTATGTGAGTTTCGCAGTTAAATGGCGTACGAACTCGTACAGCTTGATAGGTGCGTCGTTCCAAATAAATTAATCAGTAACTAATTGGTGACCACTCGGCCATGATTACACTTTTGGCGTTGTATTTCTCTTCACTCACCAACATTCCAATGCAGTCATCACCACCAATACAATTTCGCGATTAGCAGTCAGTTGATGCGATTTCTTGTCCTTTCGGTCTATACAATCAGAACTTATCTGGTTCTTTCCTTCTGAAGATCCACTCGTTCTTCTGTAATGAGTATTTGACCCTTGATGGTTCTGAGCAATCACTGTCACACAATAAATGTATGGTATGTAATTTGTAAACCTTGCTTCATTACAGTAACTGATAGTCTCCGTCACTACTTAGCAATTATTAATGTGTAATCAGGGCACACAACTATGACCTACGAGTTAGGACCAAACGTTTCCTTCCATTTCCTAGCGCACAGTTCCCTTATGTACACCTGGATGAGCGCTGATGCCGGCCGAAGTGGCCGTGCGGTTCTAGGCGCTGCAGTCTGGAACCGCGAGACCGCTACGGTCGCAGGTTCGAATCCTGCCTCGGGCATGGATGTGTGTAATGTCCTTAGGTTAGTTAGGTTTAACTAGTTCTAAGTTCTAGGGGACTGATGACCACAGATGTTAAGTCCCATTGTGCTCAGAGCCATTTGAACCATTTGAACTAAACCCGCCCAAAGATGTAAACAACCATGTATGAGCAGCGCCTATTAGACGCAGGGGGTCCGACAGCCGATCAGTTCCAGTCATTAAGCCAGGAAGGAGGTACACATGTTGTCTGTAGTTCAACCATGCCTAGACGGTCAATACCGCGGTGCAATCGCGTCCGCATTCTTACTTTGTGCTAGGAAGGGCTCTCAACATGGGAAGTGTCCAGGAGTCTCGGAGTGAACCAAAGCGATGAGATACAGAGAGACAGGAGCTGTCGACGACATGCCTCACTCAGGCCGCCCAAGGGCTACTACTGCAGTGGATGACCGCTACCTACGGATTATGGCTCGGAGGAACCCTGACATCAACGCCACCATGTTGAATAATGCTTTTCGTGCAGACGCAGGACGTCGTGTTACGACTCAAACTATGCGCAATAGGCTGCATGACGCGCAACGTCACTCCTAATGTCCATGACGAGGTCCATTGCAACCACGACACGATGCAGCGCGGTACAGACGGGCCCAACAAAATGCCGAATGGATCGCTTACGATTGGCATCACGTTCTCTTAACCGATGAGTGTCACATATGCTTTCAACCAGACAATCGTCGGAGATGTTTTTGGAGGCAACCCGGTCAGGCTGAACGCTGCCGACCGCTGCGGCCGAGCTGTTCTAGGCGCTTCAGTCTGGAACGGCGCGACCGCTACGGTCGCAGGTTCGAATCCTGCCTAGGGCATGGATGTGTGTGATGTCCTTAGGTTAGTTAGGTTTAAGTAGTTCTAAGTTCTAGGGAACTGGTGACCTCAGATGTTAAGTCTCATAGTGCTCAGAGCCATTTGAACCAGGCTGAACGCCTTAGACACACTGTCCAGCGAGTGCAGCAAGGTGGAGGTTTCCTGCTGATTGGGATGGCACAATGTGGACCGACGTACGCCGCTGGTGGTCATGGAAGGCGCCGTAACGGCTACACGATACGTGAATGCCATCGTCAGACAGATAGTGCCACCATGTCGGCAGCATATTGGCGAGGCATTCGTCTTCATGGACGACAATTCGCGCCTCCATCGTGCACATCTTCATGAAACGACATTACTCGACTAGAGTAGCCAGCATGTTCTCCAGACACGAACCCTATCGAACATGCCTAGGATAGATTGAAAAGGCCTGTTTATGAAGGACGTGACCCACTAATCACTCTGAGAGATCTAAGCCAAATCTGGACCAACAGTGCCTTGATGAACTTGTGGACGGTAAGCCACGACGAATACAGGAATGCATCAGAGGTACCGGTGTGTACAGCAATCTGGACCACCTCATCTGAAGGTCTCGCTGTATGGTGGTACAATATGCAATGTGTGGTTTTCATGAGCAATAAAAAGGGCGGAAATGATGTTTATATTGATCTCTATTCCAATTTTCTGTGCAGGTTCCGGAACCGAGGTGATGCAAAACTTTTTTTGATGTGTGTATATACAGGTTCTTCAGGTATATTTTCTGGGTATTTTGGTATAAGGGATCCGCGATCTGTAGTGGCTCGATACTGCAATCATGATTTATTCGGTTTTATAGCAATTACCCTAGTTCCTGTAGAAATGTCACTGCAAGATAGCATCGTTGTGCTGCTCTTGCATTGCATTCAGTGAACCCAAGCACATGGTGCATATCAACAACCTCATCGGTAAACATCTGCACTTTGCTGTGTATCACTATTATTGTACAACTAACACTGCAGAAAAAAGAAGCCCAGGGCAGAACCGAGCAGTAATGAATGCACGATCGAGAGCGGAGAGTAAAGTGGCGCTAGTATTTTAAGAAGAAAGTGCCGCGTGTCGATGGAACAATTTTGTTTTGAAACAAGAACCACAGCGTACGCTGTCTTCACTTACAGCGATGTGTATACATTTTCAGTGTAATACAAATACAAAGATGAATGGGGCTTGGATCAAAAGAAATACGATTACTAAGTGCCGAACCATCGGAAAGCACAAGTACAATCACAAAGCCCCGATTTACATTAAATGTATTGACAATTGCGAATATGGACAGCCATCAGCTGTAGAATGGAATGATGACAATGAAAATTTGTGCCGGACGGGGACTCGAACCCGGATTTCCCGCTTATCGCGAGCGGTCGTCTTACAATTTGGCTATCCGTGCACGACTCACGGTCCCATCCAAACTTCCATATGTCGTCAGTCATGCGTCTACAACCTGTACTCGTACATCCACTATGCATATTCCCGTACAGGAGAGACATTTTTCTTTAAAGTCGCTTGGCCGGTGTCGGATAAATACAATATTGCAGTGCCTATGTTATTCAGAAATACAATGCATTCACGTCCGAAGGATCTTTGCATTGTATTTCTGAATAACACAAGCGCTGCAATATCATACATAAGCACCGATTTAGTGAAGAGATGCCTTTTTACGATTAAATTCGTGACCCAGCTAATCAATATCATAACGCTATCTTACTTCCATAATGAAAAAGGAAATTGAATCAGTTGCTTGCATTTACATAAATCGTGCTATTTTATAAATGACATCCGTAGTATGAAAACTAAACATCAACAAATGTGAAAGTGACTCTTCAGGTGCTCTAAAAATTACTCAAAGTGTGATAGTGACCAGCTTCTTGTAGTCGACCAGTTAGCAATGGAGATCGCGGCCCCTCTCTGTAATTGCAGTAGTCAAATACGAAAGTGAGTATTAACACCTGTCTTCACAGCTGAAATTACACGTGAAAAACGAGGTATTTATTGCTATAAATAGGGGAAATTGTCTGAGAAATGAAATACTTCGTGAACTTAGTCCTGTGCTACGACTAGATGCACTAAACGTGGCACCTTGCAATAAGTACTCACGAAATTGAGGTAGACAAAGCACACGCCAAAACGCACTCAGATATTCAATAAATGACTTAGGGAAGCAAAAATGAGAAACAGCATATGCAATTACATCCTATAATTGTTTCCGAAATCAAGTAAGAATTGGACACAAGCCATTTGGCTTCAGATAAAAAGTGCACCTGAACTGAAAGTATTAGCAGTCACAAAGACTCGGAATTTGTATACACAACTCAAAGAAAAACATAACATGAGCTGAATTGATGGGGAGGGTGATTGAGTTGACTGCATTATGTTTCGAAATGAATGACAAGAATGCGTTTCAGCAAACAGCTCCAAGCCTAATGAATTCTCAAAGACACGGAAATTTTGTAAGACAACGCACAGGCATGTAAATCATATCGAGTTTAGCACCCGAAGTTAATGAAAAATAAGTTGTGGAATACGGTTATCACACGAATGATCTGATGGCAAAATTTTTCCTACGAGCAACCTCTTCGAATAATCGCTATAAATGTAATTTTATCACCCGTATTGTCGATCCGCTGTCGCCGCATCTAACCTCCACTCTCCCCGTCCAGCCACGGCCAGTGTCCGCGAACAATTCTGTTTCAAAGCTTTTAGCAGACGTGGCCTCTTAACTACCGGTACAGTACACTAACTGAAACGTCCAGAATTGTCAGTGGTGACCACGCTTCTTGCACAATATCTCAAAGAGGCTACTCAAAGAATTATGCTGTAAACCAAACGAAGAACACGTTTGGTGACACCGGCTCTGGCGGGCCGCTTGAACCTGCGCTCGCAACGGTCTTATTAGCTAATTTCAATGCTTATTAACTCGGAACCGGTGCAACGTATCCAATTTTTTTTCTTAACAAATATTTCGTAGCTCAACCTACCTTGCAAATCCCTTACAAACTTTTCAGACTGTTTCTGACCAACCTGTGTATCGCTACCACTTGCAGACCATGTTTGCAAAGTTTCAGCAAAGGCAAGTCTGCGATTTACTGAGAGAAAACTATTGAAAAATTTGGAGTAGCCGTTTAGCAGGCAACTTTCAACCTATGTAGTATGATATGTGTATCTGGCAATATAGGCTCAGTCGTAGGTAGAACAGATGACAGACTGCTGTTCATTGGCAGGATACGGGGAAAAGGTAGTCAATCTACATAGGAGACTACTTACGAAACACTTGTATTTGAATGGAACGGTTGATTTTCGAAGCAACTCCCCCCACCGATCTATCTCGCGCGAGTCTCTTCATTTATACATGACTACGGTAGTCTACGTTTACCTGAAGCTCCTGGTCGATCTAATCTGAGAAATCTTAATGTATGTAGTTCAAATTATGTTAATGTACACAAACCACGATGACGTTGAGCCTAGAAAAAATATTTCTCAATCTTGGTACAGCCACTGCTGCCGCTTCTATCATGCACGTAACAAACGTTGACCGTTTTATTGTCAGTCACAATGACGGTATGAGTATTACTGGTAATTATTGTTGCTGATAAATCCGTACCTTCAGAAATTTAATATTGTTAGTAGATGTAGTAGTAGTAGTAAAATTATTTATCAGAATTTGTTGTTTCAAAATAGAAGTTTTACTGTTAATCCTAATAGAACTATAGCAGTTGATAAATGGTTTCGGCACAGAGCCGAGTGTACCAAAAGGTAGTTATAGATCAGGACCCAGGTGGAAATGGCAGGATATTCTTCTGAGAAGTGCTCTGACAAGTGAATGAAAACTGACACCAGGGAAAAATTGCACTCAAAGTGAAGTAATAATAAGGGGTGTAGGAACACTAACTTATAGTCAATGGAAGCAGAAAAATATAGTCCGTGTCGAATAATTGTTGTGATAGTCAGTCTGAGGATTGTTTGATGCAACTCTCGACCGTAATCTACGAGTATCTTGAGCAAATCTCTTCATTTGTACGTATCTACGGCAATCTACATTTATTTTAACCTTACGGCTTCATCTCCCTCGACAATTTTTACGCCAGTCACATTTTGCTACATTACCAAGTGAGCAAATGATACCTTCCTTGATGCTCAGAATTATGAACACAATTATCTGGCGAACTGCCGTAAATGTAAAATGTAACAGTCCATTTCGGCCGTCGAGGTTATGGGTAAATAAGCCTCAAATCTTCGCAGGAGACGTTGTTCGCAGGAGATAGTTGGAATATAAGTCGGGACTTCCTAACTAGTAACGGTGGAACATGGGGATTAAATCCCACGAGCATCACCCACAATTACAAGACCGTCGCTCGTCTAATATCAACGCATGCGTGCGTTACTTGGACCTCCGATCCTCCCGAGCTGAACCAATCACTCCAAGATCTTCAGCGACATACACTCCGTCACGCTTTCGAATCCGAATGCTCTTCTCCGCCAGTGTCGTGTACCCAGCTTGCAAAGTTTTCACATTTCCTCGAATAACACGCTCGTTTGTTCCATTTCTTGTGTAATTCCATCCTCTGTCTCATTCTCGAAAATCCAGGCTCTGTAGCATACTTATATCAACACATCTTCCCTTCCTTCCATCCCCGAATGTTTCATAACCTTTCGCAGACAAGTTTCAATCGCCCCTGAAACGTGGAATCATCCTCGAGGTCCACCCATTCCATCAACTACACTCTACACTACCCGCCAAACCATCCGAAATGAAAGTTCTAACCCACCGGTTTTTTCCTTCTTGATACAAACCTATTCGCCCCTTAACAATACGCGTATCATCGATATCACTTCAAGAATTCGTCTTTATGCCAGTCACTATAATTCTAGAGCTTAATTTTTTAAAAATCATTGCAGAAGATTGGTATCCTGGCTGCTGCTAACGAACCCAAAAATAGGGGGATTGTAAATGACCAATAATGCCCAGACAGGATGGATGCAGCCAGTCAAATAACTCTGATACCATACGCTATGTACTCATATGTTTTTTTATCGGTTCATAAGCGAGCAAGTACCTTAGCACCTCGTATTGCAGGTAAAGTAGCTATCATAATCGTAAAACAAATTCACTTATTCCAGTGGTCAAAATAAATTTTACATATTGCCGAAACTTCAGCAGAGAACGTTGTGATCCAGAAATACATTATGACATCAACGAAATGGTTTATTTCTGATTTAATTCTGGCGGTAACAGTCCTGTTTCTACCGTGAGGGGCGGTATATAGTGTCTGTGACAACCGGGTGACCCGTAAATATTGCATTATTTATGTTGTGTTTCATTAACAGAGTTATTTTTCTACAGGATGGTTCGGAAAATAATAATGTGCAATTAGAGTGCTCTAATGGAGCAAGGAACAAGACAGGCGGACCTTCCAGTAAAAGTGGGTCAAAGTTATGTCTCTAGAAGCTGCAACAAGCTCCTAGTGGCACCACGATCAGTTAAGGAACGTCATAGGAGTCGCCGCGGGGAAAAAAAAAAAAAAAAAAAAAAAAAAAAGGAAAACATCTTGCGTGTAACAGAAAGCGTAAATCCTCGATACAATGCCATACGCCTACAGTTGCAATTCTAAATAGCTACGGGAGTGCAGGTGTATCAACACAAAAAAATAAGAATTAGGATCCATGAGCAGGGTTTACGTGCCAGAAGACATCGTAAGGCTGTTTCTGTAAACCGGGGTCGGAGAGGGGCTCTTGTCACAGGGATACGAAACCACTCCTTGCGGAATAGGCAGCAATGGGGCACAATGCTCTTTTCTCATGAGACCCGTATCTGTCTTCACCCTGATAATACTGATATTCGTGTGTGAGGGCAACGAGTATGAAATTTACACCCTGACTGTATAGTAGACCGCTACGCTTATCAAGGCTATTCGGTCATGTTTTGAGGTGGAATCATATATGGCCGCAGGACGCCCTTTGTGCCAATATACTGGAGAATGGCTGGTGTGCAGTATCAAGATGACTTCCTTGCAAGTGTTATGGCTCCGCTTCACGAACATGCTGGAGCGGGATTCACGCTGATGGACGACAGTGCGCGTTTGCTGTCATCACATACTTGTGAACTCCTTCCTAGTGTAGCACAGAATCCGTGGGACGAAATGGCCTCCATATTCTCCACATCTCAACTGCATTGAGAATGGATGGGCCATCCTAAAACGTGCGTTTAGCTGTCATCCTGTTACACCAGAGATCTTACAGGACATCATAGAGGCCGCTGTGAAGGAATGGAACAATATCCCACAGGGTCATCTGAATAGCTCGTGAACAATGTGTTATGCAAGATGACAGTGAGAAGAAACGGTAGCGTTTGCACTGGTATCTTCTTTATTTTATTTTTTTTTACGACAATACCTCACAGAAAAAAATCAATTTTGTTTCCTATCATGTACGGTGTTGATGATATAGCGATATGTAACATTACTTTGACCGCTGTAGTATACTAGCTTTACCCAAAACAAAATCATTTGGTTACTACTCCTCTGTTGCTACTGTCCGCTTCTGCATCTAACTAACCTGCATTCCACTCACAATAAAACAGCATGTTGCATTTAAGAAAACGCTGAAGAAGGTTTGTCATTCTCAAATTTTCCCTCAAAAATTTACATACGTGGCCATTTTCTCTCTGTCCAACGGTGAAGCAAATGTTCACTTCTTCCAGTTACGGTTCTTTCTGCTTTCAGTTTGCAATCGTTCCCACTATCTATTTTCCCCTCATTTCTTCATTTGTGTGTTCTACCACTATGACACGTTCCCCTTTGTCTCCCTTTCATCACTTCTGCGTACACGACTGCTGTAGCCAACCATCGAAAACGAAAAGCCTGTAAATTATCTAATGTAAAATTGTTTTTCCTTGTATAGCTGTTACTCACTTTACTACTTCAGTTTCAACTATTTCTGTTACATTCAACAATAAATGTAACATCAGTTGCAACATCTATCCTAACGAAGGAAATGATAAAATACGAAGAAAACCTAACTGGGTGTAGGTGGAGACATTATGGCCTTATTCTTGTTAGAATAAATAAATAAATAAAAGAAATAGATAAATAATGTTAAACAAACTCGTCATGTGGTGATCAGGAACAATGTACTAACATCTTGTCTCCTTACTTGTTTCCTTACTGGGGTTCGAGCTATCGAAAACTAATTTTCTTGTTAAACATCAAATGTCGTATGAATACACTCCTATGTAACATGAGTGATAGGCAGAGTTATGAAACTACTGTAGGCCATTGTATACTATCATAGGCATACTACAGTAGTTTTCCTAACAGCTTTGGTCAGTTAAAGTCGTACCTGCATTAACTGTACGTTAAGTGCGTTGCATACTTACTGGGCCTTACGTCATCTCAATCGTTTTGTTTACGTATGTGGTCAGTGTCTTACTGCTTTGACGAGAAAAATATCGCAACACCAAAAAATAATTAATCTAGAGGTTGTAGTGGGACGAAATTAATCGTCACCCATCCACCAATGTCAGCCCAGTTTGCAGGTGACTATAAGTTTAATTTAGTTTTGTTTATGTATTTTTCTTATTATTTGTAATAGATGTGAATTATCTAAAAGTTTTGTATTTTTTTTATGTGTTTCATGTACGGAGAGGGCGGCGCAACGAACGGAGACAGCATCTTCGTTGCCGCGAACAGAGAGGAAATTGCTGGCCGCTATACGTCGCGGGTCGACAGCCAAGGAGCAACAGAAGATCCTGGAACCGAGTTGTTGCGTCGTGCTTCTAAAAATTAAAAATGAATTTTTATACTCTTTTTGTACAACAATGACGTCACATAGAGCGTAATCTTATTGAAAAGTCAATCACTAGCTCTCAACGATCAAGTTCACATCTGTATGTGTAGGAAGCTAATAAAATAGTGTATGCTACTAAAGTTGAAACACGTGTCTTGAAGATTTATTTATGAAGAATTATGTGAACGGATTAATAATTTATTTGACAAGATTAATGATTCTTACGGCGTTCACCGAAACTTTGAATCTCAAAAGTTTATTTAATGTGTGATTCTGATATCGATTAGATCAAGATAACGTGTGTCAATATAATTTCTGAGGAGAAACAAACGAAATTTTAAATCGAAAGGTTTACAAAAACCAATTGGCCCAAGTGATGTAATTCTTTGCATACGACTCAACTGATGTTTTACAGTTTCGTTCAAGAACCATTCTATGACAATTTAAAAAGGAATATGAATCATTTTGAAGTGGGTTGTAACTGACGTGGGTGACGAAGTCTGCACATGGTCATACATATATCAAACGAAAAACTTACGTCGTTACACTACAAGGTATGAAATTTCGGGAATACATTTGTCTAGGTAACATATTTAAGTGGTTAATATTGTAAGATGACAGGTTATTGTGAGCGCGTGACAAGCCGTTGCAAATGTGAAATGCTTGTACGTTAATAACTGGTGTAACCACCAGAATGTTGAATGCAAGCGTGCAAACGTGCGTTGTGCAGGTGTCGGATGTTAGTTGTGGGATGAAATTCCATGCTTGTTGCACATGGTCAGTCAATACAGCAACAGTTAGTGGTGGTTGTGGATGACGCTGCAGTTGTCGTCTGATGATGTCCCATGTATGCTCTGTTGGAGACAGACCTGTTGATCGAACAGGCCAAGGCAACATGTCGACAGTTTGCAGTTGTGTTACAACAGCTCTATGGGGGCGAGCGTTACCCTGTTGCAAAACACCCCCTGGAATGCTGTTTATGAAAGGCAGCACAATCAGTCGAATAACCAGATTGACATACAACTTTGCAGTCAGGGTGCGTGGGAAAAACCACGAGAGAGCTCCTGCTGTTATACGAAATTGCATCCTAGATGATAACTCCCAGTGTAGGTCTGATAGTAATAGAGAAAACTATGTTGTGGCACATTTTGTTAGTGCTGGTTGTCTACATCAGGGGCAGGTATGCACTCAGGGCAAAACCTTTGTTCTCCTTTGATTGACTGGTACTTAAACTATTGTTCTCCTTTGATTGACAGGTCCTTAACCTATTGTTCTGCTAAAAGGATCCTTTCTTTTGATTGTTCTGTTACCTCCTCTCCATCCCCTCCCACCTCTCAGGAGACCTCCAACCCACCCGCTTCCCCTCTCTGCTACAGGTACATTTTCAGGTCTGATTATTGGAATAGCCTCTCTCACTCTTATCAGTTTGATTGACTACTTAATTAAATTAATCAATTAATTAACCCCTCCCCCTCTGGTAAACCCCCCTCCCAGAAACTGGCTGGAAAAAGACTCAGTTGATCGGTCATTTCGAGGGAATTCGATTGCAGCATATGGAATATTGTTTAAACAATTTAGACAATGTATAGAATATCGTTTAATTATTTATGGCAGTGTATAGAATATAGTTTCTTTATTTAGTTATAGAGTTTGTCTGGAAATCGATTGCATGGTATGGAATATTGTTTAAACAATTTAGACAATGTGTGGAATATTGTTTATTTTAACAATTTATTGGATTCAAGGCACTGTATGGAATATAGTTTTTTATTTATTTAAAGCATTTTTCAGGAAATCGATCCTCCTCTCCCCACCCCCTCTCCCCCACCCCTCACTCCCACCCCTCCTCTACCTGGAAATTTGTAGCTCTGCAGTGGAGAGGAAGGAACTAGTGAAGGGAAATTCAGGGGTATTTTGTTTATTTATTAAAAAAAAGAATCACTTTGCCGGAGTTGGATTTTTTTCACTCATCATTCTCTGCTGTTTGGAAAGATACAGGTCTTGTAAGAAGTAATTAGATCGATTGCCTTTCTTTTTATTCCAATCGTGCAAGGAATACCACCATGAAACACACTTCACACATAAACAGACAGTTAAAAATTTTTTATTCACAAAGCATGCACCGCCTGCCACCCCCTGTCCACTAGACCACACAGAACGTCATTGCACATGCTCCCAGGAGTCGTGATGCACCAGCAGCCCCCGCAAAGCTATGACGTGGCCCTCAAATGTCGAACCACGTGCAGGTGTCCATTCAGGTCCTGCGAGCATGAGGTGGCGCCATCCCTTTTATACTTGACGCCTTAGAAATACCTGTCAAAACACATATCTACCTAGGCACCATTGCTGGTATGATGACACAACTGTGGTCTAGTGAGATGTTCGCATAGCGAATCACCCTCAGTGAGATATTTGCATAGTGGCTCACCCTTGCAGGCGCAGATAAAAGGTTGTCAGTTCCGATGTCACATGTCTATGTAATAACAGCCAAGTCCCCCTCTCGTCGCACTATAGAAATCTTTTGCAATGCTCTCCAGAATAAGACAGGATACATTCTACCTAGCGATCCTAACGGGACAGCCTGTCCATTACATATCAGTACCATCCCGGAAATAGTAAAGTGCCACAGAAATAGTTAAAAGTCGCATTTTTTGTTGTTGTTGTTGTAGGTTTCGTGATGTCTCAATTCGTCTGCATGGAAATTCTTTACGAAAATAGTCCAGAAAAACACCGAATGCATTCTTCCTGATGGTCCTAATGGGACAGCCTGTCCGTCACGTCTCTTACTGAATTTACCCATTGAACTGCTGCTGCTGCCGGTGTAGGATTAATGTCCGCCATTGTTTTCTGCAGATGAGACTTTCAGCGGCAAAACTATCTTTTAGAGATCTCCATATTGCACTGACAGTTAAGCCCGGCAAAAGTGGTATACAGATCGTCAGATACATCCCACATACTCACCGTGCCACAGTGCTGTGCTGACAGAGGAAACTGCCGCCGTAAATAAGGCCCACAGAAGCGCATCAGCCAGTGAGGTGAGCCAGCCAAGGACAACCCCTCACCCCAGGAGGACCTGAGTGGTAGGAGTTGAAGCGCTATCAATACTCCCAGTGCAAACACGCACCACACGCGGTCCCGAAGGTAACTCAACGTAAACGTGGTATTAGTTTACTATTCACCCATCCAGGGGGAGCCACGAACCAAATCATCATAAGCCAGAAGCTTTCTCGGACTCTCTGAACCTGTGTTCAAAGGATGGGCAAGCCCCAGCTCGGAACAAAGGTTGAGAGGTGGCATGAGCCCCCTCTCACATTTCTATCTTACTCTGAGTAATTCGATTTTCCTCTCTAATTGTATGCAGTGAAAAGTTGCTATTCCTTCACACGAAGACTTCCCATGCAGCGTCTGTCACCCGGGTGGTCTGGTGACAGGCAGGTTCTGCTGAACTTGAAAGGATTAAGCCGACGGGTGTGAGGCAGTCGAGTGGATGCTTTCCAGATGCCGACATTGTCATAAGAGCGGGGGTGACATGCCCACAGGGGTCTGACGGAGCGGCTGGGCCAGAGATTCCATTACTTAGCAGAAACTTAGTGAAAACACTTTCTGGCGGGCTACCAGCGAGGCGTGGGAATAACTTGTGTTCCCAGGCTGTCTTGGCGGGCAAATTCCCGCGTTTTCTGCAAAATCGTAACTGTGATTGACTTGCTCCGGGCATAGCTCCGTGACGTAGCAAAAACGGCGCAGAAATTGGCGCCAAGAATCTCCATTGGTGGAATGGTAGTGCTTTGGCAATAGAGTGGAATTTTCCGCCGGTTTTCGAGTTGCTCATTGGAACGTTTAACCACGGCCACTGTCGTGGGGGCGGAAATATTCTGTGTTCGGCTTGTACAGGTGCTCTTGAGAGAGTCGGCTCTCGCCTTTCCGTCGTTGTAGGTTACAAGACTGAGCTCTCGCTGCTCTGGACAGCCTGCCTTCCACTGGCTGTCTAATTTGGTTTTATTTAATTGTAACTGTTTGACAAAGTTGCTGAAGTTTCGACTTCAACGTAACTTTCCATGTACAGTTGGCAATTGAGCGTTTTGTGTACAAGCAGCCTAATTTGTCTGTCTTGATCAGTTTTGGCTAAAGTTGACTATATCAAGTTACTGTGTGACTTCACTTGTTAAAATCAATCACTGTACCATCAGTGATTGTGTGGCGGGCCTTCTTCATCTCCCTCAGAGGAGCATTTGTATTGCTAGGAAGTCTTTAGTCTGGAACAACCAGATCAGGATAATTTGTTTCGGGCTATACTCGCGACACAATCATAACCACGACAGGACGTCGAAGCAACCAGCCATCGCCTCCGGTACGCCAGATTGTGTCCTTGCAGTTAAGAAGACAGCTTAGTAATGTATGTCCACAGCACTGGCAGATTAGGGAATTTTGCTAGGTGATAATCAGAGCTCAGCAGAGCGTGCCTGTTCGTCTTTTCTAACTTTGTTCTGTCTCGGGTGTTCACTGTCTGAGTTCTCACTACTGTAGCAGTAATTAATGTTGGGTTGGCTATGTGCTTCTCTTAAGATTTGAGTTGCAAGGAATTGGCTCCACATACTGCTTCGTCATAAATGTCACAATCTAGTTTATGGACAACTTCACCTTCACATCATTTATTTGAGTATCCAATTTTATGTATTGTAAATGTTTCATGTGTTTTGTTTATGATTTTGAGTTTAGTCATAATTAATCAAATTGTCATTTTGGACAGAACTTTCATTCTTTTAATCGGTAGAACAACCCTTTCATTTCTCACTATGTTAATGAAACTTTCCTTTATTTAACTAATTTCTATCAAATTAAATTATTTCAGGTGCCAAACTCTTTTCTACTCCACTTGCAGGGTCGATTACAGTTAGTTCGCGTTTCTTCGTAATCCATGTGTAACAGCAAAAGTTGGAGTTAGAATAGGGGGGGGGGGGGCTTAGAGCATCATTTACATATGAAGATTCTAGAAGAATTTTGTGTTAAATACACTGCTAGCCCCAGCACCTCGCAAGGTGTCTGCTGAGATACTGTTTGCGGCCCCGACCTGCTTGCTTGCTGCTGAGCTTTCTACGGTTATCTTCAGACTTACAAGAATATTAGGAACCGGGTACATGTTTATCAGTGTAACTACAATTAAATATTAGGGTTCCTGCCGCTGTCTGATACCGAGCAATGTACTGGAAATGTCTCCTCTTGACGACCATGATTCTGGAATGAATCTCAATGTCTATAGTGCACATAATTTTGCACGTAAAATAATCTTTCATTCCCCTTACGGTTTATCGTTGTGCTGAATCTATACCCCCCTCACAGTAGGACACACAGTAATGATCACCGGACGCTCGTGCATATACTGCAAAGACTGTTGTACAAAGTTGCGGTTAGCTAAAGGTGTTACTGTTTCTGGTCCCTACCTGCTTGCTTGCTACACCCATCTCCAGACTCTGGGATTACAAGAACATATGCATTTTCACGTGATTTACCAGAATATCATACCATTTACGCGGTATTTTTCGATACCAAGCACACAGCAGTATGCTACTGATCACTTGCACATTGTAATTCCAGAGATATAGACTGGAAATTATTTATCTAGAAACTCGAAACTTAAGCGAGGTAGAGCGTGCTCCACCACTGGAAAAATGGAAATGAGCTTTTGGCGTCACTGGCGGGGAGCCTACTTACGGTGCAGGTCCGGCCGCCTTGGTGCAGGTCTTACTACATTCGACGCCACATTGGGCGACCTGCACGCCGGATGGGGATGAAATGATGATGAAGACAACACAACACCCAGTCCCTGAGCGGAGAAAATCCCCGACCCAGCCGGGAATCGAACCCGGGCCCCTTAGGACGGCAGTGTAAACCACTGAGTAACTAGAAACTTACCCCATCTACGAAGGTCTTTACGTGAAACCTCAAAAAATAGAGGAAATTGATATTTCCACTCGCGAATATCGACGTCGATGATATAAAAGATTCCAAATCACCCTTATAATTTACAAAATCAACTGAGGTGTTTCTCATATCTAGAGAACCAGCAAATGTGTCTTCCAGCCGGCCGAAGTGGCCGTGCGGTTAAAGGCGCTGCAATCTGGAACCGCAAGACCGCTACGGTCGCAGGTTCGAATCCTGCCTCGGGCATGGATGTTTGTGACGTCCTTAGGTTAGTTAGGTTTAACTAGTTCTAAGTTCTAGGGGACTAATGACCTCAGCAGTTGAGTCCCATAGTGCTCAGAGCCATTTGAACCATTTTTTAGTGTCTTCCACCTACTAGATGCACACACCACAATCAACCTAAGACGGAAAATGCGCAGAAGCAGTCAACCGGGGGAGGGAATAATGGCCCAGCGCAAACACGTATCCATATTGAATCTTCTCAAATTTCCACGCAATCACGAAGGCTGTCCAACACATACTGAGTATTAGTTCGCTATTAGGCTGTGTAGAGGACGACACGGTTAAATCAGGTACATTCCTGCATCCCGACAGGCCTTTTCGTTCAGACGGCTCCTGCTATTAGCTGGAAACGTGAATCATTCCCGCCACAAGCCACCGCCGCCGCGCGCCACGCACCCCCAGACAGAATCGTCCTAGGAAACCGGCTACATACTTATTTGATCGCTATACTTACAGTTGAGTATTACGATCGCAGTCTCCATTGGATGACACTTGACAATGAGACAAGTGTTGTGGTTGGCAGGAGAGCCAACACCGTGTTACTAGAGAAGGCCGAAAGGCACGCGTTTTAGCTCACGCAGGCTGGCGTGAGGTCTGGAACAGGACAAGGAAATTAGAATTTAGAAAAACGGACGAAGCTGGTGGAATACTTAACATTAATCCATTAATGATGAACGTCGCTCTTGACGGTACATGATTCACAATATGAATAGTAACTGAATACGGCGCCTTGCTAGGTCGTAGAAAATGACGTAGCTGAAGGCTATGCTAAACTATCGTCTCGGCAAATGAGAGCATATTTTGTCAGTGAACCATCGCTATCAAAGTCGGCTGTACAACTGGGGCGAGTCCTAGGAAGTCTCTTTAGACCTGCCGTGTGGCGGCGCTCGGTCTGCCATCACTGATAGTGGCGACACGCGGGTCCGACGTATACTAGCGGACCGCGGCCGATTTAAAGGCTACCACCTAGCAAGTGTGGTGTCTGGCGGTGACACCACAACAAGTATCGTTAATACACCCTGCTGACGGCTGTGGCTCTGGAAATAGAAATATCGGTACCATTCTTATGACTTGAAATACTTTTCCAAGTAAAAAGAAAAAAAAAAAATCTTTCATTCCCTTTGCGGCTATCGCAATATTCAAAGTCAAATCCATACCTTTCCTTACGACTGGACATAATCGTTTTCTTTGCACATGTCAGAACACACACACACACACACACACACACACACACACACACACACGCACGCACGCACGCACGCACTTACATACTTTGTAAACCTTATGCTAAGGCCAACCTATCACGCATCCTGTACTACTAAAAACAATACTTAGCCAATAACTGATTGCTGATGACACGAAACAATACTGACCGAAAATCAGTAATGGGTGGACATGTCTGATAAGTTTTTCTTGCAAGTGGTACCACAGTGTCTTAGAAGGAGAAACGAAATCGTCTTAGAAATCGCCAGATTTTAAAAAATCTCGATCCCAATAACTACTGTATGTTACTGTCACAAGCGGTCTTGGTTCTACAGGTGCTCACAAGTATCCATGTTAAAATCTATAGCCGGCCGCGGTGGTCTAGCGGTTTCAAGGCGCGCAGCCCGGAACCGCGCGACTGCTACGGTCGCAGGTTCGAATCCTGCCTCGGGCATGGATGTGTGTGATGTCCTTAGGTTAGTTAGGTTTAAGTAGTTCTGAATTCTAGGGAACTGATGACCACAGATGTTAAGTCCCATAGTGCTCAGAGCCATTTGAACCATTTTTAAAATCTATACAAGCCTTATAAATTGTGGTATGACATTACGTCCGAATGAAGTGGTTTTTCGACAGAAATACCATGACACTGAATACAGACGGTGATGGCCGATTTGAGTGTATATTATCAGACCAACAATGCGGTTACAAATCGCCGACGGGTTTAAGTTCATAATAAAATCACCGAGTTTTGAAAGTGATTCGGTTAAGGAACGCGGTATGAAACCGGTACCTGCAACTCCCTCATGCCACCGCTAGATATTTCTCCAGTATTTGAAACGGATTCTGTATCAATGACATGTCAGAGATTCTGCAATGTATCCACTGGGTTATAGGCGATGGTTGATTGACAAGAATCACAAGCAGTAGATGGTGTGCTGATTGAGGTCACAAGAATTGTACACAGGCTTTTCAGATCTCTAGTGTTATGCTGTGCGGTAGAAATGCTGTCTGCGATTTGGAATGAAGTCTTTCCATTCAACCACATACCTGTATTGGATCCTATTGAGAAGTCCTTTAATGATTACAACCACTAGTAAATCATATTTCTGCCACTCTCATATCTTGGAAGGAGTCACCTTTTTCGAATCTGTCTGTCACAGTTAAATTCAACGTGGCTTTTTAGGCAGCTCCTTTCCCTGTTGCAACTGCAGCCACTTCTGCAGGTTTGCGCGTGTGATCATTCCAATTCAAGTCGAAACTGAGCAGAAGTCGGAGAGAACTATATCTACCACCTTCTGCAACCCCTGTAGAAACAGAGTGACCTGAGTTACTGTGACAGGACCGTGTTTTGACCATTTGGTGGAAATGGAAACATGTTGTCGTAGCTCCGCCAATAGTGTGTAAAGTCAGTGCAAAACAAAGCCCGCTCCTGCAACATGAGGTAGTATAAAAGACAGTACGCAACTTAGCTGTTCTTGATGTAAAAGGCAGTGTATTATCAAAATTGGAGGAAGCCCAGCTTCACGTACTTTTTTTTTTTTTTTTCAAACGGCCTACAAAACCTACCCTTACCGACAACATTGCAGGGGCCCCCATCAGTTGCAATGCTGTACAGGCGTTCAAGTAACAACTGTATATCGCTCAAAACCTCCTCTGCAGCCAGGGAAATATCTTCCCTGCTTATGGAAAACAGTGAAAACTTTTTTGACACCTGTTACGAAAACTGCATGTTGAGCTATGCCGCAATTGTAAGTGTTCTCATCGAGGGCAGTCGACTACTCTACGAAGTAACGACGTTTATCGCGCAATTGCTACTTTAATTCGGCACCAATGCCTTGCACTCTTCAAGAAACTTGCAGATTTTTTTTTCTTTTTTTTAAAGAAAAAAAAAGAAAACAAAGTGGTTGGCCCTCAGGTACTTACCCTCAGACTCAGAGTTCAAATATTGAAAGTTTTGGCTGGTTTCGTTGTTAGGGGCTGCGATACATAGTTTCCATATTACAAGCCATATCTCCCGCGACCACGCGCCAACTGCTCCACTCTCCAAGTCTTTCCTGCGACTCCGTCGCGCCTTCGCGTCCCGCACTCCTCCGTATCCTCCACGTCCCGATGCTCCTCCCCCACTTCCATACCGTCTCTCCATTCTTCGGCAGTCGCCTGCTGTAGTAACGAGCGCTGTGATTGGCTAGAGCACTCCCGCCATGTCTTCAAGCCAATGCACACTCACAAAGATATTGAAACACATAGGAAATACTGTATTTACAATTAAATAACTTGAAATTAAATAAATATTCCTACGGTTGGACCATAAACACACTCTTACACTCATTATTAAATACATAAACAAATCAAATAGAACATATGTCAAAGGAATAGAAACTAAAAGTAGGCCAGTAGCCTAAAATCCGTGTGCTTTCTAAAACGCAGTAAATATTTGACCAATTTCTTCATGAATAGTACATATCGGATATAAGCAAAGACATACACTAATAAATATATTTATAAGCATGCTGCTACCGTTTTTTCGTGTAACTGTGGAGTACTGCCGGCTTTTGTGGCCGAGAGGTTCTAGGCGCTGCAGACTTGAACCGCGAGATCGCTACGGCCGCAGGTTCGAATCCTGCCTTGGGCATGGATGTGTGTGGTGTCCTTAGGTTAGTTAGGTTTAAGTAGTTCTAAGTTATAGGGGACGGATGACCTCAGTTGTTAAGTCCCATAGTGCTCAGAGTCATTTGAACCATTTTTTGTGGAGTACTCACGGCCTGACGCGATCAATAGTACTCGGCCACTTTTACCTCCAATAACTCACGTACTATTCAAGTTACATGCCTGTAATTCATACCAATTTAGGGTTACACTAATAGCTTTCTAAAGACATGTCGATCGACAAAATCGGATGAACCGTTTAGATTTTGTAAATTCGTTGCTGGGTGTTACTTGTATAATTTACAGTCACATACTAAACTTTAAACTAATAAAGATATTGAAAATCTGATAACTCCATCAGAATCGTCGAGCAAATAATGGTAATGCACATGTATCTTTTTAAGATATCATGATTCCTCTGGCTATTATTAATTTCTAGATGAGCTGTGAAACGTCTGCCATTGTGATTTCACAAAGTCCGCCATCTTTGGCACTCCAGGCGTACACATCTCCTTCATTGACACAACGCACAGTCCTTGTCACAGCGTCAACATGGAATTCCCAGCCACGCGCTTGGCCTGGACCACGCGCTGGGTGGGGCTGCCCCTCTTGCTGTTGCCGATGCTCGGCACCTCACGGCCGCTGACGAGCCCCAGCTTGCCGAGCGGCCCGTGCGGCCACGCTAACTCCGAACTTAGAACTTTTCAGGGCGCCGTAACTCGCCCGTTACCTCACAAACTGCATGTTCAGATAAGCTTAATGCCTCAAATGGGGTCACTAAAGACGAGGATATTACCTCCGAACACTCTACAAAACACTCTTTTGCAAACTGGCCGTGGGCCGTCCGTAAAAGGTCTTCCACTTTTTGCAGTTTTCAGTGAAACAATGTAGCTGGCTCAAACTGCGCTTTCCGATGTCAGTTCAGCTCACTTGTCTGCAGGACAACAGCAGCAATAATTAACTTTAAAATCTTACCACACAAAACCTTCTCATAATTTAATTTAACAACAATACCTAAAGATAAATAGCGCAAGTTTCTATAGATAAGAGCAAAATTATAAAAAGGTATATCTTTGTTTTTCATTTAGAATGATCGCTATAAACAAGACTTGTGACGATTCCGATTTTAATTTAGTGATCAGTTTGCTTCTGTCTAAAACAACAATCCCCTCGTGTGCTGAAGAATGTTTCTTGTCTTAGTGACGGCGCACTGTCGATGCTTTCATATTTACGATAGAGTGGCATATTAAGCACAGCGCTTTCCCATCAGACTTTACAGACAAATACGAACCTTACCACTGAGCATCAAAAAATGGCACACCTAAATGGCTCAAATGGCTCTGAGCACTATGGGACTCAACTGCTGTGGTCATAAGTCCCCTAGAACTTAGAACTACTTAAACCTAACTAACCTAAGGACATCACTCACATCCATGCCCGAGGCAGGATTCGAACCTGCGACCGTAGCGGTCCTGCGGTTCCAGACTGTAGCGCCTTTAACCGCTCGGCCACTCCGGCCGGCAGGCACACCTAAATCCGAACCTTTTCTCGTCATACTGAACGCTCGCAAGACAGGTTAACAGTGTCCCATTTGATAAGATTCCGAACGGATACTTCAGCGCATCGAAGACGACGCAGGAGCGAGCGCTGTCTCTGTCACACTCGTGCTGCTCGGGAGGAAAGAGGGGAGGGAGAAGAAAAGTACCGGGGCGCGCAAACACCAAGTGCTCGAGTTGCCGTGGCCTGGATTAAACGGTGACATCGGAACGGTTCAGAGGCAGGCAGCTAGATTTGTCACCGGTAGGTTCGAGGAATACGTGAGTGTTACGGAGATGCTTCGGGAAATCGAAGGGGAATCCCTGGAGGGAAGGCGACGTTCTTTTCGAGGAACACTATTGAGAAAATTTAGAGAACAGGTATTTGAAGCCGACTGTCGAACGATTCTACAGCCGACAACATACTTTGCGCGTAAAGGCCGCGAAGATAAGATTCGAGAAATTAGGGCTCAAACGGAGGCGTATAGATAGTCGTTTTCCCCTCGCTCTGTCTGCGACTGGAACAAGAAGGGAAATCAGAAGTACTGGTACAGGGTACCCTCCGCCACGCGCCGGACGGTGGCTTGTGGAGTATCTGTGTAGAAGTAGGTGTAGCTGGGCACTACTTCGTTGATGATGGTGCTTTATATCTCTGACTAACTGCCACAAGTTCAATGAATATCAGAAGTAGTTTGCATCTTCTAAGCGAAACAAGTCAAATAAATCAAATAATATGCAGCTAGTGGTGGTTTAGCTGTACTTAAAAATAAATAAACTTCTATAATTTTAGTTCCTCAAGTGGCCGATGTGTACGAATTTAGTGGACGCACTTCAGTGTACAGAAAACTTTTGAATTTGTGTGAGAGTTACCGCCACCAAAGATAGTAGTAAAATGATGCATGTATGAATTCTCATCACCTATTAGACATTTCTCAGTTGTGATGATGCTTCGTGGTAGATACCACTACGTGAACCGGATGTGCCGTTTTTTGTTTTGTATTCAAATACTATTAATTTTCTGTTACAAAATTATGCTGCTTACAGCAAAGACTGTCTCGACTGCCACGAGAAATGAGGCTAATGATCAAGGGGCACTACAGTAGTACTGTGTGGATAATCTGGGAATTTGGGTCTTACGGGAGGCGTGCTAGCGTAGTTCGTGCAGTTGCGATGACCACTGTGTCCGGAGGGCTTGCTGGTAGGGAACATCTGCCTAGCAAGCAGGAGACTCGAGTTCGAATACCGGTTCAGCTCAAAGACTTAAATCAATGCACAATATCAGCGAATGCCTGTAATTCCTTTGTGTTTTAATGGCTGCTGGATCAAAAAATGATGTCTGTCCTTTTTGCCACGTCCGAAAGGGAAAGTGTTTCGCGAAAAGAGCGTCGTCTTCCCTACACGATTTCCCATTCGTGTTCACAAATCATCTCCGTAATACTCGTGTGGTGATCGACCCTGCCCCCTTTGAGTTGCTTCCATTTTTTCCTTTAATGCGAGCTGGTACAAATTTCAAACACTCGAGCAATACTCAAGAATGGGTCTCGTTTGTGGATGACTTACATTCTCACGATAAATCGAAGTTTATCATTCGCCTTCCTAACTGTCGACATGACTGTGTGAAGTAGCACACTATTAATGCTGTATTCGAATATTACGGGTTTGTTTCTCCATTCGTCTGCATGAACTTATATTTATCTATATTTAGAGCTAGCTGCCATAAGTCATCTTGCATCCTCCTACTCTCACTCAACAACGATACCTTCCCATACACCATAGCATCATCAACAAACAGCCACAGACTGCTTCTGACCCTGTCAGCCAGATCATCTATGTATATAGAAAATAACAGCGGTCCTATCGCACTTCCTTTGTCTCTGATGAGGACAACGTAGGTACTGGCTGGGATATTCATCCAGTATTTGGGAGTGAAGATATTTAGCGACTTCCAACAAACTTTATACATAACTTAAAACTTTTACGAAACTTGTTCTTGCTGATGCCCCCACCCACAAAATGATGAAAGAGTAAAAGTTTATCGCTTACTAAATTTTGGCCTTTCATGCAGCGAAACTACTCCATCAGGCATGACGTTTTAATTTATCACTTCTTTACTACTAACACTATTCGGCACACACACCTTGCGGTCAGTATCCACATACACCACTTCATGTATCTGAAAATTAGTATCACTGTACGACTGATAGTTGAGGAGATATGACGTCATGAACGTTGAGATGCGTGAAAAACTAGCCTTTGCTTAAAACAGAGCACAAATTTCCCAGGCTGTACTCATCAAGTATGTGATAACGGGAGCGATTGCCGATTTCCAACAAACTTTAAAAATAATTGAAAACCTTTTCTAAAATTTTTCTAGCTTACGTGCTAAACGTCAAATATTTGACATATTAACACATTTGTAAAGTAACTAGACTTTAGAAGCTGTTTTACATATGGGTGTTCATTTCTGAAAAGAATAGGAGGAGAGGGGTTCACAGGTAAGAAAAAAACGGTAATAGTGATAAACAGCAAATATCTCACTTCCGTTATCATTCGCTTTATATATTTTTAATCACGAAAAATCTCCTCGCAGATCACAAAAATTTTCAGCAAGACATCTCGCCAATCGACAAGGCTACCCAAAACCGCATATAGTACAAAACATGTCTCACGTGACATCGTGAAAACAATCATGAAGAAGCAACTTCATATAACAGGGAAAGCAGCTTCAAAAACTCTGTTCTTGCTTCAGTGGTTAAGTGATTCTTCCACGTGGTTACGTTCCTGTGTCTACTTTTACAAGGCTGCATCGTTATTGGACTCACCATATCACTCGACATTCGTTCAGTATTGCAGTCGACTGAGCGGTGAATAATCGGAAATTGATAAGCGGCCACTTTTTTCCAGTCCCTGAAAAAAAGAAAAGAAACAAAATTACGCGCTGTCGAGATCTCTCTCTCTCTCTCTCTCTCTCTCTCTCTCTCTCTCTCTCTCACACACACACACACAGTAGGAGACGAATACGATGTGTTACATTATGCTGTGATTTGCTAACGCTAAGACGACACAGAGGTGAGAAACTGGTGAACTGGTGGGGTCTGCACGTGTCATTGCTTATCACGCCAACTCCAATCTCCCCCCCACCCCCCCACCCCAAGAATCACATCTGGGCACAATGCAGGCACTTATCGTAGCCTCAGATGTTGTGGTCTGTGTTCTTCTCTCTGGAAAAGCTGCTTACTGATACCTCAACATTCAAAATTTCTACACTCTTAAGACATAGTAAAGAGTAGGCATGTAGCAAGTGTCTTACATCAATATAAGGAATTCAAATTATGTTTCTTCAAAATTTAGATGGAGGCATTAGCTTTCTGCCACAATCGTATTGACGAATACCGTATCTCTTATTTTCATTGGTAATCTGATATCTGCAAAGTACACGATATCCTTCTCTTTTTTTTTTATCGGCAAAACATGCGTCGGGACTTATGTGTCATTTTCTGAAGGACTCCGTTTCTTCGTAAAAAAAAAAAAAAATACAGTACTGTTGTTCACCAAATATTACGTTTAGGCCTGTTTATGTACACATATATTTTCGCTGTTGTATACTATCGATGTCAGTGTTATACTGTAGTGGACACATGTGAAAAAAAAACAATTTTTACTAAAACATCACACGCAAGACACGAGGTGATAGTCGATACACTTGCAATGTTATAGGTGATTGTATTTCCAACAAAAAGAAATGAAATCTGACTGTCTCACTGTTTACCCACTGACTACGCTCTAACGAACACCACCGTATTAATAGATGAAACTAGTAAGTTAGTAAGAACAACAAAAATATGCGTACAATGACATTCAAAAGCATCTAAATTGTACTGCATTATGTCAGAAATAATAAATCCCCTCGCAGAAGGGTTCATAAACTTCGCAATATGTTTCAGTCGACGAAAAGAAGGAAAAAAAACTTATTTTTACAGGAAGAGGATTTATAGAAACCAAATTTTCGCTACCTGTGAACGTTGGAAAGCAAGGTGTACTTACACAAAAATCTAGCTAAGCTATGCGGTACACGGTGAGAAGTTTCCCCGCAGTTTACACTTCGCTTTACGTAGTGCAGAAGGACGGAAAGTGATCAAGTGGAAATCAACGGTGTGAATGCAAGCCACATTTTGCGCCAGACACTGCTACCAAGCAATGGGCAGTCCTCTAGCACAGTGAACCGCATTTCTTATGTTGAGGTTGAGATTGACTTTGACAGAGCCGATTCAACCTTTGCTGCACAGCAGCATAAAATGCAAATTTACTGCCATTTGTTAAAAATGAAATCAAATCTTTTGCTACAAGGAACCTAAATAATTGTAATTATAAGTGTACGACGAACAATCCTACTTGTTACAGTCTAACAACTACGATCGTAGTACACATATATCCATATGGAAAGAATCATACGGCTGACACAGCCTCGCTATACACAAGAAAACGACAAATATCTACCATCACAATATTTTCCAAAAAATTTGCAAATGTTCTCTGCATCTAAACCGCAGAAAACTAAATTGCCATGAACAAGAATGATGTGGAACAAGAGCTGAAAATTTTAAAGCAATTGCGCTTTGATAAGTTTTTCAATTCAATGATCGACAAAATACCGAAGAAAGTGGAATCAAACAGGGAAAGTTGTGACTCGACACAAATTATTTCACAGTTTAACCAAGAAATCAGATTAATTACTCAACTAAGGATTTACGAAATTTATCCAAAGTTTCTGAAGGTCACACTAGAAGAAGGTTTATACTAGATGATGAAAGCCTTGTGGCTTGCATAATCAGTTTATCGGATGAGCTAATGTAACACTAATAGTAAAACACTGGACATGCATATAAAAGAACAAAAGAAAAGATAAAAGTTCTCTATGGTTTACTAAACATAAACTAACGTATCTAATCAAAGAGCCGGAAATTTATGTACATTGCAAAGAATAAGGCAACAAAGCCACGACAGAAGTTTGACAGTGAGTCCAGTAACATCTTGAAATATTTGTTTTATGTATAACGAACGCAAGTATAAGAAAAGAAATTTATGTGATAGTTAATTATAAACTGCGGTTTTAGCGTCCCGTCGGCAACGACGTGATTAGAGTTTATTATTGACATAAACTTCATTCCATTATGTTGTCTCAGACTCCCTCCCGAAACGTATATTTTTGTAATTGTTCTTTGGTCTTTAATGAAGCATCCTTGTCTTGAGTGTATAATCTGATGCAAAAACAGTTTGTGAGTGGTGGATGCATGCATGAGTCTATTTGTGGAGAAGAATACAACGTCTGTCAGTAATTGCCAGTGTAAGAGTAAGTTTTGCACATTACTAAGAATTCCGTGAATTTTCCTGGGGATCGTGAAGATACGAAGGATGACAGCACCAATATTTAGAATTCTGCACGTAGAGACGTCGTGTTCCTGCTGGTATAGATCGCTCAGCACTCAATGGTAACAATGAATGTAAATATGTCATATAATTAACCTGCTTTATGGAAGTATTTTATTTCATCGCACTAGTTTCGAACGTTGTCCATCATCAGCGGTTTGCTATATGTGATATTCTCTAGCGTACCCAAGACAGTATGTCGTAATGGTCCTTTAATAATACGATAGCATGATTATAAATAGGCCGGTGAAATAAAACACGAGTACTACTATAAAGCAGCTTTTCCGAACAATGAATTATAAGATGACACATTTACTACTTCTACAAGCTACAGAGCACCAAAAGTTCAAGACTTTCTGATAATGAATGCTTCGAGAAGTGACTTTTTCCATTAAGTCTATAAAAATATGTGTGTCTAGTTTCCTGGTTGATACGAACAGAGAATTCATGCAGCAGTTCAGTATTTTCTCGGTTACTTGGAACATGCGTTAATGAGAGCCTCCCGAGAATCTGGCATTCTAGGTCATGGGTTCTTCGGTTGTCTATGGTGAGACTAGACAGTTGATCAGCCAATGCAAAATATGTCATTGATAATTACAATGAAGTAGAATGCAGGCACAACTAGTTTCCTTCAGAATGTGTATTCCAGGATGAATCTTTTACTCTGCACTGGAATGAGTGCTGTTTTGAAACATATCGTCAAAGTAATACTGTGTGCCGGATCGAGATTCGAACCCGGAAATTTGCCTTTCTGGAGGCAACGATTTTACCAACTGAGCTATCCAGGTACGAATCACGACCTGCCTGACGTAGCAGTTCTATCAATCCCTCTTTTCTATTTTCCAAACTTCGCAATACCTCTCCTTCGTATCTAGCGGAACTAACGTTCCTGGAAGAAATGATATCGCAGCGAAAAGGCCCAGCCACAGCCTGTGTACGCATTGCTCGAGAAGGGTAAGGTTTGGATTTCAATTCCCAGAGTGTCACTATGTTTTGCTCTGCCAGGAAGTTTCAAGATGCGTATAAGTTCTGTTTGTGATCAACCAGTTCTGAGACAAGTTACATCTACATCTACATCTACATCTACATGATTACTCTGCAATTCACATTTAAGTGCTTGGCAGAGGGTTCATCGAACCACAATCATACTATCTCCCTACCATTCCACTCCCGAACAGCGCGTGGGAAAAACGAACACCTAAACCTTTCTGTCCGAGCTCTGATTTCTCTTATTTTATTTTGGTGATCATTCCTGCCTATGTAGGTTGGGCTCAACAAAATATTTTCGCATTCGGAAGAGAAAGTTGGTGACTGAAATTTCGTAAATAGATCTCGCCGCGACGAAAAACGTCTATGCTTTAATGACTTCCATCCCAACTCTAGTATCATATCCGCCACACTCTCTCCCCTATAGCGTCATAATACAAAACGAGCTGCCCTTTTTTGCACCCGTTCGATGTCCTCCGTCAATCCCACCTGGTAAGGATCCCACACCGCGCAGCAATATTCTAACAGAGGACGAACGAGTGTAGTGTAAGCTGTCTCTTTAGTGGACTTGTTGCATCTTCTAAGTGTCCTGCCAATGAAACGCAACCTTTGGCTCGCCCTCCCCACAATATTATCTATGTGGTCTTTCCAACTGAAGATGTTCGTAATTTTAACACCCAGGTACTTAGTTGAATTGACAGCCTTGAGAATTTTACTATTTATCGAGTAATCGAATTCCAACGGATTTCTTTTGGAACTCATGTGGATCACCTCACACTTTTCGCTATTTAGCGTCAACTGCCACCTGCCACACCATACAGCAATCTTTTCTAAATCGCTTTGCAACTGATACTGGTCTTCGGATGACCTTACTAGACGGTAAATTACAGCATCATCTGCGAACAACCTAAGAGAACTGCTCAGATTGTCACCCGGGTCATTTATATGGATCAGGAACAGCGGAGGTCCCAGGACGCTTCCCTGGGGAACACCTGATATCACTTCAGTTTTACTCGATGATTTGCCGTCTATTACTACGAACTGCGACCTTCCTGACAGGAAATCACGAATCCAGTCGCACAACTGAGACGATACCCCATAGGCTCGGAGCTTGATTAGAAGTCGCTTGTGAGGAACGGTGTCAAAAGCTTTTCGGAAATCTAGAAATACGGAATCAACTTGAGATCCCCTGTCGATAGCGGCCATTACTTCGTGCGAATAAAGAGCTAGCTGCGTTGCACAAGAACGATGTTTTCTGAAACCATGCTGATTACGTATCAATAGATCGTTCCCTTCGAGGTGATTCATAATGTTTGAATACAGTATATGCTCCAAAACCCTACTGCAAACCGATGTCAGTGATATAGGTCTGTAGTTCGAGGGGTTACTCCTACTACCCTTCTTAAACACTGGTTCGACCTGCGCAATTTTCCAATATGTAGGTACAGATCTATCGGTGAGCGAGCGGTTGTATATGATTGCTAAGTAGGGAGCTATTGTATCAGCGTAATCTGAAAGGAACCTAATCGGTATACAATCTGGACCTGAAGACGTGCCCGTATCAAGCGATTTGAGTTGCTTCGCAACTCCTTAGGTATCTACTTATAAGAAACTCATGCTAGCAGCTGTTCGTGTTTCAAATTCTGGAATATTCCATTCGTCTTTCCTGGTAAAGGAATTTCGGAAAACTGCGTCCAATAACTCCGCTTTAGCGGCACAGTCGTCGGTAACAGTACCATCGGCGCTGCGCAGCGAAGGTATTGAGTGCGTCTTGCCGCTTGTGTACTTTACATACGACCAGAATTTCTTCGGATTTTCTACCAAATTTCGAGACTATGTTTCGTTGTGGAACCTATTAAAGGCATCTCGCATTGAAGTCTACCAAATTTCGCGCGTCTTTAAATTTTAGCCAATCTTCGGGATTTCGCGTTCTTCTGAACTTCGAATGCTTTTTCCATTGCCTCTGCAACAGCGTTCGGACCTGTTTTGTGTACCACGGGGGATCAGTTCCATCTCTTACCGATTTATGAGGTATGAATCTCTCAATTGCTGTTGCTACTATATCTTTGAATTTGAGCCACATCTCGTCTACATTTGCATAGTCAGTTCGGAAGGAATGGAGGTTGTCTCTTAGTAAGGCTTCAAGTGACACTTTATCTGATTTTTTAAATAAAATTATTTTGCGTTTGTTTCTGGTGGATTTGGAAGAAACGGTATTGAGCCTAGCTACAACGACCTTGTGATCACTAATACCTGTATCAGTCATGATGCTCTCCATTAGCTCTGGATTGTTTGTGGCTAAGAGGTCAAGTGTGTTTTCGCAACCATTTACAATTCGCGTTGGTTCGTGGACTAACTCCTCGAAATAATTTTCGGAGAAAGCATTTAGGACAATCTCGGAAGATGTTTTCTGCCTACCACCGGCTCTGAACAAATATTTTTGCCAACATATCGAGGGAAGGTTGAAGTCCGCACCAACTATAACCGTATGAGTGGGGTATTTATTTGTTACGAGACTCAAATTTTCTCTGAACTGTTCAGCAACTATATCATCGGAGCCTGGGGGTCGGTAGAAGGAGCCAATTATTAACTTAGTTCGGCTGTTAAGTATAACCTCCACCCATACCAATTCGCACGGAGTATCTACTTCAACTTCACTACAAGATAAACCACTACTGACAGACACAAGCACTCCACCACCAATTCTGCCTAATCTATCTTTCCTGATCACCGTCTGAGACTTTGTAAAAATTTCTGCAGACCTTATTTCAGGCTTTAGCCAGCTTTCTGTACCTATAATGGTTTCAGCTTCTGTGCTTTCTATTAGCGCTTGAAGCTCAGGGACTTTCCCAGCACAACTACAACAATTTACAACTACAGTTCCAACTGTTCCTTGATCCAAGCACGTCCTGTATTTGCCATGCACCCTTTGAGATTGCAGCCCACCCCGTACTTTCCCGAGGGCTTCTAACCTAAAAAACCGCCCAGTCCACGCCACACAGCCTCCGCTACCCGTGTAGCCGCCAGCTGAGTGTAGTGAACTCCTGACCTACTCAGCGGAACCCGAAACCCCACCACCCTATGGCGCAAGTCAAGGAATCTGCAGCCAACACGGTCGCAAAACCGTCTGAGCCTCTGATTCAGACCCTCCACCCGGCTCTGCACCAAAGGTCCGCAGTCGTTTCTGTCAACGATGCTGCAGATGGTGAGCTCTGCCTTCATCTCGTAAGCAAGACCGGCAGCCTTCACCAAATCAGATAGCCGCTGGAATCCAGAGAGAATTTCCTCAGATCCAAAGCGACACACGTCATTAGTGCTGACATGTGCCACCACCTGCAGCTGGCTGCACCCTGTGCTCTTCATGGCATCCGGAAGGACCCTTTCCACAACAGGAATGACTCCACCCGGAATGCACACGGAGTGCACATTGGATTTCTTCCCCTCCCAGCCGCCATATCCCTAAGGGGCCCCATTACGCGCCTAACATTGGAGCTCCCAACTACCAATAAGCCCACCCTCTGCGATTGCCCGGACCTTGAAGGCTGAGAATCATCCTCTGAAACATGGCAGGCAGCTGCATCTGGCTCAGCCAGAGACAGTACCTGAAACCTGTTTGTCAGACGCACCGGGGAGGCTTTCTGATCAGCCTCCGGGGACGTCTTTCGCTGCCTGCCACGCCTTGGAACGACCTCCCAATCAACCACAGGCGAGGGCTCAGCCCCACTGCAGGCAGCAACCGGGGCAACCACAGCGGCAGACCGATCTGGGGACAGACGGGACGAGGTTGACATCCCCGTGAAACCCAGCTTTAGCCACCATGAATCCAATATTTGTGTCTATGTTGCTGCTAAGTAGCCGAATTGTCGATCCAGCCTCAGTGATTTAATTTTGTCAGTACCTTTCTCTGACCGCTGTCACTGTACTTAGATAATGCGCTTCCAGTACATGGACTGAGATTCTGTTCAGACAAGGTGCAGATACACAGCACAATGTCCTGGACCCTGTATAACAAAGAGATACAGATAACAGTTTGGATGTGTTTGGAGTTGTCTTGTAGGGTCGCTGTTCGTGATGACCTATTAGAAGAATTTGTTGGAAACGACGCACGTTATCGGAAGGACAATGACAAATTTTAATTGTAGTAACAATATTGCAGTGCCGTTTAGAGACCGATAGCTGGTTCAGATATACATGATATGTGTAGCTACGTGGACCATGAGACGTAACATGCAGCAGCCTTTAACTACGAGACTTATGTGTTACTGCTGGAAACACTCATGTCACGCGTTAAGTATTTATGCCGTTCTGATCTTCCCGATTTTTGTCTTTGCACTAAGTGGGAGCGAATGACATTGACAACTGTCAGAGTGACATCTCGTCATTTGCGGGGACAAGGAGGACAAGCTATTATTATTATTCGGTCTCCCACGACACGCCTGCTATGCAGACAATAGAATGCAAAACGAGAGGAACGGGCTTTACATATGAGTCAAGGCAGCCTGAGCCATTGTGCGAATGTAGGCCAGGTCGGCGAACCAATGAACACGTATTTCCCGATAGTAGCGTGACAGTGTGTTATATCTTTGTCTTCTATTAATAACACGAATACATTATAAACAAAACGTATAGTGGAATGTCATAGTAATACATTATAAACAAAATATATAGTGGAATGTCAGTATTCGTGTTTGAACCAAGGGTGGAATGCAAAAAACAGTTCATCACGTGATATAACGAAACATTATGTCTAAAACACTCTTCAAGGTGCCTTTTTTTATAATTCAGATACAGAAAATAATTCACTCGTTACCACAAGTAAGATAATTTTCATGGATGAGACCACTGAGCCCGGACATGTCCTAACTAGTGTCTCCTGGAGAATACTACTGTGTAACACATGCCGGGCAATTCTCGAGAACAACTGCAGAGATAGTGTATAGCAGCAGCTGACTCATTGATTTCCAAATCCGATAGAGCCGATGAGCTTATTTTATCAGCATGTAAGGTGTCAGGCAAATCCAACACCTTCCATGAAAACCCTGACGTGATAAGCAAATCCAGCAGTATGTCACATAGCTCCGAATAAATCGTGACATTAAATTAACCAAAGTAATACGAGAAACGAGTGAGCAAATGGAATACCTCAGACTAACACAAGAATGCCTAAATGCATGTCATACCTTCCCACCGTGAGACAGACGCAGTTCCGAGGGGAGAAACGAGAACAGAAGCCTAGAGCAGAACCGTGTTAAGCTAGAAGGCCCTACGACAAGGGACAGACACCCACGTCGCCAGCCAACCGCCAGGACCAGCCCCCAGCCCATGTTAAAAGATAGAGCCCTCCAGAAGAACAGTATAGATCTTACAATAACACTAAAAGGGCCACACCAGCTGCAAGTTTTAGCGTGAGATTTTTCGCGTCTCTGTTACGTTGCAAACGTTAAAAACATTGCCCCACCACGAAAAGTAACCGCCAGGACCACACCCCAGCCCATGTTAAAAGATAGAGCCCTCCAGAAGAACAGTATAGATCTTACGACAACACTAAAAGGGCCACACCAGCTGCAAGTTTTAGTGTGAAACTTTTTCGCGTCTCTGTTACGTTGCAAACGTTAAAAACATTGCCCCACCACGAAAAGTATAACGTTTCTCATTGGATAGACAGGATTTTTGTAGGCGGAGCTTAAGGTTAACATTGAGACCCTGATTGGTCAGATGAAAACACAGCCAGATAGTTTTTTTTAATCCAGCTTCGGTAAATTGTAGTAAGGAGAAGTTAGGAGAGAGTTGCTTCCGAGACGGCGAGCTGTAATGGAGCTGCGCCGCCCGCCGCCCCCTGACACTGCCTAACCAACGACAAGGTAATGAACGCACGCATTGCCACATAACAGCGCGTAAAGCTTCACTCAGAACTGCAGAAGTCTCATCTGTTACACCCCCTTTTTGCGTAATACTAGTGTCGATCGTCAATTAAAGCTCATGGTATTCACATTTGCTACGTAAGTTAAAATCTGAAACGCGATGATTTTTCTGTTATATAATTATTGAGAAGCCACATCAGCCACTGTAATTTATGACAAGTTAGATAAGTAATTAAAGTTAATTGAGGGTCACTGTAGTTGATAGTTTTCTCTTTTGTGAAACTTAATTTAAACCTAGATTATAGATGTGATATGGCATAGGTAATCCTTCGATCCATTGTAGAACTTGGAAACCCACTCAGGGAATATTCGTTCACATTTTTGTTGAACGCAGTTGGTTTTTATCATCCTGTATTAAAATATTTCCTTTTATCAATAGTACAATTTATAAACAATGTTTTGTGAGTAGAATAAAATTTCCAATGGTAAACTTAACCGTTTTTTCGACGTTATTTTACCAGCTAACTAAAAATAGGAAAGCCTTGAACCACTTCCACTAAATTTAGTTAGTATTAAGATTCTTTTACAGGAAGTGCAGTGGAGCTGACGCTGAAATCATTAAGTATTTGGTTATATCATCGCTAGCCTCAATGAACTGTTCTGAACTCTACATGTCATGTGTGGTCTGGCGTCTCCTTACCAGCAACAGGTCCCAGGTTCAAACTAGTCAATTCCCTAAAAAACACGCTCAGAGCGTCGTTGCGCGAATGTGGTAGGGAGACACGACTTAGAACAAACAGACACCACGCAGAATATTAGAAGCAGAGAATCGTTTATTGTTGCTCCCCATGTCACAATATGAAGACCAAAGCAGTGTGCCTCAGTGATTAAGATACTGGACTTGTATTGTGGAGGGACACCGTCCATATTCCAGTGTAGCCTTTCTGATTTAGATTTTCTTTAGGCGGACGAAAGAGTGGGTGATTACATAAGGTAACGGCTGCTTACTTGACGATATAACACGTCGGTTTGCCATTATAAAGACAGATTTTAAAAAGACAGGCGTGTGATGAGTGGAAAATGTTTCTGCTTTACGGCAACGTGTGTTTCTATTATGAGCTACAACAAAATGGACTGTGAAGTTTAAGGTGCGAAAGGAGAATTTTTATCCCCCTATCAGAGGTAAAGCAGACAGAATTTAGTGCAATTATCAGCATGTAGCAGGATAACTGTGTATGGAGCGGTGCAACATGCAGAAAATTACGAACACCGTACATATATCGTACGGAGACATTCATCTCCAACTACATCGTACACAAGTTCTTTTTTTTTTTAATCCGTAGTGAATCATTTGCTTTATATTTTTTAGTGCGTAGATAGATAGCGATCCCTTCTTGCAGGTTTTAGCAGTCTGCTCAGCCCATCTTAGGTTATCGTCCAATGTTGTCCTCAGCTGTGATGAGACTTATGCAGGGTGTACCATAATTAATGACATAAACGCACACAGTTAAAAGTGCGCGATACTAGAACCAAAAAAAAGTCTAGTATACATGGGATCTAAATACCTAAAGAGCTAAGGGCACTTCTTTATCTTCGATACAGTGAAACAAATACAATACTGGCCATTAAAATTGCTACACCACAAAGATCACGTATTACAGACGCGAAATTTGACCGACAGGAAGAAGATGCTGTGATACGTAAATTATTAGCTTTTCAGAACATTCACACAAGGTTGGCGCCGGTGGCCACACCTACAACGTGCTGACATGAGGAAAGTTTCCAACCGATTTCTCATACACAAACAGCAGTTGACCGGCGTTGCCTGTTGAAACGTTGTTGTGATGCCTCGTGTAAGGAGGAGAAATGCGTACCATCACGTTTCCGACTTTGATAAAGGTCGGATTGTAGCCTATCGCGATTGCGATTTATCGTGTCGCGACATTACTGCTCGCGTTGGTCGAGGTCCAATGACTGTTAACAGAATATGGAATCGGTGGGTTCAGGAGGGTAATACGGAACGCCGTACTGGATCCCAACGGCCTCGTATCACTAGCAGTCGAGATGACAGGCATCTTATCCGCATGGCTGTAACGGAACGGGCAGCCACGTCTCTATCCCTGAGTCAACAGATGGGGACGTTTGCAAGACAACAACCATCTGCACGAACAGTTCGACGACGTTTGGAGCAGCATGGACTATCAGCTCGGAGACCATGGCTGCGGTTACCCTTAACGCTGCATCACAGACAGGAGCGCCTGTGATGGTGTACTCAACGACGAACCTGGGTGCACGAATGGAAAAACGTCATTTTTTCGGATGAATCCAGGTTCCGGTTAGAGCATCATGATGGTCGCATCCGTGTTTTGCTACATTGCGGTGAACGCACATTGGAAGCGTGTATTCGTCATCGCCATACTGGCGTATCACCCCGGCGTGATGGTATGGGGTGCTACTGGTTACAAGTCTCGGTCACATCTTGTTCGCATTGACGGCACTTTGAACAGTGGACGTTATATTTCAGATGTTTTACGACCCGCGGCTCTACCCTTCATTCGATCCCTGCGAAACCCTACATTTCAGCAGCATAATGCACGACCGCATGTTGCAGGTCCTGTACGGGCCTTTCTGGAAACAGAAAATGTTCGACTGCTGCCCTGGCCAGCACATTCTCCAGATCTCTCATCAATTGAAATCATCTGGTCAATGGTGGCCGAGCAACTGGCTCGTCACAATACGCCACTCACTACTCTTGATGAACTGTGGTATCGTGTTGAAGCTGTACACGCCATCCAAGCTCTGTTTGACTCAATGCCCAGGCGTATCAAGGCCGTTATTACGGCCAGAGGTGGTTGTTCTGGGCACTGATTTCTCAGGATCTATGCACCCAAACTGGGTGAAAATGTAATCACATGTCAGATCTAGTATAATATATTTGTCCAATGAATACCCGTTTATCATCTGCATTTCTTCTTGGTGTAGCAATTTTAATGGCCAGTAGTGTGTGTTCTTATTACAAGCTCTTTGTTTTCATATTTTGGGGGGAGGTAGTACGAACGAAGGAAGACAAAATGCTCACGTAAATATGAGGTCTAAAATGCATTCCTTAAGATCTATGTGCACTTGTTCAGTAGAGCAGATGTGTTTCACAGCGGCGAATATGAACAAGTGTTCGTGGGTCGTAAGGTATGCACTTTAGAACCCATGTTTACCGGATTATTTGATTTTTTTGTGTCCATACTACCGCCTCTCAAAATACGGAAAGCAAAGAGCACGCTGTAGAAGACATTAGTTTCATAGTATCGAAGATGAAGAAGTTCCTATAGCTCTTCAGTTCTGTATTTTAGAACCGAATTTAATAGCCATTTTTGCTTGTTGTAGCGCGTGCTTCCAATTGTATGCCTTTACGCCATTAATGACGGTACACTTTGGATTTGTTACATTACAGACAAATGGGTCTCGAATCATAACAAATGGACCGCTCTTTATTCCAGATCCAATGTGATATCGAACGTATGTATTTACATATTAATCGGTTTTTCACTCAAGTATAGCTGAAGGTATTGGCCGTGGGATGAAACTGTTGAGGTCGATGACCTATAATAAATGTCTCACAAGCTGTGTCATAGTCGCGAATATAAACAGTGATCCAGGTACTGTCAAATGTTTTTTATTCCATTCTTTGATCACAATATTATGTCCTTCGACGATGACCGGTTTCAGTCAGTAATGACCATCTTCAGGTCTACAGTATGAAAATATACAACTAGTGGGCAGTCCATCTTTCAAAACAATATAGTATTTCATATCATGATATACTCTGATACAAACTGTGAATGTACAGATAAAATAAGGTAAAACATACCCGTTCTACACCATGTCCTAAAGTCGTAATGGCATCGTCAAACCATAGAAATACACTCCGCAAAGCATCGTCTCGTAGAACTATAAATACTGTGTAAAATAGGTCACATTGTCCACACAGTCATTTTGCAACTGGCATTACTGTACAAAACATACTGAAGTGCAGTAGCTACCGGAAATATGTTTGCGTTTATGCTTCATAGACGTCGCTACTGTGGGCTTAGATGTACGAGGTGTATTCAAGTTCTAAGGCCTCCGATTTTTTTTTCTAATTAACTACTCACCCGAAATCGATGAAACTGGCGTTACTTCTCGACGTAATCGCCCTGCAGACGTACACATTTTTCACAACGCTGACGCCATGATTCCATGGCAGCGGCGAAGGCTTCTTTAGGAGTCTGTTTTGACCACTGGAAAACCGCTGAGGCAATAGAAGCACGGCTGGTGAATGTGCGGCCACGGAGAGTGTCTTTCATTGTTGGAAAAAGCCAAAAGTCACTAGGAGCCAGGTCAGGTGAGAAAAGAGCATGAGGAATCACTTCAAAGTTGTTATCACGAAGAAACTGTTGCGTAACGTTAGCTCGATGTGCGGGTGCATTGTCTTGATGAAACAGAACACGCACAGCCCTTCCCGGACGTTTTTGTTGCAGTGCAGGAAGGAATTTGTTCTTCAAAACATTTTCGTAGGATGCACCTGTTACCGTAGTGCCTTTTGGAACGCAATGGGTAAGGATTACGCCCTCGCTGTCCCAGAACATGGACACCATCATTTTTTCAGCACTGACAGTTACCCAAAATTTTTTTGGTGGCGGTGAATCTGTGTGCTTCCATTGAGCTGACTGCCGCTTTGTTTCTGGATTGAAAAATGGCATCCACGTCTCATCCATTGTCACAACCGACGAAAAGAAAGTCCCATTCATGCTGTCGTTGTGCGTCAACATTGCTTGGCAACATGCCACACGGGCAGCCATGTGGTCGTCCGTCAGCATTCGTGGCACCCACCTGGATGACACTTTTCGCATTTTCAGGTCGTCATGCAGAATTGTGTGCAGAGAACCCACAGAAATGCCAACTCTGGAGGCGATCTGTTCAACAGTCATTCGGCGATTCCCCAAAACAATTCTTTCCACTTTCTCGATCATGTCGTCAGACCGGCTTGTGCGAGCCCGAGGTTGTTTCGGTTTGTTGTCACATGATGTTCTGCCTTCATTAAACTGTCGCACCCACGAACGCACTTTCGACACATCCGTAACTCCATCACCACATGTCTCCTTCAACTGTCGATGAATTTCAATTGGTTTCACACCACGCAAATTCAGAAAACGAATGATTGCACGATGTTCAAGTAAGGAAAACGTCGCCATTTTAAGTATTTAAAACAGTTCTCATTCTCGCTGCTGGCAGTAAAATTCCATCTGCCATACGGTGCTGCCATCTCTGGGACATATTGACAATGAACGCGGCCTCATTTTAAAACAATGCGCATGTTTCTATCTCTTTCCAGTCTGGAGAAAAAAAATCGGAGGCCTTAGAACTTGAATGCACCTTGTATTCTTCATTTACGTAAGAACCATAATATGATAAAAATACAATAGGTAAAATACATTTAGCAGACTTATAAATCTTTGATAATTACTACAGAAACCAATTGTGATAAATTAAAGACTAATACAGAAACGTATAAAATTATTTACAGGAAGTGTGTAAAGGTAATAGGGTTTGAAACTTTTTTGGTGAATTTAGGTAAAAAATAAAATATATGTAATACACTGCCTATAGCAACCTATAAATTACCTATGTAAGAACCAATGTGTGTATGACCAAACTTAGGTATGTCACACTGTCTACATCCCTAAATCGTAGTCCACTAAATTCATCTCCTATACCTAATATAGCTGATGTCAAGGAATTCACTGCCAGCAAATTAATTTCGCACTGCTGCGGAACGTCAACAGTGTCTACTCCTTTAGACACGCATGCAAGTTTGTAGGTAGTCGATTAATGCTGTCATTCTCAAATGTTGGATGAATATGGTGTGAGTACTCAGCACGCCGGTAGTTACGCTGCCTCAACACATATACACAATTTATAACTGTAAAATTCACTCATTGTCTTGAACCTTTAACATAAAATGATAGCTCTTACTTTGTAGGTTAGTACGAAATATTTTATTGCCCTTGTAAGCCATTAGATAGGCAACCTGCAACTGGGACCGTGCCTCGGGTTAGCAGTTTACTCATATTCAGGGCGATTACGTGATGATGTTACATACTTTCAAGGGTAATGGAGAATGGTAAATGTATCAAACTGAGATAAAGGACCCTGGCCTGGAAACGTCAGAGTCGAAAGTTATTAGTGAAAATCCTTGTGATACCTCTGACAGTGAAACACATGTACCAGTAGTGTTGTTGCTGAGATTGTCGTGCATCCAGAGGTGATAGTATGGACCAATACAAGAAAAAAATGTCTAGTAAACATGAGCTCTAAAGTGCATATCTTAAGAGGAATGGTCACTTGGTCATCCTCAATAATGTAAAACCCATCTCTTTTACTGAGCAAGAACCCAAGGCTCTTAAGGTATGCATTTTAGAGCCCTTGTGTACTGGACATTTTTTTCTTGGTTTGGTCCATGCTACCGCGTTCAAAAATATTGTAAACGAAGAGCTTGCAGTAGAGTGTCGAAGAGGAACAAGTTGTTATAGCACTTATGATGAAAGCCCATCTTTACTAGACTCTTTTTCTTGGTTTGGTCCATACTGCCGCCTCTGAAAGTTGTCTATCCTACAGCGTTAGCAACGATGGTACCAGTACTTGTATTCCACTGTCAGATGTGTCAGAATGATTATCGTTTATAACTTTCGATTCAGTCTTTTCTGGACCGGGCTCCCTTATCTCAAATTGATACATTTACCCTTGTCGATAATTCCTGAAAGAGAGTAACATCATTACGGAATTGGCCTGTAGGTAGGGCTAAAGAAAATGTGTGTTGTTGTTTGATGGTTAATTGCGTTGTTGGACTATTCCTAATTCGAAGAACATAATTATATCAGATACCATCACATACTTCAGTTTTATATCGTAGTACAATGAGCTGACAGTCAACTACCTGTAGTTATTCCTAGACGCTGCCCCACCCCACTGGGAAATATCCGCACCAAGCGTTCTCAAGATGCTGGATTAGCAAGCATGGTACGACTCGATAAAATTTCCTTTTATAATAACAATATTTTCCAACAAAAGCTCACAGCTGGCCCCTGGCTGTCATACGATCATCAGCTACAACTAGAATTGCACTTGAAAATGGCACTGTAAGCCGGAATATGCGAGCTTGTTGTGCAGAAACATCTACACACAAGTATATAAATATTACACTGCAACTACTGGAATTAACTTCTTATAAAAACGACTCGATAAACTTCTAGGTCAGCCACCAGTACGCCCCCGGAAATAATTATGGGGATTTGTCGAAGATCCTGTCTTCCAAACGACTCTGAATAACACTAGTGATTCGAGGACTGGAGTCACTGATCCCAAGGCGGCAGCTGTTGTGTTTAGAAGCATTGGGATACAGATTAAATGTGTGTGCTATTACTGAAACAGACTTTTAAAACAATGACCAGAACCTACATAATTACGAGTGCTAATGCCCCTACAAATAGAGAAAAAAAATTAACAGAAAGAAAGGGAGAGGTAGATAAATTTTGGGCCCACTCGAACAAACTATGAACAGTATAAATGAAAATAATATAAAAAACTTAAAAGGGAGACGTCAACGCCCAGCTGGGAAAAGAAAGGAAGAATAAGGTTGTAACTGAAAAATGGAGTCCACATAACTTTACAAACAAGTAGGTAAAAAACTTTCAGAACTCTGCAGAAAACCTAACCTTATACATAAATCAACATACTTCCATAGGAAGCCAAATAAACTTAAAACATGGAAACACCCAGACTGGTGAAAAGAGGGAGTGGCACGTAGACCATGTCTGTACACACAGAAATTTTCGTAAGGAAATATATAATGTTAAAGTATTGAGAGGAGTATACATAGACTCAGACCACTACTTGGTTAAAATTAAAATCAAATGCACTCCATTAAAGGAAAAGAACGAGAAATTTTATAAAACAGGAAGGAAGTACGAACCACATCAGCTAATTAAAAATGACAAACAACAATAAATAACACGAATCATTAAAGTAAGAGACGATCTAGAAGAACTGGTGCCAAGTCTCAAGAAACAAGCCGAGAATCTAGCTCCCTTGAATCCACGAAAGAATCATGCATGGAGAACTCCAGAATGTCACAAGTTCCATGAACAAAGACACCAAGCATGGTTATAGTTTCAAAGTTATGGTTTCCAAGAAACAACCCAGAAGAAACTGCCATCAACCTCAAAACAGAAAGGAAAAAAATTCGCATAAGACATTAACAGAATTTAGAAAGGATTTCAAAAAGACATAATAGAATCTATAGAAGATAAACCAATTCCAGGAACTACTACAAAATCTTTGGTAAACTAACCAGAACGATATAAGCCACCAACTCTAATACTGAAAGATGAAGATGGTCAAATGACACATAGTAACAAAGAAAATGCTGAAATCATGGCAAAAACATTTAATAAACTTTTGAATTGTGAAGAACCCAAAGAATTCACACAAATCGTATATATACCCCAATTAGAAACGAGCCTAACAAATTAGACCTCCCAAATTTCCAAGAGGTAGAAAGAGTCCTCAAAAAAAAAAAAAAAAAAAAAAAAAAAAAAAAAAAAAAAAAATTAAGGCATGTGGAGAAGATCAGGTTTTTGTTGAAATGTGGAAATATTCAAGTGACACAGTCGAGACCTCCTTACACAAGGCTCTGTAAAAAATTTGGGTCATAGAACAATTCCTTGAACACTGGACTATGGCCATCATGCACCCACTACACAAGAAGGGGGATAAGAGCAATCGAGACACCCACAGAGGAAAACTAATTATAGCATACTACACGAAAAAGAACAAACTTCTAACAATAACATTTGTATATTTCAAAAAGGCATATGTCTGTGTCCATAGAACTTCAATAGTAAATATACTCTGGGGCTCCATCAAAATACACTCCTGGAAATTGAAATAAGAACACCGTGAATTCATTGTCCCAGGAAGGGGAAACTTTATTGACACATTCCTGGGGTCAGATACGTCACATGATCACACTGACAGAACCACAGGCACATAGACACAGACAACAGAGCATGCACAATGTCGGCACTAGTACAGTGTATATCCACCTTTCGCAGCAATGCAGGCTGCTATTCTCCCATGGAGATGATCGTAGAGATGCTGGATGTAGTCCTGTGGAACGGCTTGCCATGCCATTTCCACCTGGCGCCTCAGTTGGACCAGCATTCGTGCTGGACGTGCAGACCGCGTGAGACGACGCTTCATCCAATCCCAAACATGCTCAATGGGGGACAGATCCGGAGATCTTGCTGGCCAGGGTAGTTGACTTACACCTTCTAGAGCACGTTGGGTGGCACAGGATACATGCGGACGTGCATTGTCCTGTTGGAACATCAAGTTCCCTTGCCGGTCTAGGAATGGTAGAACGATGGGTTCGATGACGGTTTGGATGTACCGTGCACTATTCAGTGTCCCCTCGACGATCACCAGTGGTGTACGGCCAGTGTAGGAGATCGCTTCCCACACCATGATGCCGGGTGTTGGCCCTGTGTGCCTCGGTCGTATGCAGTCCTGATTGTGGCGCTCACCTGCACGGCGCCAAACACGCATACGACCATCATTGGCACCAAGGCAGAAGCGACTCTCATCGCTGAAGACGACACGTCTCCATTCGTCCCTCCATTCACGCCTGTCGCGACACCACTGGAGGCGGGCTGCACGGTGTTGGGGCGTGAGCGGAAGACGGCCTAACGGTGTGCGGGACCGTAGCCCAACTTCATGGAGACGGTTGCGAATGGTCCTCGCCGATACCCCAGGAGCAACAGTGTCCCTAATTTGCTGGGAAGTGGCGGTGCGGTCCCCTACGGCACTGAGTAGGATCCTACGGTCTTGGCGTGCATCCGTGCGTCGCTGCGGTCCGGTCCGAGGTCGACGGGCACGTGCACCTTCCGCCGACCACTGGCGACAACATCGATGTACTGTGGAGACCTCACGCCCCACGTGTTGAGCAATTCGGCGGTACGTCCACCCAGCCTCCCACATGCCCACTATACGCCCTCGCTCAAAGTCCGTCAACTGCACATACGGTTCACATCCACGCTGTCGCGGCATGCTACCAGTGTTAAAGACTGCGATGGAGCGCCGTATGCCACGGCAAACTGGCTGACACTGACGGCGGCGGTGCACAAATACTGCGCAGCTAGCGCCATTCGACGGCCAACACCGCGGTTCCTGGTGTGTCCGCTGTGCCGTGCGTGTGATCATTGCTTGTACAGCCCTCTCACAGTGTCCGGAGCAAGTATGGTGGGTCTGACACACCGGTGTCAATGTGTTCTTTTTTCCATTTCCAGGAGTCTAATTAACTTAATAGGAGTTACTCCACCCAGCACCAAACCAAAAGTTAAGTTTAGAGGAGAAAATTGTGAACCATTTCTTATAAAAACAGGCTTGAGACAAGCTGACTGTCTATCACCATTACTGTTCAACTATGCACTGGAATGCATAATGAGAGAATGGTACAAGGATAACCCAAAGAACATAAGAATGTAAGAGCTAAAAATATCATATTGAACTCCTTGGGATTTACTGACGATTTTGCCCTCCCAGTCAACAATGCTAAGGAAACCAGGGAACGAGTTAAATCGCTCCAAAAAATATCACAGAGAATTGGCCTCACAGTACCATGTGAAAACACAGAGATTATCCTAACTGACCCACCACTTGCAAACAAAGTTACAATAGGAGAAAAAGAAATAAAAATTGTTGATAAATTTAAACATTTAGTAAAATCATAATCATGGCAAAATAGAAAAAAAATTTAAACAAAGTAGATTACATCACAAAAAAAAACATATAACAAAAAAAAGTCCATCCATAGATTCAAAATTAAAACATTACAAAAAGTTACACAACGGGAAATAACTTATGTAGCAGAAACCATCTACAAAATAACTAATACAGTAAAAATTGACAAAATACTAAAGGTAGAAAGGAGATAATTAGGGCATGTATAAGTAAACAATATCAAGTAAATGGGCATTGGAGAATAGTTTCAAAACATGCGGATTTTAACTGCTCCATGTGAATACATTTACCAATCAGTTGTATACATCAAAAATAACACTGGTAATTGCTGCACAAACAGTTCTGTCCATGACCGTGCACCAAGAAATGGACCCAACTTACATTCATCAAGAAAAAATAAAAGTAAAACTCAAAACAGCATTTTCTACTAAGGAAAAAAACTGTACAATAAATTACCAAAAGAGATTAAAGAAATTGCAAATATACACTTATTTAAAAAGGCAGCTAAAAAGTACCTGTTATGTAATACATTTTATACATTGAAGGATTACCAAGATAAAACAGAGTAGGGGTTTTATAAAAAAATGTTATACAAATAAATAATAATAAGAATGATTATAAAACCATCAACATTCCACGTAACACCTTCACTGTATATTTTTTCCCTTCTTTTTTCCTTTCTAGAAATACTTGCCCAAAGCATGGCACAATACTAACACCTCTGCTTCTTTCTGAGCTCAACGTCTCACTCATTATGGAGGGATGCTGACTCAGTTTTTCAGGACAGCAAATGGGAAGTTGCGGTACAGAAAATGGCCCAGAGATCACCAGCGTGTATGTGTGTGTGTGTGTGTGTGTGTGTGTAGTGAGTGAAATGTTATGAAACAATGTGTATGTAGTGTGTGCAGTGACTGATAGTGAGATATGAGTGAACAGTGTGGCATTACATTATTTAATAAGTTATTTGAAAAAAAAGTATTGTATACCAGGAGTAAATCTAAAGATTGTCCCTAACTAGAAGTCTGTAAATATATGTGTATACGAATTAGCTTGTCCTACATCCTTGTAAAAAGAGATCTACGAATGAATAAAGCTACTACTACAACTAAGAAACAGTCCACAAGAAAACAGGACCAGTAATGAACACGGTCAGGAAGAAGCGTATCACATTTGTTGGACGTCTTATGAGAACACCGGAAAACAGAATTGGTACGGAAATAATAGAAAAATTGTGGAATATTAAGAGCAACATTAAATGGATCACAGAAATTAAGAAACAAAACAGAAAAAAAAACAGAATACTGCAAGACACACAAACCAGGCTACATACGAAGATCAATAAAAGGGCTACAGGAAGAGTGATCTCAGACGAAGAAAGAAAGAAAAATCTGAAAGAATGAAGAAGTATTGAGCAGGCAGAAGAGCAAAACACCATTCATATAATAATAAATTATAATAATCGCTGTACAACAACTGCACAATTGAATTGTTTTATTGAATTGCTATTGAATTGTATTGTATTAGTGAATTTACAACAACATACATAAACGTTTATTTAACTGACTAGAGTGATCCAATGAAGGCCATAAAATAAAAAATAAAATAACTGAAACAGAGTGAATGGTTTTCTAAATTTATTAATCACCTTATCCAAAATAGACTATAAATTCCTTAAATGACATTTTCCGCTGTTGTTTATGACTATTTTTAATGTGCTGGTGAAATTTCTGCCTGTGTGCCACTGCCAGGCATAAAAATAACAACGCCCGTCTGGGCTGTCCCCCTTTATAGTAATGGACTCAACGGTTTTCTGTCAACAGAGGGACAGCATAACGAGGCCTATGCCATAAAACAGTATCAAATTTTATGCTTGACAATGGCGCACTGGTTGAATTGGAAATAGGAAAATAAAATCAATTACGGCCTAAAGCGAAAATAACGTCATTTAAAGCCCATATATGTTGCTTAGTTCAGATGCAATAATCCACTGAAGTTGTGAAGTACTTTTGAGATACCCTTCACTAAAAACCAGTTTAATTCTGTGTCAGGGTGTAGCACCAGAGCTCTAAGACTCTATTAATTTATTTTGCCTTTTTGTGTTTTATTTAGTATTCTGTAGCTAAACTGTTGTAAATACTATTTGACTGTATCGATACCATAAGAGTGTTTACATTTTTCTTTGATGTCCTGGTAAAAACATATGCAATGTGTTGTCTTTATTAGTTAAACACTTTGACTCACTTGGAGGAAGACAAAACTTATCATATATAATTGGAATTTGGGTGCATAATATTTTGTAGAAATGTCAATATGTACAAATGTTCCGCTTTATTTAATATACTTGGTTGCTATTATATAACTGCTGATCCTCACTTAGGGTTATTAGTTCTTTATATGTAGGTGTTGTGGTTCCCCTCGGGAACGGAATCGTGCAGTGCGCGTAAAATGTGGTTGGCATGAACAGAATGATAGAACTAAGAGTTAGTCGGACACGAGCTACTGAACCGCCGACAGTTCATGTAACAACAGTGGATTGTGTTGGTGCCGAGAGAGGTTCCTTGTGCCATTTTCCAATGTGCCAAAGCCTCGGATGGGTGGATTTGTAGGCTACCTCTGTTTTGGAAATGGTATCTATCGACCCACCAAGAAGTGACAGAGCTTTATCATTGACAACTGCTGATCCACCTGCCAGGACGTACTCGCCACCACATTGCGCAATAACTGTAACGGAATGGAGGAATTGTAGATATGTAAAGCGAAGGATCTGCTCATTGGATGTTTTAGTGCGCTCAAATATAAGGTAACTTATATCTGAACCTATGTACCTACCTTGATTTTTTCCTTATCACAACACCTCTTAGGTTTCTCTCCTCTAGAACTATGATAACCGAGTGTCCATGTTGTGAAAAATGAAAGTCATCAAGTAAAACAGTTAGCAAACTAATTTTATTTGAAATTTGGTAAAAAAGGAGTATTTATATTTGATGTGGAATTTGGTAAAGTTGAGGAAGGAAGTAAGTATAGCTTTTGTGAGAGCCTCCCAGTATCTGAACTTTTTCATAATTTTTGTCTTGTGATCTTTCAAAATTTCTCACTTCTAGTTTAAAGAGGTAAAGAACTATGAAACAGTTTTCTTAAGCTGGCAGCAGCCTTTTCAGTAATTGCAGGGGCAACAGTCTGGATGATTGACTGATCTGGCCTTGTAACAATAACCAAAACGACCTTGCTGTGCTGGTACTGTGAACGGCTGAAAGCAAGGGGAAACTACAGCCGTAATTTTTCCCGAGGGCATGCAGCTTTACTGTATGGTTAAATGATGATGGCGTCCTCTTGAGTAAAATATTCCGGAGGTAAAATTAGTCCCCCATTCGGATCTCCGGGCGGGGACTTCTCAAGAGGAGGTTGTTATCAGGAGAAAGAAAACTGGCGTTCTACGGATCGAAGCGTGGAATGTCAGATCCCTTAATCGAACAGGTAGGTTAGAAAATTTAAAAATGGAAATGGATAGGTTAAAGTGAGATATAGTGGGAATTAGTGAAGTTTGGTGGCAGGAGGAACAAGACTTTTGGTCAGGTGAATACAGGGTTATAAATACAAAATCAAATAAGGGTAATGCAGGAGTAGGTTTAATAATGAATAAAAAAATAGGAGTGCGGGTAAGCTACTACAAACAGCATAGTGAACGCATTATTGTGGCCAAGATAGACACGAAGCCCACGCCTACTACAGTAGTACAAGTTTATATATCAACTAGCTCTGCAGATGATGAAGAAATTGATGAAATGTATGATGAGATAAAAGAAATTATTCAGATAGTGAAGGGACACGAAAAATTAATAGTCATGGGTGACTGGAATTCGAGTGCAGGAAAAGGGAGAGAAGGAAACATAGTAGGTGAATATGGATTGGGGGTAAGAAATGAAAGAGGAAGTCGTCTGTTAGAATTTTGCACAGAGCATAACTTAATCATAGCTAACACTTGGTTCAAGAATCATAAAAGAAGGTTGTATACATGGAAGACTCCTGGAGATACTAAAAGGTATCAGATAGATTATATAATGGTAAGACAGAGATTTAGGAACCAGGTTTTAAATTGTAACACATTTCCAGGGGCAGATGTGGACTCTGACCACAATCTATTGGTTATGAACTGCAGATTAAAATTGAAGAAACTGCAAAAAGGTGGGAATTTAAGGAGATGGGACCTGGATCAACTGACTAAACCAGAGGTTGTGCAGGGTTTCAGGGAGAGCATAAGGGAACAATTGACAGCAGTGGGGGAAAGAAGTACAGTAGAAGAAGAATGGGTAGCTCTGAGGGATGAAGTAGTGAAGGCAGCAGAGGATCAAGTAGGTAAAAAGACGAGGGCTAGTAGAAACCCTTGGGTAACAGAAGAAATATTGATTTTGATTGATGAACGGAGGAAACATAAAAATGCAGTAAATGAAGCAGATGCAAAGGAATACAAACGTCTCAAAAACGAGGGATGTAGAGACTTATCTCACTAGGGGTAAGATAGATACTGCCTACAGGAAAATTAAAGAGACCTTTGGAGAAAAGAGAACCACTTGTATGAATATCAAGAGCTCAGATGGAAACCCAATCCTAACCAAAGAAGGGAAACCAGAAAGGTGGAAGGAGTATATAGAGGGTCTATACAAGGGCGATGTACTTGAGGACAATATTATAAAAATGGAAGAGAATGTAGATGAAGATGAAATGGGAGATACGATACTGTGTGAAGAGTTTGACAGAGCACTGAAAGACCTGAGCCGAAACAAGGCCCCGGGAGTTGACAACATTCCATTAAAACTACTGACGGCCTTGGGAGAGCCAGTCCTGACAAAACGCTACCATCTGGTAAGCAAGATGTATGAGACAGCGAAGTACCCTCAGACTTCAAGAAGAATATAATAATTCCAATCCCAAAGAAAGCAGATGTTGACAGATGTGAAAATTACCGAACTATCAGTTTAATAAGTCACAGCTGCAAAATACTAACGTGAATTCTTTACTGACGAATGGAAAAACTGGTAGAAGCCGACCTCGGGGAAGATCAGTTTGGATTCCGTAGAAATATTGGAACACGTGAGGCAATACTGACCTTACGACTCATCTTAGAAGAAAAATTAAGGAAAGGCAAACCTACGTTTCTAGCATTTGTAGACTTAGAGAAAGGTTTTGACAATGTTGACTGGAATACTCTCTTTCAAATTCTAAAGGTGGTAGGGGCAAAATACAGGGAGCGAAAGGCTATTTACAATTTGTACAGAAACCAGATGGCAGTTATAAGAGTCGAGGGGCATGAAAGGGAAGCAGTGGTTGGGAAGGGAGTGAGACAGGATTGTAGCCTCTCCCCAATGTTATTCAATCTGTATATTGAGCAAGCAGTAAAGGAAACAAAAGAAAAATTCAGAGTAGGTATTAAAATCCATGGAGAAGAAATAAAAACTTTGAGGTTCGCCGATGACATTGTAATTCTGTCAGAGACAGCAAAAGACTTGGAAGAGCAGTTGAACGGAATGGACAGTGTCTTGAAAGGAGGATATAAGATGAACATCAACAAAAGCAAAACAAGGATAATGGAATTTAGTCGAATTAAGTCGGGTGATGCTGAGGCAATTAGATTAGGAAATGAGACACTTAAAGTAGTAAAGGAGTCTTGATATTTGAGGAGCAAAATAACTGATGATGGTCGAAGTAGAGAAGATATAAAATGTACACTGACAATGGCAGGGAAAGAAGAGAAATTTGTTAACATCGAGTATAGATTTAAGTGTCAGGAAGCCGTTTCTGAAAGTATATGTATTGAGTGTAGCCATGTATGGAAGTGAAACATGGACAATAAATAGTTTGGACAGGAAGAGAATAGAATCTTTCGAATGTGGTGCTACAGAAGAATGCTGAAGATTAGATGAGTAGATCACGTAACTAATGGGGAGGTATTGAATAGAATTGGGGAGAAGAGGAGTTTGTGACACAACTTGACTAGAAGAAGGGGCTGGTTGGTAGGACATGTTCTGAGGCATCAAGGGATCACAAATTTATCATTGGAGGGCAGCGTGGAGGGTAAAAATCGTAGAGGGAGACCAAGAGATGAATACACTAAGCAGATTCAGAAGGATGTAGGTTGCAGTAGGTACTGGGAGAAGAAGAAACTTGCACATGATAGGGTAGCATGGAGAGCTGCATCAAACCAGTCTCAGGACTGAAGACCACAACAACAACAACAACAACAACAACAGCAGCATTCTTTAAAGTGTTTATGAAAGTGTGTTTAGTTTGCTTTACTACAGTGGTCAAGATTAAGCCCCCCCCCCCCCCCCTATTGAAAGTTGCGGAAATGCACAAAGTTACTTGATTATAAAAAGTTCTAACTACTCTTGATATTTATGGTGAGTTGTGTGTTCATTGTGTTCTAAAGTGTAATATCAGTTTATGAGCACCCACTTACTGTTTTATCCTCATTGAAGGTGAAGTTGCTATGAATGTCATTATCCAGGAGAACAGTTACTTCTTTGACTTTAAAGAACAGTGTGAATCTTAATGCATGTGAATATTATTTAAATTTGTACTGTGCAGAAAATATCTGATGAAGGAAGACCAGAACCATGCCCAATTTCCGGTTTAACAGTGATTTGCATGTGTAGTGTTGATGGAGTTATTCAGTTTGGGAAAGCATTTAATATTGATGAATGTAACAGTGTCTTTTGTGATTGTGAGAACATGAACATCTTGCTGCTACTATTTTTACCCACTATAACGTTTGTTGAGGCTTGTAACTGGGTTCATTGCACTTATGTAACAGAAAAGTGTAGGCTGAGTCTTTCCATAAAAGCTGCGTACATCTTAATCTTTGAAAAGAGATCATTCTCATGCCTAATTAAGCTGGCGACCGTTTTCTTTATCATTTGGACAGCGTGGATAGGCAAAGTATTATTTGTTACTGTTTAAATATTTACGTAATTCTGACTTTCACTTCCGATAAGCCACATCCGTTAGTTACATCACGGTCATAATGACGAAATTCCTTTCAGAGGGTAACACTGCACTGTTGCTTTATGCCCTAATTACTTCAACAAGATAGTTTCATTATACGATCTGCCTCCAACTTTAAGGTTATGGTATAGTAGTAGCAGTAGGGCGGTAGTGTCATAAGGGCGTATGAAGATCTATTACTAATACAGCTTACGTGGCGGTATCAGAAAACATTAACTTTGAAAAAATAACACTTTCGTGCACCGAAAATTTTTATAGGTTCTTTTTGACAATGTATCTTATGTGTCCACGAACAAAACGTAATTTCATTTGCTTCTGATAAATCCTTCAGCGTGTTACATTTTTCATAGAGAGCTACCAAGAACTGCATCTGGAACAAGTTTGCGTCTTGGTCGCTCTTCACAGCCGCGTCATTGGCACGCTGACTGCATAATTATCAGGACCAAGTTTATGGTCTGCGGTGCTTCTGCTCTTTCAAGGGATAGCAATACTGTTGCCATCTCTACATCTACATCATCCTCCACAAGCCACCTTATGGTGCGTGGCAGAGGGTACTTTTGGTACAAGTAACTGAACCACCCTACCCTGTTCCATTTGTGAACGGCGCGTGGGAGAATCTTTCAATTCAGCTACGTATTGCACTACGTTGTTAAAATGATGTCCAGGTAAACGAAGACCTTTACTTTCTCGACTTTTGGAATGTTGCAGGCTCCGTTCATCTCATTGCACGGTTATTTTCAGTTCGCTGCTGTAGCTGTACCACATTTTCAGTTGCAACACCACACGCGAGCTCCTTGAGACGATCCCAAAAGTAGAAGTCCAGGGGTTGGGATCCGAAGATCTGGCAGGCCAAGCAACTGGTCCTGCACGACCTGTCCAGTTTTTGGGATAAGCAGTTTTGTCGCCTCCCGAATGAAATGTGCAGGTGCACCGTCGACATAGCGACAACAGTCGATATGCAGGCAAACACGACACGCCGAAAGCCTCTACTGGTCCAAGGTGTAATACCTATCACAAATAACATTATGCCTTGTAACTCGGAAATAAAGCAGTTTCAGACAAAACTTTATTTTTAACATTTCACTCTTATTTTGATCCATACATTACATACACAAAGTGTGTACAGTAAACTTTGAACCACCCTGTTTTGTCCAACTCTTCCTGACAAGTGTTGTCTCGATATTATACTAGTAAACCTCTCCATGATGCACAACTTCTCTCTTGTAAAGACTGCCGCTGGAGATTAAAATTCTTCTGGGTATTATGCCGCGTCATTGCTAAAAACTAACAACAATAAAAAACTAAAATACCGACGTTTCGACCGAATTGCAACGGCCTTCCTCAGGGCACGACTGGTTTTGCATGGGGATATTACAGACTATCGATGTCTGACGTCACTGTTGTAAAACTTTTAATTGGCCCTCTAATATGATTGGCTAGTCATGACGTAAGGGAAGATGGAAGGAAAGAGGCTATTCGTGGATGTCCATGTCGTCAACGATTGGTAGCTGTCCGCCAATCAACGTTCGGCTTCTGGTCGGCAAGTTTTCCTCCTGGTGTGCGCGGAAGCGGACTGACAGTTGCTCTACAGCTGTTTGTGCAGATACGTCCGTGTCCCGTGTAGCTTCTGCCCCGCTACCAGAAGAATTTTAATCACCATGACACCGGCCGTGGAAGCCTACGTTCTTATACTGCCGCTGGAGTTTCTCAAGCATCCTGGTAACGCTCTCGCACCAACTAAACGATCCCATGGCGAAACGCGTCGCTATTCGTCGGATCTTCTCATTCTCTTCCATTAGTCCTACCTCGTAAGGCTCCCATATTGATGAAAAATGCTCAAGGCGTTATAAGCTACTTTCTTCGTGGGTGAGTTACATTTCCTTAAGATTCTTCCTATGAATCTCAGCCTGGCCTCTGCTTTTCTACTACTTGTCTTATGTGATCATTTCACTTAAGATCGCTCTGGATAGTTATTCCTAGATATTTTACGATAAATGTAGTTTCTACCAGTTTCTCATCATTATTGTAGCTGTAGACTAATGGATTTCTTTTCCTACGTATGCGCAGTATGTCGTATTTCTTTACTTTCAGGGTCAACTGACAGAGCCTACATCATTCATCAATCCTCTGCAGGTCAGTCTGCAAATCGATACTATCTTCTGGTGTTACTACTGTCTTATACACAACCCATCAGCTACGAACAGTCTTAAAGAGCTTCCGACGCTTTCTATTAGATCAGTTACTTACATTGTGAACAGCGACGGCCCTATCACGCTTCCTTGGTGTACTCCTGAATTACCTTTACATCTGTCGAATCTGTTCCGTTTAGAGCAACGTATTGAGTTCATCCGCAAGCAAGTCTTGAACGCAGTCGGAAATCTGGTCCGATACTCGGTAAGCTCGTACTTCTTTCACTAAATGGAAGTGTGGGACGTTGGCAGATATCTTCCTGAAGTCAAAGAACACAGCATCAACCTGAGCGCCGTTGTCACAGAGCGCTATGGATCTCATGTCGGAACAGAGAAAGTTGAATTTCGCAAGATATCTGTTTGCGGAGCATAAAACATATTCAGTAATTTTACAACAGACTGACGTCAACGACACAGGCACCTGTCCTGTGGCTCTTCTTGGAAACGGCAATGACCTACGCTGTTTTTCAGTCGCTAGGTACTCTTCGTTGCTCCAGCGCTATACGATAAACTGCTGCTAGACGAGGAGCAAGTTATTGCGCATAATATTTGTAGAATCTTGCGACGTGCGTACGATGATTGAAAGGAATGACTGTGTTAACGATCTTCCGCGATGAAACAATTTCAGAAGACCGAAATCAGTATTTCGGCCTTCTGATCCTCATTGCTCTCTTTACGCTCGGTCAGCTTCGTTTGCTTTTGTTTGTCTGCTAGGTTTTGACTTCTCTTGTTTACGTAGCAGTTTTCTAACACGGCTATTAAGCCACGGTGGGTCTTCGCCATCCCTTGGAACATACTTGTCTAAGAAATACTGAACGATACTTCCGAATTTTTCCGTTTGTACTCTACATCTTCGTCCTCATCACTGAATGTTTGATGCTGACCACTCAAATAGTCTGCAAGCTTTGTCCTGTTACTCTTGCTAAGCAGAAATGTCTTCCTAACTTTCTCAATATTCTTTGTAAAATCCGTATAACAGTTGCTATCACAGCCTCGAGATCACTGATACCTTCCTCTGTATTAACTGATTCGTTAAGCTCAGGTCTGTTTGTTGGAAGGAGGTCTAAGACAATACTTTCACGAGCTGGTTCTTTATCTGATCAAAGTAATTTTCGGACAAAATATTCAGAATAACGTGACACGAATCCCTGTCTCTAGCATGACTCTCCCAATCTATACCTCGAAAGTTGCAGTAACCTCCCACTACAACACCATGATCAGGAAAATTATAAGTGGTATTCTGTAAATTCTCTCTGCGGCGTTCTACCACTGTAGCTCCTGACCCATGCGGTCTATGAAAGCATGCGAGTAACCTGATCGGCCTTTGATGCTTAACTTCATCCAGATTAATTCACACTCGAGACCCTTGATAACTTCGTTAGAAGTTATCGAATTATTTACTCCAATAAATATGCCGCCAACGTTGACGGTTAACCCATCCTTACACACTACATTTGGGGTTACTACTTTCATGATTTCCCGACGCTTTCTCGCACAATTTTATTACCACCTTACTCGTCCTCTGAATTACAAAGCAAAATACTCGCATTCTGGGAAGATGTTGGTGATACTGGTTTCAGGGAGCTCAAAAGCCTGGGAATATTTAGGGTTTTGTTTCGGAAGAGCTCCGCTAAATTTTATAAGGCTACGGTTTTCACAGTTTAATTTCATTCCAAACTTTTATCGATATGAAGCAGACACTCAAGCGCAGAACGGCTGGTAGCACTTACTTTTAGCAATATTTATCCTTCATGGCAGTCTAGTTTTATTTGTAATGTTCCAGTTCCCCATCACAATTAAAGTTTCATATCTCTTGACTGTCTTCATAATTTAATCTGTTTGATCATAGATTTTCTGAATCTCTTCATCATATGCAGAGCTAGCTGGCAAAAACAATTTTACTATTGCGGTGGGTGTTGGCTTCGGTCTATCTAGGTTACAATAATGCATTCACTATGCTGTTCGTAGAAGCATTCGTATTTCCGTACTCATTATTAAGCCAACTCCTGCATTACTCCTATTTGCTTTTGTATTTATAACCCTTTGTTGACCTGAGCAGCAGTACTTTTCTTCCTGTCACCATACTTCACTAAGTCACATTACAACTCACTTCAGTAATTTCCTTTTTTAATTCTGTGTCCTATTTGACATTGTAAGTCTGTCAGAGATAGCAAAGGACTTGGAAGAGCAGGTGAAAGGAACGGACAGTGTCTAGACTAGGGGGTATAAGGTGATCACCAACAAAAGCAAAACAAGGATAATGGAATGTAGTTCACTTGAATTGAAAGGAGGTAATCAAATTAGGAAATGAGACTGTTAAGGTAGTAGATGAGTTCGGCTATTTGGTCAGCAAAATAATTGATGATGGCCGAAGTCGAGAGGATGTAAAAGGTGGACTGACAAAGGCAATAAAAGCCTTTTGACTATGCGTGTAATGAACGTTTGTTTTACCTAATGCCACCCACGAATAATAGTATCGGAAGGCTGCTAATGTAGGACGATAGTCCATTCCTCCCATCCAGAATGGCCACAATGTCCCTGATGGGGAGGCCAGTATCTTAGCTGATGTCTTCGAAGACAATTTCATGCCGGCGACAGGTGTCGACGACAACACGTCACAGACAGGCTACCAACCTTTCTTGCTGCCTGCAATGGTGCAGACGTTATTCCCCCAGTCTCTGAGGAGGAAGTCGGCCTTCAACTTCGATCCCTTAGCTTTCGGCAGGCGGAAGGCGCTGATGGGATCACTAATGTTCTCTTAAAGAACCTGCCGCCGGGGCTTCATTGGTTCCTGGCTGATGTGTTCGATCATATCCTCCTTTCAGGTGTCTACCTTTCCACGTGGAAGCATGCGGAGGTCAACTAGGAGCCCCAGCTGGCGTCTAGCTACAGGCCCATCAGTCTCCTCCGGTGCCTCTCAAAAGTCTTTGAGCGGATATATCTGTGGAGCCTCATGGCGCACGTCACTGTAGAGCACATCCTACCAGATGAACAGTTTGGCTTCCGAGGGGGCCACGCCACCTCCCACCAACTGCTACGTCTGGTGAAACCCACTATATTGGCGCTGGAGACCTGGGAGTACCATGGAGCGGTACTCCTGGATGTGTCTCAGGCCTTTGACTCTGTGTGGCATGACGGTCTTGTGTACAAACTCCTTGTGCACGGGATGTCAACATCACACCGGATCCTCATGCAATCCTACCTATCTGGCAGGACGTTTCATGTGTGGGCTGACCAGGGCACGTCCACAGTAAGGCAAATACGGGCCGGTGTGCCACAGGGATTGATCCTTGGTCCCATCGTGTATTTACTTTATACCGCAGCTGCTCCGCAGGCTGCATCCTGGAGTTGACTCTCTACACCGATAACATGGTGTTGCTCACCCACAGCATAAATGCTGTCAACATGGGCCGCCATCCTCGACAGTGCTGTGATGTGCTGGGTGCTTGGGCCACCAAAGGGCGGCTCAAGTTCTACCCTGCTAAGAGCCAGGCGATAGTTTTCACCAGAAAGCAAGTCCTGCCGGCTATCCCCCAGTCACCATTGTGGGAAGCCCTAACCTGTAGACCAAGACTGTCACCTATCTCTGGGTCACATGACTCCAGCACATCCGTGAGATCCTTAATAGGGCCGTGGGGTGCCTATGGGTGCTCTACCCCTTCCTTAACCTGGATTCGATGCTTCACCCTCGCCACAGCATTGCGTTCTACCTGATTCTGGTCCGACCAGTGTTGGAGTATGCGGCCGTGGTGTGGGGAAATGCCGCCTGCTCCCAAACCACGCTGAAATTGGCGTTGTACCTCCCCAGGATGTACCCAACTCCATGAAAATGCAGGCCTCCTGCTGCTGTGGGACAGGTTCAAAAAAATGTTCAAATGTGTGTGAAATCTTATGGGACTTCACTGCTAAGGTCATCGGTCCCTAAGATTACACACTACTTAACCTAAATTATCTTAAGGACAAACACACACATCCATGCCCGAGGGAGGACTCGTACCTCCCCCGGGATCAGCCGCAGGGACAGGTACCGCAACGCCATTTGTCCCTTCTACAAGAACACTCCTGCAATCGGCTCGTCAGTGGTTTTGGCCACCAACACCACCACCGACCAACCACGCGTTGGCCGGATCCGTTGTGTGAATAATTACTCCGCAATGCCATGAGGATCAATCCATACATGAAACCCAAGGCTAATCTAATCAGGAAATGCAGGAATAGTAACTTGGTGGTTAGCCTGTCACAGGACGGGCTCAGTTTGCTCGCTCATTTAAACGAAGTGAAAAGCTTACCACGTTTTCGCTGTTCAGGCAGTAAAACGACAGTGTCAGGCATGATGTTTTAATTTATTACTTCTTTGCTACTAACTCTATTCGCCACACAATTTTCGGGCCTTATCCACATATACCGCTCAATGCACCCGAAAAACTGTGCCATTATATTCCAAATAGTGTAGAAGATACGAAGCTATAAACATTTAGATGCCTGAAAAACTAGCGTCTGCTTGAAATGGACCGCAAATTACCCAGAGTATAGGTTATCCAGTGTTTGATAATGAGAACTCTTACAATAAACTTTAAGCTTAATTTCAAACTTTTCCTAAACTTATTCTCTCTTACATGCTTAAAGTTAAATATTTAACACATTAAGTCACTCGTAAAGTAAACAGATTTCTGAAGCTGTTTCACACAAAAGTGTTCGGTTCTATAAAGAATCAGGTTTTACTGGTAGATACTGTTTGGACGAAATGACACTGTGTAAATGAGACTATGACAGTGGCGTGCATTTACAGTTGCGGGGCGAGGGAAATCTTCTTCTCTTAGGCAGAAGGCTGGACCACATAGATTTCCCAGTTAATTTTCAAACAATCTTTATTTCTTGTTTTTTATTCTGGTCAGTTTTTGCGCCCCCTCTGCTCCTACGCCCTTGGATGGGACCTGTCTTGCCAACCTATCCGTACAACTCTGATGAGGAAGCATTATGGTGAAATGTGTCATACTCGTGATACGACAGAAAGCGGTCACTTAGTATGTTATGGAGGCTGTAATTACATAAATTGCCCAGATTACTGATAGCTTGGAAAGCAAAGCGATTAGCAGGAACTGAGAAAGTTGAATACTGAAAATTAATTTTCTCGAGCTACTTATCCGAGAACAAAAATTGTGGTTATATAAACAAAAAATACGTTACTTATACACCGATTTTGGAAAAGCTTATGACTTCATTCACAGGCGAAGCCTGTGTAATATAATGAGGCTCATGATTCGTTGTAAAATGTGTATGTACGATAGTACGAGCAAGGTTTCGCTAAATGAAGTAAAATCTGACCACTTTAAAAAGAAAACTGAAGTAAGACAGGGAAATTATGTGTTCCCTCTTCTCTTTACTGTAGCTTTGGAGAGAGCTGCGAGGAAACTCAAATTAGTACCTGCTAGGATCCTGCAAAGAAATAAAAAAAATGGTTCAAATGGCTCTGAGCACTATGGGACTTAACATCTGTGGTCATCAGTCCCTTAGAACTTAGAACTACTTAAACCTAAGTAACCTAAGGACATCACACACATCCATGCCCGAGGCAGGATTCGAACCTGCGACCGTAGCAGTCACGCGGCAAAGAAATAAAGTTAAGGTTTTAGCGTATGCAGCTGATATAGTGCTCACTAGAAAAGTTGAAACAGAGATTAGTCAGCTATTTGTGAAGCTCTAGAAGAAGCATCCAAGCTAGGTCAAAAGTAAACGAACAGAAAAGAAAATGCATGACAGTTCAAAGATACAAAAATGAACAAGACGACCGTTCGCATCTAATAATCTGCATATATAAACTCGGACGCTTTAAAAAGTTCATATTCCTAGGCGCAATGACATACGAACAAAATCAGAGACAAGTAATACTGACAATGACGCTCCTCCAAAATGTTAACAGAGCCTACTACTCCGCACAAAAACTTTTAGCCTCTAACCTACGGACAAGGAAAACTAAAATGTAGCTGTCTAAAACGATCGTCAAGCCAGTCCTAATCCATGGAGCAGAAATATGGAAACTAAGGACACAAATTACAAGTATTTGAATACAAAGTTTATAGGAGAATCTTTGATCCACACTATAGTAATGAATCGCAAAGCTGGAATAGAAGACACAACACAGAAGTCCACAAGCTATCACAACAAACAACATTTATGAGCGTAATATATTACAGAAGACTTCAGTGGTGCGCCATCTGCTGAGACTGAAAGAGGACCAAGTACTTTCAAGAATATTCATGGAGAAATCATTTGGTAAGAAATAAAGGGGGAGACCCAAGAGTACACAGCTAAGTAAAATTAAAGCAATATGCAGCAGGATGGGCATAAATAATTGTTGGGAAGTAGCACGGGACAGAAGAATTCGAAGGCAACAAATGGGCTCTGCACGAGAGTTCTTTAGGTGCTAAGGAGAAGGAGAAGAAGAACAAGAACAAGAACAAGAAGAAGGACTTACCTCAGAGCTAGTCGTACGATTATGGTATTAATCAACACGTGCGTAGGATGTGTGTTGTTTGAAATATAGTACACTGAAGGAAAAATTGCAACACCAAAAATAATTAATGAACAGTAATGAAATTTCGGGAATACTCTTGCTAGGCAACATATTTATGTGATTAACATTGCAAAATCACAGGTTAATGTAAGCGCGAGACAAGCCACTTCAAATGTGAAATACTGGTACATAATCAGTGTAACCGCCAGAATGTTGCACACAAGCATACAAATGTGCATGCATTGTGTTGTACTGGTAATGGATTTCAGTTTGTAGGATAGAGCCGCACGAATGTTGCACTTGGTAGATCAGTACAGGGACGGTTGTGCTGCTTGCAGATGGCGCTGGAGTTGTCCGATGATGTCCCGCGCATGCTCGGTTGGAGACAGAACTGGTGATCGGGCAGGCGAAGGCAGCACGCCGAACTCCCAAAAGCGGGATGCAAAAGCGGGATGTGGGTGGATGCTATCCTGCTCGATAACACCCGCAGGAATATTTTTCATGAATGGTACCACAACAGGTCGAATCACTAGACTGTCGCACAATTTTGCAATCAAACTGTGTGGGATAACCATGAGAGTGTTCCTGCTGTCCGCACTGCAGATCATAACTCCAGGTGTCGGTCCAGTGTGTCTAGCACGCGGACAGGCTGGTTGCAGTCCCTCAACTGACTTCTTTCTAACCAATACACGGCCATCGCTGGCACCAAGGCTGAACAAGCTATGATCAGAAAACACAGCAGACCTCCACCCTGCCCTCCAATGAGCTCCCGCTTGACAACGCTGAAGTCACAAATGGCGGTGGTTTGGCGTCAGTGGAACGCACGCTACAGGACGTCTGCCCGCAGCTCTCCTTGAAGTAACCGATTTGTAACAGTTCGTAGTGTCACAGTGGTGCCTACTGCTACTCAGATTGGAGCTGCAGATGCAGTATGAGGCGCCACAGCCACAAGCCGAACACTACAGTGTTCCTTCTCAGTAGTGCCAGGTGGCCGTCGGGTTGCAGGTCTTCTTCCGACCATACATTCCAGAGACCACTGCTGCCAGCACTGTATAGTGGCTACATTCCTGTCAAGGCTATCTACAGTATCGCAGAAGAAACATCCACCTCCTCGTAGCCCTGTTATATGACTTCGTTGAAATTCAGTGAGATGTTGATAGTGGCGTGCTTGTTGCCCTAAAGGCATTCTTGTCTAACATCAGCTCACCACGTCCAAGCTCAAAGATAACTAACGCTCGCGACCGTCACAGCGCGTATTTAAAGCAAATCTGATTTGCATCCTCATAGTGACGCAACTAGCGCCACTCTTATGTGATTGGCATGAAATCTAAAAATGGTTCAAATGGCTCTGAGCACTATGGGACTCAACATCTTAGATCATAAGTCCCCTAGAACTTAGAACTACTTAAACCTAACTAACCTAAGGACATCACACACACCCATGCCCGAGGCAGAATTCGAACCTGCGACCGTAGCAGTCCCGCGGTCCCGGACTGCAGCGCCAGAACCGCACGGCCACCGCGGCCGGCGGCACGAAATCTGAATAGACAGCAATTTTCAGATGTAGAAACACGCCTACCAACTTTCGTTTACGTTGCACACCTCCTTGGAGTTGAAAGGCTTTTTTGCCTATAAATCCGAAGAACCACACAGATCACGTAACACGGTTTTGCAAAACGTGAATGTTGAACCTGAATTAATAATTCAATGTGCCACGTCTAGATTTTGTTATTGAGCAACTGATATGAATCAAAATTACACAGGTTGTTTATAAATGAATATCGAGGTTTTAACGCTTTATAATATTTATTACATTAAACTTGCTAGTATAAATGATATGTCAAATGAAATCGCAACTCAAACAGTTTTACCAAGAACCTTATAAATGTTCAATGTGAGCACCATTTGTCACACGGCACACATCAAGCCCACAGCCGAGCGCTGGATAGGCCGCGCCGGCCGATGTGGCCGAGCGGTTCTAGGCGCTTCAGTCTGGAACCACGCGACCGTGACGGTCGCAGGTTCGAATCCTGCCTCGGGCGTGGATGTGTGTGATGTCCTTAGGTTAGTTAGGTTTAAGTAGTTCTAAGTTCTAGGGGACTGATGACCTTAGATGTTAAGTCCCATAGTGCTCGGAGTCATTTACCATTTTTTGGATAGGCCGCAAGAGGCTCAACGACAGGGCTTGCTTTGCATGGCCTCCACGTTCACCCGACCTAACGCAACGCGGTTTTTTCCTTTGGGGCTTCATCAAGGATCATGTGTACGCGCCTCCGCTACCAGCAGACCTCCCTGACTTAAGAAACTGGATTGAAGCAGCTGTTGCTACAATTACTGAAGACACACTTATCAACGTTTGGGAAGAACTCGGCTATACATATCAAAAAATGGCTCTGAGCACCATAGGACTTAACTTCTGAGGTCATCAGTCGCCTAGAACTTAAACTACTTAAACCTAACTAACGTAAGGACATCACACACATCCACGCCCGAGGCAGGATTCGAACCTGCGACCGTAGCGGTCGCGCGGTTCCAGACTGTAGCGCCTAGAGACTGATGACCTCAGAAGTTAAGTCCCATAGTGCTCAGAGCCATTTTTTTTGTAGCGCCTAGAACCGCTCGGCCATTCTGGCCGGCGAACTCGGCTATAGACTTGATGTGTGCCGTGTGACAAATGGTACTCTTGGCAAAAATGTTTGTGTTGCTCTTTCACTTGACATATCATTTATAACTGTAAGTTTGATATAATAAATATTGTAAAGCGTTAAAACCCCGATATTCATTTATAAACACCCTGTATACTCTCTTAACGTCAGTATCTCTGACGTCGTGGTAGCGTCACACCACGGTAGGATATCCACGTTTCTACGTTGTTGACGTCTGACATACAGAGGATTCCCCGAGAGCCAAGGTCGTTGTGAGAGGTGCCACGTTGTCGCGACCTTGCAGTCGCACTCGGCGACCGGCGCCCCTTGCGTACTGCGCGGTATTCGCACTCGCAATTGCTGCTGTTCCGAAATAGCCCGGCGGACTTCCGAACTCAGCTAAATTAAGACCGCGCCGTTAGTTCGCCAGCACCTTGGCCGCGTAACACACATGCCGGTTACAGGTAGAGGTCTGCGCGGATAAGAGAAATACTGTGCACGTCATCCGCAAATCCCTTACCCATATCGGCATGTCTTCGATGCACGTACGCTGATATTAAAGTTTTGCAAAACGCATCTCTTGCGCCTGGCCTGATGTTTCGTGTTCTGACGTCCGCACTTAGATTTGAACTTAATTGCGATTTAAAGGCAGGTCTTTTTCAGTCTTCATTGATTAAACACGGTGGATTATTCCTTAAATTTACAATATTGCATATGATAAATACCTGTTGGCTAAACACTAAAATTCCAGAAGACTGGCTTACACCAAAAGGGTGACCACTGTTTAAAAAAGGGAACGCAGTAAAACTTCAAGTTATAGACGTTTGAGTATGTTAAATACTGTCTAGAAAGTATATTCAGTTCTATTAAATAACAGATTAAGGAGTATTACAAAAGTGTTACTTCTAGAAGAACAAAGCGGCTACATAAGAGGAAGGTTATTTAGTGGTAATACATAGTGGTCCATTATCGTGATCGAGCCAAATATCTCACGAAATAAGCGTCAAACGAAAAAACTACAAAGAACGAAACTTGTCAAGCTTGAAGAGGGAAACCGGATGGCGCTATGGTTGTCCCGCTAGGTGGCGCTGCCATAGGTCAAGCGGATATCAACTGTGTTTTTTTAAGAAATAGGAACCCCCATTTTTTATTACATATTCGTGTAGTACGTAAAGAAATATGAATGTTTTAGTTGGACCATTTCTTCCGCTTTGTGATAGATGACGCTGTAGTAGTCACAAACATATGGCTCACAATTTTAGACGAACAGTTAGTAACAGGTAGGTTTTTTAAATTAATATACAGAACGTAGGTACATTTGAACATTTTATTTTGATTGTTCCAATGTGGTACACGTACCTTTGTGAACTTATAATTTCTGAGAACGCATGCTGTTACAGCGTGATTATCTGTAAATATCACATTAATGCAATAAATGCTCAAAATGATGTCCATCAACCTCAACGCATTTGACAATACGTGTAACGACATTCATCTCAACAGCGAGTGGTTCGCCTTCCGTAATGTTCGCACATCCATTGACAATGCGCTGACGCATGTTGTCAGGCGTTGTCGGTGGATCACGATAGCAAATATCCTTCAATTTTCCCCACAGAAAGAAATCCGGGAACGTCAGATCCAGTAAAAGTGTGGGCCATGGTATGGTGCTTCGACGACCAATCCACCTGTCATGAAATATGCTATTTAATACCGCTTCAACCGCACGCGAGCTATGTGCCGGACATCCATCATGTTGGAAGTATATCGCCAATCTGTCATGCAGTGAAACATCTTGTATAACATCGGTAGAACATTACGTAGGAAATCAGCATACATTGCACCATTTAGATTTCCATCGCTAAAATGGGGGCCAATTATCCTTCCTCCCATAATGCCGCACCATACATTAACCCGCAAAGGTCACTGATGTTCCACTTGTCGCAGCCATCATGGATTTTCCGTTGCCCAACAGTGCGTATTATGCCGGTTTACGTTACCGCTGTTGGTGTGTGACGCTTCGTCGCTAAATAGAACGCGTGCAAAAATTCTGTCATCCTCCCGTAATTTCTCTTGTGGCCAGTGGCAGAACTGTACACGACGTTCAAAGTCGTCGCTATGCAATTCCTGGTGCATGGAAATATGGTACGGTTGCAATCAATGTTGATGTAGCATTCTCAACACCGATGTTTTTGAGATTCCCGATTCTCGCGCAATTTGTCTGCTACTGATGTGCGGATTAGCCGCTACAGCATCTAAAACACCTACTTGGGCATCATCATTTGTTGCAGGTCGTGGTTGACGTTTCACACGTGGCTGATCACTTCCTGTTTCCTTAAATGACGTAACTATCCGGCGAACGGTCCGGACACTTGGACGATGTCGTCCAGGATACCGAGCAGCATACATAGCACACGCCCGTTGGGCATTTTGATCACAATAGCCATACATCAACACGATATCGACCTTTTCCGCAACTGGTAAACGGTCCATTCTAACACGGGTAATGTATCACGAAGCAAATACCGACCGCACTGGCAGAATGTTACGGGATATCATGTACTTAGGTTGTGACTATTACAGCGCCATCTATCACAAAGCGAAAAAAGTGGTCCAACTAAAACATTCATATTTCTTTACGTACTACACAAATATGTATAAAAAATTGGGGTTCCTATTAAAAAAAAAACGCAGTTGATATCCGTTTGACGTATGGCAGCGCCATCAAGAGGGCCAACCATAGCGCCATCTGGTTTCCCCCATCAAGCTAGATGAGTTTCGTTCTTTGTAGTTCTTTCGTTTGATGCTTATTTCGTGAGATATTTGGCCCGGTCACTATCAATGGACCACCCTGTATATTCACTGTTGGCAAATAATACAGAAAAGAAGCGAATTTAACTTACTAACCTACCTGGCTATCACAGATTATGAAGAAAAAAAATTTGACAGGGTGAGTAAAGAGGCGGAAACGCGGATATCCAAATCTCTTAATAGACTGCATCAAGTCAGTACGATGGAACTCACATTATACATCTCGTTCCCAGTTTTAAAGGGGAAAAATTTTAATAAACAACGGTGTTGAAGAAATGTGTTCTTTTCCCGTACTTTTTTTAATATTTAAACAGTCGAGGCTTTTCAGAAATGGCAAGAAAGAGCGCCAAAAGGGACCCATATAAACAAGAATAAGTATCTTAACATATATGCTGACATCGTATTAATGGCAAAACCTGGAAACGAATTTAAAAAATCAGTCCTCCTGGTAAATTTATTTGAAAATATTATAAGTTTAATACAGCAATAAATAAAATAACTGAATGGGAATACACGGGAAATACCCTATACTAAACAAAACTGTAACTGAAGATTAGATTTTGAAATACTTTTTGTGGTTCAGTTACCTATACAACGTTTAATGAAGACAAAGATGTACAAGATACTAAATTACAGAGATATCTGTGTATATGTTGCACTATAAGCAGAACATAAAAATATACACGAAGAGATACAAAAATGAAATTCTATAAGATGATGGCTGTACCCGTTCTACTGCATGGCGGTAAAACTTGGGTTACGAAGAGAAAATATTCTGGCCATATTCAGGCGTCTCTATTGAAGCTTTTACGAGGATTCGAAGGTTGCACTAAGTTCGAAATGGTTCCTAATGAAAACGTCAGACAAGAACTGAATGTTTTTGTTGTAATTGACAAAACAGCAGGACATAAACAAAACTGGAAGAAACATCTGAAAAGAATGGAAGAAACAAGCATTTCAGAGATGGTCTTACAATGGAAATCCAAAGGAAAGAGGGCCATAGGAAGCGCAGATAAAACATGGAACTGAGGCTAGAACAGGCGGAGGAGCCTAATCTATAAAGACAGAAGGAAAACAGAAGAAGACATATATCAGTGTTTCACATAACATTTAAAGTCATTATACATCTCGTTCCCAGTTTTAAAGGGGAAAAATTTTAACAACGGTGTTAATCTAACAGTGGCAAGTCATGTTTGTTCCTTGTTTATTGTTAAAGTAATACAGCAGGAGTTCTGCGCGGCGTGGGTTCGAGGAATACTTGGTAGCTTTCCGGAGGTATGTGGCACAGGCCACTCAATTCCCTTAAATTATGATCCAGTGCGTTGCTACGGAAATGACGCTCTATAGCGTCCCAGATGTTTTCTACTGGGTTCACATTAGGCGAATGTGATGACCAAGACATCAACGTGAGTTCAATATCACGCTTCTCAGACCACTACAGCACGATTATGACCTAGTGACACAGACAGTTATACTGCTGGAATGTGCCATCGCCGTCAGGGAAAGGATTCCGCAGCAATGTTCACACATTACGTAGATGTCATGTTGCCTTTGATTATTGCCACAGCTTCCATGGAGGCTCCACAGCATAACACTGCCCACAGAGGTCTGCGTCTGTGGTGCGGTACAATTTTTGCGCAGCTGTGATACATCGGAGCAAACGACATGATTTCATTGAACTACGGTACAATCTCAAAGATCCCCTGTTCACTGCATTCGGAACAAACGACATCGCTTCGTTCAAGATGGGAACACGTTGGAATCGTCTTCTGCGGTGTCCCCTGTTCAACAATGTGCGACAACGGAATTCTCCGAAAACATTTGCGCCAGCACCAGTGTTGTACCCTGTCGTCTGGCACAGACCGCCGCCTATCCTGATTTAAAGATTCGGACAAGACTTCGCGATCCGTGATGAAGCACGGCTGTCCAACACACCATCTTCTCCTCGCGGTGTCACTTTATATAGCTGCTCCCGACAGAAGCAGGCCAACAGTCGATCAGATTCGTCGTTTCCGAGTTGCTCGTTCCCAGGCAACGGGTCGTAGCAATCTACCCTTTCTCAAAGTCAGCGTACTTCCCGATTTGCGGCCCGTATCGCCGCTAGAATGGTCATCCATTCGTCTCTGGGCTCCGCTTAATACCTTCCTTATCGCATCACGTGCACGGAACATATCCAGGCGGGTCTGAATCTGGCGGTGGGCAGTGGTCATAAAGTTTCCGCTTATCAGTGTATGTAAAGCCTTCATAAATAACAGCACTGAGAGGACCTGTCAAAACCCAGCAGCAAGCAGAGGCACAGTATGTAGAAGAATGGGCAACACCCATTGCGGAGGCAAAAGCCATTTAGTCTGCAACTACACCTCTGATTGTCTGAATGGCTGCATCTTGGAAGAATAATAGCGGGAAGCGGCGTTACGGACTTACACTGTACATTGCTTTGAGTCCGGCGCCGCCATGTTAACAGCCCCTATACATTAGCAGCTTACGTTTACGGTTGCTTCTTGTCCTTAATTTATTTCGTGTCCAGTTGGTTAAAATAGTAAACCTTACAGTGCTTTCGTGAATACCACAGTGTCAGGAAGCCATTTCCAAACTTTTTCTGGTCTGAAAGGCATATCTGATCCAGTAATACGATACATTAGGCTTCGTTAATGTAACTTCCTTCTTGTTACATTTCGGATAACCAAGAAGCGAATGTATGGGGTGAAAAGGCTTCTTTCGTAATCCTGCGTTTTCCCTAATACGGAATAACAAAAGCGATGTTTAGCCCACGTCCTCTTTCCGAAAATGTTGAGAGCACATTTTACTATGTCTGGACGGTTTTTAATAGTTCCTTCCAGTTGTAGTGACAGGAAACCTATACTCATATTACAGAAATAAAACCAACAGAGCAAAGTGACCAGCGTGCATATAAAAGAAAATATCGCTGGAGCGAGTGCACTTATGAATGAAAGGTGTCTTTACACTTTAGACGATAATCAGAACGACTCATACACCGCTAAATGATACAAGCTCTCAGTTTTTATCAAAACACTTCCTCCAGAAGCTAATAACATGCCGGACGTCAGCTTAAAGTTCGTGACGTCATGATGACTCCTCTTATTATGCATCCACGGAATGAATACTCAATTTTCGGGAATTGCCGAAAATTCGGTCAATCGTCGTGGGACTCCTGTAGAATGCAGAGCTCAGGCTGATGTCCTGGAGGACACGGAGCTGAGATTTTTTACTTTTTATCAGCTATGGTTTTCTCAAGATGATTGTTTTAGTCCATTCGGATCGGCAGGTTAACGTCTCTAGTACACAGAGTTAGTGCACAATCGCATTTACATTTCTTTTTGTGGGCGGATATTGTTGGAGATGCATCTGGAGGGACCTGATTGTGTTTTCGCCTCAGTTTCCATGACTGTTGTTACACTGTAAAAATAATGTCGGACTAGAAAGCGTGTTTTACAAATTGATACACCTGGCTGGGTTTGCAAAAATGGAAAAGAACCTTACTGCTTCTGCAGAAACTAAAGCGTTTGAATAGTGAGGCTAGAAAAATCATCTTCGTGTGCGTAAACTGGTTAATTCCGAGACAGGCTCTCAAACATATGAACTGTCATCCCGAAACTCTCTGCGTTTCCGAGGACGTTGTAAGGAGCCATTAGGGAAATACTGGGATAAAAGTTCGTCGTGTTTTGTATTCACTCCAGTGATCGAGTCTTTTTCTTTCTGATTGTGATCAGAGAGCTACGGGGCTTCTGTCAGTCAGCTATTTTAGTTTGCCTGTAACAAAAGAATATCGTAAGTTTACGTGTAGGATAGTGTTCCAGGTATGCCGATAAATGTTTTCCATGTGGATTGTTGCATAACTATGTCGGGTTTCTAAATACTTCAGGCACCATTTGGACCATCTGGACAACAATTGCGACTGTTCTTTGTGTTTGTATTTGTGTGCAGGTGTGTGTGTATGTGTTCAGATACAATCAGTGTAAACTAAATCTTTACTACTTGCCAATTTCGACATTAAAAAGTTTCACTCTTCCGTTTATGTAATAGTTAATCATCTCTTGACAAATTTGAGACTAAGTTTCTAAATGTTCCAATACCTCTTGCACTCACTGGACAAACAAATAAATACTCCAGACGTAAGTAAAATCGTGAAACTAACAAGGAACCCCTTGAGTGCGAGGTCGCAAAAAGCCAATGATGTTTGCGGCATTCGACGGCTCACATATTGTCTACCTCGCAACCACAATAGTAACTGCTAATTGTAACAGGGGGTGGGACTGGAGGTAACCAATGGCGTTCACAGCATGAGGCTACAGAGTATAGTTGAATTGCTTCTCGTCGAGTAACTCACAACAGTCCTACAGTGCTAGTGGTGTTGATACAAAGCAGAGCAATGGCAACGATAAAAAAAAGCAAACATTGCATTATATGCCCAATAACAGTTACCAAAGTTGACATTTCGTCAGGAAGGAAACCAAGGAATTTCACAGAGTGAAAAAGTGGCAGACGAAATATTAGTGTTTCTGCTAAATGAGTCAGTGGAATGTGTGGTGTCGTATACGGTCGACTGTGAGAACACTGTACATTAGGAGTCCAGTGATGACGAAACGTGCTTATCAAGTGAAATTGACACTGAAACAGGTGACGAGCCATGTAGTTCATCATCTTTGTCGGTCAGGGAGCAACAAATCCCGTCACCAGTGAAACATAGTGAAGGACAAGCATTGTCCAAGGGGCAGGTACTAAATATAAGTACGTGCATCGAAGATCGTCCGCACCATAGTAATAAAAAAATGAACAAATTTCGAATAATTCCGCAGCAAATTAATCGTGTAGTGCTTAAGAAAAATTACTGTTATTCATGGAAGAATAAAGATTTACAGAAACTGGTGTTTGCGTGTTTCAAGGGTGCTCGATACAATTTATAGGATGTAGATAATAGAGATGTACTGCGTTACGTGCATCAAATTGTACGTGACATAGATTGCAGTGATTTCAAGGGAAACAGTGGATGGTTGCATAACTTAGAACAGTGCTACAGCATTGTAAGACTAAGAAAACAAAATTTCAAACAAAGCGTTAACCTGATGATGCATATCAATCTGTGGAATCGGGCCGAAAATTCGTAGATGAGACAAACAAACTTATCCCGTCGTTCAGTAAGGAATTTGTTTTCAACCTCGAACAATCGGCATTTGAAGAGAAAATGCATATGAAAAGAACCGTGGAAACTAGACGTACCAAGATAATTGTATCAAGATCAACTAACATCTCCGCCTAATTAGCTGGGTGGTAACGTGCTCGCCTCCCATGCACTGGCCCCGGCTTCGATTCCCGGCCGGGTTGGAGATTTTCTCCGCTCGCGGACTTTGTTTTGTGTTGTCCTCATCATCATTTCCTCCTCATCATCGGCCGCAAGTCGCCCAATGTAGCGCCGACTGAAATAAGACTTGCACTCGGCCGGCCAACAATGTCGTACGATCATTTAATTTTTTCAGCTAACATCAATACTGTTGTGAATTGGCAGGAGCCAATTCACAGGGTTTGGAGGAAGCCGAAATGCACGCTTTTAAGCTCACGCAGGCTGGCGTGAGGTCTGGAACAGGTCAGAGAAATAAGACTAGCAAAACAGGAGGTAACTGGTAGAATACTTAACTTTAATCCACAATTGGTGAACATCTCTCTTGACTGTACATGCTTCACAAGACAAATATCAAATGCTATGGCGCCTTGCTAGGTCGTAGCAAATGACGTAGCTGAAGGCTATGCTAACTATCGTCTCGGCAAATGAGAGCGTGGTTGTCAGTGTAGCATCGCTAGCAAAGTCGTCTGTACAACCGGGGCGAGTGCTAGGACGTCTCTCTAGACCTGCCGTGTGGCGGTGCTCGGTCTGCAATCACTGACAGTGGCGACACGCGGGTCCGACGTATACTACCGGACCGCGGCCGATTTAAAAGCTACCACCTAGCAAGTGTGGTGTCTGGCGGTGACACCACAAATACCTTAATGCATTCGCATACAATTATGCCGATCGTTAATTTGGACGGGAAGTTGGCTTCAAAGTTATTTATTGTGCTACCAGAAGTTGGAGGTGCTCCGCCCCCTACGATTCTTTCTCGTGTGCATGATTTTGCAAAGCAGTAGAGAATATTTACGTCACAGCATCCAAGAGTGGGAAAATTGGCTTAAGAGAACTACAACTAAGGTATGGACATTGCTTTTGGCCAGTAGACGGTCAAGATTACTTGCTTTTGTTTGATTCCTGGTCTGCGTATAAAAATCGTACTTGTTTAGAGCAAACTATTCCTGCTGAAAAGTGTGTGACCCTGCAGTTCAAACCGTCTGGAACCACTGGACAAATTAAACCTATGAATCTTCGTTTTTTTTGTGCCTACAAAACGTATTATGACACTATTTTCAACTACGACTTAAAGGATAGCCAGTTTCACGATAAGCTCCACGACAGACCGTTTCGCATTGGGTTACATGCCATCACGATCCATCGGTTCTCATCACTCCGTTACGCCAATATGATTCGATACTCATTCTTTAAGAATGGATACCCATTTAAAAGTCCTAAAAAATTCGTAACTCCCAAGGAGTTCACCTTCGATCTGTATGCTGCGAATCTTTTTGATCACTGTGGTGCGTCATTTTTCATTCAGTGTTCATGGTGCAGTTAATGGTTTGTTTTCAACATTTCTTGAATCTCGACGTTGTCCATTTTGTGAAGTGTCATACATACATTTAATCGGAAGTTGATCTATTCACCTCCCGAACACTCATTTTCTGTAGCTCTCCTGATGCACATGGTGAGTCATTAGCAATTAATATTTTTCCTGTTCGACTGTTAACACAACACTTCCAAATGAGCCTTACTGAAGACTGAACTTGCGACATTGCATTAAAGGAATTCGTTGCAAGTGCCGGCCGCTGTGGGGGAGCGGTTCTAAGCGCTTCAGTCCGGAACCGCGCTGCTGCTGCGGTCGCAGGTTCGAATCCTGCCTCGGGCATGGATGTGTGTGATGTCCTTAGGTTAGTTAGGTTTAGGTAGTTCTAAGTCTAGGGGTCTGATGACCTCAGATGTTAAATCCCATAGTGCTTAGATCCATTTGAACCACCTTTTTCGTTGCAAGTTTAAATATCAACTGCGCATCGAGGCTGGAGTATGTGGAATCTACGCCAGGCACTTGCTGCAGGAAAATAATCAGTACATCTGTGTGGTTACGCAACGTGTGTTGCGCGACAACACTTGCAGAAATGTGCAGCTGAGCAATGAGACAAAGAAGGAAAAAACAGGACACTCGGTTTACCCAGGCCACATGCATGTCTATAGACTGCTGTTCATGTAGAATATATGGGTTTGCACACCGCGGACTAGTAGAGTTAGAATATCTGCGAAGAGGACTTTTAATTAGTCTTAGGACGATGGCTGTGAATTTCTTTAAATAATATACCCAGTTTTCGCTGTATAATAGCTCAGGAAAATAGCCTTCGATAAAGAATCACCTGCACAACCGGTTTTCAGTTCGCCGTAATCTGCCTCAGAAACGACGTCTTCATGTTGCTATCGAATAACAGAACGCACATGTGGTAACGTTTAAGTTGAATTGCGCTTTCTGTTACTTTAGTATCGCGATCTAGCGTTTACTTTAGCTTGCAGAGGACACCTTTTTTCTTAATCCGCAATCTGCACGAGGAGATACGTGCACAAAAGCAAGTCTCACTTACGGCAATAACAGAAAAACAACTTCTACTCAATAGATGAATTCTTAGATATAAAGCAGTAACTGTAAAAAAAAAATTAATTAATTAATTATTTTGTGTAATGAAAACTTATGTTAAAATGACACGTTCCACATCATTACGAAATGTCGTATTCATTATCTATGGAAGAAGGATTAATGTATGTATGTATGTATGTATGTATGTATGCTCGCTCCTTGTAGGCGGTCAGTCTTTCCAGACAGACGCTCCCAACAGCACCGGAGCTGATATCAACTATGTCACATCATTTAGAAAGTACTTATCATAATCATCTCCTTTTTGCATATGCCAGTAGTTGGAGAAAAAAGCGTTAAAGTCACCACTTTACTTAGAATGTAAAGTCGTCGAGAAGTGAACAATACCTTTAACATTTTACACTGTCGGAAAAAAATTAGTACATTCATTTAGAGGTTTCCAATTCACTCAAGATTTGTTGTTGGATCAGTGCATGTGGAGTGCATGAAAAGACTACATTTACAGATGAACAGCACAAGCGGTTCTGAGGTACCACGTTTCGACCCATGCTGAAACACCCATATCAGTGCGTGGTGTAACGTCCACTGGCGACAATGCAGGCACTGACTCTGGCATCCAGTCGGTCGTACAGATGGGGGAATACCATCCTGGGATACGTTATGCAGCGCCAGCTCGACCATTTCCCGTAATCCTGCCAGTGGCTTCTAATCAATTGTTCAGATGGCCAGTACTGTCCTGGGATACGTTACCCCACGTGTGCACGACCTGTTCACGTAGTTCTATAGAGTTGTTTGTTGACGAGTCGCACGAGTCACTTCTCGTCCCATCATATGCCGTACGTAGCTGATTGGCGGCAAGTCCAGTGAATGTACTGCCGAAGTAAGTTACAGCACGCCTTGCAGAGGACTTTGAGTTTCACATGCAGTGTGTTGTTGTTGTTGAGGTCTTCAGTCCTGAGACTGGTTTGATGCAGCTCTCCATGCTACCCTATCCTGTGCAAGTTTCTTCATCTCCCAGTACCTACTGCAGCCTACATCCTTCTGAATCTACTTAGTGTATTCATCTCTTGGTCTTCCTCTACGATTTTTACCCTCCACGCTGCCCTCCAATGCTAAATTTGTGATCCCTTGATGCCTCAGAACATGCCCTACCAACCGGTCCCTTCCTCTTGTCAAGATCAGCCACAAACTCCTCTTCTCCCCAATTCTATTCAATACCTCCCCATTAGTTACGTGATCTACCCACCTAATCTTCAACATTCTTCTGTAGCACCACATTCCGGAAGCTTCTATTCTCTTCTTGTCCAAACTATTTATCGTCCATGTTTCACTTCCATACATGGCTACACTCCACACAAATACTTTCAGAAACGACTTCCTGACACTTATATCTATACTCGATGTTAACAAATTTCTCTTCTTCAGAAACGCTTTCCTTGCCATTGCCAGTCTACATTTTATATCTTCTCTACTTGGACCATCATCAGTTATTTTGCTCCCCAAATAGCAAAACGCCTTTACTACTTTAAGTGTCTCATTTCCTAAACTAATTCCCTCAGCATCACCCGACTTAATTCGACTACATTCCAGTATCCTCGATTTGCTTTTGTTTATGTTCATCTTATATCCTCCTTTCATGACACTGTCCATTCCGTTCAGCTGCTCTTCCAAGTCCTTTGCTGTCTCTGACAGAATTACAATGTCATCGGCGAACCTCAAAGTTTTTATTTCTTCTCCATGGATTTTAATACCTACTCCGAATTTTTCTTTTGTTTCCCTTACTGCTTGCTCAATATACAGACTGAATAACATTGGGGAGAGGCTACAACCCTGTCTCACTCCCTTCCCAACCACTGCTTCCCTTTCATGCCCCTCGACTCTTATAACTGCCATCTGGTTTCTGTACAAATTGTAAATAGCCTTTCGCTCCCTGTATTTTACCCCTACCACCTTTAGAATTTGAAAGAGAGTATTCCAGTCAACATTTTCAAAAGCTTTCTCTAAGTCTACAAATGCTAGAAACGTAGGTTTGCCTTTCCTTAATTTTTCTTCTAAGATAAGTCGTAAGGTCAGTATTGCCTCACGTGTTCCAATATTTCTACGGAATCCAAACTGATCTTCCCCGAGGTCGGCTTCTACCGGTTTTTCCATTCGTCTGTAAAGAATTCGCGTTAGTATTTTGCAGCTGTGACTTATTAAACTGATAGTTCGGTAATTTTCACATCTATCAACACCTGCTTTCTTTGGGATTGGAATTATTATATTCTTCTTGAAGTCTGGGGGTACTTCTCCTGTCTCATACATCTTGCTCACCAGATGGTAGAGTTTTGTCAGGACTGGCTCTCCCGAGGCCGTCAGTAGTTCTAATGGAATGTTGTCTACTCCCGGGGCCTAGTTTCGACTCAGGTCCTTCAGTGCTCTGTCAAACTCTTCACGCAGTATCGTATCTCCCATTTCATCTTCATCTACACTCTCTTCCATCTCTATAATATTGTCCTCAAGTACATCGCCCTTGTATAGACCCTCAATATACTCCTTCCATCTTTCTGCTTTCCCTTTTTTCCTTAGAACTGGGTTTCCATCTGAGCTCTTGATATTCATACAAGTGGTTCTCTTTTCTCCAAAGGTCTCTTTAATTTTCCTGTAGGCAGTATCTATCTTACCCCTAGCGAGATAAGCCTCTACATCCTTACATTTGTCCTCTGGCCATCCCTGCTTAGCCATTTTGCACTTCCTGTCGATCTCATTTTTGAGACGTTTGTATTCCTTTTTGCCTGCTTCATTTACTGCATTGTTATATTTTCTCCTTTCATCAATTAAATTCAACATTTCTTCTGTTATCCAAGGATTTCTACTAGCCCTTGTCTTTTTACCTACTTGATCCTCTGCTGCCTTCACTTCTTCATCCCTCAGAGCTACCCATTCTTCTTCTACTGTACTTCTTTCCCCCACTGCTGTCAATTGTTCCCTTATGCTCTCCCTGAAACTCTGTACAACCTCTGGTTCTTTCAGTTTATCCAGGTCCCATCTCCTAAAATTCCCACCTTTTTGCTGTTTCTTCAATTTTAATCTGTAGTTCATAACCAACAGATTGTGGTCAGAGTCCACATCTGCCCCTGGAAATGTCTTACAATTTAAAACCTGGTTCCTAAATCTCTGTCTCACCATTATATGATCTACCTGATACCTTTTAGTATCTCCGGGATTCTTCCATATATACAACCTTCTTTTATGATTCTTGAACCAAGTGTTAGCTATGATTAAGTTATGCTCTGTGCAAAACTCTACCAGACGGCTTCCTCTTTCATTTCTTACCCCCAATCCATATTCACCTACTATGTTTCCTTCTCTCCCTTTTCCTACACTCGAGCAGGTAGGTTAGAAAATTTTAAAAGGAAAATGGATAGGTTAAAGTTAGATATAGTGGGAATTAGTGAAGTTCGGTGGCAGGAGATACAAGACTTTTGGTCAGGTGAATACAGGGTTATAAATACAAAATCAGAATAGAGGTAATGCCGGAGTAGGTTTAATAATGAATTAAAAAATAGTCGTGCGGGTAAGCTACTACAAACAGCATAGCGAACGCATTATTGTGGCCAAGATAGACGCGAAGCCCACGCCTACTACAGTGGTACAAGTTTATATGCCAACTAACTCTGCAGATGCTGCCTACACTTGCAGTGTATAAGCGAGTATTATCTTGTGGGAACAACACATCAATTTCCCGTTGCAAGATCGGCAGAAGAACAGGTTTCACAACATCCTGCATGTAACGAGCGCTGCTTAGCGTCCCATCCAGAAACGCCGAAGGAGAACACGGGGTTGTAGCTTACCGCACCCCAAATCATGAGGCCTGGGCTGGGACCAGTGCGCTTTGGACGAAAGTACTCTACGAGACAGCACTCACCAATTCTACGTTGTACGTGCAAACTGCCAACCCTCGCGTGCAGGCAGAATCTGCTTTCATCGCTGAAGACCACGGTGCGCCATTCCATCCCCCATGTGACCCTCCGACGGCACCAATCGAGCCGTGCACGTCGATGCTGTGGAGTGAGTGGAAGACGGGCTAGAGGTGTGCGTGCCCGTAGTCCCATTGCTAATAACCGGTTCGCAACAGTTTGTGTTGACACGTCTGGACTGACAAGCTCTGTTATCTGTACGACCTGGCACTGCTGCCCTTACAATACGATGATCCCGGTGGGCGTCTGCGCTGCGTGGACGTCCAGAACTCGTCTACGGATGTGGAAATGCTCACGTGACCACTGATGCCAGCATTGTTGCACGCAGCACGTCCAACGTGTGTGGCAATTCTCCGAAAGGGCCAACCCACCACTCGGAAGGCCACAATCTGACCCCCTTCCGAAAGAACAGATACCATCGGTGACCATGCAGCTAGTTAGATTGAAATTACAATGAAATGAACACCCCTATCTGCATACAGGCGTTGATATAAGTCAATGGGGACAGTTGAAAATGTGTGCCCCGACCGGGACTCGAATCCAGGATCTCCTGCTTACATGGCAGACTCTCTATCCATCTGAGCCACCGAGGACACAGAGGTTAGTGCGACTGCAGGGACTTATCTCTGGCGCGCCTCCCGTGAGACCCACATTCCCAACTTATTGTCCCGCACTATATTCATAGTGACCCTGCCCATTATACTCATTATACATGTCCGAAAAAACAGATACCATCTTCATTATATATTAGTTAAGGCTCACCGGTCATTTGACCATCCTCTTCTGTGCGGATGCACAAACAGTGCCCGAACTGTTACGGGAATCGGCATAAAGCCGGGAGTAACGAGTAGTTGAGAGGAAGACCTCATACAATTTCTCACTGACCTCAGACCACCCAGGAATGTACCCTTTCCGGTACCCTCCGGAAATCGAATTTCTTGGAGTGCTGATGCTACACCCACAAATCTTCCATAGTTATAACTGAAAGGAGGAATCCGTCCCAAGACCCTATCAAGGTTTTCTAGAGACGTCGGCCAGTTTGCTTTCTGAATGTTCATGCGTGGGCGGGGAATAGAATTCACTAGTGGGATCTACATGCTTGCTTCCAGTGTTCTGGTGCTAATTGTGTGGAAAGTCAGACAGAACTTTTCGTGTGATTGCGAATCGCTAGAGATTGTCGCTTCAAGATACAAAACATAGATCAGGATTGTACTCTTGCTCCACACAACAAATCTAATTGTGGAACGGTCATTGACATAGCAAATTAGGTGAAGATTGTGTTCTTCTGTCCATTAAATTAAGCTGAGTGGTGGTGTGTGTGAAGGACTTGAATGTCCATGGAACAGCTGGAGGTTTGTAGATGATTACACTATGTAAATCTCCAATTTTTATAACAACATCGTGGACATCGTTAGAGGATCCTATTGAGATTAAGAATGCAGTCTGTGTTGTATGGCGCACATATCTGGTGATCTCGTAGGCTGGATGGTAAGTTGGACCCAGGATGTCGTATCCTGGTATTTTACCCCTTGGCTAGACTTTGTCTTCATCATTTGCATGTGTTTCTTGCATGGCGATCACGTCAACATTATTTTCCGAACAAAGTTTTGCTAAATATTGGCATTTAGATCTCATGATACTCTCTACGTTAATCTGCAAAATTCTAATATTGGGTCAAAAATATGTAGGTTTTGAACTCTTAAAAACGAAGCCCTAGTGATGTCTTGTGCTACATCACAAGGATCGTCTAACAACCACGTGTAGGGGATGTTGAGGTTATACCTACACACATGGAGCAATAATCTTAGAGTGTTCCATGTGTTTCCTTATGAACTATATTTCTTAAATTTGGGTGACAAGACGTTGGTTGGAATTTGTTATCTTTGTGTGAGTTCAAATGCTGTTATTCTGGACGCTTCTCGGCCGCGTTGTTCGTTAACATTTGGGATTTTGCTATGTCGAAATTTGCGCTATAGTCGTAACTTTCCGCAGAGAATATTCTTGATAAATCTGCGATCTGGCTTGTGAGCCTCACGTCCTCTGTATAATCAGGTTGTGATTAACGAGGCCAGAATCCGAGCGACTTTACGACATAAGAATGCTGTCTCATATGATATCGTAAGTTAAGGTAATTTGAGTCGTCTTCTGGATGGTGTAAGGGTGCCGCGTGATGACAACCAAGGGGGTCCCACTGTGAAATGAAATGGCACCCTTGACCATCACTCTAGACTGTCGGGCCGTATGGGTGCCGATAGTCAGATTGGTATCCAACCGCTGTCCAGGGCGTCTCCAGACACGTCTTCGCCGGTCATCGGGGCTCAGTTCGCAGCGGAACTCATCACCGGAGATAATTCTGCTCCAGATAATGATATTCCACGCCGAATATCTGGAGACCCCCAAGACAACGGTGGGATACCAATCTGACTATCGGCACCCATACGGCACGACAACTAGCAGGAGTGGTGGTCTGGGGTGCCCATTATTTTTGTATCAGGACCTCTTTGGTCATCATTCACGGCATCCTTACAGTACAGCGGTATATCTACAATATTCTAGGCCCAGTTTTGTTGCCCTACGTGGCCATCCATCTTGGGCTTACATTTCAGTAACATGGCGAGTGTTTGTACAGCTAATCTTCGTCCTTGCTAAACACTACCGTGGCCAGCACGGTCGCCTGATCTCTCCCCGACTGAGAACGTTTGGAGCATTATGGGTAGGGCCCTCCAACCAGCTCGGGATTTTGAGGAGCTATTGGACAGAATTTGGCACAATATCTCCCAGGAGGACACCCAACAGGTATGTCAATCAATGCCAAGCCGAATAAATGCATGAATAAAGGCCAGAGGTGGACCAACGCGTTTTTAACTTGGTCAGTTTGTGAAATTTTTACTCTTGAACAAATCGTCCAATTTTTCTGAAATTGTAATCATTTTTTTTTTCTGTATTTGTACATCATGTCTACGGATTTGCGTTCCATTCAGATAATTCCTCCGAGGTGCTTTAATAATCACTATTAGTCAGAGGTGCTTTTGTTGTTAGTATAGTCAAATGTGATTTTATATTCAGTATTAGACGTGTGTAAATATCAATCTTAATAAGTTTCTACCGCAATCTCCTTACATCTTTCACTGTTCACCTAGCATTTTGCATGTGTTTTGTAGTTTATAGCAACAATATTTTTGTATCCATTCTATAAAGTCGTTTAAACGATCCCTACCTCCGTGTGTCACATGTGACTGCATACAAACACCAGTTTACGCTCGTTTTATGTGCTGACTGCTTTTCGGAAGTAGTGGCTGTTGAAGGCAAATGACATTGTGCGTACAGTACATCAATATTCGGACAGAAGACATGACACAGTCGTTATATCGAATTTGCAGCATCGATTGAAACTACCCAGCTGTTGACAGAAGATAGACATCAGCAACACCAAACAAACGGTGACTATAAGATAAATTAGCGTTGATTGTATTATATTTCATTGCACATATAAAGTAAGCCCGAATCCCAACCTCAAAACTTCGAAGCTTGTTCAGGGATATAATTTGAGATTTTTGGCACAAGGGACACACAATCTTTGGTGGTTCGTCACAGAGTAATTATGTAATTACGGTATATTCACTTTGTTCCCCCAATTACCATTTCTTCTACAAAATAGATAATTACTAAAACGAACAACAAAAAACCCATAGTAATGTAACAACAGTCACATACAAAAGCAACGTGATGTGGTCGCCAGCATAGCGCCGTTAGTCCGCCCCTGCATTGCATTCGTCGAACTCGCACACGAGCTCCTTATCGGTCAACTCTCCGCCAGAAATCCTGTCCATACTGCTGTGTATCACTGATAACGAACAACTAACAGTCGCAAAAACAGACCCGAGACAGAACTGAGCAGTACTCAATATAAGCCTGAGGGCGAAGGCTAAAGTGGCCGGCCGAAGTGGACGAGCGGTTCTAGGCGCTACAGTGTGGAACCGCGCGACCACTATGGTCGCAGGTTCGAATCCTGCCTCGGGCATGGATGTGTGATGTCCTTAGGTTAGTTAGGTTTACGTAGTTCTAAGTTCTAGGGGCTGATGACCTCAGATGTTAAGTCCCATAGTGCTCCGAGCCATTTGAACCATTTTTGAAGAGTAAACTGAACACTATTTTCGTCAACAGCAATTCCCATGACTGAATTAGAGCAAGATTGTTTCCAAACGAGACAAACAGTGTATACCGTTAATATTTGCACTGTTATGCATTATTTTCAGCGCAATGCAGATAGAAAGATATGGTTCAAATGGCTCTGAGCACTATGGGACTCAACTGCTGAGGTCATTAGTCCCCTAGAACTTAGAACTAGTTAAACCTAACTAACCTAAGGACATCACAAACATCCATGCCCGAGGCAGGATTCGAACCTGCGACCGCAGCGGTCTTGCGGTTCCAGACTGCAGCGCCTTTAACCGCACGGCCACTTCGGCCGGGGATAGAAAGATAAATGGGCGTGGGAAATCAAAAGAAATGTAGCTATTCCAGATCAAGTCACTGGAGGCCACAGGTCCCTTAAATCAAAATACCAAGATACCTCCGGAATTTAGTAGGTGGTAGGTGGAGTTCGGGCTCAACCTGTAATAGTGCCTTGTGTTACAGTTAAGGAAAATCAGGAACCAGATGATCATAAAGAGACACTGAAGAAATCCGAGAGAGAGAGAGAGAGAGAGAGAGAGAGAGAGAGAGAGAGAGAGAGAGAACGAATAACAATCAGGAAAAATTTAGGTCCAAAATATACTGAGGTAGGAACATACAAGGATGGACTGAAAAGTCTGTTAAAAAAGTAAGAAAAAATATTTGTTTCGCAAACAGCTCACCTTACTTCTCGATCTAGTCTCCTTTGAGGGATCCTCCAGATTCTTCATTACATCGGAAAAATAGGTTCTGACAAACTCTGAAAAATACTCGCTGACTGCAACTATCACTTCCTCATTTGATCAAAATGTCTTCCCACCAGGCCAAGGGAAAGAGAAGTAACTTTGGGCTACTTCTGGTGAACAGAGTGGATGAGGAACCAATTTCATGCCCTTTCGCCACTGTTATTGCCGATGTGTGCTTTCTCTTGGTGAAACAGTACTTTTTTGCATGCCAGCCTTGGTCTTCTTTCAGCCAACGCAAGTTTCAAACGGTCCAGCAATGAAATAGAATAGGGACTAGTTATGTTGCTGCCTTTTTCCAAGTAATCTTTGAGGATTATTCCTTACAAATCTATAAAATCAGGTGTGTGGCCATCACCTTACCGACTGACAAAAATGGTCTTTGCCTTTTTCGTTGCCTTTTCACCAGTCTTCGTCCATTGTTTTGACTGCAGTTTTGACTGTGGTGTGTAATGATGGATCAAGTTTAATCAACAGTGACAATTCGATGCAAAAAGTCAATCGAACTGTCATTAAACATAGTCAGACATTATGTTGTAGTGTTGTGATGGCTATGCTTTGGTCAACTGCCTGCAGTCGTTGCACCCTCGTAGCACACAACTTCATCATAGCCAATTTTCCACGCAAGTTGTTATGCACACGCTCGGCTGAGAGGCCTACAGTCTCAGAAATCGCACGAATTTTTATTCGGCAGTCTTGCATTACAATTTGATGGATTTTGTTAATGGCTTCCTTTGTGATGACTTCAATATGACGGCCCGAGTGCGCTTGGTCTTCTGAGCTTGTCCGATCCCGTTTAAATTTATTAATGCAGTGATTGTACGGAGTCCGCGTGATCTACATCCAATTCTGTTTTGATTTGTGCGCCAATCCAACCCTTCAAATGAAAATGTTTAATAACAGCATGAAACTCGATTTTCTCCATTTGCAGCCGCAGTCGACGCACTGACCAATTAAGAAGGCTGTCAACGATGAACGGCACGCTGTACTTTGTTGAAACTCTTTATACGAGCCTTGGAACAATCAAGCTTACCAACCATAAAGATAAAACAAAAATGTTCCGTTCTTTCATTGAAAACTACCAGACTTCTCAAATCACCCTCGTTGACTAAGAGCAAATAAAGAAATTAAAAACTATACTTACATTTAAACGAATATCAAAAAATACAGGATAAAATTCTTCGGGCGCACCAAAAGAATTAACCCCCTCAAAGTAACTACAAAAGTTGTTGAATTCTGCGAAAGTCACTGTAAAGCTAAAGCAGTAAATGACCCAAATGTAGTAACTTTTAGGAAGTCCATCCTTCTGACTGGAGGTCTGAGGGACCTCTGCCGTTGACTTATGTACTAAAACTTAGGATGCTATTTATTATATGACTACCAGTTTCGGTGCTTCAGTACACCATCTTCAGGCTTTAACTGACGCTGAGAGGGTTAACTCCAATCTTTTACACGTTTCATCAGTGGGCAACATCTATGAACTGGTTTCCGCAGACTACGAGTAACAACGATACTGTGTCTCCAACCATCAACTACCAACTCAACTCATAGTTAATGGTTGGAGGCACAACATCGTTGTTACAGGTGGTCTGCGAAAACTATTTCATAGACGTTGGGCACTGATGAATCGTGCATACGATTATAGTTAACCCCCTCAGCGTCAGTTAAGGCCTGATGATGGTCTACTGAAGCACCAAAACTCGTTGTGTTGTTGTTGTGGTCTTCAGTCCTGAGACTGGTTTGATGCAGCTCTCCATGCTACTCTATCCTGTGCAAGCTTCTTCATCTCCCAGTACCTACTGCAGCCTATATCCTTCTGAATCTGCTTAGTGTATTCATCTCTGGTCTCCCTCTACGATTTTTACCCTCCACGCTGACCTCCAGTACTAAATTGGTGATCCCTTGATGCCTCAGAACATGTCCTAACAACCGATCCCTTCTTCTGGTCAAGTTGCGCCACAAACTCCACTTCTCCCCAGTTCTATTCAATACCTCCTCATTAGTTATGCGATCTACCCATCTAATCTTCAGCATTCTTCCGTAGCACCACATTTCGAAAGCTTCTATTCTCTTCTTGTCTAAACTATTTATCGTCCATGTTTCACTTCCATACATGGCTACACTCCATACAAATACTTTCAGAAACGACTTCCTGACACTTAAATCCCAAAACTCGTAGCCATATAATAAATAGCATCGTAAGGACGGCTGTAGGTGTTCCATTTTATTACATGAGTGCAGTAAGGACAACTGAGTTTTATATACCATACGAAAACAACTTTAGGTGGGGAATCAAGGCTGGCCCGATGACCTGGCAGAAAAAAACCCATGAAAATCGGAACAGCTTGCTCTGCTGACATTAGTCCATTCTCAGAGACTGTAAGTGGTAAGAAAAGCTAAAACAAAACTCTGAGAGTTCCTTTTGGAGAGTACATCGCGTGATCCAGTAGTAATGTTAAACATCGCTCACTTATGCATTTAGTTGCCCTTAATCGTCCTTCGCAGAACTTCAAAAATGTTCAAATGTGTGTGAAATCTTATGGGACTTAACTGCTAAGGTCATCAGTCCCTAAGCTTACACACTACTTAACCTAAATTATCCTAAGGACAAACACACACACCCATGCCCGAGGGAGGACTCGAACCTCCGCCGGGACCAGCCTCGCAGTCCACGGCTGCAGCGCTCGCAGAACTTCCTGGAAGCCAAATCCCTTGTTGCTGATTAATGTCTCCATCTACTAACAAATACTTGATGATCAAATTATTTTAGTTCTGAATCTGAGAATTCCTCATAGTGCCACCTGCCCTCATTAGTACACTCAGGCTCAGAAAAAAACAGAACACCTTGAACGACTAGAGATAGGACGTTCTTATTCATGTTCTGTAGAAATGATTAACATTTCAGTCACCCTGATTCAGCAAGTGTGCTTAGTAGGCACAGGGACCGCCATGGGCCCTGATAACTTGCTCCAGGCGTGATGCCGTCGACGCGTATGAGATTCGAATGGATTCCTGTGGTATAGTCGTCCATGCTGCATTCACCTGGTTGTAAAGTTCATCTGTGGTTGTCGTTTCACCAGATCCCACACATTTTCGATTGGCGACATGTCTGGCGATCTGGGGGAGCTAGGGCAAAAGGCTGACACCATGTGACACCAGGAAGGCACGTGTTCAGATGGTTCAAATGGCTGTGAGCACTACGGGACTTAACTTCTAAGGTCATCAGTCCCCTAGAACTTAGAACTACGCAAACCTAACTAACCTAAGGACATCACCCACATCCATGCCCGAGGCAGGATTCGAACCTGCGACTGTAGCAGTCGCGCGGTTCCAGACTGTAGCGCATAGAACCGCTCGGCCACTTCGGTCGGTGCGCGTGTTCATGCAGCAACATGTGGTCGCGCATTGTCTTTCTGAAAAATGGCGTCTGCGGTGTTGTGCAGAAAGGGTATGCCTACGGGTTGCAGAATGTTATTCACATAGATCACACTGGTCAAAGCGCCCTGGACAAGCACCAACTGCGATTTGTGGTTGTACTCAATAGCATCCGACACCATAAGGTCTCGAGATGGCGCACTGTAGTGCCGCTCCCCCTGTCTCCGGTGAACCAAAATGAGGCGATCATTTTCAAACAAAAGGATCCTGGATTCGTCTGAAGACAATGTCTGATGCCATGGTGTCATTCCTGTTCCTTGTGACTCGCTCTATACACCACTGGCGTCTAGACTGTTTCTGCATATTCCTCAAATGTAGGCGGAGAAGTAAACTATGCGCACGTAACCCATGCCGTAATAAACGGCGACGGATTGTCAACCTTGATAATGTACGATTTATTGCACTGTTCCACTGTTGCACCAGAGCCGAGAAGGACGCATATTTGTCCTGCAATGCCACTGGGCCGGAGAAAGGGGGGGGGGGGCTGGATGGTGCGACCTGACCTATCCCGTTGCGTTCTAAAGCTTCCGTGAACCATTCTGCACACATCCATTGCACTGCCGAAACACTTCTTCTCACACGAGCAGCAGTTTCCCGGATGGATGTATCACATTCTCACATGCCAATAATGCGCCCTCTTTCAAACTCACTGATTTGACGGTAGGTTCGCCGCGCGGGATTAGCCGAGCGGTCTTAGGCGCTGCAGCCAAGGACTGTGCGGCTGGTTCCGGCGGAGGTTCGAGTCCTCCCTCGGGCATCGGGCATGAGGGTATCCTTAGGATAATCTAGATTAAGTAGTGTGTAAGCTTAGGGACTGATGACGTTAGCAGTTAAGTCCCATAAGATTTCACACATATTTGAAGTTTTTTTTTCATTTCTTTTTTTTTTTTTTTTTACGGTAGGTTCGCGCTTACGTCTTCGAGGCATCCTGCACGTCTTCTCAAGTCACAATGACCCATTATCTTCGGTTTTTAGCGACAATGAGAGTAGCAGGCACATTTTACCGGTAGGTGGTGTTACTCCGCGATATCAATGTTGATACTGAAACCCCAGACCGACATCATTCATGTGTTAATCATTTCTGCAGAACGTAATAATGTACAGGGCAACAATTACTGAGCTGTATGAAATAAAATCGTCATCACTTCTGAACGGTTCGCGTTAGGACGTTCAAACTGCACGGTTGACCGCAGGGTATGATGGGAATTAATATGCGCATGCACACGTGCCTTGTTGTTGTGGGATGTTTGCACGTGAAAACGTCACGATACAGCATGCCTGAGCGTATAGCGCTTGTGAAAGCCTACTGCGCGAGCAATAACAGCCCAACTGCGGCTTAACGGAAGTTTACGACCGAGTTCAATCTGAAGACAACCGGTCCAAGCGTGCTAACGATCAAGAATTTGATTCGCAAGTTTGAGAGAATGGATAGTGTTCGTGATGACAGTGTTGGCAATGTCGGTCGTCCAAAAAGGGGGAAAACACCGAGAAGACACGCGCTGTGTTTCAAACCAGCCCCAGGAAATCGATCAGACGAGCTGCACAACTGATGGGAATCAACCAGGAGACACTGCGACAAATTGTTGTTGAAGACCTGCATCTCTTCCCTTACAAAATTCAAACCCATCAGCCATTAAGCCCCAGGGTCATGGGACAGCGATTGTGTTTCGCTAACACTATTGTCCACAGAATTGACAAAACGGACTTTGATGTGAATATGTCTTGGTTTAGTGACGAAGTCCACTTTCATTTGGATGGGTTCATCAATTACCAAAATTGGTACATTTGGGGGCTGATAATCAGCATTTCGCGATGGAGAACTTGCTTCACGCTCAACAGTTGAATGTGTGGTGTGCAATGTCCAGTCACAGAATAGTGGGTGCCATATTCCTTGATGGCACGGTGACCACCGAATGGCACATGAAGGTTTTGGAAGATGGTTTCACCTCATTATCCAAACCGACCCTGATTTCGACAAGATATGGTTCATGCAAGACGGAGCGAGACCCCATCGAAGCAGGACAGTGATGTCCTGGAGAAGCACTTTGGGGACCGCATTCTCGCTCTGGGGTACCTAGGCGCCCCTGGCACTGACCTCGATTGGCCGCCATGTTCTCCGGATTTGAACATACACGACTCCTTTTTGTGGGGCTACGACTCCTTTTTGTGGGGCTACGTAAAAGAAAATGTGTCAGCAATAACACCAAAACCATTGCTGAGCTGAAAAGAGCCATTCAGGAGGTCATCGACAGCACCGGTTTTCCGACACTTTAGCGGGTCATGCAGAATTTCGCTGTTCGTCTGCGCCACATCATCGCCAATGATGGGAGACATATCGAACATGTTATAACCAAAATCCGAATACCTGTGGTGACGTTTACAAGTTGAATGAAGTGTTTGCACGCCGTAGTTTGATTTCAGGTGTGTGTCGTAGGACCGTTGCTATTCACAACATACATAAATGACCTTGCGGATAACATCGGAAGTTCACTGAGGCTCTTTGCGGATGATGCTGTAGTATATCGAGAGGTTGTAACAATGGAAAATTATGCTGAAATGCAGGAGGATGTCCAACGAATTGACGCATGATGCAGGGAATGGCAATTGAATCTCAATGCAGACAAGTGTAATGTGCTGCGAATACATAGAAAGAAAGATCCTTTGCCATTTAGCTACAATCTAGCAGGTCAGCAACTGGAAGCAGTTAATTCCATAAATTATCTGGGAGTAGGCATTAGGAGTGATTTAAAATGGAATGACCATATAAAATTAATCGTCGGTAAAGCAGATGCCAGACTGGGATTCATTGGAAGAATCCTAAGGAAATGTAGTCCGAAAACAAAGGAAGTAGGTTACAGTACGCTTGTTCGCCCACTGCTTGAATACTGCTCACCGGGGTGGGATCCGTACCAGATGGGGTTGACAGAAGAGATAGAGAAGATCCAACGGAGAGCAGCGCGCTTCGTTACAGATTCTTATATGGTAATCGCGAAAGCGTTACGGAGATGATAGACAAACTCCAGTGGAAGACTCTGCAAGAGAGACGCTCAGTAGCTCGGTACGGGCTTTTGTTGAAGTTTCGAGAACATACCTTCACCGAGGAGTCAACCAATATATTGCTTCCTCCTACGTATATCTCGCGAAGAGACCATGAGGATAAAATCAAAGAGATTAGAGCCCACACAGAGGCATACCGACAATCTTTCTTTCCACGAACAACACGAGACTGGAATAGAAGGGAGAACCGATAGAGGTACTCAAGGTACCCTCCGCCACACACCGTCAGGTGGCTTGTGGAGTGTGGATGTAGATGTAGATGTAATTTACGTTTTTTCCCATATAGTTCAATGATTGTCACCCTATACAAGCCCTGTGAATATGAACGTCATATCTCTAGTCGTTCCAGATGTTCTGTTTTTACTTCTGAACATGAGTGTAATTCGTCCAGTAGACGATAGCTCGACGCCATTTGACAAAGCTGCCTCTTCAAGCCGTCTTTCTACACCCTCAGACCCTGCCCCTGACGTTCTGCCGTCTCCCGTGCACAAACGACACAAACGGCTAATAGTAACCGCACACTCAACTTCGTTTTGCCATATACAACGGCATAAAGTCTTTTACGGATTTGGGCAAAGTGGAATGTGCGAGGAAATTACAATATCGTGCGGTTTTCAAGGAGAAGGCGAGCAACACTCTATGAACCAATGTCACGACAGAATGTTACAACGCGATGGCTCAGCTGTTTTCTGCCGACGAAGAGAAACTCGCGACAGAGTACAATATATAAGGGCATCACTTCGCGAAAGAAGAAAGAGAAAGAAATTGTACTGTTCAGAGAAATGATCTGAACTAGTCTTAATGTTTGTGGAATGTTTCGGCCTTGATGACATTAGGCAAACACTTGAAGCTTGAAGCACCATCTGTCCTCTCTGCTGCACAGAAAATGGGTTGCTGTTTCCGAAAGACTTCCAAGCCGGGGGGGGGGGGGGGGAGGGCATAAAGGGGGGGGAGGGAGAATGGGGGACGGGGTGGACGCCCCTAAGTGTTACCAAAGAAGGAAGTCCCAGTCTTATTAGCTCTCAGTATATGATCCACAGACAAGCCCTAGCGTCTAAAACTTTTACCTAAGAAACTGAACATTGCACTGAAAGAGGCTATCGGTGTAGACAATAAAATTAAGTGAAGTACTGTGAATACTCGTTCTTTCAGAGTCTATGTAATGACAACTCCGGTGCCTTTCGAAGGCCTGCTTAGGAGGAAGTATGAATTTTGGCTCGAGTGAAAGCTGAGTTTCATCATTCATTCACTGATGACTGCTTTTTATTTTTCCTAGCATACCTTGTAAAGCTATCTGAAACCCTGAATAATCTGAATTTGAAACTACAAAACAGAAACACCACAATAATAGGCACCAATGATGCCTTAAGGACGTTCTTGGAAAAGACACTATCATGGAAGCATCGCCGGGAATGTCGTATTACTAATTTTCCGTTATTACCTCGATACAGTGAACTTCTAGGTACGCAACAGTGCGATGTCAGCGAGCGGAGAGTTGTCATCGGCAAATACCTGGAACGGCTTCAAGAACTCAGACTTTATTTTCCTCTTTTGTCTTCAGAAGACTAGCAGCGCACATTAGCAGAATCACCTTTCAAAATTGACGTGCACGCTCTTCGTGTAAAATACAAGAAGATACAATCGAATTGAAATGCGATTCGAGTGCTGAAAAACAGTTTCAGCGAATGGGATTGGAAAAATTTTGCCCAGCTTCCTTTCTATTGAAGTGCACGTACAGTTCTCACCTACATACCTATGTGAGACCGAATTCTCGACACTAGCCATCATGAAAAGAAAACACAACAGTCTCCTAAAGGTGAAGAGTGATCTTAGACGTGATTTAACTAGTTAGAAATCAAACATTCAGCAGCTGCTTGGAGAAAAACAGTTTCATCCGTCTCATTGATGTTCTGAATATTTTTGTGACGTACATGACATAAATAAATTTTAGGTGTGAAAAATGTTGTTCAAGTGAAAACAATGTCATTAGCTATTTGAGTAAGACGTAAGACATTTCTGTTTCGGCCATCAAGTCCTCTGAAACACTATAGTTCTGTAATACTCTACATTTGGCAACCCTAGTTTACTAAATAGTGTACTGCAGATTATTGTGAAACAAAGGTTTTCGATTGACTAAAAAAATAAATTAACAAAATAAGTTAATTTACGGACATGAAATATTCTGTGGTTGGCACCAGGTAGGAAAGGTTGGGAACCACTGACATACATAGTAACCACAACCACAGTAGCCATCACCAAACATTAACTGCTATTCGAGTTGGCTGCCAAGATTTTTTCAAACTAGAAGTGTGTTCCTATCTAATATATTCTTATAAAGTACATAGTGCACTTGTTTCTCAGATATTCAACAGTGCCTCACAACAAGTCAGAACCTATTTCTATGCAGTTTTCATATTCAGATGTGTTTGTAATAAAAGTATAGTTTCTCGAGTGAATCATAAACATGAATATGCCAGAGACGTCTTTCGACGGTGGCATGGAGCATGTGCTCTCAAAGGCTCTCAAAGCCGGAATTGCTGTTTTGCCATCAAGCAGATTTATTAGGCTAAGCAGACCCCGTCTCATCCTTCCTATCAAGAGAGAACGTTTGACGGTTCTGAAGTCGAACCCGGGACATCATTGTGACAGTGAGATACGCTGGTGGATGAGCTATGGTGGAGAACAACAGAGCAGCAATCATAAAACATTCTGGTCATCACAGAAGTAGAATACGTTTCGCTTTATGAATTTAGGTTCAAAAAGCTTTTTAAAGCTGGAACTATTCGTGGAAGATAAAGAGTGCAGAAAATATAAGCATCAGCTGCTTCAGGGAAGTCTGTGACGTTATAGTTAGCCCGGTGAAGTTCATCAGTGTGTATTGGAGAGCCAGGCTTCATAGATCCTCCACTGCATTAGACGTTTTGTATCTATCTAGTGGAGAGGGGCCTTTGAGATGCGAAGTATAGTCGAAAAGACACATGTCCTAACATTTACTACAAAGTTATGTTGACATCTTTGTGAAGCATTTTGACGTGTGAAAATCGATCGAATAGCTGCCAGAGTTTTGTACTGGGAATACCGGTAGCATGCAGTTGCGCAGTTATCGTTAATGTTTCTGAAACACTTGAATGTGTGGCAACAGCTGTCAGTATTTCTTGTGATTCTGCAATCGTGGTAACAAACATTGAGAAGACGCGTTTGTCCGTCTTAGCTCCTCGCTTTCGAGAAGAATTCTCCTTACACATTCTCATACGATTGGGGATGTTCTTTTAGTGTTTGTGTCTTGCAAAAAAAGTGGCAACTTAGTCACTTTACCGAGAGATTACTGGACCCTTTGTTCTTGAGACCTGCACCAGAGCATCGAATGCGGAGCCAAAAACAGCTTTCACTGTGCTGCAGCTCGTGCCTTGTACGACCAGTGTCTGTGTTCCGTTACTCGGATTGGTATAAACAACCCTTCCCTTGTGAAGGTGAACAGCTTTTCCACAGTGTCACATTGGTGAGCGACGTCAACACTCACTCGAGTCCACAATTCCCGAGATACGACGCGCAAGCTAACTTATTCCTCTTTCTAATTACTGTCAATTCTGATACATTTCAGGGAGAACATCTCCATGCCTTCCAAATTAAAAGTGTAAGTGTAGACCAGGTGTGGCTTAAATTCAGAGAAATAGTATCGATAGCAGTTAAGAGATTTATACCAAATAAATTGGATCCCGTAGAATTGTTGGAACACGTGAGGCAATACTGACCCTACGACTTACCCTAGAAAATAGATTATGGAAAGGCAAACCAACGTTTCTTGCATTTATAGACTTAGAGAAATCTTTTGACAACGTTGGCTGGAATACTCTCAAATGCTGAAGGTGGCAGGGATAAAATACAGGGAGGGAAAGGCTATTTACAATTTGTACAGAAACCAGATGGCAGTTATGAGAGTCGGGGGACATGAAAATCCTGGGAAGCAGTGGTTGAGAAGGGAGTGAGACAGGGTTTTAGCCTATCCCCGATCTTATTCAATCTGTATATTGAGCAAGCAGTAAAGGAAACAAAAGGAAAAGTTGGAGTAGGAATTGAAATCCACGGAGAAGAAATAAAAACTTTGAGGTTCGCCGATAACATTGTACTTCTGCCAGAGACAGCAAAGGACCTGGAAGAGCAGCTGAACGGAATGGACAATGTCTTGAAAGGAGGATATAAGATGAACATCAACAAAAGCAAAACGAGGATAATGGAATGTAGTCAAAATAAATCGGGTGATGCTGCGGGAATTAGATTAGGAAATGACACGCTTAAAGTAGTAAAGGAGTTTTGCTCTTTGGGGAGCAAAATCACTGCTGATGGTCGAAATAGAGAGGATATAAAATGTAGACTGGCAATGGCAACGAAAGCGTTTCTGAAGAAGAGAATTTCGAAATGTGGTGCTACAGAAGAATGCTGAAGATTAGATGGGTAGATGACATAACTAACGAGGAGGTATTGAATAGAATTGGAGAGAAGAGAAATTTTTGGCACAACTTGACTAGAAGGGATCGGTTGGTAGGGCATATTCTGAGGCATCAAGGGATCACCAATTTAGTATTGGAGGGCAGCGTGGAGGGTAAAAATCGTAGATGGAGACCAAGAGATGAATACACTTAACAGATTCAGAAGGCTGTAGGTTGCAGTAGGTACTGGGAGATGAAGAAGCTTGCACAGGATAGGGTAGCATCGAGAGCTGCATCAAACCAGTCTCTGGACTGAAGACCACAACAACAAACAACCAAATAAATTAACAAACGATGGAGCGGATCCCTCGTGGTGTACAAAATAGGACAGAACACTGTTGCAGAAACAAAGAAAAAAGTATTCTAAATTTAAACGAACGCAAAATGCCCAAGATTGGCGATCGTTTACAGAAGCTCGAAATTTAGCGCGGTCTTCAACGCGAGATACTTATAATGGTTTCCACAACTAAACTTTGTCGCCGGCACGGTAGCTCAGCGTGTTCAAAAAAAATGGTTCAAATGGCTCTGAGCACTATGGGACTCAACTGCTGTGGTCATAAGTCCCCTAGAACTTAGAACTACTTAAACCTAACTAACCTAAGGACATCACACACATCCATGCCCAAGGCAGGATTCGAACCTACGACCGTAGCGGTCGTGCGGTTCCAGACTGTAGCGCCTTTAACCGCTCGTCCACTCCGGCCGGCCTCAGCGTGTTCAGTCAGAGGGTTAGCTGCCTTCTGTAATTAAATTTAAAAAAAAAACTGAGTGAATGAATCGACGATAACTTGAACGGGTCTCATAGGACGTCCGCCCCGAATGAATGCAACAAAACTTCGTCTCTAAACCTGCCAGAAAATCCAAAGAGATTCTAGTCTTATGTAAAATGCTAGTGGCAAAACACAATGCCGTCTTTGCGCGATAGAAATGGAAGTGCTATCTATAAGAGTGCTGCGGAATTCCTTCATCAAAGAAGACGAAGTAAATATTACAGAATTCGAATTAGGATCAGCTGCCAACGTGAGTAACTTAGAAGAAGAAACCCTCGGACTACTGAAGCAACTTAAATCACTCAATTAAAGCAACTCTTCCGGTCCAGACTGTATACCAGTTAGGTTCCCTTCAGAGTATGCTGATGCAATAGCTCCATACATAATAATCATATACAACCGCTTAACGAAACATCCGTACCCGAAGAATGGAAAGTTGTACAGGTCACACCAATATTCGAGAAAGGCAAGGGGGGTAATCCACTTAATAAAAGACCCAGATCATTCACGTCGATATGCAGCAGAATTTTGTAACATACATCGTGTTCGAACATGATGAATTTTCTCGAAGAGAACGGTGTACTGACACACAGTCAACAGGGATTTAGAAAATATCGTTCTTGTGAAACAAAACTAACACTTTACTCACAAGAAGCGTTGAGTGCTATCGACAAGGGATTTCAAATTGACACCGTATTCCTAGATTTCCAGAAGGCTTTTGACACCGTATATCGCAAGCGGCTTGAAATCAGATTGTTTGCTTATGGAATATCGTCTCAGTTACGCCACTGGATTCGTGACTCCCCGTCGAAGAAGTCACAGTTCGTTATAACTGACAGGTCATCAAGTAAAAAAGTAACTGTTTCTGGCCTTCTGGCGTTGTTTGCAGATGATGCCGTCGTTTACCGTCTAGTAAAGTCACCAGAAGATAAAAACTACTTTGTTAAGATATCTGTGTGGTACGACTGTTGGCAATTGACCGTAAATAATGAAAAGTGTGAGGTCATCCATATGAGTGCTAAAAGGTATCCGTTAAACTTTGGTTACACGATAAGTCAATCAAATCTAAAGGTCGTAAAAAATACCTAGGAACAACTATTATGAACTTAAATTGGAAACGAAATATAGAAAATGTTGTGGGGAAGACGAACCGAAGGCTGCGTTTTATTGGCAGAACACTTGGAAGATGCAACAGATCTGGCAAAGAGACTGCTGCCTACACCACGCTTGTCCGTCCTCCTTTGGAGTACTGCTGTGCGGTGTGGGATCCGTACCAGATAGGATTACGGAGCGCATCGAGAAAGTTCGAAAAAGGGCAGCACGTTTTGTACTATCGAGTAATAGGCAGGAGAGCGTTACGAACATGATACAGGATTTGGGACGGAAATAATTAAAACAAAAGCATTTTTCGTCGCGGCAGGATCTTTTCATTTATCCACTTGCTCCAGGAAATGCGAAAATATTTTTTGTATGCCGGCCTACACAGGGAGAAACGATCATCATAACAAAATAAGGGAAGCCAGAGCTCTGAAGCAAAAATACAACTGCTCTCTGCTCTTTTTTTCTGCACGCTGTTCGATAGAGGAATAATAGAGAAATAGTGTGAAGATGGTCTGATGAACCTTCTGCCAGGCATTTAGATGTCATTTGCAGAGTAGCCATGTAGACGCATTGTCTGTACCATCGAATGTAATGTTACAGGTGAATCCTGCAGATATTTTACTTGACATACGAATGTATTCGTTGGGAGCTTCATTTGAACACTTCTGTTTACAAGACACGGCACTATGCAATGTGACATGTCTTGGCATTCTCTTATTTGTCATCAACTGTGTGACTCGGCCGCCAAGCACCCTTCAATAACTGTAGTAAGCACTGCAAACAGTTTGATCACAGATAACCGTGGAGACCCGAAACTACTTAGCTGAGTCGCTTTCACCTTGTATAGGTACTATGTGTGCTGCAAACAGGATCTACTGTGGGTATTAACAGGCAAAAGTGTGGGGATTTGTGGCCCGACCTGCAGTCGAGCAGGAAAACTTAACCTAACTAGAGCAAGTGCACCGAAAATTTCACCCACTGTTGAGCCCATGCGAAGACCCGTACAACCACCTGGAAATTATCACATTTGGAGTATCAGACACGGAAGTGATTGCATGAACTAACACCTTCAGACCACCGCCCATCTCATAATTTGACTGGAAATTCCAGGAGAGGAGGTAACATACCGTTTCCCAACAGTAGTCACCAGATTTCGACCTAATGTTCTATACTATATTCCAAACAACTCAACTTTGTGAGGATAGAATGTTACTTTCATGGGGATATATCCGGAAGAGGGTGTCGTTAATAACCATTCTTTGATTTTCGATGAAAAAGTGTGTATGTCCAGAATAAACTAAAGAAATAATAAATACCGCATGTTTTTGTAAGAAATTCTTCCTACGAAACATGCTTCAGCATATATGTGCCATCATCAGTGTGTTCTTATTGTACAGAAATCTGAATATAATGGATTTAAGGAGATTATTCGTGACGTAACCAAGTAGTGCTGAAACAAATCATGATAGATAGAACAAAATGTCTTCAACTCATAAAAAATTTGTATTTTCCGTATTTCGATAAAATAATAATTCGATGATTTTTTAAAATTGTTATTATTATTCTGCCATTTACATTCAACCTGCCACCTAGTAATTAAGACAGATCGTATTTTCACAGTATTAGATTGTAGACTACATGAACTTTAAGTAAAGCTTATTTGATTTCTTAGTGTGTTAATGAAGTTGTAGCTTTATATACTTGGAAACTTAAAACCAATGAGGAAATGGAAATGCTTACAATTAACAACTTATGTATGAAGAAGATAGGAAAACAGAAAGATAGGAAAGAGTTTAACTTGTAAACTGCAATCACTGATGCCATCGTAACATTTCAGTTAAATAATGTTTAGAATACTACACATTAATACGAAGTAAATTACGTCTCTGATCTATCAGTGTATGCCTGATGAAACAGAGAAGCAGCACGCGTAATTCAAACCTCTGCCATTGTGAAGATTTTTGCTCGCTGACTTCTATCTCATAGAGGGAGACGAATATTATCATTATGTCTTGATACATTAGCCTAGGAAGACACAAATTTTTGCTACGCGTTATTAAGTCGGCATTTTGTGTATGTAGATTGCGGGCAATGAAGCACTAATCTTATTACTGAATTATTTTTGACGTTTACTCAGTGTCGGATTTACCGCCAGTAGGCTCTTCAAATTTTGCCGCCCCTACCGACCTCTACAATTCGATACCCTACTTCACAACCACATTAATTGCAATTTTTTTGTTAGTGAAATTGTAACATAATTGGTGCACTATCATCCTGATTACACCACCTTTCTCCCGTAGTTAGTATGTTTGTAAACTAGGGGATCGATGTGTCAGTTCCTAGATTATTTTCACAATCCAACGATATGGTTACGATCGCACAAGATTGTTGAACAGCTGATTGTTGTTGTTGGACTGCAGAGTTCAAATCCATTTCTTATTTTCCAGATTGTGTAGTGTCAGTGAATGTGGTTGAAGTTCCTGTTCTTTCAACACTGCTTCCACTTCCACTTTTAAAGGAACTGTCAGTTTTTATCCTTTTATGGATTATTTCTTCTTGTTCTGCTTTTTTGACTTTGGCCTTCATTTTGTACCTACCTCCGATAAGTCTGGTAGTCCATGCGCCAACTCGCTGCACTGTCCAGCACAGCTATACACGGCAGTGGGCGCACACAGAGAATGCTGGCTAGCCTGTAGCCACGGTGCAGCAGTGCCATTGCTGGTAAGAATGTCATGTGCATCCCGTTAGCTCTATAGTGTACGAAACACACGATTTTACAGAAACTTTTAGTCAAAAATTTTGATTTGTATGTTGTATAGCTTTACATGTCAGCTTCATGGTGAAGTGGCCATCATCTCGCTAATGGTCATACTTATTATGGTAATCATACTTAAGTAAGACGTTGTGCGAATTTCGAAAACGTTTGCAATGAAAAATATGGATCGATATGATAACGCTGTAGATAAGAAAGTTCCGTATATTAGCCATATATCAAAACATCCTCCTCTTTGCGTGATATCACTTGCCTGAATCTTATATCGATATTTTGAACAGATTAGGATACATAAGGGATGTTAAAAATATTTCATTCTCACAGGGGTGCAGTCAAAAGTAAATGTGCTACATAAATTCTATTTTCTCGTGATTGGAGACAGATAGACACCTCCTCCCACGTCTAAAAAGAATTCAGCATACTAGCTAAATTTCATTTGCAGCAACGTATGGTGTAAAACGCATCAAACGCAGGATCATAGCGACTCCTATTTTTCGTTTCAAATTATGAATTTCGCGCAGTGCCAGACTTAAATCCAAATATCATGTTAAGTACGACCAGGAATTTTGGCCTCTTCACTATGAAGCTGACATATAAAGCTTTAAGTTATGTGAAATCAACTTTTTTACCTATTAGTTTCTGTGAAACTGTTTGGGAAATATTGCAGGGCGTGCGCCTCGATTCGGCCAGCACAACTCCTATCCAACTGGTGCACTGAAACTGGGTAAAGAATATCTCGTCCATTCTGGCTCACCAGCAGGGGCGGGGCCGCACCAATCTGCGCCGACACCCAGCTCCACTGTGTGCTGACTCATTACATAACAATGGGATATTGTCTGTGCTGGCTGAAGCCACCTCACGCTGGGCACCTCTGCGCAGGTAGTCCGCTTTCCTTCTGCGCACACCCGAATGTAGGAAGACCTGAGGAGGATCGTTGCTTGGTGCGGAGAGTGGTAATTGACCCTCAACATAAAAAATGTAACATATTGAGAATACACAGGAAGGAAGACCGTTCAATTTCAGAACAATCACTGAATCAGCTACTTCCATAAAATATCTAGACATTAGCATATGGAGCGATTTGAAATAGAATGGCCACATATAATTAACACAGGTAACTAAGATGCCAGACTCAGATTCACTGGAAGGATCCTCGGGAAATGTAGTCCATTAACAATGGAAGTAGCTTATAAAACACTCGTTCAACCCATACTTGGATATTGCTTGTCACTATGGGATCTGTACCAGATACATTAATAGACAAAATAGAGAGGGTCCAAAGAAGAGGAGCGCTTTTCTTTATGAGCTCATTTAGTAAGCATGAAAGTGTCACAAGATGATCAAGCAACTGCAGTGGCAGACACTGCAAGAGAGGCGCTCTGCATCATGCTGTGGGTTTATTGTTAGAGTTCTGAGAGCCTACGTTCCCAGAAGAGTAAACAAATACGTTGTTTCCTCCTACGTATATCTTGCAAGAAGACCATGAAGATAAAATCTGAGAGATTCAAACCCATATGAGGGATTTCCGGTAATCATTCTCCCTGTGAAATATTGGCGACTGTAACAGGAAAGGAGAGAAATGACAATGTTACGCAAAGTACCCTCCGCCAGACACCGCAAGATGGATTGCGGAGTATAGATGTGGATGTGGGAGCGCAGTATAGAACAGAAGGTAAGTGGAACGAATAGGCAATGAGACGAACAGATATGTCACTTTTATTCAAAGGTAATTCTTATGCTGAAGTCAATGGGATTCCTGACTATCCTTTGGACTTAACAAAAGGCGGGGCATGGATCTTAATAGGAAGTGTGATCACCGCAGGTGGTAATGCGTGCTCTGCAACTTGCTCCCTTGCTGGCCACAAGCTCGCAAGAGGCTGTTGTGGTTAGGCGCTCTATCCCTTCAGCAGCACAGTTGAAATCTGCTGAGGTCGTTGATGCACCGCACCCATTCTGCATGTGCTTGATGGAATTTAACTTGGTGGATGGCCAGACCAGACCAGTCACCGAATATTTTCGGATTCCAAGAGCTTCTTCACGTGCGCTGTTCGATGCGGCCGCACATTGTCAGCCATTAAAATGGAGTCAGAACCGAATACACCTTTGACAAGATGCACATGGGGAAGAAGTGCTGTGTCACAATAACGTCAATTGTTTTGGAGGTCCAGTTATTATGGCGTGGGGAGGCATAGTGTAGTATGGTGGTACTGACCTCGAAATCTTTGAACACAGTACACTCACTGGTCTATGTTATAGTGATACTGTACTCCTTTCCCATCTGCGTTTTTTCAAGGGTACATTCAGCCCTGACTTCATTTGTGTAGATTACAATCTACAGCTGCATCGAACAGTGCATGTTGAGGAGTCCTTGGATCGAGAGGGTATTCGGCAAGAGGACTGACCTTCCCATTCCTCAGGCTTAAATTAAGCATGTGTGGGATGCGTTTGGGAGACATGTTGCAGAATGTCAACATGCACCAACGGCCATCCAGCAGTTGTCAACTGCGTTCATGAAGGAATGGAAGACCTTACCACAAAAAGTTCTTATCAAGCTCGTGGCCAGCATAGGAGCATGTACTGCCATCTGAGCTGACCACGTATCCTGTTAAGAACCATGTCCTTTCGTTTTTAATGTCCAGTGGACCATCGTGAGTCACGGTGATTTCGCTGTAATTATTTGCTTTGAATTAAAGTGTCATTTCTGTTCGTGTCACACGTATTTCTTTCAGTTACCATCTGCACTGTAGTGTAACAGTTCCTTCTATGTATGACCAAGCTTCATCGGCTGTGGGTTAGTTGGCAGCGACACATCATGGGAAAGTTACTTTCGTCCTTAGCTTCTACACGTCCGTACACTACTACTACTACTACTACAGCAGTACTTTTGAGTCTCTCGCCCTCAGGTGGAACTGTCCCATATCTAGCTTGGGTTCTAATTGTTTCCATCTGCTCTATGGGCAGCGTTTGCTGTCCTCTAATTCTACATTTGTCTTACAATCTAATATCACTGTCTAACGCGAACTTTTTTTCGTTACACTCCTGTGAAAATCACCAGTCATGTTTAATCATAATCTTGTTGATAATTATACCATGTTAGGTACTTAGATGTCTACCATGTGTATATGTATGGATATCTTGTACAGTCTCTAATGTAGCAGTTAGCACTGTTCCACGCCTAGGTTGTGGGATTCACCCACATAAGTAATTGGCTATTCGAACGTATCATCTAGTCTAAGTTAGTAATTTTCATTTTTTCCTTATTCTGTGTCTGTCCGTTATCACTTGTACCATTGTCACCTGATCTGCTACCAGTACTACTGTGGTCTGTGTTGCTAGTGTTGCTGTGGAGCCATTTGATGCCAGTGCTCGTTGCTATCTGTATTCTCATTTCTGCAAGTACTTTTCATGTAGCGCTTTAATAATTCTGTCTGACTGTCTTTAAAACTGGTCCACAAAATATGAGCTCTAAGTAGCTGTCTTACATCATTGCGCGCGCGCGCGCGCGCGCGCGCGCGTTTGTGTGTGTGTATGTGTGTGTGTGTGTGCGTGTGTGTGTCTGTGTCTGTAGACTACTCGTTTTTCCACAGCGAATGCATGGGATACGGTACATGGCTGTTCAGTAAGTGTACCATGCCCGAGGTGTTTCGTGCTCACCCCTGCATGATGTTCAGGAACAATGCAGATATCCCGTGAGTCTCTTTGTAGTTGATCCACTCAATTTGCGATTATTTCCCTCTCCAGTTTATGAGCTCTTTTAGTGTCTTTATTTTCTCCGTTAAAAGACAATATGTTATAGTTGTTTCCGTACAAGGGTTGGATAATAATATGGAAACTCCACACGGAATGTGGGCTTCTACATAAACGCAAATGCTAGCCAAGCGCACAGTTCGTGCTGTTGTATTTGGACACGAACGGCTCCTGTGCAACGTCCTCAGTATGTTTCAAGTGTTGGATCAGAACAGTGTTTTGTGTACTTTTGAGTGCGTTATGTCGGAGCTAAGTGAATACGAACGTGGGCAAATAATTTTTTGACGCTCGTATGGTGGATACCACCATAACCAAGGTAGCCGAAATGATTGGTTTTTCAAGAGGTAGCGTATCAGAGATTTATAGCGCGTCTAGGGGAAAGGGGAAAAGCATCATCCGGTAAGTCACAACGCGCACGAAAGTGTGTATTGAGTGATCGTGACAGGCGGTCATTGAAGAAGAGAGTAACGAAAAATAAGGGGAGGACAGCTGTGAAAGATACCGAAGAACTGAAAGTCTCACTCGCAAACCCCGTCAGCACCGAAACAACACGAAGGGAGCCTCAGAAGCAGGGAACTGCAGGGCGAACTGAAATTACAAAACCATTCTTCAGTGGTGCAAATAGCCGAAACGAGAAAACGTGGTGCCAAAACCACAAAACGTGAACTATGGAGCAATGGAAGAAAGTCAGTTGCTCTTATGAGTCTTGATTCACTCCGTTTCCAACTTCTGACAGAGCTTACATTCTAAGAGTTAAACATGGTGGAGGTTCGGTGATGATTTGGGCAGCCATATTGTGGTATTCCATCGTCACTCCGCATCACAGCATTACTGCCAAGGATTATGCGACCATTTTAGCTGATCAGGTCCATCCCATGGTACAATGTTTGTTTCCAATGGTGATGCTGTGTTCCAGGACGAAGGGCCCCTCTTCACACAACTCGCATCGTCTAGGACCGGTTTTGTGACCGTGAGGATGAATTGTTGTCGCACCTTCCTGGTTACCATAATCAACCGGATCTCAATATTAGTAGCCTTTATGGTCTAATTTGAAAAGAAGGGTTCCTGATCACTATCCATCTCCAACATCATTACCTGAACTTGCTACTATTTTCGAAGAGGATAGCCGCGCGTTCTTGGGCGCCTTGCCACGGTTCGCTCATCTCACCCCGTCGGAGGTTCGAGTCCTCTCTCGGGCATGGGTGTGTGTGTTGTCCTTAGCGTAAGTTAGTTTATGTTAGATAAAGTGGTGTGTAAGCCTAGGGACCGATGACCTCAGCTGTTTGGTTCCATTGGAACTTACCATCACTTGTTACTATTTTGCTGGAAGAATGTTACAAGATTTCCTTTAAAATCATACAATGCCTGTTTTTATCCAGTTCGAAAGGACTGGAAGCTGTTTAGAACCCAAGCGGTTTCCTACGCCGTATTAAACATGGTAATGTATCGTGTTTTGGTGTTTCCATATTTTTATCCATCCCCCCTGTATGTTAATGAAAGTTTAATTCCTGGTCCAAGTATATGCCCTTGCAACCATTTCTATATGTTATTTCCATCTATTTAAGAGTAGTTTCGTCTTAACATAATGTTATTTAATATTTGTTGCAATAATGGATCTATTTCTAGCACATAAATTGAACATAGTTTTCAGTACTGCTGTTATTTTCACTTCTAGTTACACTTAAAGAGTGGGCTACTACAACAGCGAGAAGGTCACAGAAATCCTGAAACATATATAGGAAGAAAAATAATGCAAAGAAAACAAGAGTATTGAAGAAAAAAGTGAAATTGAAAATAAAAGTAAAAACAAAAAGAGGCATAACTGAGCTCTCCAACAAGTGGGCTGCTATTGTGTTAAGTGCCTTGTGTTAATGTTAGTTAATAATGAATGACTCGCAAAAACGTTTTTGAAACTATAGTCAATTTTTTGCAGATGGTATATATATACGTCAGGACTTCAGCAGGACAATTACACACAAAACTTTGCCGTTTCTTGTTGCTTTATTAAAAAAAAAATTACACATATTCCTTATATTTGCTGTAGATTTCAACGTAAGTCAAAATACGCACTCGGTATTGAAACTTTCAACAACTGTAAATAAACAGTTAGAAATACTTAGACAGAATTACCATAGCAACATTTTTCAATGTATTTTTGTTTTTACTGATGCTACCACATGCATCAGTAATAAGTTAACTTTATTTGTAGAAAATGTAAAGCAGTTCCTGTCAGCAGTAAGCAAAGGAATAATTTCCACTGCTCACACTGTACGAGGGTAAGGCCTCTGCAGCCTTCTGCCCGGCATTTTGACCTCTTCTTCTTGATATGACAGCCAAGCCTGGTAATCTAGCTAAGTAAAAATATAAACTGATGTAAACGAAGTTGGCATTGAGTCCCTAACTTTAACACATGACACCAAAAGTTTAAAGCTTATAAATCAGTTCAAATGGTTCAAATGGCTCTGAGCACTATGGGACTCAACTGCTGAGGTCATTAGTCCCCTAGAGCTTAGAACTAGTTAAACCTAACTAACCTAAGGACATCACAAACATCCATGCCCGAGGCAGGATTCGAACCTGCGACCGTAGCGGTCTTGCGGTCCCAGACTGCAGCGCCTTTAACCGCACGGCCACTTCGGCCGGCTATAAATCAGTTATAGCATTAACTTATAGTTGTCAATTAACTGAGGAATGTGTATAATTTATAGTTTGCCATTAACTGAGGAACGTCTGTACAGCTTATAAAGTTGTTAAACCATGTCAAAATACTTGTAATTAGAAAAAAGATATGCCTTTACCTTTATTTCGCCGGACATGCTGTGCAGTTGCAGACTCCGAGATTTGCAATCAATGTCGACAACTTATGGTGCTCGGCAGAAGGACGAAAAAGTGAGCTGTGCAAGTACGCTGTGTATCGTACGTCACAGCCCAGACCAGAAAAGGTTCAGCTGCGTACGCGCCCGAGAAAAAAAATAAAACCTGAAGCTATCAAGTATTATACCAGGGAACTGAATAGGACATATTATGGGGATGTTAAACCGTTTGCTTTTGCTTACGTCTTAGTCCCACTGTTTGCGCAGGGTCGGCGTGGTTACAATATGAATTGGCAAGGTTAATTTGAAGGGATGGCCGGATGCCCTTCCTGCCGCCCCCCATACCCCCTGGGACGGAATCAGTGTACCCCAGCTGTCTGCCTCTAGTGTAAATCATCGTGTTTCAAACGTCTGCGAGTAGTCTAAGTGAGGCGGGACGTGGAGACCAGCGCGGTATTCACCTAGTGGGGTGTGGAAACCGCCTAAAAACCACATCCAGGCTGGCCGGCACACAGGCCCTAGTCGTTAATCCGCCAGGCGGATTCGATAAGGGGCCGGCGCGCCTACCCGAGTTCAGGAAGTAGCGCATTAGTGCTCTCGGATAACCTGGCGAGTCGGGAACGTAAAGCCCTGGTACAGTATATATCAGAAAGTAAGGACTACTAGATAGGCATTAAGTTACACCACCTCGCTTCCTTCCGTGCCTCTTCTCTATGACACACTGAAGGATCGCTAATCAGAAGACCTTTTTTCATTGCATAGTCCGGTCCCAATGTCCAGGAAGATCTCTGCAGTTAATCAATCGATGTGTCTATGAATGTTATTGCGACATGTCAGTGTAACAAAATCTTCATGGATCTCTTGCTACACGAGGCGGTAGTGTGAGCGAGATATTCTGGAAAGATTACTGTCTCCTTCCATCTTCTGACGAAGTGCCTGTGCACAGAGTCCGCCACCTTGTATAGGTATTAGCTGGGGGCATTTAGATCTACCACATACACGACCCCGTCTCCAAAAGAAAAAACAGGATACTGTGTTTGGTAAAAATTCTTCTGTTATTGTTTTGGGACGTGTACATAATCAAAGACGTATAAGGAAACAAACTTTTATATTTACAATCAGTTTAGAAAATAAAGTAATGCGAGAAACTGCGAAACTAAAGATATCACAACAATAAACTTAATCTTTCTGTTATACTTATTTTCCAACAAAAAATTGATAAATAAAAACTTTTCTTTATCGAACACACGTTTGGTAAGGTCTAAGCTACATTGAAGAGACAGAGACACTGGTACACCTGCAGGCGATCAGACAGTATGTTTACGTACGTGTCACCTGTCAGATTCGTACCGAGACGTATCAGGGAACCCATACCACTCCAACTGCACACGTCACACAGCATTACAGAGCCTCCACCAGCTTGAACAGCCCCCTGCTGACATGCAGGGTCCACGGATTCATGAGGTTGTCTCCATACTCGTACACGTCGATCCGGTCGATACAATTTGAAACGAGACTCAACCGACCAGGAAATATGTTTCCAGTAATCAACAGTCCATTGTCGGTGTTGATGGGCCCAGGCGAGGCATAAAGCTTTGTGTCCTGCAATTACATAAGTGGACCTTCGACTCCGAAAGCCCATATCGATGATGTTTCGTTGAATAATTCGCACGCTGACACTTGTTGATGGACCAGCATTGAAATCTGCAACAATTTGCGGAAGGGATGCACTTCTGTTACGTTGGACGATTCTCTCCAGTTGTTGTAGGTCCCGTTGTTGCAGGATCTTTTTCCGGCCACAGCGATGTCGGAGATTTGATGTTTTACCAGATTCCTGATATTCACGGTACACTCCTGGAATGGTCGTACGGGGAAATCCCCACTTCATCGCTATCTCGGAGATGCTGTGTCCCACCGCTTGTGCGCCGACAATAACACCGCGTTCAAACTCAATTAAATCTTGATAGCCTGCCATTGTAGCAGCAGTGACCGCTGTAACACACGCACCAGATACTTGTCGTCTTATATAATCGTTGCCGATCGCAGAGCTCTAACATGGAAAGTAAGCGTTTCCGGACGCATGTCCACATAACATATTTTCTTTCTTTGTGTGTGAGGAATGTTTCCTGAAAGTTTGGCCGTACCTTTTTGTAACACCCTATATACATGTACTCTGTGTGTACCTTCTCCAGTATGTGCAGCATGACTCCAAGCAGAGCACCGAAAATACCTATATCACAATTCTGTGTCTTTACCTACGTCTTTTTAGATTCTGCATAAGTCAGTAGGTTCTTTACTGTGGGTACGTAGTGAACACAGTGCCCCAGTAAATTGGTTACCGAAATCATGAGCCGTCCTTGACATTATCACAAATGCTGGGAACACCAAATTCCTACGATGGCTAAGGTGTTTCTTCCTTACTTTCCAAGTCTTGTAATTCAACTTAGTTTGCCGTTTCTTTTCATCCCTTACCTTCCTCTTCTACTTTTCAGCTTCTTCACAGTGGTGTACACCTGTTCTAAGTGCACCACTATCCCAGTCTGCTGTTGCATAGTAATGTTATCAAATTCTGTATGTTAAAGTGTTCTATTCTGAAAGCAAATCCATGCAATGATACAATTAATTACAGGCTTTAGTATCGTACTCAGATAAAAGTAAATCAGCAATACACGTAGGCTTGTCTTCTTATTTTCTGTTTGTAAAAAATAACACGAAATTGGTTCTGCTCTATTTGCCCTACATCCACGCATTCCACAGATTAAATGGCGGCTGTCTTCTTGTTCCTGTTTGTTATTTAGAGGAATCAGAAGAGAGCAGCAGTATTCGGAGGTCATCACATTTATCGCAAGCTTCAAATATTGAATGCATACGGCTACCTGCTACATCTAATTACCCAACTCTTCCCAAAAACGATTAATTTCAAACTAGCAATATCTTTGCTCCATTTCGGACTAAGGAACGCCCACTTAATTTTAATTGATGTGTAAACACAACGGTATTTGTAAGGTCGTACGGATAAGCCGCACAGTAATTTTATGTGACTGAATTTTGAGGAAAATGTCATTTATGGCATGTATAGACTTATGTTATAATGCTTCTGTGTCGATTTTTACGATATATACAGGGTGTTCCGAAATTATCTTTTCACATTAATAGAAGAGATAGATAACATCAAAACAAATATATTTCTATAAGGAAAATATGGTCTTTGAGGTCAACTTGTAATTGCCACGGAATATCTTATTAGTGGTTCTGACGTAAGCTGTTGTGTCTTTGTCGCTGACCAGGAACGTGACAGATATTCAAATATCCACATGTCGCATGTCTGGGCACATGTGAATCGACGAGGTACTCGACCTCGCGCCCATCAACAGCGATTGAGTGTTAATGTGTGGGCCGCCATTCGTGGTGACTGGACCATACATTTTTCCATTCCGCCTCAACGGAAGGAGATATCGCATCTTTGTGGAACATGTATTGCCAGAATTGCTGGAGAATGTACCTCTGAATGTCAGACAAATAAGGCACTTCCAGCATGATGACCTCCTGTGTCTGGATTTCTTCCTCTTGGGGCCATATGAAGCAGCTGACACACGCGGTCCGATCATGTATTACATGCATACAGGCCAATGGTCGCTCATTCGAACAGTTCCTGCGGATGCTGCTGTAATTAGCGAGTTTAACTACTTTCTGTGTAAAACGTCCCTGTCATCAGAAATTGCCGTCATGTACCGTAGTACCATAACTAATTCGGAACACGTATAGACTTTACAGTTGACATTCCCTTGGGCTGGCAACTGCCATCTGATAAAAGTTTCCTCTTATTTTAAACACGGCTTTTTATATGCTGGTATGTACTGTTCAATAACGTTGTTAAAATCTTTTGTAAATACCGTTAATGTTGAATGCAGTCCCAGTCTTGTAACCCTCCACTTCCATATTTTTCAGAACTGAAGATGACTGGAAACGGTCGAAACTAGTTATTTGCTTTCGTATTGTGCGATCTTGGGTAATAAATATTTTACAAAAAATCATTCTTTGAAATAACAGATCGTCGTCTGTACACTGACAAGGTGTGGTAAATACATATTACTACGTACTCTTAGCTAAGACTGTAGCAGATCGATCTAGCGTTGATACAGGAATTTTGGAGAGACCAACTTTGTTTACTAAGAAGTTTGTCTCCCGTCGGTAAGCTCCTCCTCTGTGCTGCTGCAGCGCTCTCGAGGCAAAGCCACCGCATTTGCCTCTTGTTTGTGCTGCTGCTGCTGTTGCTGCTGCGCTGATTCTTTCTGTTTTCGGTGCTGAGAGGTTAACAACCGTTTGATCGCAGGCAGCCTCTTGTCGTGCGAAGGAACGTCATAGAGTCATTTGACATACTTTCGGCGCCTGCTTTATTCACACGGTTATTTTTTCAACGAGGAATCAGTTTGTAACGATTTCCGTAAGGAACATATGCTTTCTGTCGCGGGGAATGTGTCAAGTTAGAGTAACATTACATACAAACGTTTTAGAGTTGTAAAGCAGCTTTATTGGCATTTAAAGACACACACGTAAACTACTGGGTTTTCAGTATGTGTCTCTGACTCTAGAAGCGATCAGTTACCAGTAAGAAAAGAATACTCTCTTCGCTTTAGTACATAATTAACATAAAACATTCCAGAATGAGATTTTCACTCTGCAGCGGAGCGTGCGCTTATATGAAACTTCCCAGCAGATCAAAACTGTGTGCCGGAGCGAGACTCGAACTCAGGACCTTTGCCTTTCGCGGCGAAGTGGTAGAACACTTGCCCGCAAAAGGCAAAGGTCCCGAGTTCGAGTCTCGGTCCGGCACACAGTTTTAATCTGCCAGGAAGTTTCAACATAAAACATTGTTCCCATATTGTATTATCCACAATCTATGTTTGTATATCTCTTTCGAAACGACTTATCCATATCACTGCACAACATGATCAAATAATTTACACATATCAATTATAACTAAGCATCAGATTTGTCTGAAATGAGAAGTTTACAATCAGTGTTCATCGGCAGTTTCGACATTTGATGAAGAAAAAATGCAAAATAGAGAATTCTCTGCGAGAAACTGAGAAATTCAAGCTGGAAATTACGAGGAAAGACTTAAAAACAAAGCAATAAATTATGGAAGATACTGGAGATGAAAGATGAGATTTTGCCTGTAATGAAGATGAAATCTGATCAGGAAAGGACTTAATGTCAGGGTAGATGGTTGGTATCAGAGGCGAAAAAGCTCTTCTCTGGAGTCAGAAGTATAAGACGAGACCTAGGCTGCAACCTAATGGAAGGTAGGGAGGCGACATCAGAAAACATGCAGGAGCAACATACGCAGCCCAGTAACATTGATGTGACTACCTCCTGTGTTCAAATGGTTCAATTGGCTCTAAGCACTATGGGACTTAACATCTGAGGTCATCAGTCCCCTAGACTTAGAACTACTTAAACCTAACTAACCTAAGGACATCACACACATCCATGCCCGAGGCAGGATTCGAACCTGCGACCGTAGCAGCAGCACGGTTCCGGACTGAAGCGCCTAGAACCACTCGACCACAGCGGCCGGCTTTAAAACTAATTACTACTAGAGCAAATTCATTAGCATTTTCTGACAGGCGTGTATCTAAACCACACAGGTTCGCCAGTGGGTCAGAGAACCGAGCCAAGCAAAAAAATTTGCATTCGCTTGCGAAAGTACTGTAGTACTATTTTCTACTAGACTGTTTTCTTCAATGGAGAAGCGATAAAAAAACAATCCGTTTTTAACAGCAATACTCTGAGCTAGAGACTGCTGAAGTGAAGTAAGTGATTGCGTCAAGTATTAAACCACTGAAGACTGAGGACTCTTATGGATATGATGGAGCACCTAGCATAATATGAAAGTGCTGTGCTGCACTTGTTAGCCCTGTACTTAGCCATATTTGTAATTTTTCCTTTAAGAATGGCCAGTTTCCTGAACGATTAAAGCACTCTGTAGTAAAGCCGCATTATAAAAAGGGAGAAAGGGATAACGTAGACAATTTTAGACCCATTTCTATGTTATCAGTGTTTGCCAAAGTTACTGAACAGGCTGTGCATATAAGGATAATTGATCATTTTATTTCACATAATTTGCTACCAGATGTACAGTTCGGTTTTAGAAGTGGTTTAACAACTGAAAATGCTATATTCTCTTTTCTCTAAGAGGTACTGGATGGATTAAACAAAAGGTTTCGAACGCTAGGCATCTTTTTCGATTTAAGTAAGGCATTTGAATGTGTTGATCACAAAATAGTGCTCCAGAAGTACTACCATTAAAGTGGAGTAGCTGACAGTTGGTTCACCTCTTACTTTAATAACAGACATTAAAATGTCATTCTCCACAGTGTTTTGAATGGCTACGATGTGAGGTCTAAGTGGGGCATGGTTAAATGGAAGGTGCCACAGGGATCAGTTCTGGGGCCACTCCTGTTCCTTATTTGTGTAAGTGATATAGCCTCTAGTATTATAGGTGATTATAAACTATTTCTGTTTGCTGATGACACTAGCTTGATAGTCAAGGATGTTGTGTGCAACGCAGGCACTATTTCAGATAGTGCAGTTCAAGACATAAATTCTTGGCTTATAGAACATAAACTAAAGCAAAATCGCAGTAAGATTCAGTTTTTACAGTTTCTAGCACACCATTCAACAAAACACGACGTTTTAATTTCACAGAATGGGGCATATGATTAGTGAAACTCAACAGTTCAAGTTTCTATATGTTTTGATTCCTGTGTTATGTTGTTGACTGCGTTTACATAAACTTATGGCCTGTATTTTCTTGGGTTCATAAACATTTTATTTTAACTGTTATTGCTTTTGTGTTGTAATTTCATATACTGACAGGTTTCATGATCTTGGATATTTGCTCCTCAGTTTGCTCCTACGGAATCCTTCCCGGAATATATTTAAGAACATTTATCTCAAATGAGGGTGGGTTACTTATTTAATTCGATGAGGGAGAAATGCCGTAGAAATCGGATTGGGATAATATAGGAAAGAAATCGGCCGTACGTTTTCGAGGGAACCATCACGGTATTTGCAGTAAGTTATTTACGGAAGCCATGGTAACAAAAAAATGGTTCAAATGGCTCTGAGCACTATGGGACTTAACTTCTGAGGTCATCAGTCCCCTAGAACTTAGAACTACTTAAACCTAACTAACCTAAGGACATCACACACACCCATGCCCGAGGCAGGATTCGAACCTGCGACCGTAGCGGTCACGCGGTTCCAGACTGACGCGCCTAGAACCGCACGGCCACACCGGCCGGCCCATGGTAACAAAAATGGTTCAAATGGCTCTGAGCACTATGGGACTTAGCATCTGAGGTCATCAGTCCCCTAGAACTTAGAACTACTTAAACCTAACTAACCTAAGGACATCACACACATCCATACCCGAGGCCGGATTCAAACCTGAGACCGTAGCGGTCGCGCGGTTCCGGACTGAAGCACCCAGAACCGTTCGGCAACAACGGCCGGCAAACCATGGAACAAAGATCTCGCCTGACGCGAGATCGAACACTGGTCTTCTTCAATATGAGTAGAGTAGAGTAAAGAACACTTTCTATAAAACACAATTTTAATTACTTGGACGACGGCATCCGTCTGAATACTCGAGAACATCTCAAATTCGTCAAGCACTAGGAGACACTAGATCGTACAAGAGTCCACTTTCTTAGCAACGTACCCCCTTCTTCGTTGGTTCCAGGAGGGAGACCCAGGTGGTGGCCAACATCGACAGTTATTGTACTGCAGTGTTAGATGGATACCTGTAACTGGTGGACGGGTGTGATGACTTGTGCAGTGTAATAATGTGTATGAGGGGTATGACGTTCTAGCACAGGTTTGAAAATAATATCTTCTAAATACTGAATATTTGTGGTGATAGGTTGGATAGAAGTTCTGTACAGAACACATGTATTAAAACATATTGGCTATTACCAAACTATACAAACATGTTGGTCTCATGGCTGTCACCAATAGAATGCTTGTTCCTTACTCACAAAGCCCTTTCCCGCGGCCCTTGACTGGCTTGACAACCGCCATCAACAGACCGCGCGTTCACTACACAATTGCAGCTTAAAATATACCTTTGACCGCATGTGTAACTACTTAGAATATTTCAGTGAAGGTTGTGACTCACATTGTTGTAAGGGTAAGGGGAGGGGGATGCTGTGAAAACAAAGAAGTCGAGATGACACTGAAAGCCACTGCAAGCACATAGCCTACTCCTTTCAAACAGTACGACACTGAGAGTGATGTCCCGATCCAACGAACGGATCATCCTTATCAGTGTCACATGCACACACTACATTACAAATGGCTGTGTGTTTTGGGGTTCAACATAAAACAGCGACGCATAGTATTGGGAACTGTGAAACAGCATTTGTGCGCATCTACTCTGGACAAACACCGGTAATGAAAATTGCACCCACCCCTGGAATTCAAACTGGTTACGTTGACATTAAGAAGGAATCGTAGTAAATTTTTATCATAAGCGTTGTCCTATGTTTATGAGTGAGTCCTACGATCTTTTGAACAAATGTACACGTTTGCGTTAGTTAATATTTGTGTATTTGATACTCTCATTGGTATTTCCCAGTTGTTCTGAGGGTGATGCAGCGATGCTATCTGGATAAGGTGCAGTGTACATAGTGAGAGGACTTTAAAACAGAGTCGGGTCACTCCAAATTCGTAATCAGAAGCATTGCCAGCAATACGTGTGGAGAGGCATCCAGTGAACGGCTGTCAAGATGATAAAGAACGATTCCATGGCAGTCTTGTGATAAGTGTTAATAATTTGCGATTGAGCTCTCTCTCGCGTGGTACACGGATCAGTAAAACATGCACACAACTCACTTATCTAACGTTTCACCATAAGCATCAAATGAATACATTCTACAGTTTGCAACAATACAGAAAACTAAACGTAACAACATGGTGGAAGAGTGCGTGTGCAACTGCTCTGTGTTACTAAGAAATCTTTGTGATTAGACAGAATCTTAGCTTCACCGTCGGAACAATAAAAAACTCGCCTGGAACAAGACCAGCACACACTGTAAGTTTTAAAACATGTATTGGACATGAAAGCGAAGGGACAGAATTGTTTGTAGCACATGAAGACATAAGCATAAAATGTAAGATAAAAGCACTGCATTTTAGTGAAAATTGCTTGTTAAACGCCGTTAAACATGCCTCATTAAGTTTAGTTGAATCGTGTCTAGCAAAAGGTAAATTTAATTCACTCAGTTGCGTCCAGACATAACTTTAATAAAACACCTTAACATATTAAACAGATCAACTTGGTATGATAATTGTCTTACGAACTTATTTGCGAATCGATAAACGGACATTTTTGCTTAAGAGTCGCTTCGTGAAAGATTTTACGAAGCTAACATTTGATGTAATTGACTCTTTTAGGCTGGTTCGAAAAACATAAAACACTTGTTGAAAACAAGTGGAGTAGCTGTCTGTAGAATCGAACTTGGATCTTCGGAAAAAAATGCTCTCTACGACTCGAACAAAACTATCAAGTAAAAAGGTAATTGGGCGAAGCCCATATTCCTGTAAGACCTCAGACTGAGAAGTTCCAAATTTAACATTTGCCTTTATCACCTGTTAAAATGTAGATGTCGTGTGACCAGGGCCTCCCGTCGTGTAGACCGCTCGCCTGGTGCAAGTCTTTCGATTTGACGCCACTTCGGCGACTTGCGCGTCGATGGGGATGAAATGATGATGATGATGATGATTAGGACAACACAACACCCAGTCCCTGAGCAGAGAAAATCTCCGAACCAGCCGGGGATCGAACCCGGGCCTTAGGACTGACAGTCTCGCGCTGACCACTCAGCTCCCGGGGGCGGACACCTATTGGCTAACCAAGAGGCATAACACAGTGGTGACAGACAAAGCGATGCTTTCCAGGGATAACTGCCAGAGTAGGCAATAGTATGTGAATATGAAAGATGACATCGACCGCACGGCAAAATGTGGCAAATACTTCGAAAGGGACGTGTATCAGCAGAAAACACACGACGCAGCAGACTGTCTATCACTGCTGCTGCTGCTGCTTCTCCTGACTCTGCCTGTCAGAGGGTCGACGACCTCACTCCAGTTGACCGCGTGGAACCTCAGCTGCAGTCTTTGCACAGCAGTCGCACTGTTCGTCTGTGGCACAACAGCTGACGCTCGTACAGTCGTACAGGGGAATATCAGACAACTGGAGACACGAACACTTTCACTTTAAGAGATGTCCAACGCGGTTTTTCTCTGATGCCCTCCTCACAGGTTGATACGAATTGTGTTGACTGCCAGTGATGAATTATGAACATGAACTCACCTATCATTTATGTTATAAGAAGTCACTTGCATGGGGACGAGTGTGAATCACAGTTCACAGATAGCCAATGCATGAATAGCAACCAATGGGTGAATAAAGGGAAATGTGAAACGCTTATAGGAAATATTAAATGGCTCGAATGTGATGATTGAACTTTGGAATCTTTTCCCCTCCCGTAACATTGAACTAGGGGAGAAATCTTCATCTCGTGGATAAATGGCGAACAAGGTACTCTTTGTACTAATGATTCTGAACGCCATTCATAAGTTCATTGTACACGTTCATGTCCTGTGGGAATCATCATCAACTTTGAATTAGTGGCAGTTTAGGCTTGCACAAATTAACCATTGAATAAGCTGTTTTGCGGAGAGTTTCGCAATTCTATCGGCAGTTTCATCTTATTGGTATAGTATATTCCGTTCATTTTGCAAAGAGTCGCCTCTTTTTTTTTTTTTTTTTTACTAGTCTTGATTTTTTAACTAAGTTTCATTAGACGTGCATTCATTCAAAAAACTATAGTCATTATAACATAACGACATTTAAACAATGTATCTGTTTGCGGGTGTAAGCAACTCTCGATATGTTTGGGTTAATCTAAAATTTTGTTAGTAGCAGTTATCAATTCAAATCACGACATTATGAAGTCCCGCGCCGCGTTTTTCTGCACGTATTTGGCGGCTAATCTCTTGAACTACTGTAGGGATTTTGACACGGCTTTCACTAAGATATAGATTGATTCACAGGAAGGTTTGTGTATACAGTTTATTACTGCTACGCCAGACAAATCGTCCCGGCACGGATACTTAGTGCTACCCATGGGACGCAGGGACAGTTGCTAGTATGTTAATCAGATAACCCTTTCAAACGCTCTGGCTACATCTATGTACATTAACTTTTACTGTGTCTTAGATGCAATAGAAGTATTTTTCCCAGTGGAAACCTGATGTACACATTTGTGAATGCTCAGCCTTTTCATCATGCGCAAGTGCTGCCAACTATTGGGCACTACTATGAAAATAACAGCAAGTCAGTGTACCAGTGCGCGGCAACTACTTAGCATCAGAATATACGGATGTGGTTCGTTCGCTATTTTCCACTGTACAGTTAAATACCGCTATTGTTACTTTGCTAGGTAAATAGTGGATGACCTTTTACTATTTATTACAACAGAGTATATTTCGTAATTAGTTATTTTAGCCCATAAAAGAAAGCAAAGTGTACAAAGTATGTTTTGAAAACGGATACATATTTTTGTATAACTCTTGCATCTAAAATCATTAAAAAATCACCTAAGAGCATTATCATATAAACAAAAATTTTCCGTCCTCCAGAAAAAAAAATTGAGGTCTGAAAGGGTTTACGTGAGTAAAAGTAACAAGTAATTATGCTGTTAAATTAGCGCTAAGCTGAATTACTTTCATACCTGTTTCCATTAGCTACAATCAGCGTAGAGGAGCAGGAATGTCAACTGAGACACCCTCACCATAGTCCCAGTTCACATAAAGGTGGTCACTTTGGGATCTTCTTATAGGCCGGTGTTCTTCTGTTGTCTCAGAATCTGCTCTACATCTACATCATGCTCCAAAAGCTACCTAACGGTGCGTGGCGGAGGGTACTTCTGGTACCTCTAACTGATCCCCGTTTCCCAGGTCTATTCGCGAATCATGTGTATGAAGAATGAATGCCGGTAAGCCTCTGTATTAGCTCTAATTTCTCGGACTTCCTCGTTGTGGTCATTTAATGAGATGCATGTGCGGGGAAGTAACATAACCCGACTCTTCGCAGAAGGTGCTCACTCGAAATTTCAATAACAAAGCTCTGCGTGATACACAACGCATCTTTTGTAATGTATGCCACTAGAGTTTGTTGGCCATCTCTCCAACGCTCTCGTGCCGACCAAACGATCAGCTGACGATGTGCTCCGCACTTCGTTGAATCCTCTCTCTCTCTCTCTTTCTTTCTCTCCTGTTTGTCCTACCTGGTAAGTATCCCAGACTGATGAACAATACTCAATCATCGGTCGAAAAAGCACTTGTAAGCCACTTCCATCGTGGGTGAGTCACCATTTCGTTGCCCGCATCTCGTGGTCGTGCGGTAGCGTTCTCGCTTCCCACGCCCGGGTTCCCGGGTTCGATTCCCGGCGGGGTCAGGGATTTTCTCTGCCTCGTGATGGCTGGGCGTTGTGTGCTGTCCTTAGGTTAGTTAGGTTTAAGTAGTTCTAAGTTCTAGGGGACTGATGACCCTAGATGTTAAGTCTCATAGTGCTCAGAGCCATTTGAAACATTTGAACCATTTCGTTAAGATCTTCCTGCGAATCTCAGCCTGGTATCTGCTTTTCCCACTATTTGTTTTGTGTGATCATTCCACTTAAGGTCCCTCTGGATAGTTATCCCTAGATATTTTACTGCAGATAATATTTCCAGCAGTCTGTCATCTATAGTGTACTTGTACAATAGTGGATTTTCCTGTGTATCCGCAATATGTTACAGTTATTTACGTCACGGTCAAATGCCAGAGTCTGCATCATTCGTCAGTTCTTTGCTGATCATTCTGCAGATCGATACTGTCTACTGGTGTAGCTACTTTGGTATGGACAACCGCATCATCTGCGAACATTCTAAAAGAGCTTGCGACGCTTTGTACTAAATCATTTACGTACATTGTAAACCGTAACAATCCTATCACACTGCTTCGGGGTACTCCGAGAATTACCTTTACATCTGTCGATTTTGTTTCATTTAGAGCGACGTGTTGATTTCCATCTGGAAGGAAGTCTTGAATCCAGTCGGAAATCTGGTCTGGTATTCGGTTAAGTTCGTATTTTTATCACTAAACGGCAGTGCGGGACCGTGTCAAACTCCCTCCCGAAGTTAAATAATACGATCTCTACCTGAGCATTGTTGGCTACGGAACTATGGGTCTTAAGGAGGAGCAGAGCAAGCTGTATTTCGTAAGATCTCTGTTTGCAGGACCGATGTTCGTCCTCCGAAAATATCATAATGCTCGAGCGTAAAACATGTTCCATAATTCTATAAAAGACTGACGTGAACAGTGTAAGCCTATAATTATGTTCAAAAATGGTTCAAATGGCTCTGAGCACTATGGAACTCAACTGCTGTGGTCATGAGACCCCTAGAACTTAGAACTACTTAAACCTAACTAACCTAAGGACATCACGCACATCCATGCCCGGGGCAGGATTCGAACCTGCGACCGTAGGGGCGCGTGGTTCCAGATTGTAGCGCCTAGAACCGCTCGGCCACTCCGGCCGGCTATAATTATGTGCAGCAGTCCTACGAACCTTCAGGAAAACGAGAATGATCTGTGCTTTTTTCGAACCCTATAGTCGAGATGGCGTAAGCAGATGACTGACAGCTCGTGGCGCTGTTGTCAGCTTTCCTCTGCGAAGCGCTAACGGCTGTAGATGAGTACAGTGGCCGAACACAGAGCTGTGACAACACTGGGGCATTGCCGTAGAGACGTTTACAAAATCGCATTTCGCTGTTTGTGAGGTAGCTCCGCGAAGTTGCTTCGCCCAGCCCACTGAAACTGTCGCGAGTCAGCTTTCGCCGACTCCGCTATAGGTACCCTTCATTGCTCCAGTGATCTACGATACTGGTGCTAGAAGAGGAGCGAGTTTTGTCACGTAATCTTAGGAGATTCTTATAGATGTCTGGTCCTGATGCCTTTCCGGTGCTAAGCGACGTAGCTGCTTCTCTATTCCGCAATCGGTTATATTATGACCTCCTGCGGTAAAACAATTTCGGAACACCGAATTCAGTACTTCGGCCTTCTCTCTGTTACCTTCCTTTTCGGTGCCAGTATGATCACTGAGTGAATGAATAGAGGATTTCGAACCGCTTGCTGATTTTACAAAAGACCAGAAGCTCTTAGAGTTTTTACTCAGAGTGGTTGATAAAAATTTTTTTCTTTCAAAATCATCGGACGCTTCTTTAATCGCTCTCCTTACGCTCACTTTCGATTCATTCTACGTCTGCATCCCTGTACATATACTCTATCATCGGATTTGTTGTTAACTTTATTGACTCCTTCAGAAGAAAGTGTAAGACTCATTGAGTGGCCATTAGACGAAAAAATGATTCTTTCTTGGATAGTATTTTCATAGACTTTGTACAGAAACGTATGCAGTGTTTAGCAGGCGACGTTTTCAATAGGTTTCCAGCGGAGCTGACAAAAAAATGGAGTGATAAATCCCAAGATCTCAAATCTTTCTCGTGACACATCACTGTTCTGCAGGAGAGTTCATCGCAACAGTTGGGAAATTTCCTCTGAAATATGTTATTTATTCATATACTCTCACAATTTTTTTGTGTTTTATTAACTGTTTACGTCTTTTGTTTACAAATCAGCATTCAGTAAACTGTGTAGTGACTCGTTCCATGATAAAGTAGCTTTGGCACGTGTGAATCCACTGAATGCGATACTAAATAACATAAAACAAAACAATGTCAAAGAGCTGACACAGTTATACATTTTAACTGAATTATATTTGGTTTTTCAGTGGATGAAACGGTCGGCGAATTCTTTATAAATTGAGTATCAGGCCCCAAGATTTGTTTAAATTCAAACTTCCGTCACAGTTTATTTCGTTTTCCGTCGTCTATGTTTCGACGGACTCCGAACTTGGGCTGTCACAGAATCTTGGCATTTGCGCCACGATGCTGGCTGCTCTCGTCGTGTGACTCGTTTAGCGCCCGCTGCTTCACTCGCGTAGACTGTATGGTCAGCAGACGTTGTTTTGTTTTTATTTCATCGAATGTTTTATGTTGGTCACAAATTGAAACACCCTCTAAGCTTTCCATGCTAATTAAGCCCATATAAGCACGGCCTTTTCCAAGTATACTTCTGACGAAAAAGCGATTCTGGAGGGTGGAGTCCAAACATTTTATTAATCACACCTTTTGTGTTCTTGTGGAGATATTTCCATAACAACAATCATCCCTTAACAAATATTTCTTTACATCTACCCGAGAAGTGAAATACTAATTTTCACAAATTAAATTTTTAAATTTTTTTAACGGGACGAAATATTTTCTAAAAAAATTTCATCCCATTTTCACACCCTTAGGAGTTGAATTTCCGGAAACACTGAAACACATATTTTGTTATTTGTAATCGAGAAGTCAAAATACCAGTTCTCAGAGATGTAGCATTAGAAATACTTCAGTAGTTCCTTAATAACGGTATATTTTCAAAAAAAGCTTTCAACCACTATTTCACCCCCATAGGGTTAAATTTCCAAAAATGCTGAAATACGTATTACTTTATTTCTGACCGAGAAACCAAAGACCAATTTTCGTAGATGTAGCTTCGAAACTGTCTTGAAAGCGACAAAAAAAAAAAAAAAAAAAAAAACTTTCATCCCCTCTTTCACTACCTTAGGGTTGGAATTTCGAAAAATCTCTTCTTAAACAACACAACAGTAAAAGATTCACACCTTCTCCAAATTTCAAGTTTCTATTCTTAGCGGTTTGGACTGGGCGATGTCAGAACATTGCCTTTTAGAGGTAGAAGAACATTATATTCTAGGCAGAGCTCGGTGACAATTGATGTGCTTCCTTGACTGAATCGGGTTTGTCGCTGACGTTCGTTGCATCTATCCTCGACTGTTCTAATGGTCTGTTCACATAAGATGTGCCTCCTTCGAGTGGAATGCAGCACACACCCGGCTTATGGAAACCTAGATCGTCTTTAACATTACAGAGAAGACTTTTTATCGCCGCTGACCGGAGCAGAATATCCTGAATGCCATATTTCCGTAAGATTCTACCTACATTCTCGGAAAGTAAGGCAGATAAGCAGTCCTAGGCATCTGCTTTTCTTTCTCAGTTTCAACCACGTCCTCATACGTTATTGATTTTGAATGCACCGCCAGCTGAAATTTGTCGCGAATTGCGGTGGTCATTTTTAAGAACCCTGTTGCTCTTCTCTACTTTTGCCCGGTTGTTAATGAAAAACTACATAAAATTCATTATATCGTCAGTACTCCTACTTGCTTTGAGAGGCACCCACATGCCTTGCTCATACTGTGGCATCAAGCAGTCAGGCCTGCAAGATGAGTGATCTGCCAAGCGAGTGGATTCATTCTTATTTATCGAGTAACATGAACTCTCGTACTCACAATTAAGTCAGTAATCAACCTCCTGTATGAATAATACGCAACGGAAACGCACATCTGACTATCAGTAATTTACAGAACTCTGACTGTTCACTACGCACTGGCAATACCACATTTTCTTTTTTCTTTTATTTAACGGCTTTTATCAACACGTGGCCACCGCACTGAATATGAATGGCGCACACATTATAAATTCGGGACATCATGACAACATACAACTCGAAGGAAAAGTCCACCAATCTTTTTCTTTTCACTATCTTATTTATTCCGATAAATTCTATAACCTAAACACACAAATTCTATAACCTACAACAATAACACATGAGAAATTCCGCCCAGTGGGCATGGCTTAACATTGGTGTTTCTCTACCTTATGGTCTCGTAATTATTTAACGCAACAGTGCACTTTCTGGATAGGATGGTGGATCTTTTATTATACCTCACACTTCGACTCTCACAATCATCATCACGAAACTTTCCTCCAGACCGAGCGGTACCGAAGGAACAAGCATAACCCACTAATCTTTTGAAACTACCTCGCTACTCTCCCATGCAAACCACACATACCCAAATTACATGACATACACCACACTACAATATGAAGTACTACACAGGGAATAGTCACAACATTATCACTTTCAGCTTTCCCACTTCAATTAACATTTATCCCAGTTTCACACGACACTGCCCCACTTTGCAATTCTACTTTCCTACTATGAGCTCTGGAGATATTTGCACGTCTTCCTGTGCAATGCAAGCCAAGTGGCGTTGCTGGATAGACGGCTGACTCACCTTGCTTCTCTCTCAGAGTTGGAATCTAGCGTCACACGGAATCATATCACGCAAAGTAATATTAAGAACATATTCATCACACACGCGAGTCCTCAACTGATACCATGGACGAGTACTTCTCTTTACCTTTTGTCTCATACACAGTTTAAGACTCACACAGCACTCACCACGTGGAAGTACTCGTCTCTAATTTCAAGTCCTGCACACGCCATTTCTTAAACATTTCAACTTATGGTACACACGCTATTTCTTAAGTATTTCAATTTATTGTACACACGCTAGTAATTCAGCTTAACTTAAGCACACGGAAGTATTTCAACTTATTGCTACACGTGGTTTCATTGTGACCGTTGGTCACTTCCGAAGATTACTACAATCCCATTAATATTACCTGCCTGACATTTAATTCTCCCCACAAAAGTTCCTGAAATAGAGAAATAATTATTTCAAACTACTCTTAAATACTCCACATGCATACCATGTCTCCACTCTTTTGTCTTTACGGAGCACATCTAAAACAGGTCTTAACAGCACAAGATCCAGCGGCAGAGTGCTGAAACATGGCCGTTCTCCAGGTCCTCTTGCACCTCTGCTGAAGTGGGGGAGCACCTTGCTACCGTATTGGTCAGCCACATTTCAGGCACTCAAAGCTCAGGTAAATTTCATCTCTTTGGTCCCACCAAAGGTGGCCAAAGGATCGTCTCAAAGATGGTGATATATTCACATTCACTATCTGCGGTTAGCAGACGACCATACATTCATTCATTTCACAGATCTCACCAAACTGGATGTAGGGACTTATTTTGTGGGAGTGCACATGTCATCAATTAAATAAATAAATTGTCATTCTTTCCCACACTGGTATCCGGCTTCACTGTATTAATTGAAATTGAGTTATTTTACAAAAAAATGTGTTGTTCTGACAAAAATAATGAAGTATGTTGTACCTATTTTCAATGTCGGGCGGTACTGTACCCTTTCAGCTTAAACGTTTGTCTACTGGTGCTTTGAATATGCACTGCGTGAATATTTTGTACGTAAGCATTGAATTTCCCTTAGAATATTACTCTACATTTCATCTCCTGAGATGTCAAAACTTTGTGCTGGTCCTGAAACTCTCAACTGGACCCATGCCTCTCACAGGCAGTGGAGTTTTTGTTCTGGAAATAAATACTATGCTGAGGCTAACCCACAAAGGACCGTATCCTACTTCCTAGAAGTGTAATTCAAGACAGATGTGCAAGTGAACCTCTTTGTTTGGAAAATAGAAGAGGGAAGAGGAAGCTGACAAATTAAATAGCATTGTCGGCAGAAGCATTCCCTCGAAAAGCAAAGGTCATATTTATACGCCTGGTTTGGCGAACACACCGCTGCTGAGTTATTGTGATGGCATGTCACTTATCAGTCGAAGCATTTAGGTGAACTAACCTCTTTACAGTTTCATCAATACAGCATTAGTTACGTACAGAAACTTTTTTTTTTTTTTTTTTTTTTTTTTCATCATAAGGCCGGCCGAAGTGGCCGTGCGGTTAAAGGCGCTGCAGTCTGGAACCGCAAGACCACTACGGTCGCAGGTTTGAATCCTGCCTCGGGCATGGATGTTTGTGATGTCCTTAGGTTAGTTAGGTTTAATTAGTTCTAAGTTCTAGGGGACTAATGACCTCAGCAGTTGAGTCCCATAGTGCTCAGAGCCATTTGAACCATTTTTTGTTCCGGCGTATGAGAACAGTAGTGCAGTTTGCAAAGGCAATAATGTGGTGACAGCACAACACATTATCACAGTCACTTACTAGCGAACAATTAGCTAATTATTAACTATTTTAGACTTTTTAAATTTTCTTGCTTTTTCAAGGAGTCATATTGCCAAAAGATTACTTTCTTTTGCAAAAATATTATTTTGTTTATTGTTGCCATCAGTTCACTGTCCATCCCTAACAGAGTTCAGTTGTTGGTACACTATGATTCCAACAGATATCGGGTGCAGACAGCAGATTAGTAGATAGAAAAGTATGATCTATTGACAGATATTGATCAGTCATAGATATCGTTTGTTTATTTATTTATTTAGTAAACATAATAGCTTTTATAATCATCACGATGGAGACTGGAGCATCCATTACCAGAATAACTAGTGTAGGGTGTGTTTGCGTATATCTTTACATCAAAAATTTTCTTCTGATGATCTGTCACATACCTCTCCAACTAGAACTTAATCTTTTCGTGTAACGTTTTATGTGTTTCTGCCATTAATGCGCCATCTTTGGGTTGATGAGAGGAAAATCTGTCTAGCTCCATGCAAGATAAAAAAATTGCAGTACATCGTAGTGGAAAAATTTCGGAACTGAAAAATACCTGCGACGAAGCCATAGAGATCATTATTGGCTACGTTATGTTCATTTTTTACAGTGTTCATTTTAGCGGATATCTGAAACATATCTACAGGCAACAGAAGTACAACTGCGCCTCAGAATGGAAGACAAGATGTTCTGAAGCAAGACTGATAGTGTCACGAGTCTCTGTGGTGAGCGGCGTTGCGCTTGCTACACAAGCGACCTTGAGCAGTTCTGACTGCCGTCAAGTAGTATCACGCAAACTACAGAAAGGGGAACATTTTGTGCTTCGATCAAAATCCGAAATCACTCAAAGAAAGTAATATACAGTTTATGACTACTGTGTCATCATAAAAGAAACATGCAACTTACCTGCAACTAATACGACATTCAATTCGTAGTATGACGTAAGGAGTGCAAAAAGAAACACATCATAATCCTTACAAAAAGTCCTAAATAGCTGTGTTAGGCGTGTGTTAAGAGGGGTGTACAGTTACGTTGAATATTCTTTGCCATTGTCTTAGGAGATCTTCAGCTTCCCTGAAGTCGCCATGGAGATAACTTACAATTAAGAGAATGCATTGTCTTCTTTAAGAACCGACACTTTCGTAGTTCGCTCGGCATGGCAATTTTTTATGACGTTGGGTAAAGCATTACAAAAAATTGTGTTCAGCTCTGTGATATCCCCAACTACTTCGGCCACCTTTGTAGGCCAGACTGACGGGAGATTCTTCAAAAAGAGGTTTTATTTCCAGTTGGTGGAACACAGATTGTTTTGAGACGCTCATTTACCTGGAAACCCCTTGGACGGCCACAAGCTTACGAACGTGCAATCCAGATGACTCTGGTGAACTGTGGGCCCGCCGATACATATCTGCGTGAGAGATCAGCCTGCCTTGTCGAAATTAAAGAACGTCGTGTGATCAAGTTGAGAAATCTGAACTGGACTGCTTTCATGAGACGTATTAATCGGACTACGGTATCGCAGCGCAGTACGAGGTGCACGGAGAACTGAAAGGAAATATATGAATCGTAAATCTAACAGTGGTCAGAAAACTGTGACGTCAGTAGAGATGACAAACACTTCAATCATATGGCACTGACGGACCGTACAATTTCATCTCGACAATATTTTCACCGTTGCAGCATGACTACAGATATGCCAGTTTTCCATAGCTAGCCAATCTCAGCTGCGTCATGGATTGCGCGCTCGTATTCATTTATGTGGCACTGAAGGGGTATCCAGCTAAATGGGCTCAATGACCTTTTCATACCATCTTGTGGTGTACCAATTAACACCAGTTAACACTTTCGCTTCAGTCAGGCCGAGCCATTTGGAAACAGTAGTGGCCGAGCCATTTGGAAACACTGTAGAATTAAACATAATTTCCTAGAATGCATTATCTAGGGTCATAAAAAAGACTTATCGAACTCTGGAGGTGTTGGGCTTTATAGATAATGGCAACTTTAAATTCAAGCGACTTCAGAAAAGCTGAAGATCTCCTAATCAGTACCCATCAAATGGAACACGGTCGTCCTCATAACTGTAGAGAACATTCAAGGGTTCTTCTCACCTCATTTCCTTCACTTCAATCAATGAAAAAATCGGGCTGTTCTTCCCTCAACAACTGATCTCAGAAAGTCAGTACAGCTCAACAAAGTATTCCGATAGAAGCTATATAGGGGATACCGTCCCACAAATGACACTCAAGACTGACACTCGAGACTTTGCTTGATTCGATGTCAGGGCAAATAGGAATTGCAGTGCGTTTATCTGCCACCGAACACTGAAGCTGAGCATGTAATGACGTGCTACTCGTTTCCTAGTTATCACTACCGGTCGTATATGATAAAGAATGAAACATTTCTGAAGATTCCCTCGTGATTTTTCCGTTTTCACAAAAAGTAATGATCTGTATTGTGCAAACGATTTTTGATTGCCAATGCAGAATAAGAGCATATTTTGGTGGATTCGGCACACATAATAACAATAAATTAAAGAGACCTTTGGAGAAAAGAGAACCATTTGTATGAATATCAAGAGCTCAGATGGAAATCCAGTTCTGAACAAAGAAGGGAAAGCAGAAAGGTGGAAGGAGTATATAGAGGGTCTATACAAGGGCGATGCACTTCAGGACAATATTATGGAAATGAGAGAGGACGTACATGAACTTGAAATGGGAGATATGATACTGCGTGAAGAGTTTGACAGAGCACTGAAAGACCTAAGGCGAAACAAGACCCTGGAAGTAGACAACATTCCATTAGAACTACTGACAGCCTACCATCAGGTGAGCAAGATGTATGAGACAGGTGAAATACCCTCAGACTTCAAGAAGAATATAATAATTTCAATCCCAAAGAAAGTAGGTGTTGACAGATGTGAAAATTACCGGATTATCGGTTCAATAAGTAAGGTATCAGATAGATTATATAATGGTAAGACAGAGATTTAGGAACCAGGTTTTAAATTGTAGGACATTTTCAGGGGCAGATGTGGACCCTGACCACAATCTATTGGTTATGAACTGTAGATTAAAACTGAAGAAACTGCAAAAAGGTGGGAATTTAAGGAAGTGGGACTTGGATAAACTGAAAGAACCAGAGGTTGTACAGAGTTTCAGGGAGAGCATAAGGGAACAACTGACAGGAATGGGGGAAAGAAATACAGTAGAAGAAGAATGGGTAACTTTGAGGAATGAAATAGTGAAGGCAGCAGAGGATCAAATAGGTAAAAAGACGAGGGGTAGTAGAAACCCTTGGGTAACAGAAGAAATTTTGAATTTAATTGATGAAAGGAGAAAATATAAACATGCAGTAAATGAAGCAGGCAAAAGGGAATACAAACGTCTCAAAAATGAGATCGACAGGAAGTGCAAAATGGCTAAGCAGGGATGGCTAGGGGACAAATCTAAGGGTGTAGAGGCTTATCTCACTAGGGGTAAGATAGATACTGCGTATAGGAAAATTAAAGAGACCTTTGGAGAAAGGAGAACCACTTGCATGAATATCAAGAGCTTTGATGGAAACCCAGTTCTAAGCAAAGAAGGGAAAGCAGAGAGGTGGAAGGAATATATAGAGGGTCTATGCAAGGGCGATGTACTTGAGGACAATATTATGGAAATGGAAGAGGATGTAGATGAAGATGAAATGGGAGATATGATACTGCGTGAAGAGTTTGACAGAGCACTGATAGACCTGAGTCGAAACAAGGCCCCCGGAGTAGACAACATTCCATTAGATCTACTGACAGCCTTGGGAGAGCTAGTCCTGACAAAACTCTACCATCTGGTGAGCAAGATGTATGAGACAGGCAAAATACCCTCAGACTTCAAGAAGAATATAATAATTCCAATCCCAAAGAAAGCAGGTGTCGACAGATGTGAAAATTACCGAACTACCAGTTTAATAAGTCACAGTTGCAAAATACTAACGCGAATTCTTTGCAGACGAATGGAAACACTGATAGAAGCCGGCCTCGGGGAAGATCAGTTTGGATTCCGTAGAAATGTTGGAACACGTGAGGCAATACTGACCCTACGACTTATCTCAGAAGAAAGTTTAAGGAACGGCAAACCTACGTTTCTAGCATTTGTAGACTTAGAGAAAGCTATTGACAATGTTGATTGGAATACTCTCTTTCATATTCTGAAGGTGGCAGGGGTAAAATACAGGGAGCGAAAGGCTATTTACAATTTGTACAGAAACCAAATGACAGTTATAAGATTCGAGGGGTATGAAAGGGAAGCAGTGGTTGGGAAGGGAGTGAGACAGGGTTGTAGCCTATCCCCGATGTTATTCAATCTGTATACTGAGCAAGCAATAAAGGAAACAAAAGAAAAGTTCGGAGTAGGAATTAAAATCCATGGGGAAGAAATAAAAACTTTGAGATTCGCCGATGACATTGTAATTCTGTCAGAGACAGCAAAGGACTTGGAAGAGCAGTTGAATGGAATGCGCAGTGTCTTGAAAGGAGGGTATAAGATGAACATCAACAATAGCAAAACTAGGATAATGGAATGTAGTCGAATTAAGTCGGGTGATGCTGAGGGAATTAGATTAGGAAATGAGACACTTAAAGTAGTAAAGGAGTTTTGCTATTTGGGGAGCAAAATAACTGATGATGGTCGAAGTAGAGAGGATATAAAATGTAGACTGGCAATGGCAAGGAAAGCGTTTCTGAAGAAGAAAAATTTGTTAACATCGAGTGTAGATTTAAGTGTCAGGAAATCGTTTCTGAAAGTATTTGTATGGAGAGTAGCCATGTATGGAAGTGAAACGTGGACGATAAATAGTTTGGACAAGAAGAGAATAGAAGCTTTCGAAAGGTGGTGCTACAGAAGAATGCTGAAGATTAGATGGGTAGACCACATAGCTAATGAGGAGGTATTGAATAGAATTGGGGAGAAGAGGAGCTTGTGGCGCAACTTGACTAGAAGAAGGGATCGGTTCGTAGGACATGTTCTGAGACATCGAGGGATCACCAATTTAGTATTGGAGGGCAGCGTGGAGGGTAAAAATCGTAGAGGGAGACCGAGAGATGAATACACTAAGCAGATTCAGAAGGATGTAGGCTGCAGTAGGTACTGGGAGATGAATCAGCTTGCACAGGATAGATTAGCATGGAGAGCTGCATCAAACCAGTCTCAGGACTGAAGACCACAACAACAAGAAGTCACGGCTGGAAAATACTAACACGAATTCTTTATAGACGAATGGAAAAACTGGCAGAAGCCAACCTCGGGAAAGATCAATCTTTTTTTTTTTTCATTTCCGTAGAAATGTTGAAACACGTGAGGCAATACTGACCTTACGACTTATCTTAGAAAATAGATTAAGGAAAGGCAAACCTACGTTTCTAGCATTCGTAGACTTAGAGAAAGCTTTTGATAATGTTGACTGGAATACTCTCAAATTCTGAAGGTGGCAGGGGTAAAATATAGGGAGCGAAAGGCTATTTACAATTTGTACAGAAAACAGATGGCAGTTATAGGAGTCGAAGGACATGGAGGTCCTGGGAAGCAGTGGTTGGGAAGGGAGTGAGACAGGGTTTTAGCCTATCCCCGATGTTATTCAATCTGCATATTGAGCAAGCAGTAAAGGAAACAAAAGAAAAAGTTGGAGTAGAAATTAAAATTCATGGAGAAGAAATAAAAACTTTGGGGTTTGCCGATGACATTGTAATTCTGTCAGAGACAGTAAAGGACCTGGAAGATCAGTTGAACGGAATTCACAGTGCCTTGAAAGGAGGATACAAGCTGAACATCAGCAAAATCAAAACAAAGATAAGGGAATGTAGTCGAATTAAATCGGGCGATGCTGAGGGAATTAGATTAGGAAATGAGACACTTAAAGTGTAGAGGAGTTTTGCTGTTTTGGAAGCAAAATATCTGATGACGGGGGAAGTAGAGAAGATATAAAACGTAGACTGGCAATGTCAAGGAAAGCGTTTCTGAAGAAGAGAAATTTGTTAACGTCGAGTACAGATAGATTTAAGTGTCAGGAAGTCGTTTCTGAAAGTATTTGTATGGAGTGTAGCCATGTATGGAAGTGAAACATGGACGATAAATAATTTAGACAAGAAGAGAATAGAAGCTTTCGAAATGTGGTGCTACAGAAGAATGCTGAAGATTAGATGGATAGATCGCATAACTAATGAGGAGGTATTGAATAGAACTGGGGAGAAGACGAGTTTGTGGTACAACTTGACTAGAAGAAGGGATCGGTTGGGAGGACGTGTTCTGAGGCATCAAGGGATCACCAATTTAGTATTGGAGGGCAGCGTGGAGGGTAAAAATCGTAGAGGGAGATCAAGAGATGAGTACACTAAGCAAATTCAGAAGGATGTAGGATGCAAAAGGTACTGGGAGATGTAGAAGCTTGCACAGGATAGAGTAGCATGGAGAGCTGCATCAAACCAGTCTGTGGACTGAAGACAACAACAACAACAACAAATAAAAACCAAATAGTCGATATCGGTACTTATAATGTACTCGTGTAATGTACTAGTATTATCAGTACGCACAAGGTAATTTCTGCATGTATCATTATCATGCAACCAAAACAAAAAATGGTTCAAACAGCTTTGTGCACTATGGGACTTAACATCTATGGTCATCAGTCCCCTATATCTTAGAACTACTTAAACCTAACTAACCTAAGGACATCACACGACACCCAGTCATGAAGAGGCAGAGAAAATCCCTAACCCCGCCGGGAATCGAATCCGGGAACCGCACAACCAAAACAGGTTGTGTGAAAGGTGTGCCGAAAGACATCAATTTTATCCTTAAACAAAAGTAATTATTTTCTTTGTTCATATAATGCCCTACATGTGAAGCCGCATCAGTCCGAATAACATAGTCGATAATTCTTCCTTAGTGATTTGCGGAGCCTACGAAGGTCTGATTCACGTACTGAACATATTATGCTGGAAATACGTTTTTAGTAATAGGGTCTGCAATTTTGTACATTTTTCAGTAAAAAAGGAAAAATTTAAACGGCGGAGTGAACGTTGAAACCAGCTACAACTTAATGTACTCCTGCCGCCTCCGAGGCTGTTGTCGCTGCTGATTTTGATCGCGCCTTCGATCGTATGGACCACAGTTTCCCCCGCGCCGTGCTCGAACGCATGGGCCTCTCGAAGGCGTCAGCAAGAGTGATCTTACGCTTAATCCACGGGGCGCGCTCCCGGATTATGGTCACCGGCCACCAGACTGAACGCATCACTCTTGGACGGTCCGTGCGACAGGGATGTCCTTTATCAGGAGTCTTATTCGCGGCGGCCCTCGAACCTGGACTGCACGGCCTTCGCCAACGACTGGAAGGCATCTGCATTCGAGACGTGATCTTCCGATGTGCTGCGTTCGCAGACGACGTGGTGCTCTTGATGCGGTCGGGCGACGAAGTCCAAGCGACGCTTCAGTGGTTGTACCGCTATGGCGCGGTATCCGGCAGCGTCGTCAGCATGCGCAAGACGACATACATGGATGTCGGGAGAGGCCTTCTACACCCAACAGCGAACCCGTTCCAAAAGGTTCCATCACTGAACGCATTGGGGGTGCAGTTCTCCAGTACAGTTCACCGAACTGCGACAGCCACATGTCGCCGGTTACTACAAAGGACACGGGCGCTGCTCTGTGATAGCAGATTCCGCAATATGGATATGATTCTCCGAACTCGTTACGTCAACACTTACCTAGCGTCCAAACTTAATTATTTTGCGCACATTCTTCCGCTAACAGCCTCCATGGCCCACAGTTTCCAGGCGGCGTATGGACAATTTGTGAGTGCAGGTCATCTATTCAAACTTCGCTACAGTACTTTCACGAGGCCTCCACTGGCAGGGGCCTGGGGTTGACTGGTGTCCACAACTGCGCGCGTGAATTTTACCTACGGACGCATGGACACTCGCATGGATCGCCGCCAATAACAGCTTGACGGGGACGCTGTTACAGATCGTCGCGCCGCGAGATCTTCGTCCACCGGTCGCCGTGGGCCAAATAGATCCGTCTCTTGCCCACATCCGCGATTTCCTGATCGACCTGAGCTACGTAGCCGAGGATCTATAGATGACGAAGGCGCCGAGCACGAGAGATTAATACTGCATCCATCAGGCACGACAAACCCGTAACAATGTCGAACAACAACACCCAATCATCCGCTGGACCAGGGTGCAGCGAACCCTCCACACCCCACACCTGACCACGTACGCTCGTTCCTTATGGTATGTGGTGATGAACAGCAAATTAGCCACACGCCAGCGCCTCCTTTCCATCCATCTCACAGACGACCCTTTGTGTCTGCACTGTGGAGTCGTCGATTCGGACGCGCACCGCCTGACGTGTGCTGTGACAGGCAGCTGCTAGGATCTTGTACCACGTATACTGGCGCTCCTGTTGCGACGACAGCCAGAGTCTATCACGCCGGACGAACTCCAACACCCAGATACCGCCTACTTTCCCACAACTAGAACGAACGCCGTCAACTGGCTGACGGGCATGGTGCTGTATTACATTTTGCAAGCCGCGCCCGAAAACGCTCTGGATTTGGAGGTCCACCTGACGAAGACGCATGACGCGTTCCGCCACCATGCATTGTACCGCACACGACTATCGAATTATTTAGGCGCATTATTCGAGGATCCTCCTGCCCGTTGGGGCGTTCCGAGTACCAGAAGGCACAGTTGAAAACGATTCATTGCAAACGATTGATCCTCAGAGAAAACGGTTTAGAGGGAGTCCCCCTTACATTCATAACGTGAAGACGACTCGTGCTTCTGCTGGCGGTCGTAGTATCCAGTTAAAAATAACAAAAACAAGAATAAAAGAAAAAAATAAATATAAAAAAATACATGGAAAATAATATATATATATATATATATATATATATATATATATATATATATATATATATATATATATATATGGTGTTACAAAAAGGTACGGCCAAACTTTCAGGAAACATTCCTCACACACAAAGAAAGAAAATATGTTATGTGGACATGCGTCCGGAAACGCTTACTTTCAATGTTAGACCTCATTTTATTACTTCTCTTCAAATCACATTAATCATGGAATGGAAACACACAGCAACAGAACGTACCAGCGTTACTTCAAACACTTTGTTACAGGCTCTGCCTCGTGATCGCTGGGTGTTGTGTGCTGTCCTTAGGTTAGTTAGGTTTAAGTAGTTCTAAGTTCTAGGGGACTGATGACCATAGATGTTAAGTTCCATAGTGCTCAGAGCCATTTTTTTTTTGTTACAGGAAATGTTCAAAGTGTCCTCCGTTAGCGAGGATACATGCACCCACCGTCCGTCGCATGGAATCCCTGATGCGCTGATGCAGCCCTGCAGAATGGCGTATTGTATCACAGCCGTCCACAATACGAGCACTAGGAGTCTCTACATTTGGTACCGGGGTTACGTAGGCAAGAGCTTTCAAATGCCCCCATAAATGAAAGTCAAGAGGGTTGAGGTCAGGAGAGCGTGGAGGCCACGGAATTGGTTGCCTCTACCAATCCATCGGTCACCGAATCTGTTGTTGAGAAGCGTACGAACACTTCGACTGAAATGTGCAGGAGCTCCATCGTGCATGAACCACATGTTGTGTCGTACTTGTAAAGGCACATGTTCTAGCAGCACAGGTAGAGTATCCCGTATGAAATCATGACGTTGAATCGCGGAAGTACAGTACATATTGACGAAACTAAAATGAGATCTAACATGGAAATTGAGCGTTTACGGACACATGTCCACATAACATCTTTTCTTTATTTGTGTGTGAGGAATGTTTCCTGAAAGTTTGGCAGTACCTTTTTGTACCCACCCTATATATATATATATATATATATATATATATATATATATATATATATATATATATATATATATACTCGTAAATAAATGAATTTGATCCAGTAAAGTTCTCTTGATCCCGTCGAACCCCTTTCCTTCCTTGGCTCTGAGAGGGCGGGAGTGGGACATCGAGGCGAGGCCTCGGAAGACGACCCCTGTCCTCTTTGCCGCCGACCCTTTTCTCATGTCCATAAAAAAGAAGTGCTCACGTTTCCAGGCTTTATACTTCATCTTAAGAGATACATCTTCTGTAACATTTGTCTTTGGCTTACGTCTGACTTCTGATTTTTCGACTGGTGTTTTGACACGTTGTTCTAAAGTTTCAAACGTGTGTTCTGTCAAAAACTCTTTAAAATAATATCGCTCAGACGGTCTACAGCCCATACGCAGAAAACATGCATGTGAAGAAAAGATCTTAAGTTCAGAAAAGTGATGTTCTATACCAACAATTTAAATTGTTAGTGTTTAATATGTACAGTTTTTATGCTGTTCTCAATACCTTAAATTTTAATATCTACTTCTTTCACAGAACTGAGCTGTCTCAGGTCGTCTGGAGTAATCTTGTTGAGAAGAGTACTTGCTGTCTGCGTGTTTTTACCATAATATTTTTTATATTTTCACCTAAATATTTTTCGATGTTAGCTGCCGAACTGCTTCATGACATACAGTCAGTACCCAAAAGAAAATCGTTGAGTTTCCTTAGTTTCGGTAATTTATTTCATACTAGTACACACTGAAGGTTGTTTGGATATGAGGCCAGCTCATAAATCTCAAATATCAAGGAAAAAATCATTTTTATGTAGAGTGTGAAGTCTGTAAAAGTCCGATACTGTGGTCATCAGTGAATGTAGAGCACTAAAAAAGTTTATTGATATCTGAAAAGTATCTTCTGACTACTATTGACGATTTTGTCGAAATCTGAACGAACCGTACCTAGCATAACAGCAGACATTGTTTTCAGTTACATATAGCGCAGTATGAAGGAATCCTGCATTAATCTCCCTATGAGGTTGTGTGGTGCAGCCTGTCCTAATTTCGTGATTACATCAACTACGACTTCTCGCTGACGCATATAACACACGATAAATATCACTGAAATGTTAAACATTAATAACTGTAAGGGGACAAAATGTTCATTGCTAAAACCATACAAGAACCGATCCAATAAAGCTGTGACTGTCAACTATACAGGGTGTTACAAAAAGGTACGGCCAAACTTACAGGAAACATTCCTCACACACAAACAAAAAAAAGATGTTATGTGGACATGTGTCCGGAGACGCTTAATTTCCATGTTAGAGCTCATTTTAGTTTCATCAGTATGTACTGTACTTCTCGACTCACCGCCAGTTGGCCCAATCGAAGGAAAGTAATGTTGACTTCGGTGCTTGTGTTGACATGCGACTCATTGCCCTACGTCCGCAGGTCGTGGTCGTGCGGTAGCGTTCTCGCTTCCCACGCCCGGGTTCCCGGGTTCGATTCCCGGCGGGGTCAGGGATTTTCTCTGCCTCGTGATGACTGGGTGCTGTGTGCTGTCTTTAGGTTAGTTAGGTTTAAGTAGTTCTAAGTTCTAGGGGACTGATGACCATAGCTGTCAAGTCCCATAGTGCTCAGAGCCATTTGAACCATTGCTCTACAGTACTAGCATCAAGCACATCAGTACGTAGCATCAACAGGTTAGTGTTCATCACGAACGTGGTTTTGCAGTCAGTGCAATGTTTACAAATGCGGAGTTGGCAGATACCCATTTGATGTATGGATTAGCACAGGGCAATAGCCGTGGCGCGGTACGTTTGTATCGAGACAGATTTCCAGAACGAAGGTGTCCTGACGGGAAGACGTTCGAAGCAATTGATCGGCGTCTTAGGGAGCACGAAACATTCCAGCCTATGACTCGCGACTGGGTAAGACCTAGAACGACGAGGACACCTGCAATGGACGAGGCATTTCTTCGTGCAGTTGACGATAACCCTAATGTCAGCGTCAGAGGAGTTGCTGCTGTACAAGGTAACGTTGATCACGTCACTGTATGGAGAGTGCTACGGGAGAACCAGTTGTTTCCGTACCATGTACAGCGTGTGCAGGCACTATCAGCAACTGATTGGCCTCCACGGGTACACTTCTGCGAATGGTTCATCCAACGATGTGTCAATCCTCATTTCAGTGCAAATGTTCTCTTTACGGATGAGGCTTCATTCCAACGTGATCAAATTGTAAATTTTCACAATCAACATGTGTGGGCTGACGAGAATCCGCACGCAATTGTGCAATCACGTCATCAACACAGATTTTCTGTGAACGTTTGGGCAGGCATTGTTGGTGATGTCTTGATTGGGCCCCACGTTCGTCCCCCTACGCTCAATGGAGCACGTTATCACGATTTCATACGCGATACTCTACCTGTACTGCTAGAACATGTGCATCTACAAGTACGACACAACATGTGGTTCATGCACGATGGAGCTCCTGCACATTTCAGTCGAAGTGTTCGTACGCTTCTCAACAACAGATTCGGTGACCGATGGATTGGTAGAGGGGGACCAATACCATGGCCTCCACGCTCTCCTGACCTCAACCCTCTTCACTTTCATTTATGGGGGCATTTGAAAGCTCTTGTCTACGCAACCCCGGTACCAAATGTAGAGACTCTTCGTGCTCGTATTGTGGACGGCTGTGATACAATACGCCATTCTCCAGGGCTGCATCAGCGCATCAGGGATTCCATGCGACGGAGGGTGGATGCATGCATCCTCGCTAACGGAGGACATTTTGAACATTTCCTGTAACAAAGTGTTTGAAGACACGCTGGTACGTTCTGTTGCTGTATGTTTCCATTCCATGATTAATGTGATTTGAAGAGAAGTAATAAAATGAGCTATAACATGGAAAGTAAGCGTTTCCGGACACATGTCCACGTAACATATTTTCTTTCTTTGTGTGTGAGGAATGTTTCCTGAAAGTTTGGCCGTACCTTTTTGTAACACCCAGTATATTAAGTTAAATTAAATTTGCTTGTCTATAAATAACAATTTCAATGAACATTTTCGAAGTTTCTTTTTTAATACTAAATGAACAACATTTTTGAAAGATTTTGTATTTTGAACAGATCGCCACTAATTAAGAAAATAACAAAGAGGTAATTTAATCTGCTCAGTATCTAAAGACAGATAAACTGTCGACAGATTGTAAGAAACTTTTAATTCTTATGTCATAGAAACGTAAAAATAAAATGGAAGGTACAATTTGAATCTAATGGTCAGAGGATTAATATACATTGAGCGACAAAAGTCCTGGGAAACCTCCTAATAGTCGCGCGGGATTAGCCGAGCGGTTTGGGGCGCTGCAGTCATGGACTGTGCGGTTGGTCTTGGTGGAGGTTCGAGTCCTCCCTCGGACATGGGTGTGTGTGTTTGTCCTTAGGATACTTTAGGTTAAGCAGTGTGTAAGTTTAGGGACTGATGACCTTAGCAGTTAAGTCCCATAAGATTTCATACACATTTGAACATTTTAAACCTTCTAATATCGAATCGGATCTCATTTTGCCCGTCGTAGAGCAGTAACTCGACGTGGCATGGACTCAGCAAGTCGTTGGAAGTCCCTCCTAATTGCAAAAGTGTTGGCAGTGCAGAATTTTGTGCACAAACTGACCTCTCAATTCTGTCTCATAAACGTTCAATGTCCGGCTCTCGAATTGTCCAGAATGTTCTTCAGACCAATCGTGAACAATTGTGGCTCAGTGATATGCCGCATTATCATCCGTAAAAATTCCATCGTTGTTTGCGGACATACAGTCCATGAATAACTGCAAATTCTCTCAAATTAGTTGAATGTAACCGTCGCCAGTGAATGTTCGGTTCAGTTGGTTCAGAGGAACCAGTCCCTTCCACGTAAACACAGCCCACATCCTTATGGAGCCACCACCAGCGTGCACAGTGCCTTGTTGACAACTGGGGTCCATGGCTTCATGGAGTCTGCGTCACAGGCGAATCCTACCATCGCGTCGTTTGTCTGCTGCCGTAGCCCATTAATGCCGCCCCATCCTCACGGTACGTTCGTCGTAGGTCCCACATTGATTTGTGCTGTTATTTCACGCAGCGACGCTTGTGTGTTAGCAATGAAAACTCTTCGGGAACGCCTCTGCTCTCTGTCGTTAAAGGGAGTACAAATGACATCTCCGTTAATGCACTGGCCCTTTATATCATGTGTACGCGATACTACCGCCATCTGTTTATGTACACATCCCTATCCCATGACTTTTGCCACCTGAGAATAAGACACAAGGCCACAGAAATACACTCCTAGAAATGGAAAAAAGAACACATTGACACCGGTGTGTCAGACCCACCATACTTGCTCCGGACGCTGCGAGAGGGCTGTACAAGCAATGATCACACGCACGGCACTGCGGACACACCAGGAACCGCGCTGTTGGCCGTCGAATGGCGCTAGCTGCGCAGCATGTGTGCACCGCCGCCGTCAGTGTCAGCCAGTTTGCCGTGGCATACGGAGCTCCATCGCAGTCTTTAACACTGGTAGCATGCCGCGACAGCGTGGACGTGAACCGTATGTGCAGTTGACGGACTTTGAGCGAGAGCGTATAGTGGGCATGCGGGAGGCCGGGTGGACGTACCGCCGAATTGCTCAACACGTGGGGCGTGAGGTCTCCACAGTACATCGATGTTGTCGCCAGTGGTCGGCGGAAGGTGCACGTGCCCGTCGACCTGGGACCGGACCGCAGCGACGCACGGATGCACGCCAAGACCGTAGGATCCTACGCAGTGCCGTAGGGGACCGCACCGCAACTTCCCAGCAAATTAGGGACACTGTTGCTCCTGGGGTATCGGCGAGGACCATTCGCAACCGTCTGCAGGAAGCTGGGCTACGGTCCCGCACACCGTTAGGCCGTCTTCCGCTCACGCCCCAACATCGTGCAGCCCGCCTCCAGTGGTGTCGCGACAGGCGTGAATGGAGGGACGAATGGAGACGTGTCGTCTTCAGCGATGAGAGTCGCTTCTGCCTTGGTGCCAATGATGGTCGTATGCGTGTTTGGCGCCGTGCAGGTGAGCGCCACAATCAGGACTGCATACTACCGAGGCACACAGGGCCAACACCCGGCATCATGGTGTGGGGAGCGATCTCCTACACTGGCCGTACACCACTGGTGATCGTCGAGGGGACACTGAATAGTGCACGGTACATCCTAACCGTCATCGAACCCATCGTTCTACCATTCCTAGACCGGCAAGGGAACTTGCTGTTCCAACAGGACAATGCACGTCCGCATGTATCCCGTGCCACCCACGTGCTCTAGAAGGTGTAAGTCAACTACCCTGGCCAGCAAGATCTCCGGATCTGTCCCCCATTGAGCATGTTTGGGACTGGATGAAGCGTCGTCTTACGCGGTCTGCACGTCCAGCACGAACGCTGGTCCAACTGAGGCGCCAGGTGGAAATGGCATGGCAAGCCGTTCCACAGGACTACATCCAGCATCTCTACGATCGTCTCCATGGGAGAATAGCAGCCTGCATTGCTGCGAAAGGTGGATATACACTGTACTAGTGCCGACATTGTGCATGCTCTGTTGCCTGTGTCTATGTGCCTGTGGTTCTGTCAGTGTGATCATGTGATGTATCTGACCCCAGGAATGTGTCAATAAAGTTTCCCCTTCCTGGGACAATGAATTCACGGTGTTCTTATTTCAATTTCCAGGAGTGTATTAATAAATGTACTAATAATAATGATGATGTTTGCTATGCCAATGATATTAATCTACGTCATTAGTAGGACTCGTACACCGGATGAGAAGACGCCACCTGCAGGATGCCTGGTCCCATCTTTACCATCTGGAGCTTTAGGCAGCTCCTCTCACATAAATGCAATTTTTTGCTTTCTTTCGTCAGGAATGTCTGCATTCTATACCGTGCTGAAGCCTTCTCCGTTAAGTAGGCCCTCAATAAAGGAAAAGCTAAAATGAACAACTTCCTGCCACTGAAGGAGCATAAACATTCATAGTCATGTTGCAGTAAAAAGTTTTTTTTTTTTTTTTTTTTTTTTTTTTTAAATCAGTCTACTGACTGGTTTGATGCGGCCCGCCACGAATTCCTTTCCTGTGCTAATCTCTTCATCTCAGAGTAGCACTTGCAACCTACGTCCTCAATTATTTGCTTGACGTATTCCAATCTCTCTCTTCCTCTACAGTTTTTGCCCTCTACAGCTCCCTCTAGTACCATGAAAGTCATTCCCTCATGTCTTAGCAGATGTCCTATCATCCTGTCCCTTCTCCTTATCAGTGTTTTCCACATATTCCTTTCCTCTCCGATTCTGTGTAGAACCTCCTCATTCCTTACCTAATCAGTCCACCTCATTTTCAACATTCGTCTATAGCACCACATCTCAAATGCTTCGATTCTTTTCTGTTCCGGTTTTCCCACAGTCCATGTTTCACTACCATACAATGCTGTACTCCAGACGTACATCCTCAGAAATTTCTTCCTCAAATTAAGGCCGGTATTTGAAATTAGTAGACTTCTCTTGGCCAGAAATGCCTTTTTTGCCATAGCGAGTCTGCTTTTGATGTCCTCCTTGCTCCGTCCGTCATTGGTTATTTTACTGCCTAGGTAGCAGAATTCCTTAACTTCATTGACTTCGTGACCATCAATCCTGATATTAAGTTTCTCGCTGTTCTCATTTCTATTACTTCTCATTACCTTCGTCTTTCTCCGATTTACTCTCAAACCATACTGTGTACTCATTAGACTGTTCATTCCGTTCAGCAGATCATTTAATTCTTCTTCACTTTCACTCAGGATAGCAATGTCATCAGCGAATCGTATCATTGATATCCTTTCACCCTGTATTTTAATTCCACTCCTGAACCTTTCTTTTATTTCCATCATTGCTTCCTCAATGTACAGATTGAAGAGCAGGGGCGAAAGGCTACAGCCTTGTCTTACACCCTTCTTAATACGAGCACTTCGTTCTTGATCATCCACTCTTATTATTCCCTCTTGGTTGTTGTACATATTGTATATCACCCGTCTCTCCCTATAGCTTACCCCTACTGTTTTCAGAGTCTCGAACAGCTTGCACCATTTTATATTGCCGAACGCTTTTACCAGGTCGACAAATCCTATGAAAGTGTCTTGATTTTTCTTTAGCCTTGCTTCCATTATTAGCCGTAATGTCAGAATTGCCTCTCTCGTCCCTTTACTTTTCCTAAAGCCAAACTCATCGTCACCTAGCGCATTCTCAATTTTCTTTTCCATTCTTCTGTATATTATTCTTGTAAGCAGCTTCGATGCATGAGCTGTTAAGCTGATTGTGCGATAATTCTCGCACTTGTCAGCTCTTGCCGTCTTCGGAATTGTGTGGATGATGCTTTTCCGAAAGTCAGATGGTATATCGCCAGACTCATATATTCTACACACCAACGTGAATAGTCGCTTTGTTGCCACTTCCCCCAATGATTTTAGAAATTCTGATGGAATGTTATCTATCCCTTCTGCCATATTTGACCGTAAGTCCTCCAAAGCTCTTTTAAATTCCGATTCTAATACTGGATCCCCTATCTCTTCTAAATCGACTCCTGTTTCTTCTTCTATCACATCAGACAAATCTTCACCCTCATAGAGGCTTTCAATGTATTCTTTCACCTATCTGCTCTCTCCTCTGCATTTAACAGTGGAATTCCCGTTGCACTCTTAATGTTACCACCGTTGCTTTTAATGTCACCAAAGGTTGTTTTGACTTTCCTGTATGCTGAGTCTGTCCTTCCGACAATCATATCTTTTTCGATGTCTTCACATTTTTCCTGCAGCCATTTCGTCTTAGCTTCCCTGCGCTTCCTATTTATTTCATTCCTCAGCGACTTGTATTTCTGTATTCCTGATTTTCCTGGAACATGTTTGTACTTCCTCCTTTCATCAATCAACTGAAGTATTTCTTCTGTTACCCATGGTTTCTTCGCAGCTACCTTCTTTGTACCTATGTTTTCCTTCCCTACTTCTGTGATGGGCCTTTTTAGAGATGTCCATTCCTCTTCAACTGTACTGCCTACTGCGCTATTCCTTATTGCTGTATCTATAGCGTTAGAGATACTACATTTAAATGCATTTTCGTGTTTAAACGTCTTGTTATCTTGTTTTGGTCTCCATTTTAAACTAAGTGTTAATCCAACATCATTTTAAGCAATGAATTACGTAGGAATATTGAAGAAAATAAAACCACTTACATATTTGTCTATTAGTAGCTAAAACAACAACGATGAAAGCAAAACCTGAACGGTCGCTCCCCAGCGCCCGGTCCTCGTTACAACGCCCACCTGCCTCCTCTTTTGGTCCACCGCTGCCTCAAGACGTGGAATACCCCTCCCCCTTATTCCAGGGCTGATAACGCCCCTCTTGATAACCGGTGTTATAAAACCACCTTCAGTGAGACAACAATGCGCTAAAGCCGTAGTCGCAAAGTGTGACGTCTACATGCCAGCAGCTAGCGAGTTGCCAGTTTTCTGGTAATTACTGCCGACATTTTCCGGTTCACTGACTCCCATCAGCAGTATCCCATAGATTACAGATAATATAGACCGCCCATGGTGTCATTATACTAAAACCATTGTATGCACCATCTCACTAGTGGCATCATAAATTTTCAGCCGACTTCTGGAACCCTGTTTAGTTTACCTTAATGGTTAAAATGGCTCTAAGCACTATGGGACTTAAAATTTGACGTCATCAGTCCCTTAGACTTCGAACTACTTAAACCTAACCAACCTAAGGACATCACACACATCCATGCCCGAGACAGGATTCGAACCTGCGACCGTAGCAGCAGCGCGGTTTCGGACTGAAGCGCCTACAACCGCTCGCCCACAGCGGCCGGCTTTACCTTAATTGTGACATTTTTGGTAAATGTTTCTGTATTAGAATGATGAAATCTCATACTGCTTTTCGTTGCACCGAAACGATTGTGAAATGAGTTAGTGTTTCGATCCACAGGTAAAGTATTCACAAAATAACTTGCGAACACATTTTTCGAACTGAATGATAAGGATCATTATATACGTTGATCCTCGTATCTAAAACTCAATGAATGATGTAAATTTTGAGACGACAGAATGTTAGTATTTAACTCACTAAGAAATTTCTCCACAATTAAGCAAAAGCTATAAAACATAACCGCTTATTGCGTGTAAAAACTGGACATTATAGATAGAAACAAATGTCATTTCTTATACAAACACAATAAAACATTTCGCACGGGTTGTTGAGGTATCGTTATAAAAGAGAATGCCCTCTGCCAAACTGATATTTTGTCTTATATTCTCCTGGAAGCGGTAAACTAAATGATTAGCAGTGCAAAAAATATATGAGTTCACTGAAGAAATAAAATTCTATGGCTTGCAGAAAGAATTGTCAACACTGCGTTTCAAACTTTTTGTTACAATTTTAGTTGGACAATTGTAAATACCATAACATCGCATTAATACTGGGAAGTTCAGAGAAATTAGGTTAACTGTATTAGTACATATGTAATATTAAGACAACAAGTCTTTCAATTCTTAATTTCAGCTTTCAATGGGAAAAAGCCTAAATGTCGGCTTCTCTTCCCGTAGTGTGTAATGACAGAATTCGGCCTGTGCCCAGAGTCACTAGACATAGACGTTGATTTCAAACATTAACACGACTGAGGTAGGGGCGTGCACGGTCTACAGGGTTATTACAAATGATTGAAGCGATTTCACAGCTCTACAATAACTTTATTATTTGAGATATTTTCACAATACTTTGTAAACACATACAAAAACTCAAAAAGTTTTTTTAGGCATTCACAAATGTTCGATATGTGCCCCTTTAGTGATTCGGCAGACATCAAGCCGATAATCAAGTTCCTCCCACACTCGGCGCAGCATGTCCCCATCAATGAGTTCGAAAGCATCGTTGATGCGAGCTCGCAGTTCTGGCTCGTTTCTTGGTAGAGGAGGTTTAAACACTGAATCTTTCACATAACCCCACAGAAAGAAATCGCATAGGGTTAAGTCGGGAGAGCGTGGAGGCCATGACATGAATTGCTGATCATGATCTCCACCACGACCGATCCATCGGTTTTCCAATGTCCTGTTTAAGAAATGCCGAACATTGTGATGGAAGTGCGGTGGAGCACCATCCTGTTGAAAGACGAAGTCGGCGCTGTCGGTCTCCAGTTGCGGCATGAGCCAATTTTCCAGCATGTCCAGATACACGTGTCCTGTAACGTTTTTTCCACAGAAGAAAAAGGGGCCGTAAACTTTAAACAATGAGATTGCACAAAACATGTTAACTTTTGGTGAATTGCGAATTTGTTGCACGAATGCGTAAGGATTCTCTACCGCCCAGATTCGCACATTGTGTCTGTTCACTTCACCATTAAGAAAAAATGTTGCTTCATCACTGAAAACAAGTTTCGCACTGAATGCATCCTCTTCCATGAGGTGTTGCAACCGCGCCGAAAATTCAAAGCGTTTGACTTTGTCATCGGGTGTCAGGGCTTGTAGCAATTGTAAACGGTAAGGCTTCCGCTTTAGCCTTTTCCGTAAGATTTTCCAAACCGTCGGCTGTGGTACGTTTAGCTCCCTACTTGCTTTATTCGTCGACTTCCGCGGACTACGCGTGAAACTTGCCCGCACGCGTTCAACCGTTTCTTCGCTCACTGCAGGCCGACCCGTTGATTTCCCTTACAGAGGCATCCAGAAGCTTTAAACTGCGCATACCATCGCCGAATGGAGTTAGCAGTTGTTGGATCTTTGTTGAACTTCGTCCTGAAGTGTCGTTGCACTGTTATGACTGACTGATGTGAGTGCATTTCAAGCACGACATACGCTTTCTCGGCTCCTGTCGCCATTTTGTCTCACTGCGCTCTCGAGCGCTCTGGCGGCAGAAACCTGAAGTACGGCTTCAGCCGAACAAAACTTTATGAGTTTTTCTACGTACCTGTAGTGTGTCGTGACCATATGTCAATGAATGGAGCTACAGTGAATTTATGAAATCGCTTCAATCATTTGTAATAGCCCTGTATATGTATCTACGGTCTAAGCAGTGTAGGGTCTATGTTACCTCCCTGTGAGGTATTTGACGAGCAGTAGCCTAATAAGCTAACGCAGGCGACCTTCCATTTGTTATTGTATGTTCCAAAAACAGATGTGAACGCCAAAGTAGATCACGCGAATCAGACCAAGTATTACAAAGGAGGTGTGGGTTACCACAGCCGCTGCAAGGAAGGTTGTGACACTGCGCCGAAAACACCAGTAACCGTGGGAAGTACGAGTGTTAAGTAGGCGAACCAATCCAGTTTAATGCAGTTTGAAATCAGGCAATGCCACTGCCGTTATCGCCTGAGAGGTAACATTTGAGACAACAGTACTTGCTGATCTATCCAGCGTTTCACTTCGCCATTAGCAAACAATTACATGTAACGGCGCCTTCGCAGCCGCATATCCCGCTAACTTGCCAGATTGTTTCCGATTAGGCTGCGTGTAAATACATCGAGAGCATCTGTACTCCCCCACCCTCCCCTCCCCCACTAGGTCGCTCTCTTTAGTTCAATATTTTCTAGGTATTAGTCGTTACAATAACAGGAAATCAGAATGATTCTGTAATTAAGCAGGCGTTCAATATCCAGAGACCTGAGGCGATGATCCCATTCATGTTGTAGTTAGTCAATACAGTCGTACACACACACTGGTTAGGCAGACGAGGATCGTCGTCCAGACAATAATCTATTGGTCTATCGTCCGCAAGCAAAATGTTTGGATTTCACACAGCAGCCAGTCTACAAGTATTAACATTAGTTCTTCGAAACGTCGACGGTAAATTCGTACTAACTCAACCAAAAAGTTGGAACTACAGATTAGCTGACGTCCAGTACCGATAACGACTTAAAAATTACACCAAATGGTGTGGTGGTGAAACCGCATGTTCTTATACCGATTGTCCGTATTCACACTCCCGATCGTGAGCGCTTCTGAAACTATTAATGCTCTTGGTTCGGGAAAAATAGGGCCTAATATTCGAATTCGTTTTCAAAGCCGACTGCATCATCAGAATAAGGGCACTTTTTAACTATCGGACTCCATAACACATTAAGTTCATCCCAGCACACAATACAAAACTTTTAGTTCTCTAGGAGATGTAACACTCAAATAAACTGTTCAAAATATTAAACTTCAAATAAGTTTCATAAACTCCAAATCGCAAATCGTAATCAAAGAATATCTGCTGTGATGCAGTTTCAACATACACTACTGGCCATTAAAATTGCTACACCACGAAGATGACTTGCTAGAGGCGCGAAATTTAATCCACAGGAAGAAGATGCTGTGATATGTAATGATTAGCTTTTTAGAGCATTCACACTAGGTTGGCGCCGGTGGCGACACCTACAACATGCTGACATGAGGAAAGTTTCCAACCGATTTCTCATACACAAACAGCAGTTGACCGGCGTTGCCTGGTGAAACGTTGTTGTGATGCCTCGTGTAAGGAGGAGAAATGCGTACCATCACGTTTCAGACTTTGATAAAGGTCGGATTGTAGCCCATCGCGATTGCGGTTTATCGTATCGCGACATTGCTGCTCGCGTTGGTCGAGATCCAATGACTGTTAGCAGAATATGGAACTGGTGGGCTCAGAAGGGTAATACTTAACGCCATGCTGGATCCCAACGGCCTCGTATCACTAGCAGTCACAATGACAAGCATCTTATCCGCATGGCTGTAACGGATCGTGCAGCCACGTCTCTATCCCTGAGTCAACAGATGGGGACGTTTGCAAGACAACAACCACCTGCACGAACAGTTCGACGACGTTTGCAGCGGCATGGACTATCAGCTCGGAGACCATGGCTGCGGTTACCCTTGACACTGCATCACAGACAGGAGCGCCTGCGATGGTGTACTCAACGACGAACCTGGGTCTACAAATGGCAAAACGTCATTTTTTCGGATGAATCCGGGTTCTGTTTACAGCATCGTGTTGGTCGCATCCGTGTTTGGTGACATCGCAGTGAACGCACATTGGATGTGTGTATTCTTCATCGTCATACTGGCGTATCACCCGGCGTAATGGTACTGGCTGCCATTGGTTACACGTCTCGGTCACCTCTTGTTCGCATTGACGGCACTTTGAACAGTGGACGTTACATTTCAGATGTGTTACGGTCCGTGGCTCTACCCTTCATTTGATCTCTGCAAAACCCTACATTTCAGCAGGATAAAGCACGACCGCATATTGCAGGTCCTGCACGGGCCTTTCTGGATACAGAAAATGTTCGACTGCTGTCCTGGCCACCACATTCTTCAGATCTCTTGTAACCTCCCCACAAGAATAAAATAAATAATATGAATATGATTCTAATTTAGTGTAACCTCAAAACAGCAAAATTGCTAAACCTCTCAACAGTAAAAATTTATAATTATGTCGTTCACATTCAGTGTAACGTCCCAACAAAAAAAATAAATTCAGTAACCTGGTGATAATACAATGTAACTAACCTCTCAATTAAATTGTCACTCACTTATAACTTTTCAATAATTGACTGTGAATTTAACCTGGTAAATTTTGGAGGTCAGCAGTGCTGCGTCATGGCCCTGAAAGATCATTCTGAATAAAAAAGAGAAAAATTGTTACCTCACTGAAGTCGCCGGATAACGTATATATATCTGCTCTTAAAATAATTTTTTCTGGCACAGCCCTGTGTAATGCTGGCCGATAGATTTGTCATTTATGAAAGGAAGCAACTGATTTTTCTTTTGCAACAATCGGGATGATCATGGATGGGAGGAATTAGTAATTTCTTTAAACTGAAATGAATCGTTGTTAAAAGTTACTTTTTATGAAAAAGATTATTATTACGAAATTTTTTAAACATTTACATGGGACTTGAGATGACATTACTACATATGTGCGAGGCTGCTTTTTACCTTATACAATAATACTCAGGCTCCGGCATCGCTGCACCGCGACCGGCCCAGCCAACACGATACACCAAACCAGACCAGAGCAGACTGGAGACTAGCAACAACTTACTGCTACAGCTACACAGTTCCTACTGCAGTCAACACTGCTCTCTGGTCAGAGATTCTCTTATACCTTGTGTATCGTAGGCAGCGCATGAGCAATACATCGAAATTACATCTGCTCGGACCTCTTACACTTTCACCAACTGAACACGTCTGGTCAATGGTGGCCGAACAACTGGCTCGTCACAATACGCCAGTCACTATTCTTAATGAACTGTGGTATCGTGTTGAATCTGCATGGACAGCTGTACCTGTACACGCCATCCAAGCTCTGTTTGACTTAATGCCCAGGCGTATCAAGGCCGTAATTACGGCCAGAGGTTGTTGTTCTGGGCACTGATTTCTCAGGATCTATGCACCCAAATTGCGTGAAAATGTAATCACATGTCAGTTCTAGTATAATATATTTGGACAATGAATACCCGTTTATCATCTGCATTTCTTCTTGGTGTAGCAATTTTAATGGCCAGTAGTGTATATTCTCAGTAAATCACACGCATGGGCCGTAAATACCCTCACTATCTTCTGTTCATATTAAACAGTATTCAACATTAAAGTAGAAACTTGGTCTGGCGCATAATTAGAATTCGTCAGTCGATCACAAGTACATCGCAGTGGCTGACGGTAAATAATTCAGTTCAATATTTCTTGTTCACCAGCAGCGGTGCCAAGATGCTCCGTGACTGCCGGCTGTTGTCACCCTGCCGTCATTCCTCATGCAGTCTAAATCAGGTAATTTTAACCTCCTCAGCACCTCTGGATCCTGCCTGAAATCGTAGTACACTTTCTGTAGCAATTCTGCGTGGCACATCCCCATATTTGCGTTTCCGTCAGCCGCTCAGCAATATTGTTTGCCGCATTATCCTGTCTTAATTACGAGGATTAAACTTGTGTTTTAAAATTCCTGCATGTTATGCCTATGCATACTGCATCACCACTTTGACGAGTATAGACTCGTATAAAAAGTTTATACTCGTGTAAACTTGAATGTCAAAGTTGTGATGCAGTGTACATAGGCATGACATGCAGGAATTGTAAAATACGATACAAAGAATATATCAGGAGTTGGAAGCACAAACCAAACCATTCCACATTTGCTGAACATTTAAAACACCATAACCACCACCCTACAAACATGGAACAAGAAATGAAAATAATGAGAATAAGCAACCATGACAAACATCTTATACAAATGCAAGAAAACTTCCACATTCCGAAAGCCATCGCTGAAAACAAACATGTGATAAATGAACAAACACACATCAGCACAGCCTCCCTACTGCACTTAATAAAAGAAATTATAAGATAAAAATTGTCCCTCACACAGTCCAAAAAAAAAAAAAAAAAATTCTCCCCCCCCTTTCGCCTTCTGGACACACACAGAAAAACACACACACAGAGCACACAAAAAAATGCAAACACAAACAGATCACAGATACTTCAATAATTACACTAGAAAGTTGGCAATAACATTTGATCTTTGGCTTTAACATCTGACAGTCGGAAACACAAACCAAAACAAGTGTTCAGTTCCTAGTGCTGTGAAATGTGGGAAAAAAACACAACTTGGCATTTATAAGAAGAGGAACGCAAGAGGACCGTAATATGTAGAAAATCGTCCAGGCAACCTGTAAGTACAGTTCAAAATATTACTACGCAATTGCAAAACCCAACCACCAGAATTGTTTATAACCTATAAGTACATAGACCAAAATGTAAACTAAATAGCAAAAATATGTACATATTCCAGGCCACTGAAGATTCCTTGCAGAAAATAAAGGCAAAACGCGTATGACACGAAAACTGTGTTTCATTCATTTGTAGTCAGATGGTCCATAAAGTAAAAATTATCAGTATACTGTAATTTTAATTATGGTTATAGAAGGCAATTATTTTAGATAAGGAATTATAGGCCACGTGAAATAAGAATGAGGGCGTCGTTTTTGTTTCCTTTTGTGTTTACAGGTAATATCATGCTATAAAATATTAAAATAACTTAGGAACACCACATGATGTTTGCAAAGAATAATATGACATACTTAGTGTTGCCGATCGTTTTTTGACATTATCACAACAGAGTAATTCCACAAACAATGTTTTCACAGACCTACTTATTAGATTTAGCTGTTTCATTAATTTTCCTGTGTTAAGTTCGTTGATTCTTATCGGTTGAAAGAACACATCTCTCACACAAGAAAACATGGGTAGCTCTAAAAGTACAATTGTTGAATCTGTATCTATGTGCCAAAATAGGAGGAAGAGGAGGATATTAGTGTTTAACGTCCCGTCGACAACGAGGTCATTAGAGACGGAGCGGGGGAAGGATGGGGAAGGAAATCGGCCGTGCCCTTTCAAAGGAACCATCCCGGCATTTGCCTGAAGCGATTTAGGGAAATCACGGAAAACCTAAATCAGGATGGCCGGAGACGGGATTGAACCGTCGTCCTCCCGAATGCGAGTCCAGTGTGCTAACCACTGCGCCACCTCGCTCGGTGTGTGCCAAAATACTTGTTTTATATGTTTCCACTAAAGTCCTACATGATAATTTTAGTGTATAACTCTGTACTACTTCGTCCTGATTGTGATGACTTAAATCTTTGAATAGAATCTCATTAGCAATTGTTGCACATTTATTCAGAGAAGTGCTCTCAGTAAAATAAGAATAGCTATTTTAGCATCAATCTGTTTTTATCTTGTTAAATGTATTTCTTGTATAAACATTGATACAACATTGGGATCAACATTTTTAACATTGTCTAATTTAACTTCACTTTGGCTATATTCATTGCTTTTCAGGGCGAGCCTTAGAAGCCGCTAAGTGCTGAGGATATGGGACAGGAGTCGCAGCCACGGCAAAAAAAAACGCTTTCCAGTGAGCCGAGGGAATAAGGCATTTCGCAGAAACGCAGACAGGGAAAGCTTAAGCTATGACGTGTCTCGCATTGTCGGTGTGATTGTCGCCTTGGCGAGCATCACTTTGCCTTTGTTTTGTTTATGGCACGTTCCCACCCTGGACAGTCAAGCTGAAAGCATTCGTTCTAGATGACAGAACTTTGTCGGCAGAAAGTTGACATACGAATCATATTAAGAAGAGTGCATTTAGCAGATAAATATCTCTCAGGTTTCCGAAAACTATAGCAAAACAGCCCTGAGTTACAGTAGGTTCAGAAGTTGTTGCAGAATTGGCGGCTAGACTTGGATACAGTTTTTTTAGCTTTTCCCAGGACCACTGATATGAGGCTAGCTGCTGTGCGAGAGGACTCTGATAGGTGAAACTTGTTATATGATAAGGATGTAACTCATAGAGGGTAGGAAATTGAGTTCATTGGCTTTCTTAGGTTTTGCCTCTTCTTGGAGGGATATTTTGTTAAAGAAACAAGTACACTATTGGTGGTCAGATATAACATTTAAGAGCATTGGTTTTTCTTGCTGAGAGAAAGGAGCAGTCAGTTCCTTACTGACTTAGAAAGGACTTACTCATGGGGCTTAATGCTCAACATATCTACTCTTCACGGGTTTTGCTATCAACTGGAACAGCTGACTGTAGTCCAACATTCGAGTCCTTAGAAGAACGACTCTGGTGTCGTATGTGATGGCAGCAAGATACGGTGACACAACTCTGCTCATTTTACAGTGGAGATTATGGTGAAAATTCAAAAATGGTTCAAATGGCTCTGAGCACTAAGGGACTTAACTTTTGAGGTCATCAGTCACCTATAACTTAGAACTACTTAAACCTAACTAACCTAAGGACATCACACACATCCATGCCCGAGGCAGGATTCGAACCTGCGACCGTAGCGGTCGCGCGGCTCCAGACTGTAGCGCCTAGAACCGCTCGGCTACGCCGGCAAGAAGTTCCAGCATGTCAGGACATTTCCAAGTTCATAGTTCAGATTCATGGTAAGATCTACTGTCCCGTGTTTGTCAGCACACCATCAGACGGATAGGCTCCTTCGGTTGTCTATTCAGTCAAATAGTCACTGCAATCGATGTGTAGGGACGTTGAGATCAATTTCATGCAGTCAGACACATGGTTATTAGCTATTCCGAACTTTGTCAACTGATAGTTCCATTTTTCTAGATCTCATGTTAATTCTATGATTGTAACTTTGGTCGCAGGTTCGAATCCTGCCTCGGGCATGGATGTGTGTGTTGTCCTTAGGTTAGTAAGGTTTAAGTAGTTCTAAGTTCTAGGGGACTGATGACCTCAGATGTTAAGTCCCATAGTGCTCAGAGCCATTTTGAACCATTTTGTAACTTTGGTGATTTCAATATTGATTCAGAAGCGTTTCCATTTTAATGCTTTCTTTTATAAAAACTGAAGAGTTCACTCAAATATTGTTTTAATACCACATTTAATATTTTTAACGATAATATGCAAATTCTTCGCCTAAAAATTTATTGCTAGGGCCACAATATTTCATGGCATTAGTTAGTCCGTTTACGAACATTACTTGAGCACTGGAGTCAAGGTTGTGTTTGTATCATGATTAAATCATCATTCAGTTAAACCCACTTATACACATCCTGGGTTTCGCAAAATTATAGAGGGAGACGAAAGGTTGACTATAGTGAGTGGTTTCAAATTGATTTAGCCATGTGAGGTGAGGAGGCCTGCACACGGTAGGCTAGCGTAACGAGTGACATCAGAGCACTTCTCAGACTGAATATATGAATATAACATTAACCAGTACTGCAGGTCCATTAAATCTCACTCGGATAGTGAGATCAGAACTGAAAGGAGAGTCAGAACAGGAGATTCCACACCATCAAAACTACTTTCAGCAGTCCTAGAGCAAATCTGCAAATCCTTTAACGCGGAAAAGAAAGAACTACATGTTGATGGAATATACCTGAAGTATCCTCGTTTTGTTGATGAGAGTGTACTGTTAGCCTTTAACAGAGAGAGACATCATCAACCAAGATAATAGAGCAAGTTTGAAAGTATGCGTAAAATCAGTTATAATAAAGCTAAAGTATGTTAAGTCACCAAGTGAAAAAAGAGAATTGTCATTAACAACGAAGTTATAGAAGCAGTTGATGGGTTTTTGCACTCACACCACTTTAAAACAATGACGGGTTAGACAGTCGTCTTCGATGGATGAAGAAGTGTCAGTGGCAGATATCGTCGACTACATAGGTTTATCGACTCCGCCACAAGGGGCTGTATCTCCTGCCAGCCATGCAAGTCGAATGTCTTGGCAACTACGAAAACGGCCACATGACGGTGTAGAGCTAGCGGAAGTCGGTTCGCTACCTCAAGCAGATCACCGCCAGCTACACGAAGCCACTGTCTTCTCACCGCCATTGCTACTGGAGGCTGACGACATAGTCGTCTCGCTCTCTTGTGCCTCTGTCAGCAGTGTTCGACTTAAGGTGATAGACTCGAAACATTTCATCAGTATATCCACGCTACCATGGTTTGTGTCGTGTGGAACACTCGTAACTTCACTCCATCACCTTTCGGGCGTGCATCCGGGATAGTATTATTTCTCCTTCCGATATTTTAGCTGATAACCTTACAACCTTCTTCAAGATGAGTCGCTGGCAGAATTTACCGCTTAGTGCAACAATGTGAAGTAAATGTGCGTGTGTCAGAGATAACGCTGTGAGCGGCAAAAGCGTCAGTCACAAATAAAACTTTATGTGACTCAGAATAAAACAAAGCAAGCGCAGAGTCATCATATTCACAGCGCTTACGAATTAAGTGCGTGATTTTTGCAAGCATGTGTTGGAATGCAGACAGTGAAGACTCAGAACAATAAGTCCTCTGAGAGAGCAAGCACTGAGAACTTTCGTACGTTATTATCAAGTGTCACTGGGCATCACGCTAAAGCTTCTGGAACTTCAACTGTTAGTTCCTTCAGCTTCGAGCATTCTCTTATACACTTTAATTATTCCCAGCTGCAAGGGTCCGGCAATATCTGCTGTATTAATACACTGAAGCGACAAAGAAACTGTTACATGCATAGCATAATCAAATACAGAGATATATAAACAGGCAGAACACGGCGCTGCGGTTGGAAACGCCTGTATAAGAAAGAAGTGTCTGGCATAGTTGTTAGATCGGTTACTGCTGCTACAATGGCAGGTTATCAAGATTTAAGTGAGTTTGAAAGTGGTGTTATAGTCGGCGCACGAGCGATAGGACACAGAATCTCCGAGGTAGCGGTGAAGTGGGGATTCTCTCGTACGACCATTTTACGAGGTACCGTGAATATCAAGAATCCAGTAAAACATAAAATCTCTGACGTCACTGTGTCCGGGAAAAGATCCTGCAAGAACGAGACCAACGGCGACTGAAGAGAATCGTTCAACGTGACAGAAGTGCAACCCTCCAGCAAACTTCTGCGGATTTCAGTGCTGGGCCATCAACGAATGTCAGCATGCGAACCGTCATCGATATGGGCTTTCGGAGCCGAAGGCCCACTCGTATATCCCTGATGACTGCACGACACAAAACTTTAGGCCTCGCCTGGGCCCGTCGACACTGACATTGGACTGTGGATGACTGGAAACATGTTGCCTGTTCGGACGAGTCTCGTTTCAAATTGTATCGAGCAGACGGACGTGTACGGATATGGAGACAACCTTATGAATCCATGGACCCTGCATGTCGGCAGACGATTGTTCAAGCTGATGGGAAACCTGATACGTCTAGTTACGACTCTGACAGGTGATACCCTTGTACGCATGCTGCCTGATCAGCTGCATCCATTCATGTCCATTGAGCATTCCGACGTACTTGGGCAATTCCAGGAGGACAAAGCGACACCCCACGCGTCCAGAATTACTACAGAGTGGATCCAGGAATACTCTTCTGAGTTTAGACACTTGCGCTGGCCACCGAGCTCCCCACACATGAACATTACTGAGCATATCAGGGATGCCTTGCAACGTGCTGTTCAGAAGAGATTTCCACTCCCTCGTACTCTTATAAATTTATGGACAGCCCTGCAGGATTCATGGTGTCACCTGACTCCATCACTGCTTCAGACATAAGTCGAGACCATCCATGTCGTCTTGCGGCACTTCGGCGTGCTCGCGGGGGCCCTACACGATATAGTGTAGGTGAACCAGTTTCTTCGGCTCTTCAGTGTATTTGATGGCTAAGACATGCTGTAAGTACAGGGCTATTACAAATGATTGAAGCGATTTCATAAATTCACTGCAGCTCCATTCATTGACATATGGTCGCGACACACTCCAGATACGTAGAAAAACTCATAAAGTTTTGTTCGGCTGAAGCCGCACTTCAGGTTTCCGCCGCCAGAGCGCTCGAGAGCGCAGTGAGACAAAATGGCGACAGGAGCCGAGAAAGCGTATGTCGTGCTTGAAATGCACTCACATCAGTCAGTCATAACAGTGCAACGACACTTCAGGACGAAGTTCAACAAAGATCCACCAACTGCTAACTCCATTCGGCGATGGTATGCGCAGTTTAAAGCTTCTGGCGAAGAAACGGTTAAACGCGTGCGGGCAAGTTTCACGCGTAGCCCGCGGAAGTCGACGAATAAAGCAAGCAGGGAGCTAAACATACCACAGCCGACGGTTTGGAAAATCTTACGGAAAAGGCTAAGGCAGAAGCCTTACCGTTTACAATTGCTACAAGCCCTGACACCCGATGACAAAGTCAAACGCTTTGAATTTTCGGCGCGGTTGCAACAGCTCATGGAAGAGGATGCATTCAGTGCGAAACTTGTTTTCAGTGATGAAGCAACATTTTTTCTTAATGGTGAAGTGAACAGACACAATGTGCGAATCTGGGCGGTAGAGAATCCTGACGCATTCGTGCAGCAAATTCGCAATTCACCAAAAGTTAATGTGTTTTGTGCAATCTCACGGTTTAAAGTTTACGGCCCCTTTTTCTTCTGTGAAAAAAACGTTACAGGACACGTGTATCTGGACATGCTGGAAAATTGGCTCATGCCACAACTGGAGACCGACAGCGCCGACTTCATCTTTCAGCAGGATGGTGCTCCACCGCACTTCCATCATGATGTTCGGAATTTCTTAAACAGGAGATTGGAAAACCGATGGATCGGTCGTGGTGGAGATCATGATCAGCAATTCATGTCATGGCCTCCATGCTCTCCCGACTTAACCCCATGCGATTTCTTTCTGTGGGGTTATGTGAAAGATTCAGTGTTTAAACCTCCTCCACCAAGAAACGTGCCAGAACTGCGTGCTTTCGAACTCATTGATGGGGACATGCTGCGCCGAGTGTGGGAGGAACCTGATTATCGGCTTGATGTCTGCCGAATCACTAAAGGGGCACATATCGAATATTTGTGAATGCCTAAAAAAACTTTTTGAGTTTTTGTATGTGTGTGCAAAGCATTGTGAAAATATCTCAAATAATAAAGTTATTGTAGAGCTGTGAAATCGCTTCAATCATTTGTAATAACCCTGTATAAAAGCGTTTATTTAGTGTTGTAGGTTACAGCTGACAGAAAAAAAAATCAACACGAAAGAAAAAAAATCGACAAGGTGCGCATAGGACCCGCACACTGAGGGTTTCGTAAAAACTTAAATATCCAGTCCGGGAATCGAGGATACTGGCGATTCTTGCCTGCTGCCGACATTGATACTGGCGAGATATCGGTCCCAGAGATTCCAATGCTTTCGAGAATGTTTCAATTTCAAGTCAGAAGTCGGATAACAAACGACAAAATAAATATTTTTTCGTGTGGTATAATTACAAATTAACAATTTCGGATTTTTCCCTTTATTTGTACTGTGAAACCTTGCTTCTTGCCAAATTTAATTATTCTCAGTCAACGAAAAGTACGCCATAAGTTTTGTTGAGTGAATTATCGAGTATCAAAATTTGTGACAAAATGGCCGTATCTTTTGATTGCACTCACTTATAAGCATAAAATGCTTACACCGCCAAGGAACCACAGACTTTAATATATGACATAAATTTGAACTCGATATGTCTACACGCTGCTGAGAAAAAAGGTTCTAAACAGTCGGACAGACAGACGGATCCGTTTACACAGGCTCAGGCACGGAACCCTAATGATCTGGAGTTTGGTTTCCTTGGTGAACAGATACGGGGCAAAAGAACAGTTCGAGTTCCCTCCACACTGTGATATCGATACCACCGTAATAGATCGTGTCAACGAGGTGAGGCCCACGCCTGGTAACCTCGCGCTGACAAAGGCGCCCTAATAAGCAGAGTTATCCACAATAACGCCAAATGAGTCAGTTCGCTGTGTGCATGGAGCATTTGGTCAAGCACTGTAAGTAGGCTGTTTAGGTTTTTATGTTGGTAACGCCACGTAGCGCTCTATATGAAAATCACTGACTGTGCTTTGTGCAGTCTGTGGCTGGTTGGCATTGTTGTAATATTGGCTTTTGTAGTGTTGGGCAGTTGGATGTGAACAGAGCGTAGTGTTGCGTAGTTGGAGGAGAGCCGCCAGCAGTGGTGGATGTGGGGAGTGAGATGGCGGAGTTTTGAGAGCGGATGATCTGGACGTGTGTCCATCAGAGACAGTAAATTTGTAAGACTGGATGGCATGAACTAATATACATATTACGAGTTTTGAACACTATTAAGGTAAATACATTGTTTGTTCTCTATCAAAATCTTTCATTTGCTAACTATGCCTATCAGTAGTTAGTGCCTTCAGTAGTTAGAATCTTTTATTTAGCTGGCAGTATTGGCGCTCTCTGTATTGCAGTATTTCGAGTAACGAAGATTTTTGTGAGGTAAGTGATTCATGAAAGGCATAGGTTATTGTTAGTCAGGGCCATTCTTTTGTAGGGATTATTGAAACTCAGATTGCGTTGCGCTAAAAATATTGTGTGTCAGTTTAGTGATGATCAGAATAAATCAAGAGAGATATGCCTGAGTACGTTCAGCTTTGCTCAGCTGTTTAAAGATCAAATAACGTAAGGAGTTTACCAGCACAGTAATTCATAATTTTTCTAAGGGGACGTTTCAGCACCGTATACGTTCTCATTACATCGACCCTGCTGTGTTTATGAATCTTTCTTGTCTTGCTGTTGGACTGTTGCTCACAGTTTAGCGACGAAGATGTTTTCAGTTGCTTGTTGTCTATTGATTTGCAAAGTGTCTAAACCATTTGCTCGCTCTCGACAACCCTGTCATAACAATACTTAAGACTGATTTCAGCGCAGCTGGTCTCTTCACCTAACGTCCTCGTTAGCAAAGAATGCCGTGCTATACTGAACAGATAGATCTTCGTATAATAAATAGGTGTTTCAGAACTAATATTCATGCGTCTCTGAAACGAGAAGTTTACAATTAAGATGTATTACCAGTTTTGACTTATGGCAGTGACACAGAGTTTAGTGTGAAAAGCATTCAAAATCTGACTATTGCTCAATGAGCAATACAGAAACGCATGTTGCCGAGCACTGGAAGGGCCAAGAAAACAAGATCATTTATCAGCGAACACAACGGAATCGAAAGCGTAAGTGCAACTTTAATGAAGAAATGAAGAGGTTTCCGCAGACTCGGCGAAGAAAAAACGTATGGAGAACGCAGACAAGAAGAATAGAAAGGATGATATGACATGTCCTAAGACATCAGGGAACAACTTCCACGGTACTAGAGGCAGATGCAGAGGGTAAAACTGTAGAGAACGAGAGAAATTGGAATATATCCAACACGTAACTGAGGAGGTAGTGTACAAGAGCTACTCTGAGAAAAAGTAGTTGGCACAAGACAGGAATTCGTGGTAGGCCGCATCAAGCCAGCCAGGACACCGACGACTCAAAAGAAGAAAAAACGTAGGTAAGTGGGATAAGATCAGGCAAATGGACTGTGGAAAATATTGCTAGGGGTCGTTCTTTTCTGAAATGCAAGAGACAGGAAAAGAAAATGAGGGTGCGACACTGATAGATATGCTGTGTATCAATAAAATTATAATGCATGAATAAGTGTAGAAGAGGGTTTTATCCGGCAGTGGATGTCAAGTGGCTGATCAGCATCTACATACATTCGCCGCAAGTCACCATTCGGTGCACGGTCTTGGGTAGCTTGTACAACTACTTGTCATTCTCTTTCCTGCTCCACTCGCAAATAGAGCGAGTGGAAAACGACTGCCTGTATGTTTCCATACGAGCCCTGATTTCTCTTAAGTTTTCTTCGCGGTCTTTTCACGAGATGTACACTGGTGACAGTAGAATCCTTCTGGAGTCTGTCGCAAGTGATGGTTCTCTAAAATTTCTCAATAGCGTTTCCCGAAAGAACGTCTTCATCCCTCCAGGGATTTCCGTTTGAATTCACGGAGAATTTCCATAATACTCGTGTGTTAATCGGAACTACCTCAGAATAGCTTCAATGTCTTAAATTAATCCCATCTCGTGGGGACACCAAAGACTCGAGCATTACTCAAAAAGATGCCGCCCAAGTGTTCTGTACACTGTCTCCTTTATACATAGATGACGTACACTTTCTTAGAATTCTTCTAATGAACCGAAATCAACCATTCACCTTCCCTACTACGGACCTTACCTGCTTGTTCTATTTCATATCTCTTTGCGGCGTTACGGCTAGATATTAGAGTCGTTTAATAAGTAATGCAACACCCCTTTTTCTGAAAGCAGGTTAATTTTATTAGGGTTCCAGTACATCATATTATTCCCCATTCTTTTGGCTACAAAACCCCATGTTTCAACATAATCTCCGTTCAGTGTGACGGCCTTACACCATCTTACTGTGAAGGCCTTTATGCCCTCGTGGTAACACTCTACTGGTCGACGTCGGAGCCATCATCTTGCTGCATCAGTAACCACTCCATCACCCACGTAGTGTCCCGCAGAGAGCAGCCTTAATTGGGCCAAAGGGATGGAAGTCGGAAAGTGTGAAACCCGGGCTGTAGGGTGGTTGAGGAAGAACAGTCTAATAGAAGAATTTTTAACATCGTGCAGCCCCGTCAGCAACTGTGATAATTAAACATATAACACGTCAACCTCAGTTGCAAATAGAAACAAAATTTTGGCTGCAACTGACGCTGACGTGTTATATGTTTACAGTGTAATAGAGTTTGTACGCTCACCCTCCAGGGTAGCCGAGAGTGCTAACGCGCTGCTTCCTGGACTCGAGTAGGCGCGCTGGCCCTGGATCGAATCCGCCCAGCGGATTAACCACAACGGCCGGTGTGGCGGCCAGCCCGGATGTGGTTTTAGGCGGTTTTCCACATCCTCCTAGATGAATACTGGGCTCGTCCCCACATCCCGCCTCAGTTACACGTCTCACAGACATTTGAAACACATTCACTCCATTTCACGATTTACACTAGACGCAGACAGCTGGGGTACACTAATTCCGTCCCGGGGGGTATGGGGTGGCAGCAGGAATTAACCATGCCAATTCCGTACTTAACCCTGCCGACCCTGTGCACAATGCAGGATAAAGGCGGTAGCAAAAGAAAGAAAGAAAAAAGAGTTTTGTGCCCTCCTCTCAGTTGCGCAGACTTGTGTGAGGCCTTGCGTCCTCATAGAAAGGGAGAAATTCGTTTGCATTCTTCTGGCAACGAACACGCTGAAGTAGTTTCTTTTTCTTCCTGAAGACATCACAATACACTTCAGAGTTAATCGTTGTATCAGGAGGGAGAACATCGAACAGAATAAGCCTCTCGGAATCCCAGAAGGGGCTGAAGCGGGAATATTTCACAATGTCCCCCAACAAATTCCGCATTTTTCAACCTAAGTTGACCGAGAAAAAACTGTGCTGCATTGTTTACTGAAAGTCCCTCGCATTTCATCGACGTCACTGTGTCAAGTAGCACACTATTAATACTCTGTTCAAACAGTACCGGCTTCTTTTTACTACTCACCAGCATTGACTTACGTTTTCCCACATTTAGAGAAAGCTGCTATCCTTACGTTGAACAGAAAATCTTTCCAAGTCATTATGTATCATACTACAGCCACTCCGTTAGGACCTGTCCCGTACATTATAGCATCATTAGTAAAAATCACAGATTGCTACGAACCCTATACGTCAGATCACTTTTATATTCAGAGAACACGCTTCCCTGGAATACTCCTGACGATACCCTTGTCTCTGACGAACAGTCGCCGTGCAGGATAACTTCCTGGGTTCTACTACTTAAAGTTTTCGAGCAACTTCATATCTGATAATCTATTCTGCATGTTCTGACATTCATTAATAGTTTGAAGACTGGCATCGATCATGATGATATTAACAAACTGAAAAGTAAGAATGTAGGGAAATCAGTAAAGAGAAAGAAAGTGTTGTTGTTAGGTATTTCCCATAGAACAGGTTTTGTCAACTTTAGCAGGGTAGACTAGGATCAGAATTACAGGTCACCAATTTTTTTTTAAACCTAGTGCTGGTCTGGAGCAGGTGACAGAGGATTTAGGATCACTTTGCAAAGATTTCACTAAGGAAGACACTGTGATTATGGTGGGTGGGACAGGTAAAAGTACTGACAGAGCCCCTGGGTACAGTGTAGAGTGTGACCTGGCAAAGACTGCATCAGCATCGAAGCACACTAGTGTTGAGTTTGTAACTGTTCTTGGGCGCCATGACCGACCTCATTTGAACTCTTCTGTCACGAGAGTTAATTTGGATTTGGAACGGCTGCTTATGTCGGGTGTAGGGTCACACATTGGTGTGGTTCCTGTTGATTCTCTCAATAGGTATGGCCTTCACCTCTACAGGAAAGGGAAGGGTAAACTGGCTGGGAAACTAGCAGGAAAGTTAAAGGTGGAGGCACTGTCATGAGTGATAAAATACCAGTGGTTGTGGGGTTCAGAAAAGAGCCTTTTTTATGGTAGAGAGGACAGAAACAAACCAAGTTTTAAAAGAGATTAAGATTGAGACAAACCTTCAGTTTGAGAAAAAAAACAAAAAACCATTACTCTAGCTTATTCCATCACCATAAACAGCTGTTGGTTAAGAATTTTCAAAAATCAGCAGAAATTTCAACTCTATCCAACTTTAACTCAGTCAATTTGTAATGTCAACTATCTTTATTGCATCAAAATATTCGAGGACTGAGAAAAAAAATTAATCAATTAATTATTTGCTTAGATGAATTAGAGTCCTCAAACCCAGCTGACATAATCTGCCTCTCTGAACATCATGTAACCACTGCTATAGAAATTTAAAGTGTTATAGGATTTACGTTAGCATCTCACTTTTGTCGAGCGGAAATGGAGAGAGGAGAAGTGGCCACATTCATCAGGGACTGTCATAAATTCAAGAACATAGACATTCATAAATTTTGCCTAGATCAGCATATGGAAGCATGTGCAACAGAAGTAGAATTTCATACAAATTCATCATAATATTAAGTGTATATCGAGCACCTGCAGGTAACTTTAATCTGTTCATAAACCACCTTAAAGCTGTACTGGCCCATTTAACAACCAAAAACAAAGAAATAGTGGTTTCTGATGACTTCAGTGTAGATTTCCTTAAAGACTCTCCCAAAAAGAACTTATTTGAGTTGGTAACACTTGCATACAACTTAATTCTCACTTTAAAGTTCCCAACTAGGGTAGCCAATTGCTCACAAAGTCATTGATAATATCTTTATAAGAAAGTCCAATGAACAAAATTATATTACAAAACCAACAGTCAATGGCCTCTCAGACCACGACATGCTGTTCCTTCTGTTAAACGTTAATACTGAACAGGATATAAAATCTGTTAAATCTGAACTCAGCACAGTAGTCAACAAGCCCAAAATTGTTTATTTTACGACACTCCTCAGAGACATTCACTGGAGTGATGATTATAGTGCTCATGGCATGAATGAAAAGCATAACACTTTTGCTAATAAAGTGCTTACCTTATTTGAATACTGTTCCCCCCCCCCCCCCCCCCCAAAACTAACCAAGGTTAGAGCAAAGTCTACAAAGAAGCCATGGATTACTCAAGAAGTAGAGGTATCTTGTAAAACAAAAAGAAACCTGTATCTGTCAATCCGAAAAAGTTCTGATATTGATGCTATAGCACATCACAAGAAATACTGCAAAATATTAAAGACTGTAGTATGGACATCAAAACAAATATACTACAAGGAACAGATAATCATATCAGATAACAAAATAAAGACAATATGGGATATAGTGAAGGAGGAGACTGGTAGAACTAGACATGAAGAGGGGTAAATAGCATTAACAGTAAATAATGAATACAGATGTGTATAGTGTTGCAGAACTTTTAAATAACGTAACTGTTACTGAAAAGATGGGGTTGTCGGGTTCTGTAGATGCGGCTGTGGAATACCTCAGACCAGATATTTCAAGTAACTTCCATAATATGAATTTGGCCCTCACTACCACAGCAGAAGTAACGTCCATCATGTTGTTGTTGTTGTTGTGGTCTTCAGTCCTGAGACTGGTTTGATGCAGCTCTCCATGCTACTCTATCCTGTGCAAGCTCCTTCATCTCCCAGTACCTACTGCAACCTACATCCTTCTGAATCTGCTGAATGTATTCATCTCTTGGTCTCCCTCTACGATTTTTACCCTTCACGCTGCTCTCCAATGCTAAATTTGTGATCCCTTGATGCCTCACGATATGTCCTACCAACCGATCCCTTCTTCTAGTCAAGTTGTGCCACAAACTTCTCTTCTCCCCAATCCTATTCAATACCTCCTCATTAGTTATGTGATCTACCCACCTAATCTTCAACATTCTTCTGTAGCACCACATTTCTAAAGCTTCTATTCTCTTCTTGTCTAAACTATTTATCGCTTTCCTTGCCATTGCCAGTCTACATTTTATATCCTCTCTACTTCTACCATCCTCAGTTATTTTGCTCCCCAAATAGCAAATCTCCTTTACTACTTTAATTGTCTCATTTCCTAATCTAATTCCCTCAGCATCACTCTACTTAATTCGACTACATTCCATCATCCTCGTTTTGCTTTTGTTGATGTTCATCTTATATGCTCCTTTCAAGACACTGTCCATTCCGTTCAACTGCTCTTCCAAGTCCTTTGCTGTCTCTGACCGAATTACAATATCATCGGCGAACCTCAAAGTTTTTATTTCTTCTCCATGGATTTTAATACCTACTCCAAATGTTTCTTTTGTTTCCTTTACTGCTTGCCCAATGTACAGATTGAATAACATCGGGGAGAGGCTACAACCCTGTCTCACTCCCTTCCCAATCACTGCTTCCCTTTCGTGCCCCTTCACTCTTATAACTGCCATCTGGTTTCTGTACAAATTGTAAATAGCCTTTCGCTCATTCCTGTCAACATTGTCAAAAGCTTTCTCTAAGTCTGCAAATGCTAGAAACGTAGGTTTGCCTTTCCTTAATCTATTTTCTAAGATAAGTCATAGGGTCAGTATTGCCTCACGTGTTCCAACATTTCTACGGAATCCAAACTGATCCTCCCCGAGGTCGGCTTCTACCAGTTTTTCCATTCGTCTGTAAAGAATTCGCGTTAGTATTTTGCAGTTGTGACTTATTAAAGTTATAGTTCGGTAGTTTTCACATCTGTTAACACCTGCTTTCTTTGGGATTGGAATTATTATATTCTTCTTGAAGTCTGAGGGTACTTCGCTGTCTCATACATCTTGCTCACCAGATGGCAGAGTTTTGTCAGGACTGGCTCTCCCAAGGCTGTCAGTCGTCCTAATGGAATGTTGTCTACTCTGGGGGCCTTGTTTCGACTTAGATCTTTCAGTGCTCTGTCAAACTCCTCACGCAGTATCGTATCTCCCATTTCATCTTCATCTACATTCTCTTCCATTTCCATAATATTGTCCTCAAGTACCTCGGCCTTGTATAGACCCTCTATATACTCCTTCCACCTTTCTGCTTTCCCTTCTTTGCTTAGAACTGTGTTTCCATCTGAGCTCTTGAAATTCATGCAAGTGGTTCTCCTTTCTCCAAATGTTTCCTTAATTTTACTGTAGACAATATCTATCTTACCCCTAGTGAGATAAGCCTCTACATCATTACATTTGTCCTCTAGCCATCCCTGCTTAGCCATTTTGCACTTCCTGTCGATCTCATTCTTGAGACGTTTGTATTCCTTTTTGCCTGCTTCGTTTCCTGCATTTTTATATTTTCTCCTTTCATCAATTAAATTGAATATGTCTTCTGTTATCCAAGGGTTTCTACTAGCCCTCGGCGTTTTACCTATTTGATCCTCTGCTGCCTTCACTATTTCGTCCCTCAAAGCTAACCATTCTTCTTCTACTATATTTGTTTCCCCCATTCCTGTCAATTGTCCCTTTATGCTCTCCCTGAAACCCTGTACAACCTCTGGTTCTTTCAGTTTATCCAGGTCCCATCTCCTTAAATTCCCACCTTTTTGCAGTTTCTTCAGTTTTAATCTACAGTTCATTACCAATAGACTGCCCCTGGAAATGTCTTACAATTTAAAACCTGGTTCCTAAATCTCTGTCTTACCATTATATAATTTATCTGATATCTTCTAGTATCTCCAGGGTTCTTCTATTATACAACCTTCTTTCATGATCCTTGAACCAAGTGTTAGCTATGATAAAGTTATGTTCCGCGAAAATTCTACCAAGCGGCTGCCTCTTTCATTTCTTAGCTCCAATCCATATTCACCTACTATGTTTCCTTCTCTCTCTTTTCCTTTTCTCGAATTCCAGTCACCCATGACTATTAAATTTTTGTCTCCCTTCACTACCTGAATAATTTCTTTTATCTCATCATACATTTCATCAATTTCTTCGTCATCTGCAGAGCTAGTTGTCATATAAACTTGTACTACTATAGTAGGCGTGGGCTTCGTGTCTATCTTGGCCACAATAATGCGTTCACTATGCTGTTTGTAGTAGCTTACCCGTACTCCTATCTTTTTATTCATTATTAAACCTACTCCAGCATTACCCCTATTTGATTTTGTATTTATAACCCTGTATTCATCTGACCAAAAGTCTTGTTCCTCCTGCCACCGAACTTCACTAATTCCCACTATATCTAACTTTAACCTATCCATTTCCCTTTTTAAATTTTCTAACCTACCTGCCCGTTTAAGTGATCTGACATTCCACGCTCCGATCCGTAGAACGCCGGTTTTCTTTCTCCTGATAACGACGTCCTCTTGAGTAGTCCCCGCCTGGAGATCCGAATGGGGGACTATTTTACCTCCGGAATATTTTACCCAAGAGAACGCCATCATCATTTAATCATACAGCAAAGCTGCATGCCCTCGGGAAAAATTACGGCTGTAGTTTTCCCTTGCTTTCAGCCGTTCACAGTACCAGAACAGCAAGGCCATTTTGGTTAGTGTTACAAGGCCATATCAGTCAATCATCCAGACTGTTGCCCCTTACTTTCACTCCATAATGTTATATGGGATTTTTTTGGGGGGTAATTCATCAAGCCAAGCTAAAGTTTTCTGGGCACAAAAACGTGCAATAAGAGTTATATGTGGTGTGAACTCAAGAACGTCCTGCAGAGGCCTGTTCAGGGATCTAGGGATACTAACTACTGCCTCCCAATATATTCATTCTTAATGAAATTCGGCATTAAAAATATGTCACTTTTTCAAACCAACAGCTCAGTTCATGGAATCAATACTAGAAATAAGAATAATTTTCTCAAGGATTTAAAGTCACTTACTCTTGTACAAAAAAGTGTGCATTATTCAGGAACACACATTTTCACTAACTTGCCAGCAGCCTTATAAAGCTTAACAATCAACCAAATTCAGTTTAAGAGAAGCCTAAACGATTTATTGGTGGCCAAATCCTTCTACTCCATTGATGAATTTCCCAGTAAAACCAACTGATTTTCAGTAACGTAATTGTAAATAAATATCGTAGTAGTACTATTACATGTTTATTATCTTATAAATAAAAAATATTTTTTTAAATTTTAAATTCAGTGCATTAAAAAAAGATAATCTTTCCACTTGAGACCTGTGGAAGGTCATTAGCTTATTTGTTTTAGGTGTAAATATTTGTCATGTATTATTGTTTTTCTGGCATGTTCTACATTCTGAAGGACCTCCTCACTGCAGATCAATTGGAAAGAAAGTAAATCTAATCTAAATCTAAACAATGATGTTCATTCACGAAATACACGACCTACTCTAGTACATAGGTAAAAATGTCTTCAGAAATTAAATAAATGAATGAATGTGGTTATCAAACGTAATAAATGAAGGAAAATTCTAAATCCCTTGCTTTCAGCTCTTACCTTTCCTATCTGTAAATTTAAAAACGGGAACATGAAGAATATTTGGCGTCCTTCGTGCAAAATGCGCGCTTCACTATAATAGAAAGTTTCAATTAAGAAACTGAATTCTAGAAAGGAACACAAAATTAGTGGTCTCCAGTCATTCGAAAAGATATTAAACCAGTGATTGTGGGTAGTGCAGATATGACTCCAGATTATTTTGCCAACGGAAGGACACATAGTTTTATGAGATGTTTTTGAAGGAACGAAAAACGCTGTAAACGATTTGTAAAGTGAGGTCATTGTAAAGAAAAAGAGATTGGCAGCTTGCTTTAAGCGTTCGAAAATGTAAAATTGTGCACTTCAAGAAACGAAAAAAAACATAGTATCCTATGACCAAAACATGAACGAGTCACTGCTGGAATCGGTCAATTACATGAATGTAACACGTTGTAGGGATCTGAAATGGAACGATCACATAGGTTCAAGCGTAGGTGAAGCAAGTGGTAGAGTTCGATTCATTGGTAAAATACTAAGGAAATGCAATCAGCCTACAAAGGAGATTGCCTACAAAACACTCATGAGACCCATCCTATAATATTACTGAATTGTGTGTGCCCCATATCACTGTGGAAGGCAATGGCAAACTGCCATCGCTTGGACCTTGCCTAGTGGGCGGTGCGGGTCTCCCGCATCATCCCCCTACCCTCCTCGGAGTATGAGACCTCATCATCATCACCATATCAAATAGAAGTCTTGGGAGTCTGGTGGCCATAGAAAGTCTGTAAACTCAGAAGAGTCTTCCTGGAGCCACTCTGTAGCAATTCTGGATGTGTGCGGTGTCGCATTGCTCTGCTGGAATTGCCCAAGTCCGTCGGAATGCACATAGGCATGAATGGACGCAGATGATCAAGACAGGGTGCTTACGTACGTCTCACCTGTCAGATTCGGATCTAGACGTATTAAGGGTTACATATCACTCCAACTGCACACGCCACAGACCATTACAGAGCCTCCGCCAGCTTGAACAGCGCCCTGCTAAAATGCAGGGTCCGTGGATTCATGAGCTTGTTTCCATACCCGTAAATGTCCATCCGTTCAATACAATTTGAAACGAGACTCGTCCGACCAGGCAACATGTTTCCAGTCATCAACAGTCCAGTGTCGGTGTTGATGGGCCCAGGCGAGGCGTAAAGCTTTGTATCATGCAGTCATCAAGGGTACACGAGTGAGGCTTCTGCTTCGAAAGTCCATATCGATGATGTTCCATTGAATGGTTCGTACGCTGACACTTGTTGATGGCCCAGCATTCAAATCTTCAGGAATTTGTGGAAGAGTTGCACTTCCGTCACGTTGAACGATTCTCTTCCGTCGTCGTTGGTTCCGTTCTCGCAGGACCTTTTTCCGGCTGCAGCGATGTCGGAGATTTATGTTTTACCGGATTCCTGACATCCACGGTACACCCGTGAAGTGGTCGTACTGGAAAATCCCCACTTCATCGCTGCCTCGGAGAAGCTGTGTCCCATCGCTCGTGCACCGACTACAACACCATGCTTAAACTCACTTAAATCTTGATAACCGGCCATTGTAGCAGCAGTAACCGATCTAACAACTGCGCCAAACACATGTTGTCTTATATAGGCGTTGCCGACCGTAGCGCCGTATTCTAACTGTTTACATATCTCTGTACTTGAATACGCATATACGCATACCTGTACCTTTTTTTTGCGCTTAAGTGTAGAAAGAAGTACAGCGCGAATTGTCACAAGTTTCTCTGACGCATGGAGAGGGCGACGGAGACGCTGCAAAAACTGAACTTGTAGACGCTTGAAAATACTTGCAAACTATCAGTGAACACCGACTTACAAAGTTTCAAAAACCAGCTTTAAGTGAGGAAAATCGAACCCCCTAGGCGTCACTCCCGTAACAAGCACGAGAACAAGATTTCGGCTAATTATAGTGCACACAGAAGCATTCAAACAGTCGTTTTCCCTGTTCTCCACATGCGAGCAGAATGGGAAGAAGCCCTAAGAACTAGTGCAACGGGGAAGTACCCTTTGCCATGCAGTTCACAGTGGTTTGCAGCGTATGGTTGCAGATGTATATGTAGGTATACGAACATCTTAATCTATGCAACAGATATTACATTATTACGTAAAACAGAAGTGATATGTAGGTATACGAACATCTTAATCTATGCAAAAGATATTACATTATTACGTAAAACAGAAGTGATATGTGGCGTTTCCCAAGGAGTTATTATAGCCCTCTGCTGTTCCTAATGTATATTAACGCTTTAGCAGACAACCTGAAGCGCTCTCTTAGATTGTTTGCAGATGATACGGTCATTTATTGTCCAAGTCATCAGAAGATCAAAACGAATTACAAAGTGACTTGGACATGGACACGATATCTGAGTGTGCGAAAAATAGCAACTGTCTCTGAATAACGAAAATGTGAGGTCACCCAGGTGAGTACGAGAAGAAATCCGTTAAATTTAGGTTACACGATAAATCATACAAATTTAAAGCTGTCAATTCAACCAAATATCTAGGAATTACAGTTACAAACAACTTAAATTTGAACGACCACATCGAATCCTGCCTCGGGCATGGATGTGTGTGATGTCCTTAGGTTAGTTAGGTTTAAGTAGTTCTAAGTTCTAGGGGACTTATAACCACAGCAGTTGAGTCCCATAGTGCTCAGAGCCATTTGAACCATTTTTGAGTTCTAAGTTATAGGCGACTGATGACCTCAAAAGTTAAGTCGCATAGTGCTCAGAGCCATTTGAACGACCACATATATAATGCTGTGGGGAGGGAAAACCAAAGACTGCGTTTTATTGGATGAACGTTGAGAAGATGCAAAAGATCTGCTAAAGAGACTGTCTACACTACGCTTGTCCGTCCTTTGCTAGAGTATGCTGCGCGGTCGGGATCTTTATCCGATAGGAGTGATGGAGGACATCGAAAAAGTACAAAGAAGGTCAGCTCGTTTTGTATTATCACTAAATAGGGAAGAAGTCTCATTGATATGATACGCGGATTGGGGTGACAGTCATTAAAACAAAGGCGTTTCTTCGTTGCGGTGAGATCTTCTCACGAAATTTCATTTACCAGCTTTCTCCTATGATTGTGAAAATATTTCACTGCTGAAGACTTACACGGGGAGATACGATCATCGTCCTAAAATAAGAGAAATCAGAGATCGCACAGAAAAATTGAAGTGTTCTTCCATTCCACGCACTGTTAGAGAGTGAAACGAGAGAGAAATAGTCTGAAGGTGATTCGAAGAACCCTCTGTCGGGCACTTAAGTAAAGAATTCCAGAGTACTCATATAGATGTAGATATTGTTTGTATAGCGACAGAAAGGTGTTAAAACCTTCTACTCCTCACTCATTGCAATGCAATTCCTTTTTCTCCAGTAACTCTGTACGTGTATCTCCTGGGCCATTCCTTAGGCACGTAGTTTGTTTAGTAGGGGACAGCACCGAATGCGTTCTGGAAGTCAGCAAACACGGCATCAGACTAGGGTTTACTACTCGTTCTATTATCCACTGTTTTCTGGATGTCGTGAGCGAACATTTCCCATGGCATTCAATTACATTTGATAATGCTTCAGCCTTCGAAATCACCAAAGTATTTTTTTGCTTGGCAGTATCTTTGTTATTGTGGATTTTAAGCGTGCAAATAGTAAATTTCGCTAGACGCTTGGTGTCTGGCTTCAGATACAAGACCTCCCGCCGGAAGTTCGTGTCCTCTCTGGGGTATGGGTGTGTGTGTTGTTCTTAGCATACGTTAGTTTAAGTAGTGTGTAAGTCTAGGGACCGATGACCTCAGCAGTTTGGTTCCATAGGAATTCACACACAATTGAACATTTTTTTCAGATACAAAGCAGCTCTTTATGAATTACATTAGAGGCTTCTTTATTCTGAGAACATTTATTTACTAATAATTAACACCCAAGTTGTTGATAAAAGCAGCCTGAAGTATTGTGACGTATTTTCGCGCGTATATTGACTCAGATCTGCCATTGAAGTATTGCGACTTTCCTGTTGACTAACAACTCAGCCAGTCCTTGAGTAAAGAGAAGAGACTCGTCAGAGCTCAGCTGATATCTGATAAGATTCCGGCTGATTAGATATCTGGGACGTTGAGATGCAACAGTGTGATGTCTGACAAAAGACTTTCCGTCTTGGCGATCCGCCAGTCCTTGCCTTTGCCTCCGTAACTAGAGAGCCCGTGTCTTATCTGGCCCGAGAAATGTCGTGTAGTTTTTTCCTCGAAGAACGTGTTCGTGGTCGTACTACGTGCCAGTACGAGAGGCGGATCGTGATAAAGAGTGACACCCATGTCTGTATGTCGGCTGTTGACTGATCTAGATGACAAACAGGGTATCCTTTTGGACTAAACAGGGACGGCCAGATCGCTAAACAATGAAGAGCTTGCAACTGAACATAATAAATCAGCATCATATCTCAACTCATCACACAAGATACACGACGTCATGAAAGTTACGTTACAACGTCATAACGTTGTAATCTAAAAAACGGTTGCAGATAGCTGGGCTTAGCTATTGGTGAATTGGTGTATTGGAAGAAGACTAGATACTGAGACGTCTCCTGGCAAGACATTTGTAAAATCGGTGTAATATATGTGAAAAAAAAATTTATCTGTGTTATTATATTTCATTTCTGTATGAACAGTTATCGATTATGTGGATTATGTAAAAAAGAAAATAATTATTTTTCATTTTTATGTTTGTGTAATATTATGTATGACGATTTTGCAAATAACGTCTGTGGTCGGCGAGGGTGGAAACCGAAGCAGAAAATGATAATTAAAAATATTACAAAGATGTATATTAGCATATTACATTGCTTATAAACAGTGGAGGTTTAGATATTACTCTCACTGTCTTCTTGTAGGCGTGAATGTTGTAAGAGCCTGTGACGCTCTCTCGAACGCTTAGTTAGCTTTCTTTTGTTCTTTCATCGAGAAAGACGCCATTGGATACTGATGTATAAAATAGGTGTGTTCTTTGAATTTTATGTAGATTTTGAATATAGAAATTGTTAAAAATACTCGTAATAATTTGTTAGCTTGCCCGGTATTTCATTCCACATTTTTAGCCGTTTTCAGCGAATTTAGAGTTTTCCGTGACGCAATGCTGCGCCACGATCTCGGAAGCCGCTGCCGTGGCAAATTCAAACTATAATTGAATGAAAGCAGTTTTCCCGCAACTAAGCGGGCAGGTAATGCTGCATTAAAATTATTTCTTTCAGCTTCCCGGAGACCCCGGGGGACAGTTGTAGATTTTATAATGTTATTTTCAGATGGACATGGGCAACTGCTAGTACAATATCAGTGACGTAAATAATTTACGTAAATCAGAGTGTTAAAACTTTGTGTAATATCAAAGACTGCTGTGTTGAAATCTGATCGGGCTAATAATATTAAAATCAATTTTCATTTATAGTTCTATGCTCTCGTGCTAGCCGTGGCAATCAATAGTGTTCAAATATTAAAAAATCCACTGCAGCTTTTATGTTTGGCAAACACTGCATACTGTAACTTCTGTGTGTATAATAAGAGTAATTTTCAGAGTGTTTCAGAGACGAAAGTAGAGAAAGACATGTTTAATTTCGTTATCAATTACAGTAATGATACAGTGTCCCATTTCTAACAAGCCATATCAGAATTATGAGAACATAGTGTTGAAAATAAAAGATCATACATTCACAGCAGGAAATCTTTTAGTGTTGTGTGTATCTCCACATAATAGATCAGGTGGCACAAAGTTAAAATTATCAGTTACAGAAACCAGTAGCGAGAACCGCATTTTATCTTTTGTGTTCGCAACAATAATCAACATATAGTTTACTTAAAGTGCCATGCGACATAAACTGTATATAAAATCAAAGTGCACGGGGCTACGCGAAAATACACACTTCCAGAAGAACTTAAGAACACAGTAAGGTAAAGAAAAGCATTAAGTTCGTCTACGAAAAAGCTGTTCAATAATTTACACGTACACTTACCGTGAATGTGAAGTATGATATTGATCAGCCTCCAAGAAGTGATGACAACATCGAGTACCCGATACTGTCTTCTGCCGTTCGCCACAGATTTGTGAGTCGTTGGTAAGAAAGTATCTGGGGTACTAAGAAAACGTCTTCAACTGAGCAAGCAATTAAATCTGATGATACATCCACTTCCTTATGCTTCTCTCGAAATTACCTTTAAGACGACTTGTTGAGGTATATCTGCTATGAAATCCTGAATCCAGAGACACATATGGTCCAATACAAGATAAGCTCGTATTTTTTTCACTAAACGACGTTGGGGAAGTGTATTGAATGCCTTTCTAACGCCAAGGAACACGGCATCAACCTGAGCCCCTTGGTCTATGGCGTTCTGGGTGTCAGAGTGAGTTGAGCTTCCTAAAATCTTCCGAATTCACGTTACCAATTAACACGCCGGCTGATTCCAAAAGTGTCTAACACTGCTGCTCTCTATGTCCACTTGAAAATCGTTGTTACGTAATTTGATGATAATTATTTGCATTTTTCAGCTAGTGGCATAACTGTGTAATAATTTGTAATAATTACGGCGTACTCTCATCGGCAAAAAACAAAAATATTATATTATCCCTCATATGACTTTTTGTGAAAAATTGATTTTGCTTCCTAACAGTGCTTGATTTAATAGATAACAAAATGTTATGATAAATTTCGTACCAAAATATTGTAAAGTGCGAAACACAAGCCATTTATGATCACATAAAATAAATGAAGTTTATAGGATAATTAACTTATTTTAAAATAAAAAATAAAAAAGGTGTTCCAAAGTATTACAGAAAAACTTTGGATGGTGTGAAATTAAAATAAATATTTCCATGCAATACACCGGTCCTACAGGTTCGTCTCTTGCACTTCGGACTTTCAATTGTAGCTAAAACATAACTGAGAAAAGAATGGAATTGGAAATTTCGTTGGTCAAGCTTATTTTCATAATGTACTATTGATCAAAGATCCCTGTATGTCCGTTTCGTTACAAGTGGCATACACCCTTTCTCCCTTGAAGTCTTCAGAGAGGTGTAGAATTTAATCCAGGATAACGCCCTTCATTCTGGTGATTATTGTGCACTATCTCTTTTCCGTCCTTTATCGACATCTGAAGTCGAAAATTTCTTGCATCACAGAGATTCGAAAGGGCTATTTCAGAGTCGTGGTTCCAAGGGAACTGTGCCTTTGGGCTCTCGGCTACAGAAGCAATATTAGGGAACACTATTGGGAGATTGCCCCAGCTGGGCATTTCAAGGAGTAAACAAGGTAAGCCCAGAACAGCTACACAGGTTTCCGTAAACAAGTTACGTAAACAGTTTATTTAATTCGGCCGCGCGGATGGCCTTGACGCCTATCGAGGTCTGCTTGGATACAAATGTCGACGTCGAAAAAGATGCTGCAGACGAAATGAGCCTTTGTTTAAAATGAGGCTAAACGTATTCCCGATAACCTCATTATTACGGGCAGGGCCGAACTGGGTCGGAATCGGACACTGCTGTGGATCCTCAGCCCGCGTGCTTTTCTTTCCGGACTACTTACGCTGCGACTTAGACGTAGTTAGTGCTCATCCTTACGACATTGTTTGAAGCGAGACTTCTAGATAATGCATCGCAAAGTTAGTAACTTAACAATGTAAAAATGGCGTTATTTTCATATTTTTTTATGGATGTGGCACAGTTGAGAGTAGCTAACAAGGCTGATTGTAGTAACGCACCCCCAACGTATAATGAATAAGAAGTAGAGTGGTACAATTAACCATTTCTATTGGCTGAACACTGAGTATTTGATAAACCAGTAAATATGTGTCACCGTTCCAACACCACTGACAGCTTCCACTGAATGCGTCACAAGAAACGACACCTTTTGCCATACTATGTCCCACAATGGCAACCATGTTCAAGGCCAGAATATACTCGGTGACTATTAGTAAAACCGACAAACTGCAAGGACGGATTCCTGACTAGAAATGGAGAAAGAAAGGCCTATGAACATGTGTTATCTTAGAAGAAAGATTAAGGAAAGGCAAACCTACGTTTCTAGCATTTGTAGACTTAGAGAAAGCTTTTGACAATGTTGACTGGAATACTCTCTTTCAAATTCTAAAGGTGGCAGGGGTAAAATACAGGGAGCGAAAGGCTATTTACAATTTGTACAGAAACCAGATGGCAGTTATGAGTCGAGGGACATGAAAGGGAAGCAGTGGTTGGGAAGGGACTGAGACAGGGTTGTAGCCTCTCCCCGTTGCTATTCAATCTGTATATTGAGCAAGCAGTAAAAGAAACGAAAGAAAAGTTTGGAGTAGGTATTAAAATCCATGGAGAAGAAATAAAAGCTTTGAGGTTCGCCGATGACATTGTAATTCTGTCATAGACAGCAAAGGACTTGGAAGAGCAGTTGAACGGAATGGACAGTGTCTTGAAACGAGGGTATAACATGAACATCAACAAAAGCAAAACAAGGATAATGGAATGTAGTCGAATTAAGTCGGGTGATGTTGCGGGTATTAGATTAGGAAATGAGACACTTAAAATAGTAAAGCAAAATAACTGATGATGGTCGAAGTAGAGAGGATATAAAATGTAGACTGGCAATTGCAAGGAAAGCGTTTCTGAAGAAGAGAAATTTGCTAACAACGAGTATTGATTTAAGTGTCAGGAAGTCGTTTCTGAAAGTATTTGTATGAAGTGTAGCCATGTATGGAAGTGAAACGTGTACGATAAATAGTTTAGACAAGAAGAGAATAGAAACGTTCGAAATGTGGTGCTACAGAAGAATGCTGAAGATTAGATGGGTACATCACATAACTAATGAGGAGGTATTGAATAGAACTGGGGAGAAGAGGAGTTTGTGGCACAAGTTGACTAGAAGAAGGGATCGGTTGGTAGTATATGTTCTGAGGCATCAAGGGATCACCAATTTAGTACTGGAGGGCAGCATGGAGGGTAAAAATCGTAGAGGGAGACCAAGAGATAAATACACTAAACAGATTCAGAAGGATGTAGGCTGCAGCACGTACTTGGAGATGAAGAGGTTTGCACAGGATAGAGCTGCATCAAACCAGTCTCAGGACTGAAGACCACAACAACAACAATGAACACATGTCCGGAAATGCATCGTTGCCACGGTAAATGATGCTGACGAATGACAGTTCCTCTGACCTAGTGCCGTGTGTTCATTGTGTGTTGCACGTTGTGTGATTGACGCAGCGCACTGTAAGCGGCAGAATGGTTCGGTATTCATGTCGGGAACCAGCCGATGTGGTGTTTGTTTACGGCCAAGCAGATGGCAACGGTGGAGATGCAACACGGCTAACAAAGTACCCTCTCAGACACCAAACACATCACACAATATTTCAAGCCCATTTTGGGCGTTTGTGTGATCATAGGTCCTTTTTAGGCAGATGGACTTCCAGGGAGGCGGTGGACTGTACGTGCACCAGATTTGGACCGGGATCTACAGGATACTGAAACGAACCCTAGTACAAGCTCTAGGCAGGTGGACCGCCAACATGGCGGAAGCCAAAGTACGGTTATGTGTATCCTGCATGACATTCGCCACTATCACTATTACCTGCAATCCCATGGAGGCCACTTTGAACATCTGCTGTGACTTGAATGAAATAGAACTCTGTACTGTGTACCGGGACTATTTGTTGTTATTCGACGCAAAACGTCCATTTTCGGTCACATGTTCATAGGACCTTTTTTCTTCCATTTCCAGCCATGAATCCGTCCCTGCAGTTTATCTGTTTCATTAATGTTCGCCCTGCATTAATTGTCATACAATACTAAGGAGACATTTGTTCTTGTAGCCTTACAACCGCGTACGCACATTAGTAAATACTAGCTTGCTTATGAAGTCTTTCATTACCGTAAATGTCTTTATTTAATTGACCACGCATCACTCTCTTACGAAGTCCTGGCCACATTCCATTTATCTTTTTACATTAGTTAGGTGTATGTAACAGGAATTCGCGTGTACACAAAACGCACAGACACATAGAGGTAGGGAATTGCGACTTTCGAGTTTCTATTCGTAATAACTGCACACTTCATACAACTGAATAACCCAGCCATGCTGCGTAGTGTAATAGTGAATGTGATGAACTGACTCTACTGCCTCGGAAATACAGCTGAGCAACGTTTGGAGTCGACGTATTGATCACTGATAACGTAATGAAATAAAACGCCGCGCGGGATTAGCCGAGCGGTCTTAGGCGCTGCAGTCCTGGACTGTGCGGCTGGTCCCGGCGGAGGTTCGAGTCCTCCCTCGGGCATGGATGTGTGTGTTTGTCTTTAGGGTAATTTAGGTTAAGTAGTGTGTAAGCTTAGGGACTGATGACCTTAGCAGTTACTGGACTCGCATTCGGGAGGACGACGGTTCAATCCCGTCTCCGGCCATCCTGATTTAGGTTTTCCGTGATTTCCCTAAATCGTTTCAGGCAAATGCCGGGATGGTTCCTTTGAAAGGGCACGGCCGATTTCCTTCCCAATCCTTCCCTAACCCGAGCTTGCGCTCCGTCTCTAATGACCTCGTTGTCGACGGGACGTTAAACACTAACCACCACCACCACCTTAGCAGTTAGGTCCCATAAGATGTCACACACATTTGAAATAAAACTAAACTTGTATGGTCAAATTGAAGACTTATTATAATAGCAAAAAGCATCATATCCAAATATCATTCGTTACAGAGAAGGTCTGCGAAAGATTCTTTAATAATAAAAACAAACATTTAATTTAAAATCTGTAATCTCTCGCAGGCAGCTGAATATTGAAAACATAGTGAAACGATTGTTGATTTCAAGGTAGCATTTGATTATCTTCGCGGAGCAAACAAAAGCAAAGTAGCCCAAGAATTTAAACTAGTCACTGAAATCTGTGAAATGCTTATCATACACAGCATAAAATGTAAAATTCATAGTCGAAATCTGTTCCTAAAACATAAAATGTCTCCTCTCCTTTAAAATGAACACAACGGTAAGACAAGATGACTGCTTCCTCTACAGTTTTCTCCATAGTTTCAAGTTGAAATTAATGTGCTGCGTTATTAAATTATCAATATTCCTGTGGGATGTCAGACAGTTTTGTAGAGCTACAGTGCTACCAAGGAAGGAAATGCTGTTTGGGCTTTATGTTTAATTTTTCTTGGCGAATGTAAGTTCAGTGTAGATCTTGTTCCACGGTCATGGACAGAGGTAATTGTGCTGCAGTTACCTATCACTGTAATTTTTGAGTGCCTAACTTGTTGGTATATGTACTTGTATGTGTTATAGTTAAAATCCCCAGCGTTTTGAACAAATGTTTGCAATGAGCTCGACTTTTATTTTTGGTTCTTATTATTGTGGCCTTTCCTGTAGTTGGTAAATTTCAGCTTGAAAATCGCCAGTGCCGAGTTTCTAATCCACTACATTGTGGCTGGATTATCTGATGGCAAAGAGGTCGGATAGGAACCTCTGAGGCACCCGGATCCCTCATTAGGGTATATGCTAAGGATATCTTGCAGTTTTGAATTCGCGCAATTCGCGGAGAAGCATCTCGTGGAGCGAAAAGGAAGTGTTCGTGTTGCTCGTAGCGTCTCGCCGAGCAGATAAAACGGGTGCCGCCAGCGGTCACGGCAGTCTACGAGGCAGCTCAGATGGCGTGGCTTACACAACGAGTTTCCGCCCCGCCAGTGATGGGTGAGAACAAAGCCGTCTCGTTCTTCTTCCTCAGCGTCTCCCACAACCTCCCAACGGAAAGCGACAACTTTGGCATCATGTCCACAGTGCTATGTCAGGAATTCCTATGCTCAGCGTACATTTAACAAGCGAGTTTGTTTTCGTTGTGGAGAGCGGGAGTAGATGGAAAGCATCCACCAGAGTAAGATGGCAACGTTATAGAAGGGACAGATGTACATATGATCAGAACTCAGTGGAACTGAGTAGTAAGCACTCCACAAAGGCTGTTAATAGAATTATAAACAGGACAGAGTTAACGTAAGTTACCAAGTTGATATAATCACCTCAGCATTAATGTCGAACCGAAATACTTATATTTTGTTAGGATCACTGCCTTTACCTACAAATAAGAGAAGTTCAGAACTCAAGATTTGTACAGCAGAGTTGTTAGAGAAACAAGATTACTGGTTATCGAGAAAGCAAATTACAAACATATTTTGGTGTTTGATGTATTCAAAGCATCTGAGTTCTCCATAAAAGGGGCAATGCATTGTCTTCTGATATACATTACTAAGCGATAGTGAATCTACAAGACTCAGTCACAGATTTGTTACTTTTTCATGAGAATGCATAAATGATACAGCTATGCGTATCAACGTGCCCTCACCAGCTACGCCACATTTCACGCGCTTTCTCCCATTTCAGCATATCCTGCACGAAATGGCAAATGTGAAACTCGACAGCTTACAAGAGCGGAACGTAGTAGCTGCCGTTACAGCAAACTGTAGATTGTCTCCTCCAGTTTCGGTAAAGAGACCTAACTGGTTACTCAGGTCGTTAGGTGATTTTAAAGCAGCGAATCAACACACTGAACAAGCATTCTTAATACATGGTGTTCAAAATACCTCTCCGCAGTGCCGCATGATTGTTAGCCAGCCGCGCGTGCCGTATGATGGTTCACCTGCCTGGGTTATTTCACTTCAAGTGGACTCTCCCATCATTCAAAAAGTCTCTCCACAGTGCCGTATGATTGTTAGCCGGTTATTTTCAACAAGATGGTGCAACCGCGCATACAGCTCGCGTTTCAATGTCACTGCTTGCTGATGTTTCTGGTGACCGCATAATTTTACAGGGACTTTGGCCTCCACGATCGTCTGGCCTAACACCACCTGTCTATTCCTTCTGGGTTGCAGCGAAAGCAACTGTCTATAAAAACTGTCCAAAATCCATCGCTGAATTGAAAACTGCAATATCCACTTTCACTGCCTCTGTTACAGAAGAAATGTTACAGCTTGTGTTTGGAAACATGATTAGACGAATTGAATTGTGTATTCAGCAGCAGGGGGGATACTTTCAACATTTAATGTGAAAACTTGTAAGTATAAATGGATATTCAATAACTTAATAACTAGTATTTCACTGAGTTTCACTTCGGTATATTCACTGCGGCATACGGCACGCGCGGCTAACGATCATACGGCATTGCGGAGGGACGTTTTGAGTACCCTGTACTACATCCAGAAGATTTGCGTCTGCCCTCTTTACGGAGCTAAATGGTTCTCAAACATAGATCTATCGGACAGACATCTGAAGTCACTTTTAGATAGAAAACGTAAAATTTTTTGAATCCAGTACTCCTTTTTAACTTACAAAGTGAAGGTTGTGATTTTAAAGTTCGGTAGCGTGTAGTGATCTGATGATAAAGTAGTGGTCTTAATCTGTATTTCTGTCTGAAAATAGTCAAGGATGGGACACAAATCCCATAATCACTGATTCCTATTGTTCTTTGGTGTCGTATCCCGTAACTGGGATGGCAACACTGTAGTTAATTAAAGTAGGAGTATTTTCTTCTCTGAAAACAAGTAAAACATTTCTTTAACCTTACGCAACAAAAACAAGCAGCACAGCATGGCGTTACGTAAAGAAACACGATGTTTAGTTGTATCTTATATATTTCTTACTATACTGCCTGATGCATCTGAATATGATCTGCGGGTCTTGAAGTAAAAGACTGAATTCAAACCTTTGGATTTATTAACAGTTAGTTTTACGAGAAGGAAATGTGAACTGCGTAACAAGCAATGTTCTTAATTGCTACTGTCCCGTACTAAGTGAAGACATGACAGTAAATTAGTAGACAAAATGATCAGCATGGGGGTGCCTCTGTGGAACCAGGGAAAGGATTTTATAAGCCTGTGCGTGATACAACATGCTGCAACAAAGATAAGCGAGGACGAACAACAAGAGAGAAAGTTGCTTTTACTCATTCACCGAGATTTGCGTGGCTGATAAACTTACAATTTTGTTAACCTATTTGCACGTTACAAGAATAGAAGAAAGTATAACTGGATATGAGTTACAGTTATTGAAGCAAGAGAACGAATGTATTGGTCAACCCAAAACAGGACAGTGTAAAGAATTTAGCTGACGACACACGTGGCAAATATTTCAGCAATTCAGGAAGATTTTGGTACAAAGAACGGTGACTACGAACAAGTTCTGATCGTGCCCCGACTAGCAGCTCGCCAGCAAGCGACTGCATTGCCTCGCAGTGCCTCGTGCTACGGCTGCCCAGCGTGTCCCCACCGGCCAACAGCGTCGCCATCAAGCCCAGACTGCAGCTCGTCACGTCTTCAACTGCCTGCCGTACGCTCCTCAACACCATCGAGAAGACGCACTTTTCGGCGCACATTCCGGTCAATCACGTGCCTAGCTTCCGGGCGCAGCGTAACTGCCCAATCGGCTTGAGTCAAAAAGCGATCCCTATAGATCCTTCGTTCGTCCGTTTTAACTGACAGGTTTTCTACAAAGAATTCGAAGCTTCTATCGCGAAATTCCAGCAACCAGTGGAAACGCTAGACCACAAATTCGGCGGGAAATATCGTTCCACGTACGCACTGAATGTCACGTACGCCAAGACAGAGGGGGCTGGCCTTCTCTGCCACCATTTGTCTCCTTGTTTTTCGATTCCTCCCCACCTGCTATTGTCCTGTGCATTCCAACGGTTCAGCCCTCCGTTTCTAAGCTCAGAGAAAATAGAAAATTCGTCTAAGGCTACAGCTAAACTAACAGAATGGATGTCATGCAACAGAGGGAGTGTCCAGGAAACAGAGACTGCTGATCATAAAGAGAAAGTTAGAATTAAATAAAACACATACCCTATAGTTCACTTCCTAGAGGCACAGGTCAGAGTAGAATATGAGGAAGATGGCATATAAAAGTGATAACCTAGTTGACAGGATAAACTCTAGTGAAAGATGTGCTCAAATAACCGCACATCTTTCAGTCTCACGAAATTTCTACTTCTATCTATCGGCGTACCTAATGTTCATAGAACTATTACTTTGCAATATTCCATCATGTAATTCTCTGCACGATATCAGTGTCGTAGGTGAAAATATACAACAGCTTATCGAGAGTCTAAACAAGTTGTTTCAAGCTTTGTCTCCTGATAGATTGAACGGAAGCTTAAAATGGCCAATTATTCTAAGAATCAGGCCAATATCTGGGGGTTCGTTATAAAAACAAAATGGAGTACTCCCCATGGAAGAGCATGTGAAAGTAACGTATGAGATGCCAAGCTACTAGAAATTTAAAGAGCTTCAGGTGTTCGAGAAAGGTTAACTGTTATAGTCGCACCACCCTAAATGCAATCCTGAGTTCTAAAACATCAAACATGCTACAGAAGAAAGACGTGGAATCTGAGTGGTCTACAGTGTGTGACAAAGAATTCAGATGGCTACAACAGAATCTTCGTTCTACTCTTTGTCGTCAAAATTTCTTAGGGTTAACGTGGCGGCCAGTTAGATGTCGTAGCGTCTATAGACAGTCTGTGAGAAGTCACCATAGGGAGCAGTGATTCTCGAGACCCATACCTCTAGAGCTCCTGGAATCATGGCATATGGCGATACTGCACATGAAAACAGAACTGATTTGGTGACTGTTGTAGGGAGGCTGAATAATCGCCAGTATGTGCCAAGAATTGTAAAACTTGTTGTCATACAATTCATGAATAGGGTACAAAATGGTATATTCCAGCAGGGTAGTGCAAGACCTCATACTACAGTTCACGCCACGAACACCTCGACAAATGTGCACATCCTTGCCTGGTCTGTCTGTATCTGTAATTTATCACCCATAGAGCATGTCTGGGATGCAATGGAAAGGCATATACTGTCAAATTAGTCTCCAGTCAGCAATCTTCATGAAATGGCACAGTATTTGCTTCAGACATGGCAGGAAATCCCTCATTACGACATCCGAGGCTATCTGCTTCGATGCTACAATAAATACAGGAGTTTACTTTCACTAGTGGAAGTCACGCCTTATACTGATGTCGATAATAGATATCAGTTCCAAATGAAAAGAGAGTACAACCATTTAGCACTCATTATGTGATGAACGTCTCCATAAAGTTTGATAAATTCCAAACTGGTACTTCATAATGTAACACTTCTCATTTCTGTCAGTGTGTCTCCATAATTAGAGGAGGTTTGCTTACTTCCAGTTTTAAAGATGGCTATTACCACAGCATATTTCACTCTGTCAGCAAATAAGACCGGAGGCGAAGCTATGTGCTACAGAAATACTATCACCGCCCCTCCCTAAGTCGGTTTTCATAATGATGTTATATATTTTATTATGTGACCATAGTCTCCTCGGTATAAATAAGACACTCGAAAATAACTCACAATTGAGTCGAAATTGATTGTATAAATAAAACTGCAATACTGTATATCTGGCAACGAAAACGTTTGTTTTTTATAAAATTATATGCTTAGCCTCACTGGCAAGGGACGTGATACATATCTTCTGGGTGCTCAGATCGTCTTTCACAGGTTGTAAGAAATCAGGGGTCTTTGCAGGAGGGCACAGCCCGTACCTGAAATTATGGTATCTTAGGATTCAGCCGATCTTGACCAATGCAGGTCCCTGCATACGCCATATGTAACGTATGCTGTTACTTTGGTATCTCCTTCTAGTCATGTTGACACTGGAAATTAGTCTTGATTCCTGTTCATTAGTACGGGTATTCCGACATTGGCCTCTCAATATATATATTCTTCATTGTCGTTTCTTGTTAACAAAATCAGCTTATTCCCAGGAATCAGCAGCTTTCACTCAGTTCGAATCCTGCTTCGGACACGGATGTGCGTGATGTCCTTCGGTTAATTAGGTTTAAGTAGTTCTAGGTTCTAGGGGACTGATGACCTCAGATGTCCAGAGTTCCATAGTGCTCAGAGCCATTTGAACCATTTTTCACTCAGTTAATATTAGGCAGAAATCCAGTCTGCATTTTGGATCACATTTCCTTCACCCTTGTACAGGACGGTGTGCAGTATACTGCTGCATCCATTTTCGATAAGCTACCACAAGAATTCAAAGATCTTAGCACTTTCAAATCGAAACTCGTTCTATGCTGTCGAGGAGTTCCTCGAAAAATTGAGCTTATTCCTATTTTATATTGTTGACCGCGTTTACGTAAACTTATCGCTTGTCTTTTTTTGGGTTCATAAACATTTTATTTTATCTATTCTTACTTGTATGTTGTAATTTCATGTACTGACACTTTCAGATTTGCTCCTCAGTTTGGTCCTACGAAACAAGATGTGCAAAAAAAAAAAAAAAAGAAAAAAAAAAAAGAAAAAACTGGGTGCCCGCAAGTGCAACTGTATAAGTGTTCTGTACACTTGTATGCCTGTCTGCCATAAAGCTTTCGTCTCATTAGGGCATCCAGGAATGAATGAGAGGCTTATGCACCACGTAAAAATTCCCAATCGTGATCATAGTAATTTTTTTCAGCTGCAGTTCTTCAGGCCACAAGGAAAATTAGGTGGAAGGTCGAGCGCGTTGCGACATGCCCCGGGGAGTTAGCCGGCAACGGGCGACAATGGCACAAAACATGCGCAGCGCGCTCAGCCAATGAGTCACGCCAGCGCAGCGCTGTGTTTCGCTTTGGGTGGCCTTGGCGACTTCACAACAGTACTGCCAGTTTGTCCCCGCTGCTAGCACTGCCAGCTCAAGCCCTTTTAATCCAGTCGGCAGCCACACTGGAACTTACAGAAGGTCGGAATTTTTGGAACTTTTAATGTGTTGTATGTAGGTGATGTGCCGTATAGTACAAGTTTTCGATCCCGAGAACCCATAATCATGCTAACTGGGAGAGGGAGGGGGAGGGGGGGGGGGGCGCTGGAGGTAAGCTACAAAGCCGAGAAAAGTTGACAATTTTTTTCTGTTTTCTCTCTGTTCACTTTTCCACTTTCTGCCCTACGACCAAGAACATTCAGACCTTCCTTGTACAACATAGAATTTTCTGCCATTTCCTCTGATCACGCCTGATCTCGCACTACATACTTATCAAGCTACAGAGCTGGATGTCAAAATTCTCATAATATCAAAGAAAAACTACAAAATGGACAGGTTTCATTGTAATTCTTATTGTACAACTTTTTTAAAAGGTATGTGTCTGAAATGGTCAACCCTTAACATCAAGAACGTTCCCCCCTCCCCTCCCCCCGTCTCCTCTCAAACCCTACCCGCAATGGTATGCTCGATTTTGCTAGGGCTGCGTAAAAATGGAAGGAAATGTGGGCTTTTCATGAAAGGCGCTTGTAAATGTCAAAGCTTAATAACACAATGTCATTTCTTATTAGCTGAATGTATACTTGAAACATTAAAATTACTACTAATGAAAATGCATGTAACAGAATTAAGAATGACACAAAGTAAGTTGACGCTTTGCCCTTTTTGATCCATATGGCAACTCAAATTGGACATCAGCTTCTTCCTCCTCTACATTGATGTCGACGGTTAGGGTTTCCCTGTCGTTGTAATCTTTACCAGCATTCTTCTCGTTGAGGTCCGACTCAGGTGAGTTCTCGCATACACGGTCACAACAGTGTTAGCCAACGACAGAGTACCAGAGTCTTTTTTTGAAAGCGCAAGGTGCAGGTCCTTGTGTTGCGTTCTTTCGTATATTTGCAAGAAATGATTTTCAGTAGAGAGTCTGGTGCTGCATTTTTCGTTGTTGTTGTGGGAATTACTCCTCCTGTTGTTAGCGTCCAGCCCCAAACTGATAAAATCCTTTCGTTACCAAGCCATGCCCGCACGTGTAGGAAGCTACGAAAAGAATGGTACTGGACGCGTCTCGAGTAGGCGGCAATCTCGCAAGTTGGCATTTGGGTTTTGCCGCAGATGTAGCGTACACTGACATAAGAAACTTTTTCCCTGCTTCGGAAATAAGGTGTGCTGTTACGCCTGGCTGTCTGAAAATAAAGAAGCCCACAGGGAAGAGTTTTTTCTCCTAAATGTAGCTCCTTCCTTCTTCGCTTGTCCAAAGGGGATTGAAATAATATCGCACCGATTTGCTGCGTGAAGGGGAAGATTATCCCGTGAATGGAATTTGCATAATATTGGCGAGTGCAGAACACTGCATAAATTTCACCTCCCACTCTCCTGAAAATATAAGGAGCTATCAAATGAAAAGAGACGGATGGAAAAAAAAAGTAAACTGTTCATTATTTCTAAGGTAATTTCCATAGCTGTTAATAGATTTTAGACAGGACGGTCAATGTCTTCATGGAAAAACGTTTGCGGTTGCCTACGGAACTATAACTGTCCCCAGGCGTGCACATCTCCGTCTGAGTCAAATCGACGGAAACCAATGTCCCTCTTCAGAACTTCAAACATTTGGAGCCTTCCGTCAACATTGCTGGACGTTTGGAATTGACGACGCACTTCACTTTTTACAGTGTGTCCATCTACCGCTGTGTCTCCGTATTCCAGAAAGTCAATGAGCAGCGGACCCTTGCAATCACTTTCCCAGAGCTGGTGTGTTTCGACCACGCTGCAGAAGTTTCTCTGGGAAGCCCTTTCACAACCTGCCTGGAAACCTGATATCTCCCCATGCATAGGCAACCACAAACATTTTTCAATGAAGGCACTGACCGTCTTGTCTCACAGTGGGATAAATGTGTTAACGGTTATGGCCATTACTTTTGAAATAATAAATGCTTTACTAATTTCTTTCCATCTGCCTCGTTTTCATTTGACTGCCTCTTACAGATTTTATTTTGAGAAGAGGCTGATGCTGCCAGCAGTACAAGCTTATCTTCGTCTTTATCTGTGATGGTAACACAATCATAGTCAGCACCTTTTGACGTGGTGGTATTCATAATTATTACATCGAAATCTTCTGTTCCCCTTGCTGCATTTCAGTCTGCAGCACTGAAACGTAGTACGGTTTATTTGCATCGTTTGATGAAAAAAAAATTCTTGTGGTACTGTACCAGTCCTTGCGGAGAAGACTAATTTTCTGGAACAGTGCAGCAAAGACTACTTCTTTGGTGATTTTTATAACAGATGTCACTATGATACTCGTCAAAAATTCCTGTGGTACCACACCCGAAGTGTTTTTGCACATAATCCACACAGATCATATACATCTACACGAAAGTGGCTGCTTCAGTCATTCTCAACAAATTTTGTGTTGAGGGTATTCACTGTCAAAAAGTGCACTTTTTTGCATCCCAAAGTCCTCACCTTCTTGCGTCGTAGTGAAAGCTGCATGCAAAGCTGATTTTGTACCTTTGCAGATACCATCATCGGTGAAGAAATGCATTGGAAAGTGCGCTACGTCAAATTTGAACAATTCAGTTATAATTAAAATGGTTGCCAATGTACTACGCTCGTTGGAAAAGAGGAAGAGGATCGGCTGTAACATTTTTGTCTGTAACTTTCAGGGCACATGAAACTGAGGCTAAAATACGAGTAACTACCTTATTCTTTCTTACGGTATATTGATAACTTGTAATTTTTAGACCGTCTGACTACAACTGAATGAAACACAATTTTCGTGCCATACGCGTTACGCCTTTATTCTCTATAAGGTACCTTAAGTCGCAGGTTGCGTGGACGTTTTTCTGCGTATTACGTTTCTCTTCCATTTTTGGTGCTATTCCTCTTCTCATAATTGGCACGCAACTGAGGAAGCCAGGACTACAAAACCTTATTCTTACATCTGAATCTTTTATAAGCAGTCTGTTTTCTGTTTTTTTTTCTTTGTTGGATTTCGATCCCCCCCAGAGGGAGGGGGGGGGGGGGGGGGGGAGGGCTGGCAGCAGCGTAATACACCGCTCTGAAGCCCAAAGAAAAGTTAAAAAACATAATTAGGAGATATAACAATAAAAACAGGTGATAAAACGATGACTGCGTAAAACGAACATGGTGAAAAGTTGCGAAGAAAACATAAAAACAAAGGGTGGGTGATGCTGATTAAAACACATAATAATTAGACAGGCACAATTGAAAAACACGGCGACAGTCTGGTTTCTGTTTGCAATACTTAAAAAGGGGGACGCACAACACTGAACACTCACAGAAAACACTGCACTATAGAGTACATATGCATATAGGGCAGGGGGGGGAGGACCCAGACAGAAGAGGGTGGGAAAGGGGGGATGAAAGGAAAAGCAAAAAAAGGGGGGGAGCCAATGGAGGGAGAGGACACAGAAAAAGGGGGGACACGAGAAGGAGTGGTGAAGGCAGTGGAGGGGAAGAAAAAGGACTTGGGAGAGAGAAAGGAGTCAAAGAGAGGGTAGGTGGGGAAAAACGAAACAGGTTGGAAGGATGGAGGGGGAGCCCAGGAAAAGGACAGAAGGAGGGAGGGGGAGGTGAGGGTCAGAGTTGATAGGAGCTATAAGTGGAGGGAGAGAGGGTATCATCCAAGAAGCCACCTTGGGAAAGGAGATGAAGGGTATAAAGGTGGAGGGTAGGGGGGACACAATGGTAAAAGTGCAGCAGCGGGTGGGGGTTGGAGAGGAGAGGAGAAACCAGGGGATGGGGGAGATCAAGTCGGCGAGAGGTGTAGAGGACGTGGATATGTTTGAGGAAAAGGACCAGAGGATCTGCGTGGGGGGGGGGGGGGGGGGGGGGCATGCACAGAAGGCAAGGCAGAGTGTATGGCGCTTGAGGATCTGTAGGGACTTATTATAGAATTAGTGGGGGGGGGGGGGGCGGACATCCAGGTGGGACTGGCATAACAGAGGATGTGACAGGTTAAGGATTTTTAGGTGTGGAGGTTGGTAGAGAGGTTCAACCCCATGTCTGGCTAGAGAGGAGTTTAAGGAGATGGAGGCAGTTGTGGGCTTTGGATCGGAAAGAGTGGAGATGAGCAATCCCGGTGAGGTGACAGTCAGTGGTAAATCCAAGGTAGGTGAGGGTGGGAGAGAGGCGGAAGGATGGGTGCAGATGGTAAGGGAAAAATCAAGGAGCCAGAAAGAGCGAGTGGTACAACTTACGATGATTGCCTGGGTCTTGGAAGGATTGATTTTGAGGAGCCACTGGTTTCACCATGTGGCAAAAGGTCAAGGTTATTCTGGGGAAGGCGTTGGGACTGTTGAAGGGTAGGCATTGTCATCAGCATACTGCAGGAGGTGGACCAGGGGGTTGGGGCATATCTGCCATGTACAGGAGGTAGAGGAGAGGGGAGAGGACAGAGCCCTGGGGCACACCCACAGAGGGTTAGAAGGTGTGGGAATCAGCGTTATGGATGGTAATGTAGGACGGGTGGTGGGAGAGGAGGGAGGCAATCAGATGGTCATATTTTATAGGAAGTGCATAGGTCTGCCATGGGATGCCATACGAAGTTGTAGGCCTTCTAGATATCTAGGAAGACAAAAATGGCGGAGCGACGGGAATTAAACTGGAGGGAGAGGAGATGAATGAGGCTTAGGAGTTGGTCGTCGGCAGAGAAGGAAGGTCGAAAGCCACTTTGGGTGTTGGGGAGGAGACGGTGTCGGTGGAGGTGGTGATGGATGAACTGGGTAAGGATGGATTCCAAGGAGCTTGCTGAACATATAGGGCGATAGGAATAGGTAGCAGATGGAGGCTTGTTGGGTTTGGAGAACGGATATGGGAGGTTTTCCACAGGTCGTGGTAGAAGCCGGTGGCAAGGATTGCGTTATAGAGGGCGGCAAGGACTGCAAGGAAGGAGGGAGGGCAGTGTTTGAGCTGGCGGTAGGTAATGCGGTCGTGGCCAGGGCGGGGGCGGTGTTGCGTTTAGTGCGGAGTGTGAGGCTGATGTCCTGTGTAGTGATGGAAGTGTTTAGTTCTGATGGTGGTGTGTGACCCAAGTACTGGAAGCTAGGAATAAGGGGAGGAGTGGAGTCATCCGTGTGTTCGATGACGTCGGGGAAGAGGGAATAATCAAATTGGCGATCATCTGGAACGAAAGAGACATCGGATAGATGGGAGGCAAAGTGTTTGGCCTTACTGAGGTTGTCAGGAAAGGGACAGTCATCAAGGAGGAGAGGGTATGTGGGGTAGGGCGGTGCAAAGCAGACCAATACCTGGAAGAGTTTATTGGGAATGTGGCGTTGTGTTGAGTGCATGTCTGTCGCCAGGCACGCCGTTTCTTCGCAGTAAGCACGTTGCGGATGTGTCGTTGTAATTGCTGGTGGCGGGTGAGTGTGTCCCTGTCACGAGTGCAGAGGAAGGATCGGTAGAGGCGACGGGATTCACGAAGGAGAAGGACGGCCTGTGGGGGCAGGGCAAAGCCTTCTGCTGTTCCTAATCTATATAAACGGTTTAGGAGACAATCTTAGCAGCCCTTTTAGATTGTTACAGATGATACTGACATTTACTATCTCGTAAAATCATCACATGATCAAAGCAATTGTAAAATTCGATTACCACACGCTGTTTTTTACGCACCGACATACACTACTTGAAAAAAGTTAATGCACCTGGAAAGACGTCGTCGACTTTGATTCAATGATAGCATACGAGACATCGAGGATAGTAGATGTACTGATAATGGTTTCAACGTCGTCCGCCAACAGATAGCGTAGTAGCATAGCCACCAGAGGGCCTCTGTGTCTACCCTTTAATAGAGAATGCTCATACCCGGAAGGCTAGGTGTGGTGCACACGTGTGAAGCAAGCAGGCAACCACGTCACGGAGTCACACTTGTGCTTCCTACAGCCAAATTAACAAATTTGAGAGGGGTTAAATTGTGGCTTTCTGTATGGTGGTATGGGCTTTTCGGATAATTTCCACACAGGTCAGACGTGCTGCGTCAGTTGCGCAACGATGCTGGTATCAGTGGTCACCTGAACGTTCTCACACCTGCTGAACAGGTTTTGTATGTCCACGCAGCACACACGCCCGCCGGGATCGTCGTATTGTAAGGGCAGCAGTGGCAGATTGTACAGCTACCACTGCACAGATAATAGGGCTTGTGAGTCCAGACGTGTCAACACGAAATGCTGCGAACGGGTTATTAGCAATGGGACTACGGGCACTTCCACTCACGCTACAACATCGACGTACACAGCTCGACTGGTGATGTCAGAGGATCACTTGGGAGACGGAGTGGCGCGGCGTGGTCTACAACGATCAAAGCAGATTCTGCCTGCATGAAATGACGGTCGTTAGCGCTTACGATGTTGACCTGCTGAGGTGTGTCCCGTAGGGCACATTCGTCCAAGACACACTGGCTCTACCCCGGCCTTACGGTCTGGGGTGCGATAAGCTACAACTCTCGTTCACCTTACGTGTTCCTGAAGTGAACGCTAATCAGCGCTCATTTCCTGCAGAATGTTGTCAGACCCGTTCTTTTTCGTTGTTCTTGCAACAGGATAACGCTCGCCCACACACTGCCCGTGGAACTCAATACATCTGCAAGACGTGCAGCAACTTCCCTGGTCAGCACGATCTGCAGAGTTGTCTGCAACCGAATGCGTATGGGATACGATGGACGAGAAGTGACTTGTGCGACTAGTCATCCAACAACTCTTACGGAACAACGTGAACAGGTCGAACAGGCGTGGCATAATACATTCCAGGACAGTTCCTTCACTACTCCCAGTACGTACGTAGTCCATTAACTCAAAGAAAATTTTCCTGTCAAGGTGGCTGTGGCAGCGTCGGACTCCTTGTCGTACTTCTGGTGCTTCTGCTGAAACTTACTGTGTGAGCTATATTGGTGTAGATGGTATTGCTACAGACAACTAACAGTTAGGATGTATTTGAATATAATTTAGATACATTCTTCCAAAATAAATGAAATTTGTCGCAATCTTTCCGTTACGGGAGCAACTAATCCCCAATGTCGAAATGACAGACGAAATGTCTCTATTACACACAGGAAAAGATTAATCTTAAAAAGTATAAAAAAGATAAAAAAAAGTCCATTTTCTCCAACGTGGAGCACGTTAAAACGGAGCAACACATCGGCAACAGATAAAGTAATTACTGGGCTTGTGTAGGAAAGAAAGAAAATTATGATGTTTTATTTCAGGGAAACGAAACTCGTTTGGTAACAAGAATAAACATTTTCTTGTAGTAGCAAAGTGAGATTTATAATACCTCAGTAAAGAATGTTGCAAATATTAAACGCACTCAGGAGACGACTACACGGAGAGATAATAGGAGTTGGCAAAGTGCCATGAGAGTTCTAGATATTTGTTGCCATGGGCGGCGTAGGCAGTAGCGCTTACCAAGTGGTAGCACGTACGAGTAGGCGACCGTTGACTCGTAGCGACGAGCGCAGGCGGTAGTAGCCTCAACTCTGGCGTCTGTTGATACTATATTCTCGCGACGCGACTGAATCAATGTCGATGTTGGTTGTCACATGTCTAGCGCCGGGGTAATGAATGTCAGAGCATGCAGTGGTGGCAGATTTGCTGCGACAGTGTTCACGGTGCCAAAGACTCAGCAAATTCAATTGAACAAGAAATGCTTGAAGCACGAATAAAGGGGACCATGGTGGATGCAGCTGTTTTATAAGATGGATAGTGGGCATTCACGGATAAAATAATAGGCCGCATTACCAATCTTGCAGGGATACCACACTGACCTAGCTCTTCCTATGTCTTTCTGGCGGAAGCGAGAACTTCCTGAGTGTTAAGATTGCCTCTTCATGAGGCGGGAACATGAGGACGTGTATACAAATGGTTCTCTTCATGACTGCGTGGATGACGAACAAATTTGAATGGATACAACCTTTGCTAACGGCAACGCCATACTGAGATTTTTGATAGACCTGATTAATATTCTGTTAATCGTTTAATTATTCCGGCATTACTATCATATACTGCCATCTTTTCACAATTATAATCTAGCACAGCATATATGCAACGTAGCGCGACTCCGATGCGGGCATATAACTACCAACATGTAAGCAAGGGATTAGTGCGACATTCGCGTCTTTCCCATGTGCGTGCGATAAATGCGGAAACGTGGACTATGGCGACATTATTACCAAATGTGTCCTAACAGGACCAACGTTCTGTTATTCTTGGCCGGCCGCAGTGGCCGAGCGGTTCTAGGCGCTACAGTTTGGAACCGCGCAACCGCTATGGCCGCAGGTTCGAATCCTGCCTCGGGCATGGATGTGTGTAATGTCCTTAGGTTAGTTAGGTTTAAGTAGTTCTAAGGCCAAGGGGACTGATGACCTCAGAAGTTAAGTCCCGTAGTGCTCAGAGCCATGTTGATGTTGTTGTTGTGGTCTTCACTCCTGAGACTGGTTTGATGCAGCTCTCCCTCCTACTCTATCCTGTGCAAGCTTCTTCATCTCCCAGTACCTACTGCAGCCTACATCATTCTGAATCTGCTTGGTGTATTCATCTCTTGGTCTCCCTCTACGATTTTTACCTTCCACGTTGCCCTCCAGTACTAAATTGGTGATCCCTTGATGCCTCAGAACATGTCCTACCAACCGATCCCTTCTTCTGGTCAAGTTGTTCCACGAACTCCTCTTCTCCCCAATTCTATTCAATACCTCCTCATTAGTTATGTGATCTACTCATCTAATCTTCAGCATTATTCTGTAGCACCACATTTCGAAAGCTTCTATTCTCTTCTTGACTAAACTAAATACGTTAAGAAACGACTTCCTGACACTTAAATCTATACTCGATGCTAACAAATTTCTCTTCTTCAGAAACGCTTTCCTTACCATTGCCAGTCTACATTTTATATCCTTTCTACTTAGACAATCGTGAGCTATTTTGCTCCCCAATTAGCAAAACTCCTTTACTACTTTGAGTGTCTCATTTCCTAATCTAATTCCCTCAGCCTCACCCGACTTAATTCGACTACATTCCATTATCCTTGTTTTGCTTTTGTTGATGTTCATCTTATGTCCTCCTTTCAAGACACTGTCCATTCCGTTCAACTCCTCCTCCAAGTCTTTTCCTGTCTCTGACAGAATTACAGTGTCATCGGCGAACCTCAAAGTTTTTAATTCTTCTCCATGGATTTTAATACCTACTCCGAACTTTTCTTTTGTTTCCTTTATTGCTTGCTCAATATACAGATTGAATAGCATCGGGGAGATGCTACAGCCCTGTCTCACTCCCTTCCCAAACACTGCTTCCCTTTCATGTTCCTCGACTCTTATAACTGCCATCTGGTTTCTGTACAAATTGTAAATGGCCTTTCGCTCCCTGTATTTTACCCCTGCCACTTTCAGAATTTGAAAGAGAGTATTCCAGTCAACATTGTCAAAAGCTTTTTCTAAGTCTACAAATGCTAGGAATGTAGGTTTGCCTTTCCTTAATCTTTCTTCTAAGATATGTCGTAGGGTCAGTATTGCCTCACGCGTTCCAACATTTCTACGGAATCCAAACTGATCTCCCCCGAGGTCAGTTTCTACCAGTTTTTCCATTCGTCTATAAAGAATTCTCGTTAGTATTTTGCAACTGTGACTTATTAAACTGATAGTTCGGTAATTTTCACATCTGTCAACACCTGCTTTCTTTGGTATTGGAATTATTATATTCTTCTTGAAATGTGATTGAATTTCGCCTGTCTCATACATCTTACTCACCAGATGGTAGAGTTTTGTCAAGACTGGCTCTCCCAAGGCTCCCAGCAGTCCTAATGGACTGTTGTCTACCCCTGGGGCCTTGTTTCGACTTAGGTCTTTCAGTGCTCTGTCAAACTCTTCACGCAGTATCGTATCTCCCATCTCATCTTCATCTACATCCTCTTCCATTTTCATAATATTGTCCTCAAGAACATCGCCGCTGTTTAGATCCTCTATATACTCTTTCCACCTTTCTGCTTTCCCTTCTTTACTTAGAACTGGGTTTCCATCTGAGCTCTTGATATTCATACAAGTGGTTCTCTTTTCTCCATAGGTCTCTTTAATTTTCCTGTAGGCAGTATCTATCTTACCGCTCGTGAGATTAGCCTCTGCATCCTTACTTTTGTCGTCTAGCCATTCCTGCTTAGCCAGTTTGCACTTCCTGTCGATATCATTTTTGAGACGTTTGTATTCCTTTTTGCCTGCTTCACTTACTGCATTGTTGTATTTTCTCCTTTCATCAATGAAATTCAGTATCTGTTCTGTTACCCAAGGATTTCTACTAACCCTCGTCTTTTTACCTACTTGATCCTCTGCTACCTTCACTATTTCATTCCTCAAAGGTACCCATTCTTCTTCTACTGCATTTCGTTCCCCCATTCCTGTCAATTGTTCCCTTATGGTCTCCCTGAAACTCTGTACTCCCTCTGGTTCTTTCAGTTTATCCAGGTCCCATGTCCTTAAATGCCAACCTTTTTGCAGTTTCTTCTGTTTTAATCTACAGTTCATAACCAATAGATTGTGGTCAGAGTCCACATCTGCCCCTGGAAATGTCTTACAATTTAAAATCTGGTTCCTAAATCTCTGTCTTACCATTATATAATCTATCTGAAGCCTTCTAGTATCTACAGGGTTCTTCCATGTGTACAACCTTCTTTCATGATTCTTGAACCAAGTGTTAGCTAAGATTAAGTTATGCTCTGTGCAAAATTCTACCAGACGGCTTCCTCTTTCATTTCTTACCCCCAATCCATATACACCTACTACGTTTTCTTCTTTTCCTTTTCCTACTGTCGAATTCCAGTCACCCATGACTATTAAATTTTCGTCTCCCTTCACTACCTGAATAAATTCTTTTATTTCATCATACATTTCATCAATTTCTTCATCATCTGCAGAGCTAGTTGGCATATTAACTTGTACTACTGTAGGAGGCGTGGGCTTCGTGTCTATCTCGGCCACAATAATACGTTCCCTATGCTGTTTGTAGTAGCTTACCCGCACTCCTATTTTTTTTATTCATTATTAAACCTACTCCTGCATTACCCCTATTTGATTTTGTATTTATAACGCTGTATTCGCCTGACCAAAAGTCTTGTTCCTCCTTCCACCGAACTTCACTAATTCCCACTATACCTAACTGTAACCTATCCATTTCCCTTTTTAAATTTTCTAACCTACCTGCCCGATTAAGGGATCTGACATTCCACGCTCCGATCTGTAGAATGCCAGTTTTCTTTCTCCTGATAACGACGTCCTCTTGAGTAGTCCCCGCCCGGAGATCCGAATGGGGGACTATTTTATCTCCGCAGTATTTTACCCAAGAGGACGCCATCATTATTTAATCATACAGTAAAGCTGCTTGCCCTCGGGAAAAATTACGGCTGTAGTTTCCCCTAGCTTTCAGCCGTTCGCAGTACCAGCACAGCAAGGCTGTTTTGGTTAGTGTTACAAGGCCAGGTCAGTCAATCATCCAGACTGTTGCCCCTGCAACTACTGAAAAGGCTGCTGCCCCTCTTCAGGAACCTCACGTTTGTCTGGCCTCTCAACAGATGCCCCTCCGTTGTGGTTGCACTTACGGTACGGCTATCTGTATCGTTGAGGCACGCAAGCTTCCCCACCAACGGCAAGGTTCATGGTTGATGGGGGGGGGGGGGGGGGGGGGAAGAGCCATTTGAACGATTTTGTTATTCTTGTCTTTCTTGTCTTGGCTGCCGAAGGACAATCGGAGAATGAAGACTGTGTGTGGACAGCATGTCTGTCGAAAATCACTGTTTGTGGAATGGTGCGTCAAGTTCCGTGCTGGTCGTTATATACAAGCTGCGCCAACTCAAGTGGGAGATACTCAAACACTCGCCCTATAATCCTGATGTCTCTCCATGCGGTTATCACGCCTTCGGTTCCCTAAAAAAGGCTTTGAAAGGTCGACGATATCTGTCGGACGAGTATGTGCAGTGGCCAGTTACGGACTTCAGGCAGCAGGACACAGTGTTTTACCTATCTATCTATATCCGGATCCCACAACAGCTACTGCCAGGTGTGGGTGCTGACGAGTCCTCTCCATTTGGCTCGGTCTTCCCACCACTTTTCTTCCTCCACTTGCTGACAGGTCACACCTCTCCTTCCCACAGATATTCTCACTCCCGTTTTCTACCTTGTTCTTGGACGACCTCTAAGTCTTTCTCCATCCACCATTAGTTCTTCCATAATTTTGGGGAGCCTCTGCCCACGCATCCTCTTAACGTGCCCGCACCGTCTTAATCTCTTTTTTCGATTTCTTCTCTCATACTTTCTTGTTTAAGGTCCTTTCTAAGATGATTTTTGCAGGTGATATTGTAATATGGGGCGATAAAGAGGAAGATGTACAGTTAGAACTTGATGAGTGGAAGGAAATAATGAAAAAGTATGGATTAAAAATAGATAAAGATAAGAATGAAGTAATGGTATTTGGAAGAGACAAAGGGAATATTACTTTGATAGAAGAACCGCTCAAAGTGGTGGACAGTTTCACTTATTTAGGGAGTGAAATATCTAGTATTGGATGAATAACCAACTAAATTAATAGAAGGTTAAGAAGGGAGGCAATTTCTACCAAACAATAAAACACTCGATTTGGAATAAGGAAGTTTCATAAAAAGCAAAACTCCTTATGTATAAGAGTTATTGCTTCCCTATTGTCACCTATGGAGGAGAAACATGGACAATGACAGAAAGAGACTGGAGCAGACTGCAAGCAGGGGAAATGAAATTTCTTAGAGCAGTTAAGGGAAAAACAAGAATGGACAGAGTAAGTGTTTTACCAAACAGGTATATTCAACCTGGTACTTCGATGGGATGATTGCCTCAATGCTCACGGCGATTTTACCTGATTGGCATACCGTTTCCTGACTGTACAGCCTACGAACGAAAACTTTTTGATGTCCTCTTATAATTTACTGGGAAAAAAATTGCACATTAAGTTCATGCACTTGCTTGAGAAGGTTTTATCCGCCCTATGATTGTGGCCATCCGATACATAATCTCATCATCTGTTAGAATCAGTGATTGAAATTTAGGGAAATTGATTTATGATATGCACTTTTTTTATATGGCTGCGTGTAACGGTCGACTTGGCCTCTTAAGCTTAAGCCTGAACGGATTTGGAAAAGTCTGTGACGAAAATATATGTCTGTAGAACATACGGGAGCCTCTCCAAGACAATGTATGTGGCATAGTAACCTATCGCATGTTTCGTCTGCTGCTCAGTGCGATAACGCACAAATGGGACACCAATACAAGTGCCGGGAACTCAATGGAACACAAGGTTTGCATGTTCTGAGGAGATATCAGCAAGTACCGCGTTACTCATTAGTGCTTTTACAAGGGACATTTTCTGGCCAATGTGTGGGTTTCATTACGGGAAAAGAGGGCATTACACAAGAACAACGAAATTTGCTAAGAAGTCATCAGTTGAGGAGACGTGCAATTCGAGATGGCCATAGAAAGGTGGGGACTCACCCAGAGCGAATTTTGAGGAACGCCGGGGGTGAGTGGAGACAGAGCGGTGTGGCTATGTGGGACACTTTGCTGCTAGGTCTGATGGGAGCCAACTCCACTACTGCTGGGAGACTGCTCAAGACTCTGGCCGTGAGTGTAAGCGAAAACGATCAGCGAGAGTCATTTCTAGTGACTACACAGCCCATTTCACTGGCCTCTTCAGGTAAACAATGACAACCACCCATAGATGACGACTCAGGAGTCGTTGGGACTCCTCAACCATCACGCACCGGATCTGGATAAGAATTCATCTGCAAATATTCCGTCTGTCTCAAAATATAAATTCATAATCAGGAAAGTGATTCTGCTGTAAGTATTACTGTTACCAGAATAACTGGATTTTAATTTTAATTCTAGTGTGTGATGGAAAGATGTTAGTTGTTTAGAATATGTTTTTTAAAGGGTAGCTTCGTGAATTTAGGTGTGATCGAAAGAGATAATACGTGTGGAAAGAAAAGCAATTATCCTTTTCGTTTTCCTGGCCTTTTGCTGTGTCTTCTCGGGTTCGGTGTGTTAATCTGGATTTGACAATGTTAGTGGTAGAGGGTACGAGCAAATGGGAGGACGGTGATTCATATCACCGTCCGGCCATACAGATTGAGCTTTTCCGCGATTCCCGCCAGATCGCTTCCGGTAAATGCAAAGATGGTTCCTCTGAAAATGATACGGTCGATTTCCTTACCCATCCTTCCGCTACCAGAGTTCGCGCTCTGACGATTTCTTCGTCGACGGGCGTTCAACCCTAAACCTTCATCTTTGTTCCTGACGGCTCCATTCCTAATACGTCATACGTTCTGCAACGTCCATACTCTCAGACTGCAAGGTCTCAGGTTGTGAATTAATTTTTTCTGCTAGTTCATACTGAATCTGATAAGGGTAAGATTACGTTTTTAAGACCTATTGCTACGTCTTTGTTGGTTACATTTCTCACTTTTATGAATTATGTTTGTCAGAGTCTTCACACTATGCATGAATCTTTAAGTATATAAATGGTTTCATATCTGCCATACCAAAGCGTTGAAAATGGCGTTTTTAACGCTATCTTGGAAGTCCTAACAACGAACGAAACAAGTTTTTAAACGTTAGCACCGTAGTATGCTGTAGCCAAACAAATTATAGATATTATCAACGGTTCGAAATTCAAAATTACGTCTTGATTATCCTCTTAACCTCTACAGCACGTTTAAGGGGACTAGTATACGAATAAGCGTCAAAAAATCGATTTTTTAATTTGTGTCCAAAAAATTCTCTGTAGTTCTCTGAACAAGAAGAAGTTTACTTCAATGAAATGGTAATGACGAATGCCTGAAAATTAGAGAAATTTAAAAGTGTTTTCACAAATTACGCAGACAGCTGTGTTTAAAACAGAATTTTGTTCTCACGTGTTTGTTTTTTATGACTTTTTAGTCTCTAATATTTTAGTGAAACAAGATTATTAGAGAAGTAATTACATAGGGTTGACGTTTTGTATACTGTCTTAAACATATTTAACTAAAAAGCAGATTTTTCTTAAGACTTAAATTTGAAAATTAAAGACTTTCTTAAAGAAAAAATATGAGTTAATTGCTCAATCCCTTATAATCGTTATAAAAAAATGTTTGAATCATGACTTATGACAACAACGTCTTTTAAAACTCTGCTTCAAACATATATAGTGATATATAGCTAGAGAAGGCCGAAATGCACGCGTTAAAACTCACGCAGGCTGGCGTGAGGTCTGAAACAGGATACGTAATGAATGCTATAAAGAAAAGTACGTAGCTGCTGGAATACTTAACTTTAATCCACAATTGGTGAACATTGGTCTTGTTACTGTACATGCTTCATTAGATAAATAGCAAAGGATAAATGGCGCCTTGCTAGGTCGTAGCAATTGACTTAGCTGAAGGCTATGCTAACTATCGTCTCGGCAAATGAGAGCGTAATTCTCCGTGAACCATGGCTAGCAACGTCGGCTGTACAACTGGGGCCAGTGCCAGTACGTCTCTCTAGACCTGCCGTGTGGCGGCGCTCGGTCTGCAATTACTGACAGTGGCGACACGCGGGTCCGTCGTATACTAGCGGACCGCGGCCGATTTAAAAGGCTACCACCTAGCAAGTGTGGTGTCTGGCGGTGACACCACATATAGTAAGGAACTTCCAGAAAAAATCAAGCTTCTACTTTGTTATTATTTCGAGATACGTGTAGCAATTTTGTACATAAATAATTAACATGCTGTATTTCCCTTGCAACACAAAATACAAATAAGAAAAAAGTATGAGACCAAAAGCAGTGATTCGTACATCAGATTGTTCCCAAACGATCTGTTAAAAGATGGTAAACATTTCATGGGCGCACAAGTCTGATTCTTTGAGCTGCAGTATCCAGAAAACTAATTTTTTTTCTTGATTTCCCTATGTGTTCGCGAACCAGTCCCCTTATGGACTGAATCTAAGTTCTGACTTGATTTTTTTTTCACACCATTCTATACGACATTCATTATGGTTGCTCCATCATATCTTTGGCCGAAGTATTTACGCACATCTAGTCCATTTCGTTATAAATATTCATTTAACTGATGTTCATATCTTAATGTAGATTGATCTTTTGCCTGGTTAAAGTGGATAATTGATTCGCATACTTTCACGTCAGAATTATTTCCAAGACAATGTTTCATTATTTTGAAACAGCGAAAGACATCTTCTGCCTGATCAGTTTTATTAATTTTTCTGCTTTTCCTTCCCATGTTAATTTTTCACCATGTCCTACTTCTTTTTTTCCAAAGGTAATTTATCATCGAGATCATTGCTCGATCATCCCAGCCTAGTTATGGCCCTGCTATCATCGCTGGAAAGTTTTCCCAATTGTACGGTGATTATTTCCACATATCCTCTTAGAGTAAACAACGTACCGCGACGTGACGCAGTTCTCAACAATACAGGGGTCTGTGCAGCGGCACACGCCGTTGCTCGGCATCATTCTGAGACGGGGCGGCAGGCCAGCAACATAAACGTGGCGTTCCCCAGTCAGCAGAATCTTAGGACACCCGTGAAATGCAGTAACGATATGGAGCAACGAGAGCAATCAGAAGGTAAGTCATATAATAAAGTTGCGCCAATCCGTGGCGCCCAGAACGCAAGCGTCAAATCAACTACAGCTTTCTGGAGACGCATAACATAAATTTTTGCAGTCTCGTTTAGTTAATGAAAATGTACATCTATGAAACTGCAGTAATATTTATGGTAGTTTGGTTTGAAAAATCAGTCATCCAGATTTTTTATCAATGTCTGTCTGAGGCAGTTTGTGTTTGAGGAGCATCTGTTCCATAAAACTTGAAATTGCAGAAAAATCGAAATACTACAAACTGCACATTCTTCTACGAAGTTTCAATGGCAAGTGATATCTGTATTAGCTCGTACAGGCATTGTTCGACAAGTAGTGTGTGTTACTGTGGTGTCTCGAAACACACGTTTTCCGCGCACATAGGCTACAATAATAGGATACAATAAGAAGAATATTATAAGAATTTATGACTTTTATAAATTAATTTCGAACATTAAGCTGTGTTTTTTGACAGAAAGCTAATTTTCCTTTTAAATCGTAGGTGTCGAAAAAGAAATGACATTCGATTTGAAGTTTCTGGTTCTGCTTACATGTAGTTACATTATGTGGGCCAACTTTCAACTCTGTGGCAGTGCAGTTTGTATCCTCAGTCCTAGTAAGCTGCATCCACATTTTAATGGTTTCTGTTTCTCTAGTACGGATGCGGTAGAGATTTCAGAAATTCGTCCTGCTAATGCGCTGATTCTTATCGCTACCAACTTCGGCGATCAAATGATACTGTGCGCAATACGCCCGACTCTATATTCGTCAATGCTCAGTGTTGTTTCATTACCGTGACAATTTATTTGTAGCAGTGACTGTCATTTGTACATGACCTCTTACAGCATTGTGAATCCCCTGGTATGATACGGCAAGTATTAATCGTTCACCCTGAGAAAACTCTCCGAGCAGTAGCTGACGGGAGTAGTCCTGTCAACGAAGGAAAATTAGGGTAAAAATTGTGTCGTGGCGAATATTGTTGTGTGGTGGTAGTAGTATGAACAGCATACTAAAAACCCTGAGATTTGGGGGACCACTTAGAGATCATTTTTTTACGTTTTTCTTGAATAACTGGGAAACCTAAGCTTCTAGCAGAAAAGTTTCCCAGTACAAAATTCAGCTACATTAAATTTTCTTCAAAAAAGAAAGAACCGATTCATTTTTTTTCTGTAGAACCAGTAGTTTCCGCGTTACAGGGGAAGAAAAAATCGTAGATTATTAAAATGTTGTCTTAACTGTATAAAATCTGTTTATTTTTAAATGAAGGGGTGAATTGTGTTCTGGGGGTGCAGGGGGAGAGGAGGTGGAGGCAGGGTTGACGTTAGAAGTGCGAGGGAAGGTGCGCCACCTTCTTTAATGTCTGCAAAGTGAAAACCGAGCAAGTGATTTCACAATCCATCTACCCAACCACATCACAAGAGGTAACTGCAGGGTGTTTCACAAAGTTATACCGACCTTCCACATTACGTCTTGTGAATCACTGGTGAAGCAGCGCGCAGACATTCCTTGGGGGGGGGGGGGGCATGGTTATTTTTCTTGAAGTGCTTTAACACTACATGTAATCCAGATATGAGTTACTAACAACAGTAACACAAAAAATTCATGTGGACAGACTGCGTAATCTCTGCACATTGTTCTATACTGCTGGAGAGGGAACTGATTCTTAATTTCTCTATACATCATCCGTAGTGTTCTTTCGGAAAACGCAACTTCCCACACCTCGAACGCTGCCCACTTTTCAGTTTACAGACAGACCATACGTCCTCAGCATTTCCTGTCTATTTCTTTTACGCGAATCGACAAAATAACTTCAGCAAGCATGTGCTTATATAGTGCAGTTACTTTAAATTTATTTAATGACTATTCACTAGCAGTTTTTAAGTGAGCTTTTATGTAAAAAAAATTCCTCTGAACAATAGCTGAGAAGTGTTTAATTTGTGACATGTTGGCAGTGACCTGTGTGGTTTTGGTGGTAAAGGGAGTGAAATGGTAAATGTGGCACGTTGCAGCTGTCTGTTGTTGATAGCATATTGTAAAGACATACAGTTCTGTTGTAGCCACTTGATGATGAATTAATGAACAGCCAGAAAACTACTGCAATTCTCTCGCCATTAATTGTTAGTGGTAGACTGCATGATTCTCTTCCATTCAGGAATTGCTGGCATTTATAGAGTGGGCTGCAGTGAGTGGAGACACACATCTACAATGTATCTTCCAAGTTAGTTGTGAATGTGTCCGATGTAATGGAACTGATCATGTTCAGGTCTTGAACACAAATCTGCTGTAATAGATTGCTTGACTTATGATGAAATATCTGACGTTCAGTAACGCCTAGGTGACCCACTGTTGCAGAGAGAGAGGATTTAAGCATCTAGGCCTTTTCATACGCAGAGCTGAGGCTGAGGTGATGCATTTGATGCCTCTCACGGTGGTAAAAGTACCTCAGCCTGTGATAGCCTAGACAATGAAATCAACATTGTCGAATACATTTTGACAGCGTGTTACGCTTGGGACGGGCTCTCCAGAGTGGGAGGGACTTGGGAGCTCCAGCTGTTGAGCTTTTTTACATAACAGCTCACTTGCCACCTGCAAATAGGTACTCACTTAATAGCCGGCCGCTGTGGCCGAGCGGTTCTAGGCGCTTCAGTCCGGAACCGCGCTGCTGCTACGGCCGCAGGTTCGAATCCTGCCTCGGGCATGGATGTGTATGATGTCCTTAGGTTAGTTAGGTTTAAGTAGTTCTAAGTCTAGGGGACTGATGACCTCAGATGTTAAGTCCCATAGTGCTTAGAGCCATTTTGAACTCACTTAATAAAATGAAAAATAGCTCCACTATATAAACACGGGCTCAGGGAAGTTATTTTATCCACCCGCGTAACAGAAATGGCCAGGAAATGCTGGGAAAGCATTGTAAACTGAAAAGCGAGCGGTGCTCGTGGTGGGGGAAGTTGCCTATCCCGGAAGAACAATGCAGGATGACTAAGAATCAATTTCCCCTCTAATAATGTGGAACAATGTGCTGAGATTTACTTACATATCTCCTGTCCATATGCGTTTCTTGCGTTTGTAATATTAGTAACTCATAATCTACATACCGTGTAGTGTTAATACACTTTGTGGAAAATAAGCAACCCCGCACGTATCTGCACTGCGTCGCCAGTAAATAGGACCTTTTTTGTAGGAAATTTAATGTAGTCTAATTTTGTACTGAGTAACATATGACTAGAAGCCACGATTTTCGACTTATTCAAGAAAAACATAAGAAAGTGGATCTTCAAACGCTTTCCCCTGCCTCCCCAACCGTCAGTCAGGATTTTTTGTAGTTTTTCCTCATGGCACTAACTCATACCACTGCTAAAAATTTGAGACTACATGAATTTTTTCCACTACTCGGCCTTTTTTTTATCTTCGGTGACTGGGTTAGAGCAGCTGTTTCGATAGAGGCCGAAGGACTGTGTAGGGCTTCGGACTGACAAGTCGGTTGTTTCCGGTCGCTACAAATCTTAGCTTACAGTATTGTATCAAGAGAGTATCTTCATTGAATGTTTTAACAAATTTAAACCATCTCACATTCAACTGCATGTAACATTTATCCGGTCTTTAACTTGGTGTGTTACGTCTTTTTTTCGCTTACTAGTAAACAGACACAATGAGCACAGCATCGTCTGCTGACCAAAGTTGATTGAAGGATTAGGATATCTTTACATCAGAATGATTTCCAAAACCAATTTTGCTTATTTTAATATAGGGAAAGAGTGTACCTGACTCATCGATTTCACTACTTTTTATCACTTTAACTTTACTTTCGTTTCTTCCTTTCGGGCGCCCGGAGCCCTCGATCTGTGGGCGCCGAGCCAATGTGATGGCTGACCCAGCCTAGTCACGGCTCTGTTTACCACTGGAAAAAAGCGTTAGTCAGCGGAAAATTGTAGGGGCTAGCAAACTTCACAATAAGAAAAATATATTACTGAGAATGTTGAGAGTAGCTGGCAAGTTAGATTAAAATATTGACAAAAGATAGGAAAAGATGGTTTTAAGGAAATTGAAGACCTTGGTTGTAAACAATGGTAACGAGCAGCCGATGGGAAAAGTTATTGCATGTAAAACATGGTACGTCATGCGCCTGATTCCCATTAGTTTATAGATCCTCGATAAACCGAAAAATAGCAACTTTTAAGTTTTCTTTTATTATATCTCTGACGTGATCGTGTATGGATAATGCTAGGGAGTGAGCCAACTTGTTAAAATACTTAAGTAATTTCTTAAATAAATAATGTTCGTAGTGAGCCAACTTGTTAAAATACTTTAGTAATTTCTTAAATAAATAATGTTTGTAAATACATCACTTTTGTTAGGCGAGCTTGACAGTGGGGTTCTGTGTAAGGTCCGTTCTGATTCTTTTACTATACTGTGGATATCTCTTCAAATGAAAACTTCTTTTATCGCACTTCGGAAACATTTACTCACCGAACAGATGGTTCGTACTGGACTATTTACATGCATTTCATGAACACGGTACATTTCGCCATGTCAACACGCGTATTCGCCATGTCAACACGCATATAGCTGAGGATGACTTTTAACATAAAATGAAACAAATATTAAGTAATATCATTATATTCATTTATCACATATAAATAATAAATCAATTAACGCAAAAATAAGGCACTACAACACTGTGATTAAGCCAGAGTGTCTGTATGCATCTGAATGTTTAGCAATGAACACTAACAAGGAAATGGAAGCTATAGCAAAAAAGGAGCGAAAAATCATTAGAAGAGTACTTGGGCCGAGGTTTGAGAATGGGACTTGGAAGCTTAGAAGTAATAGAGAAGTGTATGACAAAATTGAGAAAGTGGGAGATACTATGAGGAAGAGAAGAGTAAGCTTTTACGCCCATTTGAAAAGAATGAATGATGAAAGGCTGACAAAGAAAATATTCATGTTTTTTGACAAGAACCCCAGAACCCAAATTACCTGGTTCAAAGAAGTCAAAGCAGACTTAGAGGAGATGGGTATAGGAGAAGATGGTATAACCAACAGAGACTTAATGAGAGACAAAATTCAACATTTTGAAGGATTTGAAGTGAAGAAGAGAAGAACTGGAGGAACAGTGTGGACAGAAGACCGAAGGGAGCAGCACAGAGAGAGGATGAAGACATATTGGCAGAAGAGAAAAGAGGAGGAGCGCAATAGGAGAAATGTACATTGAAAAATAGTTGTTTAACGCGGTCCCTAGACGGCCAAAATCGGAATAAAAAAAAAAAAATTTACAACGAGACTTACCATTAAGTCAGTTGCTGTATGCAACAATATGCGAGTGAGCCTAGTATGACTGCGCCTCTATAAAATGTAAATGATAATGGCGATGTGCCCTATAAATCTGCCGTAATCGTAGAAAAGCGTCCGTCTTCGCTCGCTTCTAAAACGAAAAAGTGCCGTCCCCTTAACAAAAACAATTGAGGGACATAATTTTACATTTGTTTCTGCGGCTGTATCCTACAGTCGATACAACCATTCATAGTACTTAATTTTTAATTAAAACTTTATTTATTATGCTTCAAATATTTCGTACATACATTATGCTCTTCGCGTAATTGTGCCTTTAAAAGCTGTAATTTCACATTCTCACTAAGGCAACTTTGTCAGAACGTGTGCATGTAAACAGTGGTATGTCCCAGAAGCACGGTAGTAATAACGTGTATGGTGCTTGTGCCAGCACAATGTTTTTCAGGGACAATTTGTGGAAGTCCGTTGATGATGTGGATAATTGCGACTCAGATAAAGATTCTGCGTATGTTCCTGAACGCAAATGCGATTCAGAAGTTGTTGCTACTCAGGCAAATGTGAATGATTACTTAAGCAAGTAAACAGCATTGCGTCCATTACCACATAGCTTAGATAAATTTACGTGACAGTGTGATGGCAAAAATCCTTAATATTGTTTACCAATCTTAGACAGGCGGCGATGAAATTAATTGTGTATTGCTCTAAATGCTAGATTAAGTTTTAAGGTTGTTATAATTTATTATTGCAAAAATCGGAAATGTAAATATTAGTAGCACAAACTGATGAATCCGGACCTCGCAAATTTGAATTTTTGAGAGGTTTCACAGTATGGTTTCAGTAACTCGACCAGCAAATAAATAGTGGTCAGTTAATGGTAACCATTAATAAGTGTATTCAGGTTGCAGAGAAACAATTTTAAGTACCCACTAACATACTTTTAAGAATAAAGTTTTGGACAGAATTTACAATTTTAAAAACATGTCGCTCCTTTAGAAATATTTGATAACGACTTACCTGAATAAGAAAAATCGCAACGGATGTACTCGAAATATTTATGAGATTTACTGAAACTTAAATGCGCAATTTTTTCAAAACAACCAACTTGTCCCGTAGCATTGTTTACATTATGGTCTTCGAAAAGATAAACGTGATGGCCTGAAATACTGTCAAATGAAGAGATCCGCCACATCTTAAATTATTATAACGGATTTTATTGCAGACTGCTGTTGCGCTATTTTCCACAAAGATAACAGGTTTCTTTCAGTTGTAGAACATCTTCAGATCGATAGTGGTTGCAGAGCAACCACTCAGATTCATGTGCAAAGGTGAATGTAGTGACTTGTGGACACTGCATGCAGCAACTGAAACTGAACAATTTGCTCTGAAAGTGCAAAGATACTATACGAATCGACTGTGAGTTGTCTTCACGTGAAAGTAACTGATCTGTTCTGTAACTACTATTGATCCGAAAGTGTTCTGTAACTGAACGAAATCGGTTATATTTGTAAAAATTAGTATGACAGTAGACAGTAATAAAATATTTTACTGTAGAAACACTGGTAAGTTACAACTAAAGTCAACTAATTGTTCTTTCTTCTTGTGTCCTTGAGTGTCGGTAATCTTGTTTAATCGAGTAAAATGGCTCTGAGCACTATGGGACTCAACTGCTGAGGTCATTAGTCCCCTAGAACTTAGAACTAGTTAAACCTAGCTAACCTAAGGACATCACAAACATCCATGCCCGAGGCAGGATTCGAACCTGCGACCGTAGCGGTCTTGCGGTTCCAGACTGCAGCGCCTTTAACCGCACGGCCACTTCGGCCGGCTTTAATCGAGTCTTCGATGTTGTCAACCAGGGGCTGTCAGGACCGCTCTTGAACTGTACAGAGTTGTAAAAATCTGCATCACAGGCATTCATGGCAGGATTACCTACATCTTGGTTGAATGTTCATTCATTTCATAGCGATATCATATCACTCGTAAAAGTTAGCGACTGTTGAACAAATGGCGAGGATTTAATCGGTCCTTCGGGTTATTGACCGCCTTCCACACAGGACTATGAAATTTGAGGAATCGCCGTGCTTAATGACCGAGCTACAAATTACACATCTGGCAAATGGCACACAAATCACGGCCAAACGTAAACTTGTGTGTCATTACCTAACGTATTACGGTGACGCAGGGAACAGCCTCACAAAGCGGGCATGCGCGTCGGCAAAACAGTAGTGCGCCAGCTGAGCGTCATCTGTTATTGGAAGGTCGGGCCTTATCGTGGCGCGTGGGCCGAACGCAGGCGACGACAGCAGAATTGCGAACGCGGAGAGGTGGGGGGGGGAGAAGGGGAGGGGTCAATGTGCAGCGCAAACGTCGACGTTACGACAGCCGAGCTGTCACCCCACCGCAGAACAATGACTCCGGCACACGCTTCGGACGTCATGGCCGGCAAATACAAGAGCCAGCGATAAATGAACACAGTGTGCTGTCTCGGCCATGGCGAACAGAAGCTATAAGTACAAACTTCAGTGGCTGGTCCACCACAGGGGGAATAACCAAAAACTTTGTTACGCTTTTAATTAGGAAATCGACTGCAAAACAAGATACGGCAACGTAATTTTACATGCCACCGTAGTAGTCCAGTCAAATGGTGAGAGAAAATTTCGTAGTTCTTTTGACAAGCTTCAGATGTGTTTTCGAGGGTGCTGAACCCGAATTTTTAAAGTCTCACCAAAACTGCGTCCCGGAAATGGGTCAAAAATTGGGAAAACACGAAAAAATTGGACTTTTTTGGGTTTTTCTCTTACAACTCGGAAATGATATTGTCTTCGGCAAAGTTGACTATGTATGAAAATGCAAAGGATAAATTTTCCCACGAATTAGGTTTGAATAACTTTTTTCGTTAGACTAACCAAACGGCGTGTAGCGCTTGTTGAAGCCGCGTAATTTCCGGTGCCACCACCAAAACCCAACTCCTCATCCTTCAGTATGCTATGACGCTCATTCAAACGGCAAAACGAACTCTTTCATCACTGCTACAGTTAAAATGTGTTTAAATAACTTACGTAAATGACATAACACGAGGGGCGTTCAGTAAGTAATACAACGCTTTTTTTTCTGATAGCAGATTGGTTTTATTCAGGATTCCAATACACAATATTTTTACCCCACTCTTTTGGCTGAAAGGCCCTAGTTCAGTGTGATGGCCTTACGCCACCTTATTGTGAGGGTTTGGACCGCTCCACTGGGCAACGTCGGAGCCAACGTCTTGCTGCATCAATCTTCCTATCATTCGCATACAACTTCCTGCGAAGTGCATTGCGCCAAACAGATGGAGGTGCGAGGTCCGGGCTGTACGGTGGATTAGGATATAAGACGTGTATATTTCTATTGTCTATCGTCAAACCACAATTTATGAACGATGTTTATATTTTATTAATATGATTAAGCAGGAATAATTAATATTTGTCATTTTGGAAATAATTGTGGTAGTAGGGAATGTCTGCACCAAAGTATTGTTGGCGGGAGAGACCGCACATTGATATAATTTTAAAAAGGGCGGGAGAGACCGCGTATGGATACATGTTAAGAAAAGAGAGGGAAAGACCGCGAATTGATACATTTTGTAATGGTAGCAGGGATTGTCTGCACCAGAAAGCATTGTTGGCGGGAGAGACCGCACTTTAGCGTTCGTAGAAAGTCAGAAGCAAGCGAGATGTGAAGCGAGTCGGTAGCAGATCTGAAGCGAGTGGTTGAGAGGAGCGGTGTGCCTGCCAGCCACCAGCTATGATTTGCAAGAGATTATAAACGGATGCACAGAGACATCAGCTAACTATTATCATAAGAGGAACTAATATTATTGAATTATTATTATTATTATTAGATTATTGTAAAAAGAACGCCCATTTGAACGTTTGTAAAATAATTTCATTACCAACAGAAAATATTTGAAGAATCGTTTTCAGAATATAATTAATTTTTGCCAACAATATTGCATTACTGATTATAATCCATCCCATTAACCATCAACGTAAAACTTTGCAAAATGTTATTGTTGTCAAGAAAAAGTTTAACTATGAATTACGTAACTTCAGTCAAATTAATTAAAGAATGACGTCAGCTTTGGTAATAAATACAGCCCATCAGCAGCTAATAGAGTATAGTGAAACATAGTAAGTATATTCATGTCGCAGTTCGATGTAGCAGTCAGATGGCGATCCAGTAACAGTAAAAAAGGTAAGGAACAGTTTTGGGTTATTGCAGGTAACGACTGAGGGCCACGACGACGACACATTCTATGTTTCGTCGAAATAATCAGCAAATCACTTTTAATAAGCAGCATGTAAATTGAAACTTCCTGGCAAATTAAAACTGTGTGACGGATCGAGACTCGAACTCGGGACCTTTGCCTTTCGCGGGCAAGTGCTCTACCAACTGAGCTACCCAAGCACGACTCACGCCCCGTCCTCACAGCTTTATTTCTGCCAGTACCTCGTCTCCTACCTTTCAAACTTTGCAGAAGTTCTCCTGCGAACCTTGCAGAACTAGCACTCCTGAAAGAAAGGATATTGCGGAGACATGGCTTAGCCACAGCCTGGGGGATATTTCCAGAATGAGATTTTCACTCTGCAGCGGAGTGTGCGCTGATATGAAACTTCCTGGCAGATTAAAACTGTGTGCCGGACCGAGACTCGAACTCGGGACCTTTGCCTTTCGCGGGCAAGTGCTCTTTCAACTGAGCTACCCAAGCACGACTCATGCCCCCTCCTCACAGCTTTACTTCTGCCAGTACCTCGTCTCGGTCCGGCACACACTTTTAATCTGCCAGGAAGTTTCATATCAGCGCACACTCCGCTGCAGAGTGAAAATCTCATTCAGCATGTAAATTTGTATGCGAAGATTGCACTTACTATAACTGAGAAAGAGAACTAATTCCAAACGGAAGATTTCATTTGTCATTGTAAAGCAAGAGATAGAAATCCTAAGGGGAGGTTTCATAGGTTATTGTAGAAGGGAAGGTTGCGTCGTAACAAAAGAGATATAGAGGAGACGGGTAGGTTTCAAGGAAGAACCATCCAGTGAAGTTTTGTGAGCTGCTCTCGGGTGCGCAGACCTGTGTGAGGGCTTGAGGAGAAATTAATTTGCATTTTTGTGGTGACGACCACGCTGAAGTTATTTCTTCAGTTCCAACATTGCAGGAGTCACAGCTGTGTGCGACCAGCCGGCACGTGAGAGATCGGACAGGTTTACGAGACCTCGTTGTGATGGTGACAGGCGCCTCCCCCAACGACCCACCGTGCTTTTGTTGACTGCCAGGTCTCCGACAACATTCTGCAAGGGCCTACGAATACCTCAATAACAGCTGCCTGCTTCGTACACAACTCCGTTACAGACGCCATTTTGTACGCTGCGTTTAGCTCCCCCGCCTATGGAACTTCATGAAACAATAGGGGCTGAAGCGAGAATATTCCACGATGTTAAACAACAATTTCCTCATTTTTGCAACCGAAATTTGCCGACAAAAAAAGTTGCATTACTTATTGAACACTCTTCGTAATTATGCTTTTTTGGCATTTGGTAATAATAATAACGATAACAATAATTATTATAATTACCATAATATTACCTTATTAACATCGTAATTTTATAGAAGTTTCGAAGAAACGTCATCCTCTTCGCGCTTTGTGCTACACTGTCATCTTCACTTGATTAGTCTGCAAAATGAGAATATATGTAGGTATGTTATGAATGCAGCCAGGCCAGCTTGAAATGGTGGCAAGAAGGAGTTGTCTGGCAGTTCCTACCATGCTATGTGCTAGGACCACACTTTTGGTCTTCCATTTATTCAAATTTCCTTGTTTCTTCATCATCACTAGTCGATTAACGAAATTTTGGACCGTATCAGGGAAGAAGACATCGTTCTCTGAAGAAACTTGTGTGGAGGGGGATATTCCATTGTGTTGCGATCTAATATCTTCAACAAGAATGTGTGCTGTTGTTTCAACCACACGTCGACACACTTCCTCTGGAGATGATCTTTTTAATTCATACCAAATGTCTTAAAAGCTTTGTACCCAGGGATTCTGAAACAAACAACAGTTAATTTCTTCACAGATTGGGCATCACTTCCATACTTTAACTGTAGAGGTTTCACAGTCTTCACAAAATAATAGTATCCGCGGTGGATCTGGTCTGTTAATTACTGAGGAGAAAATTGAAACACCTCATAGTTTTCACTGAAGTAGTTGAAAATTTGCTGAATAGCACTATCAGTAGTAGCATATGGACCTCACTGAAATTGATAGTGCTATGCAGTGCCCATATGGACCTCACCCCCCCGCCCCATGAACTATAGGCCTTGATGTCGGTGGGGTGACTTGTGTGCCTCAGAGACACATATAGCTGTACTACAGGTGCAACCACGACGGAGGGTATCTACTGAGAGGCCAGATAAATATGTGGTTCCTGAAGAGCGACAGCAGTCTTTTCAGTAGTTTCAGTCTGGATCATGGACTGATCTGGCATTTTAACACTAACCAAAACGGTGTTGCTGTGTTGGTACTGCGAATGGTTGAGAGCAAGGGGAAATTACAGCCACAATTTTTCCTGAGGACATGCGGCTCTGCTGTTAAATGATTATGGCGTCCTCTTAGGTAAAATATTCTGGAGGTAAAATAGTCCCCCATTCGGATCTTCGAACGAAGACTACTCGGGAGAATGTTGTCATCAGGAGAAACAAAACTGGCGTTCTAAAGATCGGAGCGTCGAATCTAAGATCCTTCAATCAGGCAGATAGGTTAAAAAATTTAAAAAGGAAAGTGGATAGGTTAGTGAAGTTCGGTGGCAGGAGAAACAGGACTTCTGTTCAAATGAAAACATGGTTATACATACAAAATCAAATAATGGTAATGCAAGAGTGGGTTTAATAATGAATAAGGAAATAGTAATTCGGGTAAGGTACTACGAACACCATAATGAACGTGTTACCGTAGACAAGGTAAATAAGAAACCCACAGCTACCACAGCAGTACAAGATTATATGCCAACTGGCTTGGCAGATGACTAAGAGATCGAAGAAATGTCCAATGAGATAAAAGAAATTATTCGGATAGTGAAGGGAGACGAAAATTTGCGAAGGAAGACTTGAATTCGATAGTAAGAAAAGGAAGAGAAGGGAAGACGGCGAGTGAATATGGACTAGGGGAAAGGAATGAAAGAGGAGGACTACTAGTAGAACTTTGTACAGAGGATAATTTAATCATCGCCAACACTTGGTTTAAGAATCATGAAAGAAGGCTGCATAAGAGCATGGGGACAAAGGGGGCTCTGGCGCCGTTTTGGTATCACATCAGGCGAATTATCACTATCATGTTCCTCAAAATCCTGTAACACTGTTCTGGCTTTGAGACACGGACAATTATCCTGCTCAAAGATGACATAACCATCGGGGAAGACATTAAGTATGAAGCGAGGCTGTCAGTTCATTTTCGATCACTAGCACAAGTCCCTTGCAAGCGCAGCAGAATGTCTCTCGTAGCATAATACTGGTCTGCCAGATGTATGATACAGGTCAAATACCCTCAGACCTCAAGAAAATCATAATTCCAATTTAAAAGAAAGCATTTGCTGACGCGTGAGGAAATTATCGTACTATCGGTTTAATATGTCATAGTTACAAAATACTAACGCGAATTCTTTGCAGAAAAATGGAAAATTGTTAGAAGCAGATCTCGGTGAAGATCAGCTTGGATTTCGGAAAAATGTCGGAACACGCGAGGCAATACTGACCCAACGACTTATCTCAGAACATACGTTAAGGAGAGGTGAACCTTCGTTTATAGGAGTTTTAGACCCAGAGAAGGATTTTGACAATGTTGACTGGAATGCTCTCTTTGGAATTCTGAAGATAGCAGGGGAAAAATATGGGGAGCGAAAGGCTATTCACTACTCGTTCAGAAATCAGACGGCAGTTTTGAGTCGATGGGAATGAAAAGGAAGCAGACGTTGAGAATGGAGTGAGACAGGGTTGTAGCCTATCCCCTACGTTATTTAATCTGTACATTGAACAATCAGTAAAGGAAACCAAAGAAAAATTTGGAGTTGAAATTAAAGTTCAGAGAGAAGAGAATAAAACCTTGAGGTTTGAAAGACAGCAATGGACTTGGAAGAACTGTTGGACGCAGTGGACATTGTCTTGAAAGGAGAATGTGAGATGAATATCAACAAAATCAAAAGGACGATGGAATGTAATCGAATTAAATCAGGTGACGCTGAGGGAACAAGATTGGACAGCAAAATAATTGATGGTCGAAGTAGAGAGGTTAAATAATGTAGACTATCAATGACAAGAAAGCATTTGAGAAGTTTATTAACTTCCAATATAGACTTAAGTGTTAGAAAGTCTTTTCTGAAGGCATTTCTAGAGTGTAGCCATGTATGGAAGTTAAAAATGGACGTTAAACAGTTTAGAGAAGAAGAGAATAGAAGCTTTTGAAACGTAGTGCTATAGGAGAATGCTGAAGATTAGATGGTTACATGACGTATCAAATGAGAGGCACTGAATAGAATTAGAGAGACAAAAAGTTTGTGGAACAACTTGACTAAAAGGAGCGGTCGGTTGATAGGACTTATGAGATATCAAGGGATCACTATGTTAGGATTGGAAGGAAGTTTGGGGGGGGGGGGGCGGGGGGGGGGATTATAGCAGATTCAGATGAATGTAAGCTGCAGTAGTTATTCGGAGATGAAGAGGCTTGCACAGTATGGCGTAACCGCGATAGCTGATCAAACCAGTCTTCGGACTGAAGATCACAAGGACAACTATAACTATGGACCTCATTGTCTTTTTTCTAAGTGCTTTGGATTGCTATGCAGGGCTTTCAAGCTTTTGATGTGGTGGAAGGCATCTTTTGCAACCAAGTCAGGAACTGGTTCAATACGACGTATTATTGAGCTCCTAATTCATAGTTTTCTCAGCATGTTTCAGAACACTCTTCAGCCCCAGCTTAAGCACACAGTATACTAGGCTCACTTATGGCTGGGAAGCTGTTTTGTTGACCCAGAAATTCTGGTGCAATGGCCGACCCACTCAAAAAACAGTTTGTTTTGAAATCAAAATCCGGTTAAGCAGATAGTTTCTTTTCGGCTGCAATCAGTTACAACCGTCTTACCTTCTGCAGCAATTAACTCGTCGTTGGTGTACTTTTTTCGACATGGTTCACGAACGTTATCGGCAATTTTACCCTTCAAAATGGCGACTATCCGATGTTTTCTCGTGTTACTTGCTTCAAGAACTTTTTTCGTGCCCATTTCGAGTTTAAGTGATAACACTTTTCTCCCATCATCCAGTATACCATCACATACAAAACGTTTCTCATTTGAGCTCATTATGTACGGCTATTTTATACATTTAAACTGAATTAACCGGTCGCCAATACATGCAACCACCCGAGGGCGAACCCATAAACAGCTGCCGACGCAAGGAACCAACACAGAGAATCGGCTTTCCCCTTCAGGACGTCAAGTCCTTTGTGTTGGTCTCCTCCACCACGGCAAGTATCAGCTACCAACCACTCAAACAGCATCGTGACACTAGTGGATGATGGAATTCGGCAATGGATGTGCAAAGAAGTACGGTAAGGGCGCAGGGTTGTGGGTCCTGAGATGGCCCATCTCGTCAGGTTTGAAATCGCGCTAACTTTAACAACCGCTACGAGCCTTATGGTTGATCTGATGAAAAGTCATTCGGGGGAAATTTTATTCTCTTTATTTTCATAAATAGTCAACTTCACCGAAATGTGCGTCGTTTCCGAGTTATAAGCAAAAATCCTCAAAGAAATCTACATTTTTCGTGGGTTTTTTTCATTTTTGACCCATTTTCGGGACGCAATTTTGGTGGAAGTTAGAAAATTCATATTAAGTACCCTCTCAAACACAGAGAAAGCTTGTCAAAAAAACCGCTACGAAGCTTTCCTTTATTTGGTATTTCTGAGCACCATTTGACTGAACTGTAATACGACACAGGCAGGGAGTGAAATTTCACTGTCTACACTGCCACTTAAACAACCAAATAGGAGCGTGCGGAATACTGGTGCACCGATGTGATTAGATTGATAGGTTCCTAGCAAATGAAATCCTGCTTATCATCCTTAAGGCTGCGTTGACAACGGCACCGCCTACAACGGTCGCCAGACGCCGTTGCCAGAGGTTCCCCTACAACATCGGCCGACTGTTTCATTATAGCGCGTCCGATCTCCTTCGTAAGGTTCTGGTCAGATCAAGGAGGTTAGGTAAAATATTTTCTATCAAGGAGGTTAGAATCTATTTTAATCTCATAGGACTGTCATATGTTTACGATATATTGACTCGTATATTGTTAAGCTTGAGGCTGTTGGGAGCCACCGGAGACACTCCAAGATAAGAAATGAGAGCCACAATGCAGAGAGCAGGCAAGTGTGTTAGCGTTTAGGTTACTGGAGGTAAACAGTAATGCTAGAGCCGTAAGAATTGTACGTGCTCTGGGAGCTGCCCCAGGGGAGACGTTTCACTTCAGAGAATGAGCTGGTAACTTCATCCGCTGTCTAGACGCTGTTGTAAGGCGTCACAGTAAAAGAAGAAAGCTTGATACTTGCCACTGAGAACCGCAACGTCAGTGGGTTTACACAAGTTAGAGTGCTGCAACAGTGGTCCCCAATCACAAGCCTCAGAGTGGGGCCAAATGACGTAAACCACTGTTGTTGCCAGCCATAATAGCAAGGACAATTACGTTTAGCTTTCAGCTGAACGCTGTTGTTACCAAACTTGGAGTTTTTTAATGTAAATGCCAGTAACATCCCTACCTACCGAGTAGGAGAAGGGGAGGAATCTGAATGTGTTTGGTCAGAAGTATCCTGAAGGTACAGTGTCACTCATCAGATTGGCCAAAGCGTTTAAAGTATCGGTGGATTGGTGAGCCAATTATGGGAAGGGAGAAGTAATGCGCCGCCTTAATCCTTTAAAATCCAAGGTTTTTCAAATAGAGTTCTCAGTCGGACCGTTGAAGCGGCAATTCCGTGCCGTTTACTGCCAGCTTCGGGTAAGCTCCGACAAGTCTATTCCTCTCATTTGGAGTACTGCTCTCAAAGTTTGTACTTTACAATGATGCTAGTGGTTGCTATTTCTGTTAGGTCTCATCCCGTGGACTCAGACACTGACTTCTGTTGTTCGGCTAGTTGCGTCCTTTGATTTTTCTAACGTTTAGAATTAGCCTTCATTGCGTAACTAGTTTGATTTAAATAAATAGTGTTAATTAGACCCTTGAGTATCCTTGAAACTCCCGGCGCAAGTGCCCTATCGAGTCCCAAAATCCGCGTCTCTCCTAACTGCCCTGTGACAGCATTTTGCATTGAATCAAACATTCTACCTGCCTTCATTGGAAGTTCACCTTTCTGCATGAGCTTCTAACCGCGCGGAAGATGCTTCCCTCTACACCGTGTTAGGACACGACAGGGCAGGGTGGAAGTCACTACAGCTCTGTGATGGAGACGGGTGCTGCTTTGCGGCTTTTGCTATTAAAAAGACGCAGAACGCATTTGCGAGTACTGTACACTCTGTTCTCAGTTACTGGAGCGATACGTTCTATCACTCGAGATCATTCGTGGTGAGACCGAAAAGCAATGTTACAAACACTCTGCATAACTTCACACAAATTCAGCAAAAGACACATGCGCCAATTAATATTCAATGATAGTTAATGTCATTCTTTGTCGCTCCAGGTCGATACTCCTAGATATTTTAGGGATATTGCTGTTTCCAAAATTTTGTCACCAATAATGTAATCGAGAATAATGGGTCTTTCTATTGAAGAGCAATACGTTACAATCGTTTACACTGGGGGTTAACTGCCAGTTCTTGCACCAGTAAACTACTCCTTCAGGCCTTCCTGCATAAGTGGTTTCTTCGCTGAAATTAATCGGAAAAATCCCAAGGATTGTTACTCGCTTACGATAAAGGTAGTTTAAAACGAGTCTTGAGTATTGCTTGTCGGCCTGGGACCTTTAGCAGGTAGGAGCAAACGCGGCAACAGAAGGGACTCAAAGAACAGTAGCGTTTATCGTCACAGACTCTTTTAGAAAGCCTGAAAAAAGAATGAACATACTCATCAAACTTCAGTGGCAGACGCTATGGTTTCAACCAACAAATTTCCTTAGACGTGGCGGTAGGTTTCATTCAGAAGGTGCAAAATCTAGTTAATATGGCGTTTTTCCTAATGGTACTTCAGATGTCTTAGCTTTTCCGTTATCAATTTAACATTGTGGTTAGGTGCTTTTTTCTTTTGGTCAGATCTTCCATAAATTATATCTTTCATTCAATTAATCCTAAATACCAGGACAGGAGACTTGTACAGTATTCACTAGCTGTTGCATTATACTCCTTGTTAAGTAAAGACGAATCCATTTTGTATTCCAGAAGAAGTGGCCCTTTTTCCCGGTAGACGAAATCGATTTCGCTTTCTTCGTTATCTTTCCTATGTCGTCAGCTATTTCCCCGTACCATTAGTTTGGAAATAATGTTGCATGAAGTAACAACAAAATTGCATGAAGTAACAACAAAAGGCGGCACGATCCAGCAATGTGTTAGCGTACGGGGGGTAAAGCCCACAATTTTCAGTTTTTCTAACCTTCTGGTCAATGACGACACATTTTCCTGCGATTTCAAACTGAAGACATAGACTGGATTGTTAGCTGTAACCATACAAAATCCAGCTCTATCTGATTATTAATTAGAAATTCAGAATTTAGCGAAACAAAAAACTGCGGGGTTTTACCACAGAAAATTGAGTCTTTGCACCATTTGAGATAAACATCAATAAAAATGATGATTCCATAATAAAAACGCTTGAAATAAGGCTTTGTAACATTGTTGTATTGCAGTCAAGTTACTCCAACACAATATTGAACACAATGCTTAAAAATACTTGCAGAAAAATAATACTTCCTCCTTCACAAGAGTAGCAGTAGTAGAGTAACCTGAAAGAGTTCAATGACTGAGGCTAAGCTATCCAGCCACACAAATAGTGTACTATGTTAGGTCATCTGAAAGTCTTTGCATTATAGAACTGTGGTTTGTTCATCCCGGTGGGTTTTGACATTTTCGTTATAACGATGTCGTTGTCAATGAATAACTCTTTGACGGTCCCAGTAAATTTGAATATTCCTGCAAGTTTTTGAACAACATACAGTTATAGCCTGCCTCTTGGTTGGTTGGTTGGTTGCTTGTTGAGTGGTAGAGAAATCTGATTCCTCCTTGAGGTACCAGGCACTTGTTCCTCTTCTTTGGAGACTGCTTTGCCGAATAGTAAGTCCATACCGATATCTGAGCTACTGTCATGAACTGACAAATATAAATCAGATGCTCTTCTAGACAAACGAAGATGTATGCGAAGTAGTCCCTTTCTCTGCCACATCTTTGACATAAATCGCTTCTTCAGTTTCATAACTGCAGTATTTCTAAGTTAATGACAGATGTTTGTGAAGTACTGCAAACCCTATGTATACATTTGCTTGACAGATGTCCTGTTTATGGAGTTAATGCAGCATGACGTGTACTTTCACATAACAAACATCGCTGCAATGCGTTTGTCTGTTTCCTTGTATGAGGCATTTTCCTGCTGACGATCATTTTATAGGGCTGATGCAAGGTTAACATAATTTCTGGACACTAATCAGATGTGAACAGTGGACAGCATACACCTCCAGAAAGGTAAATTGTGCATGTATCACAAAGAATCTATGTTTTTCTTTGGTGCGGAAGGAAGTAGTTTTACCATCTTAAAGTTTGCCACCATAGCCGGCCGCTGTGACCGAGCGGTTTTGGGCGCTTCCGTCCGGAACCGCGTGACTGCTGCGGTCGCAGTCTCGAATACTGCCTCGGGCATGGATGTGTATGATGTCCTTAGGTTAGTTAGGTTTAAGTAGTTCTAGGGGACTGGTGACCTCAGATGTTAAGTCCCATAGTGCTCAGAACCATTTGAACCAATTTGAACCATTTCTTGTCACCATGGTGAGTGGCATGGCCACTTATGCTCGATACCAGCACGCAGACGGTATTTGTTTTCGATATATCAGAAGAGAGGAATGCTGTAATATCTTACCAAGTTTTCTACCGTGTGGTGTTACTGGAGTTTCTATAGTTCCTAGTTTTCCGCTGTTGGGTGGTACAAAATAACGAGGATAGAGAGAATGTTTGAGTGACAGACATGACTGCATCCTGAGGGATGCAGATCAATGGACTGCAGGACCTGCATGTAGTTAGGAGACGCACAGCAATGCAGTAGCAATATCCTCGTCCTCCTTCCAGCTCCCATACGATGTGGAGGCTTCCTAATTTTACTGATAAGGAACACCACCTTAATTGCTCGCACTGTCTTTTCTACTATCATCTGTTGCAGGAGAAAGCCTTGTTGGTCGTTGGTCTTACACATTGTACAAGGTTGCCGGAACTATGACAACGTGTTCTCATTTTCGCCGAGTGGTCAAAACATGGTCCTGTCGCACAGCATTTCTACCAGAAAGTCTAACACTAGAGATCTGAAAAGCAAGGATTTTGTACATTTTGTACGACCTCAATCTAGCGTGGCATATTTTACACTACTGGCCATTAAAATTGCTACACCAAGAAGAAAAACATATGATAAAAGGGTATTCATTGGACAAATATATTATACTAGAACTGACATGTGATTACATTTTCACGCAATTTGGGTGCATAGATCCTGAGACATCAGAACTCAGAACAACCACCTCTGGCCTTAATAACGGCCTTGATACTCCTAGGCATTGAGTCAAACAGAGCTTGGATGGCGTGTACAGGTACAGCTGCCAACGCACCTTCAACTCGACACCACAGTTCATCAAGAGTAGTGACTGGAGTATTGTGACGAGCCAGTTGCTCGGCCACCATTGACCAGACGTTTTCAATTGGTGAGAGATCTGGAGAATGTGTTGACCAGGGCAGCAGTCGAACATTATCTGTATCCAGAAAGGCCCGTACAGGACCTGCAACATGCGGTCATGCATTATCCTGCTGAAATGTAGGGTTTCGCAGGGATCGAATGAAGGGTAGAGCCACGGACCGTAACACATCTGAAATGTAACATTCACTGTTCAAAGACCCGTCAATGCGAACAACAGGTGACCGAGACGTGTAACCAATGGCATCCCATACCATCACGCCGGATGATACGCCAGTATGGCGGTGATGAATACACGCTTCCAATGTCCGTTCACCGCGATGTCGCCAAACACGGATGCGACCATCATGATGCTGTAAACAGAACCTGGATTCATCCGAAAAAATGACGTTTTGCCATTTGTGCACCCAGGTTCGTCGTTGAGTACACCTTCGCAAGCGCCCCTGTCTGTGATGCAGCGTCAAGGGTAACCGCAGCCATGGTCTCCGAGCTGATAGTCCATGCTGCTGCAAACGTCGTCAAACTGTTCGCGCAGATGGTTGTTGTCTTGCATACGTCTGCATCTGTTGACTCAGGGATCGAGACGTAACTGCACGATCCGTTACAGCCATGCAGATAAGATGCATGTCATCTCGGCTGCTAGTGGTACGAGGCCGTTGGGATCCAGCACGGCGTTCAGTACTACCCCCTTGAACACACAGATTCCATATTCTGCTAACAGTCATTGGATGTCGACCAACGCGAGCAGCAATGTCGCGATACGCGATAGGCTACAATCCGACCTTTATCAAAGTCGGAAACGTGATGGTACGCATGTCTCTTCCTTACACGAGGCATCACAACAACGTTTCACCAGGCAACGTCGGGCAACTGTTGTTTGTGTATGAGAAATCGGCTGGAAACTTTCCTCATGTCAGCACGTTATAGGTGTCGCCACCGGCGCCAACCTTGTGCGAATGCTCTGAAAAGCAAGTTCTTCGCATACCGCAGCATCTTCCTCCTGTCGGTTGAATCTCGCGTCTGTAGCACGTCATCTTCGTGGTGTGGCAATTTTAACGGCCAGTAGTGTAAATGTTTCCTCACATAGTGCACCATCTACTGTATGTGATCATTCTCCATCAGCCAGCCTATAACCCCTAGGATGTATCACAGAACCTCTGTTACACTGTCTACATGGAACTGAGATAGAATGCGTTACAAATGCTGTTTGTCAGCGCGTGCAGCAGCCGACAGCGGTCGCGGGGTCTGAGTGGGCATCGCATGCGGGAATACGCCAGGCGACCAGCCCAGCCGACGGCAGACGGCGCATGCTTCTCGATCGAAAGAGTTGTGACAGTGTGATTACATACGGTGAGGTGTATTGACGGTATCCCCTGCACTATCAGAATAAAAAAGCGCCGCAATCGTTTAAATGTTCTATACTGCTATGTCACCCTCAAAATGTTTATATAAACAGTATCCCCTACACAGCAGTCAGTTTCCCGACAAATGTTTTAAATAAATTTCAAGATGCTACTCGAGGCGGGTGTAAAATGAATGTGCGCAACGGAAAATAATGAACGCTAAAATGAAGATTTGGCCCTGTCTGACTACCCTCTGAAGCAGATCTTAGGATCTCTTAATGATGACATCTCCTCATTCTTGGCCTTTAGCATATAAATTACAACATAAACATAAATGAATGATACGGGAACTAGTAACTATCAAATGATAAATGCTGTTTCCGCTTATACATTTACTGTACATTAAAACCCCTTCATATTACAACTGTTTATATATCAATGTCCAATGGACACAAATAGATACAAATGAATTTCCTCACCAATAGGATTGACCAGTTGCCCAAATCGGCCCCTTTTTTCGGCTACACGATCTAATATAAATAAAGTGGGACGACTGACATCATCTATGTACCAAACGCTAAAAGACACTACTTTCAAAGATGATCTTAAGTGGTGTGCAACCTCAGTGGGAATAAAATTTACGTGATCACAGCTGTTTAACTTTATAGCCCTAATAAGAAATTTTAACACCGTTGGAAAAGAGACTGTACACACCTCTTTTGTTATTTCGGTTTTTGATTTATTTGTTCGAGATGCATTATTCCATTTTAACATATTATACTACTGCTAACCATGGTAAGTTCATAATAAGAACAAAACTGAGTACAGAACATAGAGATATTTCTCATACTGAGTCTACAAACCACTTACAGCATCGTACGTGCTCTGGGGTTGAGCTTAAAAGGAATAACATCTCAGTGCTGTTACGAAAAACTGAAGGTATTGTCTGGGCATGTAATGTAATTTCTGTAGATGTTTCCTCACTGCCATCATAAATATAAGCTGCGATACTCTGTGCCTTTATTTTTGTGGTAATCGCATACAATTTGACATTTTACTTCTAGTTATCTCACAATTATGTGAAACATAACCATGTGCTGCAGGAAGTAGCTTTTCACTTCCCCTCATTAATTGCATTCCAACATAGCGACCATTTCTTCTTCAATTTCGCATTTTTTTTCGAGACGCTGTTTCATACGTGCATGTCCAAATTGATACCTGTGCCGAACGACTTCGTAGTAACTACATTCCTGTACCTAATTCACACAGTTCAGTTTATTCTAATCTCAAACCACAGTAGCAGTAAACATTTCTTGTTTTCGTGTTGCCTATTGAGAAAACGTGCGAGTTCGCTGTAGATGACCTAGATAACGTTTCTTGCGAAACCACTTCAAAAACATTTTCTGATAATAATCAGCTTATTCAAATACAATAACAGACGCATTATCTTGGAAATAATTTAGATCTGGTGCAACGAAAACAAAAGATTCTAGCGTGTTCACTGTTGGCAGAAAGGAAACTGGCACACTTGATAGGAAGATAGGAGCATTCCTGTTATCGGCACCACGTTTCAGAAAGTAATGAACCTACGGTATGGCGTGCACTGTGTTCTGGACCTTCCCCTACCTTTCACCCTTATCTGCAAAGTTAAATACAAAGTAGAGGATTTCCCTAAGTGTTTGATAATGGACTGGCTTTGGGTGATTCGTACACGTAAATCCCAACAACTCAAGAGCAGCGTCATAATCAAATGCAAACATTTGAACCAAGTTAAACCGTTCTCCACTTCTTGATTCAGTGAAAATAAGGTAAAGCAGTAAGGCAGACATTTACGCCTAAAAAGCTGGCGCGAAGCTGTAACAAAAACACCAGTACAATCTCTTTTGCATAATAAATATTTTCTTTGATTTAGTTGGAAAAGTGGAATTTCAGCATATTATGTACGTATTTCCAAGTCTTGCATTTTCCAGTACGTACGTAAGTAAAGACCCATATCTGATAAACATTGTCGCAGGTTCGATACATCACACATAGTACACAATCCTGTCAGAACACATTCTGTGTGCAACAGAAGGTGGAGCATTTGCAAGTTGGAACTATTCTTTTTAAGTCGATATTACTGATCAACTCTAAGGAATCGTCTACTGGCGAACTTCGACGTTTGTGGAACTGAGAAATGCAGCGTGTCTGAGATTTTGTTAAGCATGGAAACAGAAGTATAAGTGCAGCTCACTGAATGACAAGGAGGTAGAGCTAGTGTCCGTTTCCAGCAGGCGCTACATATTTATAAATAAAGATTAAACTACCAATGGAGCAGCAACCACAGTAGCGACAGCTACAACACGAGACAGCTTCAGAAAAATTATGTAGGAAAACACGGCTGGTATGATACGATCCTCGTCAGGATGATGTGTAAAAGACAAACTCTTCTAGTCCAGCAGATCAACGTAGCAGTTCACATTCAAGAGTCCTGTCACCTTGTAACCTCCCCACAAAAATATTAATTAAATGAATTTCGAACCAAGTGTAACCTCCCCACAGAAATAATAATTAAATGAATTTTAAATATTGTAACCTCTGAACAAAATTGGGTCCTATTTATAATCTCTGTGCAGAAATGCATTCACATTTAATGTACCCACAAAATTCTTTTCTCATTTAATGTTAAGTTCGAAACAGAAAAATTCCTAAACACCAAAATAATAAAAAATTCAGTAACCTGGTAAATTTTATGGCGATAGCAGCGCTGCGCCACGGCCCTGTGCTCTGAATAAAAAAAGCAAAAATTCTTACCTCAATAAAAACTGCGAATATATCTGCTCTTACCTAAAAAATTTTCGGCACAGCTCCGTGCAATGCTGGCCTATGCTTTGTGACTCGCGAAAGGAATTAATTATTCATTGGATAAAGTCTTTAAATTGAAATGAATCCTTTTTTTTTAAATTACTTTATATTGTAAAAATTATTATTGTGGTATTTTAAAAAAAATTGGAATGACAATTCACATACAATACTAGATATGCGCAAGGCTGCTTCTTTACCTGAAACAATAATACTCATCCTCCAGAGTCCCGACCAGGGCAGACTGCCAACACGCGCAGACTACCACCGACTACTGCCGACTCACGCAGACTACTGTCGACTACTACTGACTAGCACAGACTAAAGTCGACTACTGCCGACTAGCGACAAGCAACAACTAACTACATACTGCTCTCTGGTCAGAGACTCCCCTAAGTCTTGCCTGTTGCAGGCAGCGCATACATCGCATACCTCTTACATAACCCTCCACTGGGGGGGCAAAAATTTGGCAGCGATGGTGAGTCAATTGGACTTTCCATGAGCAACAAATTTTTCTTAATCAACTAAGTTTACAATCACAGAATATATACATGAATTCAAATATAGTGCACATGCACTGAGTACAGAACATATCAAGCAAAGACAAAATGTGTACACAATGAGTACAAAACATATTAAAATCGCAAAAGTGCACACGCACTGTAGTACAGAACATATCAGGAAATCACAAAATGTATGCGCAATGAGTACAAATCAAATTAACAAATGAGAAAAGTGCACACGCACAGTAGTACAGAACATATCAGGAAATCACAAAATGTATACGGAATGAGTACAAATCATATTAACCAATGACATAAAGTGCACACGCACTGTAGTTTTTTTTTTTTTACTATTTTACAACAACTAGGATAGGAAAGGGAAGGATTGCATCATGGTTGTAGCACATTAGGTTGCACGCAGCTGCACTGAAAGTCCATATCTTTCTACAGAAGTACAACACCAAGTGAGACAATCTGAAGTTCTTTTCCCTGAAGTATTAATCAGTGTAGCCAAGACACTGAAATGTCGTATCAATATTCCATGTTATTTTGGTAGTACATTAGGTACACCAAACAGTGGGACCGTAATAACATCTCCATCGCTCAAGGTGGTGGGCAGCATGTCGTGTCAACACCACGTTCTTGTACGGTACACCAACGTAGAATTAGTGCAAAAACCAAATACAGTGCTCCATGAGCATGAGGATAGACAGGACAAACGGATATTGCAGTTATTTCTGGTAATTAGATCAGAAGGTGGAGGACATTAAGTCTTATGCCAGTCATCATTGATAATTACTAGTCTATCAACTGATTTGATTAATTGGAGGCACTCATCACCCAGTTACTGAACATTTCTGTACCATGTGTGAAGTATTACAGAATAATGTTCATAAGTTATCTATTTACAGAGAACATTGGCACTCATTGACCAGTTACAAACCATCAGAAGTCATCATTCAAAACAGTAGTTAATGAGTGTAGCATCAAGCTACTGGTATTCATATATATAGCATGTAAGTGACATAATATAAATTTAAAATATAAGAAACAGTGGCATTCGTTGGTCTGCAAGTATTGGATATTACAAAAGATTTTTTTCACTCAAGTGACATACGATATATTTAAAAATAATTAGTGGCACTCATTGGCCAGTTACAAAACATCAGAAGTCATCAGTCAAAACAGGAGTCAATGAGTGTAGCATCAAGCTACTGGTAATCATATATATAGCACGTAAGTGACATAATATAAATTTAAAATATGAGAAACAGTGGCATTCGTTGGTAAGCAAGTATTGAATATTACAAAACATTTTTCATCATTCAAGTGACATATGACATATTTAAAAATAATTATTGGCACTCAGTGGCCAGTTACAAACCATCAGAAGTCATCAGTCAAAACAGGAGTTAAAGAGTGTAGAGCATGCATGCATTATTACAAAATATCATTCACTATTACTCAGAATTGGTATCATTATTTGGGACTGGTAATACATTTTTTTGTGCTAGCAATGCATTGCGTTGGGATCGATAATTAATTGCTGGGGCAAAACAATATTTGCTCTTGACTGATTGCTGCAAATGAAGATGTGTAACGTCATTCGTCATGAGTCAGCTGTAGCAAGGTTATGAAACAAATAGAGTATATGTGATCACATTCATGAATGACACAGGTTTAATGACCAACTGCCTATACCACATTAATTTCATGAATAATTTCTCCTGCAAAAAATACAAAATGGATTATTAAGCTGAAAGAAGAAACGCATATTATGGTGAAAAGTAGTGAACTTCGAATTAACAGGTAATGAAATGTGTATTAAATGTATGTACTCTAGCTGTCCTTTCCAAAACCTTCAGTCATCATACCTTGCGACGTAAGACATGCTGTCAAAACGAACTGCAACAAATACTTAAATAACTACATAGCATTTCTTAACTAACAGTGAATATATAAACTTCAAAATTATTCTCATCTGCAAAGAAAAACTTCATTATCATTACTATCATCACCTGTAAAGAAAAACTTCATTATACATATCAACATAACTCCATTATTATCATCACCTGTAAAGAAAAACTTCATTATCCATATTAGCATATTCTGCATCATTATTCATCACCATCCATTATCATCTGCAAAAAAACTCACTTCATTATTCATTATACAACTATTCATAGTATAGAGTTCCTTATTTCTAGCATATTTCATCACTAAAACTAAGATGTGTAGTTCTGTCTCACAGCCTGCATCAATCGCCTCGTATTCTGAAAGAAAAAATTAGTTAACACTGCTATCATACAATGTGTATAGCATATTCTTGTTAATGCTTGTTAATTCTGATCCATTTACTCTTCGTGACGACGTATTCTATCTTCTTTCGTTCATTCCTAAGGTGAAATTCCAATAATTTATTTCTCTTACACGTTATTTCTTTCTGAAAATGATAAACAATGATTAATGTCTTGCATTTAAATCATATACCCATTAAATAAAAGCTGGTTTCTAGTGATATAATTGAGCGTACAGCATAGCACGACAGAAAACGTAATATGTCAAAAAACATAGTGTTCAGATACAAAAATGTGCACAGAGTATCACAATGTAGCAGCAAAAAAAATGTAAAATAGTCACGATGTTGAGATATCATAAGGCAAAATGTCAAAGTCAACTGGTGTTTGTTATATCTTAAATATTTCATAGTGCATACAAACAAAACAGTAAAACAATCATACATGCATGAAGAATGGAAAATGTACACGGTTTGATGTGTAACGACAAGAAAAGCGACCTGCTAACCTTACCTTGCCGGGCACTTGCCAAGAAAAAATACGATAATCATCAGTAAGTAGTCACATAAATATAATTGCATAAGTGGTCATAAAATGTGTAAGTTTATCTGGAAAAATGTGCACGGTCTGATGTGTAACAAGAAGAAAAGCCTCTGTTGGGTAGATAGTGCGTACGTACTAATATCTTCTGTCAAATGTGAAAGTCACGGCGTGTACAAACCTGTTTTTGCTGTCTCCTCCGGCGCTCTGCGGCACGTTTGATGTTGTTCAGCGCAATGTCAACTATTTCATGGTGTCGTAGTCGACGAGATGTAGGAAAGGTTACTAATTCTTTAATTTTGTTAGGTGGTTCAACATTTTTCAGTATAACAGTCGGAGATAGCATAGTAGATTCATTTGGTATGAAATTAATTACATCCTGGAATGAGAGTATGTGTGTGTCCCAATCAATGTGTTTTTTATGGCAGTATATTCTACACAGTTTACCAATTTCTTTCATTAGTCGTTCACAAGGGTTCGAAGAAGCATGGTACCTGGATATATAGATTGGAGAAATGTTTCTAGCTCGTAACATACGTGTCCATATAGCAGATCGAAACTGTGATCCATTATCGGAAATTACTTTCAATACATGCCCTACATGAGATAGAAAATGTTTTACAAATGCTTTCGAAACAGTTTTAGTAGTAGCTTTGCGTAACGGAGTGAAGGTAACAAATTTTGAAGTGAGTTCAACAGCGACAAAGATGTAGCAAAAACCTCTATTAGTTCTAGGAATCGGACCAAAATTGTCTACAGCGGCCATGTGTCTCAATTTAACAGGTACAATGGGATGTAATGGAGGAATATGTGAAGTCGTATCTGACTTAGCTTTCTGGCAGATTTTACATGACGCTAAAACTCGTCGAATACGTTTCTCCTTGTTGGTAAAATAACAGTTCTGTCTCAGTATAAGAAAACATTTTCCGGCTCCGCAATGTGCGTAACTTAAATCAGTGTACCAGATTAATTTGTTAACAAGTTCGTCAGGAATGCATAATAACCAATTGTTACTGTCAGGGTGAGAGCGGCGAAACAGAATGTTATTGCGTACAGTGTAAAGGTTTCTAATGGTAACATTATTCCTATCTTGCCAAAGGTGTTTAATTTCTTTCCACACGTTGTCTTTACTCTGCTCTTGAGCTATGTCTTGTAATGATGACGAAATGAAATTTTCAAATGCAACTTGTTGAATGCACATGAACGCTGAAATTTGCTTTGCAGAAGTTGGTTGCGATGTCTTGCTGATTGTTGCTGAGAGAACGCGATAGTGCGTCTGCTACAATATTTTGTGCACCGGGAATGTGAACAATTGTAAAATTAAATTCTTGCAAATAAAGTTTCCATCTACTTAATCTGTCGTGTGTAAATTTAGCGGAAAGTAAAAACTGTATCGCTCTATGATCTGTGTAAACGGTCGTATGTCTTCCATAAAGAAAATGCCGAAATCTCGTAAATGCCCATACAACACATACTGTTTCAAGTTCTGTAACAGAATAATTGCGTTCAGCAGGTGACAGAATGCGACTCGCAAAGGCTATGTTTTTAATTACTGTAATGCCATCTTCTTCAATTTCCTGAAAAATGTGTACGCCTAAAGTGGTGTTAGATCTGTTGGTGGCAATGGAAAAATTTCTAGTAAGGTCTGGATGTGATAAAAGTGGTGCATTCAACAAAGCATGTTTCAAATAACATTCTCGTGAACAAAATTCTGCGAGTCAGAAGTATTGCTTGCGTTGCTGGGAGATGCAACCTGTACTGTATCTAGTCAAATTCTATCTGACGTGCTATTATTTTCAGGAGGATGCTGTGGCATTTCCACTATTTGTACTGTTCTGTTATTTCTTCCTGACGTATTACGTTCGGGATGATATCTACTGTCTGGTTCATTCATAATAATATGTTGTTGTGGATGATTTTGCTGTTGGTAAGACCGACTGTTATTAAACGTACGCTGAAAATTGTGCTCATTACTTTTACGTCTGTCATGATAGTCATTTCTATACGGTGCATTGCGATAGGAATTGAAATGGTGTGTTTTCTATACATACTGATTCCCTTGTTGCTGTGCGTTACTGTTTGTTGGAGCTGACGCTATACGTGCAGGCGGCGAAACATTAAAGCTTGGTTGACCTTGTACATTACATTGTTGGTTAGGTATGCTAACTGGTTGGTTTTGTTGCTATTGCGGTGAAAAACCTCTATTGTTACCAAAATGCGTTCGCTGTTGCTGATAATTTTACACATACTGATGATTAAATTTTTGTCTGGTATTAAAGTTCTCATGGTTGTCATTTTTGGAGTGTCTAATGAAAACTGTCACTTTCGGTAAAACTTGTCTTATCAGGTTTTCTTTACATGTTGCTTAATCCTAGATAGATCGATAGTTGAAGAGCTGTTTTGATAGATATAAAGGATAGTAGAAGAGAAGGCAGCAGTGCAGAAAACTAAAGATGAAACAGCACTACTACGGCTCGGGGCCCTGTGCACGCTACGGCACATATTCATTAAAGCGTAAAGAATCCCCTGAGGTCAATTACGCGCTACAAATAAATTTGAGCTTATGCGTTACAGGCAATGCCGGTGAAAATTCAAAAATAAATTGCTGTATCCAAGCCAATGCTAGTTTCTGCATTACAGGTAATGGCGGTGAAAGTACAAAAATAAATTGTCATATCCAGTTCAAAGCATGTACCTGTGCTCTGTCATTTTCAAATACCTTAGATTTTTTTACGGATAAAAATTGCTTATACTCAACGTTTTCGTCTCTGAATTTGTGAACAGGTTCAGGTTTGCGTAAGAATCTGTTTGTCTGTGTCACTTCGGATTCTAAGTCGCGTGGTCTCTGTAAATTACCTAAGTTACACTGGCTGTGTGAGTGTGACAAATGTTCGGAATGTGGTGTATGCTGTGACGTGTTAGTGACTGAAACATTTTTCATTTCTGTCACTTTAATACGTTCGTCAATGTGGTTGTTCTGTTGTTCACATTTCTTATCGACTTCCGTATCCAGATTGTGTGAAACTTCTGGTGACTTTAAATAAACTCGTTGCGTATCTGTGTTGCGTTTTCTGAACATTGTTCAGTGACTACATTAATTTCATTCCGTTGTGCCTGCATGTCTATTACCTAATTCTCGTGCAACAGATCTAACTTCTTCACTACTGTTACTAGCACAAACCTTAATTTCGTCACGTAATTGTTCTTTATTATCATGACGTTGCACGGTAACAGCAGTAATCTGTTCACTAAGTTGTTTGTTCTGTTTGTTAAGGTTGTCGTGTTTTTCATTCGACAGTTTGAAACTTTCATTAAATTGTTTGCACGATTCAGTAGGTTGTTTGAAATGGTTATCTAGTATTTCATTCTGCTGTTTGAGACTTTCATGAATTTGTTTGTTCGATTCATTGAGTCGTTTGTAATTGTCGTCTTGTTTTTTATTGTTTTCATTAATTTGTTGTTTGAGAAGGTCGTCTTGCTCTTTCTCGATTTGTAGTAATAATGCTATAACTTGATCCCACCCAATACTACCTACTCTATTCTCTGTGCTATGTGATGGTGTATCTGCTTTTGTCGCGTTTTGTGTAACCAGTTGGTCATTCTCTGATTCTTGAAAAGCTTCGCCACTTGGATGTGCACTGTTATTCACTACACCGGAATCAAATAAATCTGACGTATTCTGACTACACTGTTCATTTTCGTTAAAAACGTTTATCTGTTCGTTACGTAAATTTTGCAAACCTGGTGTGCCAAACTGGGCAGCGTTCATTGTATCGGAACGTGCCGCGTCATCAATTGTCGTTAAATTAACAAAGGACACAATTGAATTTGTTTGTTCCTCATTAGCATTAGAATCATTACTAGTGGTCGGTACGCACTGATTGTCTGTATTTGAAGGATTGTCATCGTATGTTTCATTGAGTTGTTTGCACGATTCATTAAGTTGTTTAATATGGTTGTCGTGTTTTTCATTCAACTGTTTGGAATTTTCATTAAAGTTGTCTTGTTTTTCATTAATTTGTTTGAAATTGTTGTTTGGTTTTTCATTCCACTGTCCGAGATTTTCATTACGTTGTTCGTACGATTCATGAATTCGTTTGAGTTTTTCATCAAGTTGTTTGTACTCATTGTCTATTTTTTTATTGAGTCGTTGTAATAATGCCATAACTTTATCCCAGCCAAAATCATCGGCTCTGTTCTCTGTACAGTGTAATGGTGTATCTGCATATGTCACGTTTTCTGTAACCATTTGGTTATTCTGTGATTCACAAAAAGGTTTGCCCATCGGACGTGCACTATTGGTCGCTAAATCGGAATCAAATAAATTTGACGTACTTTGAGTACACTGTTCATTTTCGTTAGAAAAATTTGTCTGTTCATTACGCAAATTTTGCAAACCGGGTGTGTCAAGCTGGGCAGCGTTCATTGTAACAGAACGTGCCGCGTCATCAATTGTCGATAAATTAACGGAGGACACAATTGAATTTATTTGCTCATCATTAGCATTAAAATCATTACTACTGGTCGGTAGGCACTGATTGTCTGTACATGGAGGACTATCATTATTACACAAAGTGTCGCAAATATTATCGGTCAAATTATTCGAGTCGGCTATTTCACTCATTGCACATCGCGATGTACTGTTAACAGTTTTTCGCGGCATTTTCACTAATCAAAATTAAGCACAAATAAAACAATGACGATGCAAAAAATGCAACAAACACAATTACAAGAAAGAGCAACAAATTGCCGATGATCTGTGAAAGAAAGAGTGACAAATTAGTAAATGCGTTGCACCAGATGCAAACTACATTTAAGTAAATAAGAGCAGATATATGACTACTTATCAGAAGATTCACAAAGAAATACGACCCCGGCCGGATGTCGCCAAGTGTAGCCTCCCCACAAAAATATTAATTAAATGAATTTTGAACCAAGTGTAACCTCCCCACAGAAATAATAATTAAATGAATTTTAAATATTGTAATCTCTGAACAAAATTGGGTCCTATTTATAATCTTTGTGCAGAAATGCATTCACATTTAATGTACCCACAAAATTCTTTTCTCATTTAATGTTAAGTTCGAAACAGAAAAATTCCTAAACACCAAAATAATAAAAAATTCAGTAACCTGGTAAATTTTATGGCGACAGCAGCGCTGCGCCACGGCCCTGTGCTCTGGATAAAAAAAGCAAAAATTCTTACTTCAATAAAAACTGCGAGTATATCTGCTCTTACCTAAAAAAAATTCGGCACAGATCCGTGCAATGCTGGCCTATGCTTTGTGACTCGTGAAAGGAATTAATTATTCATTGGATAAAATCTTTAAATTGAAATGAATGCTTTTTTTTAAAAAAAAATACTTTATATTATAAAAATTATTATTGTGGCATTTAAAAAAAAATTGGAATGACAATTCACATACATTACTAGATATGTGCAAGGCTGCTTCTTTACCTTAAACAATAATACTCATCCTCCAGAGTCCCGACCAGGGCAGACTGCCAACACGCGCAGACACGCGCAGACTACCACCGACTACTGCCGAATCACGCAGACTACTGTCGACTGCTACTGACTAGCACAGACTAAAGTCGACTACTGCCGACTAGCGACAAGCAACAACTAACTACATACTGCTCTCTGGTCAGAGACTCTCTTAAGTCTTGCCTGTTGCAGGCAGTGCATACATCGCATACCTCTTACAACCTTTACTCGTTTCTGCGTTATATCTGCAGATCATCACAGACATTACTCTAGGTTGTTCTATCCTTCGTAAGAAACCCGCACGGAATGCTACTTGAGTTTCATAAATGGAACAGTATCATTTACATATAGTCACTAACGTTATTTATTTGACCAGATAACAAGTTCACAATCCTTCGTGGTTAACTGGTTGTGTTTATTTACTCACAGCAAAACCAAACATTTGTGATCAGGGGAAAGCAAAGATTTCTGACGTTTGACTTTGATCTGTATACTCGTTCCCTGTGAAATGTTCTTAACAAACTAATCAGCGTTGGCGTCCCCCGCAATTCCTTCTGTTTTGAGAAGATATTCATGTCATGAGATACTAGACGACCGTGATCAAAATTCCAGACTTTACTTTAAAAATTCATTTGCTTCTGACATGGTCAGGGCGAGAGCTGTCGAAGAACTTATTTTCCTACGCAACCTCAATCTGTATGTGTGTGTGTGTGTGTGTGTGTGTGTGTGTGTGTGTAACCACCATATGTCGGTGAGGTAACCAATACTTCATGGAATGTCCAAGGGTAACCAGCCCGTTTGCGCCACTCCGCCATGTCCAGCTTGCATCGAAAGACATTAGTCATGGCTTGTGTCGTCGGCGGAACGGTTTTGAATTTCTTAGGCAGCGAGGTTGCTTTTCCTTTTCTGTAATTTTGGAAGTCTACTCCTCTCCAATTTCTTCCCCTCGAATCAAATCTTCTTGGCAAGTGGACTGTTGATGATGTGAAGTTACTGAATAGCTTAAGCTTCTCCATTACGAATATTTTAGAACCCGTCACTGTTAATTGAATGTAAATACATAAAACTGCAACCAGTCACTCTTTTGAACAGTTATTTATTATTCCATGAACCGGTTTTCGAACCTTTTCAGCTTCATCTTCAGATGGTTTTTTAGAAGTTACATCACTATTTCTAGCATAATGCTGGGTGCTGGCTCTGTGACAAGAAGAGGGAACAGGCTTTAATGTATCACCATTCCTGTTTATCTGTCGATATTGATGCAAAATCTAGTTTTGTACTTATTGCGACAGTACGGGCGGCTTTTTTTCGTTAGAGTCCATCTGTCTGCTTCCATTTTGATGGTCAGTTGGTACATCACTCCACACACTTTTACACAATCTGTATTCACTTCCACTGTGAAAGCATTATGCAAGAAATAGTGATGTAATTTACAGTAAACCATCTGAGAATCTGAAAGGTTACAAAACCGGTTCATGGAATAATAAATAACTATTCAAAAAAGTGACTGGTTGTAGTTTTATGTATTTACATTAATCTGAATAAGCCGCGCCTGGCTTAAATATTTAGTAATCACATGCAGAACAAGAATAAAACGGCTAATGTTATTAGCTATTAATTACTACGTGTTATTATGCCTTTTAGATAGTTCCAAATAGAATCCCTTTGGCTGATCTGAACTGAAGTAGTAGGACGAATGTAGTCCTCATTGTTGACATTACGTCACTAATCACAGTTCTTCTACAGAGTCCGTAAACATGCTTAATGCTGAATGCTTAACAACAGTGATTCCACAATTCGTGACCGAGCGAGGTGGTGCAGTGGTTAGCATACTGGACTCGCATTCGGGAGGACGACGGTTCAGTCCCGTCTCCGGCTATCCTGATTTAGGTGTTCCGTGATTTCCCTAAATCCTTTCAGGCAAATGCCGGGATGGTTTCTTTGAAAGAGCATGGCCGATTTCCTTCACCGTCCTTCCCTCACCCGAACTTGCGCTCCGTCTCTAATGACCTGGTTGTCGACGGGACGTTAAACACTAATCTCCTCCTCCTCCGCAATTCGTATCAAATTTTATGTGTTAATCAATGAAGTACTAATGTACAGCTCACTGACCATGCAAGCAACTGCAGAAATATCCTAATAAAGGGAAACAACAAGTTTACTGTTAACAATCACCGTTTTCTTTATCTCCACGCGTTTCCATCATCAGGTGGATTTACATTAGTTAGTATGGCATTTGTGTGCGTGTTGCGTTACGATTTTTTGGAGGAATTAGTGGCACTGTTTCACACTATTTCAGAACATGATTTTGGGTTTCTTCTGACAAAAAATTAAACTTATATCTAACGGTAAACATAAAATAAAAAAAATAGAGTACCTCCAGTGGTCACAGGTTTCTATCGCTGTCATAACACATCACATGTATACTGGTATATTTGTAAACAAATATGGCGTCTGGAAACTGCTGGGTGCAAGGTTCGTATAGCAGAAGGGAAGACATTATCGCAAAGTACAAAGAATACACATCGTAACAACATTATTACAGAGTAATTTTTTAAATGATTTAGAGGTGTTTGTTTTGAGGTGTCGAATAATTGTGACGGAATAAATACTTCAGGTAGCACATAAATCCGATATTGACAAGTTAAAACAGCTTAAACTTCATACAGTCAGGTGAAATGTTAAAATGGCTTAAACTTCATACTTGTTTGTAACAATCAGGTTTTTAACTAAAGGTGACTGCAATGGGAGAAGATGCTAAATGATAAACAATACAGGCAAAAGGAAGCTTGGAAGAGGCTCTGTGAACGACCTGCATAATCACAGCGCGTCAGGAAGAAAAAGAAGATACCAGTGATAAGTGTATCACATAAAGATGGAATAATAGCTTTGCTGGAAACTAAAAATTTTAAGTATCTGTTGCGGGCTGGCAAGAGAGCCAACCCCGTACTACTAGAGGAAGCCGAAAGGCACGCGTTTTAGCTCACGCAGGCTGGCGTGAGGTCTGGAACAGGACAAGGAAATTAGACTTAGAAAAAACTGACGTAGCTGGTGGAATACTTAACTTTAATCCATAAATGGTGAACGTCGCTCTTGACGGTACATGTTTTACAGTATCAATAGCAACTGGTAATGGCGCCTTGCTAGGTTGTAGCAAATGACGTAGCTGAAGGCTATGCTAAATATCGTCTCGGCAAATGAGAGCGTAATTCTCCGTGAACCATCGGTAGCAAAGTCGGCTGTACAACTGGGGCGAGTGGTAGGAAGTCTCTCTAGACCTGCCGTGTGGCGGCGCTCGGTCTGCAATCACTGATAGTGGCGACACGCGGGCCCGACGTATACTAACGGACCGCGGCCGATTTAAAGGCTACCACCTAGCAAGTGTGGTGTCTGGCGGTGACACCACATTCCTCCCCCGCAAATCGGCGCACGGTTGTGACATAAGGCATCCGCCCGCCGTGGGGAGGACCCCATGTTGACATATGCGACGAGTTGGGGAGCCTAACAACAGGCGAGGCTGTGCCACCCGCACCCTACCATTCGGACCGAGGGAAGCTAGGAAACGCCTGAAAACCTGCTCCAGGGTGCACGCCAACATGCGGTGTATGCGCCCGTAGAGAGACAGGAGGGGCCGAAGGGTCGACCTCCATCGGGCCGGGACACCCAACGGGCGAAGACGACATATGTTCCGGAGCGTGCAAGAGTTCCATGTCGGAGGACATCTGGTCACAGGAAGCGATCGGGCCGGCCGAAGTGGCCGTGCGGTTAAAGGCGCTGCAGTCTGGAACCGCAAGACCGCTACGGTCGCAGGTTCGAATCCTGCCTCGGGCATGGATGTTTGTGATGTCCTTAGGTTAGTTAGGTTTAACTAGTTCTACGTTCTAGGGGACTAATGACCTCAGCAGTTGAGTCCCATAGTGCTCAGAGCCATTTGAACCATTTTTGAAGCGATCGGCGGCGCGTGACCCAGGGAGGCGCCCGGCGGTTGCAGCGACGCGTCCACTGCGGGCGTCGCCGGCGGGAGAATAGGCGGCGGCGGCGGCGGCGCGTCGCCATGGGGCAAAATGGAAGGCAGCGTCGTTAACACCTGGGGCTGAGGCGAGCCAGTAGATGGGTCCCCAGGGCGCTGCCCGGACGGCACCGTCGCTGAAAGCAGACGGGGAGCAGCAGATACCACGCGACGACAGAGGCGCAGCTGATTGAGATGCCGACGCACCTCACCAGAGGCCCCCAAAACCAGATACATAGCGCGGCCGAGACAGCGAAGAATGCGCCCTTCGAGCCAACGCCGTGAACCTCGATAGTTGCGGTAGTAGACAACGTCGCCTGGGGCAAAAGCAGGTGTCTGACGCTGCACAGGAACCTGATGCGGCGGATGTAGCAAAGACATCAAGGTGCGATGCGGGCGACCGTGGAGCAACTCAGCCGGCGAGCGACCATCTCGGGGCTGAGAGCGATACGAAGACAAAAAGAGCAATAACGCGTCCTCCCGAGAGTGAGACTCTTTCAACTTCAACATCTGTGACTTGAAAGTCCTGACCAAACGTTCAGCGGCACCGTTTGACTGTGGCGAAAACGGCGCGGACGTCAGATGTTGAATATCATTGGCCTTGCAGAATGACTGAAATTCTGCGGACATGAATTGTGGGCCATTGTCGGAAACAATAGTCTGTGGAAGACCTTCGATGCAAAAGATAGCGGATAACGCTTGGATGGTGGCAGATGACGTCGTGGAAGACATCCGGACAACAAAAGGAAAATTACTGAATGAATCTACCACAACCAACCATCGAGCATTCCAGAACGGACCAGCAAAATCGACGTGTAAGCGTTGCCAAGGGGAAGTGGCTTTTGGCCATGCAAAGAATTTCCGCAGTGGTGCTGATTGCTGTTCGGCACACGCCATGCAAGAAGAGCACATATTCGTAATCGCGGCATCGATTCCGAACCAAGTACAGTGCTGACGAGCAAGTTGTTTCTTTCTCACTATACCCCAATGTCCTTGGTGGAGAAGCTGTAAGACAGAGGACTGTAACGAACGTGGTACCACGACCCTGGACTGATCATTATCAGAACGCAACAGCAAAACACCAGGTCGTACAAAAGGTCTCCTTGTGAGCAAAAGATCGGCGAACCAACGGACCCCCAATCCGTGACTTTGACAAGGGCCATTGCGTAGCAACAAAACGCAGAACGGTAGCAAGGACAGGGTCGCCAGCTGTGGCTGTAGCTACACGATGAAAATCAATCGGAAACGATTCGACTACGTCATCGGTTTCCGAATCAATGAACATGCAAGCAAGTTCGGAGGAATCGAATGCTCTATCCTCAGCAACAGGCAAACGGGACAACGCATCGGTGTTTCCGTGCTTAGCAGTGGACCGATACAAGATATCGTAGCGGTACTGCGAGAGGAAAATAGATCAGCGAATGAATTTCTGCGCTGTACGTGGAGGTGCAGGCTTGGTCGGATGAAAAAGCGATGTCAAAGGTTTGTGGTCGGTGATGATGGTAAAGTGACGACCATACAAGAAATCATGAAACTTTGTAACACCAAATACGAGAGCCAATGCTTCTTTCTCGATCTGTGAATAATTTCTTTGCGCAGACGACAGCAATTTGGACGCAAAGGCAATAGGGCGATCGTGCGAACCGTCTTTGTGCGCAAGCGCAGCACCGATCCCGAAATCCGATGCATCCACCATCAACAAAAGGGGCTTCCGGGGATCGAATGGCGTAAGGCAAGTATTGGAAAGCAACGCCTATTTCAACTGGCGAAAGGCGCGTTCGCATTCCGTCGTCCAGACGAACGGAACACCTTTACGGCCTAAGCGATGAAGCGGAGCTGACATGGAAGAGGCATGGGGAACATATTTGTTATAGTAATTTATTTTTCCCAGCACACTCTGTAGCTGCTTCAAATTCTGCGGCGAAGGCAAGTCTTGTATGGCACGGAGGTGCTCTGGACTGGGATGTATGCCTTGGGCATTGAGTACATGTCCCAGATAGGGTAAGTCACGAGCAAAAAACACACATTTGTCCTTCCGCAAGCGAAGACCATTTTGTCGCAAGACCTGAAATAATATTCTGAGATTGGCTAAATGTTCTTCTTCCGTCTTTCCTGAGATCACAATATCGTTCAGATAGTTTGCTGCAGTAGGGACCGACGCACAAACAGTTTGTAGATATTGCTGAAACAATGCAGGGGCGGATGCACACCCGAATGGCAGTCGTTTGAATCGATACAAACCAAGATGCGTGTTAACCACCAAAACGCGCTGGGATTCTTCGTCCACCGGTATTTGCAAGTACGCATCTGCTAGGTCCAACTTCGAAAAATAGTTACCCGGGCACAGTTTTTCAAAAAGATCTTCCGGGTGGGGTAAAGGAAAAGTTGCAGTCCCTAGTTGTGGATTCACTGTTGCCTTGAAGTCCACACAAAGTCTCAATTTTCCGGAAGGTTTTTGCAAAATTACTAAGAGTGATGCCCTGAGAGAAGCCTGCACACGTTCAATTACATTTTGTGATTCCAAATCGTGTAATGTTTTTGCGACCTCATCACGCAATGCGTGGGGAACATTGCGCACTCTGAAAAATTTCGGTTGCACGTTTACTTTCAGTTCCAAATGTGCTTTATAGTTCTTAGCGCAACCGAGGCCCGGTGCAAAAATGTCTGCATATTCTTCACATAGACGAGAAACACTGGCTGAAGGCACAGTCTGGTTCACTGATAGGACCTAATTTACTATAGACAAGTTAAACAACTGAAATAAATCGAAACCAAACAAGTTCACTGCAGCAGAAGAACGAAGGAAGTAAAATGACACAAGTTTTGTTTGTCCCTTGTATGTTGCAAGAAGGCTGCACTGTCCTAACACAGGGATATGCTGACCGGAATAGGTAGTTAGCTTAACATTTGCGGCATGCAACGCAGGTGTGCCCAGCTGTTTGTACGTGTCTTGATTGATCAGTGAAACTGCAGCTCCAGTATCGAGCTGGAATGGTATCACTTTGCCGTTAATGTCCAAGTCCACAAAAAGTTTATTGTCCTGCTGACGACAAGAGCGACTGTCTCGTGCAACGTGAACTGACACTGGTACAAAATCACTTGCGACTCGACGGGAGTTCCTGCGATGTCGACGCACACTATTTGTGGGACGAACACAGTCACTGTTAGAGAGAGTGGCACTGGGCGGAGTGGCATGAACTATATGAATTTCCATGGGCAAAGTGTCGCAGGCCTGAGTATCCTTGGTTCGATTCCAATTCCGGCGCGAAGCAGAGGGCCTGAAATGGTTCTGAGCTTCCGATCGGAGCTTTTTCTGGCAAACACTTTGAACATGTCCTTTTTTATTACAGAAAAAGCAAATAGCTTGGCGTGACGGGCAATTCTCACGCGAATGTCTAGTAGCACACCGTGGGCATGATTTTATCACTGCATTTGCTTGCCGGCACGGTACACGTGGCTGAGAGCCTGGTGGCCGCGGCTCGGCCAGGCGCGAGGACTGTTTACTGTTCCGTGGAGCTCACCCGGTGGGCCGGTTAACCTGACACACGGGTGGTGAAGTTTCAAATGATTCCTGAGCAAAGTCAAGTGTGTCCTGCTGATCCAATATGTCCATCACTTGTTGAAGGGAGGGATTGACTAGTTTCAAAATCTGTTCCCATGTATGAACATCAGAAACGTTCTGTGCAATTGCATCACATACCATAGTATCTGAATAAGGGAGTCCACATTGACACTCAAAAGCACAATCCCTAGTAAGGCCTTGCACGGTTGCAACCCACTCCCGATTAGTCTGACCTGCCGTACGTTTTGTACGAAAGAAGGTATACTGTTTGGTAACTACATTGACTGATTCTTTGAAATATGCATCTAATGCAGACAAAATTTCGTTGTAGGACAGAGTTGGGATGTCGCCTCGGGGAAATAATTTGACTATCACACGGTACGTTTGTACCCCGACGGAGGAAAAGAGAAAAGGCTGCCGCTCATTACCTTGAATTCTGTAGGTGGCGGGATGGAATCCAAATTGGCGTGACCACTCCGTCCAGCTTTCCAGTGCAGCATCAAAAGGACGAAAAGTTGGTGCAACTGCGTGTGGTGGCTGCGTTAGCGGCGGAGCGGCGGCTGCTGCACCGTTTTGCATTGCACGTTGACCCTGGACGAGCTGTCCAAGGGCATCCAGTAAGGCCTGCGTCTGCTGATTCTGTAAGCGATAAAATTCGGACAGTACATCTGGAGATTGTGGCGAAGCCATTACACAAGTAAATCAGGGCAGTATAGTTACGAACGCGGTGTGGCCTCGTCGCCAAATGTTGTGGGTTGGCAAGAGAGCCAACCCGGTACTACTAGAGGAAGCCGAAAGGCACGCGTTTTAGCTCACGCAGGCTGGCGTGAGGTCTGGAACAGGACAAGGAAATTAGACTTAGAAAAAACTGACGTAGCTGGTGGAATACTTAACTTTAATCCATAAATGGTGAACGTCACTCTTGATGGTACATGTTTTACAGTATCAATAGTAACTGGTAATGGCGCCTTGCTAGGTCGTAGCAAATGACGTAGCTGAAGGCTATGCTAACTATCGTCTCGGCAAATGAGAGCGTATTTTGTCAGTGAACCATCGCTAGCAAAGTCGGCTGTACAACTGGGGCGAGTGGTAGGAAGTGTCTCTAGACCTGCTGTGTGGCAGCGCTTGGTCTGCAATCACTGATAATGGCGACACGCGGGTCCGGCGTATACTAACGGACTGCGGCCGATTTAAAGGTTACCACCTAGCAAGGGTGATGTCTGGCGGTGACACCACAGTATCCATATTTATGAGAATTTAAACCGGAAAAACACTTTTGAAACCTCTGAAACAACTTAGTTCAGCCACAGTTGCATTTAGAATTATTAGAAACCTTGGGGAGGGACAGATCAGTAAGTCGACATATGTCATATATGGAATAATGTTCTGGGGTAACTCATGTGTAAGAAAGTCTTCATTGATCAAAAACGTGCTGTGAATAATATGTGGTGCTCAACCGCGATCATCTTGACATCTTTTTCAACTGTTAGCCATTTTGACTACTGGCTCAGGGCGTATGTATGTCCTCCTGAAGTTTGTCGTTAACAATCCACTGCAGTTCAAAAGAAGAATGATGTACATAATTAGAATACCCAAAGAAAAAGCGACAGTCGTTACCCCACATTATGGTTGACTTTTGCATAAAAAGGAATGCACAATGCTGCAACCAAAAGTTTTGATCATTTACCCGATGATATAAAATGTCTGACAGAGAGCAAAGGCCGGTCGCTGTGGCCGAGCGGTTCTAGGGGCTTCAGCCCGGAACCGCGCTGCTGCTATGGTCACGGGTTCTGAGCCTGCTTCGGGCACAGATGTGTGTGATGCACTTTGGTTAGTTAGATTTAAGTAATTCTAAGTCTAGGGGTCTGATGACAGATGTTAAGTCCCATAGTGCTTGGAGTCATTTTTTAGAGAGCAAGGAAAAATTTGGAAACAAACTGAACAAAAAATTCTTCTTGGCAACTCTGTTCCGTAGAATTTTTTTACTGTAAGGCGTAAAGGGTTCTTTTGACGCATCAAGGGATCACTAATTTAGTATTTGAGGGAATGTGGAGGGTACAAAGACTCGGAGACGAAGAGGCTTGCACAGGATAGAATAGCAAGTAAAGCTGCATCAAACAAGTCTTTAGACTAGGGTGACCAAACTTCCCAGAAAACTGGGATTGTCCCGGTTTTCATCGCTGTGTTCCGGTGTCCCGAAAATTTGTTTCGGGACGCTGAAAAGTCCCGTAATTCAGTTTTTAAATACATTTCGTGAAACTTTCTCAAATTTTTGGGATTTCGCTATATTAAAGGAAATACAACACAAGAAATTAATATATTTTAGCTTATTTGTCTAAAACCTCCATTGTCCCATACTAGTAATCACAGTATCAGTATTGATACACTCAGGCAATAATTTACTTTGAGCGGTACTTTGGCCAACAAGTTGTTTTATTGTAACAGAGCTGTGAAACCTTTCCGATTGTCGCGCCACTAACTCACACACTCGTTGCAAGAACAGTGTAGTAGTTGATGTTTTGTCAGACAAACTGCAATAGTTTTTTCTCGTATTAGTTGTATTATTGCTGCAGTACTGTGAAACGCTATGCCGAAAAGTGCCTGCAAGTTCAGTGATTGTTATTCCAAGGAATGGAATTTCATTAAGAAAGGTCGTTTTGATTACGAATCAGAGTGTTCCGTACATAACAGTTTTATTAGTATAAGTCATGGTGGACGTTCCGACATAGTTGATCACATCAGGTCAAAGAAACACATTAACAGATACAGCGCACCGAGCCGTAGTAAAACTACAAAATTATTTTGTGAAACATCAGTCAAGTGAAGAGACGAAAGTTCGAGCAGCCGAGCTTACACTAGCCTACCACAAGGTAAAACATCACCAAACTTACAGATCTAGTGACTGTGCTAATAAGCTTAACAGCATTATGTTTGATGATTCTTCCATTGCAAAAAAGTTTAGTTCAGCAAGAACTAAAGTGTCAGCCTTAGTGAAAGGAGTTATTGCTCCCCAGAGAGTAAAGGAAAGCCTTGAATACATCAAAAAGTCTTCTTTCTACGGGATATCCACTGATGCCAGCAATCATAAGGCCACTAAAATATTTCCGTTTGTTGTTCAGTTTTTCGATATTAATCAGGAAATTAAGACCAAACTTTTGAAGGTGATTTCCCTACCTAATGATACATATGACGAAATTTCAAGATTTTGTATGAATACTATCGAAATGTTTGATCTTGAGAAAAATAAATGTATGGCATTTTGTGGAGACAACACCAACACAAACTTTGGTGGTTTAAAAAGACAAGGCAAATGCAACGTATTTACCAAATTAAAGGCAACATTGCATGAAATCATTGAAGGCATAGGGTGCCCTGAACATGTTTTACACAATAGCGTGCAGACATCTGCTGACAGTTTAAGCTGTAATGTTGAAACTATCGTCATGAAGGTATACTTACACTTTTACATATATACTGTTAGAACAGAGAGGCTTAAGGAGTTCTGTGATTATGTGGGAACTGAATATGTGAATGTAGTGTGTCACTCGAAAACTCGCTGGTTATCACTGTTTCCAGCAGTTGAAAGAGTAATCCGCCTGTTTAAACCGTTAACAGATTTCCTCCTAAATGAAGACAAAGCCCCCAAAATATTGGTTCAGTTTTTCAGTAGCCCTTTAAGTGAAGCCTACGTATGGTTTTCTCACAGTCAGCTTAGGACTTTGCAGCATGGGATAAAGGAAATTGAGGGAAGCGCGAAAAGTGTAATAGAGGTAAATGATGTTTTGAAAAATACTCTGGAGACTGTTACTAAGAGGAGAGAACAGCAGTTCATTTCTTTTAATGTTAAATCTGTCCTTAAAAGAGCAGAAGTATCAGAAGCAGCGGAAAGGAGTTTTAGAGAAGAAGTTAACAAGTTTTATGACACTTGTGTAAAATATCCCAGCAAGTGGAGCGCCTCATATTTACCCTCATCGCCGGTGTTTGATTGGATGCTACTGAAGAGAGTGCCAAAATGGGAAAGTGTTGAAGAGACAGTTTCTTATTTGAAGAGTAAAGAGATTGAAATAGATTATTCCATTCTCTTTGAACAGTTCGGTATACTGACAAATTTTGTTGAAGAAAGTTTTCACAAGTGGAATGATGAAAAAAAAAACACCATTGGAATGTCATGAGAAGTGGGTGAGTTTTTTTTAAAAGCTGTGACTGTCTTTAGCATTACTCTGGGTTGGTAATAATTGCAAGGTATTTATTTGCAATCCCAGCCCATAATGCCAATGTGGAAAGAATATTTTCGTTCATGAATATCCAGTGGACTGATGAAAGAAACAGAATGGAGCTGAACTCTCTTGAAGCAATCCTGCAGATCCTGTACAACTACAAAATGGATTGTGCCGAGTTTTGTCACTGTGTCTCAAAGAACAAAAACATGATCAAGAAGATTGGAGGCAGTGGAAAATACCCTTTTCCCCAAGGACAGTCAATTCCATCTACAAGTGCTGAGTAATATTAAAGCTCATGTTAATATTAATTGATTAAAAGTTGAATGGCTGTAAATTTTGTAAAATCTTAATACATTTCTTTATTACTGTATACATTTATTAAATGTCATTAATTATATATATAATCTAGATTATATCAATTTTCTGTGTCCTCTTATTGGTTATAATAATTGGGTTAACAAAATGTATCAACAAAACATTAATATTTAAGTTTAAGAAACCTGGGTACATGTGGAATGAGGTGTCCATTGGCACCCAGGTGAATGTGTCCCGGTTTTCACCGAAAATAATTTCGTCACCCTACTTTAGACAGAAGACCACAACTACAGCATTGTTTAAAACTGTACTAAGACACACCAGTGCTCAATTGTTCACTTTTATTATAATTTTTAAGTTGTTGAGTTCAATTTTGGCATAAAGGAATTTTTTAAGTTTTAAATTGTAACAAAAATATATCCAGTGACAGTGTATTGTTTCTATTATTTCCTTTTGTTTTTCTAAAATGTTGAACGAAAGTCAAAACTGAAGCAAAGCCAACACCTTTAAAACGACGTCTGATGAATCCACCTAAATGAACCAGTTCTGCTGTGACTTGTCATGATATTGCGGCAACAATCATTCCTTCACGAAAACTAAAAAGTGCTATTTTCAAAGGTATTCTTGAGAAACACTACAACCAGACTGTTCCTGCAGAGTCAACGTTGCGTAAGAATTATAATTTAACTCACACTGACGCACTGCACAGAATACGAGAAGATATTTGGGGTCTTGCATATGGATTTCTGCTCGTAAAACTGCTACTGACAGTCTTGGCTGGAACATTGCTAATCTGATTGTTGGCAAGTTGGGCCCACATGTGTCATCCAGGACTTGTTTGATTTGTTCCAAACAACTCCCAAAGTCTAGCCGGAAAACAACTACACACATTGGCAACAATGGGCTGAAGGTGCTCCTCAATGGCTTGAATGGAAACAAAGTACTTCTGGCCTTCACAGATATTGCTGCACGTATGATTAGAGCGTTTCAGTTGCTTCACGTATTCTGCCCTTTTTACTGTATGTAACTTGTGTAGCGCATGGTATCAACCGCATAGCAGAGCAAGTAAGGCTACAATTTCCTTAGGTAAACAATTTAATCCCCACGGCAAATAAACATTTTTTAAGGCACCCTCAAGGCTACAGGCATCCAGACGTCCCCTTGCCACACTGAACCGACTGTTACCTGCTAGGACACGTGGTTAGCTGCAGTGGAATGCTGTAGTAAATATATCGCAGTAGTGCAGAAGTTAACTGAGTCTACCTGTGGATGTCGCCTCTACAACTTTAGCAAAACAATTACTCAAATATCGCTCAATCTCACAGGACTTGGCGTGCATTCGAGTCAACAATACATTTGTGGCAATAATTACTTCCAAATTAGAAGGCTCAGGGAGACCTAACTGAAATAATTTATTTACTGGAGGAAGTTAAAAGGAAAATTAACGAAGCGCCGTGTGAAGTGAGAGAATAAGTACAGGCAAAATGCAAAAAGTTTTGTAAAAGAACGCAGGCTTGAATGATGTGCGTGCAGCAGCATAAATACTCAGCGGGCTCCCCTGATTGCAGCAGTCCTGTCGAACGTGCGCAGAAAGAAGTATGCGCCCTGCCACATCCGCTGCTGCAGAACTTTCTTTTTCGTCATATAAATTAATACTGAATGACACGCCATAGTTTCTCTCAGGAAAACATAGAAGAGGTTTTAGTTATTTGCCGTGAAGCTAACTATTGTCTGAATATTTGAAACATGTGATTCATCTGACATTTATTAAATTACACATTAAATGTTCTTTAACATATGGCTATATTTCTTTTATATTATATATTTATCATCAGAAACAAATGGTTCAAATGGCTCTGAGCACTATGGGACTTAACTGCTGAGGTCATCAGTCCCCTAGAACGTAGAACTACTTAAACCTAACTAACCTATGGACATTACACACATCGATGCCCGAGGTAGGATTCGAACCTGCGACTGTAGCGGTCGCGCGGTTCCAGACTGAAGTGCCTAGAACCGCTCGGCCACACTGGTCGGTCATCGAAAACACTAAGAAGGTTTGGGATCAGTTTGAACAGTAAAGCAATATAATGTTTGCTGTGTTGTGCAACTGTGTAGATTTTTCATTTTCGTTGTTTTTAAGAATAATAATATGCTCATACATCAACAATGTGTATTTTACATCATGCTTCGTCTTTCTGAATAATACTTTTAGGGCCTATTTTAGGTATCAAACAGCAAAATGAAGTACTGAAAGAGTCTATTTTAGGCACCTAAAATACGCTTTTTACGACCTAAAAACCCGCGGTGTAGTTATGATTTTATCCTGACGTTCTCACGAAAAATCTACGGTGCGAACCCGAACTGCGCTCCCAGAATCTTTTTTGTTTTCTTCTTGGCAACATCTTGTCGTTCAGTTTGTTTTACACATGCATGGTAGACGGTTCTCAGTCCTCTAATTTCCTTTTTTTAATTTTCTATGTTGAATCAGAGTGAGTTCAGACACTTAGAAGAAAGGCAAAGCAATGATGATTCAGCAAGTTTCTCTCTCAAAGTTGTTAATTTTCTTTTGTGAGCTAATTTTCTCCTTTCTTTGTTTAGGTATGCGTTTGGAACAGATATGCCGAGGAGGACAATTTTCTTTGCTTTTTTCTGCCTTTGTGACGTATTGTTGCAGTAGAAGACATCATTTCAGATAATCGATTCTAATGTTTTCTTTGTTCTAAGCTACAACTTTTGGTTTCTCGGTAAATTTATTTATTTGGTTCTCACTTGGGAAACATGCAGAAGTAGTTTATTTGTTATGTTCCTCGTTTTGCGCACATGAGAGGAATATCTGCTATATAGCAGCTTCACAGCAGAGTGCCACGCAATTTTCGAACAACCATATCGTTTTTTATCTTCGTGAGTGACAAATTCCCGTCTTTTAAATTTTAGCGCATGCACTTTCTTTTGGAATAAGCCGGTTACTCCAGTGTTCCCTAAAGTATGAGTTTCATGCTTTAGAAATAAGAGAGTCAAACCATAGCTCATAGAATAATTGCTAACATGTAATGTACGATCTTCAGTCAGAAGTTCTTTTGAATGTCCGATACAAACTGTTGATGGTAAGTCAGTGTCCTTAATATAATCTTCAAAATCTCTTACTGTAGATTTTAGTATTCTATGTACAACTATTTGTTGCACAAAGTTTGAAGAAACAAATATGGACTCAAGTGCTTTATTGATAGACAGTGTGTCTCGAAAAGGACTTTACAACTTCGGAAATTCATATAAATTCATTCATAGTACCTACAGAGATGATTGTGGTGTCAATTTGTAGGGAAATTCGTCAATTTTTGTCTCGCGTAGTTCGCTAACGCCGAATCGCACCGTAAGGAGCGCTATCGGCAATTGAGTTAAAGATGGCTGCCTTCACTGCACCCGAGTGTGCGAGCTGTGTTTTGGTTTGAAGAATCGAAGTCGGCGACAACAGTTCAGCGTAATTTCCGTACCAAGTACGCTAAAAATCCTCTTTGTAGACCTACGGTTTATGAGTGGCATAAATGTTTCGTAGAAACAGGGTGCTCGGTAAGACATTGGAAATCAGCAGTTCGTCCAAGCACATCTGACGACGTCGTTAAGCGAGTGAGACAACGTTTTGTCAACAGCCCTACGACAGCGACTAAGTGTGCATCTCGCGAACTTCAAATTACACATACGATTGTTTGGCGTGTGTTGAGCAACCGTTTGCATCTGAAACCATATAGATTGACGATCGTGCAAGCAATGAAAGATACTAATAAAATTGCTCGCAAGGACTTCTTTGCGGGTATGTTAAATTGATTGTATGAGGATGAACAATTCTTGGACAAAATAATCTTTTCTGACAAGTTAACTTTTCACTTAAGTGGCTAGGTTAACACATACAACCGCAGTGAAAATCCACATCAAACATCGCAACATGTTCGTGATGGCACTAAACTGAACATTTTTTGTGCATTGAGCAAGAACAGAGTGTACGGCCCCTTTTTCACCTGTGAGAGAACCGTCAATGGGACAGTATACCTGGATATGGTGCAATTTTTGATATCAAAGATCGATGAGGATGACCAGAAAAGAAACGTTTACTTCATGCAAGACGGTGCACCACCCCACTACATGGCTTCCGTCCGGGATTTCCTCAGTGACTGCTTTCCAAGTCAATGGACTGACCGTGATGCGCCAATTGCATGGCCCCACGTTCCCCAGACCTGACACCACTCGATTTTTTCATTTTATGGGGATTCATCAAGGATAACGTGTTCGTACATACTGTCTCAGCTTCTCTACCTGAACTTACGAGCAAGAATTTACACCACCACTGAGCAAGTTACACCTGCAATGCTACAACGAGTTTGGGAAGGAATTGATTTCCAATGGGGTGTGTGCAAGATAACCAGCGGAAGCCATATACAACATTGTTTAGTTAAAGGTAAAAAATAAAATAAAATAAAAAAAAAAGAACTTGGTGTGTTTCCCTACAAAGTAACAGGAAAATCATCAGATGATCAATTCCAATTACAAAATGATTTAGAGAGAATTTCTGTATGGTGCGAAAAGTGGCACTCGGCACTAAACAAAGAAAAGTGCGATGTCATCCACATGGGTACTAAAAGAAATCCGATAAATTTCGGGTATACGATAAATCGCACAAATCTGAGGGCTGTCAATTCGACTAAATACCTAGGAATTACAATTACGAGCAACTTAAATTGGAAAGACCTCATAGATAATATTGTGGGGAAGGCGAAGCAAAGACTGTCCTTTATTGGCAGAATTCTTAGAAGATGCGACAAACTCACTAAAGATACTGCCTACATTACAATCGTCCGCCCTCTGCTGGAATATTGCTGCGAGGTGTGGGATCATTACCAGGTAGGATTGACGGAGGACATCGAAAAAGTGCAAAGGATGGAAGCTCGTTTCGTGTTATCGCGCTATTGGGGTGAGAGTGTCATTGATATGATACGCGAGATGGGGTGGCAGTCACTGAAACAAAGGCGGTATTCTCTGCGGTGAGATCTATTTACGAAATTTCAATCACCAACTTTCTCTTCCGAATGCGAAAATATTTTGTTGACAGCCACCTACGAAGGGAGAAATGATCATCATAATAAAATAAGAGAAATCAGAGCTCGAACGGAAAGATTTAGGTGTTCCTTTTTCCCACGCGCCATTCGAGAGTGGAATGGTAGAGAAGTAGTATGAAAATGGTTCGATGAACCCTCTGCCAGGCACTTCAGTGTGAATTGCAGAGTAACCATGTAAATGTAGATGAAATTTATAAGAATTTTTAAAGTTGTAAGGTCCTTTTTGAAACACCCTGTATTGTAATAAACATATTATACCAGCTAATTGTTTGGAGTGTATACTTATATAGAAGTGGAATGTGGACCATATACAGTACATACAAGAAGAGAAGAGATGATTTTGAAATGTAGTGTTGAAGAAGAATGCTTAAGATTTTATGGGTAAATCGGATAGTAATGGAGAGAAAAGTAAATTTTGGAAAGTCTTGAATAAAAGAAGAGATAAGTTGGCAGGACATGTCCTGAGCCGTATAGGGATAATTAGTTTGGTTATTGAAGGAAGTGTGGGGGTAGAAACCGTATAGACTTAAATATAAATTTAGGTTCAAACTTGGTTTTTATCTGACATTAAGCATTTGCTAACTGCCGCCTTTCTGAAATCAGTCGATAACACATAATTAGTGAATTACGAAAGAAATAAAATTCATTACAAAGTTCAAAATAGGCTGCAGAAAATGGTTTTAATCTCCATAAAGTGAACTTCTTATCTCAACTTTTGAATAACTCGCGTATTTGACCCTGATGCGGCCCCCTACAACATGTTGGAAACTCCTAGCTACTTGTCAGCACGATGGTGATTCAAATAAAAACCATAAAAGTGCAATAAATGTACTAAAAAGCTGTACTACTTGGCAGTTGGCAGCAGCTATGTTTATTTTTAGACAAATGACCAAACAGCTGGCACTTGTTACTCGAAAACAGAAAGGGAAACTGTTGTCACTGCATTGACTTGTCGCAGCAGCAGGGCAGTAGTCCGTGATACAGTTTTGGATTAGTGAAGCTGTTAAACCACTGGAAATGCATAGCAGTATGACGGCACAGCACGGTGATATAGAGCATGTCGCTGCAGCCCGTGTACGAGTGGTGCAGGAAGCTACGAGGTGGAAGACGGTCCGTGCCCGGGACAGGCCCACAATGTTGTGACGAATGAAACATTGTCGCTTTGGAAAAGTTTGTGGAGTTAAACAGGCGTATTACTGAAAACGAAATAACCGCTGTTCTGAATATTAATAGTGGTTCCGCACACAACATTGTAATGTTGTTACTTTAATTTGCTATGATGAAAGCGGTACTGATGGACAATAAAAGCGGGTTAAAAGCTGTGAGCTGTCTGGGGAAGTTAACCGTGCATTACTCCGCAACTGTTTCACCAGGTAACTAGTCTAGGTTTACCAAATTCCCAATCAGACTAACATTGATTATAATCTTTTAATAGTCATACAACAACCGGTAATATATATATATATAAAAGGAGAATTTAAATAAAAAGAAAGAAATCAGTTTACATTTGGAAATTTATTTTAAGATTGATCATTGAAATTTCAGCATATTAAACGTGAGTTAAAACTGAGCTGGTGCCTTATTTAGGACTGTGAAAATGTGAGATTGTAATCTTACGGAACACATAAAATATGGAGCCAAGATTGGGAGACTGCATACAACACTGCATTCATAAAATAACACACGAAGAACGTTGAAACATAAGCAAGAGGAAATTAACCACAACCAACAGATTCAGTTTTCACCCAAAGAAATTACGTTCGTAGCACAATCCTGTCCGTCATGTAATTACCACACACTGGTATACTAAATTCATACCAACTCTCTGTGAAATCTTTCCAAAAAGAATAGCTGAGGGCTACTTTGATGATTACACCACATGCTTCACGTGGTCAACTTGGTTTACACAAAGCGTATAACTCCACAATAATTTTGATATATAAAATAAATTAGATCGAAAAGCAATTTACAAAAGAAAAACCTCGAACTGGTTACTAACGTCTTACTATTAACCTGATGGGTCAAACAGTTACTGATCAACACGTGGTTCCACTTTACTCACAAAGTAGTGACAAAGCAACTACCGGAAAATAATCTGAACTTCACACGAGAATTACACTGCGCTGCAATTTAAGATAACATTAGATATTTTAGAGCTAAACCTGAAATAAAAGTGATTAAATTTTCAGTTAGGCTGAACTTAAGAAATCCATTGCCCTACGGACTTAGCAGACACGCGCTTAGCCGGAGATCTTACCACTTCAGACGCTTGCCACGGACAGACTGACCTGGTCCCTTTCTGAGGGGGGCTCACAAATACAAACGGAAGTGGCCAGAGGGGCAGCTTCCTATACCAACATGACAAGCGACGGACAGGACCATACTAAGGATAGAAACCTCTTTGCTTATAGAAAGCGTAGCTATCTGTTCCGACGTTGGTCCTACTGTTCTCTACCAGACAGGCTTGTCTGCTACCCTCAAGCATGCAACTAGAAATACATTTGCTCATTCATCCTCTCACACAGAAGGGAAGGGGGATGACAGTATCTTATCATATACAGTATATAAAAGAAAGCGGATGTAGGTTCCGTATGAGACTGTGTGACATGAATTACATATAAACTGTGTTTTAAAGTGTAGTAGTGTGACAGATCGTTCTTGTTTGTGTGTAAAAGTAACACGTTCCACTACTCAGTCTCCTCTCAGATAGTCAGAAACGCCACAGTAAATTTAGAAGAGGAATTTATGCCGTAAATGACAAGAGATTTAAGAAATTAACATGAAAGGAATCCAACAGAGACCTTTCAATATTATCTAAGATGTGCTGCGATTTAGTCAAGTTTCCACAAAATGGGACTGACATCTTTTGCCAGTTGAACTGAGAGAACGTCGCGTCGATGAGTGTGAGGCACTTCCGCGTCGTTTCCACGTTATTATCACTCATCTGAAACGAAGAAATCGTACAATGAATGGCGCCATAGCTGTTGGCAAAATCCGAAAAACTCCGTACTCAACCATCTGCAAAGAAAGTCATGTTCACTATGTTACAGGATGTAAAGGGGTAATTCTGGAGCATTACTTTGTAACGGCCGAAATACATATCCTCCTATTTCCACTATAAATTTTTTTCCTTGTTTTGTTACCTGAAGATATGACATTTCTGTGTCTTTATATGTTGTATTTTTTTACTATTTGTATATATATATATATATATATATATATATATATACAGGGTGTTTCAAAAATGACCGGTATATTTGAAACGGCAATAAAAACTAAACGAGCAGCGATAGAAATACACCGTTTGTTGCAATATGCTTGGGACAACAGTACATTTTCAGGCGGACAAACTTTCGAAGTTACAGTAGTTACAATTTTCAACAACAGATGGCGCTGCAAGTGATGTGAAAGATATAGACGACAACGCAGTCTGTGGGTGCGCCATTCTGTACGTCGTCTTTCTGCTGTATGCTTGTGCTGTTCACAACGTGCAAGTGTGCTGTGGACAACATGGTTTATTCCTTAGAACAGAGGATTTTTCTGGTGTTGGAATTCCACCACCTAGAACACAGTGTTGTTGCAACAAGACGAAGTTTTCAACAGAGGTTTAATGTAACCAAAGGACCGAAAAGCGATACAATAAAGGATCTGTTTGAAAAATTTCAACGGACTGGGAACGTGACGGATGAACGTGCTGGAAAGGTAGGGCGACAGCGTACGGCAACCACAGAGGGCAACGCGCAGCTAGTGCAGCAGGTGATCCAAATGCGGCCTCGGGTTTCCGTTCTCCGTGTTGCAGCTGCGGTCCAAATGACGCCAACGTCCACGTATCGTCTCATGCGCCAGAGTTTGCACCTCTATCCATACAAAATTCAAACACGGCAACCCCTCAGCGCCGCTGCCATTGCTGCACGAGAGACATTCGCTAACGATATAGTGCACAGGATTGATGACGGCGATATGCATGTGGGCAGCATTTGATTTACTGACGAAGCTTATTTTTACCTGGACGGCTTCGTCAATAAACAGAACTGGCGCATATGGGGAACCAAAAAGCCCCATGTTGCAGTCCCATCGTCCCTGCATCCTCAAAAAGTACTGGTCTGGGCCGCCATTTCTTCCAAAGGAATCATTGGCCCATTTTCCAGATCCGAAAAGATTACCGCATCACGCTATCTGGACATTCTTCGTGAATTTGTGGCGGTACAAACTGCCTTAGACGACACTGCGAACACCTCGTGGTTTATGCAAGATGGTGCCCGGCCACATCGCACGGCCGACGTCTTTAATTTCCTGAATGAATATTTCGATGATCGTGTGATTGCTTTGGGCTATCCGAAACATACAGGAGGTGGCGTGGATTGGCCTCCCTATTCGCCAGACATGAACCCCTGTGACTTCTTTCTGTGGGGACACGTGAAAGACCAGGTGTACCGCCAGAATCCAGAAACAATTGAACAGCTGAAGCAGTACATCTCATCTGCATGTGAAGCCATTCCGCCAGACACGTTGTCAAAGGTTTCGGGTAATTTCATTCAGAGACTACGCCATATTATTGCTACGCATGGTGGATATGTGGAAAATACCGTACTACAGAGTTTCCCAGACCACAGCGCCATCTGTTGTTGACAATTGTAACTACTGTAATTTCGAAAGTTTATCTGCCTGAAAATGTACTGTTGTCCCAAGCATATTGCAACAAATGGTGTATTTCTATCGCTGCTCGTTTAGTTTGTATTGCCGTTTCAAATATACCGGTCATTTTTGAAACATCCTGTATATATATATATATATATATATATATATATATATATATGCACTTATGTCGATGTATAATTGGTTTGTTTTGTAAATACTATTTGTATTTTTACGCTGGTTCTTGCCTAGGGAAAACTACATCGATAGGTCGTGTGGAGAACCAAAGTGTTTAGGATCTTTGGTAGTGTTAACTCTGCCGTGTGGAGTGCGGGCAGAGCGGAGTCTGGCTGGAGTAGGGCGGTGGAGCAGGTGTGTTGAGTGACGCTCCCGCGAGTTGCCGCGCTTCCGTGGTTTGGCGGCATGTAATTGCGCTCGACTTGCTATGATAGTTCCTGGCACGGTGTCGCGGACGGGAAACATTAGCAGGCACACATCAATAGCCCGTTTCGCCTGGTGACCGTGTCGAGAAGAAGGCGCGTATAGCGTCCCCAGTGAGGTAATAAGAAAACACTTAAAAAGCATAATGTACCCGTAAAATAATAATTTCTCTATGTAAGTTTCGAGTGCAAAGAAATATAACAAAATGATCTAAAGAGACGACAAGATACGCTCTTTTGTTAATTTTTTAGTCGTCTTCACTTCTTCTCTTGTCTTGATTGCGTGTAGGCGGACATCTTGTGTGTGCTGGCAAATGTAAGCATATTTGTACTAATTAAGCAGATAATATATTCATTTAATATTATTTTAATTTGTAGGAGGAGATCCCGATTTCATGTCCACCTTCCTTTGAATTAACCTGCATTCAAGTAATTTACAGTTCAACAATCGCAGCAGCCGATGCAGCCAACGACACCATTACGTGGCGATATTAACTTATAAAATTTAGCAGAAGCGAAATACTCGCCCGCTATTAACATGATATACATTTTTCTACACAGCCGCCCGACGTTGCAGAAAATAAGTAGCTTTAAGGATCTTATTTTCAGTACCACAACCGAGAGCCAGAGCCAGGACTCCTACTACAATGCAATGGTTAACGGAGGTAAGAAAAAACTCTCGCGTGTGTGTGGGCCGCAATTGCAATTAATAACTAAAGATTTTTTGCTTTAAAGTGAACTGACTAGCCGAGGAAATTAACGTAACAAATAATTAAGATTAATATTGTTAAAAAGGAGAACTTCACGAAAGCATTTAATCGTAAATCAAAATTGAATGAAATATCATTTTTATTAAGGCACATCACGTAAGTCGGCAACAATCAAAATATTAATAATATATTAAAATACAACGACCGACGGACGCGAGACGCGCCAACATCCAGCTTCTGCAACAGCTACGGCCGACAATGAGTGATTGTCACCACCTCCTCGATCGACGACTTCAAACCTTCAATCAACCAAAAAGAAAGACTGAAAGCACGTTAAGTTTTAGAACTGTATGGCAGACCTCAGCTTTTCAAACTATTCCATTAGCATCGCTAAAATACAGCAACTTAACATGAACCTTTGTTGCTCATTGTTCCTATTGCATTACCAAGCGGAGTCCCTTCCTTTTCTGAAATGAATACAAGTGTCGTTGAAATTCAAAAGCCAGCATTAAAGTAATATCATTCGATTTCACTGCTTTAATTTCAAAGTTCAGTGAAAGTATTTATAGCTGGCTACAATATTTAGATTACACAAGCACAAATTAAGAGTGCAAGTTTTGTTACCATATTTTAGCTTACCTGTGACTGTAGCTCAGCTTGGTACGTACTAAATTTTACTATTGTTAATTGTTCAGAATCATTTAATTCAAGTTCAAAGTTAAATCTCTTATTTCTAAATTGCGTTGACTCAAGTAGCTTTGATTGTCGAGGTAGCCCAAGACTTATTTTATTGAATTTCGTAGTGCTTCAGAAACAAAGTTCACTATTAATTTCAGTCACTAAATTATGTTTCAATATTCCGGGTTTATTACTTATTTTGCCAAATTAAGTCAGTTGCCACGCTTTTAGTGCTAATTATATGTGCAATAACCTTTCTTTTTCAGTTATTATAGTAGTTGTCCATAGGACTGGCGACCGTAATTTTCCCTAAATATCTAATTAACGCCAGTTAATTGTTAACGTAACGACCGCACATTTACTTTCTTTATTAACTTTACCCCTTTTCAAAATTAATTTCCACCAGTTTTGCATATTTCCTTTCATTTAGATGTAACCCTTTCCTCCCTCTTTGCCGACAGATTAATTTCGGTGACGATTGCTTTACCCAAATTTCCATTAGGTACACGTGGTCTAATTTTTACTGTCATTAAGGTCGATAAGTGAGGAGGAGGTTACAACTTGAAAAGAGGATCAACAGTGGTCAGCAATTCATACTAAAATCTGGCATGAAATCACCCTCACCCTCCATCAGGAGTAAACGTCAGAAACTTCTGACAGCTTGTGTTTTCCTGCAACACGACAGTGCCCGTTTCCTTCACGTCCGTTCAACCGCAGCTACAATACAGGATGCGAAATGTGAATGTCGACAGCCCCGTAAATTGCATGGTCAGCGCGGCGAATTGAAAAGCGAAGGGGCCCGGTTCGGTTACCGGACGGATCAGAGGTTTTCTCCGCTGCGGCACTGGGCGTTCTGATGGCATTATGTTCGTATCGCCATAATTGACATTCCACTGTTGAGATGGTTGAATGGGCACTTCCCGAAAGCCAATAAACTGAAAAAAAACTCACTTAACCTCGCTCCGAGCGACTTTATTAGGTTTGGACTCCTCGGACGCAAACATTTCAGAAGAGGTGAAAACGCGGTACGGGAGTTGCTGCATTCACAAGCAAAAGAATTCTTTGGAATTCAATAACCGTGCGTATTAAGTGCGCCAACCACAAATAAAATGGTTTGCGCGCTTCCATTGTTGCTTCACAATTGCAAGCCCATGCCTATTCCTTCACTACTGCTTCAGCTAACACAAGATAAATTGTGTTGTCATACGTCGAAGTGAGCAGTGATAATATAAAATACAAAGCGAACTAGACGAGAAGAAAATTGCGACCCGTGCAAGACAATGACCCAGTCTGACGAGCTAGCAACACAAACCCATCATGGTTCAAATGGCTCTGAGCACTATGGGACTTAACATCTGAGGTCATCAGTCCCCTAGAACTTAGAACTACTTAAACCTAACTAACCTAAATACATCACACACATCCATGCCCGAGGCAGGATTCGAACCTGCGACCGCAGTGGTCACGCGGTTCCAGACTGAAGCGCCTAGAACCGCTCAGCCACACCGGCCGGCTAAACTCATAATGAGGCAGTTGTCTACGAGATAATTAGTTATCGAATAAGCGGTTTGTTGTGATCTGATGCAGCTGTGGCGTTTCGAATGGGTCAAATGGCTCTGAACACTATGGGACTTAACATCTGAGGCCATCAGTCCCCTTGAACTTAGAAGTACTTAAACCTAACTAACCTAAGGACATCACACACATCCATTCCCGAGGCAGGATTCGAACCTGCGACCGTAGCGGTTGCGCGGTTCCAGACTGAAGCACCTAGAACCGTTCGACCAACCCAGCTGGTTCGAATGGGTCATTACTGCCTCGGTAACACCTGTCCGTGGCAAAGAGTGATGTAATGCTTTAGCTCGTATTATGTAACATTATGTTATCGTTGTTTAATTAAGGGGGGTAGGACGTCAAACGGGGCGACTTGGAGCAGGAGAGGCACCGAAGAACATTTTAATTTCCACTGTCTATACTTTTACAAGTAAATTCATAAAACTTTGTCAGCATGACCAGGAAGGATTCAGGATTCACACTCGCGGCACCGGAAGTTCAAAAACATAACAAAATAACTTTTGTACATGTGAAATTTCATCATTTTTTCACTTAGTATTGGCTGCATTTGTTGCTATAGGTACACTTTCCTTCATAAGTAAGAGAGACTGTTCGATGAATTTTGCACAGCATACAAACCTTACTTACAGGTGTCTGAAACTCTAGAATCTATTTAACTCATGAAAAAATGAATGAGCTGTTTCGTTTTAAACTTTATGTTTAGAAAAAAATCAAATTTTGTAGCTAATTATCTCAATTTTTACCACAGTTTTTAATAGAGTTAGAAAATTCTAGAGTTTCATACACCTGTAAGTATGGTTTGTATGCTGCGCAAAATTCATCAAAGAATCTCTCTTACTTGTGAAGAAAAATGTACCTATAGCAACAAATGCAGCCAACAGTAAGTGAAAAAAAGATGAAATTTCATATTTTAAAAAAAAATTATTTTGTTATGTTTTTGCACTTCCACTGCTATGAGTGTGAATCCTGAATTCTTCCTGGTCGTGCTGACAAAGTTTTATGAATCTATTTGTAAAAGTATAGACAGTAGAAAATAAAATGTCCTGTGGTGCCTCTCCTGCTCCAAATCGGCCCGTTTGACGTCCTACCCCCCTTAAACTAAAATTAAACTGTGATTTTCTTCGTATATGGCTCTGAGCACTATGGGACTTAACGTCTGAGGTCATCAGTCCCCTAGAACTTAGAGCTACTTAAAGCTAACTAACCTAAGGACATCACACACATCCATGCCCGAGGCAGGATTCGAAACTGCGAACGTAGTGGTCGCGCGGTTCCAGACTGTAGCGCCTAGAACCGCCCGGCCACCCTGGCCAGCTGTTCGTATATGTTAACCTTGGAAAATAAAAGGCAGCTATTCCTTACGTGTGTGCAAAGTGCTCCGCGCGCCAGCCCGTGTTATGAAAACCTGCGCACCCGCTCGAGGGTTTACCTTAGCGGTGAAGTGCGTACACTACAAGTTCTGCGGAGTAGGTCGGAACTTGGTGTATCTGCAGGTGCGCTTGCGTCATGCAGACACTTGCGAGCTGCGCGCTTTGGCAGCGGCGCGCTGGCTTGTGCAGTGTTGGCTAACCTGCTGGCTGCGTTGTTTAGTGGCGAGTGGCGTGTGCCGTGGCCCGTCTGTGGCATCCTGCCACCCGGACCTGCGCAAGGTGGTAATGGCGCCCTGGTGACCCACTGAGGCCGCGCGCCGCCACACCTGCTTGTCTGCCTCACACACACACACACACACACACACACACACACACACTGCACTTGGCCGACGCGGTCAACACTCTGCCACCTGACCACTCCTCTGCGCGTATTAAACATTACGAGTCGGAAGAACAACCCAGCGGGCGACTCCGTCGTGTTGAGTGCTATACGTGGCGCGTAAACTGCCCAACAGTCACGCCACGGAGTAGAGAATATACAGAATGGAAACTCGGCTGCAATCCGTGTGCCAAAATGTAGTGCCCATACCATATTGAAATCGAGTTAACAACTATCTCGGATGCTGAAGGCGGAGGGATATGTTTAGTTTATTTCATTAATTACGCGTTTTAGCTGCTGGGAATACCTACATGTAAACAGTTATTTGATGTGCTGTTATAGTTAGAAATACACAATGAATAATAGTAGGAGAAGAGCGCACAGGAAAGTAACGAGCGGTTCCCAAGAAGCAGCTGACAGCAACAGTACACGAGAAAAATTAGTTTTCCGATTTTCTTGCTGTAAACAATAAAAGTTGAAACTTCCTGACAGATTAGAACTGTGTGCCGGACCGAGACTCGAACTTTTTTTTTCCTTTGGCAACAGCTCCTTTTCTCACATTAAAAAAAAACGTTTTATTCTATTAACCTGTTATATTCCTAGTGTTGGTTAACATTACTGTCATTTTATAGGTTTTCGTTTGTATATTCTTTTCTTTTTCGTTTTTCTCTTATTGTTGTTCCTTGAACACTTTTACATGGCCATTTGTCATCTTTTTTGGGGTAAAACATTGCAGGACAGGCATAATAATTTGTATGTAGTATCGACACAGTGATTTTGACTTCATGTTTCTGTATGTCATGCACTTGTGATGCTACAGTCACATTGTGCATTCTGGTTTGATCTCTTCCTCTAGTTTGCACTGTTAGGTGGGACAGTATGAGGGAAACATCACCATGATAAATGGAGCAGAAGTGGAAGAAACTTTTTTATATATACTACAGATTATACTTAAATTGAAAAAGAGAGAAAATTTTGTCATATTTGTCATATTATATAAGAGAAGCAGAGAGGAAAGTGTGAGTAAACAACATAAATTTTATAGGTCACATAGTAAAGGAAATCATTTAAAAAAAATTATGAGTAGTTGGCACTTTCCACTAAGTAATGCTTGTATCCTAGACAATATAGCACAAATAATGAAAAAAAAACTGGTAGTACTACTGGGCATACTTTTGAAACTGATTTGGCTGCGAACATGACAAATGTTTGGTGAGAAGCACTTTTTATCACTGATGTCACTAAGAAGAAACACTTTATACTATTATACTTCTCTATTTGAGGAGAGAGGAGAAAGCACTTTCTTCTCTGTTGCACTTATTCACTATCACTGCACACGTTATTCTTGTGATGAGTGTGGTGAGGTGAGGTGGCTGGTGGAGCTGCTGAGGGTCACAGGCTGGGGCGGACTCTGTGCTGCTGGGCTGTCCTGTTATCCTCCCAGAGATCCATCAGGAAGGCCAGCTGGTCGGTCTGCGTCCTCGCTACGATGGCGTGTGCCGTCATGGCGAGGATCCAGAGAGTCGCCAGTCGCTTGGGTCGTGGAAATGGGTTGCAGTCTGGTGCGGTGATTGCTTCCGCTGTGATGCTTCCCGGCGCCGTTCTGTAGATGTGGGCCACGATCTGCTGGCACGCTTCCCGTATGTTGGGTGGCGTTCACGCGGGTGAATCGGTGCTCGAGGGTGTCGGTCATAACCGAAATACACATACGTCGCACTTGTCACTTGCGACGAGTTTTATCTCCGCCAGTCTTTGGTTGGTTGGTACCGTTCTGATAACTATTTTGTACCATGTCTCCTTCGCATGTTTAGGCAACTCGTTTTCCGAGACGTTTCCCCATATTTGTTTCCAACTGTATTGCTGGAATTTGTGTTCAATTTTGTATTTGCCGGGTCCCCCTGAGCGCCCAGTATATTCTCTTGGCTGTTCTGTGGCTGGGGTTCGCCACGGTGTCCAGAACGGAACTTTTGTTGGCGTAGTGCAGCCCGCATTCTGAAGGGAATGTGCCTCGTGTCGAGCGGCGCTTCTTCTGATGCGGGCTTGTATCCTCCAATTATCTTGGCTGTGACGCTGTCAGGGTTTTTGTCCTGGATGACGAGCTTTCGTTTTAGTAGAAGGGCTAGACCTAGTCCCCCTTCTTTCGTTGGCAGCGAGCACGTTGCTTGCTCGGGACCTTTGCCTTTCGCGGGGCAAGTGCTCTACCAACTGAGCTACCCAAGCACGGCTCACGACCCGTCCTCACAGCTTCAATTCTGCCAGTACCTTGTCTCCTACCTTCCAAATTTCACAGAAGCTCTTCTGCGAACGTTGCAGAACTAGCACTCCTGGAAGAAAGGATAAAAGCTCATTAAACTGTAAAATATACTGTATGTCAATGAAGCAAAGGTATATCAACTCCTGGAGTGAGTTTTTCGGTACAGGTTCTACTTTTCCTTCAAAAAAATTAAAAACGACTGTTTACAATTTGTGCGTTTTCTTCAGGACTGTATATATTCCTCTCATTTCATTATGAAGAGACAGTAGTGCACAAAACTGATTTCATTCGTATATTATAGTTTCATGTAACAGCTCGATGACGAAGTGTCTATTTTTTCAATATTAGTCATAGTTACTGTGATAATTCATTTGTGCTCTGTACCATAAAATTAAAAGGTAAAGTATTTTATTCGAGCGCGCTGGCTGACAGCGCTATGTGCTAGTAGCCTGCAGCTTTGACATAAACAGTTCGTACAAGTGAACGCACGTTGCTCGAATTAGTGAACGCGATTTATTGTTGTACTTACTGCGGAAAAAATGAATAAGTAAACGTTCTGCACTAGCAGTTACATAATGGCAAAACTGAAACATCTCACATTTACGACAAAGCTTGACAAAAGTTTCTTTGCGACACTTACGAGCAGTCACTTATTAAACGAATATGATTCATATTACATGATATGTTAGAGTGGACTTACAGGTCTGGCCTAATTCAAAATATTTACATCAATTAAATTTTATTGCGAGCTATTGTCTTCATTTAAAGTAATATCTACATTAATTCGAAATAAATTTACTGACTGCGAATATCTTAGTAACAGCAGTGCTAGTTATAGATGTATTACCTATTGGTGACATCTGAAAATTCGTGATGGACCGAGAATCGAACCCGGATTTCCCCGCTCATCACGAGCGGTCGCCTTAACAACTTCGGTTATCCGTGCACGCCAGTCTATTTCAAATTAATTTTGGACGGTCGTCAATCTTCATGAATAACTGTTATACAGACATTCAAGTAAATAATATATATGTGTTACTTTCAGGTTGAAAACATGAAACACTGAAACTCTTGCAGAGTGTCTCATAACAGCTGTTTCTGTTGGAAGTACAGTAGATTTATCAGCATTAAGTCCCATAAAAGGAAAGTGAAAAGTAAAGTAAAATTTCTTGAAGGAAGAAACCGACATTTACAAAATAAAGTAATATCATTGTCATCTGAAGCTAAAAGCAGTGACAGTTCACAGCTTGCACATGCCAACAGTAATGAATTTAAAAGCTTATGTGGTTAGTTTTCAACAAAACATTTACCACAACTTGTTCCATTAACGTTCCTTTCGAATTTTTATCACTTAGTGGGTTCGATTACTCCCGTTTCATAAAAAAGTTAATTTTGAGCCGTAGTAATAAGGAGATATTGTCACGCGTGTACTCGGTTTCAATATGGCGACGTTGAGCGCAACGCTTCACTTCATACCAATCAAAGGAGTCGCTCCCTGATTTTTCTTTCTGTATATTGTCTCTTCTGTGCTCGCGTGCTGATTATTTTTACACGCTGTGTGTATGTATCAGCAGCAAAAGCAACAACAGTCCCTTCCATGTAAAAATTGGCAATCGCAGGGCTCAATGGGTTACCCATGGCAACACCATCCACTTGCTCATAAAACTCCTCATTCCACTGAAACTGACTAGATGTGAGACAGTGTCTAAACAGAGCGATGAGGAGTTTTATGAGCAAGTGGATGGTGTTGTCATGGGTAACCCATTGAGCCCTGCGATTGTCAATTTTTACATGGAAAAATTTCAACAATCAGCGTTGAATAAAGCAAATAAGAAACCATGTTGTTGGTATCGTTATGTAGACGACACATTCGTGGTTTGGACACACGGTAAAAAAGCCTTAGGCGAATTTTTTGATTATCTTAATAGCATAAACCCTAAAATTCAGTTTACCATTGAAGTGGAAAAAGACCAGGATATTTCGTTTCTCGATGTGTTAGTCATGAGACAGACCGATGGCAGTCTAAAACATGAAGTGTTTCGGAAGAGCACACATACTGATAGATACTTACATAAGAACTCCAATCATCACTCACAACAAAAAAGAGGTGTAATCAAAAGTTTAGTGGACAGGGCAATACGGATTTGTACGCCGGAACATCTGGAAACGGAACTGAATCATCTGAAACAGGCCTTCGAAAAGAATGGGTACTCAAACAAAGAAATTAATAGAGTTTTAAGACCTAATTACAGCAGGCCAAAGGACAAGGATGGTACACAACAATGGAAGAACACGGTGTCTTTACCTTTTGATTAGTAAGGTTACAGATCGAATCGGCAAAATTTTTGCTGACACATAAAGTGAAACCGGTATTCAAACTTACCAGAAAAATAGGACAAGTACTTCATTCTGTTAAAGATAGAAGACCACCATTATCATCTAGCGGTGTGTATAAAATTCCGTGTACCTGTGGCAAGGTCTATATTGGTACTACGAAAAGAAGTGTGAATACGAGGGTAAAGGAGCATAAAAGTCTTTGCCGACTGGGTAAAATAGATAAATCGGCCGTTGCCGAATATGCACTTCAGTCCGGTGACCATATAGTTAAGTTTTGTGAAACTACAGTTTTAAGTGCTACCACGAACTATTATCCTCGACTGTATAGGGAGGCTATTGAAATTTATAAACATGAAGATAATTTTAATAGAAAAGAAGAGGCCTTGAAATTAAGCAAGATATGGACAGTGACGTTACAGAATCGATAAGTGATTTTTATCTATGACGGACTATTATCGAAAGTTACATTTTATCTTTGACTAGTTTTCTCTCTGCTACTATGTGCAAGCTAGACCACGCCCACTTTCCTCAGTATTTAGGCCGCTCTCCGACGCCCGACTCGTCAGTCGGTAGGACTCAACAGAACCAGCCATACCTCAGAGGATGTCCAACGTAGTATTGGACGAAACGTTAGGAATAGAAGTATTCCATGGACCACGGCCATATAACCCGTAAGAATTATCAACAACAGTACCATCCGGTCGTGAAAGCCTTCATTGTATGATGAAAGTGTTTTTACATTACGTCTCTCTGATATTCAAGAGTCGGACAGTTAAAGCGACAAGAAAACTTTTATTCAAAGAAGGTAAACTCAAGCACTCAGGATTATTGATTACCTGTGGTTGTGGAAAAACGCGTAGCTGTTTGCTAGATCGATGTTGAGAAGAAGTGAATATCATAATCAGCCTCTGGATTGACTGTATATTTTAAAACAATTTGTCCAGTCATGCTGCGAAGTGCATAAAAAGTATTAGAAAAGTGATTTTGGATACAAATTCTGAATGCGATGGTTAATTGCACATCCCAGAGCTACGCAGAAACAAGTTTATACTCTGCAGGGGGGGGGGGGGGGGGGAGGGGGGGAGGAATAGTACACCATTTTAGAGGTTTCAGTGAAGATGGAGAAGGTAAAATTATTACATTTTCAGATCAACAGGTCAAGCAGTTCTGAGGTATCAAGTATCGACCAGTGGTGAAACACGAATATTAGGTGGAGTAGCATCCATGGGCTTCAATGCAAGCGCTGACTGGCAACCATTCGATCGTACAGATGGCGAATACTGTCCAATGATACGTTATTCCACGTCTGCTCGACCTGTTCACGTACTTCTGTAAGAGTTGTTTGTTTAGGAGTCGCACGAGTCCCTTCTTGTCCCATCATACGCCGCACGTGGTCGATTGGCGACAAGTCCACAGAACGTACCGCCCAGGGAAGTTACTGCACACCTTGCAGAGGACGTTGAGTTTAAAATGCAGTGTGTGGGACGAGCATTATTTGGTTGGAACAACACATCAATTTCCCATTGCAAGAACGGGTGTAACGACTTTCTACACGCACCGAGCGCTGCTTGGCGTTCCGGTCAGAAAAACCAAAGATGAAAGAGAGTTGTAACTAATCGCACCCCATACCACAGGACTCACGGTAGGGTCAGTGTGCCTTGGACGAATGCTCTCTCCAAGACAGCGATCACCAGGTCTACGTCGTATGCAGAAGACACCATTACTTGCATACAGGCAAAATATGTTTTCATCGCTGATTATCATGGCGTGGCGCTCCATTCCATCTTCCAAGCCATTTTCTGGCGGCATCAGTCGAACCGTGCACGTCGATAGTGTACTGTTGGGTTGGGTTGTTTTGGGGGAGGAGACCAGACAGCGAGGTCATCGGTCTCATCGAATTAGGGAAGGATGGGGAAGGATGTCGGCCGTGCTCTTTCAAAGGAACCATCCCGGCATTTGCCTGGAGAGATTTAGGGAAACCACGGAAAACCTAAATCAGGATGGCTGGACGCAGGATTGAACCGTCGTCCTCCAGAATGCGAGTCCAGTGTGCTAACCACTGCGCCACCTCGCTCGGTGATAGTGTACTGTGAGTGGAAGACGGGCTAGAGGTGAGTGTGCCTGTAGTCCCACTGCTAATAACCGGTTCGCGACAGTCCGTGTTGACGCGTCTGGGCTCACAAACCTTCTTATGTGTGCTGTGGTAGCTGTACAAAAGGTTCAAATGGCTCTGAGCACTATGGGAGTCAACTGCTGAGGTCATTAGTCCCCTAGAACTTAGAACTAGTTAAACCTAACTAACCTAAGGACATCACAAACATCCATGCCCGAGGCAGGATTCGAACCTGCGACTGTAGCGGTCTTGCGGTTCCAGACTGCAGTGCCTTTAACCGCACGGCCACTTCGGCCGGCGGTAGCTGTACGATCTACCGCTGTTGCCCTTAAAATACGACAATCCTGGCGGCCGTCTGTGCTGTGTGGATGTCGAGAACCTCGTCTATGGGTGTGAGAATGTGACCACTGATAATAGGATCGTTGCACAACTGATGCAGCACGTCCAACTCGTGTGGCACTTCTCCGAAAGGACCAGCCCGATACTCGGAAGACTAAATTTTGACCCCTTTCAAACTCTCTCTGTTGGCCGCAGAGGAAGCGCGAGTCCTTCTCCGTTACCTGGTTGCCTGCTTGCTTCACAAGTTTGCACCACACCGAGCCTTACGGCTGCGAAAATTCACTATTAAAGGCTAGATACAGATGGTGCTCTGGTAACTTATACACTACGCTATCTGTAGGCGGATGACGTTCAAACCACTATCAGTACATCTACTACCCCCCCCCCCCTCCCCAGGTGGCATATGCCGCCGTCCGATCAAAATCGATGTCGTCCTCCCAGGTGTATTAATTTTCTTCCGACAGTTTATATGGCCGGCATGGCAACCCGGATAAAAAAACACCGATAAAAGTAAAGAAAACTTAACATACGTACATTAAATTTTTAACGTCAAGATAAAAGGTGCTACCCCATATTTCCGCCGACAAAAGAGAGTGGCAAGAACCTATATAAATCTAGTATCTTTGGACATCGTTTTGAAAACGGCCATAAACAATTTCATGCTTGTCCAGTTTTGCTTTGATAAAGCGACTGTACTAACTGCAGCGCGTTATGCTGATTGCTACAACAAGGTCGTACCACTGCACACAGTAATTTCCAGGTCCTTATCCGCAGTCGTGTAACTAGTAAGTCGCTAGAGGAACCTAAATAAATTGTCACAGCTCATTGGTACGCTACTGGCCATTAAAATTGCTACACCAAGAAGAAATGCAGATGATAAATGGGTATTCATTGGACAAATATATTATACTAGAACTGTCATGTGATTACATTTTCACGCAGTTTGGGTTCATAGATCCTGAGAAATCAGTACCCAGAACGACCACCTCTGGCCGTAATAACGGCCTTAATACGCCTGGGCATTGAGTCAAACAGAGCTTGGATGGCGTGTACAGGTACAGCTGCCCATGCAGCTTCAACACGATACCATAGTTCATCAAGAGTAGTGACTGGCGTATTGTGACGAGCCAGTTGCTCGGCCACCATTGACCAGACATCTTCAATTCGTGAGAGATCTGGAGAATGTGCTGGCCAGGGTAGCAGTTGAACATGTTCTGTATCCAGAAAGGCCCGTACAGGACCTGAAACATGCGGACGTGCATTATCCTGCTGAAATGTAGGGTTTCGCAGGGATCGAATGAAGGGTAGAGCCACGGGTCGTAACACATCTGAAATGTAACATCCACTGTTCAAAGGGCAGTCAATGCGAACAAGAGGTGACCGAGACGTGTAACCAATGGCACCCAATACCATCACGCCGGGTGATACGCCAGTATGGCGATGACGAATGTGAGTTCAGCGCGATGCCGCCAAACACGGATGTGACCATCATGATGCTGTAAACAGAACCTGGATTCATCCGAAAAAATGACGTTTTGCCATTCGTACACTCAGGTTCGTCGTTGAATACATCATCGCAGGCGCTCCTGTCTGTGACGCAGCGTCAAGGGTAACCGCAGCCATGGTCTCCGAGCTGATAGTCCATGCTGCTGCAAACGTCGTCGAACTGTTCGTGCAGATGGTTGTTGTCTTGCAAACGTCCCCATCTGTTGACTCACGGATAGAGACGTGGCTGCACGATCCGTTACAGCCATGCGGGTAAGATGCCTGTCATCTCGACTGCTAGTGATACGGGGCCGTTGGGATCCAGCACGGTCTTCCGTATTACCCTCCTGAACCCATAGATTCCATATTCTGCTAACAGTCATTGGATCTCGACCAACGCGAGCAGCAATGTCGCGATACGATAAACCGCAATCGCGATAGGCTAAAATCCGACCTTTATCAAAGTCGGAAACGTGATGGTACGCATTTCTCCTCCTTACACGAGGCATCACAACAACGTTTCACCAGGCAGCGCCGGTTAACTGCTGTTAGTGTATGAGAAATCGGTTGGAAACTTTCCTCATGTCAGCACGTTCTAGGTGTCACCAGCGGCGCCAACCTTGTTCAAATGGCCCTGAGCACTATGGGACTTAACATCTTAGGTCATCAGTCCCCTAGAACTTAGAACTACTTAAACCTAACTAACCTAAGGACATCACACACATCCATGCCCGAGGCAGGATTCGAACCTGCGACCGTAGCAGTCCCGCGGTTCCGGACTGAAGCGCCTAGAACCGCACGGCTACCGCGGCCGGCGCCGCCAACCTTGTTGAATGCTCTGAAAAGCTAATCATTTGCATATCACAGCATCTTCTTCCTGTCGGTTAAATTTCGCGTCTGTAGCACGTCATCTTCGTGGTGTAGCAATTTTAATGGCCAGTAGTGTATATGGAGCATTGTGCAGTAGTGAGTTTTGTGCGCCTGTAGGGGACCAACGCCGCAGTAGTGCATGCTAGGTTGGCGGAAGTGTACGGCAACAGTGCACCATCATGTGGCGTAGGCGCTTCCTCTGTGGTCAAATAATTCTGAATGACGAAGAAAGAAATGGCAGACCATCTCTCTTTAAGAACCGGGAGATGGAAAAGAAGTCGAATCCTTCGTGTTCGAAGATCGAAAATCAATCACGGATTAGTTTTCAACATCGTGTATGACATTTTCAACATCAGAAAGGCAGCCCCCACTGGGATTCGTGGCTGCTCTCACGCAGTGAAAGAGGCTACGGAACCAGGCAGCAGTGGAGCTGTTACAACTGTGTCAGGTGAATCCACATGGCTTCCATAGCCACCTAATCGCCATGGATGAGTGCTAAGTGTGTCGCTATGACCCTGAGAGAAATTAACAAAGCAAGTAGTGGGAACAAGTGGATTTAACAGCACCGACAAAGGTGAAGACCTAACCATCATCAGCCAGTATGATCCGTAGTTACTGTTGTTTGGGACTGCCACGGTGTGGCCACAGGCGGTCGCACAGGGGAGCAAGAGGGGGCGTTTGTCCCCTCCTGGAATCTGTTTTCTGACTAGTTTGATGCGGCCCGCAACGAATTCCTGTCCTGTGCCAGCTGCTTCATCACAGCAGCCATTGCAACCTACGTCCTCATTTATTTGCTGGATGTATTCCAATCTCTGTCTTCCTCTACAGTATTAACCCTCTACAGCTCCCTCTAGTACCATGGATGCCTTAACAGATCTCCTATCGTCCAGTCGCTTCTTATTGTCAGCGTTTTCCATAGACAATCCTTTCCTCGCCGATTCTGCAGAGAACCTCCTTATCTCTTACCTTATCAGCCCTCCGTATTTTGAACGTTCTTCTGGAGCACTACATCTCAAGTGCTTCGATTCTCTTCTGTTCTGGTTTCTCACAGTCCATGTTTCACTACCACACAGTCCTGTGCTCCATACGTACATCCTTGGAAATTTCTTCCTTAAATTAAGGGCTATGTTTCATACTAGTCTTCTTTTGGTCAGGAATGCCCTTCTCGCCAGTGCTAGTTTGCTTTTGATGTCCTCCTTGGGTCCCGTCCGTCATGGATTATTTTGCTGCCTAGGTAGTAGAATTCCTTAACGTCCTTTTGTAACGTCTCCTGGCAAAACACATATTATATGTGGTAAAAAAAGAAAAGAAATTGAACTGTGTAACGTTCCCTGGCAAACTCACACTATTAATAAACTAAAATTTAATTGTACCATATACGCCGCTATAAAGCAATTTGTAAATACTGTAATTATTTAACAAAAATATTATTGAATTTTGTGTAAAGGACATTCATTATTATTGTAATATTTTCTGTAGTAATATTATTTCTGTATTTAGGATGGTAATATTTCTATATTCATAATATAATTGCGAAATGTGTTAATATCTGCGATAACAAAAATGTAAAATTCAGCCACAGACGAAAATAATGTTATATGATTACAAAGAGATGTTAATAGTCAGCAGTAGTATAAAAGCACCACGTACTGAGTATTCTTTGGTCGTCTCCCTGTAGAGCTGAAAGCGAGAGCAAGCTGTGACGAAGCATTTTATGAATGGGTAGACGTCTTTTGTCTGTAGCTAGATTTAGCCGCCATTAGAGGAGAAATTAAAAACTAATGTGAGTTGAATATTTGTTGTGGTTTAAATATATTATAATTTATCAAAGGTGTGTATTATTAATGTAAATTAGCTTGCCCATGTCATCTATAATATTTCTTTAAAGAATTTTCAGCATTTTTAGCGGTGTTGCTGGGCTGTGCCGCGACAGAACGATTTGCAGCGGCGGCACATTTAAAAAATTGTTCCGCTAAGAAAAATTAACCAAACCCGTAAATCGGGAACAGATAAAAATTAGCAGTGAATTAAGAAAATGTTCTTCTTTTACAGCGATCCTGAGACTTACGGATTTTAAATTAGTTCACATTTGTGCATTCATAGGCGGATAGTTAATGTTGAAATTTAACAATTTTGGTTCTTTCAAATAACTTAAATGTATAGGGATGTGTGTTTTATCAGTGATAATTAAACGTCGGCTTGGCAATATTTAACCGTTTTCTGCTAATAGAGACAGTCTTGTGTTCCATAGCTAACGCCGGGAAAGACTTCAGTAAATATTAATAAAAAAAAAAACCACTGCATTTAGAAAATGTGTGCCAAGGCCGAATTATGTAAAGGATTTAATTCTCAACTAAATATTCTTAATCAGTTAATATGAGTTCACGTAATTTTAAATGTACTTAGTTCCGTGTAAATGAATTTTTTATTACCACACGTAAATGAGAGGTTCTACAACAAAGTTCGTTCGTACGTACAGAATGAAAGAAAGGCAAATTAACTAAAAGCAAAAAATTTAAAAAAGGTAACTGATTATTTACTTTTATTCTTTAATGAAATTCAATTTAAATTGGCAAAATTTCATTAAATTGGCGCCCAACGTGGGGCCCGAATATGCAGTGGCCACAAAATACCCATGAGATAACTAGGGAATTATTGTAGTCGAACTTTGTTGGAGAACAACCAATAATTTTTTTTTCATGTATTGTATGTATTGCCTAACCAATATTGTGTGGCAATACCTGTATATGATTTTTTGAATGAGAACACTATATACCCAGAGGCAAGCTGAAGAAGAGAGCTCATTATATCGAAAAATTAATTACCTACCACAATATCTGCACCCAAGATAGATCACCATAAGGTAAAGCTACAGTGTAGTTGTCCTGTGGGTAGTAAAGTAGCCTCAGTGCAGTGTTGTCGTATCATTAGTGGTGTGCTTGTTGTTAGTGATTTTTTTAAAAATAACAGGACATTTGAGTAGTTAGTCATTGTAGTATATAATAAGTGTGTTTCAACAAATGACCATTTCTTGTGTGATTATGTCAATGAAACCTGAGTGTTAGGATATTTAGTTCAGATTTTGTTTCTTTTGTTGACTATGGTTAGATTGCGTAGTCAGAAAGATATCAACATGGATAATGAACAACAGTTAGCAAGTAGTGATACCGAGTTAGAAAGTGGGGCACAAAGTAATGTTAGTAGCGTAATTCAGGAAGTACCATGTGAGAATCTGGGGGCAGAAGGGCAAGAAATGTTGCCACTGCCAGCAAGTGATTCAGTTGATAGTAGAAATACTGTGCCACCCACAAGCACTAGACACGGACCAGAGAGTGGTGAGGTGTCAGAAGTGCAATCATTAAGAGTTACGTTCGAGCGCATGCTCAATTTCCAAGCTGAATTTGTACGAAAACAAGCAGAACGTGATACTAAACAAGCAGAACGCGATAGAGAACGTGATGCTAAACAAGCAGAACGCGATAGAGAACGTGATGCTAAACAAGCACAGCGTGATCAACGCATGAATGAGAGAGACTTGCAGTTAATGCAATCTTTGGAAACTATGCAAAGTGAGATTGTTAGTTTGAGACAAAACTACGAAACCATACCCAAAGCGGTGCAAGAACTGAGCGACAGAGTAGATAATATCCAGGTGGTTAACGCCAGTATCGTGTGTGAAATTAGTGTACTGGCTAACAGGATGGATCAATTAGAAATTGACATAAGTCAAGTAATTGAGCACAAAATGTCCGAACAAGTGTACAAAATTAAAAACGAATTTATAAGAAAAATTGATGAGAAGGTGCACGCCGCGATTGAAGCCAAGGACGTGGGCTCCAATGCGGAAGTGCAGGATCTAAAAAAAGGCGGTACACATTCCGCTGTGGCAGCGGAATGTCAACCGTCGTCTTGCACGGCGACGCACACGCCAACCAGGCCCGACAATGATAGGCATATAAATACAGCAGTAAAAAATTGCGACTGCGAGACAGAACAGGCAACCAATGTTAGCGAAACAAATAAATGTCACTCCAAAATAGTGATTGAAGAAAGCCTGATTAGAAACCGACAGTTTCAGATCTTTACAACGGGGAAGAAATCTGTTCACCCTGTAGTGTTTATCAAGGGATTTAGAAACATTTTGCCTAGCGTTTGGAGTCATACACAGAAAATACAGTTCGTTATGTCTTACATACAAGGAGATGCTGCATTATGGGCAACCGAAGCAGCTGACAGTTGCGACACATATGAGCAATTTGAAAAGGCATTCTTGGCCAAATATTGGTCAACATGTATTCAGGAGAGATTACGGAAAGAGGTATATAATCCAGAGCCGTATTCTCCACGATTAGGCAATTTGCGAAAATATTTTGAGAAGTACATTAATAAGACCCGTTACTGGGACGAGCAGATTTCATCCCGGGATTTGATCAGACTTTTGAAATCACACTTGCCGATACACGTAAAGGAAAAACTTATACACGTACCGGAGAACGACATAGAACATTTCTTGTCTGTTCTGGACTCAATTGACCTGATTCAGGAGGATGTTAAGGCAGCCTCTGAACAGGCTAGAAGTAACGGAAACGGTTACAGAAATGGTCGAAATAACACGCCTCCACCAAATAATGGAAACGGCGGAGGTAACAATAGGAGACAAGATTATGTACAAAACGGGAATAGAGGTAGAGACGGGAACGGCAATAGTCCGCCGGTGAACAATGACCGGAAAAGGAGGTCTGACGACCGATAAGAAACAGGCCCACCAAGCAATAGTAGATGGAAAAATGCCAGGGGGCCGTGGAACACTAATACCTATAACGATGCAAACCGAACTTGGCCACAGAACCAGAGGCCCAGTCTGGACCGGCAAAACAGTGAAAGATATGACAATAACCGACAGCCACCACAAAATGCGCCAATTGCGCAACCGTGCCGGCCGACGCAACACAACTTACACATAGTGGAGGTCAGTGACACAGAGCAGCCACACCCATCCACCAGCAATAATCCAACAAACTAGATTCAGCCGAGATACGCTCTCCATCGTCGGCTGAGGTTTGGAGTGAGAGCAGCCCGACACAGAACAAAACATCGGGAATCTGTATCCTTAGGTATAATGACGGGGTACAGATGGGACATGAATTAATAACTGAACCATCCACGTGCATAAAGGAGCACAAAGACAAAGTACAAGCGATAATAGAGATCAAAATTAATAATATTGATGTGCAAGCAATCGTAGATACAGGTGCTACTGTCAGTGTCATGAGTATGGACTTATTCAGAGTACTGGGGAAAGAAAAGCGTATGCTGACTTTTCCTGTGAACAATTGTAAAGTCTCTGGAGCCATCAGTGCACAGCGACAAATAATTAAACTCCAAGTGCGGGTAGAGATGTATATAGGGGGAGAAGCTATAGCGTGCTCATTCCTGGTAGTAAAGGGTTTAAAGGTAGCCTGCATTTTGGGGGTAGATTTTTTGAGAGAAAGGGACGCAATAATCGACCTTTCTCGGGGAAAATTAAGTTTGATGAACGCGGGTAGGAGGATAGAATTGTCCATGCTCAGATCTGAAGAGGTACCTGTGCCTAATTGTAATGCTATTAACATAAAATGTAGGAATCAGTGGATACTACATTTAGACAATCATTGCTTAGGACAAAATCTCTATTATCCAGACGTACAAAGTGATCAATTAAAAGCAAATGTGGACGCACTTGTGAACAAAGTATCACAGTCCGAAAATTTGAATTCAATGCAACAGCAGGATTTGGTACAGTTATCTAATTATGCAGATGTATTTTCAGAACGACCAGGAATTGTTAAGGGATATCAGTACAATATCGAGGTGAAACCTCACAAAACCTACTGTCGAGCCTCATACTCCATTGCTTGGTCCAAGAAGGAAATAGTAGCTAAAGAAATTAGAAAACTGATCGAGTGGGGAATAATAGAACCGTCTTTGTCCCCTTATAGTAGTCCTTTGGTGGCGGTAGCAAAAGCAGACGGACAGGTACGGTTAGTATTAGATGCGAGAGACATAAACGAAATTATTGTACCTGTCAGGACACATCCGGAAAACTTAGATGAGCAAATTCAAAAATTCCATGGAGTGCAATATTTGACATCTGTTGATATGAAAAGTTCATTCTGGCAAATCCTACTCACACCCGAATCGAGGAAATATACTGCATTTATATTTGGGGGAAGGAGCTACCAATTTAGGGTACTACCTTTTGGCTTAAATGTAAGTGCAGGAGTTTTCATAACAGCCCTCGACGCGGTTTTAGGTCCGGATTTGCTGCAAAGGGTAACAGTGTATGTAGACGATCTGGTGATTGCTACTGCCACCTGGGAGGAGCACGTAGAATTACTGGGTAGAGTCTTAGAAAGGTTTATGCAAGCGGGAGTAACAGCGAATCTTGAGAAATCCAAATTTGGACGTAATCAGATTAAATTTCTAGGTCACATAATAACACCACAAGGCATCAAACCTGACAGCAAAAAACTTGACGCAATTCGTGGGTTTCCTAGCCCGAGAACTAAGAGACAACTCAAAGCGTTTATAGGTCTTGCACCTTTTTTTAGACGATTTGTTCCAAATCAATTAATGAATAACGAGTCGTTATTGAGCCTGTTGCGTAAAAATGCGCACTGGGTATGGACAGAAGAATGTCAACGCGCATTTGACGCTATCAAAAACGCCCTGGTGAATGCAAAAATACTGCGACACCCAGACATGACAAGGGATTTTTGCATAGCGACAGATTCGTGTTCATACGGTCTGGGCGCTTGTTTGTTTCAGTGGGATAGGAGCAACGACCCCACAACAATCAATGTAATCGGATTTGCCAGCCGCACACTAAACAGCTGTGAGAGCATATTCCGCTACCGAGTTAGAGGCTCTTGCAGTGGTTTGGGCGGTAAAGAAATTCAATTATTACATCTATGGCAAAGAAATCAAAGTGTTCAGCGACCACCAGGCTCTGAGCTATTTAATGTCTTGCAAATTATACCACACCCGCTTGCTAAGATGGAGGTTAGCATTGCAGGAATATAAAATTAAGATTATGTACATAAAAGGGCAAGATAATGTTGTAGCTGACGCCTTGTCGAGGCTCCCATTAGGGCAATCCTCAGTCAAAGATTCTGGAGCAATCGGAGGAATATCGAATACTCCTAGTACAAGATAAGGTACATAGAAGGGACTTTTTACATATGTGTAAGAATATGTCTATATTGCAGGAAACTGATCCGATTTGGCGAGATATCATTAGCAAAATTAAAGAAGGAACCAATCTTAAAAGTGTTCAGAATTTCAAAATAGTAGATAATATTCTGTATTATAAAACAGGTGTGTCAAATGACCATGGAGTCGTGTGTATACCGCAACAGGCTATCCCAGCTGTAGTGTGGCACACGCATTTAGCATGGGGTCACGCTGGGATAGGCAAAACAATAAGGATTTTATCCAGATTCTGTTACTTTAAAGGAATAAGCCAGCAGACTCGCACCATTATCAGGACTTGTCCTCTGTGCCAAAAAGCTAAGTTTCAAAATAAGTCCACAAGGTTTGAGCTGCATCCTATAGTGCCTCAGCGGCCACTTCAGTTAGTATCTATAGACATAGCAGGACCCTACCCTCGAGCCAGGGGTGGATTAAAGTACATTTTAGCGGTATATGACCTTTTCTCTAAATACTTAAAAATATACTGCCTTAAATCAGCCACCGCTCTTGGAATAGTTAAATGGTTAGGGAAAGAATATTTTACACAGGTGGGTAAGCCTGAAGCGATAATATCTGATAATGCTTCATATAGGGAAAGAATATTTTACACAGGTGGGTAAGCCTGAAGCGATAATATCTGATAATGCTTCATATTTTACAGGTCATACCTGGAAGAACTATTTACATGAATAAGGTATAAAGCACATACTAATATCCCGTTTTCACCCACAAGCAAGTTTAGTAGAGAGAACATTTGGAGAGTTAAATAAATTTTTCAGGTTATACATTGCATGTAAGCACACAAGATGGCCAGATCTGATACCTAAGTTTTTGGAAATTCACAATGCAACCCCGCATGCTTCTACGGGGTATCCACCAAACGAGATTATAATGAATAATAATAGAGTTCTGAATGAGTGGCTGGCACCTTTGCCTAAGGTCCCAGTCATTCCTGAGCCTAAGGAAGAGAAGATAAGGAAAGCAGGGTGCATCCTTACCAGGTGCGCTCAGAAAAGGAAAGAAAAATATAATCGACATGTGACGAATAATCAAAAACTTAGTGTTGGGGACTTGGTACTATTACGCAATCATCCTAAGTCCTCGGCATCCTTGAAACAGAATAGCAAGTGGCAATTGGTGTACAATGGACCTTTTAAAATAGTAAGTGTGCCACATGAGTGTAGCTATCTCTTAGCAGATCCCCATTCAGGGAGAGTACGGGGACTGTATCCGCGTAAGGATGTAAAAATATTCCTACAGTAAATGACTAATAGTCCTATGTGTTATGTGTAAAAAGGGTACACCATTATTTTGAAAAGGAATGAATATTAATGATGCGTGATCTGTAGAGATAATGTACTAGTGTAGAAGTATTTAGTTATAAGAATATGATTGATTTTCTGTTTTATTTATGAATATTTGTGTTATGTCTTCTTTTAATTAGTGTTAACTTAAACATGCTCTAAATGTCTGCACAGATAACCTGATTAGTGCAATTATTTATAGTGTTAAATTGTGACAGAGATCAGTCAGGAGGAACATTTTAGTAGTGATTAGTTTGTGTACTGCATAATATTCTATATGTGTGTCAAACTTGAAATATTTCTTGGTACAATCTTTTCTATTATATATGTATATATGTATGTATGTGTAGCTGTCAGATTGACAGATTCGAACCCAGAATAATATCAATAATATGAGACCCTGAGAACATTATTCTCAAACCAGTGTTATCAAAGAGAATAATGCACCCAGTAGTGACCCGAGGGCACCATGGGAGGCAAACTTATTGCAAATTTAAGTAACGCAAAGTTACGCACAAAGAAGCTTCAATTGAAGCATGTGCAGATTCAATCAGTAAAAAAGAGCTAGCCTGATACAGTCCAAGTCAATTTTAGCCTACAGAGACTACACTGTAGTTACGTAGGACCTTGCAAGTAAAGTGAGACATAATTTCAAAGGAGTTATTGAACAATATGCCTAAATCCGGCTGGAATGCACAAATAAAATCTACTCGAACATAAATATAGATGATTTTTTGGGCAAACTAATACGAAGTTTTAATATTTGTTACCATGTACGCAAATATCACACACCTTGGTAAAGAGCGAACAAAGAAGTTACGAATGTGCTGTTATAAAAATCGCACAACGGACATTGTAAATAAAAAAAAACTTAAACAAAAGTGCAGTATTGTGTGGCAGAGACAGACAGTGACTGTTAAACCTGCAGCAATACGTCACGAAGTTGTTTTGAACAAACAATAAGAAACTGTATCATCGCCGTGTGTGCAAGTGAACAAGGAACTAGCACGACACGAACAGTGAGCCGATAACGGACGGTGAACCAAATTAGTGTCAAACTATAACTCTTTGTGTGTCAAGGGACGCTAGGAAAGCGCATTGACTACAGAGATACATTTTGTCCTAAGGTGAAAACTTGCGTGTGACTAATGACAAGTCATGACATGGTGAAAAAATATTGTGCGCCCATAAAACGTGTTACTATGACAACGAAACATTGTGCAAACCAGACTAGTGAAGGCTTACTGAATAATAACTGCCAATAACTGTGTGCGTTTTTTCCCACAGCAGGAAAAATGCCCATAAGGATAGTACACTGTTTGTGAACTTGTTGCATGTTTGCTGGAGCACTACAAGAAGATGTCACACGGGCAAGCTGATATACAACGCGCATCCGGCTACTTCAGCCATGCAGCGGCCGCAGCAGCCCGTAGCAGACCAGACAGCTTAGTACACTGTTTGTGAACTTGTTGCATGTTTGCTGGAGCACTACAAGAAGATGTCACACGGGCGAGCTGATATCCAACGCGCATCCGGCTACTTCAGCCATGCAGCGGCCGCAGCAGCCCATAGCAGACCAGACAGCCACACGCCACTCCGCGCCGTAGCTGTCAACACCGGGGGCGGTGACCTACACGGAGCCAACGCGCCGCGCCGAGCGGCGCTCAACAATCACTCCGCACCGCTCACCAACCACAGCATTATTGACATATTCCAAAATATTTACACAAACTGCATAACATGTCAATGACTCCATTTTTGATAAACATTGAACATTTATTATGTATATCCGTAAACTGATAAGAGAAAATGAACACTAACAGGTGTAGGAGATGGATTTGTAACACGTAGGTAGTGGGATCATTATAAAAAGTGACATTGTGCTAAGTGATTTCAAAAAACTAAGTGATGTATCCTAGGACAAGTGACCTTGCAGTACATCGCAAAAATTGATAATAACGAGTTGTTAATCACACACAAAAACTTTCGTTGAACTGTATGTGACTGTGATATTATGTAACCATTGATGACAAACTGCTATATCAATTCAAAAGAATGACTGTTAAAGAGACAAGATTAATCATGAACCAACTGGGATGGCTGGGCTCCGGCACAGTTTTGCCCAGGTTTCCTGTCTGCCTTCGCCCAAATGGGGGAGCCATGAACATATATAACCCTGGGACTAATTAAAAGAGCCATTCCATAAAAAAAATACAGAATTGTAAAGAACGTTACTGGCACCATTGTGTCAAAGTATAGAAACTCTTTGCCAAATGCTGCCAGGGGGCAATGTAACGTTCCCTGGCAAACTCACACTATTAATAAACTAAAATTTAATTGTACCATATACGCCGCTATAAAGCAATTTGTAAATACTGTAATTATTTAACAAAAAATATTATTGAATTTTGTGTAAAGGACATTCATTATTATTGTAATATTTTCTGTAGTAATATTATTTCTGTATTTAGGATGGTAATATTTCTATATTCATAATATAATTGCGAAATGTGTTAATATCTGCGATAACAAAAATGTAAAATTCAGCCACAGACGAAAATAATGTTATATGATTACAAAGAGATGTTAATAGTCAGCAGTAGTATAAAAGCACCACGTACTGAGTATTCTTTGGTCGTCTCCCTGTAGAGCTGAAAGCGAGAGCAAGCTGTGACGAAGCATTTTATGAATGGGTAGACGTCTTTTGTCTGTAGCTAGATTTAGCCGCCATTAGAGGAGAAATTACAAACTAATGTGAGTTGAATATTTGTTGTGGTTTAAATATATTATAATTTATCAAAGGTGTGTATTATTAATGTAAATTAGCTTGCCCATGTCATCTATAATATTTCTTTAAAGAATTTTCAGCATTTTTAGCGGTGTTGCTGGGCTGTGCCGCGACAGAACGATTTGCAGCGGCGGCACATTTAAAAAATTGTTCCGCTAAGAAAAATTAACCAAACCCGTAAATCGGGAACAGATAAAAATTAGCAGTGAATTAAGAAAATGTTCTTCTTTTACAGCGATCCTGAGACTTACGGATTTTAAATTAGTTCACATTTGTGCATTCATAGGCGGATAGTTAATGTTGAAATTTAACAATTTTGGTTCTTTCAAATAACTTAAATGTATAGGGATGTGTGTTTTATCAGTGATAATTAAACGTCGGCTTGGCAATATTTAACCGTTTTCTACTAATAGAGACAGTCTTGTGTTCCATAGCTAACGCCGGGAAAGAATTCAGTAAATATTTAAAAAAAAAAAAAACCCACTGCATTTAGAAAATGTGTGCCAAGGCCGAATTATGTAAAGGATTTAATTCTCAACTAAATATTCTTAATCAGTTAATATGAGTTCACGTAATTTTAAATGTACTTAGTTCCGTGTAAATGAATTTTTTATTACCACACGTAAATGAGAGGTTCTACAACAAAGTTCGTTCGTACGTACAGAAAGAAAGAAAGGCAAATTAACTAAAAGCAAAAAATTTAAAAAAGGTAACTGATTATTTACTTTTATTCTTTAATGAAATTCCATTTAAATTGGCAAATTTCATTAAAACTTGATGATTGTAATTGCTAGAACAATGATTGTGTGAACTTTATGTAATAAAGAGAAACCATTATGTGTCATGTTTTATACTTGTATAGAATTATGTACCGATTTTTTTAAAGATAATATCTGTGTCGGCGAGTACTGAAACCTCCACAGACGATACTTGCTAAATATCAAACAAAGATTTAAATATCTAACATCTAATTGCACTTAGGGGCAATGATCTCAGAAAGGTTCGGAACCACACCGACAGAACGACTGTGTAGAGTGTGGAAACACGGTCAAGTCATACATCGATGAATTCACCTGTACTTCGTCTTTGGACACAAATACAATGTAAATACAGTTTTCTGCCCCATAAAAGAGGGGAAACTGTGGAGTATCAAGTTCGGAAAGAAGTTGGGAGCTTTCTAAACTAACGGCGTGCAACCCAGCGTGACATGCAAGCTATAATTATGCTGTCCCATTGCTGTGGTTGCATAGAGTTATGCTGTCCTGTTGCAGTGGTTGCAAAATAACTTGTCGAACCAGGAAGCGAGGACTATTATGTTCCAGTCCTAGCGTGTTAAGGGTTGGATCTGTTGAATGGTTCTTGAAAGAATTCCCCCATCCATATTCATACTAATAAAATAACATGATGTACTTCGTATACAGTAATGAAATATCCTTTCCTTTAAGCTATAACCGTAATGTGTACCTTCAAAAAAGTGTTGACCGGGTAACCTTCAAACATTTAAGATGCAGTAAATTCATGTAATTCCTGCCCAATATATTCTTGGGATATGACACTTTCTCAGCTTAACTAAGCTGTGTACATAAAGGCACTTTTTTAACTTTGCACCCTCTTCAAAAAGTTTCTGTCGATTTCCATGGATGAAGCTCTAATAGTTTAAACTCTTAAGGGGCAGGCTGTTGAGACGCTGCTCAGTCGCACTTGGGGCGCTATGAGCGCGAAGGAGAGGATTTTTTACGCCGTATCGTAGCACTGGATGAGACATGGACCACATCGTTCGAGCCAAAACTGAAACGCCAATCCAACGAATGGCATCATTACGGGTCGCCGCGAGCGTCGAAAGTGCGTCAGAGCCCCAGTATGGTGAAAGTTATGGTGATTCTCGTGTACGACTTTGATGGTGTTATCCTAACGCACTACGTCCCTCCACAGCAGACCGTCACTGCACAGTGTTACTGTTCGTTATTGGAGTATCACCTGTGACCAGCTTTGCGAAAGAAGCGGCGACACTTTCTGCGCAACCCACCCATAATTTTGCACGACAATGCGCGGGCGCGTACAGCGCAAGCTGTGGCTGCTCTGTTCGGTCGATGGAACTGGGAAGTACTGTACCATCCACCATACTCCCCGGACTTAAGTCCTTGTAACTTTCATTTGATTCCGAATATGAAGGAATAACTTCGTGGCATTCGCTTCAGAACTGTTCCAGTGATTTGACAGCCAGTAGACCGCTCCATTCGCACCATCGACAGAACAGGCTCTGCTAACGGTGTACTACGCCTTCCACATCGTTGGCAACGGGTTCTACACAACGCTGGTGACTACTTTGAAGGACAGTAACAGGTGCAAACATGTAACTCTTTTGTATCGGTTGTGAATAAATAGTTGCCACTACTTAAGTTCCAACCTTCGTAATTTTTGAGTACAACAGTTTTTCAAGTAAATTTCTAATCACTTCTACTTGCTTTGGTGCTATAATTGAACCGATACTGCACTCTTAGATCTTCCTTTTTAAAGCAGCGTTTGAAAACGAAGTTTGGCACTTCTGCTTTTACTCTGCTGCCTTCAGTTTAGATTCCCATGGCATTTTTGAGTGTCTGAACACTAACCGAAGTGCCACTAATAGCCGTAACGTGTGACCATAATGTCTTTAGGTTTTGTGAGGGGTCTTTTTATACGATTCAGTTGTCGTAGTTGTCGAAAGGTGCGCTTAATGTCCTTTCCACAGCTCAACGCATTTCTTTTGGTAGTTCCTTGTCCATAGTTTTGCTTTGTTTTGGAACTATTATACAGTAGTTGTTTTTTTTTTTAATTTTTTTTCTTGCTGTATATCAAGAAGAATCACTTCCATTACAAAATGTTGTACCATGTACGGTACACACACGCACACACACACACACACACACACACACACACACACAGAGTTTTCATTTTTACTGAAGACATAGAAATATCTCGAACCCCACACATCAGATCAAAAGAAGTTATAATCCCAATTTGTTTGGCCCAGACTGGGACATCAAATGATACCAAAATGATCCCCTCCCCAAAACTCACCCCGTGCCCGTGTGGTGTGGAGTTATTTTGAAATCTTCAATGGCAACCCTGGTTTTTATTGCAGATTATGATTCTAGTGTAAAATCTATATACGTTTCGTATGAAGCATTTTCTTCGTTTCGTCACAGATGGCGCTGCAATGGGAAGAAAAAAATGGTTCAAATTGCTCTGAACACTATGGGACTTAACATCTGAGGTCATCAGTCCCCTAGAACTTAGAACTACTTAAACCTAACTAATCTAAGGACATCATACACATCCATGCCCGAGGCAGGATTCGAACCTGCGTCCGTAGCGGTCGCGCGGTTCCAGACTGAAGCGCCTAGAATGGCTGGCTGGGAAGAACAGAATAGGTACACAATAGTAATTTGCGACATGCTACTCAATGGCCCTTGAATGTCCCATAGCACGTAGGACTCCTCCTCCATGCTACGAGGGTAGTACAGGCCAATATTTCGTAAATTATAATTGGAAACGCCATTCGCAACGTTGTATTCCTGCGACTTTTCGAACAGGGGACTACTCGACGCGTCACTGTGGCCGTGGCTCGAGGTGAACGCTACTCTACTTTTACAATTAAGAGTTAAGTGTACAAACGTAGTACCGCCAACTTCAATGCTCTTACTGATCCGCTGTTCAAATGATCGTATACAGGACAAAGCATATCTGTGGGAATATCAGCACAGGTGTTTCTGATGCGGTTGACCACGTCTTCACTGCCTGTGGGCACTTGCTGATACGCCTTACCTCTTAAATATCCTCACAGAAAGACATCCGGCGACGTCAAATTGGGCGACCTAGCAGGCCTGTCAATAGAGCTACCTCTGCCAATCCACAGACCAGTGTTAACACGGGCTAATACCTCCCGTTCTTCAATTGCGTAATGCGCTAGGTAACCGTCGTTCTGAGACCACATACGTTGTCGATCGTCCAGGACAACATCCTGCAGTAGTGCTGGTAGTTACAGCTCCAAAAACGTTCGATATTTGCATCCATTCAACGTGCCGTCGATAAAATACGGACCAATCAATTTGTTCCCTGTGATGCCACACCATACGTTAACCGACCAAGGACGATATTGTCAATTTGCCGTAACCATCGGGGATTGTCTCCACTCCAGTAATGCATATTATGTCGGTTAACACTACCATGTTTTCTGAATATAGACTCATCGGAAATGGTACCCAGGCAAAGTAAGTGGGGTCTATTGCATTTGTTGACGAGCCCATTCACGAAACGCTACCCAGTTATGGCAATCGACGCCACGAAGTACTTGCAGTGACACGTGGCACGGATGATACTTACGACGATACAGTATTGTGACAATACTGCCTACGGACATACCGGAATCGTGGTGTAATTGCCGGGATCTTATCTGTGGCTTGTGGTGCACTGCCGCTAGTACAGCTGTTTCATCAGCTTCTCCTGTAACACGTTTGCTTCGTTTTCTTTTGCCTGTCTGTGCGCTGCCATCACACATTAAAGCGTTCACAACCTTGTAAAGTAACGAACGAGAGCTACGTTTCTTTCGAAAACGCTCGGCATACATGGCAACAACAGCCTCAACATTTCTCCTACATCTCCATAAATCTGCATCATTTCAATTTTTTGTTCTGTGGCTGCGGCATTAATCGCCCACTTGCACGTCTGTTCTCCAAATGTAGGCAGGTGTGCAGGCCATGAACACTGCGCAGGTCCTGTACTGTTTAGAGCCGCTATCTGTTCTACGTCTGCACTATACGTGAGCCCCGGCCGCAGTTACTGCGTGTTATGACGTGTTATGACGGCCACACTGATGTTTCGAGTAGTCTGTTGTTCGATATGTCGGAGAAATACAACGTTGCGAATGGGGTTTCCATTTACACTGAAGCACTAAATAAACTGGTATAGGCAAGCGTCTTCAAATACAGACTTGTGTAAACAGGCAGAATACGGCGCTGCAGTCGGCAAAAGCTACGTAACGCAACACGTGTCTGGGCAGTAGCTGCGCAGGGTAGCACCTGGTCTGAGGCGCCGTGCCACACTTCACGCGGCTCCTCCCGTCGGAGGTTCGAGTCCTCCCTCGGGTATGGGTGTGTGTGTGTTGTCCTTAGCGTAAGTTAGTTTAAGTTAGATTAAGTAGTGTGTAAGCCTTGGGACCTGTGACCTCAGCAGTTTGGTCCCATAAGAACGTACCACAAATTTCCAAAATTTTTTCTGGGCAGTAGTTAGATCGGTTACTGCTTCTACAATGGCAGGTTATCAAGATTTAAGTGAGTTTGAATGTGGTGTTGTCGGCGCACGAGCGATGGGACGCAGCGTCACTGAGGTAGTGATGCAGTGGGGTTTTTCCATACGACCATTTCACAAGTGTACCGTGAATATCAGGAATTCGTCAAAACATCAAATCTTCGGCATCACTGTGGCCGGAAAAAGATCCTGCAAGAGCGGGACCAACGACGACTGAATAGCATCTTTCAACGTGACAGACATGCAACCCTTCCGCAAATTGCTGCAGATTTCAATGCTCGGCCATCAACAAGTGTCAGTGTGTGAATCATTCAACGAAATATCATCGATATGGGCTTTCAAAGCGAAGGCTCACTCGTGTACCTTTGATGACTGCACGAAAAAAAGCTTTGTGCCACACGTGGGACCATCAACACCGACATTGGACTGTCGATGACTGGAAACATGTTGCCTGGTTGGACGAGTCTCGTTTCAAATTCTATCGAGCGGATGGACGTGTATGGGTATGGAGACAACTGCATGAATCAAGGACCCTGGTTGTCAACAGCGGACTGTTGAAGCTGGTGGAGTCTCTGCAATGGTGTGGAGCTTGTGCGGTTGGAGTGATATAGGACCCCTGATACGTCTAGATAAGACTCTCACAGGTGACACGTAGGTAAGCATCGTGTCTGATCATCTGCATCGAGTCATGGCCATTGTGCATTCCGACGGACTTGGGCAATTTCAGGAGGACAATGCGACACCCCACACGTCCAGAACTGCTAAATAATGGCTCCAGGAACACTCTTCTGGCTACTAAACTCCCCAAACATGAACATTATTGAGCATATCTGGGATGCTTTGCAACGTGTTGTTCAGAAGAGATCTCCGCCCCCTCGTACTCTTAGGATTAATGGACAGCCTTGCAGGACTTTTGGTGTCAATTTCAGCACTCCGTCAGACATTATCCAAGTCCATAGCACGTCGTTTTGCGGCACTTCTGAGTGCTTGCGGGGTCCTACACAATAGTAGGCCGGGGTACCACTTTATTTGGCTCTTCAGTGTAGAAGTTATAAAATAATGGTCTGTCCTACCCTCGCAGCATGGAGGTGGGGTCCCACATGCCATTGGATATTCAAGCGCCATTGAGCAGCATGTCGCAAATTACGATTGTGTACCCATTTCTATTCCTATCATTACAGCGCCATCTGTGGCGAAACGAAGAAAATGCATCAGACAAAACTTATGTAGATTTTGCCGTAGATTCATAATCTGCAATAAAAACCAGTGGTTCCCAATGAAAATTTCAAAGTTGCCACTCCACCCATGAACGTGTTGGGATGGCAGGTCGAATGTGGTATCATTGGATGGTGCCCTCCGAGACAAACAAATTGGAATTACAACTTTTTTATCCGATGTGTAGTTTTCGAGACATTTCAATGTCTTCATTTAAAATTAACGCGATGTGCTTAGTCAACTACTTTTCTAAACTTGAAGCACAATTCCTCTACATGTTCCTGCCAATAACTAACTTTTCTCGAGTTCGTGCATGAAATGACTGTAACTAATGAACTTAAAATATTTTTTGCACATGAGTATGAGATGAAAGAGAGGAAAACACAGTATGCAGATATAGCATTTTCTTCTCGAATAGTACTGCATTGGCTGCTGAGTTTAACGTCCCATCCGACGAATGGGGTTAACCTGAACTACGCGTAAGACCATGCCTCCATTACACCCTTCGCGAGCAGGTCTGGTATTTATTTAACTCAGGACACTGAGGCAGATCTGCAGTGAGGCAACTCTGCCTGCTGTTGAACAATAACTGATGCTGAAAATGTCTTCCCCCACTGCAATTGGAGCAGCCAAATATCTTCGCAAGTGTACCCTTTCAGTAGACGCTGTCAACGCGACCACATAGTGCCATTGTTAAGATGTCTGCTGTGACACATTTACCAAACAGCTACCTGCAGAGCAAAAAGCTGCTGTCGGAGGCCGCGTAAGCCTGAGCAATGGGCAGTGAGCATCGCTGATCACTGGCAGGTGGCTGCACCCGGCGCCCCACAAAAAAACGCGGGCGGTTTGTACCTGCATCGACCGCCTGCAAATGCTGCCAGAAGAAATTTCAAAATCAGTGGACCTGTCTACACAATAAACAGCCTAACTACCACGTTAATGGGATACATAACACACAATTCATGATTTTTAGGAAGCGTGATTATAGTGTACGACCACATGATATACAGGGTGTTTAAAAAAGAACTCCCTAGTTTTTATAAGTATAAATTTAATGGGGAAATTAATGATAAATTAAAATAAATGAGTACATATCATGAAAGAGAATTCCTTCCAGTTTTGTTTAATTTTAGCAGACGTCAGGGTGGGATCTATTTGTTGCCCTCCACGTCGAGACGATATTCCACTTCTCGCCACGTATTCACCAACATTTCAAGTGTAACTGTCCCAACTGCCATGAGATTCTTTCCCGTAAATGACTGATGTCTCTGATCTTTTCACTGTACACAATTCTTTTTTATGTGGCCACAAAAGAAAAAGTCCAGTGGGGTTAATTCTGAGTTTCGTGGTGGCCAAGATATTGGGCCAGCCGTGCCTATCCACTTTCCTGGAAAGCGAGTGTCAAGAACAGCACGCACATGGTTACTATAATGAGGTGGGGCGTCATTCTATTGGAAAAACACAAGCCCCTTTTCCGCCTCAATATCGTCCATCTGGGGAAAGACATACTCTGTCAAAATGTCACAGAAAACGTCCCTCTTTACTGTTTTTTCTACAAAAATGAAAGGACGAGTCACACGATCTTCCCTCAAACTGCATCAGACATTAACTTTGGGAGAGTCACATTGATGCTGAACTACTTCATGTGGATGCTCTGCCCCTCCCCCCCCCCCCCCCCCCCACCCAAGTTTTGCAGTTATGGCAATTAACTGTTCCACTGACATTAAGTGTAGCCTCATCAGAAAAGAGTTGCTCTGCGCTGCACTGCACGCTCACCTGAACTGAACTGAGGGAACGGAGGATAAAAGCAGCACTGGTGCCGTCTCAAGGTCAAACAGACCTGCCTACTGCAGGGGAGCCAAACTTGGAGAGTCGATGAATCAGACACCACAAACTAGAATACTGTAAGTCACTTTGTACAGATTCTAGGACACATTGAAACAAGGGAGTTCTTTTGCAAACATCCTGTACTTTGACCTTCAGTGGTTTTAATAGCATGTACACAGTGAGGTCACAAAAGTAACGGGACAGTGATATGCACATATACGAGGGTAATTCCAAAAGTTAAAGTCTCCTATTTTTTTATAAGTACAGAACTTTGTTTGTGTGGCAGTTGGTCACACTGTTATGAAGAGTGCCTCACGCGCTGTGTGAAAACATGCGCACGCCGCGCGGAGGCGCTCAGTCCTGGCTTGGCCTGAGAATGGAGATCCCGGTGGATGTTACCGCCAAGTGTGAATTGTGCGCAGTTATTAGATTTTTGAACGCAAAGGGCACTGCGCCGATTGAAATCCATCGCCAATTGACGGAAGTGTATGGTGAATCGTGCAAGGATGTCAAAAATGTTCGTAAGTGGTGTAGAGAGTTTGCAGCTGGTCGGACCGAAATTGACGACGAACAAAGGAGCAGGAGACCGTCAATTTCTGAGGAGACAGCGTTGAAGGTTGAGCAAAGCATGCGTGAAGATCGGCGGATCACCCTGGATGATCTCTGCACGTTGGTTCCTGAGGTTTCCCGAAGCACCGCTCACACAATTTTAATGAAAACATTGAACCACCGGAAGGCGTGCGCAATATGGGTGCCACGCATGCTGACTGAGGACCACATGCGGCAACGAGTTGATGCTTCCCGTGCATTTCGTCGCCGCCTTGCATCCGAACAGGACAACTCTCTGGTCTCATTTGTCACGGGTGACGAAACCTGGGCATACCACTTTACACCTGAGACCAAGCAACAATCACGCCGGTGGCGGCATCCTTCTTCGCCAAAGCCGCGGAGCTGGCGGCGAGCTGGTATGACATAGGCTACAAAAACTGCCACAGCGTCTACAAAAATGCATCGACAGAAATGGTGATTATGTCGAAAAATAGCTAAATGTTGAAGCTGGAAACTGATGTAAACCGTTGTAGGAATAAACATGTCTATGTACTTATAAGAAAATAGGAGACCTTACTTTTGGGATTACCCTCGTACATATGGCGGTGGTACCGCGCACCCGAGGTATAAAAGGGCAATACATTGGCGGAGCTATCATTTGTACTTAGGTGATTAATGTGAAACGGTTTCCGACGTCATTATGGCCATATGACGAGAATTAATAGACTTTGAATCCGGAATAGCAGTTGGAACTAGATGAACGGGACATTCCATTTCGGAAATCGTTAAAGGATTCAATGTTCCGAGACCCACAGTGTCAAGAGTGTGCCGAGAATACCACATTTCAGGCACCACCTCTCACCACGGACGACGCAGTGGCCGACAGCCTTCACTTAAACACTGACAGCAGAGTTGTCAGTGCTAACAGACAAGCAACACTGCGTGAAGTAACCGCAGAAATCAATGTGGCGCGTACGACGAACGTGTTCATTCGGACAGTGTAGCGAAATTTTGCGTTAACGGCAGACGAACGACGCGAGTACCTTTGCTAACAGCACGAAATCGCCTACAGCGCCCCCCCCCCCCCCCCCGGTCTCGTGACCATACCTGTTGTACCCTAGACGACTGGATAACGCAGCGTTTAAAATGAGTCCCGATTTCAGTCGGTAAGAGCTGATGGTAGGGTTCGAGTGTGGCACAGACCCCAAGAAGCCATGGATCCAGGATATCGACAAGGCAGTGTGCAAGCTGATGGTGGCTCCATAATGGATAATGGTATGGGCTGTGTTTACATGGAATGGATTGCGTCCTGTGGTCCAACTGAACAGATCACTAACTGGGTAGGGTAATGTTCAGCTATTTAGAGATCATTTGCAACTATACGTGGACTTCATGCTCCCAAATAGCGATGGAATTTTTATGGGTGGCAGTGCACCATGTCCCTGGGTGACAGTTGTTCGTGATTGGTTTCAGAAACATTCTCGACATTTCGAGCGAATGATATGGCCTACCAGATCGACGTCCCATCGATAATTTATGGGACGTAATAGAGGGGTCAGTTTACGAATAAAATCCTGCAACGGCAACACCCGCAATTATGGCTTTTGTCACCTCAGTGCCTAACTACTGTAATCCCGTGTTACCAGTTGTTTGCTTTCACAAGGAGAAATAGACTGGAAAATTCAATTCAGGGTCATCCTTCCTGTGTTTTAACATAAAATTTGTATACAAGGGTTTTAAAGACGTATCCCGTATTCTTACATGAGATAGTACTTGTCAAACTAGGCAAAAAGTCCAGTAAACGCGTGTCCCAGAACTACTACTTGTTGTGATACCGGACATTTTCATTGTGTCGAGAACGGTCAGTACTCGGTTGTGTCGGCTGCCTGCCTGTAGGCGTTCATCGCTCATTTCTCATTGGCTGTGTTTGTTTATGTACTTATTCCTCTGTGGTGCTCTTATCAGACAGCACTTATCCATCAGCTACTCCGTACGTGTCATTTTGAGGTTGTGCTTGCCTTAGAACGAAATCTACGATTTCGAGAAGTGTGAACGACTTCTTCCTCCTTGCCGTTTCGTGATTCTCTACGGGGGTCGCCATTGGTATACAGGTCTTCGCGGTGTTAAGTGACAGTTGATGGCCGGATGTGCTCGGTGCGGAATCTGCGTAATCGATGTGTCCGCGTCTAGACCAAATCTCATGTTCAAGTGTGATGATGATGATGTTTGGTTTGTGGGGCGCTCAACTGCGTGGTTATCAGCGCCCGTACAATTATCCAATCTTTGCTCAGTCCAATTTCGCCACTTTCCTGGATGATGATGAAATGATGAGGACAACACAAACACCCAGTCATCTCGAGGCAGGTGAAAATCCCTGACCCCGCCGGGAATCGAACCCGGGACCCCGTGCTCGGGAAGCGAGAACGCTACCGCGAGGCCACGAGCGGCGGACATGTTCAAGTGTGAGAACTTTTTCCGTGTGCCCGGGTAGAATGTATACGAGGCGAGACGTGACTACCAACCGGAATTTTTACCTAATAGGATGTGGGAAACCCCCTAAAATCCACATCCAAGCAGGTCGGTTCACCACCCTTCGTCGTTAATCCTCGAGACAGGATCGATTCGGAAAAGGTGGTCCGTGAACAACGTAAACACTGAAACTGAATCTCCTTATTAGAAGTGCAACTGTCATACATTATGTGTTCGGATGCTCTAAAAAGGTTAATGGTTGTTTCGAAATTGTCTGATTTCACTTGGGACTGGTTGGACGGTGCCTCATGGACTCAAGCTGATTGGGAATATAATCCTGTTACAGCTCGGCATATGGCAAAATTTGAAAGTTTGAACGAGTCTGATTTTATATCTCGACGTTCTGTGATAAATCTCACAGAGAAAACTTTTGATGACGCAACCTTATCCATGCTAGGGAAGGCTTTAAATTTTGCACACAAACCGAAGAGTTTGTCGGTAGTTGATTTTATTACTTCAATTGAACAGCCAGTTTGCAAACTACTTCCTGACGCTAAGAGGAGGTTAGGAGGGATGCATGTCGTGTGTTGACAAGGGCCCGTCCACCCAAGACTAATGTAACAACAGCAGAGAGGGCTGCTTTACGATCAAAAAATGGTTCAAATGGCTCTGAGCACTATGGGACTTAACAGCTGTGGTCATCAGTCCCCTAGAACTTAGAACTACTTAAACCTAACTAACCTAAGGACATCACACACATCCATGCCCGAGGCAGGATTCGAACCTGCGACCGCAGCAGTCACGCGGTCCCGGACTGCGCGCCTAGAACCGCGAGACCACCGCGGCCGGCTTTTACGATCTCTCAGAGTTGATCCTCACATTGTTATTTTACCTGCGGACTAGGGCAAGGCCACCGTTGTTTTAAACAAACAGGATTATGTACAAAACATGCAATGTTTATTATCTGACTCAGCGTATCGCAAGATCGTTGCTGACCCCACGAAAAGTGTTGAGAGAAAGGCCAAAAGCCTCTTGAAGAAAAGTGGTTTGTCACAGGACATTATCAAGAAACTTAACAGCTATAGTGCTGTTCCCCATAGATTATATGGCCTTGGAAGGTACACAAGGAAGGAGTTCCTTTCCATCCTATAGTGAGCAATATCGGGGCTCCTACTTATCGTGTAGCCAATCACCTTGCTTCTCAGTTAAGCCCACAAGTTGGGTGTGAACATCACATCAGGAACTCAACTGATTTCTTACGTCGTTTTAGGGAATACTGTTGACTGACTCTGATATTTTAGTAAGTTTCGATGTGGTCTCTCTGTTCACTCGTATTCTTGTCTGATTCGTTGCTGCTAATTGAGGTTAGGTTAGGTGTGAAATTAACTAATCTCTTTCGACATGTGTTGACATCCACTTACTTTTTATTCAATGACCAGTATTATGAGCAGACAGATGGAGTTGTGATGGATAGCCCGTTGTCTCTTGTGATTGCAAATTTGTTTATAGAAGACTTCGAGGAACGTGCATTGGAGTTGTCGCCTTTGAAACCCGCCTGTTTCTTCAGATATATTGATCATACTTACGTTGCTTCGCCTCATAGTAGGGCGAATTTGAACCTTCTTAGAACACCAGAATATTCGTTTTATGATGGAGGTGCAAGAGGATGACTGCCTTCCCTTTCTTGACATTTTGGTTAGGAGGAAGGTTGATGGATCATTGGGACATCCAGTTTACCGGAAGCGTACTCACACTGACTTGTATTTATAGGTTGATAATTGTCACCATCCGGGTCAGCGTGAAGGGGTAGCTACTTCGTACCTTGGTACACAGGGCACATGTCATTTCCGACATTGAGACTTTACCAGCAGAGCTTGCCCATCTTGAAGCTACATTTCGTCAGAATGGTTATAGTGAAAGACAGAATGAACGTGCGTTGCGCTATCGACCAACTGTGCATCGGGTGACTGATGATAATACTGAGTCGACACCTTAGTCTACTGCATTTTTGCCTTACGCAGGAAGCACCTGCAACAAGATCGACACAGAAATACGATGTGAAATGTGTTTCCCGGCCTCCATCTAAAATTAGTGCTTTTGGGTTCTGTTAAGGACGATCTCGGTTTGCGTAAGGTGGGTGTATCTCGCATTCCTTGTAGCTGTGCCACGGCATGTCAGACTATCAGTACCGTGAAGGACCGATGCACTGAGCATAAACGGCACACACGATTACAGCAGCCAAACAGATCTGCTATTGCCGAGCATTCTTTGGATACTGGCCACACTATGTTATGTAACAATACCGAGATATTGCGTGCACGTCCAGCTATTGGGACAGTGTTATTAAGGAAGCTGTTGAGATTGAATTAGCGAGCAACCTTGTAAGCAGGGTTGGCGGTTTTTGTTTAAACTCTGCTTGGAATCCTGCTCTCTCCCTTGTCAAAAAAGCAGAGGGACAGAGGCCATGTTACCTCACCTGCTACTTTCTAGTCTTTCACTATCGATATCTCTGACTTTGGTCATCTTTGGTGGCACTAGTGTTCAGTGAGTGTGTGTGTGTGTTATCTTTCCTGAATTACTCGAAGAAACGAGGTTTTAAATTTGCTCGTACATCGCCTGTCCGTTGCAGTTTGTGGCTTGAAAATGGCGGGGTATACTCCCGCCGAAGTGTCGGTGGTCGCTGTAAATATTACCTGGCTGAATTTCCGTAAGTTGTTTGAAAATTGTATACACCAGAAGAAACTCAGGTCTCACGTGTACAGTTTGTTCACCATACCTACATGAACTTTGCAGAATCTATTGTTATGCACGAGCACTCTAAAAAGTGAAATCGGAGGAACTATTGCATGAAGAAATATAAATCTAGAAGCACTGATACTATTACATTTTACTGTGATCTGCATTTTGAAATTTACGTTGTGAAAGTAGAAATTCTTGGAAAGTTAGTATTAATAATCACAAAATACAGGGTCCTATCTGTCGAATTTTAGATATTCTTGAAAGATTTTCGAGCATGACTAAATTTTTTAACTCCTAAACAGAATGAGGTAATATTAAGAAAAGATTTAATTAAAATTTTTAGGGCTTACCTATTCTAGAGCTATAACTAAATACCTTGCCATTTTATACACTCCAGGAGGGCTTCCATAAATAATATTTTTATAGACTCACCGATTTGTCAAGCTATTGTATGAATACTTCTAGTTAAACCACAAAAATAACAAATGAAAAAGGAAATAAAGCTATAAAATATATTTGTGAAATATGTAGTTGAGAGAAGAACGAAACACAGTCAGCGTTAGTGAAAAATATAATATATTCTGTAACATAGACACAAGCTACGTATTTTGAAAACAGTAATCCTAAAACTTAAACTTTCCAAGTAGATTAAAAGATCTGACTCCTGAGCTATAAAAAAAGAGTCAGAATATTTTGTTCAGCAAGCATCAAAGGACACGATGGTTACCGCGTTAAGTCACATAACAAACGGAACATTAAAATTCTATGTAAAATCATCAGAGACTCAAAATGGATCCATTACCAAAGGAGGGAGGAAGACTACATATTAAGTGCCGTCCACGACGAGGTCGTTAGAGACAGAGCACAAGCATGGATTTGGGAAGAAAATCGGCCGTGACTTTTCAGACGATGTGAATCAACCAGCTCCCAAACGAGAATCCAGTGTGTTGCCATTGCCCTTGTTTGAAGAAAAAATAAATCTCTCCAGTAACAAGACAAGAAATCTTTGGTACATAGAGTAGAATGAGGGAGGAAAAAGAAATCGAGAAAAAGAGCAAAATTCTTTAAGTGGAAATAATTACCTGAATAAAGGTAGTCCCAAAATTTAAGATATTTTCAATAAGGTTTTCTTGGGTAAGCAGCAGATAATTATTTAGGTCCAAACACTTCCGTAATAGATTACAGTACTAAATAAAAGTGTTGCAAAGTAAGTTTAATAAGTTACAACTCTTATTTTTATTTTATTTTAACGAGCAATAGTCTATATACGCAGATCAACAGCCGCTCTTGGTAAAAATAGCAGTCTATTTTCTACAACAGATTTCCCGACGTAGTAGCGGTCGAAATACTGGTTTAAATTGCTTCGTAAATAGCTCCAGTGTGGGGTGGTCGATGAAAGCGACCCACTCCGGACGACACTGCTGCCAGCGTCATATCGATTGTGTGTGGAGTCCTTATTGAACTCGTCGTCGATGGGATTACTTGACGCGTCACACCAAAAAGTACAAAATGGCAACTGATACTTATTGCTATAAATTATCACCGAAATGAAACTCAGCGCTAAGCTTTGATGATTGTATTGTCGGACCTATCGCGCTCAGCATCGTTTAATCGCCAAAGCTGTCAACTTGAGGAAACATTATTAGTGCTCGAATTCCAGCAGCTTTTATCGATTCAGTTCTAAGAGGACAGGATGCCAAGAATATATGGATACACTGTACTGAGACGGTCGATGTAGCTGCTCCCGCATAAAGAAGATGAAGATACTCCATCTTATTTAATCAGATGTCAGCAGAAACAACAAACTCAAAATTGCGTTTCACCCCGTTAATACCTTCCTATCATTTAAAAGACACATTAGTTTTCTGATTAAAAAAATTATTAATGCATGTAATCCGCTTACAATGCGTTGCAGAGTCTTATAAAAGTGTGTTAGGCATGTCGAGCATTATCTGTGACAGTGAATGCAAAAGTGTGCTTGTAAAGGAAACTTCTTAGCAGCATGTAATACCTGGATTTAGCCGTAGTTACATGATTTCTGAAATTCAGGCATCGTCGGTATAACACTGCTTCAGAGAAGCCGTGCTAAGTCTAAATGCTTGATTTTAAAAATAAAACTTCCCTCATTATCAGTGCTATTTAGAATAGTTCAATATTCATTACACATACATGCCCGTGAGAATTTGTTGTGCGTCCACAGGAGGGTACAATCGATTTTACGTCCGTTTTTGGTGTCATAGATAGGATGAATTTAGATTTTCTTTGATGGCTTACCTTCTGTCTGCTATCGTTGCCCCGTGATCCTCTTGTATTTCACGGTTTTCTTAAGATATTATTGATTGAGGACGAACGCACCGATGTCGCTCGCCAAGCGACTCTCTCGAACTGTTGCTCAGGAACGGTGCGGCCAGCTGCGCATTGTTGAGAACTTCAAGTCACGATTTGTTGTTTACTCTTAGAGGACTTGTGGAAAATAATCGCCACACTATTAAAGGAGCAATTCGGTGATAATAGTAAGCGTAACTAGCTGGGGCACCTGGGGAGGAGCCCTAGGACCCCCACGGATAAAGAGGACGAGGAAAAGGAAGATAAAAAATAAGGAAGAGTTAAAATTGAAAGGAAAAATGGAAAAATTAGTAAACTCTTTCGATGAAATAGTCTTTCGCTGTGTTAAAATAACCAGAGATGGTTCTGGAAATGCTTTAGTGGTAAAGATATGAGAATCATTTCCCTCCTTTACCAATCCAAAGTTCAGTCTGCATTAGGACCCAAAGATCAGTTAAGCTGAATCTATAGAAAGAAAGGGCTTAGATGCGAGTAAATACTGCGACCTATGTTATGACGAAGCATCTGTTATGAGTGACGTATAGAACGGGGTACAGAAAAGAATCAATTCACAATTTAAACTAGCTTCTTAAATATACGTAGATGCTAATAAAGGAGCAGCCCAGTACTTCGGAACAGCTGGTAACACCTTCAGTTTTTTGGCACGCTGTGGTGATAGAATTCAAAAACGTTGGCCTTTGAGTACTTCCAAGGTAACGCTAAAACTCAGCGCGTTGGGCTAACAGATACGGCATCATATAGGCACTTAAAGAGAGATTCAGTGATGTTGAAAGTTTCCTGGCAGTGTGCTTGACCGGGATTCCAACCTGGGTTCAAAGCCTTTCGCAGGAAATGCTTGCCGGCCTTTATTTACCGGCCGAACTCTCCAAGCACAGCACACGACCCGTCCTCACAGCTTTCCTTCCACCAATGCCTTATCTGCTGTCTTTCAAACTTCACAGAAGGTTTGCACACTCTGCGGGACTGGCGCTCTTGGAAGAAAGAATACTGCAGAGAGAAGAATTAACCACAGGCTAGGGAATTATTACCCGAACAAGTTTTCGCTCTGCAGCGGAGTATACGCTGAAATGAAACTTTCGTGAAAGATTAAAACTTGTGCCAGTTCGGATTCCAACCTGGCACGTTTACTTTTCCCAGGTTAGTCCCGGCCCGGCACACAATTTTAACGTGTCAGGAAAGTTTCATATCAGCGCACATTCAGCTGCAGAGTAAGAATTCATTGTACATGCACTGAAGTTTTTAGGGACCTCATAAACATATTTCTTATCAGGAAGAAATCTAACAAACGAAATGGAGCATTGACTTTAAAAATGTAAGTGAATCCTACAGATTTTTGTTCGGAGCAAAGTACTAGAAAAACTTAATGTAGTACGTAATTACAGTAATCAACATGATTACACGTTTTATAATTTTAGCACGACCTCTCTTCCTAATCTCATAACATTCCCACTACCCTCCTCCCGCCTCCCTCCCCTCCCCCAATCAGCCTCACTCCATTTCCTCTTCCCCCTCTCCTGCCTACCTCCAATATATACATATTTAAAACACTGACCGCAATTGCAAAATACTGTCTCTGGTATGTGGGTCTGAGTAGACAAGACTGGTTGCAGACGCAACTATGTAGGTAAATTTTACGTTTATGTACAATTATTGTCTTTTCTACTTATCGTAAGATATTTGATGGTACATATATAGTTTTAGATCTGAAGATGATCGAGAGTGATCAGATTATGTAATGTATTTTTAAAATGTGAACTTTGATGGAACAATAAATGAGAATTATCTCAAATAGTAAGTAAGGTTTTGAAATCAAAGTATGGACGTTACAGCTGCATATAACCTCGTACATACAGCTGCTGTCGGAGTGGATAATTCGATGAATTGCTTGACGAAACTTTCAACTGCTGTCAAAGTGTCAATCCGCAAACAACATAAAAAAAACACACAGTATACAGGCTAACGGAGTCGTTAACTAAGTTTAAAACGCCACTTATTAACCAAGTGACTGACAACATTTATTCGCCTCTCGACACTTGGCTTTACGTAATGAACTAAGACATAGACGCTTACGCCGCAATACAGCCTGTTTTCATATCTACCGCCTGTGGCGAATATCTAAAAAATGAAGCACTTAAGTTATCCAATTACCTCTGCTCATGTGATTTATTGTCTGTTTGCAGCACAGCTGATGATGATACAAACTTAATCGAAACTACCCAGTGTACAAGACTGGGTACAAACCTGATAATCAGTTACCGTGATGTAAGCACAACCTTGCTGATGTATCTAACGGAAGGCGCGCCTGATCCAAAAGCTGAGTGTTTCACTTCCAAGCTAAAACTGTTTTAAAACAGACATACGTTCTGCAGCGAGACAGGAACGGTTACCTAGTCTGGCAACAGCATCAGTAGTAGGGCAGTGCGTAAGGTCACGTAATTGTTTGACTGGCGAGCGAGCGCAACAGAACTGTTGACACTTGGCAGAACCTGAAGCAAGACGCCGTACATTTCACTATAACTTGCTTGGAAAACACCGGCACCGACATTTCAGCGCAGAAACCACAAATATTTTTCAGTCAGCTACATATCTATTACGCAGAGGTCATGCAAAGAAAATTACCGTATAGCAATGTCTCACGCAGAAGCATAACAGCAGTCATTGTTCATCAGGTTGCCCTCCATTCAGAAGCTGCTGCACGCAGCGACTGTTATATTGACTTTTAAATAATAGATTTCAGCTATCAGTCGGCCTTTTGAAATTTTATTGGCAGCTCTAGATTTCAGCTAGAAACTAGCCACTCTCAATGCTAAGAATACAACGGGTAAATAGTTAGATGATGTCATAAGGAAGTTGCAATTAATGGCTCAACTCATATGGTTTGTATATTATATACCACTATCATTTTTGATCAATGCATGTAATGCCTGTTGATCGGGTTTCATTCACAGTTCATTGAATACTAATGTTTGCGGAAGGCAGGCTGTGTGGAGAACACCTCGGTTGGTTACGTGGCGCCATCTGTGTGAACTACATATAAACCTCATCATCATCATCTTGGACAGTTTCCAGCCACTGGCTGGGTCTGTCTGGAACACAAGTCTCTCCATCGTGTTCTGTCTTTCCACCAATCCCCCTCTTCCACCTTCGTCCAGTTCTCTCCTCTTCTCGTCACACATTCCTTCACTCCCTTCACCCATTTATCTCTTGGTCTTCCTCTGGGCCTCTTCCCCTCCAGTTGCAGATCAAACATCCTCTTTGGAATTCTTCCCTCATCTATTCTCTTCATGTGTCCATACCACTTCAGTCTTGATTTTTCTATCCTGTCCTGTACTGGTTCCTCCTTTAGTCTTTCCCTCACATACACATTTCGCAATCTGTCTCGTCTTGTTACACTCAACCTGCTCCTCTGGAACTTCATTTCACTAGCCTGTATTCTACTATTGTCGCTTTTGTGCGTTACCCATGTCTCACTTCCGTATGCCAATATGGGGACAAAGTAGGTTCGGTATATAATTCCAAATAAGCCCCCTAATGCATTTGTAGAACTGCCCTGCTTTTCTGCACCTTTCATTTATTTCCATTGCGTTTCCCCCCTTACTTTCAATCATGCTTCCCAGGTACTTGAAGTTCTCTACCACTTGTAGTTTTTCCCCTCCACAAGTTATATCCACATATGGCCTATTCTTCTTCCTTGTTGTGACAATTATTTCACTTTTCTTTGCAGAGAAATGCATTCCATATTGAGCTGCCGTTGCCTCCCATGCATCTAACTGCTCTTGCACCTCCTTCTCGCAATTTCCCCATAACATCAGGTCATCGGCAAAAAGCACTGCTTTCATTTTATGATCTCCAATTGCATCTGATACTTGCTGTAGGATTTCATCCATAACAATAATAAACAATAAAGGCGAAAGTGCACTTCCCTGTCGCAGCCCATTTTCCAGCTTGAACCATGCAGTACGTTCCCTCCCCACTTTCACACAACTCTCACTTCCCTCATACATTTTTCTGACTTTTCGTGTTATCTCTTCATCTATCCCTTTTGCGTTCAGCACATCCCAGAGCTTGTCCCTACAGATACTGTCATACGCCTTCTCAATATCTAAAAAGGCCATGATTAAGTCCTTCCCGTACTCATAGTGCCTTTCCTGCAGTTGCCTTACCGCAAATATGAGGTCCGTTGTTGATCTTCCCGGTCTGAAACCGTACTGCTCCTCTTGCAGTCTACTGTCAATACTGCTTCTTATTCTCTTCTCCAGGATCTTTTCATAGATTTTTCCACATTGGCATAGCAGGGTGATTCCTCTGTAGTTCTCACATCTCCTTTTATCCCCTTTCTTGAAGATCGGGACTATAATTCCTTTCTTCCAATCCTCAGGAATTCTGTTCTCCTTCCACACCACCCTCAGCACTCTGTATAGCCACTGGGTTCCTACTTCTCCTGCTGCTCGTATCATATCCACTGTTACTTCGTCCCAACCTGGTGCCTTGCCCCCTTTCATCCTCTTTATGGCTTCTTCCACTTCATTCCAAGTTAAATCATCAATTTCCCCACTATTATAATCGTCTGCTGCCTTAGGCTCTCCATCGCTGTTAGTTACCCGCTTGGCGGCATTCAACAGATCTTCAAAGTACTCCTTCCAAATCTTTTTGAGCTCATGCATTTCCTCCACAACTCTTCCATTATTATCCATGATCCTCAGGCACTCGCTTCTGTCGTTCCTCTTATTTCTTGCCATGGTGTAAAGTACTTTTTTGTTCCCTTCACTGTCCTCTTCTAACATTCTTGTCCATTTTTCCATCCACTTCTTCTTCTCCGCCCTTACTATGGTCTGTGCCGCTTTCTTGCTTTCCTTATATTTTACCCTAGCGTCCTCTGTTCGGGTCTGGAACCATTCTCTGAAGGCTTTGTTCTTTCGAAGTACTGCCTCTTTACATATGTTGTTCCACCATGGGGTTTCCTTACTTCTCCTCTTTGTGCTAGTTCTTCCGCACACAGTCTCAGCTGCCTCAACTAGAGCCCTCTTAAAATCTCCCCATTCTTCTTCCACTGTTCTCTGATCTTCCTTTGGCAGCTTCTTCCTGATCAGTGTCTGGTACTGGGTCCTCCGTTCATCCTCTTTCAGCATCCATGTCTTCAACCTTTTCTCCTGTATATCTGTTGCCCTCCTATCTTTTTTCTCTCTCAGGGTGGCTACCAACAGCCGATGGTCACTGTCTAAGGCCTCAGATGGAATGACCTTAACATATGTGGGGCTGCTCATCATCTGCCTATCCACTAGTATATAGTTTACTACTGAAGTTTGGGACCAGTCTCCACTGTACCCAGTTATTTTGTGGCTACTTCTCTTCTTGTACCAGGAATTTGCGATCGGCAGCCCATTCCTCTTGCAGAATTCCAGCAACAATTTTCCTTCTCTATTTCGTCCCCCAGCCCTCTGGTCCCATTATCCCCTCGAATCCTTTCCTGTCTGTGCCAACATGTGCATTGAGGTCCCCTATTATAATCTGATTACCTCCATTTAGCTGCTTTTGCATGTCATCTTCAAATTCCTCCTTCTCCTTTTTTGTACACCCCACCTGTGGGGCATATGCTTGGATGATTTCAATGCTTTTTCCTTTCACTCGTACTCTGGCTTTTATCATTCGATCATTGATACCTTCCACCTTCTCCTGCAAACCCTCTCTGACCACTATTGCCACTCCATTTCTTCCCCTCTCATTCCCTATCCAGTACAGTTTACATCCTTTACTTAGTGGTTTTTCACCAACTCCTCTCCACCTAGTCTCAGCAAGTCCCAAGATGACCAATGTCCGCCTTTCCATCATTTCTACAATTTCTTCCAACTTCCCAGTTAGAGTCCTTACGTTTAAGGTTCAAAACTGGCTCTGAGCACTATGGGACTCAACATCTTAGGTCATAAGTCCCCTATAACTTAGAACTACTTAAACCTAACTAACCTAAGGACATCACACACACCCATGCCCGAGGCAGGATTCGAAGCTGCGACCGTAGCAGCCTCGCGGTACCGAACTGCAGCGCCAGAACCGCACGGCCACCGCGGCCGGCTTACGTTTAAGGTGCCCAGTCGTAAACCATCTCGTAATCCTTTCCATTGCTTGGTCGGTTTCCTTTAAATCCGTTCCGTGATCCGAGGCATGTTGAAACACGTATGTTGTGTGGCGGCGATGGCGAGGCATTGAAGAGTCTCTGACCAGAGAGCTATTTGTCGTTCCTAGTCTGCGCTTGACCGCGCGAGAGTTGCGAGCGGTAGTCTGTCGGTAGCAGTAGGCCAGTGCAGTCTGTGGGTACTCTGTCGGTAGCAGTAGTCGAGTTCAGTTGCTAATGGCAGTCTGTTAGCACTAGTAGTCGAGTACGGTCGCGAGCGGGAAGCAGTCGCAGGCGTCGACATGAGTCTCTGGTCAAGATGCTGAATGAGGTATATTGTTAATTAAGGTAACCAAGATGCAATGCGCACATCACATAATGTAAAGTTTATTTATTGTAATTAATTTTCAACAAGTGCCCCAATAATAATTTTGATTTCAAAGCAAATTTTAATAAAAGAACCATTTAATTGAACGAACGATCTCGTTCCATTTCCTTTAAAGAAAAGTTTCAGTTAAATTTCAAAAAATAAAAAAAATTATATAATAATACTTGCAATGCATTTCCTCCAAGCCGCGGCCAACAATAAGAGCAGAACTTTGACATGCAGTTATACTGAGGTAAGATATTAATTCTGATTTTTGCACAGGGCCAAAGACCGATATTTCGGTTTAATTGAGTTTACATTGTCACTGAAGTCTCATTAGCATTGAATTGTTTTTCATTATTTTCGTGAGAGCTTACACCTTGAGTCAGATTGCGATTCTCATTTTTATTGTCATTAAATTTAATTGCTAGGGAGGTTACGCTTGGCTCCCATATATTATTTTTTTGTCTTTCAAAATTCTGTGGGGAGGTTACACTTGGCTCTGGCTCCCATTTATTATTTATTAAGTCTTACAAATTTCGGTGGGGAGGTTACACTTGGCGACCCTGCCAGGATCGTATTTCGTTGAGAATCTTTTGAAAAGTAGTCAGATTCTGCTCTTATTTGCATAAATATAATTAAGAATCGGCGCAACACTTTTACTAATTTTGTGAATTTCTTTCCACAGATCATCGGCAATTCGTTGCTCTGTTGTATTTGGGTGTTGTTTTTGCATTGTGCTTATTTATTTTGTGAATAATTTTGACTATTGTAAAAATGCCGCGAAAGACTGTGAATAATGTATCGCGAGGTATTATGAACGAAATTACCGACTTAAGCAACGTGACCGATAGTAATTGTGACATGCAGTGTAATGATGACAATCCTGCGTTCACCGACAATCAGTGCGTTCCAACCTCTAATGATGATTATTATGTTAATGATGAACAAACGAACTCTGTTATGTCCTCTGTTGGATTGACAACAATCGATGACGCGGGGCGTTCTGTTGTAATGAGTGATGCCCAGCTTAACACACCCGGTTTGGAAAATTCAAGTAACGTACAGACAAATTTGTCTAATGAAAATGAACAGGATACACAAAGTATGACGGATTTATTTAATTCCGAAATAGTGAGTGACAGTGTACGTCCGACTGATAATCCTTTTTGTAAATTGCAGAATGACCAAATGGTCACACAAAGCGCGACAATTCCAGGTACACCACTAAACAGCACAGATAATAGAGTAGGTAATGTTACTGAGGATCCAATCATGGCATTGTTGCTACGAATTAATGAACGTATTGAAAAACTAGATAACGATTCCAAACAAAATAAGGAAGAGTCCAAACAACAGAGTGAAAATCTCAAACAACACTTAAATGAAAAATTAGACAACAATGATGTAAATCACAAACAACTTAGTGAGCAGAACAAACAGCTTAATGAAAAATTAGACGACAATTCCAGACAGCTTAGTGAACAAATTAGAGCCGTTGCCGCGCAGTGTCATGACACTAAGGAACAGTTACGCGAGGAAATTGAGGCTTGTTCAAAGAAAAGTAGCGAAGAAATTAGGTCTGTTGCGCAAGAATTAAGGGAATTGCAAACAGCCGCAACAGAAACACTTAGAGCGGAAATTAGTACAGTCGCTAAACAATGCTCTGAAAAGGCTACACAATTACGCGACGAGTTTAAAACAATGACAGCGGAACTTTCGCGCACAATGGATGAAAAGATAGACGCGAAATTCGAGCAACAGAACTCTCAAATTAACGAACGTCTTAGTGTTCACATACAAAACAGTGATACGCGTTTCCGTAAATTTATTCAGGATCAAAATAAAGTAAAACGTCAGGTAATGGAAACAATCACTGCACAGAGACAGGAAGACAAACGTAAAATGTTTGCGAAGGCAAAAACATATGTAGACAACAATATTGCTACAGTATCGGACAAAATTAATACCATCGAACAGTTGAACACTGAATTACGTGATGAGATTTTTGACCTTAAAACAAAAACGGATACATACACAACAGATTTTCAAACAGTGACCGACAGACTCGAACAATTAGAACTAACACTGGATTCCGATGTCGTCAAAGCTGATGTTAAAAAACTGAACGAAACTACACGTAAGTTGCAAAAACAGATTAATGCCACTGACACTAAAACCGATGATCAGACAAAAATACTGACTGAAAAATATGATGAATTGGCCAGTCGTATTGATGTTATTGAAAGTACTAATGACAATAAATCAGACGATACTGCACCGGTTTCATTTAACCAAACACCTGAATTTCAAAATTTACAGCAGACGATTAATGAGATCGATTCGTCTAATAACACCTTACATAGAAAATTGACAAGTTTACAGCAAGAAGTAACAGAGATGAAAAACATTTCAGTTAATAACACATCACAGCAGACGCCACTTTTCGAACATTTGCCAGACTCACGGAGCGCGTATAATTTGGGTAATCTACAGAGAGTACGGGACTTTGATTCCGAACAACCACAGTTCAACAGATTCTCTTACAATCCTGAACCTGTTCCATCACACAGAGACGATAATTTTGATTACAAACATTTTCTGTCAGTGAGAAAGTTTAAAGTGTTTAAAAACGACAGAACACAGATTCACCCGCTAGATTGGATACAACAATTTAGCTTTGCTTTTCCACCGACTTGGCCCGTTACGCATAAACTTGAATTTATTTGCAGCTTTTTGGAAGTCGAACCGGCAACTCGTATGAGACCGATCGCGAGGCAATGTTACTCGGTAGAAGAATTTCAGAATGCCTTTCTGTCAGCGTACTGGTCGAAGACGACACAGCGCGGAATTAAAGATCAGTTAATTAGTTTACCAAATTATGAAAACACAAATTTTCCCAATGTGACGCAATTTTTTGAGCACATGGTCCAGCAAAATCAGTATTTAAGTGAACCCTATAGTGAATCCGCACTCATTCAATTATGTATCTCTAAATTACCACGGTCATTAAGAGTGTCACTTTTAACAGGTCAACAAAAAGAAAATATTTCAGCATTCAGAGATCTGTTACAGCTCTTGGAAGTACAACAATCAGATTATTCTTTCGTAAACAAAAATTTATCATATAACAACCAAGGCCAACAGACGTACAGTAATTATGATCAGACACGTAATTTTAATAGGAAAGGTAACAGACGCTTTAGGAATGACAATCACCAGAACTTTAATAACAGGCAAAATTTTGATTATCAATATCGTCAAAATTTTCAGCAACAGGAACCACATTTTAGCAACAACAGAGGTTTTCCACAACAACAGCAACAAAACCAGCCGGTTAGCATACCTAAACAACAATGTAATGCACAAGGTCAACCTAACTTTAATGTTTGGCCGCGTGAACGTATAGTCCCTGGTACAACCAATAGTAACGCACGGCAGCAAAGGAACAACTACGTACAGAAAACACAGTATTTCAATTCCTATCGCAATGCACCGTATAGGAATGACTATTACGACAGACGTAAAAATAATGAGGACAATTTTCAGCGTACATCTAACAACAGTCGGTCATACCAACAGCAAAATTATCCACAAGAACATATTCTCATGAATGAACCGGACAGTAGGTATCATCCAGAGCGTAACACGTCTGGAAGAAGTAATAGAAGAGTTCAAATAGTAGAAATGCCACAGCATCCTGCTGATAATAATAACACGTCAGATAGAATCTGACTAGATACTGTACAGATCGCATCTTCCAGTAACACAAGCACTACCTTAGACACGCAAAATGTTGTTCACGAAAATGTAATTACTTTTGACGATATCAGAGACACTCTCTTGCAGGAAAGACCATTTGTTCAGAAAACTATTTCACATCCTGTTATCGAAATTAAAATTGGTTCATCGAAATTTTCAGCAGTAATCGATTCCGGATGACCTATATCAGTAATAAATGAAGAAACTTTTAACGAGTGTAACAAAGAGAATACCTATCCGACATTACCTTTAGGCAAAACAAAAGTGAAGGGAGCAGTATCGAGTAAAGGAGTAGACGTTAAATTACAGACGCATTTATCATTTTGTATTGGAGGTCATACTTTCCACTCAAATTTTTGGATTGTTCCTTTATTGACAACAGACGTTATTTTAGGTACGAATTTTCTGGTACAACACGACGCAGTTATTGATTTTCAGAATTCTTATTTAATGTTGAAGGATGAAAATATACAATTTGCTATAGAATTTCAGCACTCACTATCTGCGGAAGAGCAAACAATTAATCGCACAGAGGTCATTTCCGTGTCACGTAACATAGACTGTAATCCCACATTGTTCACGGATACGTATGTACACAACTATAACACTCCAGACGAAGCTGACTACGACGTAATACAGATGATTTCTGATAAGGTTAAAGAGAGCAGTGCAAATACAGACGACGAACGCACGCAGCTACACGAAATTCTTTTACAGCAAGCTCCAGTTTTCGACAACATTCCTGGTACTATGTCCGGCTTTATGTATGAATTTCAAGTCAAACAGCACGATACATTTAAAGCTAAGCATTATCCCATTCCGTATATTCATAGAGAGCAGGTTAAAAAAGAATTGCAGGATATGCTTGACCAAGGAATTATTGAACCAGCAGTTAGTCCGTACATAAACCCGCTACATCTTGTTAAGAAAAAAGATGGGTCACTTCCCCTCGTACTTGATTCACGTCACATTAATGACATTATTATTAATGAAACAGATCGACCACAGACACTAGAGGAACTTCTACAGAAATTTCACGGTACTGCTATTTATTCTACACTAGATTTGAAATCGGGATTTTGGCAAATACAACTTCATCCGAATTGCAGAAAGCACACAGCTTTTCTTTGTTTTGGCGACTGTTATCAATTTTGTAAATTACCGTTCGGCTTAACTATTTCTTCTGCAGCTTTTATTCGCGGTTTGAACACTATACTTCCGACAGAACTTGAGGACAGAATTACGACGTACGTAGACGACATTCTTATCGCAGAAGCTAACTGGTGTGAACACAATATGATTCTTGAACGTCTGTTACAAACTTTCCATACACAAGGACTCACAGTTAATCTCAGTAAATCGCACTCTGGCAAAACTTCTATAAAATTTCTTGGACACGTAATTTCAGCAGAAGGCATTGCGCCTGATCCGCAAAAACTTCAAGCTCTACGTGACATTACTGTTCCTACGACGAAGAAACAATTACGCAGTTTTTTGGGATTAATTAACTTTTTTCGTAAATTTATTCATCATTCTGCTTTAGACACACCTAGATTATGCCATTTAACAGGTAAAACAGTATTTGGTCTTGGGATAAGCAAGCACATTCTGAATTTGCGAACCTGAAACATGCTTTGTTGAATGCTCCACTTTTATCGCACCCAGATCTTACTAGAAATTTTTCCATTGCCACCGACAGTTCCAATACCGCTTTAGGCGTACATATTTTTCAGGAAATTGAAGAAGATGGCTCTACAGTAATTAAAAACATCGCATTTGCAAGTCGCATTCTGTCACCTGCTGAACGAAATTATTCCGTTACAGAATTGGAAACATTATGTGTTGTATGGGCTTTCTCGAGATTTCGGCACTTTCTTTATGGGAGACACACTACAGTTTACACAGATCACAGAGCTATACAATTTTTACTATCGGCTAAATTCACACACGATAGATTAATTAGATGGAAGCTATATTTACAGGAATTTAATTTTACGATTGTCCACATTCCCGGCACACAAAATGTTATAGCAGACGCACTATCGCGTTCTCTGAGCAACAATCAGCAATACGTAGCAACCAACTTCTGCAAAGCAAATTTCAGTGTCATGTACATTCAACAAGTAGCATTTGAAAATTTTATTTCGTCGTCATTACAGGACATAGCACAAGAGCAAAATAAAGACAACGTGTGGAAAGAAATTAAACACCTTTGGCAAGATAGGAATAATGTTACGATTAGAAACCATTACACTGTACGCAATGACATTCTGTTTCGCCGCTCTCATCCTGACAGCAACAATTGGTTATTATGCATTCCTGATGAACTGGTTAACAAATTAATCTGGTACACTCATTTAAGTTACGCACATTACGGAGCAAGAAAATGTTTTCTTATACTGAGACAGAACTGTTATTTTACCAGCATGGAGAAACGTATATGACGAGTTTTAGCGTCTTGTAAAATTTGCCAGAAAGCTAAGTCAGACACCACTTCACATATTCCTCCTTTATATCCCATTGTACCTGTTAAATTAAGACACATGGCAGCTGTAGACATTTTTGGTCCGATTCCGAGAACTAATAGAGGTTTTTGCTACATCTTTGTCGCTGTTGAACTCACTTCAAAATTTGTTACTTTCACTCCGTTACGCAAAGCTACAGCTAAAACTGTTTCGAAAGCATTTGTAAAACATTTTCTATTTCATGTAGGGCATGTGTTGAAAGTAATTTCTGATAATGGATCACAATTTCGTTCTGCTATATGGACACGCATGTTACGAGCTAGAAACATTTCTCCGATTTATATATCCAAGTACCATGCTTCTTCGAACCCCTGTGAAAGATTAATGAAAGAAATTGGTAAACTGTGTAGAATATACTGCCACAAAAGACATATTGATTGGGACACACACATATTCTCATTCCAAGATGTAATCAATTCCATTCCAAATGAATCCACTATGCTATGTCCGTCTGTTATACTGAAAAATGTTGAACCACCTAACAAAATCACAGAATTAGTAAATTTCCCTACAAGTCGTCGCCTACGTCACCATGAAATAATTAACATTGCGCTGAACAACATCAAACGTGCCGCAGAGCGCCGGAGAAGACAGCAAAAGCAGGTTTGTACACGCCGTGACTTTCACGTTGGACAGAAGATATTAGTACGTACACACCATTTATCCAGCAGAATAAAAGGTAAGTGCAGTAAATTTGAACTTCTATACGCAGGTCCATATCGGATTCGCAGCATTCCTCACCCCAATGTTGTACACGTCGAATTTTGAGTACCAGAAAATCCAAAGGCAATCACCATATCTCAAACATTAAACAGTTTATTGAATGAAACCACCTTATGATGTAACATGCTATGATGCCATTTACTAATCTTTATGACCACTTATGCAATTATATTCACATGACTAATTACTGATGATTATCGTATTTTTCTTGGCAAGTGCCCGGCAAGGTAAGGTTAGCAGGTCGCTCTTCTTGTCGTTACACATCAGACCGTGCACATTTTCCATTTTTTTTTTGTGTGTATGATTGTATTCCAGTTTTGTTTGTATGCACTGTGAAATAGTTAAGGTATAACACACCAGTTGACTTTGACACATTTTTGCCCTATGATATCTCAACATCGTGACTATAATTAATGTCACTAAATGAATTATGTTATTAATTATGCCATTAATTAGCTCCTGTTTTCAATGATGACTTTTCATGTTTTGGTACCTGGCCAATGAGTGCCAATAATTTGTATAACTCAATGTATTATGTTAATGCTTGGCCAGTAATTGACTCTTTTTTTTTTTTTTTTTTTTTCAGTGAAGACTTCTGATGAACATTATTCTGTCATACTAAATATGCTTTGTAACTGGCCAAAGACTGCCGCTGTTTATTGTAATACGATTACCCATGATGCCAATAATTTAATTTTATGAACATTATTCTGTAATACTACATACTTGGTACAGAAATGTTCAATAACTGGGCTATGAATGCCGCAAACTACTACTGTAATTCTCAATGAAGCCTATTATGTGACTTAATGTCCTTCACCTTATGAGCTAACTACCCTGAATTACTGCAATATCCATTTGTCCTGTCCATCCTCATGATCATGGAGCACTATATTTGGTTTTTGCACTAATTCTACGTTGGTGTGCCTTGTAAGAGCGTGGTGTTGACACGACATGCTGTCCACCACCGTGAGCGATGAAGACGTTATTATGGTCCCACTGTTTGGTGTACCTAATGTACTGCCAAAATGAAAACATGGAATATTACTACGACAGTTCAGTGTCCTGGTTACGCTGATAAATTCTGATGGGAAACGAACTTCAAATTGTGTCACTTGGTGTTGTACTTCTGTGGAAAGATATGGACTTTCAGAGCAGCTATGTGCAATCTAAAGTGCTACAACCATGATGCAATCCTTCCCTTTCCTATCCTAATTCTTGTCACATAGTGAAAATCATTTTTTGCTAACATCATTTATGTTCATGGCCTATACATTTTTTTCGATTTGCTGAACTCCAATGCGAGTACACTTATGTCACTTGTCGACATGATTTTTTTTGCCATTATGTTTATTTCTTGTGAAAATGCTAAAGTCATTTTTTGATTTGTTCTGAAGTGCAGTATATGTGCACTCTTGTCTTTTATATTGTATATACATTTTTCTGATTTGCTGATACGCTCTGTACTCATTGTATACATTTTTTGTCATTGTCTAATGTTTTGTACTCGGTGCATGTGCGCCACATTTAATTCATGTACTATATCTGTATATATGCTGTAACTGTAAAGTTAATTAGTTAAAAAAAAAAAAAATTCTTGCGATGGCAAGTCCAAATGACTCACCATCGCTGCCAAATTTTTGCCCCCCCCAGTGGAGGGTTATGAAACACGTATGTTGTGTGGCGGCGATGGCGAGGCATTGCAGAGTCTCTGACCAGAGAGCTATTTGTCGTTCCTAGTCTGCGCTTGACCGCGCGAGAGTTGCGAGCGGTAGTCTGTCGGTAGCAGTAGGCCTGTGCAGTCTGTGGGTACTCTGTCGGTAGCAGTAGTCGAGTTCAGTTGCTAATGGCAGTCTGTTAGCACTAGTAGTCGAGTACGGTCGCGAGCGGGACGCAGTCGCAGGCGTCGACATGGGTCTCTGGTCAAGATGCTGAATGAGGTATATTGTTAATTAAGGTAACCAAGCTGCATTGCGCACATCAGATAATGTAAAGTTTATTTATTGTAATTAATTTTCAACAAGTGCCCCAATAATAATTTTAATTTCAAAGCAAATTTTAATAAAAGAACCATTTAATTGAACGAACGATCTCATTCCATTTCCTTTATAGAAAAGTTTCAGTTAAATTTCAAAAAAAAAAAAAAATAATAATAATACTTGCAATGCATTTCCTCCAAGCCGCGGCCAACAATAAGAGCAGAACTTTGACATGCAGTTATACTGAGGTAAGATATTAATTCTGATTTTTGCACAGGGCCAAAGACCGATATTTCGGTTTAATTGAGTTTACATTGTCACTGAAGTCTCATTAGCATTGAATTGTTTTTCATTATTATCGTGAGAGCTTACACCTTGAGTCAGATTGCGATTCTCATTTTTATTGTCATTAAATTTAATTGCTAGGGAGGTTACGCTGGGCTCCCATTTATTATTTTCTTTGTCTTTCAAAATTTCTGTGAGGAGGTTACACTTGGCTCTGGCTCCCATTTATTATTTATTAAGTCTTACAAATTTCGGTGGGGAGGTTACAATGTTCCCTTTTTAAAAGCAGTTGATTTATCCACTACTGGCTTGCTAGATTTCAGCTATCAGTCGTCCTTTTGAAATTTTATTGGCAGCTCTAGATTTCAGCTAGAAACTAGCCATTCTCAATGCTAAGAATACAACAGGTACATAGTTAGATGATGTCATAAAGAAGTTGCAATGAATGGCTCAACTCATATGGTTTGTATATTATATACCACTATCATTTTTGATCAAGGTGCATGTAATGCCTGTTGATCGGGCTTCATTCACAGTTCATTGAATACTAATGTTTGCGGAAGGCAGGCTGTGTGGAGAGCACCTCGGTTGGTTACGTGGCGCCATCTATGTGAACTACATATAAACCTCAATGGAAGTAAACCACTTCAATGAGAGGCCGCTGCAACCGTGGCCGAAACGTTGGTTTTTCACCAGCAGCAGTAGTTTTTTTTTATTTATTTTTTTTTTTTTTAATTACATTATGACGCGGCACCATACCCAGAAAACTTTTATGTCGACTGACTCTGGCTGCGAAAGCCTACTTCAAATTTAATTACATAAAATGGAACATAAGTAAAATTCTTACATCGTCGTCTGACTTATTTCATATTTATCATCAAGTAAAAGGAGTGAACATGGAATTTTATGTTCCATTTTATGGAATTAAATTTGAAGTGGTTTACTTCCATTGAGGTTTATATGTAGTTCACATAGATGGCTCCACGTAACCAACCGAGGTGTTCTCCACATAGCCTGCCTTCCGCAAACATTAGTATTCAATGAACTGTGAATGAAGCCCGATCAACAGGCATTACATGCATTGATCAAAAATGATAGTGGTATATAATATACAAACCATATGAGTTGAGCCATTAATTGCAACTTCTTTATGACATCATCTAACTATGTACCTGTTGTATTCTTAGCATTGAGAATGGCTAGTTTCTAGCTGAAATCTAGAGCTGCCAATAAAATTTCAAAAGGACGACTGATAGCTGAAATCTATTATTTACAAGCAGTCATTCTGCCAACGTTACACATGAGAGTGAAAGAGGAACGGACTTAACGAGTGATGAGTGGCTCAGTCGACAGTTTCCGATGTCTCACATTTTCCAGTGATTCGCGGGGTATAGATGAAGTTGTAGTAGGATCCCTCGAAAATAGAAAAACCCTGCAATGTTTCGCACTTGCTAAGTAGGAACGGAAATTGGATAATGTCCCAATTACCTTCTCCCCCCTGTCTCTGTTCCTCTCCTCCTCCACCTCTCATTGGCCATCATGTCATCCTCCCTGCTCCCCCCCCCCCCCCTCTCTCTCTGTCCATCCACTCTTCCCCCTTTCTCTAATCTTACTGCGTCAGTGCCTTCAGTTTGCCTGACTCACAAGCTGTCTTAACTCCTCGAAAGTGCTCCCAATCTGAGCCGACCTCTCTCCAGCACTCAATGGTGGAGGAGTGGTCTAGAGGCGTTGCACAACCGTCTGGTCTGTACAACCAGAGCGCGTTTCACGCTATAATGCCAGCAAGTACGCTCGCTTTCTCTGCGATATTGCCTTCACTTCAGACCTAGATTCCCCGTTGTTCTGCTTTCCGCTTCATACCGAAACCCGGCGTTGCTGTCGAACTGTGGTAATCTACCACAACGGGGTAAACGTAGAAGAAATCGAGCAAGATGGTGATACAGGAATGAAACCATTGCAGTGGTCCGTAAGTACCAGAACAGCGACGCGAAAGTCTATGGAAATGAGCCTAGCCCATGATCTTCGTATGTGGTTATCTAGGAGTTGTGGACTAAAATAAGAAACGTATTAGAATAACAATTAAAATAAGAAAATTTTAGCAATAAAAATATCGAATCAGGAGGTTCACTGAACTCGCATTCAGGAGGAGAGATGTTTAAATCTACGTCCAGGAATACCTAAAATGCAAAAACCGGGATGATTTCATTAAAAAACGATACAGTCAATTTACTTTCCCGTCCTCGGACAAACGTCGTCCATGGGACGTTTAATTCTTATCTTTTGTAAGTAGGCTGTTTAGGTTTTTTTGTTGGTAACGCCATGTAGCGCTCTATATAAAAATCACTGGCTGTGCTGTGTGCAGTCTGTGGCTGGGTGGCATTGTTGGAATTTGCTATTGTAGTGTTGGGCAATAGGCTGTTAACAGAGCGTAGCGTTGCGCAGTTGGAGGTGAGCCGCCAGCAGTGGTGGATGTGGGGAATGAGATGGCGGAGTCGTGAGAGCGGATGATCTAGACAGAGGCAGTAAATTTGTAAGACTGGATGTCATGAACGGGTATATATATTATGACTTTTGAACACTATTAAGGTAAATACATTGTTCTCTACCAAAATCTTTCATTTGCTAACTATGCCTATCAGTAGTTAGTGACTTCAGTAGTTAGAATCTTTTATTTAGCTGGCAGTATTGGCGCTCGCTGTATTGCAGTAGTTCGAGTAACGAAGATTTTTGTGTGGTAAGTGATTCATGAAAGGTATAGGTTATTGTTAGTCAGGGCCAATCTTTTGTAGGGATTTTTGAAAGTCAGATTGCGTTGCGCTACAAAATATTGAGTGTCAGTTTAAGCACAGTCATTTCGAATTTTTCTAAGGGGACGTTTCACTTTCTCCCTTTTTATACATAAAAATACTGTCAATGGATAAAAACAGTTTGTAAAAAGAGATTACTTTCCTGAGGAAAGTTTGTGTATGCTCCCACGCTCCCTTGGTGTATATTTAAGGCATGTTCCGCAATTGGAGTTAGTGTTATTGAAAGTTTGTATGAAAAGAGAAAAAAGTTATGGTTATGAAGTCATCATACAAAAACCGTCCCTTTGTACCAAGGCTCTGAAATGAGACTCTTCTTATTCATTATGCATGTGGACGATTTATTCAGTCATTCCTCTTACCGCTTCAAATCCGGATACATCCTCAAGAGAGTATCGTCATCGGGGGTAATAATGAGACAAAACTGTTGCAGTCCTTAGAAATGATTTCGTGAATAGTAAAATACGCTACGTCATTTCAAAATTCTAGCTACTCCTAAGACAATTATTAAGATTAGTAAACAGTAACAATTTTAAAAATTTGTGGTAAGGTCTTTTGGGACCAAATTGCTGAGGTCATCGGTCCCCAAGTTTACCCAGTACTTAATGTAATTTAAACTAACTTACGCTAAGGACAACACACACACACACACACACACACACACTTGCCCGAGGGAGGACTCGAACCTCCGACGGGGGGAGCGGCGCGGACCGTGACAAGGCGTCCTAGACCGCGCGGCTACCCCGTGCGGCCACAATCGTTTCAAAATTCTAGCTACTTCTGAGACAATCATTAAGATGTAAGTTCGACATGAGTAGCTTCACATCATGTGAAAAGTACTGTACTCTTCAGAATAACACTACTATCCTCTGAAATTTTACTCTTTGGATATGGAACTACACGTGGCGTTTTTTGTGTAGTAATGGAAACAGAAAATGAATGAACACACCTTTGACTACAGCAGCGATCACTATACTTTTATCACAAATGGACCAGTTCTCACTCTTTCTAAAATTCGAAAGTTACTGGAGAGTCATATCAAAGCAAAAACACCACAGTAACTTGTACTCCTCGTTAAACTTGCAAAAATCGCAGGCAAGTCCAATGTGAACACTGTTAAATTATACACATGGGTTTCATTAAAAGCCGGCCGGAGTGGCCGAGCGGTTCTAGGCGCTACAGTCTGGAACCGCGCGACAGCTACGGTCGCAGGTTCGAATCCTGCCTCGGGCATTGATGTGTGTGATGTCCTTAGGTTAGTTAGGTTTAAGTAGTTCTAAGTTCTAGGGGACTGATGACCTCAGAAGTTAAGTCCCATAGTGCTCAGAGCCTTTTTTTTTTTCATTAAAACAATTGATAAAAGTACGCATGACCGTTCATTACCCCACCGGTCCCTTGACATCCACTCCTGAATAAATGCCTCTTCTGGAATTTTTTCACGCATTACCACCTGCAGATATAGGCCTACGTGCCCAGGTTTGCTACTTCTTATTGCCTAACATCATCCATCCATTTTCCGTTAGAACTCTGTTGATCCCTAAAATACTAATTCGCTAGGCTACATATCCCTCCCATTTCATTTCATTACAGTCGCTAACGGCTCACTTCGACGAGTTCTGTGACCTGTTCTGCCAATCGCTGTTCCATATTATCCTCGTCTCTGAAACTTGGTTGAAACCAAACATTTCTTCCGACGCTATCCGAATCACTGGTTACTCTCTCCTAAGGGCAGATCGTGAAACACGACGCGGGGGTGGTGTGGGTGCCTATATTCGCTCTGATCTGAGACCTACTATACTATGCACATCGGATGCAAAGGGCGAAGGAGAAGCAGAGTTCTTGTTTTTCGAAATAAATACATCAAATCAGAAACTGCTAATTGGAGTAATCTATAAACCTGCAAACGTCGGTGCTATGTCCTCCTTTCAGTCTGCCCTGTCCTCGCTCGTGACACTGTATGAACACATAATCATTATGGGCGACACAAACATCGACTTACAGTTAAAATCTCCCTCTGCAGAAAAACTTAGGAGACTGTTCCACTCCAATGATATGAGTTTAACACCGCTGGACCCAACTCATCACACGCCACACAGCCATACACTCATAGATATAATAGCAACAAAGCGACCAGATAAAATAATTCGCGCCAATCAGACATCCGCTCCAGGACTCTCTGCTCATGATGTGATTTTCTTAAATTACTCAGTACATACTACCAAAGAAAAATCTCACCTGGTAACCTACAGAAACCTAAAAAATGTTAACCATGACGCTCTTCAAAAGGATTGCTCAGACATCCCTTGGCATGATATAAGCAATGAACCGACTTTAGACGGAAAAATTCGGGAATTATGTCGCAAAATTATTGCACTGTATGATAAACATGCTCCTCAACGCACTGTCAAGGTAAAGAGAGCTCCCGCTCCGTGGCTCACCACTGCATTACGCCAGTTAATGAATGAACGTGATGCTGCACATAGGGCCTTAAAGCGTAACCCAACTCCCGAGGCGTACGAAGCTTATAGGAAACTCCGAAATAGAACCAAGCAAAGCGTGAGGAATGCCAAAATCAGACATGCCCGCTCTGTCGTATGCGGCATATCAAAACCTGCTGCACTGTGGAAAAAGCTGCCCAGTTTCGGTATAGGGAAGCGAAGATCTGACGCTGTTTATCAAGCGTCTGCAGAAGAATTAAACGATTTCTTCTCAACAGCCGTAAACTGCCACGCAGCGACAAATTACCAGCCCCAAGATATCAATCTCTCGAGAGACAAGTTTTTCCTAAAACATGTCACTACCGGCACAGTACACAAGGCAATTATGAGAATCTCTTCCGAGGCAGTAGGAAATGATGGAGTGAGCATTGGCATGATTAAGAACGTCGTAAACACTATTACTCCAGTTATCACAGACATCTTCAACCTGTCTCTTGTCAGTAGTACATATCCTACTGAGTGGAAGCAAAGCTTACTTCAACCTATACCCAAGACTGACAACCCTAAGTCGCCAGGTGACTACAGGCCGATCAGCATACTTCCTGCAATATCTAAAGCCCTAGAATACATCGTCCATGAACAGCTGACGGATTACCTCAAAACTCATAACATCCACGACAAATATCAGTCAGGCTTTCGAAAGCACCATAGTACAGCAACTGCATTAATCAAAGTAACTGATGACATTAAACATGCTATGGACAGACGTGAAGCTACCATCCTAACACTGCTTGACTTTAGCAAGGCTTTTGATACAGTTGACTTTGATATATTACTAATTAAAATGAAGCAGCTGAATTTCTCAAACAGCGCAATACACTGGTTCGACAGCTACCTCAAAAACAGAAGTCAACAAGTCATTTGTGGGTCGGAAAAGTCATCATGGAAAAACGTGCGCTCTGGAGTTCCCCAAGGCTCCGTCCTTGGTCCATTACTCTTCTCACTGTACATTAATGATATTTCTTCAGTGATTCACTCCTGCAACTACCATCTATATGCCGACGACATCCAACTGTACATAAGTGCAAGCCCCAAGAACATTGCTGACGCAGTAGCGAGTATGAACGCAGATCTTTGCTCTGTTTCTCGATGGGCACAGAACCTAGGTCTGAAACTAAACCACAAGAAATCCCAGGTCATACTTATATCTCATCCAAAGTTAATCAGTCGGTACTTTCGCGAAACAGTCCCTCAAATACTCCTCAATGGTACCCAACTACCATACCAAAAAACAGTAAAAGACCTTGGAATAATCTTGGATGAACACCTAAACTGGGAAGAACAAACAGTCACAGCTTGCCGGAAATCGCTCTCCTCCCTACATGCAATTCAAAAATTTAGAAAAATATTTCCAACCCATGTTAAACAAAAATTAGTCCAAACACTAGTCTTGCCTAATCTTTACTACTGTGATGTAGTTCAACATGGCACAAATAATGAAAATTCGAGATGCCTCGAGCTAGTGATGAATGCTTGTGTTAGATACGTATGCAACATACGGTTGTATGATCATATCAGTCCTTCATACTCCCAGCTAGGTTGGATACGCCCACATAAGGCACGCGATCTCCACACGATGTGCTTACTTCATCGATTTCTTAGCCACTGGTGCCCCCAATACTTATCTTCTCACATTAAACACCTATCATCATTCCACAACCGCAATACCAGATCGGATACGTCTAGCATCTTGGCTGTACCTTTACATAACACAAAATCTTTCTCCGTGTCATTCTCCATCTCAGCCATACGACTATGGAACGCGCTCCCCTGTGATCTGCGTCTTATCCAAAACCACTCAACATTCAAGAGGGAACTTAAGACTTACATATTAGGGACGGTATAGCCACCATTGTTGTGCCCCCCCCCTCATCTTTTTCTTTCTCCTCTCCATCATAGCTTCGAATTTTACCATTCTATTTCTTTTCCTCTAACCTATCTACCTCTTCTATATCTCTTTCACCCCATTCCATCGTCTTATGTCTCTGCTTGATGAGAATAACTCACAAGCTGCAAGAATATAACGAGAAAATTCCCAACTAGCAATAGGACTGACACTCATAAAAGAAAAATATGTTTACTTTCATATACATAGTCCTTATTATTATTATCATTATTATTATTATTTTTATTATTCTTGATTGTTATAATTATTTTTTGATTGTTATAATTATCATTGTACTACTTTTATAATCTCTATTTTTTTTCTTTAACATTAATACTGTATAACATGTTATATGTCCTAATTTTCTTCACAATAATGTCCTAATTTTCTGTAGACACTGAAATTTGTTGAATCTGAGTATGCCTGGTTAGGTGTAAGAGAGGGCCTGAAGGCCCTAATCTTGCCAGGTAAAATAAATGCATAAATAAATAAATAAATAAATACGTCTTTCGTATTAACGGTGTCTCTATAAAAGCAAAACTAAAAGAAAATGAAAAAAAAAACTGGTCACATGCCTTGCGAAATGATTTGTGTAAAAGTAAGAAGTAAAATAGATTAGACAAATATTTGACGCACCTTCGAATTATGCTCGAAATAATGTACAGCAAATGAGGCGTGTCAAATGTTTGTCTGATTTTTTACTTTTAGACAAATCGCACCCGGTATGTATCCGTGACTGATTGACACTGTCTTTCCTATAGCACACTCCAATCTTTGCAAACTAGCATCGCGAGTACGAAACAGTAATTGAGTCTCTTCTGTGTTACGATTGTGATCGTAAGTAAGTAAGCGAAAACAATAAAAGTCATGACATCAAACAGCGTGCAGAATACAAGAATACGCACCAAGAGTTCCTCAGTGACGTCATGCGCACAACAGCAAAAACGTGTTTGCTTCTGCGCACTGCTTACTGCGCTCCTCCTTGGGTAACTGTCGCCCAGGGCAAACTTCGAAGTCCACACCGCCACACTCCCCCCTCCCCCCCCCCCCCCCGCCCCAAAGTCGTCATTATCCTATTCCTTGTTTAATCCTGCTTATTCATTTATTGAGTTCAACAGGACTTCATCACGAAGTAAAATTACACGTTGAAATAATTTATATAATTATTTTTCGACTTACACAATTCAAAACATGGAACAACACAAAGTCCAGAGTTGCATTGTATGTTATAATGACATGAGTCCTGTTTCATTGTCGATCAGTGCAAAGCCGTAACAAACAAAACAAAGAATGTAAAATGTATTGTTTCCACTTTGGTTGCGTTCATTTACTTGGCAGACGAGAGCAGCTCCATCTAGTATCCGAGAACTGATCACCAGCGTCTCTGTACCAGATAGTGGCTTCATCTAGTATCCCAAAACAACACACAAGCGTCTCTGTACCAGGAAAAAGGAGGTATCGTGGGTCAGTTGTTCAACAAAGTACAACCCGATTCTCCTCAGAGTTTCCTTCCACACATCTGCCCCCTTTCCCGTTTCAGTTTCTTCCAGTCCTTTGCCGTATTCTTTTTCTTTCTCTTCTTCTTCATACTTCGCTCTTCCTGATTCTTTTCACCAGTTTCAAAACAGCACCCCCACGGAAATATCGCACAGGACAAACGCCGCGGCTGCAATACCCAAGTTAGCCGCCGGCATACGGGTCGTGCTTTCGGACGTTGAGCTTTGATGTCGTAGCGTGGAAAAAGCACTTGAGATATCTTCCTGAACGTGCTGTGCAATACCAAGCATGTCTGATTTTCTGAACGCACCCTTGAAAGTGGACCAGTGAGATGGAAGAACGGTAGCTACGTGACGCAGGTCAGATCTCCAGTCAGTAGTATCAGAACTTCACAAGGAGAAATACTGTATGGCCGTTTGGAAACAGAACGAATTGTGTGTGTTGATAGATGCGTCCAAAGACGATCAGAGTTTACACAACATGAAGAGTTAAAGCTAGCACAATAAACATTCCCGCTCGGAGGTTGTATATAGTATGCTTGAGAACGTTGAAAATGTTCCACCACAGTTATGGAACCCGAAGCAGTGCCCAACAAAATATGCAAACACGAACGTGTTTAATGTCGAGAACAAGAGAAGAGAGAGTATGAAAATTGGATGAGGAACAGATGATGTACAGTAAATATTTACTGTCCTCAGATTTGTCTGTTAATGATATACCATTTACTAGCCAAATAAGTAAATCGCTGTATGTTCTTTTTTCCCTTTTTTTCTTTTTTGGCTAACGAAATAAGTAAAACGCTGCACTTTGTTTTTTATAGTATTGACTAGAGAAATGAGTAAATCGCTGCACATTGTTTCTTTTATACTATTTACTAGCGAACTAAGTAATCCCTGTACGTTGTTTTTTTCAGGTAACACACTAAGTTTGCGGTATTTTTTTAAAAAAATGAAATTTTTTGGAAGAGTTTTGTGTGTCACGGAAAACGAAGGAAACGGAATTGCCACTCATGGCAGTTGGCCACGATTTTCAGGTTTGTATAACTACTTGTGTGGGTAACTGTTTCTCTACATTTTGGAGCTGAGAAACTGCTGTTAAATTATTTCAAGAATATCTTTGTGCGAAAAAAATTACGAATATGGGGTACTTGGTAAAGCAGTTGTAGAGTGCATCTGCACGGAATGTGCTTCTTCACGTTGGCGGAACAGTCTTTCTCTTCTCAAGTAAAACTTAATACGTAAGAAGAAGAAATTTCTGCAACTAGAAGAGTAATTTTTGCCACGTGTATCAGCAGCTAGACTGCAAAACACTACTGCTACTACTACTACTGCTATTACTATTACTACTACTAGTAGTAGGATTAGTACTTATACAGTGAGTAAGTTATGTGTGGCCCTTCTTTCCATTCTTATTTCTAATTTTATTGGGATAATTCAGATACCATAAATATGTATTAATACCTATTTTCGAATTATTGCCTGTGGTGCCATTGTAACTGATAAGAGCGCAGAAGAAACCGGAGTTGAGGTTGACCAAAAAGTCAGATTGAACTAACTGGAGTTAACTATCGTAACGTTTTATTTCTGTTCACTGCACTTTTAAGTAAATAATTTCTGTATAGGTTTCTCTGAAATCGACCTGGACACTTTGTGCAAAACTTTGTTTTATGTTTCAGGTATATGATAGTGGCACATCAAAAGATTGTGACTCAGTTCCACCATATTGGGAACTGGAAGTGGAGCCTACAACAAACGATGTGGAGGATGTATGTAGTAACAATAGCAGTATATTTATAGTTAATAAAGGTCCTGCAACCTCATGGACAGTTCTTGATTCAGCCTGTATTCAGACGTCCACCCCCTATGGCCTCCACAATGAAGAAAAGGAGCGAAGAATACGAGTCCCCAATTCAGTCGATTGCAAAAACACTGCAGAAAGATGATGATGAAACATACCTTCTTGTTAAATTTTCAGGAGCAGAAACCAAAAACTAATTAAATATGACAAAAAAAGAGACATAAAATTAGAGTTGATGAAAGTTTTGTATAAATCACTGGATGAATAAATTTAATTCTGAATGTAATTTGCTCCTAGAGTATGAAATTGTGTTATGTACCTGTCTCACTATCTATATTTTAATACTACCTTACGGGAGAGAGAAATGTGGGGACACTGATAGGATCAAAATGGCGGTATTTATTCACAGATCGTTGCAAATAATGAACTACGTGCAGCAAATCTCTCCAAGTGAGAACAGACTGGTTGCATACGAGATGTTTCAATATTTTATGTGCATTATGATCACAGCTTATTCAGGAAATTCATAACTGTCGTATTCAACAACCCAATGTGAACCATATTACAGGGATATGTGAAGCTATGCATTATAAAATAACATCTCACAGTACAAGAAGATTTGTGTAGAACTACTAATTTCAGTGTTAGTAGCAACATCATATAATCCAGTTAGATCCCATCTTTATGTAATTTGGTTTTGTATGATCCTAGCCTTTTTAATTACATTTTTGACAGACAATGTGAAATGATGCAAAGTTAAAGGGTTACATTTAAAGTATTACCATTTAAAAACATCACTCTTTATGTGAAGGCAGTATGCTGTGTAACTTATTTTGGCAGAAATACGGCCACAGCTTTCTGTTAAGCTAAATAACAGGAAATAGCAGTTACTACTACGTGTGTATAACATGCAGATGTTGCAGTTTTTTAGCTGGTAGTATTACATTTTCCATCACCCTGTTCTTGTAAACCAATAAGTAAGCTCAATCAATAAGTAAGCTCATCTGCTGATGTATGCATAAGCCGCATAATTTCCGAGCGTTCAGCAGCATGGTGAACTCAGCTTTCGGTACCCGCCCATATAGCCATCTCAAGAGTGGAAGTCGTTGATGATGATACAACCGTAAGGACAGCGCAACACTCAGTACCCCAGCTGAGAAAATCTCCGATCCTGCTGGGGATCGAACCCGCGCCCCCTAAGTTAGCAACCTGCCGCGCTGACCGAGCAGCTGCTGAGGCGGACAGACGTTCGAACTTCAAGTGCACGGTCCATGTGCAGACGACTTTACGCCAATGAGCTCGGGTGCAGGGACCCAGTGACCGGTGAGAATACCGACAGACCATGTCGCTCTGTTTAACGGTCGTGTTGCGGCCTAGACGATCCTAATCGCATTAAGGAACTCGCGGCGACATGTAGCGATGGTAGAAGCACTCTATTCGCCGTGTGGATCAATGAAACGAATTCATGTTAAGGGGTGAGTCGAAGCAAAGTGAGATTCGTCTGAGATTGCTGTGGCGCCGATGAAACTGGCTGGTTGTAACTAACGGTCCGAGAGCTGTTTTCTCTACATACCTTCGACCAGTTTTACAGTAAAATGAATGCCACTGTTTATGGAAAGTCTTAGACCATATCGTGTCTTCCAAACTGTGAAAAAAGTCTGCAAACCGGCCATTTCTCTATTATCGTGATAACGTATCTGTCCATAAAAATGTTTTCGCTGTCGATTAAATGTCTGGACGCAACGCTGCAAAGGGATATGAAATGGAGCTAGCATGATAAGCTCGGTAGCAGGGAAGGCGAATGATCGACTTCGGTTTATTGGGAGCGTTCTAGGAAAGTGTAGCTCATCTATAAAGGTGACTGCTTATGGAACACTAGTGTGACCCATTACTGACTACCGTTAGAATGTTTGAGATTTCCACCAGGTCGGATTAGAGAAAGAAAACAAACCAATTCAGAGCGTTCTGCTACATTTGTTGCCAGTAGTTCCTACCAGCACGTCAGCATTACGCAAATGCTCCGCGATCTAAAATGGGAATCCGTGAAGGAAAGAAGATGTGCGTTTCGCGAAACATTTTCGAGAAGGTTTAGACAACAGACATTTGTGGCTGACCGCAGAACGATTCTATTGCCGCCAAGGAACATGTAGTGTAAGGACCGCGAAGAAAAGATAAGAGAAATTAGGACTCGTAGAAAAGCAAATAGATAGCCGTTTTTCACTCACTGCGTTTCCGAGTGTAACAGGAAAGGCAATCACTAGCAGAGGTACAACGTATCCTCCAACGTACACCGTATGCTGGCTTGCGCAGTGTTTATATAAGTACGGTGGTATGCCCGGAAGAATGGAAATGGTCTCCGCTCCCAGCAAAGCGTCAGAACTTGCCTTGAAAATGACCAATAGTAACCATCATTTTAAAGAACACAAAAGACACTAAACTTGATAGTTCTTAATAATTTGCAAAGTCACATAAAAATGTCATATATTAGCTCCACATTCAACAGATTTTGCAACTGCAACAGATTGTTAATATTCATTCAGAAACAAATAGTATTGGCGTAGACCACGGATAGTTTTCAGCACTATTTGAAGCTGTTGGGTCACAAGATATCATTAGCAAATGAGAAAGTTTCTGTGGGACTTAAGCCTGGGATAGGTAGTCTGTTTAGGCAAAACAAGGATAAAATTTTGAATGTATCACATTTTAAAGCAAAACTATAATTGGCAGTGAGATACAGAGAATTACCTCCAAAATCTAAGGAAAATATGTTATTTTTATGCAATGCACAAGAATACTTTATTTTAACGAACACTGGCATACAGAGCACTCCATTTCCAAATTTACTCATCGCTACAGGGCAGGCCATGGAGTACTTTCATCGTGAATAACAACTGCATTAGTCTATACTTACTTTAGACTTGAGATTCTTGTACTTTGTCAGTGTCCATTAGCAACCAGGCAGCACGCCTCTCACCTACACAACCAAATGTCAACGGTAATTTGTTCCAACACAGTTTTTGTTCTCTCTCTCTCTCTCTCTCTCTCTCTCTCTCTCTCTCTCTCTATCTATCTATTTATCTATCTTTGCATGCTTGCAGAGACATTCCTCTGGTTCCTATTTTAGTCTTTGAAGTCCAACTGCTAAATATAATCTTTAATGAAGTTCATTCGATAAACGTAGGTATAAAGTGTATACAATACTTTAGTGTACCATTTGATCTCCTCTTTGTACTGTTTGATACTATATATAAAGATGACAGTAAAATGAAGGGGCTACAAGGTATTTACACCGTTTTCCATACCCACCATAAAAACTATATACTTTATTTCAATGTGCAAATACAAACTAGACAGACGAAGAAAATAAGTAATTCCTCGCTCTATCATTAAGTACAATACAATATGGTTTAGATTTTTTCCTCTTGAAAATAACCACCCTTTGCCCTCAGAATATCACGAGTTCTTGGCATTCTGGAGATAAGATTTTATATTGTTTTTGCATATACTGCAGTCCAGTACGTATGCAAATTATTCTATAGGCCTTCAACATTAGATGGCCTTAGTTTTTCTGACCTTCTTGTCAAGTTCATCCCTTAAGAAGTGAATGGAATTTAAGGCAGATAACTGACCTGGCCAAATCATATTCTTCACACTTCTCGTTTCTCTACAGCATTTAGAAGCATGTTTGGGATAATTTTCCTGCTGCAGAACAAACCCACCCAATAAGTCTCTTGCCAGGTACAAGAGAGATTGCACTTATGCCACCGTTTTTAATGCAGCATTTTCTGCCATTTTATCTGAGCACCACGACTATGTAGCTGTTTTTACGGATGGGTCGAAACAAGGGGATTCTGTTGGTTGCTCAGTTGTTTTTCCATATCGTGTCCTCAAGGTCCGACTGCCTCAGGCTTTTACTGTCTTTGATGCAGTGTGTGGTGTACTTCCTTTCAGCCCCATCGACGGGACGAGATTCTCCTCACTCGGCTTCGAATAGGCCACAGCCCTATGACGCATGGCTTCCTGCTCCGGCGAGAGGACCCTCCAATGTGTGGTGCTTGCGGCGTCCAGGTCACCGTGCGCCACGTTTTATTGGATTGCGTTTTATTTTCTGACCAGCGGGTCGCGGCTGACTTGCCAGCGGACCTGCCGTCTCTTTTAGGCAACACTCGGACGAGTGTGGTTAAAGTTTTAAAGTTCTGTGCCCTGTCAAATGTTTTTACAAAGATTTTAGGGAGAGGATTTTAATTTGACCACTGTGTGACAAGCTCGCCCATATTTTATGTAAGTGGCCAGCCAATAACAATTTCCTGTGACATTCTTTTTGCTATGTTTCCCCTTTCCTTAGGTTTTACTTTCTTATGTAGCATTTTCCTTCTTTTCCTGCTTTCTTTGAGTGTGTGCTTTAGTTTTCTTAGGTCTGTCCACATTTGTTCCTTTTAATGTGTGTCAGGGCGCTGATGACCTCGATGTTGAGCGCCCATAAGCCCCAACACACCACCACATCTTGCCAGGTGGTACTGCGTTGTTGATCAGTAGCCTGTGGTGTCCTACCGTCTTTAGTCCTCCATTAATTCTCACCAGATCATCGACTTTATGACCCACAAAACATCCCCACAACATGACCGACCCTCCACCATGCTTCACTGTTGGCATTACACACTGACTTTTCATACGTTCTCTACAACGCCGACGAACAAACATTCGATCCATGAACAACACTGTGTAGCATTGATGCACCCTGCAGTTTTAATGTTGCTGCGCCCATTGCAATCGTTTCACCTTATTTTGTTTCAGTGGTAAAGGCCGTTTTGACCACTACGCACTCCTTTCACCTTGTTCACGAACATGGCGTCGGACTGTTCAGACAGAGATTGGAGCAGCTCGCATACTGTTTACTTCCTCGAGAATTTCAGATGCAGTACAAGTCCTCTGCTGTTTATTATGTCCGCATATGAACTCGTCTACCCTGTATTAAGGCCCGTCCACACGCAACGATCTGTCTACGCAAATGTCTGCGCACATCACATCTGTGCAGACAGATCGTTGCGTGTGGACAGAAGATTTGCACCTACCTGAGGTGTGTCCAAACCTGGAAGTTGGAGGTTTGAGCGAAACCTCTGCAATCTGTGGGGTCAAACCACATCTGCGCAGACAAGTTGGAGCGTGTGGACAGGAGATCGCCGCAAATCTGGCGCGAAACAGCTGTTTGCTCAGTCTAGTGTTTGTATTTGTGCGCACACGGCATTAAAATGGCTGATACTCGTCAGTGTTCTCGAGAGTTTGTAAGTGAATTCACTGAAATATGTAGAAACCAGCCATGTTTGTGGAAGATTAAAATTAAAGAATATAGTGACCGAGACAAAAAGACAGCAGCATACAATGCTCTAATTGAAAAATTGCGGGCAGTTGGCGCCTCGGCAAACAGAGAAACAATAATAAAAAAAAAAAAATTCTTTGCGAACTGTTTACCGAAAAGAGTTATCCGAAGTTCAGAAATCTAGAAGATCTGGTGTAGGAGTAGATCAAGTATACCAGCCAACGTTATGGTATTTTTATCTGCTTGGCTTTCTTAGGTTCTCCCTGCAACTCTCGCGGTAAGTTTACATGGGAAAACTGCTTTCGCTTTAGCAGCCACTGTCTACACCATTTTGAACGCTTTCTCTGTTTCCTGCAGTTGGTCTGAATGTTTTTTGCAACACAAGTTGCGAACACTGACCACAACAGAACTTCCTCCATTTTATATTTCAAATTAACTGAATTAAATTTTTGACGTTTACGGGGAACGTAGTTACTTGCCACTGATATTTCTTTTCTACACCGACAGATGGCGGGCGAGTAGTAGACTGGGGTTTGTGTCGTGTGAACACACCACATTTGCAGCGATCTTTTGCATGTACAGACATCTGCGCCGATGTCTGTGCAGACAGATCGTTGCGTGTGGACCGGGCTTTACGTTACGCGTGGTCTCCCAGAACGCAAAACACTTGCTTTGGCACCAGTTTGCTTGAACTGCTGCAACTGTAGACTGAGCTACGCTGACTTAGGTTGCTATTGCCCTACTAGAATAGCCTCTCTGATCCAGAGCTACAATTACAGGACGTTTTTCAATTCCAGTCTCCTCCTTCAGTTCCATTATGAGGTAATACCAGTTACGCAAACACACTGCTAGATACACACAATGTACTGCGAACTAATGCGAACTGGTTGCTACACACTCTGCTGAAGGAATGGGGTCTATATCAGTAGAATCATCTTACAAGGGGAGGCCACGACGTTTGGAACGCGGACTCACTGCAAACTTCGTACAACCGAAGTACTCCACGAGGTCAACAAAACGTGTAAGCAATTGCGCGCACTTCTCAGGCGTTATTGAGAAAATCGCAAGATAATTTCGGTCGTCAAATATATACCCGTGCGTGGCCATTTTTACCATGAAGTGGCGGCAGCCGAGTGGTTAGCGTTCAAGCTCTGTAATCACTGGATAGATGGGTAGAGTCCCGCTCGTCAGTTTATTTTAATTTCTAACAGTAATTTTCTTTACTATTTATATTACAGTTGATATAATGGTAAAAATACGTTTAATCGGATGAACTTTTATTAAATTTACAATTTTATTTGGCAGTCTTCAAATTTTTACTATCACAAATAATATAATATTCATAACTCTCGACAAGTAAACGACCAAATGCATAAAGTGATACTGAAAATGTATGCTTGTCCGTGTCTTCAAAATTGTTCGTATTTAATCAAAAGAGAACGAGAAATTGCTTCTCGTGAAGATGCTATTAAAATACAGTCGATACTGCATGACCAATTATCAGCGCTGATATTTAAGGAAATGCTACGTTACGCATGATTTGCTTCCAGATTATCGTCTGAAAGAGAGGTTTCTGAAAATGTTAACGACGTTTGTTTTTCCACAGAAAACCTCAAAAGACTTTGGGTATGCGGAAACATAGCATTTACTCAGCTGGTGCCGTTTAACTTTATGTTTTCCATGTTTTTACGAAAAATACCATGCTGCAACTTGTACTCGTAATGTCGAAAGCGACGATTAATTGTACGTCTTTCGAAAGCAGTCTGTGCCGGTCAAAACTTGGAGGTAACGAGTCGTTTAGGACTCCTTCCAGGTATAAGGGATTTCTCAAAATAGACATGCTGCATTGTCAGTTATCACTTTATGCGTTTGGTCGTTTACTAGTCGATAGTTATGAATATTATATTATTTATGATAATAAAATTTTGTAGACTGCCAAACAAAATGATAAATTTAATAAAAGTTCATCCGATAACGCGTATTTATCCCATTATATCAATTGTAATATAAATAGTAAAGAAAATTACTGTGTTAGAAATTAAAATAAACTGACGAGCGGGACTCGATTACGAGGCTTGAACGCTAACCACTTGGCTGCCGCCGCTTCATGGTAAAAATGACCACGCACAGGTGTATATATTTGACGACCGAAATTATCTTGCTATTTTCTCAATAACGCTCGATAAGTACGCGCTACTGCTTACACATTTTGTTGTCCTCCTGGACTACTACGAGTGTGCGAAGTTTGCAGTAAATCCGCGTTCCAAACCGTCGTGGCCTCCCCTTGTTCGGTAAAGGCACATCGGTGTTGTGGATACTTATTAGCGCCAATATGCGAACAACTAGTCAAACACATTACAGAGGCGCTTAATCCTTAAAGGAAAGGGGATATGATAGAAAGGGGATATGATAGAAAGGGGATATGATAGAATGGTGAAAAGGAAATCCCCGTTTAACCCCAAAGCCATAGTTGTGATAGGTGAACTAAAACTTTTGACCGGTAGTGTACAAAAGCAGTAATAAAGTACCTATACTAATTACATGTAAAGTGGACAGACATTTACTTGCAACAAGTACATGGCTTCATTTGTTTTGGAGGGCAGTGTTTTAAGCGTTACCCTCTTTGACATAGCCATCAACAGTATAACGTCTACAGTGAGGAGTCCAGTACAGTGCTCCTTATTTGTGGACGACTTTGCTGTTTTCTGTTCCTCCTCCAGTGTTGCAACCGTGAGACGTCAGTTGCAGCTAACAGTGCGGCGGTTAGAGGAGTGGGCTGCAAAGACGGGTTTTCGGTTTTCTGCCGATAAGTGTGTTTGTGTTCATTTTAATCGTTCTCGTCATCTTTTTACTTTGCCTGCCTTGCATATGGGGGATACTGTCCTACATTTTAGAGACACAGTGCGGTTTCTGGGCCTAATTTTTGCCTCCAGGTTGTCATGGCTGCCACACCTACGTGACTTGAAAGCCAGAAAGCTGAAGGCACTGAACATCCTCAAGTGCCTCAGCCACAGGTCTTGGGGTGCGGACAGGGCACGTCTCCTACAGTTTTATGGAGCTTTTGTGCGTTCACGGCTGGACTATGGGTGCACAGTATACGGGTCAGCGAGGCCATCTTATTTGCGGATCCTTGACGCTGTTCACCATGCTGGGATCCGACTGGCCACGGATGCTTATCGGACCAGTCCCGTACCCAGCCTCTGTGCTGAGTCTGGCGAACCGCCACTTACCATCCGGCGGCAGCTCCTGCTGGTGCGCCAGACTTGTAAGTTTCTTGCAGCTCCCAGATCGCCTGCTCACCATCTTGTTGCCCACCCACCTCTGGACCGCCTTTTTTCCCGCCGTCCCCGGGCTACGTTGCCGTTTGGGATCCGTGTGCAACGTGTACTAGAGTCCCTCGGTGTGGAGCCTGTACAACCTCAAATCCAAGGTTTTAACCGCCTGCCACCCTGGTTACTGAAGAGGCCCGGAGTGATTTTAGATTTATTGCAGTACAAGAGGGATTGCACTCCTGCCACCGTTTTTAATGCAGCATTTTCTGCCATTTTATCTGAGCACCACGACTATGTAGCTGTTTTTACGGATGGGTCGAAACAAGGGTTGCTCAGTTGTTTTTCCATATCGTGTCCTCAAGGTCCGACTGCCTCAGACTTTTACTGTCTTTGATGCAGAATTGTTTGCGATCTTGCGGACACTGGAGCACATGAGACATTCTTCCTCTCCTAAATTTCTTGTCTGTTCCGATTCAGTCAGTTCCCTTCACTCATTGCAACGTTTGTATCCGGCAGACAAAATTGTCCAGACCATCCAGGATGCCCTCCTCCGACTACAGCCACTGGGGAAGGTTGTAGCTTTCTGCTGGGTTCCGGGGCATGTTGGCATTGCTGGGAATGAAAGGGCAGATCTCGCAACCAAGGAGGCGTGTCTCGCCCCACAAGTATCTCAGTATGCTATCCCCTTGCACGCACTCACCTCGCTGCTGAGCTCACGGGTCATGCGTCGGTGGGAGGATGAGTGGCTGGAAGTGACTGACAATAAGCTCCGTATATTCAAGCCCACAACACGTGTGTGGTATACTTCCTTTCAGCCCCATCGACGGGACGAGGTTCTCCTCACTCGGCTTCGAATAGGCCACAGCCCTATGACGCATGGCTTCCCGCTCCGGCGAGAGGACCCTCCAGTGTATGGTGCTTGCGGCGTCCAGGTCACTGTGCGCCACGTTTTATTGGATTGCGTTTTATTTTCTGACCAGCGGGTCGCGGCTTACTTGCCAGCGGACCTGCCGTCTCTTTTAGGCAACACTCGGACGAATGTGGTTAAAGTTTTAAAGTTCTGTGCCCTGTCAAATGTTTTTACAAAGATTTTAGGGAGAGGATTTTAATTTGCTCACTGTGTGACAAGCTCGCCCATATTTTATGTAAGTGGCCAACCAATAACAATTTCCTGTGACATTCTTGTTGCTATGTTTCCCCTTTCCTTAGGTTTTACTTTCTTGTGTAGCATTTTCCTTCTTTTCCTGCTTTCTTTGAGTGTGTGCTTTAGTTTTCTTAGGTCTGTCCACATTTGTTCCTTTTAATGTGTGTCAGGGCGCTGATGACCTCGATGTTCAGCGCCCATAAGCCCCAACACACCACCACCATCATTTGTTTTGGTGTAGTTGTCGATAACGACGGGTTGGCGAAGAAACAGCTTCACTGTTTACGGTCCTCCGACAGACGTGTCCAGGTGTTCAGAACAAAGAGGCGACTGCAGCAGGCAGCCCTCGGCGTGTTTCCCCAGACGAGCCGGTGTCGGCTGACCTAACGGGACGGGATGGGCAGCAGCTGGCGAGCGACCACTGAGGGACAAAGCGGCCTTGGCCAGCCGCGACCAAGCTAGCCCGAAAACCGACAAAAGTATCTCCGGGGTGAGCATCTCATACTGCGCTTATCAGCAGCAAATTATTCAAACTCTCGTGGATAGTGGAGCAGGGTACATGTATCAGTTCGACACGAAGGTCCCTGGTCTGGAAACGAGTGCATCAAAAGCTACAAGCTGACACTTGTTTTAGGATAAATTCACCAGCAGAACCTATGAAATATTGTTTGTACGACGTGATAAACTGAGTCACTATCTACGTAGTTACTTTTTTGTTTTCGCATCAGAAACTTACATACGAGGGTGAGTCAAATGAAAACCTTAAATATTTTTTAAAATATTATTTATTGTGCAGAAGTGGTACAAAGCTGTATCACTTTCCAGCATAATTTCCCCCACATTCAATGCAAGTCCTCCAGCGCTTACAAAGTGCATAAATTCCTTTAGAAAAAACTTCTTTTGGTAGTCCGCACAACCACTAATGCACTGCGTGGCATACCTCTTCATCAGAACAGAACTTCTTTCCTCCCATTGCGTCTTTGAGTGGTCCAAACATATGAAAATCACTTGGGACAAGGTCTGGTGAGTATGGTGGATGAGGAAGACACTCAAAATCGAGGTCTGTGATTGTTGCAACTGTTGTACGGGCAGTGTGGGGCCTTGCATTGTCATGTTGCAAAAGGACACCTGCTGACAGCAATCCACGTCGCTTTGATTTGATTGCAGGCCGCAGATGATTTTTTAGGAGATTTGTGAATGATGCACTGGTGACAGTGGTCCCTCTAGGCACGTAATGCTCCAAAATGACGCCTTTTTCGTCCCAAAAGAGAGTCAGCATAACCTTCCCTGCTGATGGTTCTGTTCGAAACTTCTTTGGTTTTGGTGATGAGGAATGGCGGCATTCCTTGCTTGCTCTCTTCGTTTCCGGTTGGTGGAAGTGAACCCAGGTTTCGTCCCCAGTAACGATTATTGCAAGGAAGCCATCACCTTCTCATGCAAAGCGCCGAAGAAGTTCTTCACAACCATCAACATGTCGTTCTCTCATTTCAGGAGTCAGCTGCCGTGGCACCCATCTTGCGGACACTTTGTGAAACTGGAGCACATCGTGCAGAATGTGGTGTGCTGACCCATGACTAATCTGTAAACATGCTGCAATGTCATTCAGTGTCACTCGGCGGTTTTCCTTCACTATGGCCTCAACTGCTGCAACGTTCTGTGGAGTCACAACTCGTTGTGCCTGACCTGGACGAGGAGCAGCTTCCACAGAAGTCACACCATTTGCGAACTTCCTACTCCATTCGTAGACTTGCTGCTGTGACAAACATGCATCACCGTACTGAACCTTCATTCGTCGATGAATTTCAATAGTTTTCACACACCTTCACTAAGCAAAAACCGAATAACAGATTGCTGTTATTCCCTGGTGCAAATCGCAAGTGTGGAGGCGATCTTTATACTGATATTGCAACGGTATGTGTGCATCTGCACTATGCTGCCACCTACAGGCCATTTTGCTCGCTGTTTGTAGCACACTTACCAACTTACAGGATAACGGCGCGAAATTTCGATTTGTTATTACAAATTTAAGGTTTTCATTTGACTCACCCTCGTATTACACACAGCTATGACTATACACTGAGATGACAAAAATCATGGGATATCTCATAATATCGTGCCATACCTCCTTTTGACAAACTGCCTATTGGCTTCTGTCTCGGGTTCTTCGGCCGACGTTCATCTAATGATTTTTCTGACGCTTCGCCAGCACGAGTGGCTGGCATTGTCAAAGCTTCACCCTGCATTGCCGGCAATGGAGGGTGAAGCTTTGACAATGCCAGCCACTCGTGCTGGCGAAACGTCAGAAAAATCATTAGATGAACGTCGGCCGAAGAGCCCGAGACAGAAGCCAATAGGCAGTTTGTCAACAAGTGGCCACGAAAGCCTTAACAATTTTGTATACCTCCTTTTGCCCAGTGTAATGCAGCAGCAACAAGTCGTTGGAAGTCCCCTGCAGAAATATTGAGCCATGCTGCCTCTACAGGCGCCCATAATTGTGAAAGTGTTGCCGATGCAGGATTTTGTGCACGAACTGACCTCTCGATTATGTCCCACCTCGACCGATCTGGGTGGCCAAATCATTCGCTCAAATTGTCCCGAACGTTCTTCAAACAAGCCAGGAACAATGGTGGCTCAGTGAAAAGGTGCATTGTCATCCACAAGAATTCCATCGTTGTTTCGGTATGAAGTCCATGAATAGCTGAAAATGGGCTACAAGTAACCGAATGTAAGTATTTCCAGTTAATGATCGGTTCAGTTTGACCAGAGGACCCCGTCCATTCCATGTAAACACAGCCCAGTTCATTATGGAGTCCCAACAGCTTGCTTGTGCCGGCCGAAGTGGCCGTGCGGTTAAAGGCGCTGCAGTCTGGAACCGCAGGACCGCTACGGTCGCAGGTTCGAATCCTGCCTCGGGCATGGATGTTTCTGATGTCCTTAGGTTTAACTAGTTCTAAGTTCTAGGGGACTAATGACCTCAGAAGTTGAGTCCCATAGTGCTCAGAGCCATTTGAACCATTTTTGAACCCAACAGCTTGCACAACGCCTTGTTGACCAATTGGGTCCATGACTTCATAAGGTCTGTGCCACACTCGCACTCTGCCATCAGCTCTTACCAACTGAAATCGGAACTCATCTGACCAGGTCGCGGTTTTCCAGGGCTCACGAGCCCAGGAGATGCCCTGCGGGCGATGTCGTGCTGTTAGCAAAGGCACTCGCGTCGGTCGTCTGCCGCCATAGCCCATCAACACCAGATTTTGCCGCACTGACCTATGACATATGTCCCACATTGATTTCTGTGGGTTTTTCACGCAGTGTTGCTTATCTGTTAGCAATGACAACACTACACAAACGCCACTGCCCTCGGTGGCCGCCTTCGGACGCTGCGTTGTTCGTAGAGAGAGGTTATGCCTGAAATTTGGTATTTTCGGCACACTCTTGACAATGTGGATCTCGGAATATTGAATTCCCTAGCGAATTCCGAACGCGAATGTCCCATGCGTCTAGTTCCAACTACTACTCCGCGTTAAAAGGCTGTTAATCCCTTCGCCCGGCCGTAACCACGTTGGACATCTTTTGAGATGAATTCCCTCAGTATTTCAGCTCCGGCAATGCACAGCCCTTTTATAACTTGCGTACACGATACTACCGCCATCTGCATATGTGCAGATCGCTAGCCCATGACTTTTGTCACTTTAGTGTATTGTTTTTGCCCAAAATTTGGCCACTGCCAATGCATTTTCTATTCCTTGGTGAAATTCATTACCTTTGCAGGATTCTAAACACAGCTGGCATTTATGTTTATGATGAACAGTCTGTTTTTCTCCACAGTCACACTGAATATCATTGTGATCAATGTAGCTCCATCTTGCCAAATTAACCTTTGATCAGCCAACTCCAGATCTCAATCTATTCAGGGACGATTCCCACCCGATCATACTATCTTTAATTTGCGACTAGGTTCGCTATCACTCAAATGTAAGGCACACACTTTAATGACTGAGGGATTTGGTTTAAGTTTGTTTGTGCTGTAGTATCTGTAAAGTTGTTTCGGGACAGTCGTAAGAGTATTCTCCAGCTTGTGCATATATTGAGCACAATTGGAGCCTGTACACTTCCCTGTAGGAGGCCGTTTTTCCGTAGTCTCCATTGGCTACGCTGCTCTCAGAAGTCGTCGAAGAACCTGCGGTTCTGCAAAAGAGTGGCGATGAGCCTACTTAGACTAAAATCCTTGACTAGTAGCAGCTGGTGACTGATACTGTCTTAAGCTGCTGATAACTCGTCAAATACCACTCCTGTCACCTTAAGAGCTTCAAATCCATCTTTCGTAAACTGCGAGAGATATAGCTACTGTCAGTACAACTTTTGCCAGATCGAAATCCAGATTGCAGAGGTATAATTAAGGGATCAGTTGCAAGTGATTGAACATTTAAAATCAATTTTTCCAGCAGTTCGTAAAAGTGACATAGTAGTGTGACTGGTCTAAAATTCTTTGGATTATTCCCTTCTTTGCCATGTTTCAGCGGTGTCAGCGGTGCAGGGTCACGTGATTACATGGCACACATGGCACCTATCCTACACCGTCTTCTTTGCTGAAAAGCGACAGTTTGCCCTTTTAAGGAGATGATTAATACTGTACCTGCCACGCTTATCAGAACAACAGTATGTTCAAGTTATAAATCTCGCTGACTTCCTATCTTATGTCCTGTTCAGCCAATGGGTACTGCAGCGTTGTGTTGTCTAACCTCACTCTCTTAAATAATTTTATTAGATTAAGCGTTTCTCATCAGAGAGGGAATGTTGAACAGACTGAAAGGTTAACAACGGACCGTTTGGCAATACTACGCTACAGACAAGAGTCATTAACACTTATTTGATAGCGAACGTGAAAGTTGGCATAGTCAACGACTGGTTTATAGGCCTGTACCTGCATCCTTCCCATTTAACTGTGCTATTGTTCACTGTTGAGAGACATAGTCCCCCCGTTTCTGTAAGGCATCCTGTTTGAATTTCGTGCTCATATGTCGTTCTGAAATGATGACTTCCCTCAAAATATTTCTGACAAACTCCAAAGTCAGACATCTCCTGAGAGGTTGAAGAGAGACTCTGTTTCGTTGTTAGCTCGTTCAGCTGATCTGACTCCCATCTTATTTGTTGTTGTGGGATCATGTGAAAAAATGTTGAACACAAGACACCTCTAAAGACTGAAGAGGGAGGATCCCCGTGTAAGAATTCCAGCTGCCTGTGGTAATGTTCAGAGAAGATAGAGATTGTTCAAAAAATGGTTCAAATGGCTCTGAGCACTATGGGACTTAAGTTCTGAGGTCATCAGTCCCCTAGAACTTAGAACTACTTAAACCTAACTAACCTAAGGACATCACACACATCCATGCCCGAGGCAGGATTCGAACCTGCGACCGTAGCGGTCGCGCGGTTCCAGACTGTAGCGCCTAGAACCGCTCGGTCACCTCGGCCGGCTAGAGATTGTTCTAACAAAGTAACTTGTTGATGCCATACCCCACAGAAGCTGGGGGGAAGCCACTTTGAACAGCTAACGTGAATGTAGCATCTAGTAAAGACAAATAAAATAATTTGTCGTTTCAATATATCGACAACAAAGCGAAATTTTCTTAGTTTCGCTAACAGCTTTCGACTCGGTCACTTTCACACCAGGGTTCCCTGTTTCCAGCTGACGCATTAGTTTTCTACGTCATCTCTAATATTTTGTATCATCGCCACCGAAACAGTACGCATAATTCTTACGCGGTGTGCGATCCGAGACGTCGCATTACAGGTAATGTATTCTAGAGTTGATTTTCTACGCCTAGGAATCCTTACACTGAACTTACTGTGCCATCCTGGAACATATGCATTCAGTAATACACAGACAATAAACGTAATCCTGCTTATTAGCTACAGAGTTGTAATGAGGGGAGGTGGCGCTACAGAACGCTGTACAGTCGTCTGAAGCCGCTAAACATTAGCAGACTACTGTTTACGATTGCTTATTGTTCTTAATTTCCGTCGTGTCCAAGCAACAGCTGTTTTAAATAGTAAATATTACAGTGCTTTCGTAAATACCACAGTATTAGGAGGACATTTTCAGACGTCTGTATTGTCTGAAAGGCATACTTCATCCACTAATTCGGCGCTGTTACCTTTAATGTATTTATTTTTTTTTGCACGTTTCGAGGAACCAAGAAGTGAAGTATGATCTGAAAAGCCTGCTTTCGTAGTCCAGCATTATTCTTTCTATTATGTCTATAAAAAATTACGGAATGGCTGATTATTCGCCTGCGTTTAAATGTGACACGTCTTTCAGAAGACGAAAACCGAATTTCAGAAACAGTATCTCGCTGTCGTGTTTACATGTTAAGGCCTGAAGCGGATTTGATAGCCCAGTCAAGCGTCTAGAAAACAGCTGTTTCAGTTTCTGATTTATGTCAACACAGTAGTACAATAAAATATTGGAAGTAGACAGGTTCATGCTCGGTCCAATATTTCCACTTCTTCATTGTTCAAAAAGTCACTTCGTCTACAGTAGCCGAAAAATTTTAAGAACAGGAGTTAATGTGACAACCCAAACACGCTTCAAAAATGGTTGTGCGTTTACATGGTAGCGAAAATCGAGTGTGGAAGTGGAAAATTGCAGCTAGAACCTCATTTCCAGAACCGATTTTAGAGTGTTTACAAGACCAACCAGAAGCGGTATTGGGAAATCGGTTTACGAAATCCGATTTCGGGAGCCATATGTAAAAATAGTGAGTGCCCTCTTTCCGAAAATGCTGAGAACAGAATTCACTAAGTCTTGACGATCTGCAATATTTCCTTCTCGTAGCGTTCAGCCAGAGCGCTCTCCGAGTTGTACTGATAGGAAATCTAAACACAAATCATAGAAATAAAACCTCTACTGTAAAAGCAACTAACGCATCTAAAATTTATGTGTATAAAAGAAAATATCGCTTGGACGAATTCACTTATAACGAAATGTGACTCCTTTACATTTCATAGCCAGAACGCCCAACACATTTGAAAATGATGCAAACTGGTATTTATCGAAACACTTCCACCAGAAGTTAATGTTTGGCAATACAAATAAGGCGGCAGTCGGCTGCAATTTGTGACGTCGTGACAACTCCCCTTTTATACCTCCGTGATTAGCTAACAGGGACTCCTTGCATCACTGTTTATTTACATGTTGAGGCGAACTCAGATAACTTTTCTGACGCCCACGTTATAATCTCTGACGCCGCATGTATTACGTAGGCCATCCGCGTTTGAGCAGATGTATTTTCTCAGCGATACACTGACAATCAGAAGAGTGAGGCTTTAGAAATAAACACGAAGCTAGTATCCTTATTTGAATCGACCCTTCTCTCATGCGCACATGCTTTGTTTAATTGATCATCAGTATTGCGATTGTTGTTGTTGCTACCTATTCGTACCTGTCAATCCAAAGTTTGCGCTGCTCCTATAGTTTTCGCACTCTTGAGCTTCCTCCATTTCATGTGAACAACTATACAATGTTTACTATGTCTGCTGTCGTTTGTTCCATTATCTATTGGATATTCTGTCTAATACCTCTTTATCTCGTACTTGCGTCTCCATTCAATTTTTAACATTCAGCTATAGTACAAAACACCACATGTTTGCACATCATTCGTTCCTAGGTTCCTCTTTTTATTGCGCTTCTTTCAATTACACAGTCCTTTCAGGTTCAGAAGCTGGTTCTTCAATAAAACGTGAATTTAAAATAATTGAAAAGCCACGATCGCTTCAATCGTTTATTAGATGACCGGTTTTCAGCACTTTGAAGGTGCCATCATCAGATCTGCGAAGGTATAACACAACAGGTTTGAGGGAGGGCTTACATGAGTTAACTATATATATTACAATTATCACAGAACCACATACCTGAAACGTGGATTAGCATTTATAAAACCATATGGACATCATGGCATATGAGGCAGACCATCTGATAAAATCATTGTCACAACCGATAAAAAATAATAAAAAACTGCTCTCATGGTCGTTCTTTCCATAAAATACACTCCTGGAAATTGAAATAAGAACACCGTGAATTCATTGTCCCAGGAAGGGGAAACTTTATTGACACATTCCTGGGGTCAGATACATCACATGATCACACTGACAGAACCACAGGCACATAGACACAGGCAACAGAGCCTGCACAATGTCGGCACTAGTACAGTGTATATCCACCTTTCGCAGCAATGCAGGCTGCTATTCTCCCATGGAGACGATCGTAGAGATGCTGGATGTAGTCCTGTGGAACGGCTTGCCATGCCATTTCCACCTGGCGCCTCAGTTGGACCAGCGTTCGTGCTGGACGTGCAGACCGCGTGAGACGACGCTTCATCCAGTCCCAAACATGCTCAATGGGGGACAGATCCGGAGATCTTGCTGGCCAGGGTAGTTGACTTACACCTTCTAGAGCACGTTGGGTGGCACGGGATACATGCGGACGTGCATTGTCCTGTTGGAACAGCAAGTTCCCTTGCCGGTCTAGGAATGGTAGAACGATGGGTTCGATGACGGTTTGGATGTACCGTGCACTATTCAGTGTCCCCTCGACGATCACCAGTGGTGTACGGCCAGTGTAGGAGATCGCTCCCCACACCATGATGCCGGGTGTTGGCCCTGTGTGCCTCGGTCGTATGCAGTCCTGATTGTGGCGCTCACCTGCACGGCGCCAAACACGCATACGACCATCATTGGCACCAAGGCAGAAGCGACTCTCATCGCTGAAGACGACACGTCTCCATTCGTCCCTCCATTCACGCCTGTCGCGACACCACTGGAGGCGGGCTGCACGATGTTGGGGCGTGAGCGGAAGACGGCCTAACGGTGTGCGGGACCGTAGCCCAGCTTCATGGAGACGGTTGCGAATGATCCTCGCCGATACCCCAGGAGCAACAGTGTCCCTAATTTGCTGGGAAGTGGCGGTGCGGTCCCCTACGGCACTGCGTAGGATCCTACGGTCTTGGCGTGCATCCGTGCGTCGCTGCGGTCCGGTCCCAGGTCGACGGGCACGTGCACCTTCCGCCGACCACTGGCGACAACATCGATGTACTGTGGAGACCTCACGCCCCACGTGTTGAGCAATTCGGCGGTACGTCCACCCGGCCTCCCGCATGCCCACTATACGCCCTCGCTCAAAGTCCGTCAACTGCACATACGGTTCACGTCCACGCTGTCGCGGCATGCTACCAGTGTTAAAGACTGCGATGGAGCTCCGTATGCCACGGCAAACTGGCTGACACCGACGGCGGCGGTGCACAAATGCTGCGCAGCTAGCGCCATTCGACGGCCAACACCGCGGTTCCTGGTGTGTCCGCTGTGCCGTGCGTGTGATCATTGCTTGTACAGCCCTCTCGCAGTGTCCGGAGCAAGTATGGTGGGTCTGACACACCGGTGTCAATGTGTTCTTTTTTCCATTTCCAGGAGTGTATAAAACTGAAGTCACCAGACGAAACTACCACTGTTCGCCTAACACCGGTCGGCATCATCACTGCCCTATTCCGCGCAGGCTTACCTGCTGTGATTCTAGCGGTTCACAACCGGCCTCCAGATAGCGCTGTCCAATCAGCGCACTCACGGTCCCACTGTATAACCACTCATTATTACTAAAACACAACTTTACTTTAATTGCTTGTCACATACCCTTGCAAAGCCCACACTTGCGCATACATTTCCTGTACATACTACAATCATTATAAAGTACGTCAATTACAAAGTAAAAGCACCTGAGGCACAGACATTATCCATTAGCGCCTTACAAAACTACATATTATGATTTACCTTTATTCATATAAGGACGTCAGGAATATGCACACAGAAAGCTGTTCATAACACGACTTAGGTACAATGTGACGAGCGATAAAAACCTGTATGCTGGGCTTTACCTGTCTAGGCACTGTGGTCTTAGGTATTGTAAGCGCTAAAAAGGAACATATTCATTTGCTATAAAGTCTCTCACCATCTATACATTCGTTATGAGCAAGGTACGAATGAACTACGAAAACCAGCATAGACACATGCTATTAAGGAATGCCAGGTCAGAAGCAAACCGAAGGGCACAAAAACAGGGGGGAAATGACATGCGGACCAAGATGCACCGTGACTGCACGTACGCTCCCATCGGCATGGCACTCATTTCGTCCATGGGCCTCACCGAATGGGGAATAATAACAAACTATATTACTATGATACCAAAACCACAAGCGTTCTAGCTTCATACACAAATATATCTGTAAAATATAAAAATAAATAAAATAAGAACGTAACGAAGACACGTTTGACGGGCAAACTTTACTCGATGATTACCATTACCAGTTTTTTATTATTTTTTATTGGTTGTGACAAGGATTTTGTCAGATGGTCCGCCTCATATGCCATGATGTCCATGTGGTTTTATAAATGTTAATCCACGTTTCAGGTATGTGGTTCTGTAATAATTGTAATGTATATAGTTAACTCATGTAAGCCCTCCCTCAAACCTGTTGTGTTATACCTTCACAGATCTGATGATGGCACCTTCAGAGTGCTGAAACCGGTCATCTTATAAACGATGTTGTCAATGCTTCTGCCTTCCTGTGTAACCTCGGTTTGAAGACAGAACAAAAATTACTTTACTTCTTCCATTGTACCTTCTACTCTATTCACAATCATTGCTGAGCTTTGTTTGCAGTGGAGGATGCTTGGTTTATTGTCCTGGATAAGGTAGGGTGGTGGTGGTTGTTTGTCTTGTCCTTCCCTTTCTCAGGGTGTCGTATGAATTATCGTAACGAACATTTCTTTTAAGTGGTCCCTGTAAACATATACTACCAGCGGCTGTAACAGTTCTTGTAGAACGAACATAAAATATCACGACTGCAGAGTACTGAACAATTAATAAAGTGTAAGAATACACAAATACCGGGTGTTCAAAAAGTCAGTACAAATTTGAAAACTGAATAAATCACGGAATAATGTAGATAGAGAGGTACAAACTGACACACATGCTTGGAATGACATGGGGTTTTATTAGAACCAAAAAAAATACAAACGTTCAAAAACTGTCCGACAGATGGCGCTTCATCTGATCAGAATAGCAATAATTAGCAAAACAAAGTAAGACAGAGCAAAGATGCTGTTCTTTACAGAAAATGCTCAATATGTCCACCATCATTCCTCAACAACAGCTGTAGTCGAGGAATAATGTTGTGAACAGCACTGTAAAGCATGTCCGAAGTTATGGTGTGTCATTGGCGTCGGATGGTGTCTTTCAGCATCCCTAGAGATGTCGGTCGATCACGATACACTTGCGACTTCAGGTAACCCCAAAGCCAGTAATCGGACGGACTGAGGTCTGGGGACCTGGGAGGCCAAGCGTGACGAAAGTGGCGGCTGAGCACACGATCACCAAACGACGAGCGCAAGAGATCTTTCACGCGTCTAGCAATATGGGGTGGTTTTTTTTGGTTCTAATAAAACCCCATGTCATTCCAAGCATGTGTGTCAATTTTTACCTCTCAATCTACGTTATTCCGTGGTTTATTATTTTTTCAAATTTACACCGACTTTTTGATCACCCTGTATGTTAAAACATGATGTTGTATGTGCAATGACGAGTAGTTAAGTGCCTTAACATTCATTCATTTTACATACTAATATATAACTGAAGAGTGTCAGAAATTTATTTAATTTATTAAAATAGCTGTGTCTGAAAAATAGGATGCAAAATTTTTGTAAATGATATTCCCATGCAGCCAAAAAAATATCGAAATGAGACTTGTTATTTCCTAAGAGTCTTGCATAATTTCTATTATTCTTCCAGAATTATGCGACTGACGTCGGTTATTTGCGGAATCCTGTGAGGCACAACGGAACGTCCTTATCTTTTATTCTACGGGTGTGGTTCGGATAACAGGAGTCTCCTAGGCGCATCGTAATTATGAAGATAATTAACTGACATTCGTCTCCTAAACTTACGATAAAACGGAAAGGATTTGTGCAAAATTCTTCCTCTGTCGGTTTGTTTCTTCGTCTGTCGGTCTGTACTGTCAGCCTATCTAGACCGATTTTCGTAATGTGGAGAGTGAGAACAGCAAAATGGAGAGCAATATTTTGAAAACAGCCGTTTGTATTATTCTCCACCCCTAAGTCATTCGCGGTTTTTTTTATATGTATCTTCAGATCTCGTATTTTTGAGGTGTCTTTATGACGATATTTCAGCTGTAAATATGATGCTCCTTCGGGAAGAGCAAAGCGCTCAGTTCGTTTGTTTTAGTGAAAGGGAATTACATGACAGGTCCTGCTCTACCTTGAGTCTTAGATCTATCAGCATACATGGTGCTTCTGAAACTGAGTTCGTGTTCTCCATTTCCAGCAGCTTCCAGGCAGTGTAATGTTCACTTTTCTATTCGCCCTTATTCGGTGTCATAAAACGCATTTTACTCCAAAAAGATCTGACACTCTGTTTCTGAAAAAAATGTTCTGGAACCCCATGTATAATTGAACGTGTCGGGTAAGGGTTACTGAATGAATTTCATTACTACACTGCTTGATAATTGCTAACGAACAGCTGAAACTTGCTAAGAAAGAACTGCCTATTGCTACGGAACAACCGACCATTGCTACGGAACATGCGACCAGTGATAGTGGAAGGAAAATGTGGAGGGTGGGACGTGCTATCTGCAGCGAAGCGTGTGCACGAACGCACTGTATACATTTGACACTTCATGCAGTACGGTGTTTGACGTAGGTTGTTGTGGAACCAATAACTGCGACATTCCGTGTGTTTCGGCAACACGTCTGCAAGACATCATTTGAGTGCTTATCATCATGGACAAGCAGCTAGATGGCTCGACGCCTGTCAAAGTCTCACTACTGTGCCACAGAAATGAGTGTGACGAAAAATGGATCTCGTAATTAAAGAAGGCCGCTGAAGGTGAAAATGCTATGCTACCGGAAAGGTAGTCGTACGAACCGCCACACCTCAAGAGGATCGACACGTAGCCCTAGTGACGAAAAGAAACACACACCTCACGCCTTGGCAAATCGCTGCAGACCTTGCAGCCATCACCGTTTCACGTATCTCTGCCAGAATCATTTCGCAGCGATTAAATCAGGCTGGTTTGTACGCTAGGAAGACTACTAAATGAATTCCACTTCAACGACGCCATCGGTATAGGGAGGATGTTGGCTGGGGTCAGCACAGTGATCCAAATTGATGTTCTCTGACGACTCCCACTTCACTGTGGCGAGTGATTCTGGCCGCCGTTGGTGTAGAGAGAGAGGGCAACACGTCACACACCGCAGAATGTTCATGAACGTCATCGGTATGGTCTAGGCATTATGGTGTGGGCAGCCATTATGAACGATGACCAAATACCGTTACAGCACAGCGGTATTGCAGGAAGATTAGTCTGGACCATGTCCGTCTGTTTAGGGGCGCAGTAGGTCCCATTTCCTGTTTATGAATGACAATGTCCGCACATACAGGACCACTGAGGTGTCGGATGCACTGTAAAGTGCCGATATTGAACGTATGGAATGGCCAGCCTACTCTCAGGGCCACAACCCTATAGAGCATGTCTGGGATGTTCTTTGAAGACGTTGAGGAAATGCAATCCGAAAACAAAGGAAGCAGGTTACAGTACACTTGTTCGCCCACTGCTTGAATACTGCTCACCGGTGTCTGATCCGTACCAGATAGGGTTGATAGAAGAGATAGAGAAGATCCAACGAAGACCAGCGCGCTTCGTTACAGCATCACTTAGTAATCGCAAAAGCATTACGGAGATGATAGATAAACTCCAGTGGAAGACTCTGCAGGAGAGACGCTCAGTAGCTCGGTACGGGCTTTTGCTGAAGTTTCGAGAACATACCTTCACCGAGGAGTCAAGCAGTATCTTGCTTCCTCCTACGTATATCTTGCGAAGAGACCATGATGATAAAATCAGAGAGATTAGATCCCACACAGAGGCTTACCGACAATATTTCTTTCCACGAACAATACGAGACTGGAATAGAAGGGAGGACCGATACAGGTACTCAAAGTACCCTCCGTCACACACCGTCAGGTGGCTTGTGGAGTATGGATGTAAATGTAGATAAGGCCGCCCCCTCGCCGAAACGTGAAAGAACTGAAAATCGCCCTGAGAGAGGAGTGGGACAATATCCCCCAAGGACTACTCTACAGCTATTAGCCGGCATGAATGACAGGTACAAAACGTGCATTAGTGCCCGAGGAGCACGGATTCCTACTGAGAGACTGAATGCTAGGGAGAGGCGATGGACAGGAATAGTGACAGGAAATGATGGACGACATGAAACACAGTGCATACGTAATAGGTGTGGAGTGGCATATTTACACTACTGGCCATTAAAATTGCTACACCACGAAGATGACGTGCTACGAACGCGAAATTTAACCGGCAGGAAGAAGATGCTGTGACATGCAAATGATTAGCTTTTCAGAGCATTCACACAAGGTTGGCGCCGGTGGCGACACCTACAACGTGCTGACATTAGGAAAGTTTCCAACCTATTTCTCATATACAAACAGCAGTTGACTGGCGTTGCCTGGTGAAACGTTGTTGTGATGCCACGTGTAAGGAGGAGAAATGCGTACCACCACGTTTCCGACTTTGATAAAGGTCGGATTGCAGCCTATCGCGATTGCGGTTTATCGTATCGCGACATTGCTGCTCGCGTTGGCCAAAATCCAATGACTGTTAGCAGAATATGGAATCGGTGGGTTCAGGAGGGTAATACGGAAGGACGTGCTCGATCCCAACGGCCTCGTATCACTAGCAGTCGAGGTGACAGGCATCTTATTCGCATGGCTGTAACGGATCGTGCAGCCACGTTCAAATGGTTCAAATGGCTCCGAGCACTATGGGACTCAACTTCTGAGGTTATTAGTTCCCTAGAACTCAGAACTAGTTAAACCTAACTAACCTAAGGACATCACAAACATCCATGTCCGAGGCAGGATTTGAACCTGCGACCGTAGCGGTCTTGCGGTTCCAGACTCGTGCAGCCACGTCTCGATCCCTGAGTCAACAGATGGGGATGTGTGAAAGACAACAACCATCTGCACGAACAGTTAGACGACGTTTGAAGCAGCATGGGCTATCAGCTGGGAGACCACGGCTGCGGTTACCCTTGACGCTGCATCACAGACAGGAGCGCCTGCGATGGTGAACTCAACGACGAACCTGGGTGCACGAATGGCAAAACGTAATTTTTTTCGGATGAATCCAGGTTCTGTTTACTGCATCAGGATGGTCGCATCCGTGTTTGGTGACATCGCGGCGAACGCAAATTGGAAGCGTCTATTCGTCATCGCCATACTGGCGTATCATCCGGCGTGATGGTATTCGTTGCCATTGGTTACACGTCTCGGTCACGTCTTGTTCACATTGACGACACATTGAACAGTGGACGTTACATTTCAGATGTGTTACGACCCGTGGCTCTACCCATCATTCGATCCCTGCAAAACCCTACATTTCAGCAGGATAATGCACGACCGCATGTTGCAGGTCCTGTACGGGCGTTTCTGGATACAGAAAATGTTTGTATGCTGCCCTGGCCAGCACATTCTCCAGATCTCTCACCAATTGAAAACGTCTGGTCAATAGTGGCCGAGCAACTGGCTCATCACAATATGCCAGTCACTACTCTTGATGAACTGCGGTATCGTGTTGAAGCTCCATGGGCAGCTGTACCTGTACATGCCATCCAAGCTCTGTTTGACTCAATGCCCAGATGTATGAAGGCCGAGAGTGTTTACAAGACCAACCAGAAGCGTTACTACGGCCCAAGGTGGTTGTTCTGGCTACTGATTTCTCAGGATCTACGAGGTGCATTCAAGTCTAAGGCCTCCGATTTTTATTCTCCGGACTGGAAAGAGATAGAAACATGTGCATTGTTTTAAAATGAGGCCGCATTCATTGTCAATACGTCCCAGAGATGGCAGCACTGTATGGCAGATGGAATTTTACCGCCAGCGGCGAGAATGAGAACTGTTTTAAATACTTAAAATGGCGACGTTTTCCGTACTTGAACAGCGTGCAATCATTCGTTTTCTCAATTTGCGTGGTGTGAAACCAATTGAAATTCATCGACAGTTGAAGGAGACATGTGGTGATGGAGTTATAGATGTGTCGAAAGTGCGTTCGTGGGTGCGACAGTTTAATGAAGGCAGAACATCGTGTGACAACAAACCGAAACAACCTCGGCTCGCACAAGCCGGTCTGATGACATGATCGAGAAAGTGGAGAGAATTGTTTTGGGGATCGCCGAATGACTGTTGAACGGATCGCCTCCAGAGTTGCCATTTCTGTGGGTTCTGTGCACACAATCCTGCATGACGATGGAATCATGGCGTCAGCGTTGTGAAAAATGTGTACGTCTGCAGGGCGATTACGTCGAGAAGTAACTCCAGTTTCATCGATTTTAATTGCCAGTAGTGTATAACGAAAAATGGTACTAGTTTCACCACGGATAACAAACGTAAATAACGTTCATGTTTGAAACTGGTCATACTCCCAAATATGTACGTCATTTATGTCTATTATCGTACTTTCCCATGTGATGAAATATGTGCCATTTTTCGTTATAAATACATCACTCCACATCTACATGTATGCACTGTGTTTCATGTCGTCCGTCATTGGCTGTCATTATTCCCATCTAATAATGTTTCTGTCCCTTAACAACTGCTGAAGGCTGTATTACTGTGAATGTTACCTCGTCCTAGGCAATTGTAAGAGACATCCAATCCCAGACAATCATCCCTTCTCCGAGATTTAAACCACGTGTTATCCTTCCTCAGGTCATGGCACCCTCTTCCCTTCCGATTCTCTGTTACTCCTTCCTACTCACTCATAACCATGACTTAGACTTCATCCTCAAATAGCCCAAATTCCAAGTTCTCGTACCACCCAACCTCCCACATTACACACATTTCCAAATACTAACCCACCTTCTTCACTTGTACCCCACACCTTACATCATTAGAACCACTCAACCTCTCGTTTCACAAATTACCCTTTTCCGCTGCATGTCCTTTCCGGTTTAGTGCAAATACTTCATCTGCTTCAACAGTATTTTCTTTTATAAGAGCATCAATTTGAAACCATCATTTCAATCAGTTTAAAACCAATGTCAATATTTTTAACTGTTTGCATTATTTGAAATTTTTGCGACTGAAGAGCGTCATGTTGTACCATTGCCAACCAGCCCTCGTCCGTGAGGGATGAAGGATTGAAAGAACAATTAAGAAAAAACAGCTGTGATTGTTGATAATGTATTTGAGGCTTTTCAGTGCTGATTTTATATTTATACCACAATTTTGAAAAACTGTAATTTTCTAAAACAATCGCTATAATTCAACATAAATAAACGAGTTTTACTAGCAGGGGTATTCAGGTAGGCTAAGCTACTTTTCTAATTATTTTAACCACAGTACGATTAATAACTGCCGGCCGCGGTGGCCAAGCGGTTCTAGGCGCTTCAGTCCGGAACCGCGCGACTGCCACGGTCGCAGGTTCGAATCTTGCCTCGGGAATGGATGTGTGTGATGTCCTTAGGTTATTAGGTTTAATTAGTTCTAAGTTCTAGGGGACTGATGACCTCTGATGTTAAGTCTCATAGTGCTCAGAGCCATTTGAACCATTTGATTAATAACTGCGAGGCTTTGTAGAACAAATTCATCATCCAGTATTCATCGCGAATGTGAACAAGCATTTTCGGCTTCCTGGTGTATGGAGGTAGTTGATACCGAATTCACACCACTGAGTTACAACCTAATTGCCCTAAAATACTTTTTTCTTTAGTCTGCGTAATACGTACTAAGAGTGACTGCGGAGCAAATACTGCTGTAGTCGAAAACTGATCTATGTATTGCATGGGGGCTTAATTAAATATGATTGAAAATACTTTTAGTTTTTAATAGCTGTATGTCCGATTACGCTGTGTCTCGTAATCGGTTGGCCCTGACTAGTATTATTACGCAATCTGACTGCATAGAATAACAACAAACAATGAAAGAAAATTTTCGTAAACACAGTTAATTAATTAAGTCCCCAGCAACTATCAAACCTACAAAACCAAAGCACAAATGTAATTGTTCTGTGTGTGGGAGTGTGACTCAACGTACACATCTGGCACGGTTCTTCTTCAACAAGACAAGAAATTTCAAATACCAATTTTACTGACGTGATAAAAGAAAATACAAATACTATAATTGCGCAAGAAAGCAGAATTAAACTCTAATACAAGAACACACGCCAGATGCTTTGTTGGATGAACCTATAATGACGCATTATTTAGGACACTGAAATAAAAAGAAACGGAGTTTATCACCTCATTTATATTGATGAAAATCACTCTAATCCTTATATTATATCTCACACCGACTCTCTACTATCACATCTCAACCAGAACTCTCCAATATCACATCTCGGCAAGCACTGCCTAATAGCACATCTCAACAAACACTCTCTGCTACAACATCTCAGCACAGACTACCCCAAGTCCTCGACAGGCACTGACTACCACGAGCTCTCGACAAGCACTGACTACTACGAGCTCTCAACAAGCACTGTGGAGGCGGCTTAATAATACTCTTTGGCGCAATCTCTGGCGCAGTGGCTCAGTGTAGCCACCTTTCATATGCCCCTCCTCCACAGGCCAGAATTTGATGGTATTTTTGCCAGCATTGGTGGTGAAAATACCACCAAATTCGTCCACAAAAATACAGACAAAAATAAAAGATAATATTAATACTTAAATATCACATAATTAGTTAAAATTTTGGCTTTTCACTGACCTTTCAATAAACTAATATATGAAATACAGTAAGCAATACAACTTCTTTTCATACATGTGGCTTTACATAATAGTTTACACAATACACAAAAAATCAGTTTATACAAATGTTCACATAAAATACTTTTAATTGTTCAAAAAAAAATAGTTGATAATTCCAGCCCAGCAATGGTCAACAGGTGCAAACACCAACAAGTGACATCATTTCAGCAGAAGCAGTCCATCAGTTGCACCCAGCAATGTTGAGAGCAGGTGCAGACAATAACAAGTGACATCATTTCAGTAGAAGCAGTCCATCAGTTGCACCCAGCAATGTTGAGCAGGTGCAGACGCCAACAAGTGACATCATTTCAGTAGAAGCAGTTCCATCTGTGGCACCCAGTAAAGTTGAAGAGGTACACACAGCAACAAGTCACATTAGTTCAGTAGAAGCAGTCCATCAGTGGCACCCAGCAATGTTGAGTAGGTGCAGACAGCAAGAAGTAACATCATTTCAGTAGAAACAGTTCTAACAGTGGCACCCAGCAATGTTGAATAGGTGCAGACAGCAACAAGTGACTTCATTTCCATACAAGTAGTCCATCAGTTGCACCTAGCAATGATGAGCAGGTCCAGAGAGCAGTCCATGATATTCACTATCACTGATCACACTGTTCATCAGAGTATATAAGCACAAATTAAACATGTCCTAGTGGCACCAATCATGTAGAAAAAGTACAAGTAACAGTCCATAATATTCACTATCACTGATCACACAGTTCATCAGCAGAAATTAAACATGTCCTAGTGGCACCAATCATGTAGAAAAAGTACAAGTAACAGTCCATAATATTCACTATCACTGATCACACAGTTCATCAGCAGAAATTAAACATGTCCTAGTGGCACCAATCATGTAGAAAAAGTGCAAGTAACAGTCCATAATATTCACTATTACTAATCAGACAGTTCAGGCATGAACAATAGTTTGAATGCACATACAAATGCTTTTACACACTAGACATATAAATTCTAATAAACACACAAATGATATCAGATAATTGTCATATTAACTATTACAAATACTCAAATATCAGTAAACCTATAATATTTATGGGTGTCAGTGCAAGCCACAACAAACAAATAAAATAATATTTAGGAGATAGGTGGGTAGGATTAGGAAAGGAAAACACACAAAACACACTCACTCATCTTTCATCCCCATTAAGTACTACTGTGTAACTGAATAGTGTTAATTGTGTAAATGCAATTCTGTCAAAATCTGATGTTCATCATGTGTATCAAGTAGGAGTGGCAGCAATGTATAACAGTCAATAATAGTTAAGTCAACGTCATAGTCATCATGTCAAGACCAATGTTTGCCAAGCCTGATCAAATGTACTGTTGTTGAACAACTGTCAGTGAGCCAAGATATGCAAATACTTCCTCTCTTCAAAAAAAGTATATACCGCTTAGTGATTTAACAAAGTGTGTGTATAGACTATCTTCCTTCTACTTTAGTGTTCTAGTCTGCTATCTTCATCCTCCTTGTTCCATAAGACCAACAAAAAAAAAAATATGCTCCTCACTTACTTTACCTCTTATACACCAAAACTCCAATAATCATCAGCATCACATAATCTCAATACTTCAATAATACCTCTTACGTCGATACATATAAATCTTATCATCAATATCATTTACCTTACCTCTTGTCCACAAAAACTCCAATAATCATCAACTTCATATAATCCCTATACCTCAATAATACCTCAATAATACCTCTTCAATATGTCGATACATATGAACCTTATTGCCAATATCATCTCACTTCCAACACAACTCTTTCCTCTAGTCAGTCTCCTCGAACAAGTACATATAAAATCCTAGTGCAAACTTCAGTTCATTCTCCCATACAATCTGAAGACACATTGTCAACACACAACCTCTGTGTAATCCGTCTGACCCAAATCTTCTACTCATTATGAATTATAAACAAAAGAAATGCATACATGACCTCTAACAGACTTAGTTCGAATAACTCTCAGTAATTAAGTACGATTACGGAATGTGAATGATCATAATATTTCACAGTGTGTACACCACTTCAAGAATTATGGCAGGAGCAAACATGTGGAGTATTTTTTTGTGTCAAGTTTCACTTCCTATTTCAATTGCTCACGAAGAATGCAGTGTAATAATTGTTAATGGTCTAAACCTAGTAATGGTATGTCATGTCATGTCGTTAGCATAAAGTTATACAGCTTCCATAAAACCTCAGCTCATGTGACTTCTATGAAGTTCTTTGTACCAATGTCGTTCGTCGAATTATAGCAGTTCATTTTCTTATCTTAAAAATATAAGGCACTGAGTGTAAGCAAAACAAGCAATAGCGAGTAAATATACCAGTAGAGAACAGAATGTCAACAAGTAGATGCAGCACAATCCTTACAACGAGGCTCTGCCAAGCGAACAATCTGTAACCTATACCATAGTGTAACCTAAACTCTATGTTCGTACACTGTACATCAGCATTGCTATATATCAAATTAAAGAGTAGTTGTGACGACAAACAGAAATGTATAAATATGCAATCTATACGCATAGCAGCAAACATATGTTATCTAACATAATAAACAGGTCATTAGCATCATATCATCATAAGCAAATAAATGTTCATATGTCATCTTAATAAGTAAACATGAAGGCGCAAGCAGATAAATCACAAAGTATAACTTAGATACATAATCACAGTCAGCACAATTAATCAGTTTCAATTATAATTTAAATAAATAAGCACAGCAGGCACATAATTAAAAAGTATGACATCAGTGAAAAAGCAGTGCAGCTAAGCGATGCATAATATATACAAATAACAATCCTGTTCATCAATAAAACATTGACAAAAATCAGCAAATGTACGCAAGCACGTCGCTTCACACGTAAATTCATAGAACATGAAATTAGCACAAAGTATGAATCACGTAATCGCTAGCAGCAAATTACGTCTTAAGTACGTACCTAAGTGGAAATATGTTACCTGAAAAATAAACTCAATTAATAGTTACCTTTTTAGTTCATTAGTTTCTTCTTCGAAATTACATTCTTCCTGAAAATTTCTCGATAGCAAGTCGTCTTAACGTCGGAGACACACAGAATTTACCTGAAGTTCTTAAATATTTTATAGAACCGTATCCTGAAAAATACTGAATGTTAATAACATAATTCATCAAGTCACTATAGCTTTATACTGAATTTAATCGGAGAAATTAAACTGTGTATTTGTTTACGGCTGTCAGTGCATTCGCACTGAGCGCTCGATCAGCTGTAGGCGCGTGACGTAGGAAGCAATTGTTCGCGGTCAACGATTGCTTTGTGCGGCGCGCAGACTTGACTGTTGCTTTGAGTATATGCCGCCGCCAAAACACAGCGCGGTATCCTTGTATTCTCTGCATGTTTACATGTAGCTGTTGGTTTCTCGAAAGTATGTCATTCCACAAAAATTTTTCAAAAGTATATCATTCCACAAAAATTTTAACGTTAGATATATGATGTATTCCCTTAGAGCGTCGAGATTTAAGAATTTCTACTTCGACAGTGTTATCATGAATAATTTTACGAATTCTATATGGACCGTTATAAAGCAGAAAAAATTTGCTACACAAGCCTTTTCCTTTATGAGACAAACGGTGAGACGTAATTAACACTTTTTGACCAACTGACAAGATTTTTGAACGACCAGGACGCTTAGCTGATTTCTCTTTTCTAGCAGCCGCAGATGCAATATTTTGCAGAGCCATGTTCACAACTTCAGAATGCCGTAGTTTCCGTGTAGGCGGAAAAGGAACGATTTCAGAAATGCGATTTGTCGGTGCTTTGTTTTTTAATATCAGTAAAGGCGGTAAAGAAGTTGAATCATTAGGAAGTTCATTCAGAATGTTTTGAAAAATATGAAGATACTGATCCCAAGTTCTGTGATTCTGATGACAATAAAGACGACACAATTTATTGATTTCCTTCATCCACCTCTCTGAAGCGTTAGATTGAGGGCGAAAAAGTGAAATGAAAGTTCGTTTAATTTTACGACGCCGTAGAGTACGAAGCCAAATTTTAGAACGAAACTGTGATCCATTATCTGATATAACCTTATCAACATGACCAACTTCTTTAAGAAAATGTTTGATGAAAGCATTAGATACTGAACGAGCTGTTGCTTTGCGTAAAGGTGTAAAACACACATGTTTTGATGTCAACTCCACCACTACGAAAATGTACGCAAAACCATTAGTAGAACGAACCACTGGACCGAACAAATCGACTGCAGCCATCTCCTTTAATTTCGCTGGAATGATAGGAAACAACGGTGCTCTGTGAGAAACTGTTGGCGGCTTAGCCTTTTGACATAATTTGCATTTGGCCGGAACAGATCGAATACGTTTTTCCATATTACTGAAGTAGCAATTTTCTCGTAATTTGTGAAAGCATTTTCTGGGACCAAAGTGTGCATAACTGAAATGCGTATACCAAATCAGCTTATTAACCCACTCATCAGGAATACAAACTAACCAAACAGAGTTGTCGACCGATTTTCGTTTAAAAAGAATGTCATTGCGGACTAAATAATGCTGTCTAATCGCTACGCTTTCCTTTCTCCTCCACTTCTCCTTAATGTCCTTTCAGATTGGATCCTTATTTTGCTCCTTAGCGATGTCCTGGAGCGAAGACGAAATAAAGTTCTCAAACGCAACACCTTGAATATACATCAAACAATAATTGTTTTCTATGCCGTCCTCTTCAGCATTTTGTTTCAAACCCATAGGTGCACGTGATAAAGCATCGGCAACAATATTTGAAGAACCCTGCATGTAAACAATACTAAAGTCAAATTCCTGTAGGTACAACGCCCATCGTGACAATCTGCCATGAGTTAATTTTGTCGACATAAGAAATTCCAGAGCTCGATGATCGGTGTAAACCTTAGTATGTCTGCCAAACAAAAATGTCCGAAATTTTGTAAAAGCCCATACAACAGCCAAAGCTTCAAGTTCCGTAATCGAATAATTCTTTTCGGATTTAGAGAGAACGCGACTTCCAAATGCAATAGTCTTTTGTACTACAACGCCGTTTTCTTCTATCTCTTGAAATAAATGTGCACCTAGGCCCTTGTATGATGAGTCCGTCGCCAAACAAAAATCTGTACATAGATCCGGATGTGAAAGAAGTGGAGCAGCAACTAAAGCATCACGAAGCTGTTCAAATTCTGACTGAGCTTCCTCATCCCAACACCAATTAGATTTCTTTCCGGATAGTTCACATAAACGAGGTGTGGCCAAATCGTTCAATCTAACAAAGCGTCGAAGAAAATTACAGACACCAAGGAAACTACGAACATCACGTTTTGTGGTAGGAACAGCATAATTACGAATAGCGTCTAATTTTTCTGGATCAGGGAGAATACCTTCTGTAGAAATAATGTGACCGAGAAATTTCACCTGAGAACGACCAAATTCAGATTTTTCCAAGTTTACTGTAATGCCAACTCTTGCAAAGATACGTAATAATGAATCCAAAATTTTGTTGTGCTCACTCCAAGAATGTTTAGCAATAAGAATATCGTCCACATATGAAGTAATATTATCACGAAGATAAACAAGTAAAATTTCATTTAAACTACAAATGAATGCTGCAGAAAATATAGTAAGTCCAAACGGTAAATTCCAAAGTCACTTTTGGGTAAATTAGACATATCAGGTTATTGTTTACTTATTCACTAGATAGATTGATAGTCGAAGAGTTGTTTTGACAGATGCAAAGAATAGTAAAAGAGTAGGCAGCGGTGCAGAAAACTAAAAGAGAAATAGCACCACTACAGCTCGGGGCCCTATGCTCGCTACGGCACATATTCACTTAGAGTAGTGAATCCCCTGAGGACTTTAATAGCTGCACATAATTTCTAGTTTGTGACTCAATGGCAACTTTGGCGGAAGTGCGTACGTAAATTGATCTAACCATGCACATGGATGTATGTCATTCTTAGAGTTGCGAAATATCTTAATCTTCCGAACAGTTAAGAAGTGTTTATAGTCAATGTTTACGGCTCGTGGCGACAAAGACCTACCGCGTCTGTCCCAGTCCCAATGTTGATTATTGTTAAATTCACGCGCCTCGCGCTCTCTTATTGCATCCCGTAAATGAAACAAATTACTTTCTTCACACCCTTCTGCTAAACTAATACTTGTCAATTTATCTGAGATCTCCTTAACTCTTTCCGATGAGTCACTTAATTGTTCTTTCTGTTTATTTACGTCTTCTGTAAATGTCGCGACTCGGGTTTCAGTATTGTCACATTTAGTAGTTAACTGTTCATACTGTTGTGTTAGGTTATCTAATCTGTAATTTGGTACGGATTCCCCGATTCTCTCAAATATTTCTTCCTTATCTTTTGCACGTTGTCAATTTAACTCTGAAAATTTCTGTACTATCACGCGATCTTTTTCTTCCTGTTCCCTGCCCTGTTCCTCTTGTCTGATTTCTGTTGAAATTAAGCTGTTATTGTGAGCCTTCAAAATCGGTTGTACTTCTTCTCTACTTTCTTTCTTTGATTCATCTTTCACATTTTTGAAACACGTCCCTATTCGTGAATCTAACCGTGTTTCCATTGTTTCCATCTCAGTTTCTAATTCAGACCGTAACTGTGATCCCACTGCTTTCATCTCGGTTTTAATTGATCCTATTTCTGTTTTTAATTCAGATTGTAACTGTGATCCCAGTGAGTCTAACCGTGTTTCCATTGTTTCCCTATATGCTTTTAATTCAGATCCCAATTCCACTATAGCACCCATCAACTGCTCCATTTCTTCTGTCGTTAACCACGCAGTCTGAGAATTTTTCGATTGTGAAAAATTTTGAAATGGTTCCGGACTATTTTCCCTGCTTATTAAATTGTTTTCCACTACATTATTTATGACACTGTTTTCCTCTGTTGGCGAGTTCGCCATGTCAACAATTTCGTTATTCTGACTATTCATCATTTTTGCCTGTTTCATTGACCGCGTAATCATTTACAAAACATAAAAAATTCGTCACTGTACGAAAATTACCCACAATGCCTCCTTATCTCCAACAATACCATTTACATGCAATGTCTCCCTCAAACACGATCAATCGAACAATTGAAATAATTGCACTAGATTGTCAAACGCGTATACAAGACAACAAATCAAATTCTGAGAATAAAATACCATTAGAAGAATAACAATTACCAAATCTACACATGCAAAATAGACTACAATTACTAAACTCAAATTACTACAACAATACTATGGTCTACTATTTTTACAATCAGAAGAATTCCAAGGGACGATCCGAAGCAGCGGTCGCCACGTGCATGGGGGCTTAATTAAATATGATTGAAAATACTTTTAGTTTTTAATAGCTGTATGTCCGATTACGCTGTGTCTCGTAATCGGTTGGCCCTGACTAGTATTATTACGCAATCTGACTGCATAGAATAACAACAAACAATGAAAGAAAATTTTCGTAAACACAGTTAATTAATTAAGTCCCCAGCAACTATCAAACCTACAAAACCAAAGCACAAATGTAATTGTTCTGTGTGTGGGAGTGTGACTCAACGTACACATCTGGCACGGTTCTTCTTCAACAAGACAAGAAATTTCAAATACCAATTTTACTGACGTGATAAAAGAAAATACAAATACTATAATTGCGCAAGAAAGCAGAATTAAACTCTAATACAAGAACACACGCCAGATGCTTTGTTGGATGAACCTATAATGACGCATTATTTAGGACACTGAAATAAAAAGAAACGGAGTTTATCACCTCATTTATATTGATGAAAATCACTCTAATCCTTACATTATATCTCACACCGACTCTCTACTATCACATCTCAACCAGAACTCTCCAATATCACATCTCGGCAAGCACTGCCTAATAGCACATCTCAACAAACACTCTCTGCTACAACATCTCAGCACAGACTACCCCGAGTCCTCGACAGGCACTGACTACCATGAGCTCTCGACAAGCACTGACTACTACGAGCTCTCAACAAGCACTGTGGAGGCGGCTTAATAATACTCTTTGGCGCAATCTCTGGCGCAGTGGTTCAGTGTAGCCACCTTTCAGTATGGAGTTAGGTTGGCTATTTCAACTCCCGGCACAGCTATTAACAGTTTCACAGATCGTTCAGTTTTAGCATGTGTAGCCACAGATAAGTATAGTGTCCCCTTCAAGATAAGGTTCTCTACTCGATCGTATGTGTTTATAATAAAGACATGGATATTACGTTTGTTTAAATCATGTAACTGCCATAGCACGTTCTTGGAAGCAGCGCTCTTTCTAAAACTGTTCTACTTTTTCAAATCGTGTAATGCAAAGAAATAAGTACTCGTATCGGATTGAAATCCCACGGAGAATTTCTTTTTTTTTAATTTTTTTTGCCTGTTCTGACACATTTTACTGGAAAGTATTGTCTTTTATTGTCTGTGTGTCTGGAATAGTGTAATAGGAATCATTTTAGTGCAGTGTGATCCATATAAACCCCAATTATTTAATGAGTCATAACCTTTGAACCAATAATGGGACACTTTTGCAATTTTTGGGGGTGATAATACACAACTGGGAGATTGTTGAGCGCTTGGTGTGGGGCAGGAGACGAAACTGAGAGGTCATCGGTCTCATCGGATTAGGGAAGGATCGGGAAGGAAGTCTGCCGTGCCCCTTCAAAGGAACCATTCCGGTATTTTCCTGAAGCGATTTAGGGAAATCACGGAAAAGCTGAATCAGGATGGCCGGACGCGGGATTGAACCGTCATCCTCCCGAATGCGAGTCCTGTGTGCTAGCCACTGCTCCACCTCGCTCGGTCAACTGGGAGATTGCATGCATTCAGATGATAAACGGGTATTCATTGGACAAATATATTATACTAGAACTGACATGTGATTACATTTTCATGCAATTTGGGTGCGTAGATCCTGAGAAATCAGTACCCAGAACGACCACCTCTGGCCGTAATAACGGCCTTGATACGCCTGGGCATTGAGTCAAACAGAGCTTGGATGGCGTGTACAGGTACAGCTGCCCAAGCAGCTTCAACACGTTACCACAGTTAATCAAGATTAATGACTGGCGTATTGTGACGAGCCAGTTGCTCGGCCACCATTGACGAGACGTTTTCAATTGGTGAGAAATCTGGAGAATGTGCTGGCAAGGGCAGCAGTCGAACATTTTCTGTATCCAGAAAGTCCCGTACAGGACCTGCAACATGCGGTAGTGCATTATCCTGCTGATGTGTAGGGTTTCGCGAGGATCGAATGAAGGGTAGAGCCATGGGTCGTAACACATCTGAAATGTAACGTCCACTGTTCAAAGTGCCGCCAATGCGAACAAGAGGTGACCCAGACGTTTAACCAATGGCACCCCATACCATCACGCCGGGTGATACGCCAGTATGGCGATGACGAGTACAAGCTTCCAACGTGCGTTACCGCGACGTCGCCAAACACGGATGCGAGCATCATGATGCTGTAAACAGAACCTGGATTCACCCGAAAAAATGACGTTTTGCCATTCGTGCACCCAGGTTCGTCCATGAGTACACCATCGCAGGCACTCCTGTCTGTGACGCAGCGTCAAGGTAACCGCAGCCATGGTCTCCGAGCTGATAGTCCATGCTGCAGCAAACGTCGTCGAACTGTTCGTGCAGATGGTTGTTGTCTTTCACACTTCCCCATCTGTTGACTCGGGGATCGAGACGTGGCTGCACGATCCGTTACAGCCATGCGGATAATATGCCTGTCATCTCGACTGCTAGTGATACGAGGCCGTTGAGATCCAGCACGGCGTTTCGTATTACCCTCCTGAACCCACTGATTCCATATTCTGCTAACAGTCACTGGATCTCGACCAACGCGAGCAGCAATGTTGCGATACGATAAATCGCAATCGCGATAGGCTGCACACCGGCCTTTATCAAAGTCGGAAACGTGATGGCACGCATTTCTCGTCCTTACACGAGGCATCACAACAACGTTTCACCAGGCAACGCCGGTCAAGTGCTGTTTGTGTATGAGAAATCGGTTGGAAACTTTCCTCATGTCAGCACGTTGTAGGTGTCGCCACCGGCGCCAGCCTTGTGTGAATCCTCTGAAAAGCTAATCATTTGCACATCACAGCATCTTCTTCCTGTCGGTTAAATTTAGCGTCTGTAGCACGTCATCTTCGTGGTGTAGCAATTTTAATGGCCAGTAGTGTACAAAGTCCTCACAGCGGATGTTGGCAGTGGATCGATGTAAACCGTACTTGTTTCACCATAGACCGCAAGGTTCTGTGAAGTTCATCTTCGCCAGTGTCGCTTAATTTGGAAATTTGTGGTAAGTTCGTATGGAACCAAACTGCTGAGGTCATCGCTCCCTGGGCTTACACACTTCTTGATCTAGCTTAAACTAACTTACGCTAAGGACAACACACACACCCATGCCCGAGGGAGGACTCGACCCTCCGACGGGGGGAAACGTGCGAACCGTTGCTAAGACCGCGCGGCTACCCCGAGAGGCAAGGGTTGCTTATTTCGTATTAATGCACTCACGAAGTTCTGCAGATGTCCGTGGCCTATTCTGGTACACTCGGCTTTTAATCCAGCAAGAACAAAATCCAGATGCAGGTTTAAAACAGGCGTGGCAATCGGAAAAGGGGGCGGGGGGGCAGCTCGCCAGAGAAACTGGTTACAGGTTGCATGGAAGACGTGTTACACACTGCTCCATCCTATAGGAAATGTTCGTATAAACTGTAGGGTCTACGGTCGTATCAAAGAAAATGGGCCAACAATTCTGGCAGCTGACACCGCGCACCACACTCCAACCTCTTCGTCATGCAGTGGTGTTTAGTGGATGACATACGAATTTACACCAACCCAGCATCTGCTGTTTTGTGTGTTGATGTAACTTGACAGGTGGAGTATGCCTCATGTGCAAACTAAATTATAGAGAGGATGTCGGAACACTGTATAAAAAAAACTGAAAACAATCGACAGAAACGCATTCTTTTCACATGTTCTGTTTCTTGCAATGTTTGCTTCATGTGCACTCTGCATGGTCGCAATGCCGATTTTTTCGTAGCTCTCTGACATGTGCCATATGAAATATTTGTCTCCTAGCCCATTCGACGCAACGATTTCCTCGGAGAGTTCTCCAAGCGTCTTCGAACACAACCTCTGCACTCAAAGATGGTCTGTGTTTACCATTGTCACTGTTTGGTACACCAGTTGTCTCCAGCTTCCTTACAACCGACAAACTTGCCGCCTTTGTTGGAAAACGCGCACATTTAATTCTCTGCGGAAAGCCCGTTGTGTTGTACTCATTGTGTCTGTCTTACGATATGTTTTCACAATAAAAACCCTCTCTCTGAGCGTGTAGTGCACATTTCTGCCTGCGGAAGACTGCGAAGGAATCACTGATTCGCTGGTTATTGTCACACGGACCGAACTACATACAGACTTCACACACTGCGACCGACGAGACTACGAAGAACTAACACGAGCCGAGCAAGCGCACCATTTTACCGGACAAAGGACCACATGCGCAGAAACAACAATCAACTTTCTAAAAACATGAGGTACTTCTGATTCTCCCAGACCTACTGATATCATTAAAACAACTTTCCCGTTTCTACCAAGTTTCAGAGGGAAATTATGACCCATTGAAGGAGTTAAGGTTTATGTGGAACACTCTGTATTAGTTTCACTTTAAACTGCCCTTATTATGCGTCTGACTAGATGTGAGCGTTGGCCCTCTACTATTATCGTGAGAGACACGCAAGATGTAGCCTACAGAAGATCGAATGAGATATTTATTAATGTGCACCTAAATAAATGTAATTATTTATGCATATGTTTTGTACATCATTTTTTCTTCTTTTTTAACCATGGACAGTATATCAGATCGTTTTGCCATTTTAGAGCCCAGCAAAGTGGTTTAAAACTCAGAAGCAGAACTTCCCACAGTCGAAGAACGCTTAACTGGAAATTATTGTGGAATTTATAAAGATGGTATCCGTGATCCAATTTGATGCTTAAGACTCCTGCAAGCTGACAAAGTCCCAAAAGATGAGTATCTTGGTTGAACATTTTTATGATGTAAAGTTCGTGGGTGAAAATGAATTCTTTGACGGTGTTCCCAGAATTAATTTTTTATTATATTTGTGCGTTTCAATAGCATCATGGGAGAGGAATTTTTCAAAACTCAAAGTGATTAAGAATTGTCATAGGTCCAGTATGAGTCAAGCACGACTCTCTAGTTTCGTAATTTTGTCAGTCAAAGATAGTGTAGCTAAAGGTATTGATTTTGATGACGCAATCGCAAAATTTGCAGCAGAAGTAGTTTGAAAGAAGAGATTCTAAGCTACACGCTAAAGTCACGAGCCCTAAGAAAAAGTTATTTGTACTGATTCATTAATAATCTATTAAACAGTGTTATTTATAAAAATGTATTTTACTTGTTTTCATTCAAAAAACTATCTTCATGAGTGTTAACGTAATACTTTGCTTTCTTCCCCATTTGTACCAAAAACTGCTTCCCCTACAAAATTTATTTGATGTTTTCGTGGGGTCGGTGGACATTGGAAGGGGGCATAATTAGCCAAAACTCCGCGCTGTATGCTAAACTACCTAGCTACGACCGTGATCGCAAGTACTGGGTGGTTGTAATTAAAATGCAGATACTCAAAGAGATCCAGTATGGGCTGCAATATTATTATCGCGTGGTGGCAAAACTTGATGGATATCTAATAAGGAATCGATTTTCATTGAAAAAGATTAGTTTCAATTTCGGCCACCAAATGCATATCCGGCGCAGTACGTCTCTTCGAGTCTCCAGTGCCCATCATAAACAAATTGTGTAAACGGCGGTTAATATTAACATCAACACTATGCTCTCTTACTTGTTTGATCTTTTCTGCCCACTTCCCGTTTCTAACTCATTACATATGGAAAGATTCCTATGCGTCTTTTTTTGCATTCACAGCGCCAGATTTGCACCTGGTGGCCAAAAGTCGAACTAATTGCTTTTCCAGCGCAAGTCGGTCCCGCATTAACGCATTTGTTTATGTACCAAGTTTCGCTGCCGTGCGATAATTACAGCTCGCACTGGACCTCTGAGAATTGCTGCAATTTAACAACAGTCACGGGGCACGTTCCGCCGCACGCCATAAGATTGTTTGTGGAGTACAAATGTAGCTGTAAATGCAAATGGAATGGGGCTTTATTGTTTTTGTGTGCTCCGGAACATGTGTCGAATAGAGTATTTGCCATACTCGGCCTCAGCGGTGACTCTCTTGCTAAAATATGCCCAATAATGAAAGGTAGAAACGATGGGCAGACCAGAAGGGCTGTCTATGCCTGGGACCGGGACGGGTCAGCGTGCAGGCGGCATCCCCGTCGTGGCCCCACTGGCCACTGCCACCGGCCTTGCACCTGGAGACTGTCACTGCAAGTAGGTTCAGTGACTTGCAGGCCGCTTTCCTGCGAGCAGGCGGCTCTTCATGCAGTTCCACTACTGCCTGCTGCTACAGCTAGTCTCGGCGCACGGTGGGCCAACTCGCTTGAAAACCAGGACATAACAGAAAAATGAATATGAAATCCTACAAAATTGTGTTCTTTTTTTATTCTTTAGGTCACTGATTAGGAATCCGATGTCACAATTACAACATTCAGAATAGCGGATCCAGTCAGGTGGATCAAAAATTATAAGTATTATGAGGTTGCTTATAACGAATTGGAAGTTGAAACTGCCATGCTGAAATGTCTTATTAGATGTTTTACATTTTTCAGTCGCAATCATCGTCACATTCATTGTGTCATTATTGCCGTCAGAAGGGTGGCATCCGGGTTGTCCGCTGGGAGATGCTTCGAAAAGCAGATCTTTCTCCTCAGATGGCATCTGTTTATTTCTCACAAGAATATTTGCTTGTAAAAACTTATCGGTAACGCCGCTTATCCTTATTCCGAGATTTCTGCGCATCTTCAGATAGCCGACCAATCGGCAATGGAGCAGCTTCGATGATGGCATATCCGTGCATCAAAACTATATGGACTGATGTTGGCATCGGGCACTATTGCAAAATACTGAGAATCCAGTGAAGTTGGCACACGACTTTCGAGAGGTAAACACTCTTTTTAGAGTACTTGATAGATATGTTTCAGTTCTAGAGTTTCCTCTACAACGTTTGAATATTTCTGTAGCATGTCGCGAAAAAACGATATTACTTGGAACAATTTTAATCTTACGAAAAACTATTTGCCAATTTGCGAAAAAAATATGATAAAAAATTCGGAAATCAACCCAAGAACTGTACAGGAAACCCTAATGACTTTTTTTGTTCAGAAAATAGTTTATCAGATAATCACAACAACGAGGGAGTCATTTCTACCGTGTGGCACTGAACTCGTTAACTATACTATTAAGATAGTAAGAGACCATTATTTATTTATAATTTCTGCTACCAGTCACTTTTTTATTTTATGTTTAATCTAACATAATACAACGCGTTTCGAACATGTCTGTTCATCTTCAGGCGTTTATACACACACACATACACACACATACATACATACATACAGAGAAATGTTACTGAAAAATAGACAGTCTTAAACTAGATTAATCTAGAACTCTTTGTCCATTGTTTGTTACTGTAGCTGCTGGTGTGGCATTGGAGGGGGGGGGGAGGGAGGAGGGGGGGGGGGGGCAGTGTATGGCTAGAAATCGAAATCAGTGATATCTTTTGCTGGTTTCCTTCCTTGTGGTTGACTATGTATGATATCACAGCCTGTATAGGATGCAGATAGATTTGCATCAGTTGTTGTTGTTGCTGTTGTTGTGGTCTTCAGTCTTGAGACTGGTTTGATCCAGCTCTCCATGCTACTCTATCCTGCGCAAGCCTCTTCATAGCCCAGTACGTACCGCAGCCTACATCCTTCTGAATCTGCTTAGTGTATTCACCTCTTTGTCTCCCTCTACGATTTTTACCCTCCACGCTGCCCTCCAATACTAAATTGGTGATCCCTTGATGCCTCAGAACGTGTGCTACCAACCGATCCCTTCTTCTAGTCAAGTTGTGCCACAAACTCGTCTTCTCCCCAATCCTACTCAATACTTCCTCATTAGTTATGTGATCTACCCATCAAATCTTCAGCATTCTTCTGTAGCACCACATTTCGAAAGCTTCTATTCTCTTCTTGTCCAAACTGTTTATCGTCCATGTTTCACTTCCATACATGGCTACACTCCATACAAATACTTTCAGAAACGACTTCCTGACACTTAAATCTATACTCGATGTTAACAAATTTCTCTTCTTCAGAAACGCTTTCCTTTCCATGGCCAGTCTACATTTTATATCCTCTCTACTTCGACCATCATCAGTTATTTTGCTCCCCAAATAGCAAAACTCCTTTACTACTTTAAGTGTCTCATTTCCTAATCTAATATCCTCAGCATCACACGAATTAATTTGACTACATTCCATTATCCTCGTTTTGCTTTTGTTGATGTTCATCTTAAATCCTCCTTTCAAGACACTGTCCATTCCGTTCAACTGCTCTTCCAAATCCTTTGCTGTCTCTGATAGAACTACAACGTCATCGGTGAACCTCAAAGTTTTTATTTCTTGTCCATGGATTTTAATTCCTACTCCGAACATTTCTTTTGTTTCCTTTATTGCTTGCTCAATATCAGATTGAATAACATCCTGGAGAGACTACAATCCTGTCCCACTCCCTTCCGAACCACTGCTTCCCTTTCATGCCCCTCGACTCTTATAACTGCCATCTGGTTTCTGTACAAATTGTAAATAGCCATTCGCTCCCTGTTTTTTACCCCTGCCACCTTCAGAATTTGAAAAAGAGTATTCCAGTCAACATTGTCAAAAGCTTCCTCTAAATCTACAAATGCTAGAAACGTAGGGTTGCCTTTTCTTAGTCTAGCTTCTAAGATAAGTCGTAGGGTCAGAATTGCCTCACGTGTTCCCATATTTCTACGGAATCCAAACTGATTTTCCCCGAGGTCGGCTTCTACCAGTTTTTCCATTCGTCTGTAAAGAATTCGCGTTAGTATTTTGCAGCCGTGACTTATTAAACTGATAGTTCGGTAATTTTCACATCTGTCAACGCCTGCGTTCTTTGGTGTTGGAATTATTATATTCTTCTTGAAGTCTGAGGGTATTTCGCCTGTCTCATACATTTTGCTCACCGGATGGTAGAGTTTTGTTAGGACTGGCTCTCCCAAGGCCGTCAGTAGTTCTAATGGTATGTTGTCTACTCCTGGGGCCTTGTTTCGACTCAGGTCTTTCAGTGCTCTGTCAAACTCTTCACGCAGTATCGTATCTCCCATTTCATCTTCATCTACATTCTCTTCCCTTTCTATTACATTGCCCTCAAGTACATCGCCCTTGTATAGTCCCTCTATATACTCCTTCCACCTTTCTGCTTTCCCTTCTTTGCTTAGATCTGGGTTTCCATCTGAGCTCTTGATATTCATACAAGTGGTTCTCTTTTCTCCAAAGGTCTCTTTAACTTTCCTGTAGGCAGTGTCTATCTTACCCCTAATGAGATAAGCCTCTACATCCTTACATTTGTCCTCTAGCCATGCCTGCTTAGCCATTTTGCACTTCCTGTCGATCGCATTTTTGAGACGTTTGTATTCCTTTTTGCCCGCTTCATTTACTGCATTTTTATATTTTCTCCTTTCATCAATTAAATTCAATATTTCTTCTGTTACCCAAGGGTTTCTACTAGCCCTCGTCTTTTTACCTATTTGATCCTCTGCTGCCTTCACTACTTCATCCCTCAGAGCTACCCATTCTTCTTCTACTGCATTTCTTTCCCCCATTCCTGTCAATTGTTCCCTTATGGTCTCCCTGAAACCCTGTACAACATGTGGTTTAGTCAGTTTATCCAGGTCCCATCTCCTTAAATTCTCACCTTCTTGCAGTTTCTTCAGTTTTAATCTGTAGTTCATAACCAATAGATTGTGCTCAGAGTCCACATCTGCCCCTGGAAATGTCCTGCAATTTAGAACCTGGTTCCTAAATCTCTGTCTTACCATTATATAATCTATCTGAAACCTGTCAGTATCTCCAGGCGTCTTCCATGTATACAACCTTTTTTTATGATTCTTGAACCAAGTGTTAGCTATGATTAAGTTACGCTCTGTGCAAAATTCTACCAGGCAGCTTCCTCTTTATTTCTTCCCCCCCCCCCCCTAAATCCATTTTCACCCACTGCGTTTCCTTCTTTCCCTTTTCCTACTATCGTATTCCAGTCACTCATGACTATTAAATTTTCGTTTCCCCTCACTACTTGAATAATTTCTTTTATCTCATCATACATTTCTTCAATTTCTTCGTCATCTGCAGAGCTAGTTGGCATATAGACTTGTACTACTGTGGTAGGCGTGGGCTCTGTGTCTATCTTGGCTACAATAATGCGTTCACTATGTTGTTTGTTATAGCTTACCCGAACTCCTATTTTTTAATTCATTATTAAACCTACTCCTGCATTACCCCTATTTGATTTTGTATTTATAACCCTGTATTCGCCTGACCAAAAGTCTTGTTCCTCCTGCCACCGAACTTCACTAATTCCCACTATATCTAACTTTAACCTATCCATTTTCCTTTTTAAATTTTCTAACCTACATGCCCGATTAAGGGATCTGACATTCCACGCTCCGATCCGTAGAACGCCAGTTTTCTTTCTCCTGATAACGATGTCCTCTTGAGTAGTCCCCACCCAGAGATCCGAATGGGGGACTATTTTACCTCCGGAATATTTTACCTATGAGGACGCCATCATCATTTATCCATACAGTAAAGCTGCATGCCCTCGGGAAAAATTACGGCTGTAGTTTCCCCTTGCTTTCAGCCGTTCGCAGTACCAGCAGAGCACAGCAAGGCCGTTTTGGTTATTGTTACAAGGCCAGATCAGTCAATCATCCAGACTGTTGCCCCTGCAACTACTGAATAGGCTGCTGCTTCTCTTCAGAAACCACACGTTTGTCTGGCCTCTCAACAGATACCCCTCCGTTGTGGTTGCACCTACGATACGGCTATCTGTATCGCTAAGGCACGCAAGCCTCCCCACCAACGGCAAGGTCTATGGTTCATGGGGGGTTGCATCAGTTATATGTTACGAAAATAGGGTGAAAGGCTTTTATATGACAGTTGATCACTTACGATTTCATCATCTTGCTGCTTCACTTGCATAATTGGTGTAATGGCGGAGCTGTTGATTGACATTTCACTATTGTACCTTGTATTTTGTCACTGATTGCCAACATAATTCACTGCACGAAAATAAGTAAGAGACCAATTTATAAAAGTGGAGTCATGCAGAGGAAACTTTGCAGTCAATGATTTCGGGTAACATCGGTAGTGGTTTGGTTTTAAAAATGTCATAAACATACCTTCTGAAGTGCTATCCATTTCAATTTGTCCTGACTACTAGGCGAATCGCTGTCTTATATTATACAGGCCACACAAACAATGTGTGAAAAATGTTCCATTCTCTGATTCACTGCTTACTGTCAACTGTCACGGCACGTAACATATCGACTTGAGACTGGAACGACACCGCAGCATTCGATAAGCATGCATCACTGTAATCTACACAAGACTTTGCGGGACTTAAGTCGGAACGCGCACGTTACTTTTCCTACTCTGTCCAGGTTTTGAAGCGTGTTGGACGACCGTGCGGCGTGACGAAAGCTTGAGTTGGGATGGAACGCAGCTTACAGAAGCCTGCTGGTCGAGGTAATTCGGCAGTAGATTGATATATATGTGTGTAACAAGTTAGCTGATTTCTCTGAAGCAGCGGTTCCCAGTCTTTCTGAGACCGTTACCCCTGAGTGCTATCAAATAATAGCTATTGCCCCCCGCCCTCCCTCGTCCCCATATCCCCGACGGTCATGAATATTAGCATCGAAATGTACGAGGGCAGTTCAATAAGTAATGCAACACATTTTTTTTTCTGAAACAGGGGTTGTTTTATTCAGCATTGAGATACACCAGGTTATTCCCCAATCTTTTAGCTACACAACACTATTTTTCAACGTAATCTCCATTCAATGCTACGGCCTTACGCCACCTTGAAATGAGGGCCTGTATGCCTGCACGGTACCATTCCACTGGTTGATGTCGGAGCCAACGTCGTACTGCATCAATAACTTCTTCATCATCCGCGTAGTGCCTTTCACGGATTGCGTCCTTCATTGGGCCAAACATATGGAAATTCGACGGTGCGAGATCGGGGCTGTAGGGTGCATGAGGAAGAACAGTCCACTGAAGTTTTGTGAGCTCCTCTCGGGTGCGAAGACTTGTGTGAGGTCTTGCGTTGTCATGAAGAAGGAGAAGTTCGTTCAGGTTTTTGTGCCTACAAACACGCTGAAGTCGTTTCTTCAATTTCTGAAGAGTAGCACAATACACTTTAGAGTTGATCGTTTGACCATGGGGGAGGACATCGAACAGAATAACCCCTTCAGCGTCCCAGAAGTCTGTAACCATGGCTTTAAACTTTTTCTTGGTAGGGGAGTGGGTGTGGCGCCACTCCATTGATTGCCGTTTTGTTTCAGGTTCGAAGTGATGAAGCCATGTTTCATCGCCTGTAACAATCTTTGACAAGAAATTGTCACCCTCAGCCACATGACGAGCAAGCAATTCCGCACAGATGGTTCTCCTTTGCTCTTTATGGTGTTCGGTTAGACAACGAGGGACCCAGCGGGAACAAACCTTTGAATATCCCAACTGGTGAACAATTGTGACAGCACTACCAACAGAGATGTCAAGTTGAGCACTGAGTTGTTTGATGGTGATCCGTCGATCATCTCGAACGAGTGTGTTCGCACGCTCCGCCATTGCAGGAGTCACAGCTGTGCACGGCCGGCCCGCACGCGGGAGATCAGACAGTCTTGCTTGACCTTGCGGCGATGATGACACACGCTTTGCCCAACGACTCACCGTGCTTTTGTCCACTGCCAGATCACCGTAGACATTCTGCAAGCGCCTATGAATATCTGAGATGCCCTGGTTTTCCGACAAAAGAAACTCGATCACTGCCCGTTGTTTGCAACGCACATCCGTTACAGACGCCATTTTAACAGCTCCGTACAGCGCTGCCGCCTGTCGGAAGTCAATGAAACTATACGAGACGAAGCGGGAATGTTTGAAAATATTCCACAAGAAATTTCCGGTTTTTTCAACCAAAATTGGCCGAGAAAAAAAATGTGTTGCATTACTTATTGAACTGCCCTCGTAGAATGAAAAATAATTTTCTTTGAACATTTTAATTTTAAGTTGACGAAAGATAATGTTTAAACTTTTGTAGGTCTTTTATTAAGTCACGAGCTACTGCCTCAATGGGACAGGTATTTGTAGTGCTTATTTGTAGTTATTTGTAGTAAGATCTTTTTTTATATAAAACGATGAAGCAGTTCTCTGAGCATCGCAAGTGCTATCTAAAACTATTTCTCAGAAAAGAAGTGTTCTACAAAACATGCTTCCTCTGCACCAATCTCCTCACTAGAGATACGTGCTTCAAAGACACCCTGCACTTGGCAGACGTAGATAACTTGATTGCTAGACTCCTTTACTTCTGAACTGGAAGAAATTGGAAGACTTCAGGTTACCAATGCTTTAAGTCTGATTGCTGCGAGTAATAATAATAGTAATAATAAATAATAATAATAACACCTGTAGGCCTTACGGCAATGTAGTATTCAGCCTACAACTCACGAGAGGAATTTTCGTGAGATATTTAAACATATATAATGTATATATCTCGGCACATGGTAAAAAGTAGAAAGGATGTGTATAGCGAGTGGGCTGTGTGAGGAAGTTGTTCGTATACGTATTTTACAAGCCGTAATCTCCACAACACTGTTAATGCCAGTATTAGCAAGAAATGTAATTATTGGTAACTTATGTAATGAGTATTACAGTCTTAAGAAATATCATGATGATAATGATCTCTCAAAAATAATTTAATATCGAACTGTTTCCGTTTTATTCCTCTGAAAATTTCATTTTACCCCATAGGCGGTAATTACCTTCCATTCGACGTAAATACCGGGTGATCAAAAAGTCAGTATAAATTTGAAAACTGAATAAATCACGGTATAATGTAGATAGAGAGGTACAAATTGACACACATGCTTGGAATGACATGGGGTTTTATTAGAACCAAAAAAATACAAAAGTTCACAAAATGAGCGACAGATGGCGCTTCATCTGATCAGAATACTAACAAACATATATTCCAGAGTTTTCGTATCTGTGAGTTATGCTGGTTGAAATATCTTTTTTTTTTCTTTCATTCTTATACAGGATTATTGTCATAATCATTATTGTAGAAAAGATCCAGTCCTACGGAAAAAGAATGGTCTGAGTATATGTTCGGGATTGGGTATGTACAACGTTATTGGAACTTTTCAGGCGGACATTGCGACATAGTATGCCCAGATGACCTCTACACATACAGCACTTCGAGAAAGATCGGAAACATAGGCCTGAGGGGCATTGGAGCATCACAACGTTAGATCAGACAGTCGACTGTAATGCAATGGCTTCAGAATGAGTGATGACGAGACTCAGCACAACACTGTAACTGGAAGAGTAAACCAGAAGAAGATCGTAGAATTGTTTGGCTGTCTCTGACGAATAGACAGACAACAGCTGAAATGTGAGCAAAGGTTACATGCAACAGTGTCACCACGAACCGTCGAGAACAGATTATTGGAAGCTGTGTTTAGATTTCCTCCTTTATTACTGACAACATGCAGTAGACAACGGAGACTTGCATGGTGTAGAGTCAGAGCCAGCTGAGACATTGAGTGGCACCCTGTGCTGTTTGGGGGTCAGATAGACATCAACGTGTCTGTTGACGGTCTGGAGACAGGCCACAGGAAGCAGCTATTCCCGAGCCTCATGTCTCTCCCAACTCCTGGAATCGTGACGTGCGGATCTACTGAGTGTGACAGCACGACTCATTAGGTAATTATGTGGATATGGTGTGTGTGTTCTTTCGGACATGTCCGAAAGAACAGACACCATACAAGTATATAGTTCTGTCAATACCGGCCATGACCTTCTTCTTCTGTGCGGATGCACATATATTCCCCGAACTCTTACGGGACTTGGTAAGAATGTCTTCCACGAGTAATGAGTGTGTTGAGTAGGGACACTACGAATATACTGTGTGGACATGTAAGGTGAGAACGTGGGTCTTGCGGGAGGCGTGCGCTAAACAGTCCCTGCAGTCGCACTATCGTCTGTGCCTTCGGTGTCTCAGATGAATGGAGCGTCTGCCATGTAAGCAGGAGATCCCGGGTTCGAGTCCCGGTCGGAGCACACATTTTCACCTGTCCCCGTTGATATAAATCAACGCCCGTCAGCAGCTGAAGCTATTTATATACAATTCTAATTTCATTAGGTAATTTGTTGGAGGGAGGCTGAATGCTCACCAGTATGTGGCATGAATGGTGAACCCTCTTGTCACACCCTTCACGACTACTGAACTGCACGTACCAGCAGGTGGACCACGTAAAACCACACACTGCAATTTGCTCCACAGACACTTTGAGGAATGACAGACTCTTCACTGTAGAGCTTGGGCCCCTGCTTTTTCAGCCATAGAGCATGTCTTGGATGCGCTGGGAAGATCTGTACTTTCACACCATCCTCCATCCAGGAAGCTTCACGAACAGACACGGCATACGTTTCAAACATGGCAAAAAATTCCTCAAGATGACATCCGGTGTCTGCGTGTTTTCATGCTACAACGGATACAAGGATGTGGGTGTGGTGAGGGGTATCGGATGCCGAGGAATAGGTGGGTGCTGAGACGAGAGCAAAATGTTTACAAACACAAGTAATATGTATGGCTCTGAGCACTATGGGACTTAACTGTTGTGGTCATCAGTCCCCTAGAACTTTGAACTACTTAAACCTAACTAACCTAAAGACATCACCCACATCCATGCCCGAGGCAGGATTCGAACCTGCGACTGTAGCGGTCGCGCGGTTCCAGACTGTAGCGCCTAGAACCGCTCTGCCACCCCGATCGGTAATATGTATGTAACACCGTTTTACTAACTCAAGTTGTGCAAGTGAAAACAGTGTCCAACACAACACAGCCAAGTTCGTCATAAACAGCGAAATTAACGGAGAGGTATGCTAGTAATGCACTGAAAACTCCAAGTGAACTCCACGATTAGACTAGGAGGCGTCGGTGCGGCGTCTTCTTAAGCCGGCTCGGCCATCGTGCTACTCGCACGTGCAGCAGAGAGTGTGTCTATGAGCCGGCTGCTGATCGGCAGGACAGTCATATTTACTCCTGCTAACTTCTCGACGTAGGATGCCTAGCGCGGTGTCGATACTGTACTACTCCACACCTCAAACTGATACTGATTATGCATATCAGTTGCGAATGGAATGAAGCTTTAATCATTTAATACCCTACGATGAACATCACCACAAAGTCTGACAGGTATCGGACTGGTGTCTGATGGTGTAACACTCTCCATTTCCACCAGCGTATAATGGGTCCCGTGCCTATATTAGCGAACATCATCAGAGAATATTAGCTTTCATTATGATTCATTAGCTTTTGAACCTCAACACAGGCTAATGTAACTTAACGATACTGTGAAATGGATCGTCATTAGCGCCTGCAAAACATCCGGGACTGTTTATAACATACTGTGGAAGCCAACATACCGAAATGCATTGTAGATGCATGTAGCTGAACTAGTCTTAGCGAGAGAATTTTAATTGTTACTCGATGAATGCCAAACTCCACTTGACCTAATTACATACCAGTGAAAGTTAGAACAACATTTTATAGTTCAATGTGGTGTAGATGATTACATTAATTCGAATGACGTGAGCTTGTGTCAGAATCGATGTAGTGACTCACTCGTTTCAGAGTAAGAGCCTACTTAGTCAAAGTCAGTCCCTTACTCAGGGTGGTGCAGGGGCTTTCCGACCAGGGGATTTGCGACCCTAGACGTCAACGTGGTGTTTCTCACTGTCAACAGTTGGTGAGGCTCTGCAGACCGTTTTATAGTAAGAACATCTACTCACATTTTACCCAGGTTTACGACTGGCTTTGCCTATAGTATACAGACATCCTTAAATTTTGTTATTACCCTATTTTTCTTTCTACAACGTTACTGCACTAAATGATTAAACTTCTTATTTCATGAATTTTAATTTCTCACCCACTTTTATGTAAGTAGACAGAGATTTCAAACATCTTAAATACCCTGAGTCGTTATATGTTCTTATAATGCCTTTCAACCTTCTGTCAATATCTGTACTACTATTTCTACACCTCGAAGATAACGTGCTACAGACGCGAAATTTAAGCAACAGGAAGAAGATGCAGTGATATGCAAATGATTAGCTTTTCAGAGCATTCACACATGGTTGGCGCCGGTGGCGACACCTATAACGTGCTGGCATGAGGAAAGTTTCCAACCGATTTCTCATATACAAACAGCAGTTGACCGGCGTTGCCTGGTGAAACGTTGTTGTGATGCCTCGTGTAAGGAGGAGAAATGCGTACCATCACGTTTCCGACTTTGATAAAGGTCGGATTGAAGCCTATCGCGATTGCGATTTATCATATCGCGACATTGCTGCTCGCGTTGGTCGAGATCCAATGACTGTTAGCAGAATATGGAATCGGTGGGTTCAGGAGGGTAATACGAAACGCCGTGCTGGATCTCAACGGCCTCGTATCACTAGCAGTCGAGATGACAGGCATCTTATCCGCATGGCTGTAACGGATCGTGCAGCCTCGTCTCGATCACTGAGTCAACAGATGGGGACATTTCCAAGACAACAACCATCTGCACGAACAGTTCGACGACGTTTGCAGCAGCTTGGATCATCAGCTCGGAGACCATGGCTGCGGTTAACCTTGACGCTGCATCACAGACAGGAGCGCCTGCAATGGTGTACTCAGCGACGAACCTGGGTGCACGAATGGCAAAACGTCATTTTTTCGGATGAATCCAGGTTCTGTTTACAGCATCATGATGGTCGCATCCGTGTTTGGCGACATCGCGGTGAACGCACATTGGAAGCGTGTATTCGTCATCGCCATACTAGCGCATCACCCGGCGCGATGGTATGGGGTGCCATTGGTTACACGTCTCGGTCACCTCTCGTTCGCATTGACGACACTTTGAACAGTGGACGTTACATTTCAGATGTGTTACGATCCGTGGCTCTACCCTTCATTCGATCCCTGCGAAACCCTACATTTCAGCAGGATAACGCACGACCGCATGTTGCAGGTCCTGTACGGGCCTTTATGGATACAGAAAATGTTCGACTGCTGCCCTGGCCAGCACATTCTCCAGATCTCTCACCAACTGAGAACGTCTGGTCAATGGTGACCGAGCAACTGGCTCGTCACAATACGCCAGTCACTACTCTTGTTGAACTGTGGTATCGTGTTGAAGCTGCATGGGCAGCTGTACCTGTACACGCCATCGAAGCTCTGTTTGACTCAATGCCCAGGCTTATCAAGGCCGTTACTACGGCCAGAGGGGGTTGTTCTAGGTATTGATTTCTCAGGATCTACGCACCCAAACTGCGTGAAAATGTAATCACATGTCAGTCCTAGTATATTTGTCCAATGAATACCCGTTTATCAAATAGCTCTGAGCACTATGGGACTAAACATCTGAGGTCATCAGTCCCCTAGAACTACTTAAACCTAACTAACCTAAGCACATCACACACATCCATACCCGAAGCAGGATTCGAACCTGCGACCGTAGCTGTCGCGCGGTTCCAGACTGAAGCGCCTAGAAGCGCTCGGCAACACTAGCCGGTACCCGTTTTAACATCTGCATTTCTTCTTGGTGTAGCAATTTAAATGGCCAGTAGTGTATGTATCGTTTTCCTCTTTTTCGAAGACACAGCTTGATGAAATCTTTTCTAATTTCAAATGTAGCATTTACTGCTTCCTCCTACAGCTTATTTATCAGGAGGTATCCGTTCGGATGTTTTTCATTTATTGAGGAGTTTAGTTTCCTATGCCAACCTTCCACAGCATTCGTGGTCCTGTGCCGCTGGTTAAAAACGTTCCACATTTCGAGTGGAATACTAGGACTTTACATCCATTCACTCATCATATGTTGTTGTTATTGTGGTCTTCAGTCCTGAGACTGGTTTGATGCAGCTCTCCATGCTACTCTATCCTGTGCAAGCTTCTTCATCTCCCAGTACCTTCTGCAACCTACACCCTTCTGAATCTGCTTAGTGTATTCATCTCTTGGTCTCCCTCTCCGATTTTTACCCTCCACGCTGCCCTCCAATACTAAATTGGTGATCCCTTGATGCCTCAGAACATGTCCTACCAACCGATCCCTTCTTCTGGTCAAGTTGTGCCACAAACTTCTCTTCTCCCCAATCCTATTCAATACTTCCTCATTAGTTATGTGATCTACCCATCTAATCTTCAGCATTCTTCTGTAGCACCTGTTGTGTCTAGGCAAGACACCCTAGACACAATGACTAGCTACGTCGGCTGTACAACTGGGCGAGTGCTAGTACGTCTCTCTAGACCTGCTGTGTGGTGGCGCTCGGTCTGCTATCACTGACAGTGGCGACACGCGGGTCCGGCGTATACTAATGGACCGCGGCCGATTTAAAGGCTACCACCTAGCAAGTGTGGTGTCTGGCGGTGACACCACAGCACCACATTTCGAAAGCTTCTATTCTCTTCTTGTCCAAACTATTTATAGTCCATGTTTCACTTCCATACATGGCTACACTCCATACAAATACTTTCAAAAATGACTTCCTGACACTTAAATCTATACTCGATGTTAACAAATTTCTCTTCATGAGAAATGTTTTCCTTGCCATTGCCAGTCTACATTTTATATCCTCTCTACTTCGACCATCATCAGTTATTTTGCTCCCCAAATAGCAAAACTCCTTTACTACTTTAAGTGTCTCATTTCCTAATTTAATTCCCTCAGCATCACCCGACTTAATTTGACTACATTCCATTATCCTCGTTTTGCTTTTGTTGATGTTCATCTTATATCCTCCTTTCAATACACTGTCCATTCCATTCAACTGCCCTTCCAAGTCCTTTGCTGTCTCTGACAAAATTACAATGTCATCGGCGAACCTCAAAGTTTTTATTTCTTCTCCATGGATTTTAATACCTACTCCGAATTTTTCTTTTGTTTCCTTTACTGCTTGCTCAATATACAGATTGAATAACATCGGGGAGAGGCTACAACCCTGTCCCACTCCCTTCCCAACCACTGCTTCCCTTTCATGCCCCTCGACTCTTATAACTGCCATCTGGTTTCTGTACAAATTGTAAATAGCCTTTCGCTCCTTGTATTTTACCCCAGCCACCTTTAGAATTTGAAAGAGAGTATTCCAGTCAACATTGTCAAAAGCTTTCTCTAAGTCTACAAATGCTAGAAAAGTAGGTTTGCCTTTCCTTAATCTTTCTTCTAAGATAAGTCGTAAGGTCAGTATTGCCTCACGTGTTCCCGTGTTTCTACGGCATCCAAACTGATCTTCCCCAAGGTCGGCTTCTACTAGTTTTTCCATTCGTCTGTAAAGAATTCGTGTTAGTATTTTGCAGCTGTGGCTTATTAAACTGATTGTTCGGTAATTTTCACATCTGTCAACACCTGCTTTCTTTGGGATTGGAATTATTATATTCTTCTTGAAGTCTGAGGGCATTTCACCTGTTTTATACATCTTGCTCAACAGATGGTAGAGTTTTGACAGGACTGGCTCTCCCAAGGCCGTTAGTAGTTCCAATGGAATGTTGTCTACTCCGGGGGCCTTGTTCCGACTCAGGTCTTTCAGTGCTCTGTCAAACTCTTCACGCAGTGTCATATCTCCCATTTCATCTTCATCTACATCCTCTCCCATTTCCACAATATTGTCCTCAAGTACATCGCCCTTGTATAGACCCTCTATACACTCCTTCCACCTTTCTGCTTTCCCTTCTTTGCTTAGAACTGGGTTTCCATTTGAGCTCTTGATATTCATACAAGTGGTTCTCTTTTCTCCAAAGGTCTCCTTAATTTTCCTGGAGGCAGTATCTATCTTACCCCTCATGAGATAAGCCTCTACATCCTGACATTTGTCCTCTAGCCACCCCTGCTTAGCCATTTTGCACTTCCTGTCGATCTCATTTTTGAGACGTTTGTATTCCTTTTTGACTGCTTCATTTACTGCATTTTTATATTTTCTCCTTTCATCAATTAAATTCAATATTTCTTCTGTTACCCAAGGATTTCTACTAGCCCTCGCCTTTTTACCTACTTGATCCTCTGCTGCCTTCACTACTTCATCCATCAAAGCTACCCATTCTTCTTCTACTGTATTTCTTTCCCCCATTCCTGCCAATTGTTCCCTTATGCTCTCCCTGAAACTCTGTACAACCTCTGGTTCTTTCAGTTTATCCAGGTCCCATCTCCTTAAATTCCCACCTTTTTGCAGTTTCTTTAGTTTTAATCTACAGGTCATAACCAATAGATTGTGGTCAGAGTCCACATCTGCCCCTAGAAATGTCTTACAATTTAAAACCTGGTTCCTAAATCTCTGTCTTACCATTATATAATCTATCTGATACCTTTTAGTATCTCCAGGGTTCTTCCATGTATACAACCTCCTTTCATGATTCTTAAACCAAGTGTCAGCTATGATTAAGTTGTGCTCTGTGCAAAATTCTACCAGGCGGCTTCCTCTTTCATTTCTTAGCCCCAATCCATATTCACCTACTACGTTTCCTTCTCTCCCTTTTCCTACACTCGAATTCCAGTCACCCATGACTGTTAAATTTTCGTCTCCCTTCACTATCTGAATAATTTCTTTTATCTCATCATACATTTCTTCAATTTCTTCGTCATCTGCAGAGCTAGTTTGCATATAAACTTGTACTACTGTAGTAGGTGTTGGCTTCGTATCGATCTTGGCCACAACAATGCATTCGCTGTGCTGTTTGTAGTAGCTTACCCGCATTCCTATTTTCCTATTCATTATTAAACCTACTCCTGCAGTACCCCTATTTGATTTTGTGTTTATAACCCTGTAGTCACCTGACCAAAAGTCTTGTTCCTCCTGCCACCGAACTTCACTAATTCCCACTATATCTAACTTTAACCCAACCATTTCCCTTTTTAAAGTTTCTAACCTACCTGCCTGATTAAGGGATCTGACATTCCACGCTCCGATCCGTAGAACGCCAGTTTTCTTTCTCCTGATAACGACATCCTCTTGAGTAGTCCCCGCCCGGAGATCCGAATGGGGGACTATTTTACCTCCGGAATATTTTACCCAAGAGGACGCCATCATCATTTAATCATACAGTAAAGCTGCATGCCCTCGGGAAAAATTACGGCTGTAGTTTCCCCTTGCTTTCAGCCGTTCGCAGTACCAGCACAGCACAGCAAGGCCGTTTTGGTTAGTGTTACAAGGCCAGATCAGTCAATCATCCAGACTGTTGCCCCTGCAGCTACTGAAAAGGCTGCTGCCCCTCTTCAGGAACCACACGTTTGTCTGGCCTCTCAACAGATACCCCTCCATTGTGGTTGCACCTACGGCACAGCTATCTGTATCGCTGAGGCATGCAAGCCTACCCACCAACGGCAAGGTCCATGGTTCATGGGGGGGGGGGGGGGGGACGACTCATTATATAGTCTGCGAATTTCGGGACCTTTACTCCATTGGGAATTTCCTTCATTAAATACTGTTCACCCTTCATCAACACTGTTTGGCGGAACATATGCCATTGCAACACACGTGCGGCAAAACAATCGAACTTCTTCTCTAGCCGTGTACTCTTCCCTTAACCCCAGTTCTTGTGTTTTCTTCCAGAGACATTGGTCTAACTGAAAATTCCAACCGGAAAGAGATGTTCTGGGGAACATTCTTTTTATAGCTATAATTGCAGCCATTTCAAAGATTTGCACTGCAGTTTTCAATCCAGAAAAAAAACTCTTTGATTTGTGTTTTGACGTTTGTCTCGGAGTAAAGCAGTAAGGCAGGAAATACCTTCATCTCTTCTTCTGTGCTTCCGATGTAACTGTGTATGTTCTACAACTGTTTGAATTATTTCAAACAACTGTCAAGTGTCCCGCCCATAAGTACAGAGCCATTTACATGCAGAGGTTCTTCGCTTCTTCACAACCGAACACCGGAATTCTTTTGTCAGGAACAGACCAATCGTCAAACTTCAAAGAAATATAACTTTCAGTTAATTTCAAAATGTCTTTGCTAAGTTGAATCTCCGAAATCGAGCTACGGTTCTGGATCGTCCCAATACCTTCCCTTCATGCTTTGCATAATGCTGTCGTGGAATTCTCATAATTTGGCATCGATATCCTGGTACCTTGAATTCCGTATTTTTAAATTCCCAGAAAGCTTTTGACACAGTACCTCACAAGCGGCGTGTAATCAAATTGCGTGCTTATGGAATATCGTCTCAGATATGCAACTGGATTCGTAACTTCCTGTCAGAGAGGTCACAGATCGTAGTAACTAACGGAAAATCATCGAGTAACACAGAAGTGATTTATGGCATTCCCCAAAGTTGCATTATAGACCCTCTGCTGTCCCTTATCTGTATAAAAGATTTGCGAGACCGTCTGAGGAGCCGTCTTAGGTTGTTTGCAGATGATCCTGTCGTTTATCGTCTAGTAAAGTCATCAGAACATCAAAACAAATTGCTAAAGGATTCAGATAATATATCTGTATGGCGGGAAAATTGGCAATTGAGTCTAAATAACGAAAAGTGTGAGGTCATTCACATGAGTGCTTAAAGGAATCCGTTAAACCTCGCTTACACGATAAATCAGTCAAATCTAGCAGAAACTAGACACCTAGGAATTACAATTACGAACAACTTGAATTGGAAAGAACATATAGAAAGTGTTGTGTGTAATGCGAACCAAGGACTGCATTTTATTGGCAGAACACTTAGAAGATGCAACAGATCTACTAAAGAGACCGCCTACACTACACTTGTCCGCCCTCTTTTATAGAGTACAGCTGCGCAGTGTGGGATCCTTACCAGATAAAATTAACGGAGAACATCGAGAAATTCAAAGAAGGGGTGCACGTTTTGTATTATCGAGAAATAGGGAAGAAGGTGTGACGGATATGACACAGGAGTTACGGTGGACTTCATTAAAACAAAGACTTTTCGTAGCGGTGTGATCTCCTCACGAAATTTCGGTTACCAGCTTTCTCCTCCGAATGCGAAACTACATACAGATTAATGTAGGTTAATTCTTACAAAGAAGAAAACAGCAACCAGCCACTATTAACACTGCTATTTACTTAGATAAATAGCGCCTTTACCGGTTTCGAACTGGCAAGTTCATCATCAGTCGAAGTACCATAACCACTTAACCTCACATATTTATTTACACTGTATTTCATCGTTTGGAGGTTAGTTATTTTCACATAGGGCGCTTCTAACACTGCTTTTCTACCGTAAGGCAACAACACACCAAAAATACTTCGCCACAGTGGAATAATAAAAATTAAAAACGGACGATAATGTAAAATGTATCTTTAAAATCATGTGAACAGCCGTCTGATGATGAACTTGCCAGTTCGAAACCGGTAACGGTGCTATTTACCTAAATAAATAGCAGTGTTAATAGTGGCTGGTTGCTGTTTTCTTCTTTGTAAGAATTAACCTACATTAATTGTATACAGCCACGGTCTCACCATGTCAGTTTGAGACAAAATAGCATATATACAGATTTAATATTCACCTTTTATGCAGTGTCATGTTACGCACCTAATATGTTGTAAATAGAATTTGTTAATGCTTTCATCAAACATATATTTCAATCAGTTCGTTCAAAACGATCTCTTTTAAGCGTAATACACCGAAGGTACAGCGCCGGTGACAGATGGACAGGGGAGAGTGGTCGTTGGACTGCAGGGCACATAAGATTTTTTCGTAATTTTCGCTTTGCCCCAACCCCTTTTTGAGAAAACTGAATGTTGCAGACGTTCCTTGTAGGAAGTCTAACGTAATTTCACGTCCTGTAGAGGTTTTGCTGATAACATAAAATGTGCGCACCACTTCTAAACGCAAAAGAGCCGTATTAAGGGATAAACTGTTCTCGGTGTGTAATAGGATGGAAGGAGTGGTGGTTGGAGTGCAGAAGTAGGAGGGAAGGCTGGTCGCCGGATTGTGGTCATGCAGTTGCCTCCTTTACTCCCCACTCTGTCTAACGCCACGCAGAAGCTTTCGTAATTGCACACCTCTATAGTGTAGAGGGCCCGATATCGCGGTTGCTACTGTCGACTGCCAGTTTTCGCGCTGCGAAGTGCGGAGCTCGGGTAAAGGTCAGCCGGTGGCCGGACTCTCTCGGGCACCGCCCCTGCTGGCACCTGAATGGACCCGCCACGAGTCTCGCTTCCCGCTTCTGCCGTCACCCGCCCTCGCCCCTCTGGCAACTAGCCACTGCCGGGAACTGCGTGTTGTTGCCAAGACACGCAATCTCTGCACGTGTGTTACGATTGTTGCTGCCTAACCGCTCAGCTCCGCTAGAGTAGCGGATTCTCTTTCCTTATCAATACCAACGAGACTGCTCTCCAACGAAATATACAGCGAGACGCACGGGAGATGGGTGATTTTTAATGAAATAATACTCAGCCAACTTTAAAATTAATGCATGTTTATTTACACAAAATCAAAGCTCATTATTTGCCATTTTAGTTAACAAAGTTATTTGTGAAAAATAATGTCGTCAAGGTGATGTCCATCATTTCGAATGCAGGACTCAAGTCTCTTCTCAAAATCCTCCATCATACGGACTAAAATCTCTGCAGGGATGGCATCAGTTTCTTGAATGATTGCATTCTTCAACTCGTCCAAATTTCGTGGTTTGTAGTTATAAACACAATTCTTAAGGTACCCCCACAGAAAAAAGTCACATACTGACAAGTCGCAAGACCTGGGAGGACAAGGAACATTGCTAAAACGTGAGATAATCCGGCCAGGAAACACGCGTCTAAAAACTGTCATTGAAGTGTTTGCAGTGTGCGATGTTGCCCCATACTGCTGGAACCAAACGCGTTTTAAAGGGATTCGTCGTCTTCTTAGTACTAGTTTCAAGAATGTTTCAAGCATGCGAATGTAACGAACCGAATTAACAGTAACTGTGGCCCTGTTCTCTTCAAAAAAATAAGGTCCAATAATGCCAACAGAGCCAAGAGCACACCAGACTGTTACTTTTTCTGAGTGTAGAGGACGCTGGTGGATAAGGTGTGGATGCTCTGTAGCCCAGTAACGTAGGTTTTCTTCATTCATCGCTCATCAATAAAATTTCATTTTCATTCGATCCCAAAATCACTTGCATTCCGTAAGCGAAGTCCTCTCGTACAGCAAAATCAGTTTCCTTAAGTTGTTAGACAATGAGCATTTTGTAGGGACGGAAATTTAATTCTTTGTGCAAAATTCGTCTAACCGATTCACGATTGATTCGTAATTCACTAGCATGACGTCTAGCTGATCGTCCTGGGCTTCTGACTGCCGCTTGCCTTACCCTTTCAACATTTTCTGGTGTCGTTACTCTGTGTCTCGGGCGAGGATGCTTCTTATCCAGTATGTTTCCAGCTGATCTGAGGTTTTCCACCCATCTGAGGATTGTGTTATGGCTCGGAACAGCTCCTTGTCGACCGACATTAAACCGCGCACGAAACAATCGCTGCTTAGCAATAATAGACTCACCAGTTTTCACGGAACTGTCATAGACAAACACTCGACGTTACAAGTCCCACGACTCCATAGTGATTGAGCAAATGAAATGGCGTCTTGTGTGGATCAGAACTATCCCCACCATGACCACCTCCCACCACCGCGCCCTCGGTACTACGCAGTTCAAAACCGTCCGTCTCCCGTGCGTCACCCTGTATCTGAACGTCCTGTGTCAGGGCCTAAGACAGTATTGTAGGAGGGAACGCCTTAAAATTCTAATTAAAACACATAAAAACATCTGATACAGAGTTAACATTGATTTGTTGTTGTTAATGCTTCCCTACGTGATCACCATCCAGACTGCTCCTTTTTTTCCCCGCAACACTTGACCTTCCAAATGCCTTGATTGTGGAAATCAGTAAATTTTGCCTTAAACCACTCTCCCACTTCATTAATGATGTCATCTGTGTCGTCAAATCGACGACCACGCAACGGACTTTTCATTTCTGAAGCAAGAAAAAACAGTTGGCGCGAGGTCGGCAGAATAAGCCTTGTTTTGCCAATTCCTGCTTGAGACGAACCAGCCGGTGCACTGTGAGCCAGAAGACGAAAGATTCTGGAAAGCATACCCGGCGTTTGTTAATCAGAGTCCCGCGCAACTGACCAGATGATTGCTGTTATATCTGCCAATGATGGCTCGACCCTTGATAAGGCAATGTGTAAGGATGACTCCACGACAGTCCCAAAAAAGACTGAAAGCATAACCACTCTAGCTGACGTTTGCATTTGGTTCGCCTATCAGGCACACGTGAAATTTCTTTTCCATCTCAGAACAGTCTCATAAGATGGATGTTGTTGTTGTTGTTGTTGTGGTCTTCAGTCCTGAGACTGGTTTGATGCAACTCTCCATGCTACTCTATCCTGTGCAACCTTCTTCATCTCCCAGTACCTACTGCAGCCTACATCCTTCTGAATCTACTTAGTGTATTCATCTCTTGGTCTCCCACTACGATTTTTACCCTCCAGGCTGCCCTCCAATACTAAATTGGTGATCCCTTTATTCCTCAGAACATGTCCTACCAACCGATCCCTTCTTCTAGTCAAGTTGTGCCACAAACTCCTCTTCTCCCCTATCCTCTTCAACACCTCCTCATTAGTTATGTGATCTACCCATCTAATCTTCAGCATTCTTCTGTAGCACCACATTTCGAAAGCTTCTATTCTCTTCTTGTCCAAACTATTTATCGTCCATGTTTCACTTCCATACATGGCTACACTCCATACAAATACTTTCAGAAACGACTTCCTGACACTTAAATCTATACTCGATGTTAACAAATTTCTCTTCTTCAGAAACGCTTTCCTTGCCATTGCCAGTCTACATTTTATATCCTCTCTACTTCGACCATCATCAGTTATTTTTCTCCCCAAATAGCAAAACTCCTTTCCTATTTTAAGTGTCTCATTTCCTAATCTGATTCCCTCAGCATCACCCGACTTAATTCGACTACATTCCATTATCCTCATTTTGCTTTTGTTGATGTTCATTTTATAGCCTCCTTTCAAGACACTATCCATTCCGTTCAACTGCTCTTCCAAATCCTTTGCTGTCTCTGATAGAATTACAATGTCATCGGCGAACCTCAAAGTTTTTATTTCTTCTCATGGATTTTAATTCCTACTCCGAACATTTCTTTTGTTTCCTTTATTGCTTGCTCAATATACAGATTGAATAACATCGGGGACAGGCTACAACCCTGTCCCACTCCCTTCCCAACCACTGCTTCCCTTTCATGCCCCTCGACTCTTATAACTGCCATCTGGTTTCTGTACAAATTGTAAATAGCCATTCGCTCACTGTTTTTTACCCCTGCCACCTTCAGAATTTGAAAAAGAGTATTCCAGTCAACATTGTCAAAAGCTTCCTCTAAATCTACAAATGCTAGAAACGTAGGTTTGCCTTTTCTTAGTCTAGCTTCTAAGATAAGTCGTAGGGTCAGTATTGCCTCACGTGTTCCCATATTTCTACGGAATCCAAACTGATTTTCCCCGAGGTCGGCTTCTACCAGTTTTTCCATTCGTCTGTAAAGAATTCGCGTTAGTATTTTGCAGCCGTGACTTATTAAACTGATAGTTCGGTAATTTTCACATCTGTCAACACCTGCTTTCTTTGGGATTGGAATTATTGTGCTCTTCTTGAAGTCTGAGGGTATTTCGCCTGTCTCATACATTTTGCTCACCAGATGGTAGAGTTTTGTCAGGACTGGCTCTCCCAGGGCTATCAGTAAATCTAATGAACTTCTTTTGACTCAGGTCTTCACTGCTCTGTCAAACTCCTACTGCAGTATCGTATCTCCATAAGATGGATAATCACTATCATAAACAGCCGACATCGCATCGTGCATTTTCCGGGCACTATTATCCTTCAAATGCAGGAACTTTATCATACGACGAGCGTCAATCATCACTTCTGGCACTCCCTACAATAAAAATAAAGGGCAGAATTAACCGAAACTGTCAACATCATGCAGTGAAAGTGCAATGATAACTCTAACAAGATTTCACCAATGTAGAATAATAATTTCTGGGTGATAAGTAGAACTTAACGATTCAGATTAACGAGAACAGACGTTAAGGTTGTCACATTACCACAATTTTTCAGGAGCTGTCTCAGTGGACGAGCAAGGTAGGCCAGTCCGGGAAAGGAATTCTGCGTTATAAGGAACCATATGAGCATATGGCTCGAGCGCACCCAGAAACTGGCATATGGTCTGGAGGAGGGAGTTGAATGAATTCATATTAATTTCGTCGAAAAGCGATGGAGGAAACAAAACACACTTTATTAAAAATGTAGCGTACTGACCATATATGGGCATATTAGCATGAGCCTGAACGATGTATTGCAGCAGTGCTGACAGCAGGTGAGTACAGGCCGTTGTCATTGTAATACAACACTGAGATGACCAAAAGTCATGGGATAGCGACATGTAAACATACAGATGCATGCAGTATCGCGTATAAAAGGTTTAAGAGGGCGGTGTATCGTCCGAGCTGTCATTAGTACTCAGTTGATTGATGTGGTAAAGTTTCCGACGTGATTACGGTTACACAGCGCGAATTAACACACCTTCAACACGGAATGGTAGTTGGAGCTGACGCAAAGACCATTCCATTTGGGAAATCGTTTGGGAATTCAATATTCCGAGATCCACAGTGTCATAAGTGTGCCGAGAATGCCAAATTTAAGGTATCATCTCTCACCACGGACAACATAGTGGCCGACGGAGAGCAGTGGCGTTTGCGTACACTTGTCAGTGCTAACAGATGAGCAACAATGGGTGAAATAACAGCACAAATCAATGTGGTACGTGCGACGAACGCATCCCTTAGGACTGTGCAGCGAAATTTGGCGTTAATGGGCTATGGCAGCAGACGACCGACGCGAGTGCTTTTGCTAACTGCACGACATCGCCTGCAGTGCCTCTCCTGGGCTCGTGACCCTATCGGTTGAACGGTAGACGACTGGAAAACCGTGGTCTGGTCATATGAGTCACGATTTCAGTTGGTAAGAGTTAATGGTAGGGTTCGAGTGTGGCGCAAGTCATGGACCTAAGTAGTCAACAAGGCACTCTGCAAGCTGGTCGTGGCTCCATAATAGTGATAGCAGTGTCTGGTCCAACTGAACCAATCATTGACTGGAAACGATGTCAATAGACCACAGTCGTTCGGAATTGGTTTGAAGAACATTCTGGACAATTCGAGCCATCCATCTCGGCCGACATGAATCCCATAAAACTTTCGTGAGACATAATCGAGAGGTCAGTTCACACACAAAATCCTGCGTGGGCAACAATTTCGCAGTTATGGAAAACTACAGAGGCAGCATGGCTCAGTATTTCTGCAGGGATCTTCCAACGACTTGTTGAGTCCATGCCACATCCAGGTGCTACACTACGCTAGGCAATAGGATGTCTGGCTTTTTTCATCTCAGTGTAATTCAACAAGGCTGGCGCAACATTGGGAGGCAGATTAGCTTGCTGAAACACAAAACTTAGCAGTACTACACAGACTCATGCAGCATGGGAGAAGGCAGATTTCCACACTGGCAACGGCAGTTGTGTTTTAGAATATGTAGTGCCGCATATCCATAACAAGCGCACCGCTGCCGACTATAAGTACTGTAATTTTGTAAAGAAATTGTTCTTAGTCTCGCAAGTGTATCAGGATAACAGGTCTGTGCTGGATGAGGACACCACTTAGACCTGCCAGCAGAAGTCATCGATCTGAGTGCACTGCAGGGGAACAGCTCTTTGCGCCATGGACAGTTGGCCACCTTAGTCAACTCCAGCAGCACAGTCACTCCTGCCCAGGGGGAAATGGGTCGCTTGTGCACACCAGCCATCATACGCCATCACAAGATAGGTGTCTCTTCAGGCGGGCGTCCACTACTGTGACAAAGCAGATGGTCTGCCCGGGACTGTAGCAGATACGTCATTGTCGAGTACACACACCGTTGGTGCGGGGACCCAGCTGCTGGCTTATATAACGAGGCTGCTGACACTTGGTGGAGAATCCACATCAGCACCACAGGGTGTGAAATACCCAATCCAGCAAAGTTCAGTGGTCAGCCGGCCATCCACCTGGTGTGTCATGCAGTGCAGGTGCTTCATTAATGAACTCGTTATATTAGCAGCTGCTTTTCTCTGGCCCACATCTCCTCTAACACCCTCGCCACATACTGGCTCACAGTAGCCCCTCCTTGCACTGGGGGCGCTATAGTTTGGCGTCAGAATTTGTGACTGCATCTTCGCTCAGCACAGCATATGGACAGCGACGTGCGGTGTCCACATAGTGTGGTGAGCAATGAAACATTTGTTTATACACTCCTGGAAATGGAAAAAAGAACACATTGACACCGGTGTGTCAGACCCACCATACTTGCTCCGGACACTGCGAGAGGGCTGTACAAGCAATGATCACACGCACGGCACAGCGGACACACCAGGAACCGCGGTGTTGGCCGTCGAATGGCGCTAGCTGCGCAGCATTTGTGCACCGCCGCCGTCAGTGTCAGCCAGTTTGCCGTGGCATACGGAGCTCCATCGCAGTCTTTAACACTGGTAGCATGCCGCGACAGCGTGGACGTGAACCGTATGTGCAGTTGACGGACTTTGAGCGAGGGCGTATAGTGGGCATGCGGGAGGCCGGGTGGACGTACCGCCGAATTGCTCAACACGTGGGGCGTGAGGTCTCCACAGTACATCGATGTTGTCGCCAGTGGTCGGTGGAAGGTGCACGTGCCCGTCGACCTGGGACCGGACCGCAGCGACGAACGGATGCACGCCAAGACCGTAGGATCCTACGCAGTGCCGTAGGGGACCGCACCGCCACTTCCCAGCAAATTAGGGACACTGTTGCTCCTGGGGTATCGGCGAGGACCATTCGCAACCGTCTCCATGAAACTGGGCTACGGTCCCGCACACCGTTAGGCCGTCTTCCGCTCACGCCCCAACATCGTGCAGCCCGTCTCCAGTGGTGTCGCGACAGGCGTGAATGGAGGGACGAATGGAGACGTGTCGTCTTCAGCGATGAGAGTCGCTTCTGCCTTGGTGCCAATGATGGTCGTATGCGTGTTTGGCGCCGTGCAGGTGAGCGCCACAATCAGGACTGCATACGACCGAGGCACACAGGGCCAACACCCGGCATCATGGTGTGGGGAGCGATCTCCTACACTGGCCGTACACCACTGGTGATCGTCGAGGGGACACTGAATAGTGCACGGTACATCCAAACCGTCATCGAACCCATCGTTCTACCATTCCTAGACCGGCAAGGGAACTTGCTGTTCCAACAGGACAATGCACGTCCGAATGTATCCCGTGCCACCCAACGTGCTCTAGAAGATGTAAGTCAACTACCCTGGCCAGCAAGATCTCCGGATCTGTCCCCCATTGAGCATGTTTGGGACTGGATGAAGCGTCGTCTCACGCGGTCTGCACGTCCAGCACGGACGCTGGTCCAACTGAGGCGCCAGGTGGAAATGGCATGGCAAGCCGTTCCACAGGACTACATCCAGCATCTCTACGATCGTCTCCATGGGAGAATAGCAGCCTGCATTGCTGCGAAAGGTGGATATACACTGTACTAGTGCCGACATTGTGCATGCTCTGTTGCCCGTGTCTATGTGCCTGTGGTTCTGTCAGTGTGATCATGTGATGTATCTGACCCCAGGAATGTGTCAATAAAGTTTCCCCTTCCTGGGACAATGAATTCATGGTGTTCTTATTTCAATTTCCAGGAGTGTATTTTGAATGATGAGATATACACTGAAAACGAAGCATAATTGTCGTCATAACTTGGAGGTTACCTTGTTTAGGATAGAGGAGCCAACTGACTTATCTGAGTCTAGGGGTATTTGAGAGAGAGGTATTTGGTGTCTGTGAAGTATACGCAATGTAACGTGCTTGGTCACACTGTACCATGCACAGAGTCAGTGCCCCTAACCCGTTATACATGATATCGTTATGGTCATATTGAAAAACAGTGTAGAGCGTCTAGGGGACTCATGACACAACATAAAGACTAATTTGTGATAATTTTTTGGAGTTTTGATTTCTTGTTATATTATTGTGTGCAATGGAGAGTAAGTGGGTTGCAATGGCAGTCAGAGGTGCAAGGTGTGTCAGAGTGGATGTTGTTAGAAAAGCTAACGCAGCTGACAGTGGATAATACGCAGTTACATGGGCGTTAACAGCTAGGGATGAACAGCTCGCAGTGCTTCAGGTACTGCAGGATGAGGTGGATCCAGCTACCACGGGATTAGTTGCCACGTTTTCCAGAAAATTATCTGAGGATGTATTGTCATTCTTAGAGGACCCTGAGACGACGGCAGAGATGTATGGTTGGACTGATAGATAGTTGTTGTGGGTAGCAAAACTGCGACTCGGGGGAGAAGCGAAAACCTACATGAAGTGTACAGAAGCGTTAAAGAATGCAGTAAACTTTGAGCAGTTGGAGAAGGGGTTATTGCAAAGATACAAAAAAACGAATAGTATGAGGTATTTTTGCAAGCAGTTGAGCACTATTGTGAAGAGAGATGGGGAAACTGTGTAACATTTCAGGGACAAGATAAGGAAATGTAATGAGCACACATACGAGATGGGACAGATTGATGCAACAAACGCAGTTTTGTTTCAAGAAACTGAGCAGAGGGCCCTCGATGCTTTTCTGAAGGTGTTGCCAGCGGACATGTCAAGAAGGGTGTGTATACGAGGTGCGACAATAAAGTAATGAGACTGATTTTCTTTGCAAGATGTGTCAACCCTGCAGGCTTGCGTAGGCACAATATCTTTGACCTTGGTCTATAAGCTGCTTCTAGTCTAAGCGGCACATCGATGCAACTGTTCACTCGTGAGTTGTGCTGTAATAAGTTAACATGTGTTTGTGTCTCTCATCACGGAAATGGAACCGCATAATAATGCGCAACGGTATGCCATTTCTTTTTGTGTTAAATTGGGTGAAAACGCAATGACAACTTACGGTACGCTTCAGAAGGCTTTTGGGGAGGAGGTTATGTCAACAGCTCAAGTTTTTCGTGGGCATAAAATGCTTAGTGAAGGCAGAACGAATGTTGAAGATGAATTGGACGACCATCAACCTTAGGGACGGATGTCAACTTGGCCAGGGTGCGTGAACTCGTACTATCTGATCGAAGATTATCCATGAAAATGATTGCAGAATAACTGAACATCAATCGAGAAACGGTTCGTCTAATAATAACTGAAGATCTTGGTATGAGAAAGATTTGTGCAAAAATGGTCCCCAAAAATCTCAAACCACAACAGCGATAAACACGGAAAAATGTGGCAGCCGATCTGTTAGGGCAAACGGAAATCAATCCAGATTTGTTGAGCCGTGTTATCACTGGTGATGAAAGTTGGCCCGCATCTCGTGGTCGTGCGGCAGCGTTCTCGCTTCCCACGCCCGGGTTCCCGGGCTCGATTCCCGGCGGGGTCAGGGATTTTCTCTGCCTCGTGATGGCTGGGTGTTGTGTGCTGTCCTTAGGTTAGTTAGGTTTAAGTAGTTCTAAGTTCTAGGGGACTGATGACCATAGATGTTAAGTCCCATAGTGCTCAGAGCCATTTGATGAAAGTTGGTTTTTTTAATACGAACCAGAGACAAAATGCCAAAGTTCGCAATGGTGCTCAAAGGGATCACACAGACCAAGAAAAGCTCGCATGTCAAAGTCAAAAGTGAAATGCATGCTTATGTGCTTCTTTGATTCCAAGGGAACTGTTCATAAAGAGTGGGTGCTTCCTGGACAAACAGTTAACCAATATTACTACAAAGAAATTTTAGAAAGACTTCGTAAAAGAGTTCTTCGTGTCCGTGCCAACATTGCTGATAATTGGATTCTGCATCACTATAATGCGTCATCCCATACTGTTCCATCAGTACAGCAATTTTTAACCTCAAAACAAATTTCAGTACTACCACAGCCACCTTATCCACCAGATATTGCTCCGTGCGACTTTTTTCTACTTCCAAGAGTCAAAACGGCGGTCAATGGACACCATTTTCAAACAACACAAGATGTCCAAAAAGCTGTGACGAGGGTCTTGGAGGATATTACAGAAGATGAGTTCCAGAAATGTTACCACCAATGGCAGAAGCGCTGGAAAAAGTGTGTGCAGTCATAAGGGAACTACTTTGAAGCAGACAACACTAAACTTCACTAAAACGGAAGCAAAATTTTTTTCACGTAAGTCTCATTACTTTACTGTCGCACCTCGTAGATGCAACGAGGGAAGCGATGAAATGCGAAGAAACTGACGTATCAACAGAGATACGACATAGACGTGTATTTTCTGTGAACATTAAGTGTTTAGGTGTGGAAGGGGCATTTACAGACGCAGCGCCACCAGCAATAGGGAAATAAAGGAAATTGAAGGTATCACCGGAAGAATTCCGATAATGGACATAGTGGTGGAGTAGGAAGTGGTAAGCAGTAGATCAAGGGGGAACCCGAAGTCTACCGTACCTAAAAGCGTTTCCATTAAAATTAGATCCCACGAATACGTATGCAGAGGTGGAGTGTGCAGTAATGGGTATATTAAGAGGTAAAGGCAACAAGTTTTTGTTGGACACAGGGGCACATGTGTAGTTGCCAGAAGGGACTTAGTGGGCCAGAGACAATGGAATGCGTCACGCTATAGGGTAGGTGGTGGTTGATAGTAATCATGTAAGTTCATTGGGGATGGCAAAAGTAGACAATTGTACAGGCGCTATTCAATTTAAGTACTGTGTAGAAGTAGTACTGCATGCAAGCGAGAGCTACAGCATGATCGTTGGGTTAACTTCTTGTATCAACATTGTGCAAAAATTAACCTTCGGAAACATCACTAGAACTTAGTGAAATCCAGCTAGGGAAACCTGTTACCAGTATAGAACTGTCGCAAGGGGCAGCTAGCACATTGGACAAACCAGTTGAACAGCATACAATTGCACTAAGCCTTGACTCACATCATTGTGCAACAGCTAGAAGTAGGGAGTCACTTGGGGTAAATGTGAAGCCACATCTACATGGCGTATGTCACATACAGTAGAACCACTGGAAGAGAACGATTTAGTGGGTCCAGCAAGCTGTCTTATTAAGGGAAGTGTTGTACACCTACCAGAGAGGTATGGCGGGAGAGTGTTACCCGTAAATAAAGAAAAATTTGGCTCTGAGGAAGTGAAAATAAGGAAGGGAATGTTAACAGCAAGTTTGGACACTCAGGATGAGGATGAGTGGTGCACGATGAGTGCGAACCACAACCAGCTGCAAACCGCCGTTAAGAAGCTTTACGTAGGAAAGTTAAGCATCTAAAGGGAGTAGAGAGACGGAGTGGATGGAATATTTGCTGTTCGAATTTGAGGATTTATTTTTTCCACAGGATCCGTGCTAGAAATGCCCGTAACTGAACAGTAAATACCAATGGGAAAAGAAGCACCAGTGTATCGGAAAACATATCGCATACCTGGATATTTGCAGCTGATTAGGGAAGATTTTATTAATCAGCAGTTAGATGATAGGGTAGTAGAAGAGAGTAGAAGTCCATAGAGTGCAGAAATCGTGGTAGTACCAAAAAAGTCTATGGATGATTCTAGGCAATACTGGTTTTGATATAATTACTGTCACCTGAACAGCAAAATCATAACAGATGCATACCGAATCCCCAACATTACTGTGATCATTGATAACTTGGAACAATCTCAACACTCTTCGATCATGAATTTGAGGAATGGTTACCATCAATTGGAGGCTGTTTTTGCAGATAGCATTTTCGGTACCATAGGGATATCACCAGTTCAAGAGAACGCCGTTTGGATTGGAAAAAGCACGTGCAACTTCTTAGAGATTATTGGGCGGTGAGTTGAGAGGTTTGAAACCGCACCAGTGTCTAGTTTACCAATAGATACAGCGCAGCATACACAACGTTTGAAGGAAGTGTTTAAGAGAATGAGGGCTGCGTGTCCGGTGTTGAGCACAGAAAAGCGCATTTTTGCATTAGAAGAGGTAGGTTATTTGGGCCATGTAATTAGTAAAGATGGAGTAAGGGCAGACACAAAGCTAGTAAAAACTATAGAAGAGTTCCCGTGCCTAAATTGATTAACGTAGCCCCAATCTTTCTTGGACTTCTCAAATTATTACAGATAAATCGTGAAAGGCTTTGCTGGCATAGCACGACCACTCACGCTGTTGTTAAAGAAGGTGTGAAATTCGTAGAGCCAGCAGAGAGTCCAGGTACGACTGAAGAGTTAAAGAGAGTTTTGACATCCATTCCAGTTCTAGTATTTCCAGACTTTCAGAAGGAATTTGACCTTTCGTGTCATGTTTTGCGGTGTTTCTTAAGCCAGGAGATTAATGGTGAAGAGCATCCTGTAGCATATGCATCGAGACAGCTGAATGCAGAAAGGAAGAACTGTTCAATGACAGAGAAAGAGATGAGTCGCACTTATGGGGTCACGTATTTTAGATGTTGTCCTTATTGGGAAAAATTACGATTAGTAACCGACCACGCTGTTTTAAAGTGATTATTGGTGCTGAAGGACCCATCCAATGAGCTCACAAGATAGTCCTTGAGACTTAGCGAATTCGACTAGAAAGTATTAGACAAGCCACGGAAGAAGCACAGGAATGCAGACGCAAAAAGCGGGAAAATAGCAGTGGTGAAAGTTCTGATCTTGCGGAGTGACATGCAGCACAGAGCACTGACAGTGACTATAAATATAATAGGATGCAGCCGCAGTTTAGCACGTGTGTCGTGTGTATAATACGAAAATGAGGCTAAGGCCGTGGGTAGTAGTACTACCAAAGTTTAAAGAAGAGATTTTAAAGGAAGCACAGGATCACATGCTATCTGGTCGTGGAGGGTGCAGAGCAACGAACCAGAGAGTGGCTGAGCGATACTGGAAGGGAGGAAGAGAAGCAGATACAGATCAATATATGTGGTTTCCTCGGAGTGGCACTGTTTGTCTCTGTACGTGACATCACACGTTGTGTTACATGGGCTGGATACGCATGAGACTGTTTACATTCTACAGCGCTGCAACACTGTCACCATGAAAACTATGCTCTGTCCGAACAGGTCTCCGAAGACCCTGACGGTACTGACCGACCGCCGTGTCCTCAGCCTATAGGCCTCACTGGATGCGGATATGGAGGGGCATGTGGTCAGCACACCGCTCTCCCGGCCGTTGCCAGTTTTCGTGACCGGAGCCGCTACTTCTCAGTCAAGTAGCTCCTCAGCTGGCCTCACAAGGGCTGAGTGCACCCCCACTTGCCAACAGCGCTTGGCATACCGGAGGGTGACCCATCCAAATGCTAGCCCAGCCCGACAGCGCTTAACTTGGGTGATATGACGGGAACCGGTGTTACCACTGCGGGAAGGCCGTTGGCGACTGTCGCTACGCAATTCGTTAATATTTGACATTTCCATCTCACATTTAGCTAAGTCATAACTGTCCTGAGCCTCAATTAACTGTAACACCGTATTTAATGAAGGATCAGTACGAATCATCAAAATAACAGCACGAATTCTGTCGTCACAAATATTTTGAGCCCTAGCGTCACACAGCATGACACCGCTGTATGATTGTCCATGATTAGACAAAAATTTGCAATGCCTAGTTAAACCTTGTAATTCAGTGATCCACTGTTTATGAGCTTTACCTGCTGCCCGCTAAAGGCGGAAAAACTTGGACCTTGTAGTAGCCATGAGTGTTTGTCCATCAAAGTAAGTGATTAAATTTGTAGGAAGGCTGTTTATGTGTTTGTATGTTGGCCGCACTATGTAGCGCTTTGCATTACTAACTCTGACAGCGCTGTGCGCACTCTGTAAGAGATTCTGTGGCTGGTCAGACGTGCAGGTGGAAGTTAGTAGTCAGCGGTGATGGAGGTGGAGGTGAACAGCCAGCAGTAATGGAAGTTGGGAGTGAGTAGCCAGAGGTGATGGAGGTTAGAGGATAATAATTAGCAGTGTTGGAGGTTTGCAGTATTAGCGCGAGCGGGCGGTCTGAATGTACGTCCGTCATTGAGATTTATTATTAATGATTATATAATTTTTGAACTGGTTGTCACATTCTTAAGGTAAATACGTTGTTTGGTCTGCAACAAAATCTTTTATTTAGCTGGCAGTATTGGCGCTTGTGGCATTGCTGTAGTTCGTGATTTTTGTGAGGTAAGTGACTTATGAAATGTATAGGTTATTGTTAGGATTTTTACTAATTCAGGGCCATTCTTTTGCATTAATTATTTGAAGTCAGATTATCATTTTTTGAGCAGTCAGATCGCGTTACCGTTGAATATTTTGAGTAATTAATGAATAGGAAAAGTGTGAGTTCTGTTTGCCAGGGCAAATTCCGTAGGTCAGTGTTGAAATGATAAAGAATAGTAAAGAGACACTTGCATTAAATTTCACCCAGCAGTTTCAGAATTAAATTAAGAAGTTTCACCGTCTCAGTTATTTCAATTGAAGTAAAAATCATGAAGTTTCCACTTGCTAACTAAAGTCTCAAACTCCACCTATTCTGGTTGTCAGGAAACAATTTCACTATGGGGTTGTAAACTTCCGTGCCCACCACGGAAAGAAAAAAATGCTTTGCCCCTCGTGCGTTGCAGTTGCTGTGCCTCCATACAATTCATCAATTGAGATAAGTATTTTGACCAGTCCGCATACTGTTTTTTGAAACTATGGAATCGTGGAATGGCTGACGGAGGCTGTAGCTGAGGTTGTTGTGCTGCGTATAGATTCTGCTGTTGTTGCTGTGTTAGCTGTGTCGTGACATGCAGCAATTGCTAGATTTGCCCACTCTGTAACTAAATAACATCCGTTAGAGAACCGTCTTGTGACACAGAAGCCCTGTTTGTAAGGAATTTAGATTAGATACAGCACGCAATATAATACACTCGTCTCAGTAGAAGTGTCCGTCCTGAGCCAGAAGTCTACACACTAACGTGCTAGATATATAAAAAGAAATGGTAAGAAATTCTAGCAAACAGTGAAGGATACAAAAAAAAAAATTATTCTGAGTAGGAATTAAAATCCATGGAGAAGAAATTAAAACCTTGAGGTTCGCCGATGACATTGTAATTCTTTCAGAGACAGCAAAGGGCTGAGGGAATTAGATTAGGAAATGAGACGCTTAAAGTAGTAAATGAGTTTTGCTATTTGGGGAGCAAAATAACTCACGATTGTCGAAGTAGAGAGGATATAAAATGTAGACTGGCAATGGCAAGGAAAGCGTTTCTGAAGAAGAGAAATTTGTTAACATCGAGTATAGATTTAAGTGTCAGGAAGTCGTTTCTGAAAGTATTTGTATGGAGTGTAGCCATGTATGGAAGTGAAACGTGGACGATAAATAGTTTATACAAGAAGAGAATAGAAGCTTTCGAAATGTGGTGCTACAGATGAATGCTGAAGATTAGATGGGTAGATCACATAACTAATGAGGAGGTGTTAAACAGAATTGGGGAGAAGAGAAATTTGTGGCACAACTTGACTAGAAGAAGGGATCGGTTGGCAGGACATTTTCTAAGGCATCAAGGGATCACCAATTTAGCATTGGAGGGCAGCGTGGAGGGTAAAAATTGTAGAGGGAGACCAAGAGATGAATACACTAAACAGATTCAGAAGGATGTAGGTTGCAGTAGGTACTGGGAGATGAAGAAGTTGCACAGGATAAAGTAGCATGGAGAGCTGCATCAAACCAGTCTCTGGACTTAAGACCACAACAACAAAAGAAGAAATTCTAACAAATAACAAGGGCAGGTGGGACGGTAAAATCAAAAATTAATCCTGTAACTTGCACAGACTCTATCCCTCCTCGGTGCCAACTGTTGTATCGTACTTTTGATACAACCACAGAAGAAGATTTTACTCGTCGCCACCCTGTACTATTTATAGTGAGAGAAGAACGATGAGAGCATTGAAACACCGATAATGATTAGTGACAAGAACACACACATTTATTGACAGATCTCAACGTTTGCACAAATTGGCTCAGGCAGTAGATGCTGGAGTTCAACAAATACTATTCCAGAGGCTAACGCTGAATAGTAACTACTTCATGTTCCGCTAAAATGTTCACAGAAGATGGGCTGGTGTGGACTCGCTAGAATCAGGAGATATGGCGCAAAGTACACAGGCAGAAGTTGGTTTTCTCGCTAGCCAAACTGATTTGGAACTTCCTACTTTGCTGTGGCATCGGCACATACCACTTCTCTGGCGGCGCCACCACTGCGACCTCTTGGTGCGGCAATCACTGGGCTATACTGTGTCTCTGGAGTGGGTTGTCGACCTATAGACGCCTGTGGTGCTGCCTGGTGGTGCGTGCCGTGCTTACGACACCACGATAACTTCTTTACAGTCCAAATCGTTGACATTTTTACCATATCTTTTTAAGATGATTTTCTAGGGGAACCTTCAAATATTTTTCGATATTGTTACGGCGTAAAGTCAAGCGGCGGCACGCCAGCCGGGAACGAGAGAGCAGAGCGGGCTGTGAATAAGACGTCAGCCAGTTGTACACTGACCGAGCTCTCTCCAGGACGACAACGCGACAGCAGCCGCCTCTATACGAAGAGAACATAAGCGCTGCACCCGACTGGCGGCGGCCCTGCTATACAGAAGCTTCACGACTAGCGGCCTGAATAGAAGAGTCAACTGTATTACTTCAGATGCATTAGGAATTATATGAACTGAAAAAAAATAATGGTTCAAATGACTCTGAGCACTATGGGGCTTAACATCTGAGGCCAGTCCCCTAGACTTAGAACTACTTAAACCTAACTAACCTAAGGACATCGCACACATCCACGCCCGAGGCAGGATTGGAACCTGCGACCGTAGCAGCAGCGCGGTTCCGGGCTGAAGCGCCTAGAACTGCTCGGTCACAACGGCCGGCTAAACTGAAAAGATTTCTTATTTGCGCGTAGCCCTTTGCTTGCGACACTTCTGTGCTATTGTCAAGGTTAAATATTGTTATTGTTCATTTCGTAATAAAAATAATTTATCGATTTGTTTGAATGATGTCTAGCAATACGGGAGAGCAGGCTTCCTATACCCCACATATTAGACGACTACGCAGGATTCAACAGATATCATTTACCCATTACCGGGATCCAAGTAACATATGCATGTAATATCGTGTGTGAAGCGTAAATGTGGTTTTAACTGACTGAGTCAGCGTTTTTTCACCAATATGATGCTCTGTCTCTGCATAATGTGCACTTCACCCCTGTAAAAAATGTGCCTAAAATGGTACTTCTTTGACAAAAAAGGTCTAAAAAGGGCCTTAATATTCCTGAAAAGAAATTGAAAGGACTGCCAAAATCACGTAAAACTGGACAGACTGCAAATCCAGTAACATATTTCTAGAATGAGATTTTCACTCTGCAGCGGAGTGTGCGCTGATACGAAACTTCCTGGCAGATTAAAACTGTGTGCGGGACCGAGACTCGAACTCGGGACCTTTGCCTTTCGCGGGCAAGTGCTCTACCAACTTTTTTTTTTTTTTTTAATCTCATTATGTTCGTTGTATCTGCTCGGGGCGGACGTCGCAAGACACCCGTTTCAGTTCGTCATTGATCCATGAACTCAGTTTTTTTATTACAGAGGGCAGCTAACCCTCTGACCGTACACCCTGGGTTACTGTGCCGGCTCCCCGTCCTCACGCGAAAGGCAAAGGTCCCGAGTTCGAGTCTCGGTCCAGCACACAGTTTTAATCTGCCAGGAAGTTTCGACATATTTCTAATAACATTTTTTTCTCTTTAAGATACATATCATAAGCCGGGCATTTTCTATGAATTGCGATCAATGAGCAAAGCATCAAGAAAAAATGTATAGCAAATGATTTTGTTATCCTTATGTTATGTGTACTAATTTGTTGTTTATACATGTCAAAGTATGTACTAGTAAATGTACCGAAGTATATAAATTAACTGTCAAAACTTCACTGACCTGTATCATCCGTTTCATGTATAAGCAGCACTCCTTTCTGCGTAGCAGGTAGAAGATGGCAATCAGTGAAAAAAATGCTCCTGTCGGAGTAGAAAGAAGAGGAATGTGTTCCTCTTTAAAATAATCTGACAGAAAAGTTGGGAACCAGCTGCTACCATCCTCATTCCATCTTCCACACCGAAAATATTAGCATGCAAACCATATTCGCACTTTGCAGAGAGACAATTAAAATGGAAGATAGAGAAGTCAGAGGCAGTGGGAGAGAAAGAGGAAGAAAGATAGAGAAGTCATTGACAGTGGGAGAGAAAGAGGAGACGCTGACAGTGGGATAGAGAAAGTGGCAGCCGACGAGAAAGAGTGGCGGGTGTCGACAGCAGCAGTGTGAGCCAAAAAGAGAGGAGATTCTGATATTCACTTAGAGACAGTGGCAGTAACAGAGAGAGAAAGATGGGTAGAGGCAGAAGCAGTGGGAGCAAAAGAGAGAGCAAACAGTGGAAATGAAAAATAGAGATGAATGGTGACCATAAATAGGCTGGGGGGGGGGGGGGGGGTCTGGAAACGCCTATCTTTAACAAATAGGTGTGGTGGGGGAGGGTGCGTTGTAGGAGAAAAAGTAAATTCGAACCCCACAATTTTTGAGCTGCTGGGGTATGGTGTAGTTAGTGACAAGGGGTAAGAAAGACAAAAGAAGACAGTTTAAATGAGAGAGGGGACAGTGGGATTATGCTATAAATCAATGGGAGAAAGAAGAGACACTGGGAGAGAGGCTTATATTAGACAGTGGCAATGAGAGGGAGATGCTACGAAAGTTTAATAGACACCGAGTAAAAGGATTTAGAATGTGCTATGTTAAAACAGCGTGAATACGTTCGCACGCCATAGTTTTTGCTGAGGAAGCCAGAATGAGGATTCAGGCAGCTGGTTCCCCAGTTTTCTGCCAGAGCCTTTTGTGTACTCCTATTGGAGAATTTTACCGCTGGTAGGAAGATAAATCTTATCAGCTCGTTACGAAGGAAGGAAGGAAGGAATAAGAAAGAAAGATTGGGTTTAACTTCTTGTTAACATCGTGGTCATTACATCATCATCATAAACTAAAGGCTATGCCTTGTCGATTTAGCCACGCCACTCTCTCCATTGTCATCCACTTCAATTCCTCATACGATTTTAGCTCCATATCTTATTTGATGTTATTAAAATACGTTGCCCTTGGCCTGCCTCTTGTTTTTTTTCCTAAAACTTTTCTTTCAAATATATTCTTTAGGTACTGGTTGTGTCTCATTATGTGCCCTATCATTTTTTATTTTCTTCTTCTTCCTATATAATTTAGCAGCATTCTGTTCTCATTCACTTCTTTCAAGACCTGTCCGTGGTCATTAGCGACGGAAAACAAGCTCGGATTGTGTCAAGGACGGGGAAGGAAATTGGCTGTGTTCTTTCAAAGGAACCATTCCGGCACATTCCTGGATCCATTCAGGGAAATCACAGAAAAACTAAATCTGGATGGGCGGATGAAGGTTTGGACCGTTGTCCTCCAGAATGCGAATCCATTTACCTAATGATGCAAGCGATAGATAGGTTAATGATAATGGCGCCTGGAGCATTTAATGCTAGTCAGACAGTTTTGCATTGGAAAGGTAATGTGTGTCTTCTTCACTGCTGACGCATGAAAGCAGTAGTAGAGAAGACGTAAATCTGAAACAGATATCAATTTATTGCGCCGCAATTTTCGCGCTTGTAGTGTAGTATAGTTTGTCTAAATCACCAGTGTTGGGTTTTCAGGTTAAATACAGCATGCCAAAAACCTATAATCGGATAACGAATCGAGCTTTTTGGAGTGAGAGTGGCGAGAGATGCGGCCAACGGTGTGATGACCCAGAGGTAATAAATGAAGATATATGTGTAGAATGTCTGGAATTTTATTTGGAAGTTCCATCTGAAACTGACTGCTCACAATGTGTAGTGTGCATGAAGACTGTTCAATTTACAACAACATGTGTGTCCTTTGAGGAAAAAATGAAAAGAAAAAGGAGAAAAACTACTATCGTACAAAAGTAGAGTAATACTTCCTATCTTGTGATTTCTTTGTTTTTTTAGTTACCTGTCTATCAACAGTTTCACTCGGTTCTTATGTTTGTGTCAGTTACAATATGCGTTTTTAATGGTTAAGTGTTATTCTGACTCCTTCATTGTTCCCATTGGTTTGAAATAGTAGTAAAAGCTACTTAAGCCAGTTATAAACCATTAAGTTAGACATGTATTTACAATTGAAAGAACCAGTTCCAAAGTACAATCAAGAGGGATCCCTCCTATCCATGGGGAATCCTCTCACCTACCCTAGGAATGAGTACCCTCAGGTACGGTAAAGTTTAAAATTCCAATTTCATTGATGTACTTACAGAAGCGATCTTTTCCTCAAAGATGAGAAATGTTTACCAAACATATGCACTTTTACAGGATTTAGATAGTATTATGGAAATGTGCGACATCTCTCCTCACCTTGCTATATGTACGAGGGATGATCAACAAAGGCTGATGCTGTTTTTTTTTTCCTGCAACTTCCGAGCTAGTTCTCTATATGTGTCATGAATATTTAAAAAGAGCTGGGTTTTATGTGTAACATTCTTAGGCGACAGCACTCTTGTATACGTAGGCTGATAGTAATGCTCTTTTTTTCCAGATGTTCTTTGTATTTCGCATACCAAACAATGGAGGTGACAGGAGAGGAGTAGTACGGCGCAATAAAATTCTGTATTTTTTTAAAACATACAGTCACTGAAACACTTTTTTCTCAATTTATTGGCGTTCAGGCCGTGCCTCTTCACCCATCTCAATAGTGATGTCAGCTGTGACCACACGAAAGTAAGGACAACGCAACACCAGACCCTACGTGGAAAAAATATCCGACTGAGCCTGGAATCGAAGCCGCGCCTCTTCATTTTGCAGTCCACCGCGCTGACCGTGCAGCTATCCTGACAGCCAACTAAACAGCCTGAAAATCTGCAACTAGCGGACGGTGAAGATGCGTTCTACCTCGTGCAACCGTGTCTGGGTGGTTCAAGGACTTCAAACAAGGCCAAGTTGACAGTGTTACGCGAGATCGGTGTGGTATTTTGGCTTCTGCTGTTACTGAAGCCAATATCAATACAGCTGCTATCATTGGCCGTGAGGATTGGCGGATAACATTACATAACCTCAGTGAAGTGTTGAGAACCTTTTTCGGCAGTTTCTTTACGCCTACGCATGATCATCTCCATATGACCCGTCTTCGTGTTCGCTGGGTGCAACTTCTGTTGACTTCCAAACAAATGACTGTGCGAATGGAAATAAGCTGCGAGGTGCTGCGTCTTCTTGCTGATAGCAGGGATGTGTTTCTGGAATCGATTATCACCGGTGTTTGAGTCATAGCTGCGTTATTGTGATCCTTAAAAAGGAAAACTAGCCAGCGCAGTGTAGAGGCCGCCAGGTTCTCTAACACCATAAAATGTGAAATTTGTTCCATCTGCAATGAAAGTGAAGGCGATCACATTTTTTGACTGTCATGGAATGATTTACCAGCATGCAGTTCCCCCTCACACTAGTGATACAACAGCATACTCCAGTTCAGTATCGGCAAAACTGTGAAAGCAAAATGCAGGGAAACGAACAGAACTCTCTCATTGTCAGACCAGGTGAGGACTTCGTCATGACAATGCGTGGCCTCGCTTCGTAAATCAAGTCATGCAGTTTCTGGCTCAATACAGTATTACCTGTGTACTGCATCCACATAAAGCCCCGATCTTGCACTCTCTGATTGTTCTTTTATTCCTTTCACTAAAGGCAACGCTTCTGGCATTCGATTTGAGAACTCTGAAGCACTGCTCAAGAAAAGTTAGACGATTCTTAAGGACCTGACATACGTTCGATGTCTAGCAGAGATACTATAAAAAATACATTCAAGTAAGAGAGGGGCACTTTGAATAAGATCGTGTAAACCTCGAAATGAACTAATAAACATACGTAGAAAGAAACCAGTCTCAGTCTTTGTTGATCAACCCTCGTTGTTATATAGAAGTGGAAATCAGTATAAAGGCAGGGCTCCTACGAAAATAATAGTTCAATGTCTAAGCATACATGAGTCGAATTTATTATGAAAGTAGTAGATACACGTAAGATATAAACTATCGTGACGTAATTGCATAGTTTCTTTCACAACACGAGTAACAAAATGAGGCATTTGAACTTCTGTGGATGAAAATTAGTATAAAGCCACTTACTGTCGGTTGTGTTATTGCATTGTTAGAACTTCGTCCATCCTCTGTTCTTCCTCATTACCTGAAAAATTCTCATCGGCATTATCTTTGTAGGTTTTGTAGTTCTTGCAGTGCTCAGATCCAGCCTACGTGCAGACCAGGGCAAGACATGGATGTCTTTATCTTCAAACGACGTTTTGGTTGTAGCAGAAACATGCACAGATGCATTATCTTCTTCAAACGTTAGACTTCCGCCCCTGGATCCTCATACATTCTAATCAACTCTTTCTCTAGCAGCTCTTCGTACATGTTAAGAGTTCATTCTAGTGTTCAGCCAAGCTGTGCGTGATTTATCTTTAGTGCAGAAGACTGTCCAAATCATAACACTTCCACCATCAAGATTTCTGCTCGTTCGTACCAGCTGCTCAGTTCTCATATAATTGCCAATAATATTAAAATCCATTCGTCCGATCTATATTAAACTTATTGTCATCACTGAAAATCACTTTATCCCATTATGCACTCCATGACACAAGTTTTTCAGCAAAGTCCAGTCCAGCTTGTTTGTGTCTGGTTGTTATAGCACACTTCTGCACTGCCGGCCGGTGTGGCCGTGCGGTTCTAGGCGCTTCAGTCTGGAACCGCGTGACCGCTACGGTCGCAGGCTCGAATCCTGCCTCGGACATGGATGTGTGTGTGGTGTCATTAGGTTAGTTAGGTTTAATTAGTTCTAAGTTCTAGGCGACTGATGACCTCAGAAGTTAAGTCGCATAGTGCTCAGAGCCATTTGAACCATTTGAACCAAGCTGTGCGTGATTTATCTTTAGTGCAGAAGACTGTCCAAATCATAACACTTCCACCACCAAGATTTCTGCTCGTTCTTATCAGCTGCTCAGTTCTCAGGTAATTGCCAATATTATTAAAATCCATTCGTCCGATCTATATTAAACTTATTGTCATCACTGAAAATCACTTTATCCCATTATGAACTCCATGACACAAGTTTATCAGCAAAGTCCAGTCCAGCTTGTTTGTGTCTGGTTGTTATAGCACACTTCTGCACTGCCGGCCGCTGTGGCCGCGCGGTTCTAGGCGCTTCAGTCTGCCTCCGGCATGGATGTGTGTGATGTCCTTAGGTTAGTTAGGTTTAAGTAGTGTTAAGTCTAGGGGACTGATGACCTCAGATGTGAAGTCCCATAGTGCTCAGAGCCATTTGAACTATTTGAACTTCTGCACTTGTTTCTTGAATGCAAGATGTGTATTATTTGACAAAATTTGTCGTACGCGTCTGGCAGTTACTGACAACTGTAAATAAGCAATTAGCTGAGAAGATTAACGGTTTGTGGCCCTTGCTTTCCGCAAAAGTAACCCTTTCCATGCATCAGACGATTTTCTACGTTGCACATATTTTCCGTTCTGCCCATATCGTGTGCCCAATGTAACGAAATTATCAGTCACTGTACGTGAACGGTTCAACTTCTTGGCGGTTTGACGATTAGAGAGTCCCATTTCTTTGTGCCCACCGATTTCTGCACTCAACCCTTGTGAGGCAAACTGAGGAGCTACTTGATTGAGAAGTAGCGGCTCCGATCTCGGAAACTGACATACGGCTGGGACAGCGGTGTGCTGACCACTTGCCCTTCCCTATCCACATCTGGCGACGTCTATGAGCTGAGGATAACACGGCGGCCGGTCAGTACCTTTGGGCCTTCATGGCCTGTTCGGAAAGAGTTTCGTATCACATGATAGCTGTTTTCGAGTGGTCTTGTCACAATCGTGGTTTATATGCACAACACGCACTGTCACTAATGGTGTCTGCTTCCTATCTGTAGTTAACACACGTATGCACTAACGCCGCATAGAGCCGACTGCCTTTACACCGGATTCCATCCTCTACCACCCGAGTCGTTGATGTCTTGATATATACTGTGCTACTGACATAAAATGCTATACCATTTGACTGCATATGCCGGTATACAGAATCTCATACCATTGCATATACACTGTACACGACTATTCCAACCGACAATGTTAATTTACCTACAAGTAATCATGCCCTTATATTGATTTCCACTCCTGTCATCTCTTCGACAGATATGGGATGTGGAAATCTGTGTATTAGAGGTTTGAGATCGGTCGCTGTTGCAAACGCGCTGGCGTGGGTGTTAGCCAAGCCGAGGCAGCGGTGTGGTGCAGGTATAAACGAGGGTGCAGCCCCGGCGGCTATTTTGCTTTTGAAGAACGGGACAGACACAACGGGCCAGAGAGCGCGGCCCTTGTCGTCGGCACGGGCAGCTGAGGGGGGGTGGGGGGTGTGGGTGGGGATGGGGGGGCGCAGCCCGAGCGCTGGCCGGTCAACAACTGCCCGCCATCTCCGCGGCGACCACCGTAGAAACTACACTACTGGCCATCAAAACTGCTACACCACGAAGATGACAGGAAGATGATGCTGCGATATGCAAATGATTAGCTTCTCAGAGCATTCACACAAGGTTGGCACCGGTGGCGACACCTACAACGTGCTCACAAACAGCAGTTGACCGGCGTTGCCTGGTGAAACGTTGTTGTGATGCCTCGCGTAAGGAGGAGAAATGCGTACCGTCACGTTTCCCACTTTGATAAAGGTCGGATTGTAGCCTATCGCGATTGCGGTTTATCGTATCGCGACATTGCTGCTAGCGTTGGTCGAGATCCAATGACTGTTAGCAGAATATGGAATCGGTGGGTTCAGGAGGGTAATACGGAACGCCGTGCTGGATCCCAACGGCCTCGTGTCGCTAGAAGTCGAGATGACAGGCATCTTATCCACATTGCTGTAACGGATCGTGCAGCCACGTCTCGATCCCTAAGTCAACAGATGGGGACATTTGCAAGACAACAACCATCTGCACGAACAGTTCGACGACGTTTGCAGCAGCATGGACTATCAGCTCGGAGACCGTGGCTGCGGTTGCCCTTGTCGCTGCATCACAGACAGCAGCGCCTGCGATGGTGTACTCAACGGCGAACCTCGGTGCACGAATGGCAAAACGTCATTTTTTCGGATGAATCCAGGTTCTGTTTACAGAATCATGATGGTCACAACCGTGTTTGGCGACATCGCGGTGAACGCACATTGGGAGCGTGTATTCGTCATCGCCATTCTGGCGTATCACCCGGCGTGATAGTATGGGGTGCCATTGGTTACACGTCTCGGTCACCTTTTGTTCGCATTGACGGCACTTTGAACAGTGGAGCTGGCGGGGGTGGCCGAGCGGTTCTAGGCGCTACAGTCTGGAACCGCGCGACCGCTACGGTCGCTGGTTCGAATCCTGCCTCGGGCATGGATGTGTATGTGATATTCTCAGGTTAGTTAGGTTTAAGTAGTTCTACGTTCTATGGGACTGATGACCACAGAAGTTAAGTCCCATAGCACTCAGAGCCATTTGAACCATTTTTTGAACAGTGGACGTTACATTTCAAATGTGTTACGACCTGTGCCTCTACCCTTCATTCGATCCCTGCGAAACCCTACATTTCAGCAGGGTAATGCACGACCGCATGTTGCAGATCCTGTACGGGCCTTTCTGGATACAGAAAATGTTCGACTGCTGCCATGGCCAGCACGTTCTCCAGATCTCTCACCAATTGAAAACGTCTGGTCAATGGTGGCCGAGCAACTGGCTCGTCACAATACACCAGTCACTACTCTTGACGTGTGGTATCGTGTTGAAGCTGCATGGGCAACTGTACCTGTACACGCCATCCAAGCTCTGTTTGACTCAATGTCCAGGCGTATCAAGGCCGTTATTACGGCCAGAGGTGGTTGTTCTGGGTACTGGTTTCTCAGTATCTATGCACCCAAATTGCATGAAAATGTAATCACATGTCAGTTCTAGTATAATATATTTGTCCAATGAATACCCGTTTATCATCTGCACTTCTTCTTGGTGTAGCAATTTTAATGGCCAGTAGTGTAGAAGCACGTAATCTGCTCGTGGTTTGTGCCTGTCAAGCATGCGTCATTAGACCTGTTTCACACGTATGCGGTACGCTTCGGTTCAGTTCGTTTTCGGTTCTTTTTCGGTCGCTGCCGACAAGTGTGAAACTTCTGGTTCTATTCGGTTCCTAACATAAGTAGAAGAGCACCGTACACTACATCGACACGAACGTGTTTCATCTAGTTTCTGTAGGTGCGAACTCGTATCCAAGGAGCAGAGAGCATTCAAGGCGTTCACACACGCGCGGTCCAGTTTCTGTTCTCTTTAAAAGTGCCTGTTATTATTAGTTTTTCAAAGTTGTTGTCACAGTTATTCTGATAAAATGAGCGGTTTACCAGATGTTTATGTGGATCGGCTGATTTCTACAGTGCAATATACACCAGTGCCGTCGGACAACACTTGTGAAACATGTGAGGATAAATTTAAGGCGCAGGAAGCCTAGAAAGACGTTTGTGGTGAAATTTTCAACGACTTTGACATCACCAAAAAAATGGAATTGGAAAGTATTGAAAAATTAATTTTCGTCGATTAAGAGACGGAGTACATTAGGACAGTTCATAAACTCGCCGCGATTTTGGGGAATTTTAAAAGCAAATAGTCTGAAAATTAAGAAAATAACCAATACGTTTATTCAAAATATACATAAAATTATAGTGCAATACACATTTTTTGCTTTACGTATTAAGCTAAATCGTATTCTACAAAATTTCCAACTCACTGAACCCACTTCAGTCGCTAAGTAATTTTCAACACATCTCTTACATTTCTGGCTGACATTGTTGCCTGATTTTTCCTCATTTTTCCCGATAGGACATCTTCAGAAACCGAAATGGACAACCTGTTTCCGTTTCAAAACGATCTCGATCTCATATGAAACTGTGCAAAGGTATACAAGCCATCCGTAGCACAACCAGGATCCAAGTTAACGGCGCGATGGAAGATTCACCATTTGTTGCTAAATATTCAAAATGTACATTCCGCGCACCTGCGAGAGTTTACGGCGCGATGGAAGATTCACCATTTGTTGCTAAATATTCAAAATGTACATTCCGCGCACCTGCGAGCTCTGCACGCACGACAGTTGTAGATCTTTTTCTCCGCCATCAAACTATGTCCACTGTGCGCTTTGAGGAGATGCTTATATAAGCCAGAAGAATCATCACCTGCGAGATAGTAAGTCATTTCGAGGTACTGTGTGCCTGGAGGACGTTTGTCCTGAAGTAGCTCCACGGTGCCGTTAATGGTAGATCTCCACAGTTGACAGTATTGAAAAACATTAGAATCACAGTCCTCCCCATACACTTTTCGGTATTCTGCATCAGCTGCAGCCATCAGAACTATAGACGAATGTTATTACGTTCAACTTAACAAGTATGCATTGAAGGGAGGCATGATTACTGTAGAGTAATTAAATTTCGGGAATACATTTGTCTAGGTGACATATTTAAATGATTAATATTTCCGTCGCAGGTTAATAGCAAAATGTCGTGTGACTAGGGCCTCCCGTCGGGTAGTCCGTTCGCCGGGTGCAAGTATTTCGATTTGACGTCACTTCGGCGACTTGCGCGTCGATGGGGAGGAAATGATGATGATTAGGACAGCACAACACCCAGTCCGTGAGTGGAGAAAATCTCCGACCCAGCCGGGAATCGAACCCGGGTTCTTAGGATTGACATTCTGTCGCGCTGCCCACTCAGCTACCGGGGGCGGACGTCACAGGTTAATGTAAGCGCGAGATAAACCACAGTGAAATGCAGGTACATTAACAACCGGTGTAACCACCAGAATGTTGAACGCAAGCATCCAAACGGGCATGCATAGTGTTGTACAGGTGTCTGTCGGATGTCACTTTGTGGGATAGAATTCCATGCTTGTTGCACTTGGTCGGTCAGTACAGGGACGGTTGAAGCCGTTTGTGGAAGACGATGGAGTTGTCCGATGGTGTCCCATATGTGTCCTATTGGAGACAGATCTGGTGATCGAGCAGGCCAAGGCAACATGTCGTCACTCTATAGAAGACGTTGGTTTACAACAGCAGTATGTGGACGAACGTTATACGGTTGGAAAACATCTCCAGGAATGCTGTTTATGAATGGCAGCTCAACAGATAGAATCACCAGACTGACATACAGATTTACAATCAGGGTGCGTGGGATAACCTAGAGTGCGCTTCTGATGTCATACGAAATCGCATCGTAGACTATAACTCGAGGTGTATGCTGCGCGGTGTAGCCACGCGGTCTGAATCGCCTTGTCACGGTTCGTGCGACTTCCTCTGTCGGAGGTTCGAGTCCTCCCTCGGGCATGGGTGTGTGTGTTGTCCTTAGCGCAAGTTGGTTTAAGTTAGATTAAGTAGTGCGTAAACTTAGGGACCGACGACCTCAGCAGTTTGCTCCCATAAGACCTTACCACAAGTTTCCAAATTTCGAGGTGTCTGTCCCGTGTGTCTAGCATGCAGACTGGATGGTTGCAGACTCTCAACTGGCCTCCTTCGAACCAACGCACGGCCATCACTATCACTGAGGCATGAGGCAGAACCACCTTTCATCAGAAAACGCAACAGATTTCCACCCAGCCCTCCAGTGAGCTCTCGCTTGACATCACTGAATTCGCAAATGACGGTGATTTGGGGTCAGTGGAATGCATGCTACATGGCGTCTGTCTCAGAGCCGTCACTGAAGTAACCAATCTATAAGAGTTCGTCGTGTCATTGTGGTGCGAACTGAGCTCGAAGCTCTGCTGCAGATGCAGTACGATGCGCCAGACTCATACGCCGAACAGGATGGTCTTCCCTCTCGGTAGTGCCACGTGGCCGTCCGCAGCCCCGTCTTCTTGCGACCGTACATTCCCGTAACCATCGCTGCCAGCAATCATGTACAGTTGCTCCATTGCTGCCAAGTCTTTTTGCAGTATCGCAGAAGAAACAACCAGCTTCTCGTCGCGCTATTACATGACTTCGTTCGAACTCACTGAGGTGTTGATGTTGGCGTCTTGGTCGCCTTAAAGGCATTCTCAACTATCATCAACTCATCACGTCCAATCTCAAACCTAACTAACGCTCACGGTAGTTACAGCGTGTATTTAAGGCAAACCTGATTTTGCACCCTCATAGTGGCGCTACTAGTGCCACCTTATGCGACTGAGTCGAAATCTGAACATACATCATATTTCAGATGTAGAAACACGCCTACGAATTTTCATTTTGGTCGCACAACTCCTTGACGTTGTGATTTTTTTCCTCGGTGTAAATACACTACTGGCCATTAAAATTGCTACACCAAGAATAAAATCAGATGATAAACGGGTATTCATTGGACAAATATATTATACTGGAACTGACATTTCATTACATTTTCACGCAATTTGGGTGCATAGATCCTGAGAAATCAGTACCCAGAACAACCACCTCTGGCCGTACTAACGGCCTTGATACGCCTGGGCATTGAGTCAAACAGAGCTTGAATGGCGTGTACAGGTACAGCTGCCCATGCAGCTTCAACACGATACCACAGTTCAACAAGACTACTGACTGGCGGATTGTGACGAGCCAGTTGCTCGGCCACCATTGACCAAGCGTGTTCAGTTGGTGAGAGATCTGGAGAATGCGCTGGCCAGGGCAGCAGTCGAACATTTTCTGTATCCAGAAAGGCCAGTACAGGATCTGCGACATGAGGTCGTGCATTATCCTGCTGAAATGTAGGGTTTCGCAGGGATCGAATGAAGGGTAGAGGCATGGGTCGTAACACATCTGAAATGTAACGTCCACTGTTCAAAGTGCCGTCAATGCGAACAAGAGGCGACCGAGACGTGTAACCAATGGCACCCCATACCATCACGCCGAGTGATACACCAGTATGGCGATGACGAATACACGCTTCCAATGTGCGTTCACCACGATATCGTCAAACACGGATGCGAGCATCATGATGCTGTAAACAGAACCTGGATTCATCCGAAAAATGACGTTTTGCCATTCGTGCATCCAGGTTCGTCGTTGAGTACACCATCGCAGGTGCTCCTGTCTGTGATGCAGCGTCAAGGGTATCCGCAGCCATGGTCTCCGAGCTGATAGTCCACGCTGCTGCAAACGTCGTCGAACTGTTCGTGCAGATGGTTGTTGTCTTGAAAACATCCCCATCTGTTGACCCAGGGATCGAGACGAGGCTGCACGATCCGTTACAGCCATGCGATTAAGATGCCTGTCATCTCGACTGCTAGTGATACGAGGCCGCTGGGATCTAGCACGGCGTTCCGTATTACCATCCTGAACCCACCGATTCCATATTCTGCTAACAGTCATTGGATCTCGACCAACGCGAGCAGCAATGTCGCGATACGATAAACCGCAATCGCGATAGGCTACAATCCGACCTTTGTCAAAGTCGGAAACGTGATGGTACGCGTTTCTCCTCCTTACACGAGGCATCACAACAACGTTTCACCAGGCAACGCCGGTCAACTGCTTTTTGTGTAGGAGAAATCGGTTGGAAACTTTCCTCATGTCAGCACGTTGTAGGTGTCGCCACCGGTGCCAACCTTGTGTGAATGCTCTGAAAAGCTAATTATTTGCATATCACAGCATCTTCCTCCTGTCGGTTAAATTACGCGTCTGTAGCACGCCATCTTTGTGGTGTGGCAATTTTAATGGCCAGTAGTGTAATACATCAAATGAAAGAGCAACTCAAACACAAGTGTTCGGTATGAGCACCATTCCTCACACGTCGAGTTCTTCCCAAATCTTGATCAGTGTATCTGGAGTAATTGCTCTAATAATGCTGTTTCTGAGGACGGGTAGTTCAGCTGGTAGCGGAGGCACATGCATATGATCGTTTATGAAGCCCCAAAGCTAAAAGTCGTTGGCATCAGATCGTTTGTGAACATGGAGGTCACGCAAAACAAGCTCTGTCATCCAGCCCCTTGAGACCAATCCAGCTTCTACCAGTTGACGAAAAATCCATAGTTCTAGCGCATCAAGATAAGGAAGACCAGTGACAGTTGCTACACCGAAAAAGAAAGGCCCATAAACTTTCCGCTGGCATATGCCACAAAAAACTTTCAATTTAGAAGAATCTCGTTGCACCTGTACCATCTCGTTGAGATTTGCTGACCTCCCGGTGCACACATTATGTCTATTCACATTTCCACTTGGGTGGATGTCGATCCATCACTGAAGACGACACGATCCAGAAAATCTTCATCGTCATGCAGCAACATTTCGTTTGCAAAGTTCGCAAATAAACCGTCATCTATAAGCTTTAAAGCTTGTGTAATTGCAAAATATAAGAACGTAGTTGGAAGCGTCTCCTTTCGTCAATGGAAGTGCTAATTCACAACTAACCTTCCGAACTGATTTCTTGGCGCTACGTGCAAAAGACTCTCACTCGTTCAACACGTTCTTCAGTCACTCTTGGTCGTTTCATAGTCTTCCCTTTGCGCACAGGTAGACAAATAAAACTGTCTGAGTTGCTCTTTAATTTCATGTATTACTTATAATTGAAAGTTGAATGCAAGAAATGTTACACAGCCTTAAAACTGTATATTCAGTTTGAAATACCCTGTGCATGGGCGCTCGACAGCTTATGATTTCTTTAAAGAAATGAGTATAGTAATCGCCAAAACAAAACAAAGCAGTACCATCAGTTGTTGTCAAAACACAGTTAGGTAAACGCGGAAGCCGATAAGCTTCAGTTAATGAAGAAAATCATTGTGGACCAGTAATATAGGAAGACCTGAAAAGAATTACGAGTGCATCGAAATGCGGAGCTGATGCTGACGAGCTAATGGAGGCTAGGGCTAGAAATTTTTTATCGCAAAATAAAAATGTCTGGACTTACGGTATTTTAAAAATTGGATCTGAATAAATAAATACTACGCTGCGTCTGGTGACCTTGACTGCATGTACGCTTAGATAATAGCGGCAGTTAACGGGATCTGCATAGTGTTTTAAAACATTGTTGCATACTCTGTGGCCAATGCCTTGTGCGCGCTCATCAAATGAGCGAGCGTCCATCCTCAGAAAATTCCGATACTCATTTTACTCGTTTATCCTGAGGTAATTTAGTAAATGTTCAAGCGCCAAGCTTCCTGCTTTCTTATACCACCCCTTCATCCATATACATATCCTCGTTTTCTTAAGCGAGTGCAGAGCCACCCCAAGAGCCAAATAATGGCTGGCGTCAGCAATCCGCTATGTTTGCACGTCCGATATTTGATACTGAGAGATAAACATCACGAACTTAACCACACATTTTATGGATAAAAAACACACTAGCAGGATATGAGTCTCAGCAGTCGATCCCGTATGACGCCATAGAAACTTCGATGCATAAAAAAACTAATATCTGCTTAAAATAGAGCGCAGTAAAACTTCAACTTCAGGGATGAAGTTTTAATTTATTACTACTTTACTACTAATTCTGTAAGCAACACACTTTGTGGATGGTATCTATATAATTTATATCACCGAGTATACCTGCAAAATAGTATCATTGTACGACGCGTATTTCAAGAGACGTAACGCATAAACATTGAGATGCTTGAAAAACTAGCTTTTGCTTTAAATGAAGGGCAAATTGTTATGATTCTCGTCGTCAGCTGTTATGATGACAGGTGGCCAATGCTAAATAGAAACATATATGGCAGGTTTGGCAGTGAAGTCGGTAAGGAGCTGGCTGCATAGTCTGTATCTGCAACGACTGAATTAATTAGTAGTCGCTGGTAAAAAATAATATACATTTGTGTTACAGGATTCTTCATATGTTGCATACATATAATTACAAACATACCTAGAGAGGCATTACTTATGTCATACTTGACTAAGCGCCTTGTTAGAGGTTTCTTCCTATCAGCTGAAGGCTATGTTACATTCCTAGTTGACGCCCCGAGCAAGAGTGGACGAGAGCTCGCTAGATAGTCGTCACAAGCCGCGGAGCGGCGCTAGTCGCGACTCGCGGGTCCAACGATATCTATTACGGACCGCGGTCGATATCTGCAACCCCTAACAAGTGTGGTATCGAACGTTGATACCACACAAATTACTCAGAGTACATTCACCCAGTGTTTCATAATGAGAACACTTAGCAACTTTCAACAAACTTTAAGCATAATTTCAAACCTTTTCTAAACTTTTACCGCTTACATTATCAATGCCAAATTTTTGACACGTTAAGTCATTTGCAAAGTAATCAGACGTTTTAAGCCGTTTAATGGATGGGGAGTTCGATTCTTTAAAGAATGGGGGTTTACAGTTTACTCAGAAAGAGCCAGAAACCACATGCCTCTTATTTCGAAACATCCACAAAATACCCCTGAATAATCTTTGAAATGTTGTCAATGGAGATCGGACTTAGCCTGTGTAGCATACCGCAGGAGTAATGGCGCTATCGTACTTGAGTGAGAAACGCGTGCACTTACGTCTAGTTTAGTGAATGATATGTCGCGCAGGACACCGCTCTGCATTTTGTTTGTCAAGAAGTTTTTAATCCAGATGCAAACCTGACTAGATATCCAGTAATTACCTATTTTCTTTTGTAAACACCACTGGGATACTGAACTGAAAGCTGTGCGGAAGTCTAGAAACACTCGATCCATTTATTCGTCTATATCTGTGAATATCATGTGTCAAGGACATGAGCTGTATTTCGCGTATTCACTGATTTATTAATTCGCGCAGATAAACGCGAAGAATATAATTTCGTTCTAGCTAGGCCAATATCTTTAAACTCAGAATATGCCCTAGAACACAGTGAAGCTGGAGATGAGTGATATAAGGTAGGACAGTAATTACGTTGGTTATTTGTCCTTAGGTAAGTGTAACTTGTGGTCTTTTTCTCTAGCCACTGGGCACTGTTCTTTGTCCGAGGTAAAGTACAGTCAAAATCAGAGATAATTTACTTTCAAATTCATTATATAATGTGGCAGAGACCGTGTTAGTGTTGATTGTTAGCGATCTGACCTGCCAAGGACGTAGCCAAAGTGGGGATCCAGGAGGTCTGGACCCTCCCTCTTATCAACTACATGAAATTACACGTGGGCTGCTTGCCATGTAGTGAAAGACGTAAGGGGGGAATCTCCGTTGGGGTATGGTGTGAAAAGGGGTGCTGCTGTTTCATGATAATGCGCGTTCCAACATCGAAAATGGTGTAGCGCAGAAGTTACGCCAACTTAAGTGGAAGACGCTCGAAGATCTGCCCTGTTGTCCTGATCTCTCCACATGCGATTACCACGCCTTCGCTCCCTTACAAAAGGCCTTGAATGGTCGATAATCCCTGTTGGACGAGGATGTGCAGCAGGCAGTTTTGGACTTCTTCACGCAGCAGGACACTGTGTTTTATCAAACGGGTATCTTCAACCTGGTGCGTCAGTCCGATAATAGCCTCAATGCCCTCGGCGATTTTGCCTGATTGGCACACTAATTCTGGACTGTATGTCCTTCGAACGGAAACTTTTTATCACCCTTTATATTCCAATTTTCAATCATACGATGAAAAAGGCATGATTTTCGATCGTTGAGGAACTGGAGCAAATGGTTCAAATGGCTCTGAGCACTATGGGATATCTGAGGTCATCAGTCCTCCTAGAACTTAGAACTACTTAAACCTAACTAACCTAAGAACATCAAACACATCCATGCCCGACGCAGGATTCGAACCTGCGACCGTAGCAGTCGCGCGGTTCCAGACTGAAGCGCCTAGAACCGCTCGGCCACCGTGGCCGGCGTAACTGGAGCAGTTTGAAGACTATACACATCCATGAACGATTGTGAAGGCAAGTGTGAATATTACTTACTACCGAAATGCTGCATAGGCACTGTGGTGGAGAGAATAGTGATGGGACAGATGACTGATGCATCTAACAAGGGGTGTCCGAAAAGTGTCCCACCAATTTCAATGCATTTGTCAATGCATTTGAGTATGTGTTGTGCCGCACATTGAACATCATCTTGGAAGATTTTAATGCGGGGAACACCACAGGTGATGTGAGCAAGTTCTTCATGTGTGTCCACTTTCATAACATACACAGCCCCTTTAACCAACCCCATAAACAGAACTCTAATTGGTTTATTGGGTGATCTTTCAGGCTAGTTAATGGGTCCACCTTGGCAAATGTACTACTGAGGAAAAGTATTATTCAGATACTGGGATATTTGCCTGGTACAGTGAATTGGTGATCCATCATGCTGCAGGTACATTTGCCGTCATTGCTCTAATATCATGTGTTCCAAAAGTGTGGTAGGTCTATCAGGAAATGTGTGTACACTGCGGCTATCATGTGATTTCGCAGAAACACAGGCCCTATCACCAGGTCATCAATCATACTACATCAGACCTTCATCGAGAACCTAACTTGGAATCTTGTTCCCTAGTGTCATGTGGGTTCTCCACTGGCCATGGATGAGAACTGCAAGTATTCATGTTACCATTGCCTTATCTGTAAATAAAGTTTTCTGCATGATGGTCTGTGCACAGGCAACCAGTCACAAAATTGTTGTCTTCTTACTAAGTCACAGGGATGCAGATGTTCCATGGGCTGCACAAGGAATGGGTACTAGCCCTTGAAATGTAATGTACGCCAAAGTAGCACTTACTGAACATAGACCTGATGGTTAATGCACTGTGTACCTTTGCAATAATTTCTTCTCTTTCCTCAGCTGACCGAATGTCCACACGTTCTGATGTTACCTGTATGCTGGGTAGCGTTCCAGATTTATGTAACGTTTGAAAAACTCTGGGAAAAACCCTGGCACAGGGAGTTCATCGCTCCGCAAAATGTCTCTGGTACCCTGTCACAGCTGCACGGGCACCACTATTACAGAACCCACACACAAACATATGGCTGTGTATTCTATATGGGTGAACATTAGCAGCATGTTGGTATTCGTGGACACAATGGATTTGTTCTTTTAAACGACACTCTAGTATGACATGCACACAGCATTACAACTGCTCACTGATCCAACCCGCGATTGCACACTGAATGTTTACAGCTGTTCAAATGGTTCAAATGGCTCTGAGCACTATGGGACTCAACTTCTGAGGTCATTAGTCCCCTAGAACTTAGAACTAGTTAAACCTAACTAACCTAAGGACATCACAAACATCCATGCCCGAGGCAGGATTCGAACCTGCGACCGTAGCGGTCTTGCGGTTCCAGACTGCAGCGCCTTTAACCGCACGGCCACTTCGGCCGGCACTTTACAGCTGTTACCTCAGTGCAAACTCACAGTGCTCCCATCTGTTGGAGAACCCCACACATCTTGTAGAATGGATCAGTCATCCATCCCACCATTATTCTGTCCATCACAGCGCCAACACAGTATTTTGATAAGTAATATTCACACTTGTCTTCATAATTATCCATGAATGTGTTTAGTCTTCAATCCTCTCTAGATCCGTAATGTTCGGAAATGAACACATGTTCATAGGGCTTTTTCAGTTTACTTCCATTAGAATAACTTTACAAATTGTGTGATGTTTCTCCTGTATCATCCTATATATACACAGGGTGGAGCAAAATTGACAGGAAATTTTAAACCTGGATTGCTGATGCCAGTAGGAAACAAAATTACTAATGTTGTGTAGGTCGGCAACGCACTATTTTTAAACTACGGAAACTTGGCGCGAGGCGCTCCGATTGGCCGTTGGATTGCCCTGTTGCCGTTCGTCGGTAGACGGGCAGTGCTACTATGTTTGTCGGTTCACACATACAAACGTCCCTCGCCGCGTCACTGCCCCAATGTGATACACACACATGTCAAACAGGTCTTACTGTTTGTCTCAACCTAACGTCAGAGGCCATCAGAGCGCGTGGCGCCAAGTTTCCGTAGTTTAAAAATGGTGCGTTGTCGACTTACACTACATTAGTAATTTTGGTTTACTGTCGCAATTTTTCTCCAGACTGGCACTAGGTAACAATGCGGACACGATCGAACAGCGGTATTGACCCGTCTAGGCATGGTTGAACTACAGACAACACGAGCCATGTACCTCCTTCCTGCTGGAATGACTGGAACTGATTGGCTGTCGGACCCCCTCCGTCTAATAGGCACTGCTCATGCATGGTCGTTTACATCTCTGAGCGGGTTTCGTGACACTTCTGAACAGCCAAAGGGACTCTGTCTGTGACACAATATCCAATATCTACAGTCTACGTCTATCTACAGAAGTTCTGGAAACCTGGTTGATGCAGAACTTTATATATATATGAGGGGGGTCCGACAGCCGATCAGTTCCAGTCATTCCACCAGGAAGGAGGTACACGGCTCGATTTGTCTGTAGTTCAACCATGCCTAGATGGTCAATACCGCGGTTCGATTGCGTCCGCATTGTTACTATGTTCCAGGAAGGGCTCTCAACAACGGAAGTGTGCAGGTGTCTCAGAGTGAACCAACGCGATGTTATTCAGACATGGAGGAGATACAGAGAGACAGGAACTATCGATTACATGCCTCGCTCAGGCCGCACAAGTGCTGCTATTGCAGTGGATGACCGCTGTCTACGAATTATGGTTCAAATGGTTCAAATGGCTCTGAGCACTATGGGACTTAACAGCTATGGTCATCAGTCCCCTAGAACTTAGAACTACCTAAACCTAACTAACCTAAGGACAGCACACAACACCCAGCCATCACGAGGCAGGGAAAATCCCTGACCCCGCCGGGAATCGAACCCGGGAACCCGGGCGTGGGAAGCGAGAACGCTACCGCACGACCACGAGATGCGAGCTACGAATTATGGCTCGGAGGAACCCTGACAGTAATGCCACCATGTTGAATAATGCTTTTTGTGCAGCCACAGGCCGTCGTGTTATGACTCAAACTGTGTGCAATAGGCTGCGTGATGCTCAACTTCACTCCCGACGTCCCTGGCGAGGTCCATCTTTGCAACCACTACACCATGCAGCGCGATACAGATGGGCCTAAAAACATACCGAATGGACTGCTCAGGATTGGCATCACGTTCTCTTCACCGATGAATGTCGCATATGCCTTGAACCATACAATCAAAATGGTTCAAATGGCTCTGAGCACTATGGGACTTAACTTCTGAGGTCATCAGTCCCCTAGAACTTAGAACTACTTAAATCTAACTAACCTAAGGACATCACACACATCCATGCCCGAGGCAGGATTCAAACCTGCGACCGTAGCGGTCGCGTGGTTCCAGACTGTAGCGCCTAGAACCGCTCGGCCACTCCGGCCGGCCCAGACATTCATCGGAGACGTCTTTGGAGGCAACCTGGTCAGGCTGAAGGCCTTAGACACACTGCCTAGCGAGTGCAACAATGTGGTGGTTCCCTGCTGTTTTGGGGTGGCATTATGTGGGGCCGACGTACGCCGCTGGTGGTCATGGAAGGCGCTGTAATGGCTGTACGATACGTGAATGCCATCCTCCAACCGATAGTGCAACCATATTGGCAGCATATTGGCAAGGCATTCGTCTTCATGGACGACAAATTGCGCCCCCATCGTCCACATCTTGTGAATGACTTCCTTCAGGATAGGACATCGCTCGACTAGAGTGGCCAGCATGTTCTCCAGACATGAACCCTATCGAACATGCCTGGGATAGATTGAAGAGGGCTGTTTATGGACGACGTGACACACCAACCACTCCGAGGGATCTACACCGAATCACCGTTGTGAAGTGGGTACCTCCTTTATATGAGAGAGTAAAATCGACATGTATAGACACAAGGAAATCCACATGCCTTCTTTGTTCATGGTCACCAAGATCGATTCACTGCCAGCTTGGTAGACGGCAACCTGGTCGGTCCATACATGTTCCCCTGGCAACTGAATGCAAATAGATTATCTTTTTATGAGAAACTCTGGCAGACGTGTTGGAACATGTTCCACTCAACGTGCGCCAGCGAATGCGGTATTAACACGATGGTGCACCTGTGCACTTCGCACATGCAGTGCAAATGCATTTGGATGAGACCTCTGGCGAGAACTGTTAGGGCGTGGTGGGCTGGTGGCGTGGTATGCACATTCCCCCCACCTTATGCCCACTGATTGTTCTTCTGGGGCCACCTGAAATCTGTTGTCTATGAAATTCTCATTGCGACTGATGAAGAGCTGATAGCTCGTATTATGGCAGCCTTTTATGCAATTTCCACTTTACCAAGAGTGTTCGGAAGGGTGCAACAGCCACCCCAGCGCATTCAAGCAGTAGGGCGTAATTTTGAGTACTTTTTGTAACCTTTTTTCAAATAAAGGTCTACAAAACTTCGCCCCAACTTATCATTTAGCTTGGTGCCACAAATACATTGAAAACATTGCCCTGCAGACCTGTTACCATGATGGCTCGGATGGTGTGTTGTGTGCCTCCTCTATGGTGGTGCACAACACTGTTCAATGATGCCTAGTGCCATTCACTACACAATGAGGACATGGGTTGCTATGTGAAATATGCCTATGACCTACTCTACTAGCCCTCTCAGTTTCTACATTTATTTCATATACATCCTATATATATATATATATATATATATATATATATATATATATATATATATATATATATATATATATATATATATATATGCGTAAGAGGTGAACATTAATAAAACCGATAAACTGCAGGGTTGGTTCCTGATTGGAAATAGAAGAAAAAAAATTCTTATGAACATATGTCAGAACTTAATCATTGCCACGGCAGATGGCGCTGATGAAAGACATTGAAACGTCTCTGCCGAGTCTTTTCATACATGTTTGCCTCATATGATTCAGTTACGTCTCATTTGATCCACTGCGTAATTGCGATTTTGCTTATTAACTCTCCCAGAAAGACTGAGCAGTGCAACTGAAAGTATTTCACTATATATCCAACGTAAAATGCAAGCAAAAAGTGTCTTGCACTAGTTTTTCAATGTATTGTATTCTAATTTTATGTTCTACGTGAAATCATGAGCCATATTTATCATGCCCCTCCGCTAAGTTACCTTATGTGTGGTTGAATGTGAGTGAATGGGTGTTTTACGTATCTTTTCGGGCTTATTTTGTGGTGGAAGCTAGTTGGTTGTCGTCTGCTGGGAGCAAAAGATGAGTTTGGCACGGTTCACAGGCTCACCAACTTAGAATTGCTTACCTGAGCAAAGAGGTTCATCCGAGGTTCATCCCTTTTGTCCCGAGATTTGTGTGTTTGTCAGGCTGGTGGCGGAAACGATCCCTCTGGTCGCTTCCGTCTCAGGCAGGGGTTGCTAGGAGCTTTGTGCAGAGCAAGCACTCTTCTCCAGGTTGTTAGTGAGTACGGTTCGCAGCTCCTAAGTAAGGCTTCTAGTACTAATGACAAAGTAGGAGGTAGTGTTAATCGCGATTTTCCTATGTTAAATTCGTTGGAATATTTAAGTCGTTCAGCCTAACTGAAACCTTACGAATTTCTGCTCGGACTGTGGTACAATTGGTTAATAATAGATCCTGATCGTGTATAAAAATAGTTTTGGAGGAAATTGGCTTTGTGCCTTTGGGACATCGTCGTGTGGAGCATCCACTATTGAACATGATTAGGAACAGCTAGTGAATTTATATCTCGTGCCAATGTGAGATTAATTCTGTGTTTTGCGTGAGTGGTTTTATTTTTTTTTTTCAATTTTTTGTGGTTTCTTGGTGATAGTATATGCTTGTGTTCGTATTGTACTACGGGTTTGGTACACCATGTACGTTTCCGCTTCCTACTGCGTACCGATGGGTTTTTACAGTGCTAATTTAATCTGTTTTGTGCGGGATAAATTCGTTGAAACATCGGATTTTCGTGAATTAAGGCGAACTTTTGTAATGGTTTAATTCTTAACAGACCACGTGTACTTTGAATCATCGGAAGGTTTCTGCCATGGTGATTTAGTTTTCTGTTGCAGTGACAAATTCATTTTATAGTCGTTCCCTAAGAAAAGACACGCTTCTTGTATTTGTGCTTTCCACTTAAATTCTGCTTTGAAGCCTTAGTGTGTGACCCAATTCAGCACGTGGTGAACTGCGTTCTTTGCACGTGGGCGCACGGCTTCTCATCTCATGTACTTACGCTGACCAAATCTTGCAACAGAAATAAACCTCTTTGCAAATTAGTGCATGTTTGTAAAGGTGGTCGGTTATTCCTATGATCTTTCTCTGTCGTGTGAATCTACATTAAATGACTGAGAGTATGTTTCCAGTTTCCCCTTCCTCACCTTTTCCATTAATCACAACAGTTAAATTGTACAATATAATTTCACTTATCGAAAATAGATTAATGTAGTTCATGTTCAGGCACCAGCTAAGTGTACCCATAGGACGTGCACGCTATTTCAAAAATATTTATTAACGAATAAATATGCCGTAAAGGGTAATACTGTGTGTCCTGCTACTTCATTTGTTTCCATTGATTTCCAAATTTGAATTAATTTCAGTTCAGTCATTCTTGTATGTTAGGAAGGGCTTAGGCTGGTGACGACCCTGTAAATTTTATTGTAAAATAATTGTCTTTTGATGGTAGCTTAACCGCAGATATTTGCCAAGTGTGGATGCAATTCGGTACTTAATATGGTTCGATTCAGTTCATTATCATCGATAAGGTTACGACGTGTAGCTTACACCTACAAATAGAAATAGCTCCCACTGTAGACCAGCGAACTAGCGGTTTACATAAGTAGCTTACAACATGTCATGTGTTCTTTGTATGTTGCAGGCTGTGAGATTGATGCAGTGTACTGTAAGCAATAGAATAGTCTGGTATTCATGTTGGGAACAAGCTGAAATGGTGTTTGTGTACGGCCAAGCAGATGAAACTGGTCGAGAGGCTGGAAGCTATACCAAAACAAATACCCTCACAGACACCAACCATATCACACAACATTTCAAGCCTTTTTTGGGCGTTTGTGTGGTCATGGCTCCTTTCAGACAGACGAACATGCAGGGAGGAGGTGGGCTGTGCGTGCACCAGCTCTGGAGAAATGGGTTCTGCAGGATATTGAGACAAACCCTAGTACAAGATCCAGGCACCAACATGGTGTAAGCTTAAGTATGATTATGTGTACCCTTTATGACAACTCCTACTATCCATATCACTTGCAATGAGTATAATGTTTATTAGCAGCGGATTTCCCTCTATGGGAAGGATTCTGTTGATGGTTTTTGCATCAGAACATCATAATTATGGGCTTTCTTTCATCGGTCCTTTTACCAATGAAGCAACTGTAATAGGATGGCCGGAGCGGTGACATGGTCGGGGTTGTAGGGTGTGGCTGGGTAGAAGAAGGTGGCTGTTTTTTAGCAATCTTCCTCTTTATTGTTGGTTCTTCCAATACATTTTCCGGTAGCTCAGCCCCACCGCATGTGTCATGGTGGAGACGTGCTGATGCACGCAGTCTAGGGAACACGACGCTGTGCTCGGTCAGTGGCTGTGCAGGTGGTAGGAGGTTAGCAACATGAGGCCCGGCCTAGCGTGCCTCCTGCAGATACTGTGGCTCGTGACGACGCCGGGAGTCGCCGGTGCAGCAGTGGGCAACGCCCCCGCCGGCCGGTCCTCGGGGACAGCATCACTGATGACGACGACGTACAGTGACTGAACGCCCAATCGGTCGAACCGATGCCGACGCCCACCTCTTGTGCCCTTAAATAGTGCAGACTCCTGCTGAATCCGCTGGTTACGTGGCGCCATGTTTATTAGAACGTTCTCGATGAGTTGGCTAACGTAACCGCACCACACGAGGCCCACACCTGCGTAATTCGGCTAATGCTGCGTTCTGGCTGTTGATGGCTGCCGCGCATGTACACACATACCAGCGCTCGTTGCAAACCTGTGTCACCTGCACAATGCGCCAGCCAGCCTTCATCCGCCGTCTGCCATGAGGCTGGCACATCGTGCACTGAAACACACTAAATCACAATTTTGCACCATATTTCATAAAAATAATCCCTTGTCCTCTACACAACCTTTACTACAACTGGCACCATAGATCTGCATAAGGGTCACCTGTGGGCTACAGAAACTTCTTGGGAAATGGTTGAGGTGTCTCATCAGCATCAGTTGAGCATCCATGTGCAGGCAGGGATTCTTGGCGACCACATACTTTGACGTGTTATTATTCCGCAATGCCTCAGTGGAGGAATGTACGTGAACTTCCAGTGAAATACTCTGCTTGGGCTGCTTGAGAATGTGCCTTTTGCAGTATGATAGGTTATGTGGTTTCTGCATGACAGAGCACCACCCCAGTTCCACATTACTGTTCTCTGAAACCTCAACAACATCTTCCCCAGACATAGGATACGATGTTGAAGCCCTGTAGCCTGACCTGCTAGATAACCAGGCTTAAACCCCCAGATTTTTACCTCTGGGGGCATCGGAAAAGTGTAGCGTATGATGGACTGCTTCCTTATGTGCAGATGCTTCAACAGCATGTTCACAACACCTTGGACACTATTCAGAGAGAGGCCGGAATATGTGAAAGAGCAGCTATTCATGATGCAACATGTGAACGCGTGCGTTACATCCCATGGAGGCCATTTTGAACATCTGTTGTGACATGTATCCGATGGAGCTCTGTATTGTCTTCTGGGACGACTGGTTATCGTTGCATGCACACTGTCTGTTACTGGACACAAGTTCATAGAGATTTCTTTCAGTCAGGAATCTGTCCCTGCAGTTTGTCGTTTGGGCAATAGCACGCATTTTCACGACATTCGGTACTTCAAAACAAAGTTATGAAAATTATTATAAACTCAGAAAAACTGACCCGCTGCAGACCATTACTTATTGAGTTAAAAATATTAACTGTAATAAACTTGTACATTTACACTGTTCTCTTGTCTACAAAGAATAAGTCATTAGGAAGCCAGCTGAGATGGGATTTAGACTTTCTTTACTAGAAATGATACATATGTTGACATACCTTACTGTATAAAGTATCTAAATCATAGGCAGTTATGAAGTGGTGGGTATGAAAATGTCCAACAAAACGCCTCTAGAGTGGACAGAGGCTCCAGTCGACTTATTAAAGCACAATGCGTACAGTTGGTTATCCATTAATTCTTTTTACTCTGTTGATCAGTTTTATGAATATGACAATGTGACAGAATGGTAGTAACTGGTTGGAGAGTTGTAATCTTACCCTTCCATACATCACCAATAAATTTTCAGTCTCTTCATTAATTACAAAAGCTTCGAGAGGCGTAAGATATACAACATTTGTTTTTTTACTTACCTTCATTTTCTCGTTGTTGACTGCAGTATGTCTAGGGATACGTGGCCGAGTGGTTCTAGGCGCTACAGCCTGGAACCGCGCGACCGCTACGGTCGCAAGTCCGAATCCTGCCTTGGCCATAGATGTGTGTGATATCCTTAGGTTGCTTAGGTTTAAGTAGTTCTAAGTTCTATGGGACTGATGACCTTAGAAGTTGAGCCCCATAGTGCTCAGAGCCATTTTCAAGGGATAGATTCTTAAGGCTGCAATTTTGACTTCGTTGTTTCCAGTTAATTTTCCTATTCACTACTTGTTTTTTCGTTTTATATATCTTGTTTGTTGTTGTTGTAGGCGAGACAGACCAGTTGCTAGACGCCAATTCTGATGGGGACAATGACATGCCTGAATGGGTCAGACAAAGGACCACTGAACTAGAGGAGGAGGAAAGGCGCTGTGGTCTAGCCCTATCAGGTGATGATGATGATGATGATGACTTCTTTGAGGGTGTGGTGAATTCCCCCAGTGAAGTTTTAATGCCTTGAAGCCAGAACAAAAGAGGTAATTACTCTGCTTCTAACCTTGTGATAGAATACTTTCTTTCACTGCGCCAGCAGCAGTAAACAATGTACTTAACTATTATTTATTTTATCTCTTCTTCCACAGTGGTCGCGCCTCCGCAGCCGCAACACAGTGTGGCTCACATATCGGTGGTGGCTAAATCTTCTTCCTCCCAAAAGCGGTGCCCGATAAGGCAGGCATGCCTATAAGGGCACTCCTAGCCACCGCGAGGGAAGCCGCCGCCGCCCTGGGCGAGCAATTTACCACCATCCCTCAAGCTACTGGGTCTGTTCTGCAGCAGCAGCAGCAACAGCATTGGGAACCACTACCGCAGCCTGGCTGTTCCCATCGGTCGGACCCGGTAGCACCACAGTATCCTCCTCTGTTATCTTCATCATCATCATATGAGCCTCATCAGAATCGACGTAAACGTAAGGTATGTGTGCCTTGGTGCATAACGACTTGCCCCTCTCCAGCGTCAACATCAACAGGGTGGAAGCAGAATAGCATTAATAGTAATAGAGAGGATCCTGTGGCTAATGGCAGTTCTCTCTCCCGTCCTTTTAGTGAAGGACATCAGGTCAGTGATACCGTACCGCAGTTAGAATACCCAGTGAGTGCAGACGCCTTTCAGGAGCTTATGTCGTTCACGAGGATTGAGAACCGGGCAGGAGAGTACCGTGACTCTGTTGTTTTCCTAAGGGCGTGCCTTCCTGTCACTGAAACGAAGCTTCTCAAAGTAGTCCATGATCTGCGGTATCGCGCTATTAAATGCAGTGTGGTGCTGTGCATCAAGCTATCGAGCGCCCCCCCCCCCCCCCCTCAAGACTTGATCTGGTGTTGAAGAGACATCTCTTCATTACCTTTGGGGAGGGGGGGGGAATGGCGTGATAACGCAGAGCTCGTCAACCACCGAGTCGTTTCGTAAATCCACCTCGAGTGCTACACTGGCCCAGTTTTCTCAGATGGAGGTCAGATGGTCAGTTAAAGCACTCAGCCGAATACTACACCTGGACATCCATACACACATCTGTGATCCGGTAAATGGAGCGTCTACCTACATCAAGCAACCTAAAGATATAGCTTACAAGAACGTCCCAGTACGTACCATGTAGGTGTTATGTTATAACTTTGCTGGTATCGAGTTCTCTATCAAGATCCAGGACATACCTAAATTTACTGCGCAGAATACTGAAATATCGGTTCATGTTTATGGCATGGAGAAGAAAAGCAAGTCAGATGAGCAAGACAAGCACATTGTCATCGGCCCCCTCCATTTCTCAAAATTTGTCAGTGAGCTTGAGTTGTACGTAAACAAGCTGCTCTTCTCTGAAGGTGATAATTACCACTACGTTTGGATCAAAGACACGCCCTGACTTCTTTCCTCCCAACTATCAACTTATCATCGTGTAAAGCATATTTGCTTCAGGTGCCTGAATTATTTCTCCTCAGGAAAGTCATTAGCGGCGCATGTAGTAGACTGTGCTTCCCAGGTCCCGGCATGTGTTATTATGCCTACTGAGGAAAACAAATTCATGAAGTTTAAGAATCCTCACCACCAAGAGTAATGCGCGTTTGTACTGTACACCGACTTTGAATACCTCCTCGCTCCTTTGATCCGCTGTAAAGGTGGCGTACCAAACTGTGTGGTCCTATGATTCCAGTCTTAACCGCTACAAATCTTATGTCAGGGATAACCCTGCAATTTGGTTGCTGACTGAGCTAGAAAAATTTACTTGGGAGGTTGATAAGCTTTACAGAAACAACGTACCCATGATCAAATCGAAGGAGAATGTAAATTTGTATAGTGAGCGAAGTATCGTTGTAATTCTTTTGAGGGTTGCAGCTCACCAAATGAGTCGAAATAGTAGACGGTATCCGCATTTTTGATGACATATGACACCCAATGGGTGCGGGGGTGTCCAGCAACATCTATATTCACAATACTACATTCACCAGTTTTCCACGTAGTCTTCGGTATTGCATCTCACACAAACACACAACAGAATCTTGGAATGTTGAATTTTTTTCTGACAAACTTAAGAAGATCAGTATTTGCGAGTGGTCGATCTGGTAGGAACACTAATGTTTCTTTTTTTTAATTTATGAATAGATGAAACCCTTTCCTGTACGGTTTCAAGCACAGTACTTATCCGATGGCTGCAGCTTCCATCATGCGGTTATGTCTTCTTGCCTCTTCTAACGGTGCTAGAGAGTTTTGCACGTTCCCGACCGTTCGAGCAATAGCTGCATAACCACCGGCGAGGGACCCTACTGTCGAGAGTGTGGAGAGGGTTGGGATGAGGAATGGAAGAAAATCACCAGACATCTTAAATATTGGTAGAACTCGATGTGTTTTTACTGATCTTCTTCTTCTTTTTCGCGCACTTTTCTGCTTCAGTGCGTTTTTAGCTGCAGAAATCGCTGTCAGGATACAGTTCTTCAAACAGCTCTGCTTCCCACCCTTCTCCTTCTTCTTGTTTAGTGTACAACGCGCAGCATTCATAACTCGCTTGAAATTCGTCATTCCTAAATCCAAAATAATTTTTTCACGCATGGTTTTATCAACTGCAAATGCTGCAATGTGTCGGCCTGTACTAATATAAGTTCTTCTGCGTATCGTCTTAGCCTTATGAGCTAAAATCCTATCTGAAATGTGACGATTTGAGAGTTCTTTATTTGCAGCATATGCAATGTCATGTTCCATCCACGCTTCGTCGAGCAGATTAGCCCCCTTATCACCGCATGCCAAGCATTTCTGAAGCTTTGTTCCAGGTCCACAGTAGTTATACCCTGGAATGTGTAATTCCACTGGCAGTTTGTCTAGAATACCACCACCTCCTCTAATGTGTCTCCTAACATGCATGTTATGCTATTGCAGTGGTTGTGGACTGCACGCTCCCCTTACATACCAAATCGTTAGCATCAATCCAGCTGTTTTGTGCTACAGGAAAACCAAGCCATTTAACTAGTGCTCTATTTCCCCGACGTCTTATGACTCTCTCCACGAGAAATGCATCTGGTTCAGAGCTCTTCTGCATTTCCTCAGTGTAGAAGCAACCAGGAATTTCTCTACCTTTAATATCCTTCAAGATGTAATCTCTAGGATTCGTTCTTTGCATCTTTGAAACTGTAAATATCTCTGTTGACCAGTTCAGTATGTATGGTTTCTCAAACGCTATCTTGTGTTTTGAGATGCGTACCAAATCACCTACATTAAATTTCTGACTGCGTGGATCCAGTATTTTAATGTGATAGTACACCGTATCCACGACTCCATTGTCATGAATGTCGAGTGGTCTCATTTTTATTGTGCTATGTTTGGTTCCATTATACTGAGCAATTATTTCTGAGAGGATATCTGTCCATTTGTATGAGCCACATTCGACCTTTTATTGTTCTGTTCAGACGCTCCACGATACTTGCCTTCAGGTGAGTGAATGTTGAGTAGTGATATATTCTGTAACGCTGCATCCCAGTCTTGAAGTACTTATTGTAAAACTCTCCACCATGATCGGTTTGAAAAGTTTTCTGGGCATCGATTCGTCCCTGTCTGTAACAAACGCTCAAACACATCCGTGACATTTCTACCCATATTTGTTTTAACAGGTAATGCCCTAGGCAGATTAGGAGAATGTATCAACATCTATTAAAATGTACACTCCTGGAAATTGAAATAAGAACACCGTGAATTCATTGTCCCAGGAAGGGGAAACTTTATTGACACATTCCTGGGGTCAGATACATCACATGATCACACTGACAGAACCACAGGCACATAGACACAGGCAACAGAGCATGCACAATGTCGGCACTAGTACAGTGTATATCCACCTTTCGCAGCAATGCAGGCTGCTATTCTCCCATGGAGACGATCGTAGAGATGCTGGATGTAGTCCTGTGGAACGGTTTGCCATGCCATTTCCACCTGGCGCCTCAGTTGGACCAGCGTTCGTGCTGGACGTGCAGACCGCGTGAGACGACGCTTCATCCAGTCCCAAACATGCTCAATGGGGGACAGATCCGGAGATCTTGCTGGCCAGGGTAGTTGACTTACACCTTCTAGAGTACGTTGGGTGGCACGGGATACATGCGGACGTGCATTGTCCTGTTGGAACAGCAAGTTCCCTTGCCGGTCTGGGAATGGTAGAACGATGGGTTCGATGACGGTTTGGATGTACCGTGCACTATTCAGTGTCCCCTCGACGATCACCAGTGGTGTACGGCCAGTGTAGGAGATCGCTCCCCACACCATGATGCCGGGTGTTGGCCCTGTGTGCCTCGGTCGTATGTAGTCCTGATTGTGGCGCTCACCTGCACGGCGCCAAACACGCATACTACCATCATTGGCACCAAGGCAGAAGCGACTCTCATCGCTGAAGACGACACGTCTCCATTCGTCCCTCCATTCACGCCTGTCGCGACACCACTGGAGGCGGGCTGCACGATGTTGGGGCGTGAGCGGAAGACGGCCTAACGGTGTGCGGGACCGTAGCCCAGCTTCATGGAGACGGTTGCGAATAGTCCTCGCCGATTCCCCTAGGAGCAACAGTGTCCCTAATTTGCTGGGAAGTGGCGGTGCGGTCCCCTACGGCACTGCGTAGGATCCTACGGTCTTGGCGTGCATCCGTGCGTCGCTGCGGTCCGGTCCCAGGTCGACGGGCACGTGCACCTTCCGCCGACCACTGGCGACAACATCGATGTACTGTGGAGACCTCACGCCCCACGTGTTGAGCAATTCGGCGGTACGTCCACCCGGCCTCCCGCATGCCCACTATACGCCCTCGCTCAAAGTCCGTCAACTGGACATACGGTTCAGGTCCACGCTGTCGCGGCATGCTACCAGTGTTAAAGACTGCGATGGAGCTCCGTATGCCACGGCAAACTGGCTGACACTGACGGCGGCGGTGCACAAATGCTGCGCAGCTAGCGCCATTCGACGGCCAACACCGCGGTTCCTGGTGTGTCCGGTGTGCCGTGCGTGTGATCATTGCTTGTACAGCCCTCTCGCAGTGTCCGGAGCAAGTATGGTGGGTCTGACACACCGGTGTCAATGTGTTCTTTTTTCCATTTCCAGGAGTGTATTTGAATCTATTATTCTCATGCAAATATTCCATCATATCTACAAGATCAGCTTGCCATAAGTCATCCAAACCTTTAATCATAACGTGCCTACGAGGGTATGTTTTGCATGCTGGTTTGTGCAGTTCTCGAACTGCTGTCTCCATACTTATTCAATAACACCTCTCTCTCTAAGCTCAGAGATTATTGAAACAGCCTCATTCGAATGAGGTGTATTACCTGCAGCAGCTGATGCCATGAGCAGCTGTAGTCGATCTATTAGTTCGTTGGGGTCGTCATAATATATATACTGTGGGATTCGATTGTTCACTGCTATATGCTCAACGTCAAGACCGTCACCGTTGCTGATGGTGTCGTTTTCACCTTCAAGTATTGGTTTTATAATGGTTTTTTATTTCTTGTTGCTCAGGCTTTTCGTGATGTTGTGTATACTAGTCATGTGCAGTATTTCACAGTACATTTCCCTATCATTAATTGAATAATTTATAGGTTTTTTTGGTAGGTCTTAGGAAAATTAGATTCATTAAGCCAGGTGTTCTCTCAAACCGCCTATCACCAATCTGTATTGTCATCAGTTACATTTATAGGATGCATTCCTAACGTGTACAGTCTCCCACTGCTACCGCTGAATGTTCTGTCTACCTGACCAGGGACATGATGGATAATGAATTAGTCAATGGCAACACCATCAATAACGATGGTGTTGCCATTGACTAATTCATTAGCTATCGTGTCCCTGGTCAGATAGTGGTGTGGTTTTGTTTTTGTTGAGAGCTGCCCGAGAAATTCAGTATCCGGCTTAAAGGTCTCTGTTAGTGTTTGCTGTCGATCCATATGCCATAACCTTAGCAACTGAAATTTCTCTCGAACTGGTTTACTCTCTTGAATCACTTTCTGCTTCGTTGACATCTCAGTGTATACTAATTAGACATCTTCGCAGCATGAGGCTTTATATATCCGCTTTTCTTCTTCCTCATAGTACATGCCTGCTCCTCTCAATAGCCTCGGCCTTTTCAGTTAAGTCTGTTCCTTCCTTATCCATTTCATTAACTAACTCATTTAACACACTGACCATTGTTAGAAGAGGCTGGTAATACATCTGTAATTCCTTGCACATACCGCCAACTTTATGCAAAATAGCCTGAATTTTCGCATCCATGTACAGGTGCATGTTTTGTCAGTGTTCAGCCATTCTTTTGGGTTGAGAGCTACACATTCGCGCGAATTTGTCCATGGTGCAGCGCATACTGATGTACTAACCTCTCTTACCAGGCCATATATACAGAAACCCTTGAAAGTTTCGCCTGTACCTGCCATCATTCAGTTTTCTTGTTTTATCAGTAATGAGGAACCCATACTGTGAATGATTCCATTAATTATCACATATCTTTACAAAATCTTTGAACGACATGTCAGTTCCTACATGTGCCTGATAATTGTGTTTTAAATTCAGATTGTCTTGTTTGAAGGCTATAATGAGATTTACATTATCCATAACCAATTGTTTAGTGATTCTGGAATATGTTTGGCTTAGATAAAATACATCAGCACCCATGTGACAACCGAAAAAGAAATATTTTCGAAGTCAAATATGAAGACAGTATTTGGCTTTGCTTTTTCAGGTGTGTGTGTGGGAGGGGGGGGGGGGAGAGAATATCCACACTTTCACTGAATGTCGTGTATATAACATCATCTACATCGCGCATTATCTCCTGTAATAACTGATAGTTGGGCTGAAACAGTGTTTTTGAGAATAACAGACATGTTCAAATCAGACTCCATCTACATGTGTTAGCGGTGTCATGAGGACATTAGTCTTGCCACAGTTGGATGGACCTACAATAATTGATCGTATATTACCAGGAAAGAGTATCCCATTCTTCTTCTTCTACAGGTCTCGTTTTACATCTTCACAGGACCAGTCACCGACAACAGAGACCTTGTGATGAGAATGTTTCATACACCCTGCCATGATACTAACTACGCCAGATACTGACAAGCAGTTGGCATATATAGAAAGATACACTTGAAGGGATGGTAATAGTATGTGTAGCCACTAGTAGAGGGCCAATTAGTTAGTGCGGGTTGCCTACATCAGGAGTAGGTATCCACTCAGGGACGAACCTATTGTTCTCCATTGAATGACAGGTACTTAACCTATTGTCCTATTAAGTGGTTTTCCGTGTCACTGCCCTTAACCTATGGATTGACTACTTAATTAAGTTCATCACTTAGTTAACCTCTGCTCATCTGGTAAACCTCCATCCCCCCATCCTCCCCTCCCCCAGAAAAATGGTGGAAGTTCAAATTCGAACAGGATAAGCTTCACACCATGGTTATCTCTACTGACCTAAGAAAATCGTGGGAAGATAGGTCACTTGGGCTACCCCCACTAACCTAAGCCACTCGACCGCAACCTCTTCCTAGGAACTGGCGCCATGTTTGAATTTTGGCGGTAAAGATAGGTCAATTCGTGTACCTCTACCAAGCTAAGAAAATGGAGCAAAAGAGAGGACCCTTGGACTAGCCTCAGTCACCCAACTGCCAACTCCTCCTAAGAATTCGTGGGAAAAGGACTTGATCAGTGCTGGACACAACTCTTTATTTTGCATGCACCAGTCTTTATTTAAACAATTTCATGCAGCACAGCCATCCAGTGTGTTCACCACAAGGTCCGGACTCCAACTGACCTACTACACAGTACCACCACCAGAGGGTGCTCTCATCTGTGATGTTATCCAAGATAGTGGGGGGGAATGGCGGGAAACAGTGTGTTCGCCATGAGGTCCAGACTCAAACTGATCAAGTACACAGTACCACCACCAGAGAGTGCTGTAGTCCATCCCATTATGTGATCCAAGCTGGTGGTCATGACGTCAACTGATGACAAGTATCATTATCCAAGATGGCGGCAAACAGTGTGTACACCACGAGGTCTGGAGCTAGTACACAGTACCATCAGCAGAGGGCGTTGCCATCCATTTCGTGCCATAATCCAAGATGGTGGGGTGAAATGGCGGGAAAACGACTCTGCCTGTGCTGGCATGAGTCTTTATTTTGCAGGCAGTGTCTCCACCATGAGATCTAGACTCCAACTGACCTAGTACACAGTACTGCCACCAGAGGATGCTGTCATCCCCCCTGTGACATAATTCAAGATGGTGGTATGGAGGGGGGAAATGGTGCAAAAATGACTCAGCTTGTGCTGGGCTGCTGGATAGAGTAAGGAAGGAGTGTTCTTTATTTATTTTGGAACAATTTATTTAGGGATGTATATTTATTACACTGATACAAAACAAACATTCTGACATGCCTGGGGTTACGCCACACAGCCCACTGACCTGTGAACTATTCCTAAATAACGCTCTGCAGACAAGCAACCAACTCCTAATTTATCAAAATAAACTGCTCCTAAATAATGCAGTACAAAGATCTGCAGACACGAAATGAACTCGTAAACTGTTCAAATAATGCATAGCACAGACTACAGACCTGCTGACAAAATAATGCAACAGACATGCAATCAACATGCACAAGCACCGTCCACCACCCCCTGTCCAGTAGAGCACACAGGAGGCTAGCGACAGCCCCCGTGAAGTAACACAGCTGTCAGCTGTCAAACTACACACAGGTACTTGGTACTTGGTAGCTGAGAAATTCCTTTCCAAATACGTGATCACCTAGGCGTCATTGATGACATGACCGGATGTGCGCACCTTCACAGCCACGAGCCACTGCTGGACGCAGGTGAAAGTTGCCTCTATTTTCGAGTATACAGTCACTGTTATACTGATGTCACAGAACTCACGCAGACCCCCATATGTGAGACATATCCGGGCAGCACTTGTCTTCACTGTTGATGACAGAATGGCACAGGTTGCTTTCCCCCTAGCGATACTAACAGAACATACGAGCTGCGTTCAGCCGTGCGTACCCACCACAGCATGACTGACAGCTCGCCACGAAATGCCCACATGACCACTCGCCATGTTATTCTGATGTCACATGGCTTTGTAAAAAATAAGAGCCAAGTCGACCCTTTTGGGAATTCTATAGTGTCTCACAAATTGTTAACGCTCGCTTTTGTAGGAGTTTTCGTGATGTCCCAGCTTGTATGCACGACGGAAATTCTTGCCATAACAGAACCTGTTTACGAAAATAGCGCAGAATAACATCGAATGCATTCTTCCCATCGCTCCTAATGTGAAACCCTTCCTGCTCTCAGCATACGCAAATGTTCTCACCACTATGTAGAGGCTCCTATAACACAACGCAAAGGATGTGAATGAATCGAGCTTTATGATTGGCTCTTATCGAATTTACCCACCTAATTACTGATGCCGCCAGTATGGAAGCACCATCCACCTTTTCTTTCTGGGACTTTCAGTGGTAAAATTATTTTGCACAGATCGCTAAATTGCATTGACAGTTAAACCCGCAAAGCTGCCTACAGATCATCAAATACATACAAGACTCACAAGAATATTGGAAGCCAGGAAGATATTTACCAGTGTAGCTACAATTAAATATTACGATTGCTGCTACAGTCTGACACCGAACGATGTACAGGTAATGCCTCCTCTTGACGACTGTGCTTCTGGAACGAATCTCAGTATCTATAGCGCAAATAATTTCCCATATAAAAAATCTCTCTCATACCCTCACGGTTATCAATGTGCTGAACCTATACGTCGCTCACGAAAGGATACACAGTCATCCTCTCTAGTCATGCCACAATATAAACCACAGTAACTTTACTATGCAATATATACACATTTTACACAACATAAGCCACAGTAACTTTACAATACAATATACACACATTTTACACAAACAGTGCAGTTATCTTTTATATCTGTACAGCACCCAAAAAAATTATTGTATGCCTACAATCACACTGGCTATATGTCACGATGCTCCTCAGTCCTAGGGAAGCACTGTCAGCCTTTTCTTTCTTTCTACAGATGTGACATTCAGCGGCAATAAACTATTTTACACTGATCATCATATTGCACCGACAACTAACCCTTGCAAAGTGCCATGCATATAGTCAAATACCGAAAGACTCTTACTCAATTACACTGCTCTCACACTGAGGACAGGAGCTTGAATATTAGAGCGTGAACCCGATCTCCAACCCAGCAATATATCATCGAATACCATGTTGATGTAGTAAACATACATTTCATACCCCTGCCATACGAAACCACGCATTTTACATAAGAGCACCCTCAGCAGACTGAAGTCGCTCTCAGACCTGTTCTACAAATTCGGAATCGTTTCCCCTCAGTACAAACACATTACTATTTCTGCTCCGAATCTGCTTCCTTGCTTGCTCGTTTTTCTACGCACATCTGCAGACTTGGGGATTACAAGAACACATGTATCTTCTCATGGTTCGCCATAATATTAGACCATTTTCATGGTACTTCTCAATATCAAGCACTAGGCAGCATCCCGCTGATCGCTAGTGCAACATAATTCCCAAGATATAGTCTTTAAATTATTTCTCTACAAACCCCAAACTTTACCAAGGTGCGGCATGCTGTAAACCACTGAGAAATTAGAAACAAATAGAGGAAACTGATATTTCCACTCTCAAATACTGATGTCATTGATGTAACAGATTCCAAACCATCTCTATAATTTACAAGCCAACTAAGGTCTTTCCCATGTCTAGAGAACAGGCAAACGTGTCTTCCACATGCTAGATGCACACACCACAATCGATCTTCTCTCAACTAAATAAAGGCACGAAATGTGCAGAAGCAGCCAACCGATCAATTTACATGGGAGGGAATAACAGTCCAGCGCAAATGCACCTCCATACACGATCTTCTCAAATTTCCACTTGATCGCGAAAGCCGCCCAACGCATACTAAGTATTGGTTTGCTATTCGGTTGTCTAGACGACGGCAAAGTTAACTCAGATACATTCCTACACTCCAACAGGTCTCTGCATTCGGACGGCTGCTGCTGTTAGTGGGAAACGTGAATCATTCCCACCACAGGCCATGCATACATGGAATCATTGTAGAAAACCAGTCACATATATGTTTTATCATTATACTTACAATTAAATGTTATGATCATGGTCTCAATTGAACGGCATTCGACAATGAGCAAAGAATTGGAAATACACCCTGCTGAAGGCTGTAGCTGTGGAAATGGAAATATCTGTACATTTCTTACCTCTGGACATAGTTATCTCCTTTACACATATCAGAACACAAACACATACATTATAAGCCTGATGCTTCGGTGCCTAGGTGACTTTTGTATCAGATGAAGTTAGTGGGGCTTTTACAGTTTGTAATTTTTCTCTGTTGGGGGTGTAGAGAATAACGATGATAACAGGTTGGGCTGATTGATTTGAATGGACACATCTGCTTCGGACTATAGTATCTGTATATAGTTTGGAGATGTACCATATCATGGGCATTACTTAGGAGCAGTTTGCAGATCTGTACTGAAATTATTTTTATAAATTAGGAGTTGGTTGCGTGTCTGCAGAGCGTTATTTAGGAATAGTTCACAGGTCAGTGGGCTGTGTGGCGTGACCCCAGGCATGTCAGAGTGTCTGTTTTGTATCAGTGTAATAAATATGCTCCATCCCTAAATAAATTGTTCCAAAATAAATAAAGTTCAGTCCTTCCTTACTCTATCCAGCAGCCCAGCGCAAGCTGAGTCATTTTCGCACCATTTTCCCCCTCCAGACCACCATCTTGGATTACATCACAGGAGGGATGACAGCATCCTCTGGTGGCAGTACTATGTACTAGGTCAGTTGGAGTCTACATCTCGTGGTGGAGACACTGCCTGCAAAATAAAGACTCATGTCCAGCACGGGCAGAGTCATTTTCCCGCCATTTCACCCCACCATCTTGGATTACAGCACGAAACAAATGACAGCACTTTCTGCTGGTGGTACTGTGTACTAGATCCAGACCTCGTGGTGAACACACTGTTTGCCGCCATCTTGGATAACGATACTTCTGTCATCAGTTGATGTCATGGCCGCCAACTTGAATTACGTAATGGGATGGACTACCATGCCCTCTGGTGGTGGTACTGTGTACTTGGTCGGTTTAAGTCCGGACCTCATGGTGAGCACACTGTTTCCCGCCGTTTCCCCCCACCATCTTGGATTACATCACAGATAAGGGTACCCTCTGTTGGTGGTACTGTGTACGAGGTCAGTTGGAGTCCGGACCTCATGGTGAACACACTGGATGGCTGTGCTGCATGAAATTGTTTAAAGACTGGTGTGTGCAAAATAAAGACTTATGTCCAGCAATGGTTGAGTCCTTTTCCCATGAATCCTTAGGAGGAGGAGGTGGTCGGGTGACTGTGGTTAGTCCAAGGGTCCTTTCTTTTGCGCCATTTTCTTAGCTTACTAGAGGTACACGAATTGACCTATCTTAACCGCCAAAATTCAAACATGACGCCAGTTTCTAGGAAGAGATGGCAGTCGGGTGATAGGTTAGTGGGGGTAGCCCAAGTGACCTACTTTCCCGCAATTTTCTTAGTTTAGTAGAGATAAACATGATGTGAAGCATTATCCTGTTCGAGTTTGAACTTCCACCATTTTTCTGGGTGAGGGGAGGGTGGGAGGGGATAGGGGTTTACCAGATTAGCAAAGGTTAATTAATTGATGAACTTAATTAAGTAGTCAATCAAATTTATAGTAGTGACAGGGGGGCCTATTCCAACAACTCAGACCTGAGAATGTACCTCTAGCAGTGAGGGGGTTGGGGGAGAGGGCGGGGGAACAATAGTTTATGGGCAGTGACATGGAAAAGCACTTAACAGAACAATAGGTTAACTCAGACCTGAAAGTGTACCTGTAGCAGCGAGGGGTGGGGAGTTTCCTGAAAGGGGGAGGGGAGTGAGAGGGTGGGGGGGGACAATAGGTTAAGGGCTGTGACACAGAAAACCACTTAACAGGACAATAGGTTAAGTACCCCTGATGTAGGCAACCCCACTAACAAAATGGCCCAGCACCCCTGTCCTGAGGGGGGTAGCGAAGTGGGAGGGGGCAGGGGAACAATAGGTTAAGTGCAGCGACATGGAGAACCACTTAACAGAACAATAGTTAAGTACCTGTCAATCAAAGGAGACTAACAGGTTCGCCCCTGAGTGCATACCTGCCCCTGATGTAGGCAACCTTCACTAACAAAATGGCCCAGAACAAAGGTAGTCCCTCGGCTGCCACTGTGGCTCCCTCAGTTAACCAACTGAGCTGTACTGGCTACACAGAGAAATCGGCTATATATATTTTACTCATGAAGAGTAACTTGATCACTCATTTTGCCAACGACTGATGAGGAGATGTTTGGGGTAACTGTCTGCTGCTGCATCATTATAGGTGTAGCATTGAAAAATAATGATATTAATATGTGTAATGAGAGAGGTATGACATAAAACACAAACACAGTTTGAGATTATATATGCATGCATTATTTATTTAAATATGCATCGGATGCACTATTTCAAAAAAATCATCAGACTTTTTCTTTATCTTCTTCTTTGTGCCTGCACAGTATTTACCAAAGAAAGCTTCTTGATGCAATAAATTCTGCACCTATCTCCCTCAAGCCAATGGATGCCTCACAGTACTCAGGTTTTTCACAGGCACATTTAATCTGTCTCTCTTTCAGTTCAGCGTTCATGTGTAAACAAAGGTACTGCTCCAGATCTTGAACATGTACGCTATGCACACGTAGGAAGTTTACAACATTGCTGTATGCAGAGTCCATGCTCGGCAAACAACGATTCAATCTCTCCAATGCAAGATGTAGCACAGTATCCAGATTGTATAAGTTCATAACTGAGGTGTGCCATAGATAAACACACCTGCCACTTGATTTCACACATAGTGCAGAGTCACCATATAGTGTTGTAATAGATAGTGTCATACCAGAAAGGTCAATGTCTGGGGGGAAAAGAGTTGGACAATACTCTGTAGCCATCTGCTGATTGATGTAGACTCTGCATGGCATATTTCGTCCCAGTTGAACTCATAAATCGGCATTCAACGCCCTTTGACGCATTTTCAATTTCTGTTGTCACATGCAAGCCCCAGATATGATGAGCTTCTACACCAACGTTCACACGTTTTGTTCCACAGGAGGTTAAATTGTATCTAGAACTGAAAAGCATGGGTATACTTTGTGCCTTCTTATCCACAGCTCTGTGCACTGCCCCTGCACTAGCACAGGGATGTTCTGCTGGGATGGGTGATATGTTGGTGACCAGTACTGTCCTCCATCTTGCTGTTGTTTAGGACCACCAACATCGTTAGATGTGTTGGAAGCAGGCTGTGTGTCCTCATCACACAAATCAATGAGTAGGACACACAACAACAGCTCCTTGTCCTGCTTCATCAAATGGGCTATGTGGGCTACAAGATACCATGTGGTCGCTACAGGTTCAGGGATGCTGGAGATTGTTGTTGCTGCAGGTCCAGAGGCCAGTGCAGGTCTCGACAAGATGGCAGCTGAGGTTGCTACAGGTTTGGATGGGCAGAGGTCAGCATGTCGGCGCTCGACCCTGCAGGCTTGGACACATCGAGGACTAAATTTGGAAATTTGCAGTAAGGTCTTATGGAACCAAACTGCTGAGGTCATCAGTCCCTGAGCTTACACACTACTGAATCTAACTTAAACTAACTTTCACTAAGGACAACACACACACCCATGCTCAAGGGATGAATCGAACCTCCGATGTGGGGGAGCCACATGGACCGTGACAAGGCACCTCAGATTGCATGGCTACCCACACAGTGCGTCGAGGGCTTCTGGTGAACGAAGACGAGGAAGCATTACATATGGACCAAGATGTGAAAACAATCAATAATAATAATAATAATGCTAACCACAGACAAACACGTAATAGTGTGTACTTACTTTTCTATTTCTTCTGTTCTGTGGGGCTGTGTTGGATTGCGACTGCTGGCAAGGCTTCATGGCTCTTCTTCTTCTTCTTCTGCTGCTGCTGCTGCTGGTTGACTGAGCGAGACTGGGGTCCCAGAGCTGCTGAGCCTGCCCTACACCCACTCCAATGACTTTACCAAATACTGGAATCCTACTTGCTGAAGTCTGACACGTGACTGGATTAAGGGCTACTATTGTTTCCCGCCATTTTTTCCCAGACCGCCATCTTGGATTACATCACAGGAGGGACGACACTGCTCTCTGGTGGCAGTACTGTGTACTAGGTCAGTTGGACTCTGGACCTCATGGTGAACACAATGGATGGATCTACTGCCTATGGCAACACAAGTCGTTTAAATAAACACTGCATGCAAAATAAAAACTTACATCCATCCTATCCAACAGCCCAACACAGGCTGAGTCCTCTTCCCATCAGTTCCAAGGAAGAGGTGGTGGTCAGATGACTTAGATTAGCAGAGACAGCCCCAGTGACCTTTATCCCCATCATTTCCTTAGGCTGGTGGAGTTAGCCTAAGTGACCTTTTCCCACCACAATTTGAACTTCCTGCCATGACGATATTGGATGTTGCCACATCTATCGCCGCCATATTGGATCCGCCATTTTGAATAAATTTGGCAACAGTGGAGAGTGGGGCCATACGAAAGTTGCCTTGCTACTTTGGGCATCACTCTAAAAACATCAAAATTCAGTGTAGAAACATGCAGCAACTCATTACCTACAGATTACATGGAAACTTTTTGTTAGTTAGTGGCCTCTGTATAAGTGAATATTATTATTCTTATTTTACATGATAATGAATCATCAGTTCATTCACTACAGCAGTGAATATTTTTAAATTAGTTATAAATTAGTCATAGAAGGAAGCCTTGCGTAAAATGCATGTCATAAAATGCGTCATAATCATTACAAATCACCTAAAATCATTACAGCATAAAGAAAAATTTACCGGCGTACAGAAAAAAAATTCAAGTTTGAAACAACTGCGTCATAAGAATGGAAGACGACAGGATAAAGGAATTAATTATGAATTATTACCTAGTGGGAAGATTTTTAAAAGACCGAGAAAGATGTGGAACGATCAATAATCTCAACCAACAGGGTGTAACAGGTAAATCCCTAATACATGGATAAACAGTAACAAAAAGAATTTGTTTACATTGGTGGTTTGTTTATTGATTTAGCATAATTTGCAAGAAACTGTGATTCCGAAACATACAACACTTTAAAAACACTATTCCGAAAATTTTGGAAGTTCATGTGTCACGTTATTAATTTAAGAACTGCAAAAGCAAAAAACTCTCACAACTTTGACAGCGTCATAATTCACACAACTTAAAATCAGGGTGCGCTCATGATTATCAATATTGTTTTCATCTTGATTCCTGTGCAGTTAACAACTAAGTGCCTAGCAGAGGCTTCATCGAATCACCTTCAAGCTATTTCCCGGCCGTTCCGTCATACAAAAGCGGGCGGGAAAAATGAACACTTAAATCTTTCCGAACCCTGATTTTTGTTATTTTATCAAGATGATCTTTTCTCCCTATGTAGGTGGGTGCCAATAAAATATTTTCAATTTCGTAGCAGAAAGTTGGTGATCGAAATTCAATGACAAGGTCCTGCTTCAACAGAGATCACCTTTCTTTAGTAACTGCTACGCCAATTCACGTACCGTACCCTTGGCATTCTTTGCCCTATTTCGTGATACTAGAAAACAAACTGCCCTTCTTTGGACGTTTTCGGTGTCCTCCATCAATCCTATCTTCTGCGGATGCCACACCATGCAACAGTAGTCCAGAAGAGGACAGAAAAGCGTACTTTAAGCAGTCTCTTTAGTAGACGTGTTGAATTTTGTATGTATTATGCCAATAAATCGCAATTTTTGGGCCGCTTTCCTCACAACATTCTGCTGTTGTTGTTGTGGTCTTCAGTCCAGAGACTGGTTTGACGCAACTCTCCATGCTCCTCTATCCTGTGCAAGCCTCTTCATCTCTGAGTAACTTCTGTAACCTACATACTTCTGAATCTGCTTAGTGTATTCATCTCTTGGTCTCCCTCTACGATTTTTACCCTCCACGCTTCCCTCCAGTACTAAATTGGTGATCCCTTGATGCCTCAGAACGTGTCCTACCGACCAATCCCTTCTTCTAATCAACGTGTACCACAAATTCCTCTTCTCTCCCATTCTGTTCAATACCTCCTCGTTATTTACGTGATCTACCCATCTAATCTTCAACATTCTTCTGTAGCACCACATTCCAAAAGCACGTATTCTCGTCTTGTCTAAACTATTTATCATCCATATTTCACTTCCATACGTGGCTCCACTCCATACAAATACTTTCAGAAAGGACTTCCTGACACTTAAATCTATGCTCGTTGTTAAACAAATTTCTCTTCCTCAGAAACGCTCTCCTTGCCATAGTTTACATCCTCTCTACTTCGACCGTCATCAGATACTTTGCTTCCCAAATATCAAAACTCTTCTACTACTTTAAGTGTCCCATTGCCTCAGCATCACCTGATTTGATTCGACTACATTCCATTATTGTCGTTTTGCTTTTTTTTATTTTCTTCTTATATCTTCAAGACACTGCCCACTCCATTCAACTGCTCTTTCAGGCCCTTTACTGTCTCTGACAGAATTACAATGTTGTCGGCAAACCTCAAAGTTTTTGTTCTCCGTGGATTTTAATTCCTACTCCAAATTTTTCTTTTCTTTTCTGTACTGCATGCTCAATATACAGATTGAATAACATCAGGGATGGGCTACAACACTATCTCACTCCCTTCTCAATCACTGCTTCTCTTTCATGTCCCTCGACTCTTATAATCGCCATCTGGTTTCTGTACTAAATGTAAATAGCCTTTCGCTCCCTGTTTTTTACCCTTGCAACCTTCAGAATTTGAGAGAGAGTATTCCAGTCAACATTATCAAAAGCTTTCTCTAAATCTACAAATGCTAGAAACGTATGTTTACCTTTCCTTAACCTATCTTCTGAGAAAAGTCATAGGCTCAGTATTGCCTCACGTACTCCAATCTTTCGGAGAAATTCAAACTGATCTTCCCTGAGGTCGGCTTCTACCAGTTTTTCCATTCATCCGTAAAGAATTCGTGATAGTATTTGGCAACCGTGACTTATTAAACTGATAGTTCGGTAATTTTCACACCTGTCAACATCTGCTTTCTTTGGAATTGGAATTGTTACATTCTTCTTGAAATCTGAGGGTATTTCGCCTGTCTCATATATCTTGTTAACCAGATGGAATAGTTTTGTTGTGGCAGGCTCTCCCAAGGCTATCAGTAGTTCTAATGGAATTTTGTCTACTCCCGGGACCTTGTTTCGACTTACACTACGTGATCAAAAGTATCCGGACGCCTGGCTGAAAATGACTTAAAAGTTCGTGGCGCCCTCCATCAGTAACGCTGGAATTCAGTATGGTGTTGGCCTATCCTCTGCCTTGATAACGGCTTCCACTCTTGCAGGCATACGTTCAATCAGGTGCTCGAAGGTTTCTTGGGGAATGGCTCCCCATTCTTCGCAGAGTACTGCACTGAGGAGAGATATCGAAGTCGGTCGATGAGGCTTGGCAGGAAGTTTGTGTTCCAAAACATCCCAGAGGTGTTCTATAGAATTCAGGTCAGGACTCTGTGCAGGCCAGTCCATTACAGGGATGTTATTGTCGTGTAAGCACTCCACTACCGGCCGTGCATTATGAACAGATGCTCCATCGTGTTGAAAGATGCAATCGCCATCCCCAAACTGCTCTTCAACAGTGGAAAGCAAGAAGGTGCTTAAAACATCAATGTAGGACTGTGCTATGATAGTGCCACGAAAACAAAAAGGCCTGCAAGCCCCTTCCGTGAAAAATACGACCACACCATAACACCACCGCCTCCAAATTTTACTGTTGGCACTACACACGCTGGCAGATGACGTTCACCAGGCATTCGCCATACCCACACCCTGCCATCGATCACCACATTGTGTACCGTCATTCGTCACTCCACACAACGTTTTTTCCACGTTTCAATAGTCTAATGTTTACGCTCCTTACACCAAGCGAGGCGTCGTTTGGCATTTACCGATGTGATATGTGGCTTATGAGCAGCCTCTCGACCATAAAATCCAAGTTTTCTCACCTCCCGCCGAACTGTCATAGTACTTGCAGTTGATCCTTATGCAGTTTGGAATTCCTGTGTGATGGTCTGGATAGATGTCTGCCTATTACACATTACGACATTGATTGACTCGTTCCATGACCATGGAGACTTCTCCTTAATTTGATCCCACGGAACAATAAATAAATAAATAAATAAAACGACCCTCTTCCACTCTCGGCAGTCCCTGTCAGTCAGCAGACGAGGTCGAAGTGTACGCTTTTGTGCAGAACATGACCCTTCACGTTTCCATTTCACTGTCATATCGGAAACAGTGGACCTAGGGATGTTTAGTAGTGTGGAAATCTCGTGTACAGACGTGTGACACAAGCGACATCCAATCACCTGGCGACGTCCGAAGTCCGTGAGTTCTGTGGAGCACCCCATTCTGCTCTCACATTAGTCGCTGATATGGAGTACCTGGTAGTAGGTGGCAGCACAATGCACCTAATATGAAAAACGTATGTTTTTGGTGGTGTCCGGATACTTTTGATCGCATAGTGAACGTCTTTTAGTGCTCTGCCCAATTCTTCGCACAGTATCACATCTCCCGTATCATTTTCATCTATGTTCTCTTCCATTTCCATAATATTGCCCCCAAGTACAACGCCCTTGTATAGGCCCTCTACACACCTCTTCCACCTTTCTGCTTCCCCTTCCATGCTGATTACTGGTTTTCCATCCGAGCTCTTGATAGTCATAAAGGTGGTTCTCTTTTCTCCTAAGGTCTCTTTAATTTCCTGTCGGCAGTATCTATCTTACCCCTAGCGATACATGTTTCTACATCCTTACATTTGTTCTCTAGCCATCCATGCTTAGCCATTTTGCTCTTTCTGTTGATCTCGTTTTTGAGTCATTTGTATTCCTTCTTGTCAGCTTTATTTTTCGTCAATTACATTCAGTGTCTCCTACGTCACCCAAGGATTTGTAATAGCCCTCGTCTTTTTATCTATTTGATCCTCTGCTGCCTTCGCTATTTCATCTCTCAAAGCTATCCATTCTTCTTCTACTGTATTTCTTTCCATTGTTCTTGTTAATCGTTTCCTAACGCTCTCTCTGAAACTCTCTACAACCTCTGGTTCTTTCAGTTTATCCAGGTCCAATCTTTTAAATTTCTACCTTTTTGCAATTTCTTCAGTTTCAATCTACACTTCATAACCAATAAATTGTGGTCAGAGTCCACATCTGCCCCTGGAAATGTCTTACAATTCAAAACCTGATTCCTAAATCTCTGCCTTACCATTACATAATCAGTGTGAAACCTACCAGTGTCTTCGGGTTCAAATGGCTCTGAGCACTATGGGACTTAACATCTGCGGTCATCAGTCCCCTAGAACTTAGAACTACTTAAACCTAACTAACCTAAGGACATCACACACATCCATGCCCGAGGCAGGATTCGAACCTGCGACCGTAGCGGTCTCTCGGTTCCAGACTGTAGCGCCTAGAACCGCACGGCCACTCCGGCCGGCACGGCTATCTGTGTCGCTGAGGCACGATAAACTCCCCACCAACGGCAAGCTCCATGGGTCACGGGGGGGAATCCTGAAGCATGTAATCGAATTCTTAGCACCACTGTTGTGAACACAGGTTTTCCCGACTATGGCTGTCAGTGCGTAAACGGGCGGAGTGGGAGGGGGGAAGGAATGCTCTTTACTTCACCTGTTTCCTCCTCCATTCGTGAAAATCGGTTGTTGACATGAAGACGATTATACGCTCGTGGAACTTTCTTGTGCCACGAAGTTCAGTCACAGTTGACTCGCCAATAACTTCCAGATTAATAATGCGTAAGCAATGATTGAGTCCACAGCGGATCGACCATATCAGTTTGTGTGTGTCGTGCAGTATTTGTTTTTGCTATTACATCACGATACCATGGCAAGCGCACGCGCCTGATTGCTATGAATCAACTTTGTGTACAGTAAAGCTAGAAACTACTGTAGTGTGTAAAGGCGTTTAGTTAGGACTTTGATGCTGAAGTCATTGCGAAGAGCTTGCGGGGAACTGCTGGGACCCAAACTGAGTCAATAAAAAAATATTTCCCAGGATATAACAGAAAATCGGCATTAAATTGAAAAAAAAAAAAAAATTAATGAAAGATGTCGTTTCGTATGATTCGTAAATATGCTCTGAATTGTAGGAAAGGCAAGTCAGAGAAAAATTAGTGGTGAATAGAATGTTAAAAACCTAAAAACTGCAATACCGAGCGAAATTACGAGGCTGGTCCATCGGGTAAGCCAGTGAAAATCCGGGCTTGTGATTTATGTATTGTGTAACCATTATACTACTACTGTGTGTAAACGGTTCATGAAAGACATTCATCATTAAATTACGTATTAATACGCAACACTTGTTTTGATTTTATGCCGAGATTTTCGTAAACAATCTACAGCGTGGATCTGAACCGGGTACACTGATTTTTTTCTGTTTTTCCCTTTCAGTTCTTCCCTTATCCAAATTCGTATGTTTTGCCGGTTCAAACGTAGGTGTGTTTGTTGTTGTCGGCACGAACGGTCAAAATGGGAGCCTTTTCTTGGCTGGAATATTCTCCGCAGACGGCCAGAAAGCAAGAGTTTCAGCGGTGCAACTGAACAGTATCCTGTGTTAAACACAATTGGAGTTTTCTTTAACTCTTCTCAGTTTTCATGGTAATTTTCCGAAAGCTGACTGAGCAACTTTCAAACTGATATTTCTAAGAATGTAAACTCTCTTAGTAAAATGTTCTCTGGGGCGGGGGAGGGGCGGGAGGGGGGTCGGGAATCATGACCTCCCCCCACCCTTTGAATCCGCGCCTGACCCCAGCTGTCCTTTCAAGGAAAGTGATGAAGTAAGTTAGCTTATCGGAATTCAGTGCCACATTACACAAGTGGCGGCAAATTTAATTTGTGTGCGGGGAGGTGCATGTTACACAGCTATATCAAGTTATAGAAAGACCTATAATGAGACTTATATTTTATGTTGTCGATAAGAGATTAATGCGTATTATGTACTGCTATTGACTGGTGTGTAATTAACATAGGGTCTACTGCTCCTATTAAAAGTAGTCTTTCGCGTTTCGTCGTAAGGCCTGACAGTAGGGAGCGAGCGTAGCCAACCTTGCAGCGTGCAACAAACTATCCATTCCGTTCTAAACATTCTCACATTACACTAACCTCACCTGTTCAGTGTAAGGAATTCCTCTCATAAAATCTAAAATGTTGACTGACATTAGGGTTAAATTACTTGCTGCTAAAAACGTGTGCTGGACGTTCACTTGTGCACCTGCATGGCGGATCCCATTCGTTCTCAGCAATTGGCCAACCTGCGCTTCGCACACCCGAGCTCATTTGTCCATTTATCGATGAAAATAGTGCGTAAAATGTGATTGGCGAAAATACATTTTGTTACATGTTCCTCCGCATCTGTTCTGTGACAGGAGTACGTCAGAAGATAGTGAACCGAGGAGAAGTACGGCCTGTTTTCACTTGGAATTCGTGAACGAGGAACAAAATGGATCTTCGGAAAAGAGTTACAGATTGGTTTTCGCGAATGAGAAGCTGGAAAACAGGAACTGGAACTCAAGCTGAGGCATCTGTTGCTGTTGTTGACGATGATCCAGATTTGGAAAGAACTCTTTGGCGCTTTGAACCGTATGTCATGAAAGTTCAGAGCGTTTTAATATGGGAAAATCCAGTGATCAGTGTGTTTTGTGTCGTAGTGGTCAACATTTTATTTTGGTAAGGTGATGTCAGTAACTTTTAGTCAATCGTGCGCTTAAAACAAAAGTGTGTATTTTTATTGTTGTGGTTATTGTACACAGGTTGGTTGTCAATTTCCAGTGGCGTTTTTATGGCCTTTTGTTCACTCTTGCCCTTACAGCAATTCTTTACGACGTGTGGGCACAGAAATGTTGGCCAGAAATATCAGAATCCTTGTCGGAAAAGACGAGACGCACTTTGCAAGTGCCACCCATGCAAACAAGGTAAAGTTTTGAAAATTGTGCTGACTGCTTGTATTACTAAATATTTACGAAATATTTGTGTTTTTCTTGGTAGGTACGTTGCTCACTGTGGATATTATAATGTTTTGATAGAACGTTGCGCTGTATATTTCGAATGAAATTTCAAGTGATCGAAACGCTCTTCTTATTTATTTATTTTCGAACATCATTAAATAACAACCACTCCCCCGCATTCATTTATTGATCATTTGTTGTTTTTCATAGCAGTGGCTCACAAGTGTAAGTAAATAAACATAATGTTCACCGACGAGAACGATAATTTTTTGGTCCACTAAGTCCTTCTCATGATGAATATTCAGCACCATTAAATCTTTAAAAAGATTCTCAAATCCCCGTTATTTATTTCCTAATTTATGTAACAGTTAAGTTATATTCCGCCGTTACATTCCGTGCCCATCAGAACAAAGGCCGTTGTAGTGTTGTCGTGAATCAGAAATTTTTTGATTCGTAAAGCTACAAGCTACAAAGATAGTCGCAGCTAAATAAATTCAGGATGCTAGCTTTTGCCTTAAAAAGTGGAATAGAGAATAATAATAATAATAATAATAATAATAATAATAATAATAATAATAATGGTTAATGTTAGTTTCATTCCCACAGTGGATGTATTATGAATATTTTAGAAATCATTATTTAGGAATTCAACAGCAGGAATGTAAATGGAATAAACAGTGCTTGTATGAAAATAAGGCAGTGGTATTGAGAAAATATTTATTGTAAAGTGACGTCTGATGGATGTGAATAGCACAAGAAAAGGAAGAGTGGGCAAGAATGTAAGTGACAGTGATGTTTGCATTTTTACTCGAAGAGGATAGTTCTGTTTATAAGGTCACTTCAGACACTTGTATCCGTCTCTAATGACCTCGTTGTCGACGGGACGTTAAACACTAACCACCACCACCATCAGACACTTGTATATAAAATGTTATGCAACTCGTGTTATATGATACATTTAAAAATTAGCAAAGTGATTTTTGCGTTTTGTTTTATGGATAATATTCCACTGTGATATTGTCTGATGTAGTTAGTTCAGAAACATTGTAGTGTTCCTCAGGTTGATGTTTTTTGTGTGTGTGTGTGTGTGTGTGTGTGTGTGTGTTCGGGGGGGGGGGGAGAGGGGGTGTTTTTTTTCCTCTCATCTCAGCTTTGTCATATATTATCAAACAATTGAAAACTTTAAAAGTGGTGCACTATCTTATTTAAGGCTTACAGAATTTACAAATGACTTTGTAGCGGCTAGTTGATATGTCTATAAACGCATTGAAGGTGGCAGACAGTTTACATTTACAAGTGTACCTCGTGTAGTTAAGAGCATACTCAGTTAGGGGCAGGGGAGGGCAGCTACACCTCCATACTATAAAAGAGAGTGAGGAGAATTTTCACAAACTATACTTATATCCTGCCCTGCCAGGCTGACAGATTAATCAGTTCTAAGAAAACCAGGAGATGTAATGGATACTGACTAGTAGAAAGTGCACTATAGAGCCGTTTGTTGTGAAATCTCAAATAATGATTCATAGCAAAATTACTATGAATCCCCCCTCCCCAAGCTCATATCCTGGGTATGCTCTTGTCTGTGGTTTTGCCTATCAGGAGATAAAATCTTTCAGGTAATGGTACACAAATCAATAATTGGTGATAACACATCCATCTTTTTATTTATTCTATATATAAATTTTTTTCAGAGCATTAACTGTTCCAGAGATAAGTCACTACCTGAGCCAAGCTCAGTCTATGTTGCGAGACTACTACATCTGGTTAAAAAATATGAGAGATGACCAGCCAGGCATGGTAAGATAAAATATTTTGTACTGCATCTTTAACTAGTGCTGTTCACTTGCTTTCCTTGGTTTTAATTGATGACTGATAATTCATCATCTTTCCTTCCTTCCTATTTGTTCCTACACTTCCGATGTTCATTTATCTTACTTAGTCCCTCCTCTAGCAATGTTGCTGCCTACTTTAATTTCAACAAATTTCTCATTTTACTAATAATTCAGTTAGTTTTGTGTTCAATTTGACATTTAAATTGTTAGCTGTGTACAGCATATTTTCGTGTAGAATACTTATGAAATTACAGGAACTCGTTGAATGATAAAATATATCAAGTAATGTATTGCTGTTTGTATTACTACTATTTCTTGGGGTGCAACATTTGGCTAGCCTTGTATCTTGGTGACAGATATTTCTTCTCCCCCCCCCCCCCCCCCCCTTCTTCTTTTCTTTATAGGCTATATAACTGTACTTTACTTAAGACCAAGAGAACATTGATCTGGTAGATGAATTGTTGAAAATAAAAGGTCTCCACAGAAAAGATGGCTTTTTAAAAGCAGGGGCTACATGTTTCAAGCAGAGGAATAATATTAATGTATTATAAAACAACTTAGATTTTTGTTTCTTAAATGATGGTGACATAAGGGGAGCAGCATGAAATGGCTTTCTCATTTAATATAATAAACATAAGACACTTCAGAAAGCTGCTGTAACTGTGTGGTAATGCTGCTGTAGCTTGTTCTGTTCAGGTGGTTCCAGAAATTTTCTGGACTATGCAGACTAAGCCCTCGTGGTCTTTCAGGCGTGACTGTCACAGACGTTAACTTCAGTACAGTTGAATAATGCTACAGATTTTGTGTGGCAGTTTCTTCATAATGGAAATGGAAATGAGCGTTTGGTGTCATTGGCCAGGAGGTCCCTTGCGGGGCAGGTCTGGCCGCCTTGGTGCAGGTCTTATTACATTCAACGCAACACTGGGCAACCTGCGTGCTGGATGGGGATGAAATGATGATGAAGACAACACAACACTGAGTCCCTGAGCAGAGAAAGTCTCTGGCCCAGCCAGGAATCGAAGCTGGACCCATAGAACGGCACTCCGTCATCCTGACCACTCTGCTATTGGGGTGGACAATTTCATCATAATTAAGTGTGATGATACCAGTACGACCATTGCTTGTGCCTATAGGGTACAAATCTTGCACCAAGCAAGGTGGTGCAGCAATTAACGTACTGGAGGACTCATCATTCAGGAAGATGATGGAACAAATCCACATCCAGCCATCTGGATTTATGTTCTCCCCGAATTCCCTTTATTGCTCTGGTCAAATGATGGGATGGTTTGTTTGGAGAGGGCATGTCTAATCTTCGTTCCTTCAGTTTGTAGAGACTCTTTTAAGAAAAGGTTGAATGAGCAAAAACATAAAGAGTTGCTGCAGTTATTAGAAGGATCATTTTGTTGAAATCTATTATCACCAGAGAAGAATCGTAGCTGTATTTAGAGGGGGAAAAAGTTGTTTTGAAGCTGTGCCAAGTGAATTTTCTGGAATTCCAAGAACAATGAATAATTAGCATGAAATGCTTGAAAACTACCCGAACAAGGTTATTCTGAACATAGAAACTGAATAATTTGTATCTGCAAGAAGAAAGGGGGGTGGGGGAGAGGAATTTGTTCTTCTTGGTCTTCCCCACTTTTTAGTTTCTGTACATGGTAAACTCTATTTTCATCTTGAGTGTCACTTTTTCTTAGTAGATCTGATGTTAGATGACAGCTGAATTTGTTGTCCATGATATAATTCTTCATTCTTGATAATACATATTTTTTTGTACTTTCTTCTTTACAGTTTTGTTGCTTGATGTGTGCAAGTTTCTTGGTTCTTACTGTTATCGGCCGTACTGTTCCGGGATGTGTTATTGGCTATATACTGATAATGACTGTTATGGTTGGTCCTGGTGTCTGCATTCATGTTTTACCTCCAACTGCAGTACAGAAACTGAAAAATTTTTGTGTATCATTTAAGGAGAAAGGAAGAGGTGAGTGTATTAAGTGATTTAAGCTACATCTGTTTCAAAGAATGTAGAAATTTGAGGTATTTTGTTGTCAGCAGATAGAATTTTTTCCCATGTAGTGTTTTGTACATTTTGGCTGTTTGTAATTTTTTGTACAACATAAAACGAAATATAAAACAAGTCAGTTGAGAAATTGTATGAAGGGTAAATGTTAAATATGATTTTGGGTACATATTTTGCAGTTAACTAACATTAAACTATTTAGAATTATATTACAGTACATAAGTCTATTTCCTTGAAGTTGTTGTATCCACACAAGCACCAGAAAGTGCACAGATTACACAAAGTGAATTCTTAAAATTAACTGGAATTGTGGACAGTTTGTAAGAATCACTAAGTCTTGGTTTGAGTTGCTTTCTGAAGAATTTGTCTAATCTGTAGGAACAATGGTCAGTTAAAGATCCCTTCAAACTGACTGTAAAGCATGTTAAAGCATTGGGAAACTTAAATGTCGTGGGACAACATGTTGTAAATATGTTTATCATAATGTAATGTCATTCTCTGACTGAAGCTATTTTTCAGTGGAAATTCCAGGTAAGAATATCAACAATGTAGGAAAAGATAGATTGCTACTAACTGTAAAGAAGACACATCAACACAAAAAAAAGGCAAGCACACCTCCCACACACATGACTGGCAACTCCAGCATCTTGGGCCGGAGTGTGTTCTACACGTGTTCATAAAAAATATGTCTCTAATAGGCTGAGTCATTATTAAACATTGCTGCTTTAGTTGTGAGTAGTGAAGGAAACTACACCATACACTTATCTAAAATATTAAATCAGCTTATTTAAAGGACGCAACCTACATTTGCAGCATTCAGTAAGAAGTTGGTGTACATAATGCTTGAGTTATTTTGACAGACCTACTTTTGACCAGAGGAAGTTGTAACTTGCATCTGAAAGTTAATTCTAAACTATCACAGTAAGATTCAGTACATCAACAGCTAGAGTGTATTTAAAAATCAGCTACACTTTTGCTCATTTCTAGTACAGCAATGTCATGAAATATTGCAGTAGTTTCAATTTTAAAATCTAAATCCATTTGTTGCTGCTCCTAACGATTTTCATTTAGTTGTGTCCTCTTTTGAGGAATAATTATTAGTGTCGAGTATGTTTGTACCACATCAATGATGTTGTAAAAGTGATGTTTCCTGTGAGCTGCTGTAGAAGTTTTGTCACTTCATTGTTTGCAAACATGTATAAGTTTATTGTCAGAGAGAGAGAGAGAGAGAGAGAGAGAGAGAGAGAGAGAGAGAGAGAACAGTGAAAGCAATTTGTACATATTAACCTCCCCTTCCTCCTCTGTTTTCAATAGTTACTTGCTCATTCTCACTCACAGTACTTTCTTGATCACTGTGTAACATTATTAACCATGGTGGTGGTAGTGGTGGTGGTGTTGGTGGTGTTGCAGCTCACTACACCAGCCTATCCCCTGCAAGCCTCTTCATCTATGAATAGTTACTGCAACCTATATTCATGTGAATCTGCTTTCCTTCTGATTTTTACCAAATTGACAATTTCTTGATGCATCAGGATGGGTTTTATCAGTTTATCCCATCTTTTTGTAGAGTTCCTTTTCCCCTGATTCAGTGCTTTTTCTTTAGTTACACGATCCACCCATCTAATCTTCAACATTCATCTTTAGCATTACATTTCAAAAGCTTCTGTTCTCTTCTCCAACTGCAGTACAGAAACTGAAAATTTTTTGTGTATCATTTAAGAAGAAAGGAAGAGGTGAGTGTATTAAGTGATTTAAGCTACATCTGTTTCAAAGAATGTAGAAATTTGAGCTATTTTGTTGTCAGCAGATAGAATTTTTTCCCGTGTTTCACTTGCATATATTCTAGATAAATAACTTCAAAAAAGTCTTCCTCACACTTAATTTTGTACTAGATGTTAACAAATTTCTCTTTTGCAGAAATACTTCTCTTGCTGTTGTCAGTCTGCATGTTGTGTCCCCTCTATTTCTGGCATCGCCCATTATTTTGCTGCCCAAATCACAAAACTCATCTACTACTTATAGGCCTTATTCTCTAATCTGATTTCCTCAGCATTACCAATTATAATTTGACAAAATTACATAACTTTGTTTAACTTTTGTCAGATATTCTTATCATCACATGTTTTCAAGACACTATCAATTCCTTTCAGCAGCACTTCGCCATCTGACAGAATTACAGTGTCATTGGCAAACATCGTCTCTCTGAACTTTAATTCCCCTTCAGAATTTCTCCTTGATCTCCTGTGCTGCTTCATCAATGTACAGGTGGAATAATGTAGAGCTATAGAGCACAACCCAGTCTCATTCCTTTATCAAATTTTCCCTTTCATATCCTTAGTCCTTTCACTCTGTATAACTGCAGTCCAATTTCTGCACAAGTTACAAATAACATTTTGTACTCTGTGTTTTATCCCTGCCACTTGGACTCATTAAGCAGCATTTGTTGGATAGCCTCACAGACAGCACTTTGAAAAAAAAGGGTGGTAGTCGTCAGATTTAGAGGAAGTTGAGATTTTTTGCGCTTTAAGAGAAGGCATGTCAGTGTACTAAATAAGAAGACAAGTGTCAAAGTGACATTTAGTGATGTCCTCCTTGAGAAGCAGCCACCAATTTATTCTACTTAGTGGCATTAGGTTTTAATGTTTCCTGTTGATCATTTCATAAGGATGTGCAATATTGGTGTTTGGGATTTGCCAGGACTTTACATGTAACATTCAAAGAGTTTGTGGTAGACAGTAGCGTCATTGGGGGCTGTGATATATGCATTTCAGGATAGTAGAATCTTTGGTAGGTGAAGGTAGCTGCCAGCAGTTTACAGCTGAGCCTTATGAGAGTATAATGTGGCAACATGAGATATTTAAGGGAGTTCCCTGTTCGACAGTGCATGTGTGCTGCCAGCTTTTTACTCCTGACATTGCCTAATGGCATTGAAACTTTAAGGTATGTCATATTACAGCTTAGTATAGATATTCAGATGGTTGTCAGTATTTGTAGTACTGCAATGTATTGATTTGTGTGCTTGTTTTATAGCACTTGATAAGGGTAATGTTGTTCTGAAACTTGTTGCGGTAAATACGTCACACCTTTCACAACTGGTGTTTAATGTTCTCAGTACAGGATAATGTAACTTACATGTAACTTCACTATGTGATTACTCTGCTATTTACAATAAAGTGCCTGGCAGAGGGTTCAGTGAACCACCTACAAGCTGTCTCTCTAACGTTTCACTCTCGAACAGCACGCGGGAAACATGAGCACTTAAATTTTACTTTGCGAGCCCTGATTTCTCTTATTTTATTGTGATGATCATTTCGCCCTATGTAGGTGGGTGCCAACAGAATGTTTTTGCAATCAGAGGAGAAAACTGGTGATTGAAATTTCGTGAGAAGATCCCGTCGCACGAAAAATGCCATTGTTTTAATGATTGCCAATCCAATTCACGTATCATGTCTGTCACACTATCTTCCCTATTTTGTGATAATACAAAACGAGCTGCTGATAAACGTCTTCATAGATTTTCATTTAACAGCTTAATTCATGTCACACTGAAACAACTTCGTCTATGAATGTGCACAAGAAATAAATCTGTAGATACATCTTGATGTCTTCAGTCATAACAAAAGTGCAGTGTCTGTATACAAGGTTGGTTCCATAGGTAATGTGACCAAATTCATAAAAAATCATTTATTGAATATATTCGTACAAATAATAAAAAAATTTCAAAATAGCACCCGCTTGTGTCGATGCACTTCTGGGGACGGTGTTTCGATGCCTTTTCCGGAATGTCCTTTAGAGCTGATGTAACATGCGCTTGGATGCTTTCAATCTTGTCCCAATGTTTTCCTTCCATGATTCCTTTTAACCGAGGAAAAAAAGTCAGCAGGAGCCAGGTCAGAACTGTAGGGAGGCTGGGGAACCAAAGGGGTCTTGGTCCTGGCCAGGAAGTCATTGACAGTGACAATGAAGGCGCTGCGACTTGGCGCATTGTCGTGGTGAACTTTCCACGTGGCCTTGATGTCGTTTTGGCAGTGCGAGACCTTCCTTTTCAGTCTTTTGAGCACTTTCAAGTAGAAAGCAGAGTTCATTGTAGTCCCGGTAGGTATGAATTCGTGGTGGACAATGCCTCTGATATCAAAAAGAAGACAATGAGCGTGGTTTTGATCCTGGACTTGTTCATGCGTGCCTTCTTGGGACGGGCGACAATGAATGTGCCACTCGGAACTCTACCTTTTTGTCTCAGGGTCGTACTCAAAAATCCACAACTCATCACCAGTGATAACTGAGTTTAAAAAATGAGGATCATTTTCCAACATTTATCAGCACCGAAGCATTCGTGTGTGCTTGTGTTCATCAGTCAACACTTTTGGGACAAGTTTGGCATCCACCTTTCTCGTGTTCAAATCTTCGGTCATAATGTGGAAAACAGTTGTTTTTGACATGTTTAGAGTTTGTGCTTTCAATTGAAGGCTCAGCCGTCTGTCAGAGTTCAAACAATCGCGCACACGCGTCACATTTTCATCAACTCGTGCGGTTGATGACCGTCCACTGCGAGGTTCGTAGGTGATCTCCTCTCGGCCCTCCATGAATGACTTGTGTCATCGGAAAACTTGTGATTTGGACAAGCAATCGGTCCCAAGGGCATGCTGAATAATGGAAACGTTTTGGTGGCAGACTTCCCAAATTTAACGCAAAATTTGCTAGCGTACCATTTGCTCTACAGAATGATCCATTGTGCTGTGTTACATAAACTGAAAACATGGTTGACAGAAATGCACGTCCTGACTCTGACAGCTTGCAGCCGAATGAGACAAAGAGCGTTTTGAACTAACACCCCCCTCCACTTAGCCGAGCCGGTTACAACACGCTGTGGTGTACCGTTGCGTCAGAAAAAAAATGGTCTCATTACTTATGGAATGCACTCTGTATGTGACCTGTCCTATTGGTCACACAGACAGAGATTCATTATGAAATTGCTTAGCACATCCTGGCTAATTTGATGTTAGAAAATTGTGTTATGTAAATCTTGATCAATTTGAGGAAGGAGCCATTCTTGCACCAGTGTGAGCTATGCTGCATTCATAACCATGTTTTCATTTGTGGGTGTGTGTGTTTTTACAAAACTTGTCCATTTTCAAGGAGTTATTTTTGTGCTCGACAGTTGGATGGGGATCATGCAGGCCTTAAAAGAAACTTTCTTATTATGTTTAAAGTTCCCCCATAGCTCAAATTTGCACTTGGCAGGAAACTGTTACTTTCTTTGTAGTCATGCTAAGAGTCTGCTTCAGTTGTAGTCAGTGTGGTTGGAACATCAATCCCTCAGCGCACACAATACTTATGTTCTTTGTGTTGAAGTTCTCTGTTTGTCTCCAGGTTGATTTCTTTTGGCTCAAAAGACTCCTTAATTGGTGTAGTATTCTCCGCCAGTAAACATAGTCGACTTGTGCTTTCACTGTTGCACAGATCATCTTATCATATTATTTGTTCAACCTCAAACAGGCTTTCACAGTGGAGGTAACGTGTTGAAATGACGAAAAAATGCATACTTCACTATATTTGCCAATTTCACGTTATTCAGCCCATGAATATCATAAAATCTTGTGCTTATATTGCCGTCTTTCTCACAGTTGAAGCTGTTGTGCACTAAACGTGTTTCTACTAATTGAAACTCCATCAGAACTCAAGTTGTGCCATTTTAAAATGTGAGAACATCCATTTTCAAATGATACGTAGTTATTCCAAATCAGATTTATGCTTCAGAGTGAGGAAAAATTTTAAATTGATTACATAATTTTAAATCTATCTGTGTTTTGTTTAATGTAGTATCAGTTGTAGATGTTGAGTATCGCTGGTTACTCCTATCTCTTTTATTGTGCTTATTATAATGGTGCAAAGATTGTGTCATTTGTTCAAACTCTTTGTAATCCTATGAACTAAAACACGCCAATTTCTTTTGTCTTGCTCTTTCTCCTGCAGGCATTCCAGTTTGGAGTCCATTACTTCTGTGATGCCATCAATACATCACATCCTCTCCCACCCTCTTCTTGCACCTTTGATTCTCCCCCAGCATTAACATATGTCTTCTCATAATGTGCTCAAAGTAGATCAGTTATTGTTTCAGTATCAGATCTTCCAAGGAGCAATCTGATTTTATTTTTGCTGTAATACTAATCTGTTTGTTCTGTTTGCCCTCTGTAGAACTCTTAAGGAGTTGCCTCCAACACAACAATTTGAAAGTGTCTGTTGTGTGCCATTGCAGGTCTCACATCCTTATATGAACATAGCAACTATCTCTAGGCTCATTCCATGCCAAAAGCAGGGTTCAGGAAGTAATTTTAGATGGGGTCAGGAAACTTTTTATCAAGGCCCATAAAAAATCATAATATTCCTTAGTAATTTTTTATTTTAATTTTTACTCACAAAAATATGAATTACAATATATAGGCATATTTGTATTTAAAAGTCAATGGGAGAAATTTTGCGCTAAAGCGCCAAAGAAACTGGTATAGGCATGCATATTCAAATACAGATATATGTAAACAGAATGCGGCGCTGTGATCAGCAACGCCTATATAAGACAACAAGTGTCTGGCGCAAGTTGTTAGGTCTGTTGCTGCAATGGCAAGCTACCAAAATTTAAGTGAGTTTGAATGTGGTGTTATGTGATAGGACACAGCATCTCCGAGGTAGTGATGAAGTGAGGATTTTCCCATACAACCATTTCATGAGTGTACCATGAATATCAGGAATCCAGTAAAACATCTAATCTCTTGCATCGCTGAGGCCAGAAAAAGATCCTGTAAGAACAGGATCGATGACGACTGAAGAGAATCGTTCAATGTGACAGAAGTGCAATCCTTCCACAAATTGCTGCATATTTCAATGCTGGGCCATCGACAAGTGTCAGCATGCGAACCATTCAATGAAACTTCATGGATATGGACTTTTTAAGCCAAAGGCTATGTACACTTGATGACTGCACGACACAAAGCTTTATGCCTCGCCTGGGCCCGTCAACACTGACATTGGACTGTTGATGACTGGAAACATGTTGCCTGGTCGGACAAGTCTCATTTCAAATTGTATCAAACGGGTGGATGCGTACGGGTATGGAGACAACCTCTTGACACGATGGATCCTGCACGTCAGCAGGGGACTGTTCAAGCCGGTGGAGGCTCCATAATGGTGTGTGACGAGTGCAGTTGGAGTGACATGGGACCCCCGATATGTCTGGATACTACTCTGACAGGTGACACGTACTTAAAACAGCCTGTCAGATCACCTGTATCCGTTCATGTCCATTGTGCATCCTGACTGACTTGGGCAATTCCAGCAGGACAATACAACAGTCCACGTGCCCCGAATTACTACAGAGTGGCTCTAGGAACACACTTCTGATGGCTACCAAACTCCCCAGAAAAGAACATTATTGAACATATCTGGGATGCTTTGAAACATGCTTTTCAGAAGAGATCTACACCTGTTCAGAAGAGATCTACACCTGTTCAGAAGAGATATCCACCCTCTTCTATTCTTATAGATTTTTGTGGACAGCCCTGCAGGATTCATGGTGTCAGTTCCCTCCGGCACTACTTCAGACTTTAGTTGAGTTCATACCATGTCGTGTTACAGCACTTGTGTGTGCTCGCAGGGCTCCTCCACGATATTAGGCAAGTGTACCAGTTTCTTTAGCTCTTCAGTGTATTTGCAGTCTTAAACAATTTTCTTAAAGTTAGGTTCACGTGACGCACAACTTACGCGAATAATGTCTTCAAAGTGGGGGGCATTAATCTTGAGCAATACCTGTTATTCAAAAAAATCATTTTTGAAAATAAAATTTCACAAATATATGTGGAGCCAAACATAGTAACCATGTATATGGCTAATTTTTTGCAGTTCTTATATTTTTCTGGGAAATGTTAATTCTAAAATTCTTTGTTAGGTGCAGTTTTATATATTTGCAAGAAAACGTCTTCCTGCAAGTCTGTTAATTTCATTTGGAGTGAAGGCTTTGAAAGGCAGAACAATTGTGCAGCCAATTCCGCCCATTTTGCTGCTGGTGAAACTTCAAACAGCAATTTAAAGAACCTCGACAGCTTCTCTATCTCTCAAAAGTCTTCAATATTGCTGAAAATCCATTCTTAAGATCTGACATAAAATTTGGGAATATTGAAATGTCTATTTCAGAATTACTTTTATATTAAAAATTGTTGGAAAGTGAAGCAGTTCTTGACTTGCAATGTCTTTTTCAAAGATATCCTGCTTGTGACAGAAAGAAGACACACTTTTTATCAGATCACGTAGTAATTTCCCATTTCCTTGTAGCTGGGTATTGAGTGCATTTAAATGTTTCAGAATGTCTTTCAAGAAAACCACAACTAGCATACTGCATTGGTTTGCTAGCAACTCCATGGTTTTTTGCTTCTTGTGAATCCAAGTTTTCTAAGAAAGACGTTACTTCTTCTCTTATTTGCTGAGAATGTTCAATCACTTGACCTTTACTTAGCCAACAAACATTTCTGCACTGTAATAAGTCAGAATACGCTGAATCGCACTCGGAAAGAAACTCTTTAACTGTCTGTGTTGAAGAGCATAATAAGACCTCATGAAGTTAATCAACTTGATCAATCTGTCCATTACTTCTTTCGGCCACACTAAGTTTTCCACAAGGGCTGCCTGGTGAAATATGCACAGGTAAGATAGAAGTCCAGCAACCTCATCTTTGATTCTATTTACTAGCCATTGTTCTCTGCTGATTACTGCTGGGACCCTGTCAGTTGAAAGAGCATTTTACCATAATCATTGTTGGCTTTTGTCATAAAGTCATCAAAAGTCTTGAATAAATCTTCTCTGCAAGTCTTACCTTTCAGTGGCAATATTGTTAGCCACACTTCCCTAAATTCTTTACTTTCAGTGTACAAAAATCGCACAAAAATGGACATGTGTTCTTTGTCAACAATACGACATGATTCATGTAGAGCTATGGCTTAGAAAGGTGCCTCCTGCAGAAGTTCGAGCAAACTACTTTTATTGTCAGCAGCCAGTATTTCGGTTCTTCTTGTATTACTTATTGCCAACAATGGAATACCTTGAATTGTGGCAACAACATCCTTCTCCTCTTCATAAAGTGTCATCGCCACTTCTAACATACATTTTTTTACTATCTCAGGCAGTGAAAATGGCTTCTAGTGTTTATTAGGTGTCCAACACACATCCAGTGCTGCATCTGCAGGTTTTCTTTGCTCGCTCATCAAGCAAATTAGGAAGGCGATGTTTTTAAGATGCTAAATATGCCTGGAATTTTTCTTAGCGAACTTCACGACCCAGAGGAAAATTTTTGTGGAACTGCTAATGAGTTGTTTCAGTGTTGCTTTAAATTTGCACTTTTAACAGGAGTGACAGTTCTGTTGCACGAGACAAACTGGAACAGCTCCAAACCTATAAGGTAGCGTAAAACAATATTGTTCAGTCCACTCAATCAAAAACTTCCTATTTTCACTATTAATTTCATGCTTTTTTAGGATCCATATAATCCAAAGAAAATGTTATAAGCCTCGATAACAATGAAATGCTCTGTATGAGATCACAACAACTACTGTCGAAGTGGTGATAAAAATTGTTTGCTTTGTAGTGGCCAGCAAACAAGACATGCTGATACACCCACCACAAAGGAGCTACTTCTGTGTCAAAGTGTACACTGCCCCACACCAAAGGAGCTGCACTGCAGAGGAGGCACTTCATTGTCAAAGATTGCCACTGCCGGCTGAACTCACCCAAAGTCTCATAAAGCTTAAATCTGTCGTTCGATCTAAGAGCACGGAAAATGGTGTTTAAATGAACACCCCTTCTCCGATTTAATAGAGGTTTCAGAGGTTGCCAGAGTCTGAAATCTCTTTATAACATTTCTTTGTTTATTGTAATAAAATTCTCGTGTTGCATTTGAATGTACAGAGCTTTTACATGGACCGACATAATATAATGCATCATCCGGCCAGCTTGCTCCCTTCTGCCCCCACTCTTCAGTGCTCTCCCCTGTGGTGCATAGCATAGCAACCATGTATTTAATCTACCTATAACTAAACATTAAGAATTATAATTATTCAGCAGCTAATTTTACACTAAGAGAAAAAATTAGAAGGATAGCGCTCAAATTGTTATCTGCAGAAAAATATTTTTCAAATAATTTGAGTATGCAATTTATAATTTCAAAATTTTTTTTTGCTGTGTCCGTTTTTGACCTGCCGCAGTCTGGACCTGGACCTGGACTGTGGTCTGCCAGTTGCCGGCTGCTGGTCTGGAGGTTCCGCATGCCCATCATGGATTTTGGTGAAATTTTCTGTGAACATTCACACGTGTTCCCAATGAACATTGATAAAGTTTCATGATCACTATTTCAACACATCTGGAGATACAGTCATTTGTATGACCACATATTGCAACCATCAACAATGCACCCACGAGTTTTTGGCAACTTTGAGGTGTAATATTCCCAGCAATATTTTCCTGAAAGGAACAAAACTGAGCCATCTTGTACAACTTTTTGCGCTCTCTTAAGTGAAATTATATTTAAAAAAATTCCTGAGCGATTTTCGTATGGACGATTTTGAGGAAGGTTGGTCGAAAAAAGCAGACACACTAAAAAGTGAAGGTTAGCTTTTTATGTCTCTGGAAGTAATTATGGGATAAACCTGAAAACTTTTCACATAGCAACTTACCAATACAAATTCTTAGACTGTACAATTTCATTCTGTTACTTCTTCCAGTTGTTAACAAATTGAGGGAAGAGTTGAAGATTTTTCTAGAAACACCAAAAAATGGCTATTTTTGGCCCACTTTTACAAGAAAGAATTGTCTACAAACTTTTTAAAACCAGTTTCATTAGAAAGACTATGTACTAAACCACCCAAAAACTAGACTTGGTTTTGCAGTGTGAGCAAATAAAGGCCCTAAAAACTGACAAGGTGGAGTGCATTAAAGAGGGCCCATATTCCGGTGGTACTCAAATTAAGTCTGACATTTTTATTATAGTCTACAATTGTTTGGTACTCACTTGGGAAGATTAATATCGAAAGGTTTGGTGACTGGGAATGAGGTAAAGAATAACTTGAAAAACTTAAAAAAGGGCTGTCTTTTGTTATGGCTCATCACGACACATTTCAGTCTGTCTTTCTGCTATAACTATAGAATTAAACTGGTTATAAACTTCACAGTTTAATTGTGTAGTACCATGAAGATCATGGTAGTAAAATTGTTGCATAATAGCAGCCCAATTGTATAAATACCCTTCAGGTTTTACACCGTTACAGCATTGTGAAAATTTTGAAGCTCATAGCAATCTTCCTGACATTTTTTGCAATGTATTCATGTTATAGAGAATTACTAGCATTTCTTTCATTGTGTGATGTTATTGATGTGCTAGTTTAATTTCGATTTAAGGTATAGTATAGTTTGTATTAGTGTAGTTTGCAGTTTATTTGGAACATTAGCGTGCTGATGAAAGATTGTATACCTGTTTTGCTGTGGTCCTTGGTGACTCAACCACTGCTGGTTCCTTTCAAAGTGGGAAAACCATTATTGCCATCGCCATTATGGCCACGCCCAATACCTGAGCAACAGCAGCCATAGCTGGGTTTCTTTACCACAGGTTCCCAAGCCTTATAAGGATTTCTTTCCACAGGATCCCAAGCTGATGATACATTTCTATAAATGTCAGAGGCCAAAGTTAGAAGATGTTTCTTTTAGGATTTTAAGCTTATATTTACTTCAGGCTGCTTAAAAGTTTTGTGTGTTTCATTAATTTGCTGTAGCATGTCATGAGGAAAACAATATTGCCAACCAGATGATGTCACTGATAGTGTTTTTTGGGAAGAAGTTTTGGTAAGACAGAATCCAAGAAACTATACTTTTCAAATGTGATTACTGAAAATTATTAGAGCCACAAAAAAAAGAGAAAACTATTCTTCTTATTGGGTTCCTTGTTCAATTTCATTTTTTATAAACTAATTTTATAGAGCTGAATGCTCTAGAGATGTCTAAAAACAAAAGATGCTACGTATTCTAAAACATAATAAGATAATGCTGGATTTAATTTGAGTACCACCAGAATATGGGCCCATTTTCAATGCACATCCAAAGTCACCTTTTTGTAAGGGTTTATATGCTCACAAGACAAAAACCAAATATAGTTTTTTGGTTGTCTTAGAACATGGTATATCTAATGAAAATGGTGTAAAGAGTTTGCAGAAGACTCTGTCTTGTAAAAGTGGCCCAAAAATAGCAATTTTTATAAAAATTGTTAGCTTTATCTTTAATTTGTAAACTATTGGACGGAAGTAGGAAAATGAAATTTTATATTTTTTATATTTTATATTCTTTGTATTGGTAAATTACTAACATGAAAAGTTTCATGTGTATCCTGTAATTATTCCAGGGATATAAAACATTAAATTTCACATTTTTCTTCAGTGTCAAATTATCCATATGAAATTTGCTCAGGAAATATATATATATATATTTATTATTTTGCTTAAGAGAGCAAAGAAAGTTGTACAAGACGGCCTTCTTGTTTCTTTCAACAAAATATTGCTGAAGATATTAGTCTCGAAGTTTCAGAAAACTCGTGGGTGCACTGTTGTTAGCTGCAGATGACGTCAAACAACTGACTACACCTCTGCAAGGATTAAATTGGCGAAAGTAAATCAGTGTTCATTGGGAACATGTCTAAATTTTCTTACAAAATTTCAGCAAAATCAGTGATGGTCATGCAGGAACTTTTCCTTTTAAAAGATTCCTCATCTTACCCATTCTGTTATTCTGTTCAGCTTCTATTAATCATTGCATTTAAATTAATTTTGAATGAGTGTGTGTGCATGTGTGCACAGCATTGTCGTGGGGGAGGGGGGGCAGTCATAAGTTAAATTATTTTGATTTGTTGCTGTGTTAATGGAGGAACCAAAACGCACCTGAAGAGGAAAAAAAATCTGCAAAAGATTGCAACATCCAACAGCTTCCCCATTTTTCATGATTTACTCTGCATTGTACAAAATAAACAAAAATACAAGTACCAAGCTTCATAAAGGGTAAAAGTTATCCCAACAACAAGCGTCCCATAAATTTTCAGTAATCACAATAACTGCAAACCTCTTCAAAACATGCAGTGAAAATATGGTTCTCTATGTAGAACAAAATTATGAATTTCTTTGCTAATTAAGAATTCTGTACAAAGGATTTGTTGGAAGAATGGGGAGCTTAATCTACTGGCATACATTTACATCTACATATATACTCCACTAGCCACCAAGCAGTGTGTGGCGAAGGGCACAATTCGTGCCAAAGTCATATTCCCCCCCCCCCCCCCCCCCCCCTCCCTCTGTTCCACTTGCGGATCACGCGAGGGAAAAATGACTGTCTGAACACCTCAGTACGAGCTCTAATTTCCTTATCTTTGAATGGTGATCATTGCGCTATGTGAAAGTTGGTGGTAAAGATCGGATTTCGGAATTTAGTGAGCAGCCCCTTCCGTTTAGAGTGCCGTCTATCTGCAAGTGTGTCCCACTTCAAACTTTCCATGAGATTTGTAATGCTCTCGCGATGGCTAAATGTACCAGTCACGAATCTTGCCACTCTTCTTTGGACCTTCTCAGTCTCTTGAATCAGACCCAACTGGTAAGGGTCCAATACATATAAACAATACTCTCTACCGTAAACGAGTTTTTGAAAGCTAGGCTTAGAGTTTTGGCCTTCTGTTCATCATCATCAATTACATTACCCATACTGTCAGCAAGATAAGGTATTGAATTATTTGTAGCGTTCAGACCAAAATTTTTTGGGGTTATTTTTAGAATCTGCAGATAAAATATTGCTTTCAAATTCGTTAAAAGAATCTCTCATCCTCCTGACAGCTGCTTTCATTTCACATAATTTCTGTTTGTCAGCGGGGCAGTGATTACATTTAAAATGACTGTGCAAAATTCTCTGCTTTCTCAGCGACTTCCTAATATGTTTGTTGTACCAATGTGGATCCTTTCCCACCCCTATATTTTTGCTAGGCACATACTTCTCTAGCACATGGTGAACAGTACCATAAAATTCTGACCAAAGATACTCAGTATCTTTGTGTCCCGTCGTGAATGCTTGCAGCTGACTATGAAGATATTCATTAATGACACTTTTATTTGCTTTCCCAAACAAGAAAACTCCACGCTGTTTCTTTGGTGTTTTTGCATCTTCCACTGACATAGAAACAATGACGACATTATAGTCGCTAATACCTTCTTCTAGATTAACTTCCTCAAAACGATCAAGTCTGTTTGTCACCAAGAAATCTAATATGTTCCCATCTTGAGTTGGTTTTCTAACCAATTGCTCAAGGTTATATGTTGAGAGTGCTCCTAGAATAACTTCACACAAAATGATATGACGACAGAAATACTCAACAAATGACTTGAAAGTGAATTAATAAAATCACTCAGGTATTTCTTTAATATTCTTAAAAACAATCCTAGGATTGATCTGAAGAAATAAGTAGTCAAGTAGTTGTTCTTTGTCACTTTACTGATAGGTAAATTTCTATGCTCATTTCCTGTGATTGTTTGTTAATGTTTTTCTTTTTATCCAGCAAAAGTAAACAATGCTCTTAAAAAGTACATGCAAGTACAGTTTACTTTCACATTTCCTAGTATTCTAGGACAAATAACATGACTAACTATGAATTTACACTGGTTTGTATTACAGTGAAGGTATCAGTAAGGTGCTGTAGCTCAGAGAAAGCAATTGTTACATTTAAGATAAGATGTTGCAAACATACAACACAATGGAGTGTGTTTTCCAGAAAATGTGGAGTACATGATAAACAAATGTAGATTATGATCTGCAGCAGCAAATATTTAGTGGTGACATACATTATTCTATTCGTTTTACAATCACAGGCCTTTCTTATTTTGGAATGAATATAATGTTATTACAGTAATAATTGTAAATTATCTCCAGGCAGCTCCAAATCTGGCTGCAAGCATTTCCACTGGTTCTCAGAGTCCCACAAATGTTCATGTCATGTCAGTGGTGAAATTGTAAATAGGGTATTTTCTTGCAACATGTGGGAGTTTTCTTGATAACAAAGCATTCTCCCAGTAATTCAGAGCACGGGGGAGGAGATGATGTATGAATAATTGAAAAACACAAATAATTAAGATATTTTCAAGTATTTATTGACGACAATGTCTTGTGGACAGGTAATAGCGGCAGTGGCTGATGGGTGCATGCACTCAGGCAAGTCGTCTTCCACTGCTAATTTGGTTAACATCTGCCACTGCCCCTAGCAGCCAGCAAACCATGATATCAGTTCCCATGTGCATGACACACGTGCCTTTTTTTAGTTGCACAAATGTCTCCCAACCAGGTAATCAGCACACGAATAATTGGGAGTACACTGTAATTGTCTTTAGTTAACCTCGGAAATAAAAATAGATGAGTGAAAATTTCACTGTATGTTGTACAATGCCATCTTATTGAACTGAAGCATTAATAATTTTTCGGCAGTTAACTCCCCTCCCCCCTCTCGACCATAGACTTGTGAATGATTTCACTATAATAATTGGAAAGTATACTATGCAGAAAATAGTGGCACAGTATTTGTCTACTGAATATTGCAATCCACACAGCAATTTTTTTTATCACAAAGTGGAATTTCATGGATAGCATATGGGCTGTTGACAAATAATATGCATGGGATCTTTACTGGAAGTTATTTTCACAACTTCCAGTCGCAGAGTACCTTTCCTTAACCCTACCAACATCCAAAACGCATTTGGAATGACATTACATATACATTACATTTAATATACACGATTAACACAGATAAGCTCCTGAATCACAATTGTCCTATGCATCATCATGATGCCATTTGTTCTACATTGCACAGCAGGAAAAGAAAGGAAAAAAAAAAAAGCCTCTATGGTTTGGGAGGGACAAAGCTTCAGGTGGGGAGCTTGGTGTCGAGCAGCAGTGTATGTGAAGATTTCAATGTACATCTTGAAGTTCATAAAAAAATTGCAGATAGTCATGCAACATGCATATTTATTGTGTACAGCATGATCATACTTATTTTACACAAGAAAGAGTAATTTAGTTTATTACTAGAATTGAATAATTGCAATCAACAGGGATTTGTCATATTACACACATTTGTATACTGTGGCTAAGGACCTTTTTCTGGTATTTCTAGAACAACTTTATTTTAAAGTGGCTAACATGTTCCAAATTATTATATTACAGTCTACCCTAAATCACTCATCCACTGGTTCTGTCACTTCATGGTTAACTTATAATACTTCCTTTTCAATATCCTCATGTTGAAACCACAATGAGGTCCAAATCTGGAGGCATCAGTGAAGTACAGTGCTTAGTACCACAAGCAAGTTTATTACTCACACAACCATACAGCCAGAACAGAACTGAACTCCTGTACAGTGTGTGCAGATGTTTATACAGACATTGAATATTCCAGAATATACAAACATAATATATTTCAAGAACATCCCAGAAATGATCAATACTAAATAACAAATACTATATGGGGGACAACACATTTGAACTTGTGACCTGTCCCACAGCTTGCAGCATTGCTCTCAGTCCTGGAGAAACAGCAAGCCAATGTTTCAGAAGTTCTGATTACAGCAGCCTGGATCTCGACCTTGTCAGTGGTCCTCTGTATGGTGGTGCTGCCAGATCCTTCATTTGGTTGTATTTTTTTTATCCTCTTAACTGTGCTGAGAACTGAAGGTAGCTTTTCCCATCGAACTTTGGCAATTGTCAAATTGATCTTCAGTTTCCTTCAGCCTCCCATCATCAGTTATGCACCTCTCGTCTAATTATGCACCTCTTGACTATTTTAGGGTGTCATATGGAGATTGTGTATGACTTCTGTGGTTTTTTTGATGAAGGGTCTTAATCCTTGATTTCATATGCAACATTTGAGTGACAAAGGATATAATGTAGCCAAAAGTAGTGCTTTAGTTACTTTTGCAGTAGTCCCATTCTCCACACAGCCTAAAAGTAACAAAGTTACTTGGACTGTGTCTCACTGGTCAGTGCTTTGCATTGTATAGCACTCTTAGTCCTTCACCATCCTGGGTCCTACAAGCCAGCTATCTTGTTTCTTCAGGCTAGGTGTTGAAGTGTTTCCATGGTCATCCTGAGTAGCATCCAGCTGAAACAAAAACAGTAGATCTGTTGTTGTTTAGGTCTCGGAGCAGGAAAAAATGGTGTGGAGGCCTGCTTCGCAGTGTTGTATGTGAATCTAATGACAGGTAGTATTGTATCTCAATCTGTCTGTTCGACATCAGTGTACATCAGGTCCATATTTGCCAGCATCTTATTAAAATGTTCTGTGATGCCTTTCATCTGTGGATGGTAGGTAATTACCACTCTGTGATAATGTCACAAGGTGGAATTAGCTCTGATGCTAGCCTTGACAGGAAAATCTGATCACAATCAGAGATAATCAGACAGGATGCTCTGTACTTCAAAATGATGTCTTCTAGAATGAACTTTGGAATTTCTGGAACTTGGTCAGTTGGCACAGCTTTAGAGACAGCATAGAGGTGAGGTATTCAGTGCACATTATTATCCATAAATTCCCATTTGCTGACTTCAGAAACCTCCCCAAAAGGTCATTTCAAATTTGTTGGAATGGTGTTGCTTCAGGTTGGATTGGTACCAAATACCCCATAGGTAGCTATGGCACGTGCTTCCGTCAGTGGAATTCCTTACAGTGGCTCTCATAGTGTTTACAGATCAATAAATACCTGCACCTGATTCTGTATAGGGCATTCACGAACCCCAGGTGACCAGGTGTTGGAGTGTGATGGAAAAACTTCAGGATAGCTGGCCATAGGTGAGCTGGGATGATGACCAATGATTTCTGCTGCTTTTAATCATAGCTCGTCTTATGCATTGCTCCATTATTATCCTTTTGTCTCTCCCTTCTCTTGCAAGGCTTCTTTGGTTTCCAGCAATGCTGGACCTTTCCTCTGTTCAGCAGCAAAATCATTTAATGCAGTGATGACTGATTTCATCCACACTGCTGTGTTCCACCAAAGGATTCATTGAAAGACTGTCACTACCATTGTGTTTGCAACCTCTTTTATATACCACTGTGACAGTGTACACCTGAAGGGTCAATGCCCATCACCCCAGATGACCTGATGGATCCTTTAGGCTAGTGAGCTCCCCAGAGAGAACGGTGGTCTGTCACAAAAAGTGAGTGATTTGCCAAATAAATATGGCTAGAACTTGTTGATGGTCCAAACAACTGCAAGACACTTGGTTTTTTTTTTAATCTCTGGTTTGGAAAATACTCCAGAAGCATAAGCTATCACCTCTTCAGCACCTTCCTGAATTTTTACTAGAACTGCCCATGTTCCTAAATTACTTGCGTCAGAATGAAGTTCAGTCTCAGCATTCTTGTTATACAATGCTAGCACTGGAGGAGATATTGGCACCTTCTTGAGAACAAAGTAAGATACTTCTCACACCTCATTCCTGGAAAATGTGGCATCTGTCAGCAAGTTACGGCAACGGACATTGCACATATGTCAAGGGGTCAGAAAAATCTGCTGTCATTTTCTCAGGGTCTGGATGGATTCCATTGCTATTCACTAGGTGCTCCATGACTTTCCTTTCTTGGACAGTGAAGAGGCACTGATTCGGATTTCTATATCTACATGTACATCCATACTCTGCAAGCCACCTGACGGTGTGTGGCGGAGGGTACCTTGAGTACCTCTATCGGTTCTCCCTTCTATTGCAGTCTCGTATTGTTTGTGGAAAGGATTGTCGGTATGCCTCTGTGTGGACTCTAATCTCTCTGATTTTATCCTCATGGTCTCTTCACGAGATATACATAGGAGGGAGCAAAAGCCCGTACTGAGTTACTAAGCGTCTCTCCTGCAAAATCTTTCACTGGAGTTTATCTGTCGTCTCCGTAATACTTTCGCGATTACTAAATGATCCTGTAACGAAGCACGCTGCTCTCCATTGGATCTTCTCTATCTCTTCTATCAACCCTATCTGGTATGGATCGCAGACTGGTGAGCAGTATTCAAGTAGTGGGCGAACAAGTGTACTGAACGTACTTCCTTTGTTTTTGGATTGCATTTCCTTAGGATTCTTCCAGTGAATCTGTCTGGCATCTGCTTTACCGACGATCAACTTTATATGATCATTCCATTTTAAATCACTCCTAATGCCTACTCCCAGATAATTTATGAAATTAGCTGCTTCCAGTTGCTGACCTGCTATATTGTAGCTAAATGATAAGGAATCTTTCTTTCTATGTATTCGCAGCACATTACACTTGTCCACACTGAGATTCAATTGCCATTCCCTGCACCGTCAATTCGCTGCAGATCCTCCTGCATTTCAGTACAATTTTCCATTGTTACAACCTCTTGATATACCACAGCTTCATCCGCAAAAAGCCTCAGTGAAGTTCCAATGTCATCCACAAGGTAATTTATGTATAATGTGAATAGCAACAATCCTACGACACTCCCCTGTGGCACACCTGAAATCACTCTTACTTCGGAAGACTTCTCTCCATTGAGAATGACATGCTGCGTTCTGTTATCTAAGAATTCTTCAATCCAATCACACAATTGGTCTGATAGTCCATATTTAGGTGGAGACCTGCTGTCTGAACACACTTCAACATTGTTGTCAGTTGGCTTAGATGTGGTGATGTCATTTTGCAGCATCTTCTCTACTTCCTCTTGGATTTTCTGTTGTTCACTCAGTAACATCCTATATGATCGCTTGCTAATTGGTGGATGATCCCTAGTGTTGATATGGAGTTTTATTATTGGCTGCTTGGTCTGTCTTTTCTTCACTCCAGATTTGAAAACATCCGAAGGTTGATGCAGAACGGCTGTCACTCTCCGATGATGTTTCTCGGTCAGGCCAGATCCTATTGACATTTCAATAGTAGCTTCCTTCCTTCTTTGTCTTTTGTCATAGCAGAGCCTGATCCTTTGTCAAAGGCACTAAGTTGCCCTTCCTGTCCTTAGCACATACCTTTAGGGATGAGTTGTAGATGTTCTTGGCAGTGACCAAGAGTTCTCCTTGACCTCCTACAGTGGTCATGATCATTCGCTGGCATTTCTTTTATGAGCCACTTTTTTGCAAGTGATAAGAGCTTCAGAGTTTTAACTGAGCATCTCAATTGAAGACTGGAACTCATCTCATTGATGATGGCTAGATAATGTTGTCTTCTGCAGCAACATGCAGATCGGAATTTGCTTGTTGGAATAGTTTCGTCAGTCCGGTAGCTCTGACCTTCCACAGTCTGTGACAGCTTGTGATGCCTGCAAGAAATTCAGTTCAAGAATAGCATTATGACCAAATTTCACTAAAATGATAAATTCGAAAAGCTGTATTGTCTTGATAGTTACTCTTAAATTATGTGTTCCTGTTGGCTGGACCATTTCCCATCAGTAACCTTCAGAAAAGTTGCATTGCAGAACATAGCTTTCTTAGCTGACGACAATAAGCATCCAACATTACAGAAAAAGGAGCCTCTCAAATGATTAGTGCCCAGACAAGTTGGCAGTCAATGATGTCAGTGAGATTTTGTGACGTCCTGGTGACTTGTCTCCGGAAGATTTTCATGTGCGGCAGTCTCACCTCTGTAGGTGGTCGCCTGAATTAGTTTTCCTGAATTCAGCATCTAGGTGACGGTGTGCTGAGGAGCAACCTCATCCAGGGTTCAGTGACGGGCTTCAGGTAGACTATAATTGTGTGCAGTTGACTGGCCAGAATAGAACTATTGTGCGGTTGACGTCGTATAGTGCAACAACCATCAAACACTTGTCTTCTCTCGCTCTCTCTCTCTCTCTCTCTCTCTCTCTCTCAGCAATAGTGTAAATGTGTCCAGCAAGATGCACACACCGAAAACATATCAGCATGTTTTTCTCCTTTGTATTTTGCTTTGGGGCATCATGCTTGGCGGAGGTGTTGGTTGTTCCTAAGTTATCCACATGCTAGGTTGTCATTTGATGGTTGTGACATAAGTTAGAGTTGAAGTCCATTCTTCCTTGTGTGTTTGTCTGTTGGCGGGGCTTGGTGCCAGAGATTGATACACCTCCTCTTCATCATTCTCTATTACTTTCTAACATCTGAGGTCAGTGTTCATGGCTGCTATCCCTTTTGCACTGGGTGTGATATTTCTGGCTTGCATGCGCTGCTGTCCCTCTCCCTTAACTACCTGATATCTGAGAGAGGCAAGCTCATTGTGGTCTTCTTTAACTGTCACATTGTCCACATTCGGCAGTCAGTCATACCTCTTTCTTCCAACTCTTTTCTGTTGCATTTCGTCAATTTGCTGGTGCCACTTCAAGAATTCCTCTCTGATTATGACATCCTTTACCAGAAGAACCTGTGGTACTTGGCTTTTGTGAGTTCTTTCAGCAAGTGTGAGGTTTTGTCATCCTCTGTCGGTTCCAAGTCACTTACCACCACCACCACCACCACCACCACCACCACCACCCGTGACAGTTCGCAACAAATGGAATAAAAATTCATAGAATAACTTGTTACAAACACGTTTAACGCTCGCATTGGCTACGACATTCGCAGCAGAGCGTTCATAAAGTGACATAGCAAGCTGTAAACTGACTCGATAATACAGAAGGGTTTTGGGAACCCCAGTTCTAGTACTGAAGCACATGCAAACTTTTTATGCAGTAAAGTTCAGCCAGAGGTGTAAAATTAGTTTTGTGCTATTTCAGTTTCACGTAAGTAAACTATCAATATTTTACTAAGCCATAAAGTTCTTCACACATGAATGACTTGCCCTGCTGTGGTAGGGAAAAGAAGAGAACCAGTGGAAAAATGCTCCTATCAGAGCATAAAAAAAGGCGAATATACTCCTGTTAAGACTCTGACTGAAAAAAGTGGTACCAGCTGCCTCATTCTACTTTCCCAGCACCTTTTTGGATAAGTTTTTAAATTTGGACATGCAAAAAAAAAAAATCACACATTTTGTATGCTGAGAGAGGAGGACCAGTGGCAGTGGGAATGAGATGGAAAAGTAATAAATACTGGAAGATGGTGGACAGTAGTTGTTATAGAAAGAGTGAAGGAGACAATGGCGAGGGACACAGTGGCAGTGGAACATAGTTGATAGAGACGGAACAGTGTTAGGAAGAAAGTGAAGGAGACAGTGCCAATGGGAAAGGAGTAAAGAGGAGGAGGAAGTGGAAGTGTGTGAGAGCCAGTAGTAATGAGAGACAGAGTCTATGACAATGATAGGGAGGAAGAGAGAGATAGTGGCATGAGAAGTGACAGAAGTGACAGCAGCAATGGGAAGGAATGAATGACATGGTAGTAGCAATAAAAGAGAGCAAGAGAGAGAGATATGACAGTGAGAGACACACGAAGATATGATGACAGCGAGTTGGGATGAATAAGTGAGAGAGGCCAAGTGGGAGTGGATGGGTATGAGCGACTTATAGGGATGACCTAGTGGCTGTGAACGACTTGTAGTTAGGGGCGCTTGTAGGAATGAGAGGTGAGTTGTAGAGAATTGCAACATGTTTGCATGCCATAATATTTGGGAAAATTTTTAAAGATGCAGATGAAGTTATAAAGAGGCAGTGTGTTTTAAACAAGAACATATTTGCCTTTTTTGTGCTCTGATAGGAGTATTTTTCCACTGGTTCTCTTTTTCCCCCACACACAAGGCGAATGTCTCTCTCTTATTTAACTCGTGTTTCTTGCAGGAATGCCTACCTCCGTTAAACTTTCTGGGAATTATTTTCACTGAACAGGTCTGCACACTGTATAGTTGAGGCATATGGGAATAGACAAGCATGTAGATAAAACATAAGTATACACTTGGTGTGTGCGTGTGCGAGAGAGAGAGAGAGAGAGAGAGAGAGATATATGAATCCTTGTATTTGCATTATTACCAGTGCTGGCAGAATCATGTTGGCACTCATCAAATTAGTAATTGTGTACTTAAGTGAAATATTACTACTTTTAGATACAGACAGTGAAGTAGAAGATTACTTGCCGGAGCAGACGGGGGAAAATTTGGCACTGCTACAGCAAGCAGGAGAACCAGTTGAAGATGAACAGCAGGATGATTCTATTATTCCAGAGGAGTTTGGACTTGAACTAGAGATGAGTGGTAATGATCCAACAGGTCAGCATGATTATATTCTCTGAGGAAATGTTGAACTATTTCATTTACTTTGGCCCCCCTCGCACTCTATGTTTCTGCTGGAAAACAGGATCAAATTACAGTTTCAAGAAAAACATCTGTTACTGGCTGATCTTAACAAAACATGCACTCCCACTTTCCGCTTACTGCCTCACCTTAGTCCGGGGATTGAACTGAAATTTAACAGCCAGTGAAAAAAGATTTATTGACGAGTTTTAATCACTTATTTATATCAGTCATGTGTATTTCATCTGTCAGTTACATCATATCCCCAACAAAATTTACGCACATTGTCACCGTTAATGTCGGAGAAGATTTCTAGTGTTGTGTACCATATAAGCAGCCTATACAAATTTATAAAATAACACACATTCACTATGCTACCCTGAATTTTAGAATGATAATACTTGTGAATCATTATCAGTTAAGACCAGTATTAACAGAGCATACAGCAAAAACGTTGCAGAAATTCTAGATTACTCTGTGCACAGCAGTCTACTAAATGATAGCTCAGTACTATGCAGACATTTAAGCTTCATTATACAACAGAAACTTCAGAAACAAAGAATGCAGGAAGAAGTGTGTGAAGTGCCCTTCAGTTCTACTGATCACAGAATTCCTCTAAAGTACTTTCATAATCTTGATGTGCTTGTACTAGACATTTCTGGTCCCTCTGTTTCTAACATACACCTTGCATTCCATCAGGTTCCATTGATTCTGTGAATGTTCAGGATTTCGTGCTAGCCATTATGTTGACATGCAAAACTCACTTACACTTAAAGTAATTTCTTACTGAAAATAAGAACAGCAAGCAGTCACTGTTGATTGTACTCATTCAGAATGGAGCTAGTAGTGATTTTTAACTGACAGGGTAATCTTCACTCAGATATTTTCAAATATCCACCATCTCCTGATGTCAGTTTTTTACAAGACTCCATGTTTGTACAAAGACCATTTTCAAATGCAGTGCAGTGTGAAATCTGTGCAATTTTTCCCATAAATTTCTTATAGTTTGTAGATCACATCGCAATGGAAAATGATAAACAAATGTTTGTCATTTATTATCATTACTTATTTTACCAATGTTTTGATCAGTATTGTAGGTAGCAGTCATAAGGGTACTTATTACCACTGGGGCAGGTAACTGTCAAATTTACTGTCTTTACACCTGCCCCTATAATTCCTTAAAATGTATGTATGTAACATTCTTCATATGATTGGATATCAAGAGTTGAGTGGAAGAGAGCTGAGGCTCTTCATTGATAGTAATTTAAGATTTAATTTTAATGGCTCACATCAGAGAATCAGGAGGGAACTGCTTATGTGAAGCAGTGCTTTTCTCAGTACATTTGTTGCCAGTTAGGACAGGTCAGTAGATGTGCCTTCAATGGAAGTGTTTATAGATGAATATGGTGGGCAGTCTTGTGACCTCAATGTGTTCCATATCCTGTACCATTGCTAGCTGAGACAATGAGATTATGTAGCCATCATCAGCTTCAATATTGGAATGCTGCCTTACTATCCTGATAGGCCCTCATGTCATTTTACAATATGACATTATCTTTGATGGAAAATAATTATATGGGAAGCAAAATTCTACAGACATACTATGCAAATATATTTCTGTATACTTATTTTAACAGTAGATGCTTTTAAAGTTGTATGCAGATTATCTGTTTAATTAGTAATTTCTATGTAAACTGAGTACTTTTTCATCATGTTTAATTGACTGTTCATTTGTGTAGCCCCAGATTCGTTGGTGACACAGACTTCTTTTGTAACTGGAATGAATGCAATGCCATCCCACGAGGAGGGAAGTACAGATGGTCTCGACATCAGTGACTTCGATTTGTCAGCACCACCATCACAGCATGGAACTAACGGTGGTGATTTGCGCACAAAACAAGAACTAGAAATTGAACATTCAGACACAGATGAGGATGACATTGGAGAAATTCATTTTCAGAGTTCACACTTCAATGGTGACAGCTCTGAAGAAGAAGAAAAGGACTTTGTGCAGGGTCTTAGCTTTGATGCTGCCGAAGCAGACAAGACTGCAGGTCATCCAAGCAAGGCCACTGTGAGTGGAGGCCTGAGTGATATCTTGACATCAACTGCTGTGCAGGCTGTGGCGAGAAACATTGCAGATATTACTGCGATGGGACAGAGCTTAATTTCTACTGTGATAGGCACAGGTGCAGCTTCAGCTCAAGAAGCCAGTGCCCAAACTCCTCGGCAGCAGTCTAATGTTTCTTCTGTGAAACCCTCTGATCAGTGTTCCTCCTCATCTTCAGACAGTGATGACTTCGAGATGATTTCACAGGATGATCTCTCGTAACACATACTGCTCTATTTCATGGGTATGTTGTGTCCTTTTAATATCTGATCTTTATTTTGTAATATTTGCCCACTAATTGTATAAGTGGGGACAATTAATTTACAAAACTAGAAATATTTATACCAAAATAATTATTTTTTATTTCAGGACTTTTTGACAAAATTCAGTATTCTGAATACAAATTGTATTACATGATGATTTTTGTAACTTGCAGCAGTTGTAATCTAGAACCCAATAAAGTACTTAAAAATTTGTTGTGCCGTATATGCTGCAACAAATTATGCTTAAGTAAGAAATAAACCTTTTCCCTTTCAGTGAAATTTGGACAATATGAATAATAAACTGAATGTGATGTGTTGCAAAAAAAAGATAGAAATTAGTATTTTTCCAATTTCTATAAGATTGAATGTTTTAGTAGATTGAATATTAAAAAAGATTGTAAATATGTAAATACTCGTGGAAAAATACTTGATAGTTATTGCTGCTGTGCTTAGTGTTATGATTTTTGAGTGTTCCTTATGAATGTGAGATATTTTCCTGAATTGCTTCTGTCATTGTGATACTTTTAACATATCTTTTTATCAGATGAATTTATACAGCAGCACTCCAAAAGTCTGTCTGTAATTTATATTATGACAGTCTGTTTTGGGTAGCAGTATTTCTGTTATTTTTTAAAAACTTTTAGATCTGTTGAGTGTACATGTAGTTGCAGTATTGTTGTTTCCACTTTTTTATCAATAGTTACAGAGTAATTGACTGGTCCTATAGTATATCAATTTTTCTTAAGTGGAAGAAAATCTTTATATATTGCAGAGAATTTTATTAGTGTTCCAGCATAGAAAGTAAAATGAATCACTCTCTCTGGAATTTGAAGTACATGCTCCATATCCTCTCCTTTTCAAAAGCAGTGTGTAACTTATTTTTAAAAAAATGTAATTCGTGTATTTTTTATTATAAGTGTGAAGTGAAAATGTTACCTGTAATTTTGTTGTAATACAGAATAAGTATTTGCTGTGATTGAAATATTTGTAAGAAAATAAAAGCTAATTTATTGAACTGTACATATATATCAGTTAAGTTGCCTCTTAAAGATTATTGTTCGTACACACCCTGTAACTATCATTCTCTTACACACACACACACACACACACACACACACACACACACACACACACACACCTTCCCCTCTTCCACCCAATTTCTGTTGAAAAATGTAGTGCACTAAACACACAAGGTGGTACACTCAAATTATTTTCAACACAAACAGAAAAATATGTAAAGATAACATCCGAGGTGCAAATATACTTCTTGAGTTTGCAGCTGTATAACATTGTGAAAATGTTACTGTATTCAGGGTGTATTTGTGGAAGAGGAAAAAAAATTCCCAGTTAAAAAATACACTTTCTCCCAGATGAAAATACACTTTTTCTGTGTTAAGTAGCAGTTTACTTTCCCTCGGAACTGTAAAACTTATTAAGCTTTCAGTGGTTGTGTTTTTATACACTGGCGTAAAATTTCCCGGCACTTTAGAAAACGAAACTCGGGGGAAAAAAACGCGTTTTGGAAAGATGTCTGATATGCAGCAACATGAACAGGGGTGTAAGCCAGTCTTACCTCATGTCAAACGATCTCGCCAGCTGACGACAGCAGATATTCAGAGCATAGGACACGAGATGTAGTCAGCCAATCGCAACATAACTGTTAAGTAGTGCGAACACACAAATAGAAAAGATAATGGTTTAAATTAATATACATAGTGTTGCTACAAGAAAAGAAAAGCTTTCACATGTAATATTGTTCTCTAAGATTAATAAGCTGCAAGAGAAGCTAAGCTTTCACACATAAATTTGGTATTTTTTGCGCACGTTACGCTTTAAGGTATATCACACAAATGTGCCAGTAAAATTTTTGACGATTACGTAAATGTCTGGTCTTCTGGGCTCGAAATTATTCTAAATGGTCATCCTCAGAGTTGATTTTTGAATGAGAGTCAAACGCTGTGTGATTTAAGAAATTCAACATACATTCGAGCACAGAGTTCATCTTGCGTAAAAGGAAATTTACTTTGAAAGTAACACTTTTCAAACAACCATTCAGAATATTTTTCCATGACCTGAGCCAGATAACATGCGTCGCTGCGCTTGCACAGCTACAATGACGCAGGAAGCCCATACATTCGTACGAGTAAATCATTAAAAGATCTTACATTGTCACAAGAGAAACAAGACGTTAGAGGATGCTCCAAGAGCATGGGAGTTTGGTGAACCATACTAAAATGCATAATTCGGCTTAAAGTGCACTTTATGTCCAGATTCAGATGTAAATTTTCTTGGAGCACCAGTACCGTACTGTATTACCTCATGTTTGGTTTATATTATGGCATAATGCCATACGTGCTAGAAGATGAAAACGTGCACTTGCAGCACAGTTGAAACTAGCCAACAGTGTGAAATTAAACACACTGTCTCAGTAGAAAAGATTAATAAAAGTCAAATTTCTTTAACAAACTGACAAAAATAACTTCATTGTTCTGCAAGGCAATTAATGCTTGACCGTCAGAAAGGCGGAAATAAAATCTGCAACTAGTAACATATTTTATACTTACGTACAGGGTGTTTCAAAAATGACCTGTATATTTGAAACGGCAATAAAAACTAAACGAGCAGCGATAGAAATACACCGTTTGTTGCAATATGCTTGGGACAACAGTACATTTTCAGCCAGACAAACTTTCGAAATTACAGTAGTTACAATTTTCAACAACAGATGGCGCTGCGGTCTGGGAAACTCTGTAGTACGATATTTTCCACATATCCACCATGCGTAGCAATAATATGGCGTAGTCTCTGAATGAAATTACCCGAAACCTTTGACAACGTGTCTGGCGGAATGGCTTCACATGCAGATGAGATGTACTGCTTCAGCTGTTCAATTGTTTCTGGATTCTGGCGGTACACCTGGTCTTTCAAGTGTCCCCACAGAAAGAAGTCACAGGGGTTCATGTCTGGCGAATAGGGAGGCCAATCCACGCCGCCTCCTGTATGTTTCGGATAGCCCAAAGCAATCACACGATCATCGAAATATTCATTCAGGAAATTAAAGACATCGGCCGTGCGATGTGGCCGGGCACCATCTTGCATAAACCACGAGGTGTTCGCAGTGTCATCTAAGGCAGTTTGTACCGCCACAAATTCACGAAGAATGTCCAGATAGCGTGATGCAATAATCGTTTCGGATCTGAAAAATGGGCCAATGATTCCTTTGGAAGAAATGGCGGCCCAGACCAGTACTTTTTGAGGATGCAGGGACGATGGGACTGCAACATGGGGCTTTTCGGTTCCCCATATGCGCCAGTTCTGTTTATTGACGAAGCCGTCCAGGTAAAAATAAGCTTCGTCAGTAAACCAAATGCTGCCCACATGCATATCGCCGTCATCAATCCTGTGCACTCTATCGTTAGCGAATGTCTCTCGTGCAGCAATAGTAGCGGCGCTGAGGGGTTGCCGCATTTGAATTTTGTATGGATAGAGGTGTAAACTCTGGCGCATGAGACGATACGCGGACGTTGGCGTCATTTGGACCGCAGCTGCAACATGGCGAACGGAAACCCGAGGCCACTGTTGAATCACCTGCTGCACTAGCTGCGCGTTGCCCTCTGTGGTTGCCGTACGCGGTCGCCCTACCTTTCCAGCACGTTCATCCGTCACGTTCCCAGTCCGTTGAAATTTTTCAAACAGATCCTTTATTGTATCACTTTTCGGTCCTTTGGTTACATTAAACCTCCGTTGAAAACTTCGTCTTGTTGCAACAACACTGTGTTCTAGGCAGTGGAATTCCAACACCAGAAAAATCCTCTGTTCTAAGGAATAAAGCATGTTGTCTACAGCACACTTGCACGTTGTGAACAGCACACGCTTACAGCAGAAAGACGACGTACAGACTGCCTTGTCTTCTATATCTTTCACATCACTTGTAGCGCCATCTGTTGTTGAAAATTGTAACTACTGTATTTCGAAAGTTTGTCCGCCTGAAAATGTACGGTTGTCCCAAGCATATTGCAACAAACGGTGTATTTCTATCGCTGCTCGTTTAGTTTTTATTGCCGTTTCAAAAATACCGGTCGTTTTTGAAACACCCTGTAATTATGTGAATGTATTTTAATTCCCTTGATAGCTCCCGGCCACAGAAATCACTTTTGTTTTCATTTGATATGAAAGCAATAAACGAAAATGAAAGAGCAAAATCACTTAATGTTAACACGGGTCACATGGAGACTACCACCTCCCCACTACAAATGGTTCAAATAGCTCTGAGCACTATGGGACTTAACTTCTGAGATCATCAGTCTTCTAGACTTAGAACCACTTAAACCTAACTAACCTAATGACATCACACACATCCATGCCCGAGGCAGGATTCGAACTTGCGACCGTAGCGGTCGCACGGTTCCAGACTGAAGGGCCTAGAACCACTCGGCTACACCGGCCGGCTCCCCACTATAACTCAGACTGCTCTGTGCATCGGGTCCGGATCTAGGATATTACCGAACCGGGGCAATATTAGATAGTGGTGCTCCCCCTCCCTCGAACGTTTGAATCAGGACGCCAAAAATGTAGAAAATCGACCTTTCAAGAATATCTTCATTTTTTAGCGCGCATTTTTCTGAAGAGTCTGATACATAAAACATATATGTTCGAGTGAACGTAAGACATGTTATTTGGTCATAAGTGCCAAAGTGCAGTGCCACGCCTCTTCACACAGCATTCTTCCATCGCACGTCTTTGTATTTCGGTCTGTGGAATTCAAACGTGCAATAAAAAAAAAAAAACTCGCAATTAATAGTGGATGGGATTATTGGTAACCGGAAGAACAGGAACTCTCCAAAAAATTTGCAGTCTTTACTGCCTATTAGCTAGTAACTTGCGGTTTTGTGTGACGTAAAATTAAATGTAGGATACATAAAACCAGTAAAGACAAGATAGACAGTACACATTTCTTCTATCTTTAAGTCCTAGCATTTTTTTTCTCTTTTATCTTGCCACTGCTTTATATGGCATACTTTCCTTTCTGGGGAAGAATCTATTACCCCATCAAAGTTTTGCTACATGAAAAAACGAAATGTCGTTATCTAAAACTAGAAAAGCTGTTCAATACAAATAGTACCCGAGACTGGTGTGGTTTCTCGATCTGATTACGTATATTTTGTCATTGTCTGCTAGATAAAACGGAATAGGCCTGCCTAATATTGCAGCAGTTGTTACACACACCAAACAAATGAGACTGTTTTGGGACAAATAGTCATTTTTATAACGCGACAGAATATAATTCACGAAGTACCAAGATCAAATGCCTATTTGGCCTACTACAAGCAAAAAGTTTTACGTTAGGAAACAGTTTCACATTTCATCCAAACTCTCTAGCTTCTGAAGCATGAGATCGAAAAGTGTTAGTACGAAATTTTTATATAAATTTGGAATCGTCACATTCTTCCATAATTTGTGAGAGTCCCCGTTTCGTTTTCTTCCTCGTTCTAACAATCTTGTCATCACTAATTCTGTAACTATTCCTGCCAGTGTCAAAACTTATTCTCCGGTTAACTTCACTAACCCTGCCACAATCACCGATTTAGTTATCCATCATTTATTCTCCGTGTTCGTACAACGCGTTTTCCGCGATGCTCTCAGAATAGAACTTGCCCTTACTATTGTAGCGGTCTGGTTAAAAATTTTCTGTCAAAATTTCATCTTCTTGGATACACGGAGAAGATAATATGTAATCATCGTTACCTGTTATTCCTGTTAGTCGTTTATTTCCACTCTGGTAGTCTAGATCTATGGGTTTCACTAGTAATTATAACAACGCTGATAATTTGCAAACCCAGTCAACCCACATAAACAACAATTGGCATACACCCGTTTGGCATTATTCCGCTCAGCCCGTATAGCCCCATCCCCTTTTGTCTGCCAGAAAGTTTATTTCTAGATGTGACAGTGATTCCTCTGGCAGAGACATCACGTGCACTATGCATGTTTTCAAAAATCAACTTATGATTCATTCAGAAATGAACTTAGAAGTTGTTCAAAAACCAACAAAGATGCGTTTCAAAATTATATGAATAATCGATAGAGCAACGTGCGCTGGATGCTAGGCGCTTTGTGAAACACGGTCTTTTTCCTCCCTGAAATTGCCGCCCGGGCCAAATAGCCCAGTTTATCCCCACTCTAAGCCTGTTGCGCATATTGAATCTCACAGCTTAGGCGCACCAGTAAAATTTTTGCGTATAGCATCTGGCTGCTTGCTGCTATTGCTTATACTGCCATACTTCTGTAGCCAGAATCGGGAGAAGGTACTACTCATATGCAACTCAACTGCGCATGTGTGTGAGCTCACTAGCAACCGCTCAAACGAATCTAAAGCCTAGTTTACACGACGGCACTGGGTTGCGCCACTTGTTGCGTGGAATGAGTTGCACACAAATGGTTTTATATTTGACTGTCGACACGGCGAAACCAGTATACACTGCAGTTTCGTCGTTTTGTGGGTTCCAGAGTCGTGTCTGAAATGAAAGTTTTGGCAGGTGCATGTTGCATGAGTTGGGATGGAGTTAAAACTTGTTGCGTGGAATCGTTGCATAAGAAAAAAATAAGAAACGTGTTTCGATTCGTGACTGGATGAAGAAAAATCAGCATTATCAGTTAATGGCATTCTTGTGGACCTCAGCAAGGCATTTGACTCTCTGTCACAGGATACAACTAGAAAAACTGCACTGCTATGGTATTAGAGGCTCAGAACTATTTCTGATCAGATCCTATCTGAGCGACAGAAAATAAATTGTGCATTTTAGCAATATGAGGTCAAATGTCTTGGATATCTTGCAGGGTGTACCACAAGGCTCTGTGTTTGGACCTTTACTTTTTATAATATATGTAAATGACTTGCCCAGCACCATGTTATGTAAATCCACACTCTATGCAGATAACACAACTTTTGTTACAGCAGGGAAAGATTTAGGAAAATTAAACGAGGAAAGTGAGGCTCATCTCAGAGCAGCCATCAAGTGGTTCAACACAATGACTTGCATATAAATCATGATAAAAGTGTAAATATTCTCTTTAGCTTGTGTGTTAAGAGTGATAAGATTGATTGTGTCTCATCTAAACTACTTGGGATCCATCTTGACTCAAAATTGTCGTGGAAGAGTCATACCGATTATATTTGTACTAAGTTAGCACGTGTGACATATTTGTTGGGTAAACTAGGGTCATGTGTTAGTGGTAAGTTATTACTCAATGTATACTATGCCCTTTTCCACACCCATTTAACATATGCCACTTTGTTGTGGGGAAACTCACCCGCAGCAAAACAAGTTTTCATTTGGCAAATAATGAGTCTTGTAGACCATATTTCAAAAATCTAAAAATACTTACAGTTGCAGCCCTTTTTATACTAAGATGTCTGATACACACAAAAGAAAACCAACACAGTCACGAACTATGACAATCTATCCATCACCATGACACACATATAAAACAGCAAATTGACATCCCAGTTGCTAGACTAAAGAAAACTCAAGATAGTTACAGGTACATCATGGGAGTAAAACTATTTAACATGTTGCCAATAGAGGCACATAATGTGTCACTGAATGAGTTTAAAAGCGTCACAAAGAAATGGCTTAGAGAAAAAGCTTCTTACACAATAGAATAGTTTATAATGTGCACTAAAGATTTTAAGTACCGGTACTAATATAGTTTCACTTAGATTACACTTATACATGTAAATATAATGCAAATACCTTGTGCAGCATCAAGGACAAATTTTTGTATCTTATTAGACAATAATGATCTACAATATATTACACCATTTCTGTTAGTTATGTAAACTGTATATGTACACAAATGACGACATCAATTGCATTTTTAATGCCTAAAGATGGATAATAAAATAAATAAATAAAATGACGTCAGCTCGGTTGCTCAGCATTCTTGCTGAAATAATTTGTAACGGAAGACACAAGAAGTTCTTTTAATTATCTTAGAATGTCACCTGAACTGTTCATGTTTCTTCTAAATAAAGTTAATTATGTGATAGGGAATAAAGATACTGTAATGCATGACGCACTTCGCCAGAACTGAAATTACATGTCGCATTGCGTGCATTACAATCGAGAACACTCGACATTCTATAACATGCGGATTTAGTTGGCGATGGCTCTTTTTCATTAACACCAATAATTATTAACATTAACAGTAATAATTATTAACATTAACAGCAGTAATTATTCGAACAGGTCACATTAAAAATAGAATGGTTTGCAAACTACTCTCTTGAAGATAGATCTGTACAGTGGCAATATTTCAAAGTTCAAACATACGTGAATGGGGAGCACTGCTGCGACATTTTAAATAGATGAATATTGAATAAAGAATGCAGCTTCTTGATTTTTGTAGCCTTGCCTCCTGTCAACAATATTTCCAAAAAAAAAAAAAAAAAAAAAAAAGTCAGCCAACTCGAACGATGGGATTTTAGTCTTGTAGATGAGGGTATTTCCACAGCAAGAATTACATTTGCTTGCATTTTTCTTAATTTAGTTGTATATGTGCTTCTAATTCAATAAATTTTGCCCTGCAGCTCATATACGTTATGATCGCACTTGAAGGACTCATGAGCAGCAATATATTACTTATTTTTGTAATCAGCATCACTAAAATCCCAAAAACACATATGCAATGCGTAGATATCCAAAAGGCGAACATTATTCTCTGTTCCTCACTGCATATTTCAGTTTACCTACACAATACAAACACACATAACCTCAAAACTCATGCAACTAGTGTCGCCAAAGTTGGAACATGCCAAAAGTGTTTAAGCCTAATTTACACGATGACACTAAGTTGCAGGCAATTGTGCTACTGGCCACTGCACATGCACGTCGCGCATTTGTGGAACTTTTTGGTGAAACTAAACACTTTCGGCATGTTCTAACTTTGGCGACACTAGTTGCATGAGTTTTGAGGTTATGTGTGTCCGTAGAGTGTAGCCAAACTGAAATATGAAGTGGGGAACAGAGAATAATGTTCGTTTTTTTGGATATGTAAGCTTTACATAGGTGTTTGTAGGATTTCAGTAACGCCAATTACAAAAATAGCACGTGCCGCTGAGACCGTCATGTGCGATCAATCATAACATAGATGCTTTGACAATATCTGAGGTGCAGGGCAAAATTTATTGAGTTTGCAGCACATATAAAACTGAATTAAGAAAAATACAAACAAGACCCCCTCCAACCACTCCTGAACTCACCGTCCCTGTCCGTCCTTTGGACGCCCCCACCCCTCCTGGCAATTCCCTTCTTCCCCCCCCCCCCCCCCCCCCCTACACACACACTGCTGAGGACATCATCAGGTTCCTCACCATTGTCCTGCAAAACTTCCACCCTTTCCAGCGCCCTCACACCCTCCAACAGGTCTCCCTCACCGCCCGTTCCATCTTCCACCTAAAAATGTATGCCACTTACTCCCACAACCAGGCCCACTTCACCTTCCCTCGTCTCGACACCCTCGTCTAAATCCCTGTCATGGTGCGACAGCACTGTATCCTGTTCAACAACATCCGTTCCCGTCCCGCCAACAAGAACCTCTTTATGCACACCCTTGCCACCCACCACGTGGGTGCCTTCCTCCTCAATGAAACCTTCCTCCAACCGCACCACACCGTCCACACTTCGTCCTACCTTCTCCACCGCTCCGATAATCCCCTCCCGATTGTGCGTGGCAGAGTTGCCATTGGCCACCACTGCCAGATCCCGGTTCGGCTCCAACCTCTCCTTCCTGACCCCACTGAACACCTGATCCTTAGTCTCTTCTTCCCCGCCCTTACCATCACCTGCGCCACCATCTATGTCCACCCTAATGCCCCTATTCCTTTCGACTTCCTCTCCCACATTGATCATACCTTCTCCTCCTACGTGATCGCTGCTGACCTCAACATCCATAGTCGCTCCGCCACCCACTTACAGCAGTGGCATCGGTTCCTCTCCACCCTCCAAGGTGACCTCGTCCCCATTCCCCAGCACACCCGCCCCGAATCCAACTCCACTCCCGATGTCATCCTCTCCTCCCCCAACCTCCTTGGCCGCATAGTGGTGGATGTCCTGGATCCCATTGGTAGCGACCATCTCCCTGTCCTCCTCACCGTTTCAGACGGTCGTTGCCCCCGCCCCAACCCTCGTAATGACCCTCCCCCGAAGTACGTCCATGACTATTACTGTGCCGACTGGAATGCCTACCGGGATACCCTCTCCACCCGGGTCGAATGCCACCCCTTCACCTACCACCACCCTGACGATGTTACTCATGCCGCCTCCTTTCTCCAGCAGACCTTGTCTGATGCCGTGGAGGCCCACGTCCCTACTGTCACCATCCACCCCCACCGTACTACCTAAGCCCCTCAGGCTGAGGGGCTGACTATTACTGTGCCGACTGGAATGCCTACCGGGATACCCTCTCCACCCGGGTCGAATGCCACCCCTTCACCTACCACCACCCTGACGATGTTACTCATGCCGCCTCCTTTCTCCAGCAGACCTTGTCTGATGCCGTGGAGGCCCACGTCCCTACTGTCACCATCCACCCCCACCGTACTACCTAAGCCCCTCAGGCCGTCCTCCTCCTCCGTGAATCCCGCGATCTCTACCATGCCTTCCTCCACACACGTGACCCGGACACACTGCGACGCCACCCGTAACTCCAGCGACACATCCGAAACTTGCTCGCAGCTAAGAAACGCTGGGACTGGAGACAGACATGCACCCATTTAAATGCTACCCTACCTATACACTCGTCCAAGTACTGGTCAGCCTTCCGTCGCCTTACCGGAACTAAACCCTCCCCTTACTATCCTCGTCTCCATGATGATCACCCCTTTCCTGACACCCTTAGTAAGGCCAATCACTTTGCCTCCTACCTTTCTGATGTCTTCTCCATCCCCGACAATCCCCAGTTCGATTACTCCCTCTTTCCGGATGTCCGCGATTGAACTGATACCTCTGTCCCTCCCCTTGCACCTGGTTTCCAGTACTTGGACAACATTGCACACACGGAACTCAATGCCCCTATCGCTACACAGGATCTCATTGCTACACTCTGCACAAAACGCAACACCGCTCCTGGTCACGATCGTGTCACCTACCGCCACCTTCGTGAAGCTCCTGTCTCTTTCCTCTCCAACCTGGCCAGGCTCTACAATGTAGTCCTGTCCACCGGCTACTACCCCAACCTGTGGAAAACCTCCCGTATCCTGATGTTCCTTAAACCTGGTAAACCGCCGCCCGCTGTCTCCTCCTATCGTCCCATCAGCCTTACCTCGGTCTTCAGCAAGGTCCTGGAATCCATCCTCACCTGACGCATCCATTAGCATCTCTGCCAGCAACACCTCCTTCCTGTTACCTAGTGTCCTGCTCTTCCGATGACCTTCTTCTCCACCTCACTCATCTCCTTTCCGAACAGCTAAATTCCCGTCGCTCCGCAATCTTCCTCTCCCTGGACCTCGAATGTGCCTATGACCGCGTATGGCATTCCGGTCTCCTCTTCAAGCTCCAAACCTTCGCCCTTCCCATTAACTACGTCCATCTGATCGGCTCCTTTCTCTCCCACCGTCCTTCCTACATCACCATCCATAACACGGATTCCTACACCTTTTTTCCCTCCGCCGGTGTGCCCCAAGGCTCCGTCCTCTCCCCCCTTCTGTACCTTATGTATACGGCGGACATGCCGCCGCTGTCACCCCCCCGTCCACCTTCTCCAGTTTGCTGATGACACCGCCTTTCTTGCCCTCACCCCCACCCTGCAGCATTCCCAACACCTTCTCCAATCCCATCTTGACCGGTTCACCGCTTGGTGCAACCAGTGGTTGCTCAAGGTCAATTCCTCCAAAATCCAGGCGATCATTGTAGGCAAAACCACTCCTTCCTTCCGCCTCCTTGATTTCTATCTCACCATCTATGGCCGTCCTATCGCCCTCACCCCCACCCTTAAGTACCTTGGCGTCACCCTCGACCGTCGCCTCCCCTGGATCCTCCATCTCCGGACAATCCAAGCCAAGGCACGCTCCCGACTCCGTCTCCTCAAGCTCCTTTCCGGCCGTACGTGGGGTCTGGACCCCTCCACCATACTCCACACCTATAAATCCCTCATCTGCCCTATCCTCTGTTACGCCCATCCTGCCTGGATCTCCGCCCCCTCCCCCCTACCTTTTACAAATCCCTTCAGATCCTTGAATGCAATGCTCTCTGCCTCGCCTAACGCATCCGTCTCCCCTCCCCCACGCGGATCCTGTATGACCTCATTCCGTTCCCCCACCTCTTCCTTTTCCTTGAACGGATATGGATCCTGTACACCTCCCGAAAACTCGATCCTCCTCACCCGTTTGTCTCCCCATCCTCTCCCACCCCTGCCCGCTGCCGCACCTGTATTCCCACGTCCCACCCAGTCTCCATCTCTCCACCCTCCTTACCCTCTCCCAAGGTGGCTTCCACCAGCTCCCTCTCTCTGATGATGCCCTCCTCCCCTCCATCTACCCCTCCTACCAACTTTGATCCTCCCTCCCTCTTCCTGTGTTTGCTCCTTTGGGCACCCTCCCTCCCTTCTCTCCCTCTTCCCTCCCTCCTCCATTTCTCCCCACTCCTCCCCGGGCTTCCCCTCCCTTGTCCCCCTACTCCCCCCCCCCCCCATCTCCTCAGCCGTTGGCATCTTTGTTCTCCCCCCCCCCCCCCCTCACTCTTCTTCCCCTCTTGGCAGGTCCGCGGACTCGCACACGCTACGTGGATATTCGCACGCCGGAAATCATCACCATCAGTGTCTCGTGTATGCGTCGTGTTTAGTGTTCAGTGTTCACCGTCGCACTCCCTCGTTCACCTGTGCCATCGCCATCTTCAGTGTTTGTGCGTCGTGTCAACAGTTTGTAGTGTGGATTATCGTCAAGTGTGAACGGCTCCGTGTTTTCTTTATGTGTCTACTGTTTTATTACCCACCGTTATGTGACTTATGTGTATTCTTTCTGTTGTTTATTTATCTATTCTATGGCTGAAGAGCGACGTAACATGCTGCTGACAGCCTGCCTGTTTGTACAGTTTGAAAATAACAATAAAGAAAAAAAAAAAAAAGAAAATACAAACAAGTGTAACTCTAGCTGTGGCAATGCTCTCGTCTACAAGACAGCAAGTTGGCCATCTCTTTGTTAAGGAATATTGTTGACAAGAGCGAAGACTATACTAATTCAAGAAGCTGCATTCTTTATTCAATATTCATCTATTTAAAACGTCACTGCAGTGCTCCCCATTCACGTATGTTTGAACTTTGAAATATTGTCACTGTACAGATCTATCTTCAAGAGAGTAGTTTGCAAACTGTTCTCTTCTTAATGTGGCCTGCTTCGAATAATTATTTATGCTAATGTTAGTAATTATTACTGTTAATGTTAATAACAATTGGTGTTAATGAAATAGCGTCATCATAAACTAAAACCGTATCTTATAGCATGCCTAGTGTTCTTGATTGTAATGCACGTAATATGATACTCAGTTCTAGCGATAGTCCTTCATGCATTACAATACCTTTATTCCTTATCATATAATTAACTCTATTTAGAAGAAACTTGAACAATTCTGGTTACATTCTAATATAATTAAAAGAACTTCTTGGGTCTTCCGTTATAAATTATTTCAACAAGGATGCTGAGCAACCAAGCTGACATCTTTTCTTCATCCAGTCACGAATCGAAACACGTTTCTTATTTTTTTTCTTATGCAGCAATTCCACGCAACAAGCTTTAACTCCATCACAACTTGTGCGACGTGCAGCTGTCAAAACTTTCATTTCAGACATGACTTAGGGACCCACAAAATGACAAATCTGAAGTGTGTACTGGTGTCACCGTGTCTACAGTCATATATGAAACCACTTGCGAGCAACTCATTCCACGCAACAAGTGGCGCAACCCAATGTCATTGTGTAAACTAGGCTTTAGTTTCACCGACGAGTTGCAAAAACATGCAGCATGCATGCGCAGTGGCCGGTAGCGCAGTTGTGACGTCACACTCATCAAAGGCAATTTGTATTATGAAGCATTGCATAGTCTTTCCAAAGCCTTTGACACATTTTGCTGTTGGCAGACGCTTGTATGAGCACTGTGTTTTGTTGTTGTATGTGGTGCATATCCGTTGCAACTTAAGTTTTATTTTCTTTTTTTCTCTCATTCATGTTTTATTGCTGCATTATTATTATGCAGTAGCGAGATACAGTAATATCCTTTGTTAGAGAATTGGTTCTTACCAGTCAAAGTTAAAAAATTTAATTGAAAACTAAGACAATGAAAAATTCCCGGAATTCTAAAAAGTTCCCGGGTTTTTCCCGGTTTTCTCCCGGATGAAAAAATTCCCAGGTTTTTCCCAGGTCGTATACACCCTGTGTATTTCATTGACACAACTGTTTTATCTTCAGTAGGTGATGGTAGTTGCTGTCGTCACTGGTGCAAGATGTGACTGGTGACAATTTTGTGGCAGGATTGAAATTTATGGTGCAGGAGCATGGATTACGTGTACGTGGGGAAACGTTCACAGTTGTATGGAAGTGGTACATATAGTACCCCCCTAGCGGGAGCTGAGGAAAGGCCTTCTGCACATGTGCTGTGGGCAATGATTGTGGTGCTGAACATTCCTGTGGATAAAGGCTGAAATAAATCTGTGCAATGTGCTCCATCGGGTCATACATGGGAGAATCTTATTTCTCCTATTTTAATTTAATGACAGGTAGTGCTTAGTTGAAAGCCCACATCCCTGTTAAGATTGTCCACCATACACATATGTATGGCCTCATTAAAAATACAGTTACAGAATGATGATGCTAAGGATAAAACTTCAGTGTCCTTGTAAAATATACAGTACTCTCTATTCTTTGCTCTGCTATCACTGATTCATCAGGTTGACCCAGGCATACATGAGGTGTTAAACACAATGTTCTTGCCTCTTGCATGTCTGCCCAGTATAATATGCCCATCATTGACATTGATCTGATATATACCATGTTTTCCACGGACAAGTCGTCTTTGATGGATCACAACAAATTCTTCATTGTCCTGGTGGATGAAAAATGCACTTGATGTTATGCCTCTTTATGTTCTTCCTGTTCTTGAAGACATGCTACCAAAATGAGACAAGAAAGTCATTGCAGTCTGTGCCTCAGCATTTCATTTATATCTTTACACTGAACTTGCTATGTTTATCTGAATAACTGTTCTGTTGGAACACTGTTCTTAAGTGTTACAGCTCACGTGGGAGTCTGTTGAGATCTGAGATCAAGTGCTTGATGTGGCAGGAAGACAGCTTCTGGCTTGCAAATATAACTCTGTGCAAGTTGGTTTGTGGTTGACGCTGTATCCCTGTGGCTTTTCTTTTAACCATCTAGGAATGGTAAGCTGCCAGTTTTCCATGTACATGGTGAACTGAATATTTGGGTGAAGCAAGTTCAAATGCTGTAGAAACATAGATATTGTCTCCATTCCATGAGGCACATGCTGACAGCAGTGCTTTCTCACCAATCTTAATAAAATAGTTGACACCATGGAACATAGGACTTCTTATGGTGACATTCACTTGTTCAAAATACTCATTACTGAATAACAAACACACTGAGGTGCTAGGAAGATAACTGTCTAATGCATTATTAATTATTAGAATAATTCATGCTAATTAAAGTGAGGACTGGCTGATCCTGAACTGTTCTTTCAAGCCAGTGGTTTTCCCCAAGCTGCAGTACTTCTGTGTTTTCCATGTAAACATGCAACTATCTGAAATAAAATAGGTGATTTCCAATGTCAGTACCATCCAAAAGAACAATTGGATGAGGAACTAGTATATACACTCAAGTCTTTCATCACTTGAAAACCACACAAAAAGTTACAAATAAAGGACATGAGCTTTATTTATAGAACTAATAAAAGCAAAGGGGAATGGTCGAACAAGCAGATTTTTTTTTTTTTCTATTAGCTTAGCTGTGTGTAGCAATCTGAAATATGATTATGAGTCGCGATAGGCACAACAAAAAGAAACGCTTGTCATGATGTTGTAGGGCAGATTGTACTGAGACATAAATGTTAAGAAAAAAATGCGATACGTTGTGCCGTTTCTGAGTTATTTAGCATTGGAGTTAGCCAATCGGGGCATCGCGCGCTCACATTCAAGCGGCCTGCCAGGGGCGGTGTTGCCTAACGAGTGCTTTGTTTGGTTAGCAGAAACTTGAATTCGTGCGCGCATCGACCTTATTGGCTAACTTCAATGCTAAATAACTCAGAAACGACGCAACGTATTGCATTTTGTTTCTTAACATTTATGTCTCAGTACAATCTGCCCTACAACATCACGACAAGCGTTTCAGACACTGTGCCAAGATGTGCTGGCCGTGCACCAAGGCACGTTTAGCCACAGGGTGATCCTCATTACCAACAAACACTGTCTGCCTGTGTCCATTCATGCGAATGGACAGTTTGTTGCTGGTCATTCCCACATAGAAAGCTTCACAGTGTAGGCAGGTCAGTTGGTAAATCACGTGGGTGCTTTCACACGTGGCTCTGCCTTTGATCGTGTACACCTGCCGGGTTACAGGACTGGAGTAGGTGGTGGTGGGAGGGTGCATGGGACAGGTTTTACACCGGGGGCGGTTACAAGGGTAGGAGCCAGAGGGTAGGGAAGGTGGTTTGGGGATTTCATAGGGATGAACTAAGAGGTTACGAAGGTTAGGTGGATGGCGGAAGGACACTCTTGGTGGAGTGGGGAGGATTTCATGAAGGATGGATCTCATTTCAGGGCAGGATTTGAGGAAGTCATATCCCTGCTGGAGAGCCACATTCAGAGTCTGATCCAGTCCCGGAAAGTATCCCGTCACAAGTGGGGCACTTTTGGGGTTCTTCTGTGGGAGGTTCTGGGTTTGAAGGGATGAGGAAGTGGCTCTGGTTATTTGCTTCTGTACCAGGTCGGGAGGGTAGTTGCGGGATGTGAAAGCTGTTTTCAGGTTGTTGGTGTAATGGTTCAGGGATTCCGGACTGGAGCAGATTCGTTTGCCACGAAGACGTAGGCTGTAGGGAAGGGACCGTTTGATGTGGAATGGGTGGCAGCTGTCATAATGGAGGTACTGTTGCTTGTTGGTGGGTTTGATGTGGACGGACGTGTGAAGCTGGCCATTGGACAGATGGAGATCAACGTCAAGGAAAGTGGCATGGGATTTAGAGTAGGACCAGGTGAATCTGATGGAACCAAAGGAGTTGAGGTTGGAGAGGAAATTCTGGAGTTCTTCTTCACTGTGAGTCCAGATCATGAAGATGTCATCAATAAATCTGTACCAAACTGGGTTTGCAGGCCTGGGTAACCAAGAAGGCTTCCTCTAAGTGACCCATGAATAGGTTGGCGTACGAGGGGGCCATCCTGGTACCCATGGCTGTTCCCTTTAATTGTTGGTATGTCTGGCCTTTGAAAGTGAAGAAGTTGTGAGTTAGGATAAAGCTGGCTAAGGTAATGAGGAAAGAGGTTTTAGGTAGGGTGGCAGGTGATTGGCGTGAAAGGAAGTGCTCCATCGCAGCGAGGCCCTGGACGTGCGGGATATTTGTGTATAAGGAAGTGGCATCAAGGGTTACAAGGATGGTTTCCGAGGGTAACAGAATGGGTAAGGATTCCAAGCATTCGAGAAAGTGGTTGGTGTCTTTGATGCAGGATGGGAGACTGCATGTAATGGGATGAAGGTGTTGATCTACGTAGGCAGAGATACGTTCTGTGGGAGCTTGGTAACCAGCTACAATGGGGCGGCTTGGATGATTGGGTTTGTGAATTTTAGGAAGAAGGTAGAAGGTAGGGGTGCGGGGTGTCGATGGGGTTAGGAGGTTGATGGAGTCAGGTGAAAGGTTTTGTAGGGGGCCTAAGGTTCTGAGGATTCCTTGAAGCTCCGCCTGGACATCAGAAATGGATTAACATGGCAAACTTTGTATGTGGTGTTGTCTGAAAGCTGACGCAGTCTCTCAGCCACATACTCCCGACGATCAAGTACCACTGTCGTGGAACCCTTGTCCGCCGGAAGAATGACGATGGAACGGTCAGCCTTCAGATCACGGATAGCTTGGGCTTCAGCAGTGGTGATGTTGGGAGTAGCATTAAGGTTTTTTATGAAGGATTGAGAGGCAAGGCTGGAAGTCAGAAATTCCTGGAGGGTTTGGAGGGGGTGATTTTGAGGAAGCTTTCCTTGACATTGACCTCCATCTGTCCAATGGCCAGCTTCACACGTCCGTCCACATCAAACCCACCAACAAGCAACAGTACCTCCATTATGACAGCTGCCACCCATTCCACATCAAACGGTCCCTTCCCTACAGCCTACGTCTTCGTGGCAAACGAATCTGCTCCAGTCCGGAATCCCTGAACCATTACACCAACAACCTGAAAACAGCTTTCGCATCCCGCAACTACCCTCCCGACCTGGTACAGAAGCAAATAACCAGAGCCACTTCCTCATCCATTCAAACCCAGAACCTTCCACAGAAGAACCCCAAAAGTGCCCCACATGTGACAGGATACTTTCCAGGACTGGATCAGACTCTGAATGTGGCTCTCCAGCAGGAATACGACTTCCTCAAATCCTGCCCTGAAATGGGATCCATCCTTCATGAAATCCTCCCCACTCCACCAAGAGTGTCCTTCCGCCATCCACCTAACCTTCGTAACCTCTTAGTTCATCCCTATGAAATCCCCAAACCACCTCCCCTACCCTCTGGCTCCTACCTTTGTAACCGCCCCCGGTGTAAAACCTGTCCCATGCACCCTCCCACCACCACCTACTCCAGTTCTGAACCTGGAAGGTGCACACGATCAAAGGCAGAGCCACGTGTGAAAGCACCCACGTGATTTACCAACTGACCTGCCTACACTGTGAAGCTTTCTATGTGGGAATGACCAGCAACAAACTGTCCATTCGCATGAATGGACACAGGCAGACAGTGTTTGTTGGTAATGGGGATCACCCTGTGGCTAAACATGCCTTGGTGCATGGCCAGCACATCTTGGCATAGTGTTACACCGTCCGGGTTATCTGGATACTTCCCACTAACACCAACCTGTCAGAACTCCGGAGATGGGAACTTGCCCTTCAGTATATCCTCTCTTCTCGTTATCCGCCAGGCCTCAACCTCCGCTAATTTCTAGTTGCCGCCACTCATACCTCACCTGTCTTTCAACAACATCTTTGCCTCTTTACTTCCGCCTCGACTGACATCTCTGCCCAAACTCTTTGCCTTTACAAATGTCTGCTTGTGTCTGTGTATGTGCGGATGGATATGTGTGTGTGTGTGTGCGAGTGTATACCTGTCCTTTTTTCCCCCTAAGCTAAGTCTTTCCGCTCCCGGGATTGGAATAACTCCTTACCCTTTCCCTCAAAACCCACATCCTTTCGTCTTTCCCTCTCCTTCCCTCTTTCCTGATGAAGCAACAATTTGTTGCGAAAGCTTGAATTTTGTGTGTATGATTGTGTTTGTATGTCTATCGACCTGCCAGCACTTTCGTTTGGTAAGTCACATCTTGGCATAGTGTTACACCGTCTGGGTTATCTGGATACTTACCGAACGAAAGCGCTGGCAGGTCGATAGACACACAAACAAACACAAACATACACACAAAATTCTAGCTTTCGCAACAAACGGTTGCTTCGTCAGGAAAGAGGGAAGGAGAGGGAAAGACGAAAGGAAGTGGGGACAATGAATTATAATACTAAATTATAACCTTGGCACAATTGGGTGCGGAGAATGAAGCACCGTTATTTTAATAATTTGTGGACATGGCCAGTAATTGTGCAAGTCACTAATTAGATGTAGAAAGTACATGGAAAGACAGGAGCAAATACCATAAGATACATTGAGTACAACATGCTAGATGCATGACTTCAAGATTGCATACTTGGCACCTGAAGGGAGTGAATAAACTTTGCATATGAATGAATGTTGAAACCTGAAATTGATAGCAGTGAGATTTTTGGGGAAATATAAGTATATATTGAAAAGATTGGGAAATGGAGGTGGTGTATTTGTCACAGTAGACAAGAAACTCATATCCACTGAGATGGAAATTGATGCTCCGTCGGAGACTGTTATGGAAAGACTCAGTATCAGGGGTGAGCATAAAATGATAATTGGATCCTTCTATTGCACTCCAGACTTATCTCCTGATGTAACCAAAAACTTTAGAGAAACCTCCATTCACATGTACCTAAGTTCCCCAATCGCACTGTGGAGACTTTAATTATCCAACAATCAATTGGGAAAATTACATTACTAAATGCTTTCTCCAAAAACTACCTAGAACAGATAGTTTGGGACCCCACTCATGATGGGAATGTATTGGGTCTAATGGCAACAAATAGACCTGACCTCTTTGAGGATGTCCACATTGAAACTGGTATCTGTGACTATGGCACGGTTGAGGAAACAATGGTTATTAAAGTATGACGGTAAACTAAAACAAGCAGAAAGATATATATGTTTAGTAAACTAGATAAAAAATCAGGAGTGTCATATCTCAACGAGGAACTTGAAACTTTCAGCACAGATCCAGAAGCATGTAGAGAAAATATGGCTCAAATTTAAAAGAATAATTGACCTTGCACTGGAAAGATATGTACCCAGTCGAACAGTTAATAATGGGAGGGACCCTCCATGGTACAGTCCTGGTAAAGAAAGTTCTAAGGAAGAGAGATTACTGTGTAACATATGTAAAACTAAACATAGAGTTATAGATAGAGAGATGTTGAATGAAATGTGCTTGGCTGTCAACACAGCAATGCATGATGCTTTCAATGACTACCAAAGCAGAATACTGTCAAATGCAATTCACAAAACCCAAAGAAATTCTGGTGGTATGTAAAGAGTGTGAGTGGCACCAAAGTTAGCGTCCGGTCCCTAGCATATGAGACAGAAACTGAAATTGAGGAGAGCAAAGCTGGACTCCATTTTCAAACGTTCTTTGCAAAGGAAAGCACAGGAGAAATGCCCAATTTAATCCTTGTGCCACTGAAAAGATGAATAAAATAAGTATTTGTGTCAGTGGTGCTGAGCAACAGCTGAAATCGTTAAAACTGAACAAAGGGCCAGGGTCTGATGGAATCCCTGTCAGATTCTAGTTAGGTACATTTCTTCTAACTATAATCAATTGTAGATCCCTTGAATAAAAAAACATGCCCAGTTCTTGGAAAAATGCACAGAGATCACACCCATCTATAAGAGGGGTAGTAGAAGCGATCCACAGAACTGTTGCCCAATATGACATTGATATGTTGTAAAATCTTAGAACATAATTTGAGCTCAAACATAATGAAGTATCTCATACAGAATGTCTTCCATGCCAGCCAACATGGATTTCAAAGACACTGAGCATGTGAAACCCAACTTGCACTTTTCTCGCATGGCATACTGAAAGCTTTTTATCGAGGCGGTCAGGTAGGTGCAGTATTTCTTGATTTCCAAAAAACATTTGACTCGGAAATTGCCTGTTGCAAAAACAATGATCAGGGGTATCAATTGAAATTTGTGACTGCACTGATAACGTTTTGGTAGGGAGGACACAGCATGTTATCTTGGATGGAGAGTTATCGTCAGGTTTATAAATAACTTCAGATTTGCCCTGGGGAAGTATGTTAGGACTCTTGCTGTTCAGGTTGTATTATTAATGGCCTTCCAGACAATATCAATAGTGATATCAGACTTTTTTCATATGATGCTGTTATCTACACACATCAAAAAAAGTTTTGCATCACATCGCTTCCGGAATCTGTATGGAAAATTGGAATAGAGATCAACATAAACATCATTTCCGTCCTTTTTACTGCACATGAAAACCACACATTGCATTCTGTACAACCACACAGCGAGACCTTCAGAGGTGGTGGTCCAGACTGCTGTACACACCGGGACCTCTAGTACCCAGTGCACGTCCTCGTGCATTGATACATGCCTGTATTCATTGTGGCATACTATCCACAAGTTCATCAAGGCACTGTTGGTCCAAAGTGTCCCACTCTTCACCCACGATTCGGCGTAGATCCCTCGGAGTGGTTGGTGGGTCTTGTCATCCATAAACAGCCCTCTTCAATCTATACCAGGAATGTTCGATAGGGTTCATGTGTGGAGAACATGCTGGGCACTCTAGTCGAGTGATGTCGTCACCCTGAAGGAAGTCATTCACAAGAAGTGCACAATGGGGGCACGAATTGTTGTCCATGAAGACGAATGCCCCGCCAATGTGCTGCTGATATGGCTGCACTATCAGCCGGAGGATGGCATTCACATATCGTACAGCCATTACAGCGCCTTCCATGACCACCAGCGGTGTACGTCAGCCCCACATAATGCCACCCCGAAACATCAGCGAACCTCCACCTTGCTGCATTCACTGGACAGTGTGTCTAAGCCATTCAGCCTGACCGGGTTGCCTCCAAACCCGTCTCCGACAATTGTCTGGCTGAAGGCATATGCGTCACTCACTGGTGGAGAGAATGTGATGCCAATCCTGAGCAGCCCATTTAGCATGTTGTTGGGCCCACCTGTACCACGCTGCATGGTGTCTTGGTTGCAAAGATGGACCTCGCCATGGACGTAGGAAGTGAAGTTGCGCATCATGCAGCCTATTGCGCACAGTTTGAGTCATAACACAATGCCCTGTGGCTGCACGAAAAGCATTATTCAACATGGTGGCATTACTGTCAGGGTTCCTCCAAGCCATAATCCATAGGTAGCGGTCATCCACTGCAGTAGTAGCCCTTTGGCAGCCTGAGCAAGGCATGTCATTGACAGTTGCTGTCTCTCTGTATCTCCTCCATGTCCTCCTGGATACTTCCCTTGTTGAGGACCCTTCCTGGCACAAAGTAATGATGTGGACACGTTTGAACCACAGTATTGACCATCTAGGCATGGTTGAACAACAGACAACATCAGCTATGTACCTCCTTCAAGGTGGAATGACTGGAACTGATCGGCTGTCGGACTCCCTACGTCTAATAGGTGCTGGTCATGCATAGTTGTTTACATCTTTGGGCAGATTTAGTGACATCTATGAACAGTCAAAGGGACTGTGTCTGTGATACAATATCCACAATGAACGTCTATCTTTAGAAGTTCTGGGAATCGGGGTGATGCAAAATATGTGTATAATGAAGTACTGTCTTAAAGAAGACACATGAATATTCATTGAGATTTTGATAAGATTTAAAAGTGGTGCAGAGATTCGCAACTTGCTTTAAATGTTAAAAACTGTAAAATTATGCACTTCATAAAACAAAAGAAACATAGTATCATACAACTATAATATCAATGAGTCACTGTTGGAATTGACAACTCATACAAATACCTGGGTGTAACACTTTGTAGGGATATGAAATGGAATGACTACATAGGCTCAGTCACAGGTAAAGCAAGTGGTAGGCTTCACTTTATTGGTATAATACTGGGGAAGTGCGATCAGTCTAAAAAGGAGATTGCTTACAAGTCACTCATGCAGCTGGTCCTAGAATATTGCTCACATGTGTGGGACCCATACCAAATGGGACTAACAGGGGATATTGAATGTATCCAGAAATGGGCAGCATGAATGGTAACAGATTTGTTTGATCTGTGGAATATTGTCATGGAGGTAGTAAAAAAACTGAACTGGCAGACTCTTGAAGATAGACATAAACTATTCCGAGAAAGTCTACTTACAAAGCTTCAAGAACTGGCCTCTAGGAATGGAATACACTACATCCCCCTATGTATTGCTCACATAGGGATCGTGAGGATAAGATTAGAATAATCACAGCACACACACAGAGGCATTCAAATGGTTCTTTCCACACTCCATTCATAAATGAAACAGGAAGAAATTCTAGTAACTGCTACACTGGGATGTATCCTCTGCCAATCATTTCATGGTGGTTTGCTGAGTATCAAAGTAGTTGTAGATGTAGATGTAGATGTAGACGTCGACGGCTGACAGTGGCTCATCTTACCAAAACACGCAGACTGTGAATTAGGTAGCTGATGGCAGTCGCAGCTGGAGAATATGAAGTCTGCCTTCTCTTTCTATTTAGCGCTTTAATATAGACATCCTTCCAGCGGTAGCAAGGCTTGTATCATCAGTCATCTTTCCTGCCTAACATGAAGACTTTACTCTATGAAAGCCTTAAGTGAAGTCATCACTGTGCAAAGACCTGAAACAAACTGTACTTAACAAAACTCTAAAGCGATGTGTTTACTCTACCACTGCCTGAAAAGAAGTGTGTTTTCCAAAAGCAATCCATAAGTCAGCTGTCTTGCTGCCAGAACTGGAAGTTGTTGCCCAATGAGTGCCGAGATTCCGAGTTCAGATGAATGACAAATACGTAACAGCATTAAGCAGTCTCCCACTCGATTATATTATTCTGAAATTGATGAATGAAAAACTCTGATCATAGGCATAGCGTGAAAGTGGGCTCTCCTGAAATGACAGTATGACCCAATCAGAAGGCACTATCCTGAAAGTTCAAACCGAACATTACTCTGAGATAACACAACAAACATTTACATGCCCTGAGGGAAACCATAAGTGTGTAGAACTCTTATCTGGCTAAAAGGCTTCTGTGAGGAATTCCGTGTTTCTTTTGACAGATCATGTGTTCCACAATGCTTCTGAAGAGCAGGCTGGGGAAATGAGAAGGCCAGCCTCACTAACTGCAGACAAGCACCTGCCCACAGCCCAACAATTTTATGGGGACAAATTCCTCTTAAAAGGACACTTATCTTGCACATTCAACTTGTGAACTTTCGGGTCTACAAAACATCCACCAGCTACATACGATAAGAAGAAAAACAAATGGCAAAATGAAAAACAGTCACACATGCTAATCCAGATCTCCAATTACAGAGCAGTGTACCTGAACAACTGCTTGATCAAGGAAATTTGCTTACCATCCTCTGAAATATGTTAGTGAAAATTTATAGAGAAAAATGTTCACATTACAAATTGTTCATTAACAACATGATTAGACATCCAGCAGTGGACCATACTTTTGGAATTTCGAGAAAGTTTTACTGACCTCATCAGGTGTGATTTAATCCCAATGAAACAAAGGCCCTTCAGACGGTTGGGGACCAGGAAGGTCCCTTGCAGATGTGTCTGTGACCTTAATTTTGCTCCAAATTCTGTGACTGATGTGACAAAGTATTCATTCAATCTGGGTGGATCATGCAAAATTTGACATACCATGCTGCTTTACAATTATTTGGAGCACCTTTGATGTTACTTTCACATGCAACTTTGTTGGCTTTTATCAGCTTAACTTTGTAGTACTTTTTACTCCCAAAAGCATTGTAAACCAAATCCTCTGCGCAGCCCTTCAATTATCCTCACTGTCATATATTCAATAGAGTATGAGCAATTTTCTCTAATTTCTGCCAGTTCATTTTTTAAAAAAGTCATTAAAATTATTTTAAAATCTAATTTTTCCTGTTTGACACTCATATACAGATTCCCAATTTGTTTTCTTTAACTTGTCAATGAGTAACATAATGTGCTCCTCTCTTTGACCTTTTAGCCATGCCACACTAAATTCATTTGAAAAAGTTGGTTGTGTATGATAAAGTGTTAAAAACAATGGAATGTGATCTGCAAATACTGTGTCAGCCACACATTTCTCTCTGTGCAAATTAACAATAATTTCGTGTAAACATGCATCATTATCAGTAGGACACTTGTTTGTGAAGTGTAAGTTTAAACATCTTAAAATATTCAAAAATGTTCTGTAGTCTTGTTGTTTTGAATCTCCCATTTCAATATTTAAATCTCCACAAATAAACAACCTTTATTTTACTCTTAAAAATCTGTTAATCATTAATTCAAACTGTTCAAAAATACATTTATATGTATCTCCATCCCCTCCCCCCCATGAACCATGGACCTTGCCGTTGGTGGGGAGGCTTGCGTGCCTCAGTGATACTGATAATTGTACCGTAGGTGCAACTACAACAGAGGAGTATCTGTTGAGAAGCCAAACATGTGGTTCCTGAAGAGGGGCAACAGTCCGGATGATTGACTGATCTGGCCTTGTAACACTAACCAAAACGGCCTTGCTGTGCTGGTACTACGAACGGCTGAAAGCAAGGGGAAACTACAGCCGTAATTTTTCCCGAGGGCATGCAGCTTTAATGTATGGTTAAATGAGTATGGCTTCTTCTTGGGTAAAATATTCTGGAGGTAAAATAGTCCCCCATTCGGATCTCTGGGTGGGGACTACTCAAGAGGACGTCGTTATCAGGAGAAAGAAAACTGGCGTTCTACGGATCGGAGCGTGGAATGTCAGACCCCTTAATCGGACAGGTAGATTAGAAAATTTAAAAAGGGAAATAGATAGGTTAAAGTTAGATATAGTGGGAATTAGTGAAGTTTGGTGGCAAGAGGAACAAGAGTTCTGGTCATGTGAATACAGGGTTATAAGTACAAAATCAAATAGGGGTAATGCAGGATTAGGTTTAATAATGAATAAAAAATAGGAATGCATCTAAGCTACTACAAACAGCATAGTGAACGCGTTATTGTGCCAAGGTAGACATGAAGCCCATGTCTACCACAGTATTACAAGTTTATATGACAACTAGCTCCGCAGATGACAAAGAGATTGATGAAATGTGTGATGAGATAAAAGAAATTATTCAGATAGTGAAGGGGGACAAAAATTTAATAGTCATGGATGACTGGAATTCTATAGTAGGAAAAAGAAGAAATATAGTAGGTGAATATGGAATGGGGAAAGCACCCTGGTAGACACACAGAGCATAACTTAATCATAGCTAACACTTGGTTCAAGAATCATCAAAGAAGGTTATATACATGTAAGAGGCCTGGAGATACTGGAAGGTTTCAGATAGATTATATAACGGTAAGACAGAGATTTAGGAACCAGGTTTTAAACTGTAAGACATTTCCAGGGGCACATGTGGACTATGACCACAATCTATTGGTTGTGAACTGTAGATTACAACTGAAGAAACTGCAAAAAGGTGAGAATTTAAGGAGGTGGGATCTGGATAAACTGACTGAACCATAGGTTGTAGAGAGTTTCAGGGAGAGGATTAGGGAACGACTGACAAGAATGGGGGAAAGAAATACAGCAGAAGAAGAATGGGTAGCTTTGAGGGATGAAATAGTGAAGGCAGCAGAGGATCAAGTAGGTAAAAAGACAAGGGCAATTAGAAATCCTTGGGTAACAGAAGAAATATTGAATTTAAATGATGAAATGAGAAAATATAAAACTGCAGTAAATGAAGCAGCCAAAAAAGAATTCAAACATCTCAAAAATGAGATTGACAGGAAGTGCAAAATGGCTAAGCAGGGATGGCTAGAGGACAAATGTAAGGATGTAGAGGCCTATCTCACTAGAGGTAAGATAGATACTGCCAACAGGAAAATTAAAGAGACCCTTGGAGAAAGGAGAACCACTTGTATGAATATCAAGAGCTCAAATGGAAATCCAGTTTTAAGGAAGGGAGGGAAAGCAGAAAGGTGAAAGGAGTATACAGAGGGTCTATACGAGGGTGATTTACTTGAGGACAATATTATGGAAATGGAAGAGGATGTAGATAAAGATGAAATGGAAGATATGATACTGCGTGAAGAGTTTGACAGAGCACTGAAAGACCTAAGTCGAAACAAGGCCCCGGGAGTAGACAACATTCCATTAGAACTACTAACAGCCTTGGGAGAGCCAGTCCTGACAAAGCTCTACCATCTGGTGAGCAAGATGTATGAAACAGGCGAAATACCCTCAGACTTCAAGAAGAATATAATAATTCCAATTGGAAAGAAAGCAGGTGCTATCAAAATACTAACACGAATTCTTTACAGACGAATGGAAAAACTGGTAGAAGCCGACCTCGGGGAAGATCAGTTTGGATTCCGTAGAAATGTTGGAACACGTGAGGTAATACTGACCCTACGACTTATCTTAGAAGAAAGATTAAGGAAAGGCAAACCTACGTTTCTAGCATTTGTAGACTAGGAGAAAGCTTCTGACAATGTTGACTGGAATACTCTCTTTCAAATCCTGAAAGTGGCAGGGGTAAAATACAGGGAGTGAAAGGCTATTTACAATTTGTACAGAAACCAGATGGCAGTTATAAGAGTCGAGGGGCATGAAAGGGAGGCAGTGGTTGGGAAGGGAGTGAGACAGGGTTGTGGCCTATTCCTGACATTATTCAATCTGTATATTGAGCAAGCAGAAAAGGAAACAAAAGAAAAATTTGGAGTAGGAATTAAAACCCATGGAGAAGAAATAAAAACTCTGAGGCTCGCCGATGACATTGTAATTCTGTCAGACACAGCAAAGGACCTGGAACAGCAGTTTAACGGAATGGACATTATCTTGAAAGGATATAAGATAAACATCAACAAAAGCAAAATGAGGATAATGGAATGTAGTCAAATTAAGTCGGGTGATGCTGAGGGGATTACATTAGGAAATGAAACACTTAAAAGTAGTAGATCAGTTTTGCCATTTGGGGAGCAAATTAACTGATGATGGTCGAAGTAGAGAGGATATAAAATGTAGACTGGCAATGGCAAGGAAAGCGTTTCTGAAGAAGAGAAATTTTTTAACATGAAGTATAGATTTAAGTGTCAGGAAGTTGTTTCTGAAAGTATTTGTATGGAGTGTAGCCATGTATGGAAGTGAAATGTAGGCGATAAATAGTTTGGGCAGGAAGAGAATAGAAGCTTTCGAAATATGGTGCTACATAAGAATGCTGAAGATTCAGTTGGTAGATCACATAACTAATGAGGACGTACTGAATAGAATTGGGGGAAAGAGAAATTTGGGGCACAAATTGACTAGAAGAAGGGATCAGTTGGTAGGACATGTTCTGAGGCATCAAGGGATCACCAGTTTAGTATTGCAGGGCAGTGTGGAGGGTAAAAGTCGTAGAGGGAGACCAAGAGATGAATACACTAAGCAGATTCAGAAGGATGTAAGTTGCAGTAGGTACTGGGAGATGAAGAAGGTTGCACAGGATTGAGTAGCATGGAGAGCTGTATGAAACCAGCCTCTGGACTGAAGACCCCAACAACAACATATCTCTATTTGGAGACATATAGGCTAACGGTTATTATATTTTCTTCAGTCAGTCTCATACAACTAAATTCTGCATCTATTTATGAAAAATGTGGTGTAATGTCTAATTTTGAAATTTTAGACCAGGCTTGATGTAAATTCCAGCACCATCATATTTACTCTGTTTCCTACATCTTATGTCAGTTAAAACATATCCTTGAGGAATGAAACTGTCAATGCAACAAAAATTTGAGGTCTAAAAGTTTATTTCTTACACAACAGACATTTACTTCCAAAAGAATAAATATTTTATCACTTTTTTCTTTCTCAAGCACGCACTCATCTTCTTGTGGCATATCTGAATTAGACACACGTAATTGTCTACGTTGGAATGTTTGCTTCTGCTAAAAAAGCAGTTTGATCATTGCTCCTGGTCTTGGTCCTGGTACAGATCATCACATCAGCAGCTAAATTCTAGATTCACATCACTTTTGCCTTTTGCTTAATACCTTGCTGCATGTTTGGTTTCATATAAACTGCATAAATTCTTCGAAGTTTCCAGCCAAATTTTAACTTCCACATATTACAATGGAGGGGAACACATTATTAACTGAAACAGTTGAGTGCTCCACAAATCAGTGAACACCATTAGGTGCAGTGGCAAGGGGGGGGGGGGGGGTTATAGCCCCCCCGCCCCAAAGGGGGCATCATATTACACTGGATAAAATGACTTCAGAAATCAGCAAATAAATTACTTCAACAGATTCAATAATTTTTTATAATTATGTAGCAATATAGGTTGCAATGTATTTCGAACACATTTTAACAAAAGAATAAGAGTGGCAAATAGCTTACTGTCTAACCAATAAATATCATTTAACTTAAAATGGGTGTCATTATTTATTAATATACATTGGATGTATATTTATGTACGAGTACCACTTACAATAATCAAGAAAGCTAAATTTGCCGGGTATGCCTACCAACACTTAAAATGCTGACCCCAGACAAAAACTTCGAAATCGCTGAACATCTGGGTCAAAGCGTATTATTTTCCTGGACACACAGATCCTGTAGACATGTTTTTACCCTGAACTCCACAACAGTTACCAAAAACTACTTTAAGCAACACCAAATTTTATCAATTTGTCGGTGTAGGACCCTAACTCTCCCTTGGTTAAGCGATATTCCATTCCCCCAAACACCCCCACCCCCCTCCACCCCCTCCCCCCATTACCTGCCCCCTTGACCATTAAGCTGACTGGTGACGGGCATGGAGATATGGCCTCAACCAATAATCTGTTTTGATGCATTTATAATTATTTGCTCAGCTTGTTACCCAGCCAAGCTCCCATTAGTTGGGTGCTTCAGATTTTCATGTAACTGTAGGTGCGATTGACTTACACATGATGACAAACTGCTTCCTGGGAGATGTGCACAGCCTACAAAGATCTCCACTTAATGATATTCACTGACTATTGGAGGACTCAACTGCATCAGTGAAAAATGTCCCCCCGCCATCATAACATGTAAAAGTTAAAATTTGGCTAAAAACTTCGAAGAATTTACTCAATTCAGGTCCAATAAGAGAGAGCAGAAATTGTGGATTTTTTTTGTGAAACCTTCTAATTCCTGGATTGTTTACTGCATTACATGAAAATGCACTAATCTCATGAGAGCCACCACTTTTATGCATCTGAGACAATGGACATTACGACTCAGCAACAACTGTTCAACATCCGAAGGTTCCACAGTGAAAGAAGGTATCATTGGTTCCACATTGCAGTGAATATATATGTGTGTGTGTGTGTGTGGGGGGGGGGGGGGGGATTAGTGCTATGGTTTTGTAAGATACTCCTAAAGGTACTTTGTGTGTTATAGCCAGGTAAAACTACAATCATCTGGCAATAACTGTAGGATTTGATTGCTCTGGGAAACAGCTAATTGGAAATGCAACATATAAAAATTTTTGTTCACTTTATTACATGAACGATAAAAAGACTTACATAACTTGATGCAATCCTTTGCCCAGGAGTGCTTGATAATTTAAAACTGTCATTAACTATTAATGCATCACTTGATGCATGAATTAACAAACTGTTCTCTTGAAGTCCAATCAACATTTACGAAGATATATTTCCATCTGAGATTTGAATAACTCTTTAGTCCTACTCGATTATGTTGACTGCTTGAGTTGAGGTCACAAACTGATCCAGCGCACTTCCATGCTTGGGTCTACAAGGTGTTACAAAAAGGTACGGCGAAACTTTCAGGAAACGTTCCTTACACACAAAGAAAGAAAATATGTTATGCAGACATGTGTCCGGAAACACTTACTTTCCATGTTAGAGCTCATTTTATTACTTCTCTTCAAATCACATTAATCATGGAATGGAAACACACAACAACAGAACATACCAGCGCGACTTCAAACACTTTGTTACAGGAAATGTTCAAAATGTCCTCCGTTAGCGAGGATACATGCATCCACTCTCCGTCGCATGGAATCCCTGATGCGCTGATGCAGCCCTGGAGAATGGCGTATTGTATCACAGCCGTCCACAATACAAGCACGAAGAGTTTCTACAGTTGGTACCGGGGTTGCGTAGACAAGAGCTTTCAAATGCCCCCATAAATGAAAGTCAAGAGGGTTGAGGATAGGAGAGCGTGAAGGCCATGGAATTGGTCCGCCTCTACCAATCCATCGGTCACCGAATCTGTTGTTGAGAGGCCGTACGAACACTTCGACTGAAATGTGCAGGAGCTCCATCGTGCATGAACCACATGTTGTGTCGTACTTGTAAAGGCACATGTTCTAGCAGCACAGGTAGAGTATCCCATATGAAATCGTGATAATGTGCTCCATTGAGCGTAGGTGGAAGAACATGGGGCCCAATCAAGACATCATCAACAATGCCTGCCCAAACGTTCACAGAAAATCTGCGTTGATGACGTGATTGCACAATTGCGTGCGGATTCTCGTCAGCCCACACGTGCTGATTGTGAAAAAAAATGGCTCTGAGCACTATGGGACTTAAGAGCTGTGGTCATCAGTCCCCTAGAACTTAGAACTACTTAAACCTAACTAACCTAAGGACATCACACACATCCATGCCCGAGGCAGGATTCGAACCTGCGACCGCAGCAGTCGCGTGGTTCCGGACTGCGCGCCTAGAACCGCGAGACCAGCGCGGCCGGCGCTGATTGTGAAAATTTACAATTTGATCACATTGGAATGAAGCCTCATCGGGTTATCGTCAACTGCACGAAGAATTGCCTCATCCATTGCAGGTGTCCTCGTCGTTCTAGGTCTTTCCCAGTTGCGAGTCATAGGCTGGAATGTTCCGTGTTCCCTAAGACGCCGATCAATTGCTTTGAACATCTTCCTGTCGGCACACCTTCGTTCTGGAAATCTGTCTCGATACAAACGTACCGTGCCATGGCTATTGCCCCGTGCTAATCCATACATCAAATGGGTATCTGCCAACTCCGCATTTGTAAACATTGCAATGACTGCAAAACCACGTTCGTGATGAACACTAACCTGTTGATGCTATGTACTGATGTGCTGTGTAGAGCAATGAGTCGCATGTCAACACAAGCACCAAAGTCAACATTACCTTCCTTCAATTGGGTCAACTGACGGTGAATCGAGGAAGTGCAGTACATACTGATGAAACTAAAATGAGCTCTAATATGGAAATTAAGCGTTTCCGGACACATGTCCACATAACATCTTTTCTTTATTTGTGTGTGAGGAATGTTTCCTGAAAGTTTGGCCGTACCTTTTTGTAACACCCTGTATATTGACCTCTGTGCAAGGGCACTACTGTGTGCTGAGAGAGACGGCATGTCTTCAGAAGCGCCTCCCGTTCATTTTTGTAGATTTCAGCAGGACACCGCTAATGTCTGTGGTAGTGATGTGTGCTGCTGACTGTGGTGTGGCACCACAATCTTTGGACAATACCACATTTTGTGTACTCCATTTTGCTTTGGTTTGCTTATTGTTTTTTTTTTTTTTTGTTTTGAAATGAGTGAACTGACTAATCCTAGTCAATCGCGGTGTTCAATTCTCGCAGTATCAGAATGGATTGGCTATCACTATGACCAAGTAAATGTAATTTCTGCTTTTGCAGCAGCACAAAAAACAGTTGTAGGCTGCCAGCTCTGAAAAAGGGAGGTGTGACTTGTTCCGCCAGCACAGCTCTTCGCTCCTCAGGCAGTCTAAGTTCCCTTTTTTTGTTTTTGTTTTAACGCTCATAGCCTACTGCCACATTATATAGTGTCCACACTTTATGGAAGGACGGTTATTCATAATTGTTATATTGCAAACAAGCAACCAAAAAACTGCATTTTGCTTAATTTAAGGTTCATACTTAACAAAGAAAGTTGTTTTCCCCACTCCATCCCCTTAATAATGAGAGTAACAGACCATGTTTGTTGGAATAAATACAATTCCATTGCAATTTGAAACCCTCCCAGGGGACACCGCCTTATCGTAGGCACCTTCAGTGCCGGGCGGGAGGGTTTGCGTGCTTCGGTGAAGTCGAGAGCTATGCCGGTGGTAGCATAGCTACTGGCAGGGTCTCCCAAGCCGGACTGGTCTCGACAGAGGAGCCAGACAAAGTGTGTCCCACAACATAGGGCAGGGAGGGCTCTAGAGGCATAGTGAAGCCAGCTTCCCTAGAGGAGTAAACCTCATACAAATCCTGGTCCTCCAGGTTGGGGGTTGGGCATGGGGTTACTAACCCCATACTGTAAAAAAAAGAATATTACGAAAATTCAACAGAAGCCTCGGAAACTGGATGGAAAGCATGTATCACGACCCCGGCAAAGGAAACAGATAAAGGATCTAACAGTAGCATCGTGGAATGTGAGGACAATGCTTCAGCCTGGAAAAATGAAAGAAATAGCCAATGAAATTTTAAAATTCAAATATGATATTGTAGGGCTACAGGAAATAAGATGGCAGGGGAATGTGCAGATAGATAAACCTGAGTACTCATTGGTACATAGTGGACCAGAAGAAAGAACAGGCCAACTTGGAACAGGGTTTATAATAACTAGGGAAGTTAGGAAAAGCCTTCTAGAATTTGAACCTATAAATGAAAGGATGTGCAGACTCAGACTAAAAGGTAAATTTAGGAATATATCAATAGTTAATGCACATGCACCAACAGAGGAAAAAGAGGATATAATTAAAGAACAGTTCTACGAAGACTTGGAAAAAGTATGCTGTGCAGTACCTAAATATGACCTGATGCTAGTAATAGGAGATGCAAAAATAGGGAGGAATGAACATCCGTATGGAGTTTCTGGAAAATATTCACTACATGAAGAAAACAATGAGAATGGAGACTTACTATGCCAATTCGCAGCAAGGAATAATATGATTATTAAAAGTACCTGCTTTCCACATAAAAGGATCCATCTGGGTACTTGGAAGTCTGCAGCCAATGGAGTAGTCAATCAGATCGACCATATTTTAGTGATTGCACGCCACTCCACGTCAGTTATGGATGCACGGAGCTGCAGAGGACCAAACTGTGATTCAGACCACTTTTTGGATAAAATCAGTCTTGAGAGAGAAACTGTCACTAACAAAGGGCAACAGAATGGGAAAGATGATGAAATGGAATACAGACAAACTGAACATCCCTGATGAAGTAAAAAAATACCAAGTAACACTAAGCAGAAAGTTGAGCAATGAAGAGACCACAGTAGGAGTAGACAAAAGGTGGAACAGGTTTGAAAAAGCCATTAAGGATGCTGCAGAGGAAATAATAGGCATAAGAAGGAACAGAAGAACCCAGGAGTGGTTTGATGAAGATTGCAGGTCAGCAATAGAGGAAAAGAACAGGGCAAGAACAAAAGTGCTACAGAGAGAAACCAGAAATAATGTGGAACAATATAGAGAATTAAGGAGAAGAGCTAACAGACTGTGCAAGAGAAAGAAAAGAGAGTGGAATAAGAAGAAATTTCAAGAACTAGAAGAACTAAAGGAACAGAGTGAAATAAGAAAGTTCTATCATGCCATAGGCAAAATGAAGAATAGATTCCAACCAAAAACAACGGCCTGCTCCAGTAAAGATGGGAAAATGATAAGGGAGGAAGAACAGATAGTGGGAAGATGGGCAGAGTATTTCAAAGATACACTAAGCACCAGCCTAGAAGATGAAGAGACCTCTGCACAGGAGGGAAGAGTGGAGCTGGAAGTAGACAATGAAACCAATGAGGCAAGAAAGCCAACACTACAAGAGGTCTCCCAGGCTGTGCACAAGTCAAAAAACAATCGAGCCCCTGGGGAAGACAGCATAATTGCTGAATTAATAAAAACTGGTGGTGAGGCTGTAATAAAGGAACTGCACACACTAATATCAGATATATGGGAAACAGAAACTATGCCAGATAATTGGAATAATAGTCCCCATTTATAAGAAAGGGGACAGAACAGCATGTGAAAACTATAGAGGTGTAACACTCCTAAGTACAGCTTATAAGATCTTCACAAGTATATTAAACGAAAGGATACAGAAGTGTGCAGAAGGCATACTAGGGGAATATCAGTGTGGCTTTCGACCAAGCAGAGGAACAACTGATCAAATATTTGTGATAAGGCAAATGATGGAAAAGTTCTATGAATATGATATAGATCTGCATTTCTTATTCATCGATTTCAAACAAGCCTTTGACAGCATAAATAGGCAAGAACTATACAGAGTACTGAAAGAAGTTGGAATATGTGGTAAATTAATAAGACTAATCAGAATGACAATGACAGAGACAAGAGCAAAAGTAAAGGTCCTTAGCAGAACAAGTGATAGCTTTGACTTTAATAAAGGTGTGAAGCAAGGGGATAGTCTCTCCACTGTCCTATTCAACATAGCCCTGCATAGTGCAGTAAATAAAATCAACAAAAGAGGCACCATATTTATGAAAACTAGCCAGATATGTGCATACCCTGATGACATTGCTATAGTAGGAAGAAATACCAATACACTCCTAGAAACATACCGGGCAATGGAAACAGAAGCCTTAAAAATTGGCCTCATAGTAAATGAAAACAAAACAAAATATATGGTAATGTCACAATCTGAGGCCAGAAGAACCCCTAAAAACCTAAACATCAATGGGAAATGCTTCAATGGAGTGTCCTCTTTTAATTACTTGGGAGCCCTAATAACAAATGATAACAGTATTGGAAAGGCTATAAGAGAAAGAATACAAGCAGGAAACAGAGCTTACTTTGCAAATATGCAGCTTTTCAAAAATAGCCTTGTTACAAGAAAAACTAAACTGCTAATATATAATTCCCTAGTCCGCCCAGTTATCACATACGGCTCAGAGGTATGAACGTTGACAGAACACGATAAAAATGCTCTAAGAAGCATTGAGCGGAAAATACTACGCAAAATCTATGGGCCAATAAGGAAGGAAGAAGGCTGGAGAATACGCTACAATGCCAAATTACAAGAGTTAATACAAGGCAGGGACATAGTAAAATTTATTAAATCACAGCGAATACGATGGCTAGGACACTTGGAGAGAATGGCAGAGGATAGAATTCCAAAGAAAATGATGAAAGGTATGATCCATTCAGTTAGGCGAAAAGGGAGACCTAGAAGAAGATGGATCGATGAGGTAATAATGGATATCACCAATATGGGAGTCCGGGGGTGGAAAAGAGCAGCAAATAACCGAGAAGTGTGGAGGAAGATTGTTGAAGAAGGCAAGGCTCACCAAGTGCTGTAGCGCTACTGAAGAAGAAGAAGAAGATTGCAATTTGAAAACCTGATAGTACGTTTAACTTTGTAGCAAAATATCGTGCATGAAAGTTGATTCAGCAGCCATATCACTATTCCATTAACTGTAAGCCCATGTGTGGCATTGATAATTACAAGTCATGGTACTATTGCACAATACAGGTTCAAGAAACAGATTTCACATAGACTTTGTCTCACTGTCTAGGTTTCAGTTTAGAATTATGTATTCTGGTGTGAAGGTCTTCAACAAGCTTGTCTAACTGAACCAGATAATTGGAAAAAATTACCAATTCAAAGGAAAATTGCAAATTGTGGGCGTTACACCAAGTGCAAATCTGGCACTGTGAATGCAAGAAAAAAAGCATTTACAGCACCTGATAGAAATGCTTCCATATGTAATGGATTATGATCACGATGTGGATAGAAAAGGTCAAACAAGTGCGAAAGTCATAACACTGGTTTTATTATTAACCGCTGATTACACAATTTGTTCAATAGGAGCATCGAAGACATCAATGAGATGCTGTAAAGGGTTAGATTTGTATCTGGTGGCCAAAACTGGAACCAAATTTTTCCAGCGATAATCATTAATGCATTAGAATATCTATCAAGTTTCGCTGCCATACAATAATTATAGTCCACACTGCACTCCGTGAGTAACCGCACTTTAATTATAATCACCCAGTATATCTTATGAGCCACCTCTACAAGTTATATGATTATCCAGACTCAAGTATTGAAAAATGCTATTAACAGCATTATAAAGCTGCATGGAAGGTAATACAGTATTGCAAATGGATCTCTGTTACAGATGTATTTATTTTATTTTCAAAATATCAAGTATTCATGTAAATACGAAGCTATCAGTTGGATACTAAATGGAAGATAATATAACTGAGGGAACCCTGTCAATTTTCTACATTGCATTTCACTGATGATATCACAAAGAATCTTAAGCAGTTTAGTGATAGTGAAGTGATGTAACTGTCAGTCCGGAGAAAGAGGTTATTAGAAAATTATTCATTGTCCTTTTATTATGCCAGGTAGCAAACACTGGCTTTATTTTTACAATCACCTGTTTTAACTAAACTCACCTTCACACTGGTGCTGCCCCATAAAAAGTCTCACAACAAAATATTCAGAGCACAAGAACTATTTGTTTTCATTCTTTGGGAGTTTACTAATGAACTGTTACAAAGCATTCTCTTAGTCCATTGCACGGAAGTTGTTTGGGGGGAAAAATGTTGTGGATCTGTTCATCCACAAACAAATTAATTGGAAGATGACTTCCTTGTAGACCGACGTGATAAACGTCATGAGTTCTCAGTATTTTTCCCGCAGTACAGAAGGTCAAACATTGTTTCAGTGTCGAAAAGGATGACAGTCCCATAACTGAATAACATCATCTGCTAACAGAATATACAGGATAATGAATAGATTTTTCTGGTTAATTCATGGATATTTTACCTACATCTTTGATATTACATATGGTTAAATGAGCAGTGTCAAACTTAAAAATTGCAATTCTCAGTAAATTGCCTTTGGAGCAAAAGCTACAAACTCTCTCACTTTTTAAGGAGTGGTAATCTACCACCTCCTAAATCAACACACTAATGGAAAGTCTTAGCTGGAATACAAAGTAACAAATGAGTAAACACTATCTCCAACTGCATACAGATAGTCCAAGCAGTACTTACACATAGAAACGAAGTTTTAACAATATGACTTGCCCTTTATACTTACATTCTGTCTACAGACATACACAAATCAACATCCTCCTTGTGCTGCAGACCAAACAGAATGATTATCTTGGAAACAGAAAGTGGGTATAACACTCCAGATAAGAGAGAATGTGAACCATGTCCTGTGCATAATACTCCAATCATACTGATTAAGCAGTAGATTACACAATACCAGCTCAGACTACAACGAAACCATATTCTCTGCTAGTGCGCCCTCTACACCAGAGTATAACACTCACTTTCACCGTTGTGTTCTAATACTGACATGCCTCTCTAGTGTCAGTCTCTGTTTCTTCTGTGATATGAAGTATTCAGTTCTGCTAAGAAATAATACATGCCCCAACATTGCACATGCCTTCTGCAGTGCTTTATGAATTTGTAGAAGGTAAAACAAACAGAGAGCTAGTAGCCAGACTTAAGGCAACATACCTGTATGAAGAGGTAGGCTTTAAGATAATCTTTGGTGCGGGTTTAGAAATAAGCTGTTAATGTTCATTCCCAGTAGTATATTTATGCTTTACACGTCAATCACAAGGAAGAAAACTAAAGTGAAACAGCAGTTCTAACAAGTTAAACAATTTCTCACATCACAGTAATGCATTGGAAACTAAAATTGTGTATGGCAGCAGTAGCAAAATGTTTATTTCAAAGGATGCTGGAGACAACTGAATGAGTTTCCCTTTAAAAGCTCCAGATCATCTCATCTCCTCAAATGCTGATCACGTGCACAGCCCAGGAAGAAAGGGCTGAGATCTGTAACTTTCACAGTTCTGTCTGATGTAGATTAGATTAGTACTTGTTCCATAGAGCATGAATACGACACTTCGTAATGATGTGGAACGTGTCAGGTTAATAAAAGTGTCTATACAAGATATTACATTACACAAAATATTACATGACACACTATTATTATTATTATTTTGTTTGTGGGGGCTGGGAAATTACCCACTTACTATATCCAAAAATTCATCTAATGAGTAGGAGGAGTTGCCATTAAGAAATTAAAAGAATTTCCTTTTAAATGCTATATGACTATCTGTCAGACTTTTGATGCTATTAGGTAAGTGACCAAAGCATAATTTACCCCCTTCTGAGCCAAAGTTAGATTTAACCTTGAGTAGTGAAGATCATCCTTTCTCTTAGTGTTGTAGCCATGTACACTGCTATTACTTTTGAATTCGTTCAGATTGTTAATAACATATTTCATAAGTGAATATATATATTGTGAGGCTACAGTGAAGATTTCCAGCTCTTTAAATAAGTGTCTGCAGGATGATCTTGGATGAGCTCCAGCAATTATTCTGATTACACGCTTCTGTGCAATGAACACTCTTTTACTCAGTGATGAGTTACCCCAGAATATGATGCCATACGAAAGCAGAGAATGAAAATAGGCGTGGTAAGCTAATTTACTCAGATGTATTATCGCCAAAATTTGCAATGACCCTAATAGCATAAGTAGCTGAACTCAAACGTTTCAGCAGATCCTCAGTGTGTTTTGCCAGTTCATCCCCTCATCAATGCATACACCTAGAAATTTTGAATAGTCTATCTTAGCTACCGATTTATGATCGAAGTCTGTATTTATTAATAGTGTCATTCCATTTACTGTGTGGAACTGTATATACTGTGTTTTGTCAAAGTTTAATGAGAGCCCATTTGCAGAGAACCACTTAAGGATTTTCTGAAAAACATCGTTTACAATTTCACCAGTTAATTCTTGTCTGTTGGGTGTGATAGCTACACTTGTATCATCGGCAAAAAGTACCAGCTTTGGATCTTCGTGAATATAGAATGGCAATTCATTAATATATATTAAGAACAGCAGAGGACCCAAGACTGAACCCTGCAGAACGCCATTCTTGATTGTTCCCCAGTTTGAGAAATCACCAGTTTTTTTTGCATATTATGTGAACTGTTTATTTCAACTTTCTACACTCTTCCAGTTAGGTATGATTTAAATCATTTGAGCACTGTCCCGTTCATACCACAGTACTTGAGCTTATCTAGAAGTAAGCACAAATAATCAGTATACCCCTAATTATTTGGGGTAATGTGGGGGAAAAGATACATGAATAATCAAAACACACAAGTAACATATTTTTCAAACAGGGATTCTTTGTTTGAAAGTTTATCCCAGTTCTGTGCATGGGTACTGTAGGCCAACCTATTTCTTAAAGTAGCCTGTGTCATTGGTCTGCTTTTTCACACAGAATTTCAAATTTTTCTTGAAGCAGTAATGTCATTGTACTGAAACCCCCTCTGGCTATTAGAATCTAGAAGTGCATCTACACACTGCAATACAATGACTAACAAGGTCACTGTCCTCATCCCCTTTCCACCTTCACTGTTCTCTCCTTTCTTTTGCTGTGAAGTAGTGGTCACAATTATGGCATCCGTCACGTACTGGAAGCCAGGTTCCCATATGTCAATCTTCAGCTGCTCCTTGAAATTTTCTTTATTTTCATCATCACATTCATTATTTGTGCAACTGTTCATCACCGAAAGCTTGAAAATCACTTTCTTCTATAGCAGGAAGGATTTTCCTTCATGGTCAAACTAGTATACGTGGCTTGACTTCCCGCCAGGCATTAAAAATCCTATGCATGGCATCTAGAATTGTCAACTTCTTCCAGAAAGCCACCAATCACCTTCATCAACTAGCACTCTCAGTAGACCAACCCTGTAGTGCTGTTTTACCTATGCAATTACACCTTGGTTCATTGGCTGCCACGTTAGGAGGTAAAAATTTAGTTATGATGAGACCATCATATGCAAATCCTGTCATCAGGAAGTGAAGGGCTGTTATCAGGCACAGTCTTCTGTGACAATACTTCCTCTCCTAGAAATAGCCAACTTTGTGGTACAAAATGTGGGTGGGATAAGTTTTTGAAAATTTCACTCTCCATCCGTGCTCCTTTTTGATTATAGTAATGCACAGGGAGCTCCTTAGCTGCTATATCTTTGAATGATCTAGGCTTTTTTATAGTCAGTAGTATAGTAGTTTCACTTCCTGGTTCCCAGGAGCATTAGCAGTGCAAAAAATTGCCATGTGTTCTTTAGATGACTCACCCAGGAGCACAAATTTTGCTCTTAAAAAACCAGGTTTCTGGCATGCAGACATTTCCAATACAGGCCACTTTCATCTGCATTATAAATTTCGTCTGGTGTAAAATTCTCTTCTTCCACAAATTTCTGGAACTTTTTCCAGAAGGAATCAGCAGCCATGACATTTGAACTCCCACTCTCCTTGCACAATAAGTTTGTGAATCCCCTGGCATTTGAATCGTGTTAGCTAGCTAGAGGAGGCATTAAATTCTCCATCTAACCGCAAAGCTTCATGAAAAAACTTAGCTTTTTCAGCACACATCACACCTGAAACACTGACAGCTTCTGCTTGTTTTTGGCTAAACCACTGCAAAAGAGCAGCATCTTATTCATCAAATGTAGGTCTTTTCATGCTTTTTCCTGCAGTTGGTCCCGAACTAGAATCGCATTTCCCCTTGAACAGTCTTTCCAATACCATAATCAGCAATTAGTTTTGTATGAGTTTCACCCTTCTCAAATCTTTCAATTACTTCTCATTTTTGTTTCAATGTCAACAAGTTTCTTTCATTTGACCACACTATCTTTTACAAATTTCTTTTAACTTGCTTCACTGACACACACTGATTAACATAAGAAAACTGACCGTTTTTGATTTACATAGAACACACTGGTCAATAACAATGGAAATGGTACTCTGTTTTCACATGGCAGTGGTTTGAACAATGATTGTAGACAACTTTCACTAGCTTTGCACGATGCTGACACCAAGCTGCAGGTAACTGACAGAATTATAGATTTGACACCACTCAATTATAGAACAGGGCTTCAGAATTATAGCTGCTTGTGAAATACTGGGAAAAATTAATCTGTTCTAGACATACTGAATTCTGTATCGTAAGTGAACCACTTATAGTGGGGCATCCGATGTGGACGATGGATCACATGTGTGCTGGAACCTATGGTTGGCTCTAAGCAGCTTGCTTCAGCCACAAATAAAATAAAAGGCAAAGGAAGTTAAGAGTATTCAGGATTCAATTTTAAAGTGTACTCTCTGCATAACTCAGTAAGCCGACACGATTTTTCATTATTGTTTCAAAACTAAAATGCTAAATTTCAGAAGCACTATAAACGTATTACTTACTCTCAACAACTATTTGTAAAATATTTCTATTCCTTTGATGTAGCATCAGCCTAAGATTACATTAACAACACGACCAGTGGCTGGCAGCATTTAAGGCGAGATTGCTGGCCTATCTGATTGTTGAACACTAACAACAAAGTTTCTTGCAGCCGATACATGTGCGGGTAAGCTCTAATGGCTAGCTCTATAATGCAAGTGGTAGCCTGAGGCCAAAACACACAAAGTCATGTCATGACACCGTCATGTCTAGGTCTATTAACACTGCTTATAGCATCATATATAAGTTACAAAATCTCAGCACGCATGGCTGTTCTCAACTTATGTATGTGTGTGTGAGAGAGGTTCTCTTTATTTACACAAGTGAAAAACAGAAAAAACATTGTGACTATGAGAACACAAGGGAGCTACCTGCTTACACTTAAACTATTTTCTCACATGTTTTCCAGGCACTTCTTTTCTGCCAGATTCTTCCTGCCTTCCATCTTACTAGTTCCAAATCCCTGTCAATGACTTCATAAAACAGGGTACTAGTAAGCCAGCCAGCCAGCCAGACAGACACCCCCCCCCCCCCCCCCCACACACACACACACAAATTTTCAAACTTTTTTTTTTACTAGCGTACATGACACTTTCAGTTCCATGACCACAGTGTTTCTTTAAGTCTCGTGTGTTTTGCAGTTATTATATGCTACATTTTAACTCCTTTGTATGAATTTATGACTGTCCTCAGTCTTGTCATTTTTAAAATTAGTTAATTTTTTATCGTATCTACATTTTTTCCTAGCTGATTTGCCTTTTAGTACATCTGCATTTCTATCAGTATTCAAGGGCACGTGTCAAATGCAAAAAAGGGAGATGGAACTGTAGCAGTGGAAATCCGAAGATGCACAAAAATCATTTTAACAAAAGAAGGTTTACAATGAAATGAATAACATTCTGAGTAACACACGCATGTCCAACTCTAAAGAAAACTATAGAAGGCAGGTAAAGGAAAGGAAAAATTTGTGGAGATTCAAATGAATTTCATTTATTAACAATGTCATGATGCAGAATTTTCACATTTTCTTTTAAAAATTAAGGAAATCTTCAGACCATCTAAATTTTGATAGTTTGCCTTTGAGGCAAGTACACAAATATTACTCACATACAACTGTGCATTGTTATGCTGCACTCAAGTTTTATCAGTGAGTATATATGTGGCATATAAATATATTCACTGTCAGATACATCTAACTGTAAAAAGCAAGTAAATCAGTAAAAAAATTATACAGCCTTATAAAATATGAGTTTTACTACCCATGTGGAAAAAAATCCAATACCTCAATACAAAGATGTATAATCTCTTATAAGATTCATGATAGCTGCAGCTTTAGGATTAAAAAACTCTGTTCCAGGTTGGGAGTCACTAATTATGCCAGCTAATTTAACAAAAATCTCATCACCAATACCAAGTATGGCCAGAGTGCGTTGTAACTCAACACAACGTGGGTCACACATCACCTGAGGAACACTCTCTGCTTTTGCCTGCAACTCCCGTATCTTAGTTGCTTGTGCTTGTGACACTTTAGAAACCCTCATAACAACGTCCTGGAGGCGGAAGAGAGAATTTCTCATGCCAGCAATCCTACGCTCCCTGTCCCAGAACCCCAGCTGAGCAGGCTGTGGGGCCTCTGCTTCTGGTACAGCATCCTCAGCATCATCTGCTAGCCGTACTACTTTGGTTGGAGGCTCAGCTGTAGTCTGATCTTTTGTGGGGCTGGATGTGGTGGTAGTTGGCTGACGAATGCTCTGGTCTGCCTCCACATCGAGAGTACCGGTACTTGTAGATGCTGCTTCAGCTTGTGATGGAATGATTGGCCTCCGAAGCCGCTGTTTGGCCTGTGGAATTTGTTTTCAGTGGCTTAGTCAGAAACATTTCAGCTTTTGTATAATACTAAATGATCTTACATAAACCAAGAACAAATGTTAGTAAAACATAGCAAGCTAAGCTGAGTATCGAAATCATACAACCCGAATGGTAAAACAAGGAAACCTTATTGGCTTATATCTTACAAAATAAAAAATAAATTCATGGAAGAACTGACCAAACTAAAAGCACTCTTACTAACTAATGAAGTAGATGAAGCACTACACAAAATCTGTAAATTCCAACCACATTCCACTCAATGTCTGTTAAATTTGGGGAGAATCAACATTTAGTTAAATGTTGCAATTGACAGCACATAAAAATGGCATTAAAACAGAGTTAGGAATCATGAAACATAATAGGCCTATATTTATTTATGACGACGTATAGAATACTACCAACTCATGGAAAACTTTTGTAGTGCTATTTCCCCCAACTCTGAACTAAATATCCCACACACATTATGCAGGACTTCCCAAAATCATTCTACACTTAAACTGCAAGCATCTGTCTTGGAACTTAAATATTACACAACTAAGTACTGCTTTGCTATACGACTACATAATATCAAAAAATATGGACAAACAACTCAATGAACTGATGTGAACCACTAAGGGTACTACAAGATCAATCCCAAAAGTATTTCTACCGGTCCTGAGTCCCGAACAGACATCTGAGCTACACTAGAAAAATGCATCTGTGAAACACTATAACAAAATCACTTTCATTTACAGAACAAGAATTTAATCCTTCAGGGATGGATAGACATTTCGTTTTTCTGCTCACTGCCAGCACATGACATGTGTAACAGATTCTCCCAGGCTTTGATTTAATACTGATGGTGTGTCAGCTGAAAAGAAGAAAAACTAGAAATAGGAAGTATACAGGTATACTGTGTCTGTGAGAGACAGTCCACCAAAGTAAAACAATGGTATGGAGAAGCAGACCAACATGTAGTACATTCTTAGTGTAGGTCCCAAAAGCCTATTGCTTGCTGGGCAAATGAGAATTTCTGTGCATGACTCATTTGCAGCAGTTGATATCAGATGACTAACAGCACTTACAGTGTTGACAGCTTTCCCACGGCTTGCTGCTATTAGCATTCATTCACACAACAAACCACGGGAAGTCTACAAGACAAATCATGATGTAGATAGTCAATGAGATTATCATTTGTACTTTTCCATGGCTTGTAAGTAAAGTTAACTTTTACTTCATTGTCTTAGGTTCGAATTTAATCACATGATCAGAATTTTCATAAAAATTGGACATAAGACACACAGGTAGGTCATTGCACTCATGAATGTTTACCTCTGGCTACATTACATGTCAATCTATTATGGCACTCATTTTTTCCACTTTGAGATTTGGCAACTTCTCCTACTAATATGTAAATTATCACATTCCAAACTAACCTTGGCCTAAGGGTATGCTACTGGTCAGTTTTCATCACATCTTTTTTCTTCCAGTCACCACAGAAACACGAAAATAAGGCACTCTCCAAATCAAAAACAAATGTCATCAATTTCTATCTTCTCCTAAAAAAATTAGTTTCAGTGATTCTCACTGGCTACCTTATAAGATCACCCAAATGGCTATGACCAATATTAACAAACTGTCAACATCAGTAGGCTAGAAAAAGCCGCTGACATCACAGACACACTTTAGCCTCAGATGACACATGAGAACTCCCTAGCTTCAAGAGTAGGACTGCTGACCTTTCTAAAAGTATTGGCAATCCGATATATCAATATTTAAAAAAATATTATTTTTATTATCAGCTCTTGATATATCACCAGAAAAAATATCAACGTACTGGCCTTATAAAAATATCAGCTGCACATTGTAAATATACTGCCAGTTTTAGAGCTGTACATTTAAGTATTGATTTATCATTAAATATTCTGTACATCAACAAGCTAGCATCTGTTTATCCCCCTTAGGGCAAGAATTTAAAAGAAAATGATGTTCATTCTTGGCTCACAATGGTAACTGCATGTTAGTGGGATAATAAAAGTTCTCATGCAGCCGTCATTTGGTTTTGTCACTTATCTGATTTGCTTGGGACACTACATGTCAACTTCCCCATTTTTTCATTTCTGCAAACACTAGCAACCTAGCAGCTGTAGTGTCAAAACTGCATGGTGAAGTTAAACGTTTCTGTTAGTAGCACTAAGCACCGATTCCACTAGTATTTCTCCTCACACATCTCCACCCACCATGAAGACCAGTTTTGTTATTTCGATTTTTGTTCATTTTCAGCAACTGCTTTTGAAGAATGCTGATGTGAAGAGAGAGGACACTAGTTGCATTAAAACCCCCCCCCCCCCCTTTTTTTTAATGCAACTGGTGTGCTATTTCTGGACATAGAAAATCTTGTTATTCCATTCACACCACCACCCCCAGAGCAACCTGACTTCTTCTTTGTCCCACCTACACTTGCTTCACACAGTCAAAGAAAAAGACTGAATGTGATGAAAGCTCGAAAAGTAGTAAGATTCCTTCACCTAGTGAAAGTGAAATTATGTTGTTCTACAATTTCAAAAGAACAATTCCAAACATTTATGGAAAATTGAAAAAAAAAAAAAAAAAAAATACTGATATTTTATCAACAGCCCTACCTCCTCAGAATATAAAAGGACTCTAAAGATTTTATACGATAATCAAAGCCATGACATTTTCATGACTTCTCTTTAGTTACATTCATGACCGCTCGAAAATATGCACATAATGTAGGTATGTATGAACTGTAGTATACCATTCATCACATGCTATAAGAACATTAAACTCTCACACACAGGATGGGGTATGACTATTTTCAGATATATTTATCATCCCGTCAAAACTAAAACTTCTTTGTTAACGGAAAGGCCTCTTAGCTGCATCATTTCCATCGAACACACATATCAGCTTCTAGACAAACACTATGAAATCATGAGGTGCACTTTGCAGTAAGTTCATCACATCTCTATTCACTACATCAGCCATTGAGGCAGACATGATTTTTGACACAAATTCTTCCATTGCAATTGTCACTCAAGAATTTCTCAAAATGCAGGTCTGCATAACTGAGTGCTACCTATGAGCCACCTTTGACAACCTATTTTCAAAGGACTCTTCTCAGCAGTTTTTTGATACAGATATTCTGAAGGGCAGGGGTAAAATACAGGGAGCAAAAGGCTATTTACAATTTGTACAGAAATCAGATGGTAGTTATAAGAGTCGAGGGCCATGAAAGGGAAGCAGTGGTTGAGAAGGGAGTGAGACAGGATTGTAGCCTATCCCTGACGTTTTTCGATCTGTATATTGAGCAAGCAGTAAAGGAAATAAAAGAAAAATTTGGAGTAGGAATTAAAACCCATGGAGAAGAAATAAAAACTTTGAGGTCCGCCAATGACATCGTAATTCTTTCAGAGGCAGCGAAGGACTTGGAAGAGCAGTTGAACAGAATAGACAGTGTCTTGAAAGGATATAAGATAAACATCAACAAAATCAAAACGAGGATAATGGAATATAGTCGAGTAAGTCAGGTGATGCTGAGGGAATTAGATTATGAAATGAGACACTTAAAGTAGTGAAGGAGTTTTGCTGTTTGGGGATCAAAATAACTGATGATGGTCGAAGTAGAGAGGATATAAAATGTAGACTGGCAATGGCAAGGAAAGCGTTTGTGAAGAAGAGAAATTTTTTAACATCAAGTATAGATTTAAGTGTCAGGAAGTCTTTTCTGAAAGTATTTGTATGGAGTGTAGCCTTGTATGGAATGAAGCTTTCAAAATGTGGTGCCACAGAAGAATGCTGAAGATTAGATGGGTAGATCTTATAACTAATGAGGTGGTACTGAATAGGATTGGCGAGAAGAGAAGTTTGTGGCACAACTTGACTTGAAGAACGGATCAGTTGGTAGGACATGTTCTGAGGCATCAAGGGATCACCAATTTAGTATTGGAGGGCAGTGTGGAGTGTAAAAATCATAAAGGGAGACCAAGAGATGAATGCACTAAACAGATACAGAAGGATGTAGGTTGCAGTAGGTACTGGGAGATGATGAAGCTTGCACAGGATAGAGTAGCATGGAGAGCTGCATCAAACCAGTCTCAGGACTGAAGATGACGACGACGACAACGACGACAACAACAACAACAACAACAACAACAACAACAACAACAACAACAACAACAACAACAACAACAACAACAACAACAACAACAACAACAACAACAATCTGTGCAATCATTTTTGGAAATAGAGACTTCCTTTTCTGTGTAGTTTTTGCCCACAGCAGTTGCAACAAATCCATATGCACGAAATGAGTTTTTTTACGATTACACACTTTGTCAGAATCTGTTGCTATTTCCACAACAGTTTTATTTATGAACTGAGAAGCAGTGCTATACATTAAACTGAACACATCTCTGTACAAAAATGGGCAGAGAGAGTAATTTGACTAACACTTAAAAACTAAGCAAATTCAGCTGATAAGGATTTAAGAAACTAGAGTTGTACACAAAGGAATCTGTCTTCTAAGTAAGGTTTAATTGTTTAAAGTTCCTACTTTCACATGAGCTTTAATGTGTTTCAGCAACATACTTCTTCAATGAGAAATAAGTTCACTCACATTCTTCATGACTTCACTATTACCAATCGATCTTATTGAACAAAATTTGCGAGGAAACTTGGAAAACTCAGTGATATCTGAGAAAGTTACCTTACTTGAATGAAAATCCTTCACGAAGTACAAGATCACTATCACAAATACATTAATACTGCAACCACTTTTATTTTGAGCAGTTTTCAAAGCTCTGTTCATTACATGAACTGAGCAAGTGCCACAATGAAACATTTGTCATTGATTATCTTCTTCATTGATTAGAAATGCTTATAAATAATGCTAAATCTTGAATCAAGCAAAATCTTCAAGTTCACATTTGGCCCATCCACTGAAATTTGAATTACAAGGGTAAGTCCATTATTATCCGCAAAGTAATTATAAATAAAATTTTATTGTAATCAAATAGGAAACTTGCAACAACATTTTTCGACATGGTCTCCTTGCGTTTCAATGCACTTGGTCCATCGTTGTACAAGCTTCCTGATGCCCTCATAAAAGAAGGTTCTCGGTTGAGCTGCAAGCCAGGAATGCACCACTTCTTTCACTGCTTTGCCCGAGGCAAAAGTAATCATCTCGTTGTAACGTACACTGTTTGTTATTGTGCCCCTTTCCCAATTATGTTCCAGTACTGGGCCTCGTGTGTCCAAAAAAACCGTAAGCATCAGTTTTCCTGCAGTTGGTTGGGTCTTTAGCTTTTTCTTGCATGGCGAATTCAGATGTTTCCATTCCACACACTTCCGTTTACTCTCCGGCTCATAATGAAGGATCCATGTTTCGTCCATCAGCAGCAATTCTGTCTAAGTAGCTGTCCCCTTCATTACCATAGCGATCCAAATGTTTTTTGCAGATGTCCATGCACGTTTGTTTCTGCAACTGTGTGAGTTGTTAGGGATCCATCTTGCACAAACTTTATGAAACCCAAGTCTGCTGTGGATGATTTCTTAAGCAGAACTGTGGCTAATTTGCAGACGATGTGTCACTTTGTCAATAGCTAATCAATGGTTTCTTCATTTATGGTGGTAAACAGTCATCCATCTATTTCATCGTGCATAAAACTTGTGCGACCATTTCGGAATTTTTCAATCCATTCATAGACGCTCCGTTATGGCAAAACGCTGTTCCCATATTGTACCGAAAGTCTTCAATGAATTTCGGCCCCTGATACGCCTTCTAACCACAAAAAAGCGGATCACTGAATGTTGCTCTTCTTTGTTGCAAATAGACAGCGAAGCAGAATTGATTAACAGCATGGCAGTGATAACAAAACTAATCTAGCAGCTTGAAAATTATAAAGATATAACAACAAATAACCAAAGCACGCATCAACAAAACAACAGTACTACCACAAAAATAACTAAATTGCGGATAATAATTAACTTACTCTCGTATATTCTGAAGTGACAAATTCAAACCATTAACATCCTTCAGAAAACTTGACCGTAAAGCAGCAGATGTGGCAGAATTCAAAAACAGACTTGTTAAATATCTTGCAGATACAGACATATTGTTCATCCCAGAAACAAACCACCAAAAATCCATCTGCCCCTTTTGGATAGCTTTGTTCAAACTCTCATCATATGACACACAAAAGAATCCAATTTCCCTGACTTTGTTAGGAGATTCTGGAAATGAGGGCCAAATCCATAAGTAATTACACATAACTTATCCTCGCATAATGGATTTTTTTTTTGCAATCACACTGTCAGGGAACAATTTGAAATTATTCTACAGTGTTTCCAGAACTTCTTACTAATGAATGAGACATGATTATTCACAGCTCGTATGATTTTAGATTTTACTATCTCATCAGTTCCTTAAAAAAGTTTCAATGAGTCTGTTTTGAAACTCTTCGACTAAAGTTCTAGATGTCACAGGAGCAAGTGTAGGTGATTTGTTACTGCCATTCACATTCTGTTCGGAAGGAACTAGTGACTGTGATGGTATTACCTCAGCTACAGCAAAAGTTAACTTTCTTTGCTGCCTTGAAACTAACAAATGAACCAGCGTTGAAGGTCTCGTGTCTTACACACGAAATCCCACTGGCTAGCACCAAACTCACATTTGCACAAAATGCTCAACAGACGTGAAGTTACAATCTGCGAGAGATATTAATATGGTGTGGGAAATGTTTTGGCTAGTGAGAAATTGGTTTTACTCTGACCGTATTTAGTAACTTTAAAACCAGATTAAAATTACAATAGTATTAATTATTAAAAATCTTAAGAGCAATGTCTTTCCAAAAAAGGATGCGGATTAAAGTGATTTAAAAAGAGAAAGTGGACAGAATTAAAGAAACAGCTGTTCTAACTGATAATCCTACAGCAACACTGTCATGAGCAGAGCTACAATTTGTGTCATTTCCACTAGGCGTTTACACCTCATATAGCTCAACAATGCCACATTCCAAATTTCTCCATCTCCACCTGCCCCTCAAGACTGCGAAAATAAAATTCATGGCCGCCTACTCAATAGGTTCTGCAGACACCTAGGGCCACTACTACAGTACATGTATTGTGATGGATAACCTACAGACTTTATAGGATGCCAACTGGTTGGCTTCCAACAGTGAAAATCCATGATAATGAACACAACAACTATTTATGAGATTCCGCACACACAGCCTCTGTTACTTGGCACTTGACTTACAAAAGGCTGTGGAGTTCCTTGTGTTTAGTCCGCTTTGTAGTAACCTGGGTAGTTTCATACCCTGATGCAACATTCTACATAACAAGTTGCTGGTAACATTGGGCACTAACTGTAAAATCTCCCACATTCAGAACAAAGTGCTGATTTGCCACTCCACCTATAATTTATTAGCATATTGGGCTCTGAATGTAAATTCCACATAGCTCTGACAATGTTAACATTATAGAGGTCTTTAACTTTTCAAGTATATAGATGGCTGACAGTGTTCATTGTAATCATTAATATTACATAAATGCTTAGTATGAAGTCGTCATAGCTGAGAAGTATAAGAGGAAGAGCAGTGCTTTTTAAGTAGATACATTTTGCAAATGCACATGCCAATACTGAAAGTAATATAGAAGTATTCCCCATGAACTAATTGTGAATGAATGAGCCAGTGACAGATTTTGAGAAAGATGACTATCAACAAAATCTGTACTAACAGCTTTCGAGAAACAAGACACTGACTCAACTGACGATAGTTAACTGAAAAATATATACCTCAATGCTACAGCTGCCATTATACTTCAATTGTTGGATGGGAATTCTGAATCGAAAAGAGAAGTTGGGGAAGAAGGTTGTATATGAAGATGTCCGGACATGTCCGAAAGGACAGATACCATCTTCATATATAGTTAAGGCTAACCGGCCATTGACCTCCTCCTGTGCTGGATCCACACACATTGCCCGAACTCTTACGGGACTCTGTAAGACTGTCTGCAACGAGTAATGAGTGTAATGGGCAGGGGCACTATGAATGTAGTGTATGGACATTAAGCTGGGAATGTGGGTCTCATGGGGAGTGTGCAAGGGATAAATCCCTGCAGTCCCACTATCCTCTGTGCCCTTCGTGGCTCAGATGGGTAGAGCGTCTGCCATGTAAGCAGGGGATCCTGGTTTCGAGTACTGGTCGGGGCACACGTTTTCAACTGACCCCGTTGATCTTTATCAATGCCTGTCGACAGCTTAGGGTCTTGATTTGATTATCATTTCATGAAGGTTGTATGTTGATCTCTGCTGTCATACAAGAAGTTTTCAAATCCCTAAATTGGAAAACAGAAGGAACAGGCTACATGTTCATGGAAAAATTCCAAACCACCTTTGTTTTGATGATGATATCGCACTGTTTACGACAGTGCAGATGAACTACAAGACCAAATGGAAGATCTTTTTCGAGTTTCCTGGCAATCGAAAACTTAGTTTTGAACAGGTTGTTTACAATCAGTAGCCTACATATAACATGTTTTGATTCATGTAATTGAGACAGGGATTGTTTCTTCAGAAACAGTCACCCAGACAACAACGGTGAGATGCACATTGGGAGTTTCTTAGAGAGACAAGAATGAAAATCGATAGGGTTGAAATCAATGAGGATGCAACATCATGAAACAGTATTGGTGCAAACTGTTCAAATATGATGAATCTGTAATGTAATCAATATTTAGTGACAATCTAATCCAGGTTCAAGTCCTGGCCTGGAACAAATTTTCAATTGTCACTAAATATTCTTTAGACATAATTGTAATGCTAATTAAATGGAGGCATTAAATATCCCAAACTGTGGGTGTTAATGGTTGAGCTTGAATTATGTACATTCAAGGCAAGGTTAACCTGAACTTCAGGAATGATGCTTTGGGATGCATCACAAAATCCTGAAATTCACTATGATGATGATGATGATGATGGGGGAGGAGGGTGAGGAGGGTGAGGAGGGTGAGGAGGGTGAGGAGGGTGAGGAGGGTGAGGAGGGTGAGGAGGGAGAGGAGGGGGAGGAGGGGGAGGAGGGGGAGGAGGGGGAGGAGGGGGAGGAGGGGGAGGAGGGGGAGGAGGGGGAGGAGGGGGAGGAGGGGGAGGAGGGGGAGGAGGGGGAGGAGGGGGAGGAGGGGGAGGAGGGGGAGGAGGGGGAGGAGGGGGAGGAGGGGGAGGAGGGGGAGGAGGGGGAGGAGGGGGAGGAGGGGGAGGAGGGGGAGGAGGGGGAGGAGGGGGAGGAGGGGGAGGAGGGGGAGGAGGGGGAGGAGGGGGAGGAGGGGGAGGAGGGGGAGGAGGGGGAGGAGGGGGAGGAGGGGGAGGAGGGGGAGGAGGGGGAGGAGGGGGAGGAGGGGGAGGAGGGGGAGGAGGGGGAGGAGGGGGAGGAGGGGGAGGAGGGGGAGGAGGGGGAGGAGGGGGAGGAGGGGGAGGAGGGGGAGGAGGGGGAGGAGGGGGAGGAGGGGGAGGAGGGGGAGGAGGGGGAGGAGGGGGAGGAGGGGGAGGAGGGGGAGGAGGGGGAGGAGGGGGAGGAGGGGGAGGAGGGGGAGGAGGGGGAGGAGGGGGAGGAGGGGGAAAGGAAAGTAAAAGCTGGTGAAACCTGTCAACAAGCGAGATACACTGGTTCAGTACCACAATGAAATGGTTTACCAAAATGTCACTTGTCTTACTGGATGGAAAGCAATTCACAAAAACCTGATATCTGTAAAACAGAAGTGGAGATTCAATGAAATATTAAGATCAACTGCGGAAAAAAATGAAGACCAAAACAAAAATCCACCAGACCCAGAGTCATGAGCAACAACATGACAGAGGTATTACAATCAGAAAGTCTGACAGCAGACCAATGGATCGAAGTGCAGCAAACTATTCACCAATTCAATGCAGCAGCAGCAGCAGCAACAACTTGTGAGTGACCATAACACTTTGAACCATAATCATTGGACCACATTAGCCACCACCCAAAAAGTGTAACTGCACTCACTAAATACATCATAGGCCACAGAGATTAGTGTGAACACTAAACATGGAAAATAATAATATGCACTGTTGGTCATAGTAGACACTGGCATGTGGTGATTTTTTTTGTTTTGTTTTGGTTTTAGTGCGCAAAACTGCTATGGTCATTAGCGCCCGGTCCGTGACTTAGGAAACAGTAAAAAACCGAAAATGGAAACCAGCGGCAATGGGAACGAAAGTCATAAAATTGGAGAAACGAAAAGCAGAAGGAAGGCATAAAAATCCACTACAGAAAGGGGTTGGTTGTCCCCGAAAAAAGCTTCAAATGACTGACGTCATTTCACTGGCACTAATAAACTTGAGAACACGGTCGGCTGAGCGCGTGTCATCTGCTAAAATCGACGATATATCAGGCGATAGCTGTAGACGGGAGCGTAACGGATTAAAATAGGGGCACTCAATTAAAAGGTGTCTTACCGTCCACAGCTGAGAGCAGTGGAGACAGAGTGGGGGAAGATCGCCGCTTAAAAGATGTTAATGGCTAAAAAGACATTGCCCTATCCGGAGTCTAGTTAAAATTACCTCCTCCCGATGACGCGTTCGGAAGGAAGAGGTCCAAGCACAAGGAAGAGCTTTCACATCCCGCAATTTATTATGGGGAAGTGTCGACCAATGCGCGTGCCATAAATGAACAACACGACGACATAAAACGTTCCGTAGATCGGCGAAGGGAATCGATTGAATAGCTGGCCGAAGAAGAGAGACTGTAGCCTTGGCTGCAATATCGGCCGCCTCATTTCCACAGATACCAATGTGTCCCGGGAGCCAGAGGAACGCCACCGAGACGCCCCCCAGGTGGAGCAAGCGCAGACAGTCCTGAATCCGTTGGACCAGAGGGTGCACAGGATAAAGAGCTTGGAGACTGAGGAGAGAGCTGAGAGAATCTGAGCAGATAACGTACTGTATCTGCTGATGGCGGCAGATGTAGTGGACAGCCTGGAGAACAGCGTAAAGCTCCGCAGTATAAACCGAACACTGGTCGGGAAGCCGAAAGTGATTTGGGGTGTCGCCAACAATATAGGCACTCCCTACACCTAACGATGTTTTCGAGCCGTCGGTGTAAATAAATGTGGCGTCCGTCATTTGTGCACATAGAACAGCAAATGTGCGACGATAAACAAGTGAAGGGGTACCATCCTTGGGAAATCGACAAAGGTCACGGAGCAGGCAGATCCGGGGACGGAGCCAAGGCGGTGCTGTACCCCAAGTTGTCAAGAAGGTTTTAGGAAAGCAGAAGGAAAGAGAATGGAGCAGTTGACGGAAGCGGACTCCCAGTGGTAGTAGGGAGGAGGGGCGGCCTGCATACCCTACATCAAAGGAGGCGCCGAAAAAAATGTCATGGGCTGGATTAGCAGGCATGGAAGACAGATGGCTAGCATAATGACTCAGAAGGACTGCTCGCCAATTGGACAGCGGAGGTTCAGCAGTCTCAGCATAAAGGCTTTCCACAGGGCTGGTGTAAAAAGCTCCAGACACTAAACGTAATCCACAGCGGTGGATAGAGTCGAGACGCCGAAGAATAGACGACCAAGCAGAGGAGTAGACTATGCTTCCATAGTCCAATTTCGAGCGCACTAAGGCGCGATAGAAGCAGAGAAGGACCACTCGGTCCGCTCCCCAGGAGGTACCATTCAGGACACGGAGGGTGTTGAGGGATCGCAGACAGCGAGCCGAAAGATAGGAAACGTGGGAGGACCAGCACAGTTATCTGTCAAACATAAGATCCAAGAATTTAGCGACGTCTGAAAACGGAAGGTTGACAGGTCCTAGATGTAAGGAGGGTGGAAGAAACTCCTTACGTCGCCAAAAAGTAACATAAACGGTCTTACTGGGAGAAAAACGGATGCCAGTTTCGATGCTCCAAGAGTGGAGGCGATCGAGACGTCCTTGAAGACGACGTTCAAGAAGGCTGGTCCGTTGAGAGCTGTAATAGATCGCAAAATCGTCCACAAAGAGGGAGCCCGAGACATCACGAAGGAGACAATCCATAATTGGATTTATGGCAATGGCAAACAGTACAACACTCTGCACGGAGCCCTGGGGTTCCCCGTTTTCTTGGGAGAAAGTACGGGAGAGAGTAGTGCTCACCCACACCCTAAATGTGCGCTCTGCCATAAATTCGCAAAGAAAAAGCGGCAGCCGACCTCTAAAGCCCCAAGAGAAAAGTGTGCGGAGGATGCCTGTCCTCCAACAGGTATCGTATGCTCTCTCCAGATCAAAAAATATTGCTACTGTTTGGCGTTTCCGGAGGAAATTGTTCACGATATAAGTGGAGAGAGCAATAAGATGGTCAACTGCAGAACGATGCTTTTGGAATCCGCATTGGGCAGGTGTTAAAAGACTGTGGGATTCCAGCCACCACGCTAAACGGTAATTCACCATACGCTCCAAAACCTTACAGACACTACTCGTGAGAGAAATGGGGCGATTGCTAGAGGGGAGATGTTTGTCCTTTCCAGGTTTCGAAACAGGAACAATGATAGCTTCCCGCCATCGTCTGGGAAAAGTACTGTCGGTCCAAATTCGATTATAAAGGCGAAGGAGGTAACGCAGACTATGGGTTGATAAATGCAGCAACATTTGGACGTGGATACCATCCGGTCCTGGGGCGGAGGAGCGAGAAGAAGAGAGTGCATGTTGGAGTTCCCGCATGGAGAAAACAGTATTGTAGCTTTCGCGATTTTGAGAGGAGAAAGGAAGAGGTCGCACTTCCGCTGCACGTTTCTTTGGGAGAAATGCTGGCGGGTAATTTGAGAAACTCGAAATCTCAGCAAAGTGCTGACCCAACGAGTTAGAAATTGCGACGGGGTCCACTAATGCATCATGCACGACAGTGAGCCCAGAGACTGGGGAGAAACTAGGCGCGCCTGAGAACCGTCGAAGCCGACTCCAAACTTCCGAGGAGGGAGTGAAGGTGTTAAATGAGCTAATAGAGAACTTCCAGCTTGCCTTCTTGCTATCGCGGATGACACGACGGCATCGCGCATGGAACTGCTTATAGCGGATACAGTTGGCCAAAGTAGGATGGTGGCGGAAAATGCGGAGAGCACGTCGCCGCTCACGTATTGCATCACGGCATGCCTCGTTCCACCAAGGAACTGGGGGGCGCCGGGTCAATTCGGAGGTGCGTGGTATTGAATGTTCCGCAGCTGTAAGAATAACGTCGGTAATATGTGTGACCTCATCGTCGATGCTGGGAAAGTGACGGTCATCGAATGTCGCTAGAGACGAAAAAAGTGTCCAATCAGCTTGGGCAAACTTCCAGTGTCGCGGGCGCATATATGGCAGTTGAGGCTGCAGTCTAAGGACACATGGAAAGTGGTCACTCGAGTGTGTATCATCAAGGGCGAACCATTCGAAGCGCCGAGCTAGCGGAACAGTACCGACTGCAAGGTCCAAATGAGATAAATTTGTCGTGGAGGCAGACAAAAATGTAGGGACCCCAGTGTTGAGGCAAACTAGATCCGCTTGGTGGAAGACGTCGAGCAATAGTGAGCCACGTGGACAAGGATGTGGAGATCCCCAAAGTGGGTGGTGGGCACTTAAGTCCCCAACCAGCAAATAGGGGGGTGAAAGCTGACCAAGAAGATGAAAGAGATCAGCTCGTGCCATTGGTGTGGACGATGGAATGTATACAGTACAAAGAGAGAACGTGTATCCGGAAAGGGAAAGACGGACGGCGACAGCTTGGAAGGAAGTGTTTAAGTGAATTGGGTGATAATGGAGAGTATCATGGAGAAGAATCATGAGTCCTCCATGTGCTGGAGTGCCTTCAACAGAGGGGAGATCATATCGGACGGACTGAAAATGAGGGAGAACAAAGCGGTCATGGGGACACAGCTTTGTTTCCTGAAGACAGAAGATGACTGGCGAGTAGGATCGTAAGAGGATCGACAATTCATCCCGACTGGCTCGAATACCGCGGATATTCCAGTGGATAATGGACATAGGGTGAACAGAAAATGGAGGAATGTGACCAGGGTTGCTGTCAACTCAACGACTGCTCAGAGCTTGCGACCGACAGCATGGAATGGCATTCAGCCGAAGGCAGAAGATCCTGATCCATAGGTTGTTCAGGAGCAGCTCCTGCCACCAGCGATCGGCCGGTTGATCGGCCGCCAGCAGTGCGCCTCGGCGACACAGAAGACGGCCGAGGGCGATTTCCGCCAGGTGGTGCTGTAGATGGGACACGCCTTGGTGGAGAAGGAGAGGAACTGGGTTTCTTTGTAGCCTTCTTGGAAGTATGATGTTTAGATGAAGGAGGAACCGATGGTTGGGAAGTTGCGGTACGTAAAAACTCTTCACGAGTATGCTCTTTTCTCGAAGTCTTGGTGTCTGACTTTTGGGCTTGAGATTTAGCAGAACCCGACGAAGGGTGAGCCAGAGAGTGGGCAGGCGAAAGTGGTGAGGTTGAACGAGCGATCTTTGTGCTGGCCGATCTGACGACCGTGGCACTAAAGGTGAGGTCGCAAGTCTGCGTGGCCGCCTCCTTTGTTGGCCGAGGAGAAGCAAGGACAGTGCTGTATTTTCATGTCTGAGGCACGGTGGGCTGCCGACTGGCGAATAATTTTCGAGCAGCAAAGGTCGACACCTTTTCCTTCACTCTGATTTCCTGGATGAGCTTTTCATCCTTAAAAACGGGGCAATCTCGAGAGGAAGCAGCGTGGTCACCCATACAGTTGATGCAGCGAGGGGATGGAGGTGGACAAGCACCCTCATGGGCATCCTTGCCACACGTAACACATTTGGCCGGATTGGAACAGGACTGGCTGGTGTGATTGAACCGCTGACAGCGATAGCAACGCGTAGGGTTTGGGACGTAAGGGCGAACGGAAATTATCTCATAGCCTGCTTTGATTTTCAACGGGAGTTGAACTTTGTCAAATGTCAAGAAGACAGTGCGGGTTGGAATGATGTTCGTGTCAACCCTTTTCATAACTCTATGAACAGCCGTTACGCCCTGGTCGGACAAGTAGTGCTGAATTTCTTCATCAGACAATCCATCGAGGGAGCGTGTATAAATGACTCCAAGCGAGGAATTTAAAGTGCGGTGCGCTTCAACCCGGACAGGGAAGGTGTGGAGCAGAGAAGTACGCAGCAATTTTTGTGCCTGGAGGGCACTGACTGTTTCGAACAACAGGGTGCCATTCCGTAATCTGGAACAAGACTTTACAGGACCTGCAATTGCGTCGACACCTTTCTGAATAATGAAAGGGTTGACCGTGGAGAAGTCGTGATCTTCGTCAGACCGAGAAACAACAAGGAACTGTGGCAATGATAGAAGAACTGTCTGTGGCTGAGACTCAGTGAACTTATGCTTGTGAGCAGACATAGTGGAAGGTGAGGAAACCATTGCGGAAGGATCCCCCATGATTACCGGCGTCTCCGATGGTGCGCTCCTCCCTTGTGGGGGCCCTCTCTGAGGGCACTCCCACCTTAGGTGATTGTTCACACCTCCCGACAAATGGACGGAGGGACCAATCAGCACTTTCGGAAGGTATCAGCTCGGGTAATCACCCCTCCCTGGGCCTGGCCGTTACCAGGGGGTACGTACGTGTCCTACCTGCCTACCCGGGGTGGGGAATTACGCGTTACCCCGTCACCGGCTACGCACGGAAGTGCGTGGGTCGGCCTTCAGACACGCACAGGGAGGAAAAAAGAAAGGGAAAGGAAAGAAGAGGGGTCTCAAACGCCGCAGCAGAGAAAAGGGCAAAGAGAAGAGGGAAGGAAAAGAGAAGGACAGAGGAAGGACGAAGACTTGCAAGTGTAGAAAGCAAGGAATTTGTAACAGTTTCGAGCATCCGTCTCCGGACGTAGGCACAAACCATACTCCCAGAGGGGGAGAAATGGAAGGAAAGAGCCAGAGGTGAGGGGGGGGGGGGGGGCGAAGATGGGGGACGGGGAAGGATGTGGGATGTGGAAAGGGAAGGTATGCAGCCCGGAAAGGAAGGAGGGCCACATTAGCTCGAGGTCCCGTGCTCGCTACGCACGTATCCACAATGGACCCCCTGGGGGGGGGGTCATGTGGTGATGACAGAACACAACTGGAGTACAAACAACACATATATGGTTACTCTGCAATTCACACTGTTTGACAGATGGTGAAAAACACTTTCCTTCTATCTCTCTACCATTCCACCCTCATATACCTCTGGGGGAATTTTTCTATGTGAGCTCCAATTTCCATTATTTTATCACTATGGTCATTTCTCCCTATATAGTTGAGAACAGAGAAAATCCCTGGGACCTGTAGGAGAAAGTTGGTGACAAATTTCATGAAAATATCTCACAACAAAAAATGCCTCTATTTTATAGATTACCAGCCCCATTCCCTTATATCTGTGACATTGCCTCTCATTTTGTGATTTTACCAAATAAGCTGCTGCTCTCTGAAGTCCAGAAGAGAACAGACAAGTGTGGTGTAGGCTGGCTCTCTAGGTCATTTGTTGCACCTTCTAAATGTTCTGTCAATAAAATGCATGTCTTTGGTTCATCTCTCCCATAATGTTTACAATGTGATGGTTCCAATTTAAGTCACTCATAATTGTAATCCCTAGATATTCAATTGAATTGAGAACTTTTAAATTTGTGCAATTTAGTTCATGATAAATCACCACTTTCCCACCAAGCAGATTTCGTATATAAACCATATTGTAATTTGTTTTGACCTTCTTATGACTTCACTAAATGATTAATTGGCAGCATCACCTGCAAACAGTCTAAGAGGGCTGTGCAGATAGTCTCCTAAATTGAGTATGACGCTTCCTTGGGGAACACCTGAAAGAGCTTTGGTTTCACTAGCTGACTTTCTGATAGGGACACTTGACTTCCAGTTGCAACATCTGGGACAATACTCTCAAGGTACACAATTTAATTAGAAGCAGCTGGAGAATCTACTGGAAAAATGGAATAAATTCTAGTTCCCCCGTCAGCAGCACTCTTCGCTTCATATGAATAAAGAGCCATGCTGTGTTTCACAAGAACAGTATTTTCTGAGTCTGTGCCAGTTATGTGTCGATAGACCATTTTCCTCTGTGCGCTTCATAATGTTGGGACACACTTTGTGTTCCAAAACTGTACCATGAATCAATGTCAATTATGTGTGTCTATAATTAAGCAAATTACTTCAATTTTCTTTCTTGTGCATTTTTTTGATATGTGCATCTTTCTAATATCCGAGTACATACATTTTGTTGAACGAGTGGTTGTCTTACAAATGCTTAAAATGGGGATATGAGGTGATCAAAGCCTTGGCATAACAATGTGCACATAAACAGATGGAGGTAGTATCACATACAAAACTTATAAAAAAGGCTGTGCAGTGGCAAAGCTATCATTTGTACTCAGGCGGTTCATGTGAAAAGGTTTCCAACACAATTATGAGTGCACAACAGAAATTAACTGACTTTGAATGCAGAATGGTAGTTTGACCTAGATGTACTGGACATTCCATTTGGGAAATTGTTAGGGAATTCGAGAGTCTGAGATCCACAGTGTCAAGAGTGTGCCGAGACCACTAGACATTACCTCTCACCATGAACACAGCTGCCATGGGCCTTCACTTAACAACCGAAACCAGTGGCGTTTGCACAGAGTTGTCAGTGCTAACACACGAGCAACACTGCACGGAATAACTGCAGAAATCAATGTGGGACACACGATGAATATATCCATCAGACCAGTATGCGAAATGTAGCGTTAATGGGCTACAGCAGCATATGACCAACACGCATGCCTATGCTAACAGCATGACATCACCTGCAGTGCCTCTCCTGGGCTCGTGACCATATCATCAATAAGGCACTGCGCAAGCTGGTGGTGGCTCATTAATGGTGTGGGCTGTGTTTATAGGGACAGACTGTGTCTTCGGTGTCAAACTGGACCAATCTTTGACTGTAAATGGTTATTTTTGGCTACCTTGAGATTATTTGTTCCCAAATGACGACAGAATTGTAATGAATGACAATGCACCACGTCACCAGGCCACAATTGTGCACGATTGGTTTGAAGAACATTGTGGACAATTTGAGCAAATTATTTGGCCACTCAGATCACCCCAACATGAATCCCATTGAAAATTTATGGCACATAATTGAGAGGTCAGTTCCTGCACAAAATCCTGCACTGGCAACAATTTCGCAATACAGGCAGCTACAGAGGCAGCATGGCTCAATATTTCTGCAGGGGACTTCCAACGACTTTTTGAATCCACACCATGGGTGAACTACTGTACTATGCCAGTAAAAGGTCGGCACAGTATTAGGCGGTATCCCATGACTGTCATATCAGTGTATTCGGTCACCTTACTCTGAAAGGAACCTAGCTGGTAAACAATTTGAACAAAAAGGCCCCTTTGTTAATTTGGTTCCCATACCAATTATATCTACTTCCATATAACTCATATTGACATCTCAGTTTGAATTCTGTAACGAAGTTATTAACTGCATCTTCTTTCATGACAGAACTACAGGAAACTGTGTTTAGTCGTTCCACTTCTGTGGTGTTCTCACTAACGTTACTACTGCCACTGGTATATTTTACATACGAACAAACCTCTTTGAATTTTCTACCAAGTTTTGATCAAGATCTATGTTGCGGAAACTATTAAAAGTGTCACACACTGATATCTACACTAACTTTTGAGTATCTAAACCATTGCCAATCTTGAGAGTCTGCACTCCATTAAATTTGGCACGGTTTTTCTGTTGCTTCAACATCTGTTTGCTGACCTATTTTGTGTACCATGGAATTTTTCATCACTTATTTACCTGGTATAAAACCATCAACTGTCATCAACAATATTTACAAGGAGTACAACTTTGCTTGCACCGTTTGCCAATAGGTGGTGATAACAGTAAGTAGCAGTCGAAAAATCAATTGCAGACGTCTGGCAGTTAGCTTGGACCTCAGTCAACATAACCTCATTCAAACATTAGTCTATTTGTGTCTGCATCAGAAAGTTGTTTTTGATTGAAAATGTCAGTTTACGAGCCTGATTCTCGTCATTTGCGGGAGGCGTTACCCTATTGTTTCAATATGAAGAAAACAGTGGCCGAGTCTCATCCAATGCTCTAAAGTATGTACGGTAAGGACGCTTTTAGTGAAAGAATGTGTCTTGAGTGGTTTTAAAGCTTCAAGAACGGAGATTTTAACATCTTAGACTGGCATAGTGGTGGAAGAGGACAAACGCGTTAGTGTGTTTCTGAACAGTTGCTTCAGAGGCAAAACCTGAAGGGATTTCCACATCGCATTGTGACCAGGGATGAAAAATGGGTTCATTACGATAACCCTAAATGCAAAAAATCATGGAGATATACCGGCCATCCTTCCACGTCGATGGCCAAACCGAATATTCACGGCTCCAAGATCTTGCTCTGCATTTGGCGGGACCAGCTCGGCGTCGGGTACTATGAGGTGTTAAAACCAAGTGAAACAATCACAGGTGCTCGTTATCAAATGCAATTAATGGGTTTGAGCAGAGCATTAAAAGACAAATGGATGCAATACAGCGAAAGGCACGACAACACTTGACCCCACGTTGCAAAACAGGTCAAAATGTACTTGGAAATTTTAAAATGTGAAGTCCTACTCCACCCATCATATTCTCCAGATATTGCTCCCTCTATCACCTGTTTAGATCAATGGCACATGACCTGGCTGATCAACACCTCCAATCTCACAAAGTCACAAACTGGATCGATTCAGGGATCACTTCAAAAGAGGAACAATTTTTTTAACGTGCAGTGTTCGTACATTGCCTGAAAGATGGGAGAATGTAGTGGCCAGCAATGGAAAATACTTTAAATGATACATGTGTAACCAATTTACATATGTCTGCCTCTGTGTATATATATATTACCGGTCCTCTTCCCCCCCCCCCCCCCCCCTCCCAAGGTAAGTCTTTCCGCTCTCGGGACTGGAATGACTTCTTACCCTCTCCCTTAAAACCCACATCCTTTCGTCTTTCCCTCTCCTTTCCTCTTTCCTGATGAAGCAACCTCAGGTTGCGAAAGCTTGAAATTTGTGTGTGTGTGTGTGTTTTTATTGTTTATATTGTCTCTATCAACATACCAACACTTTCGTTTGGTAAATTACAGCTTCTGGTTTTTTTTTCTTTTTCTTTTTTTTTTTTTTTAATGAATATAATAGAGGGAAACATTCCACGTGGGAAAAATATATCTAACAACAAAGATGATGTAACTTACCAAACGAAAGTGTTGGCTTGTTGATAAGACACACAAACAAACACAAACACAAAATTCAAGCTTTCACCAACAAGCAACAATACCTCCATTATGACAGCTGCCACCCATTCCACATCAAACGGACTCTTCCTTACAGCCTAGGTCTTCGTGGCAAACGAATCTGCTCCAGTCTGGAATCCCTGAACCATTACACCAACAACCTGAAAACAGCTTTCGCATCCCGCAACTATCCTCCCGACCTGGTACAGAAGCAAATTACCAGAGCCACTTCCTCATCCCCTCAAACCCAGAACCTCCCACAGAAGAACCCCAAAAGTGCCCCACATGTGACAGGATACTTTCCAGGACTGGATCAGACTCTGAATGTGGCTCTCCAGCAGGGATACGACTTCCTCAAATCCTGCCCTAAAATGAGATCCATCCTTCACGAATCCTCCCCACTCCACCAAGAGTGTCTTTCCGCCGTCCACCTAACCTTCGTAACCTCTTGGTTCATCCCTATGAAATCCCCAAACCACCTTCCCTACCCTCTGGCTCCTACCCTTGTAACTGCCCCCGGTGTAAAACCTGTCCCATGCACCCTCCCCCAACCCCCTACTCCAGTCCTGTAACCCGGAAGGTGTACACGATCAAAGGCAGAGCCACTTGTGAAAGCACCCACGTCATTTACCAACTGACCTGCCTACACTGTGAAGCTTTCTATGTGGGAATGACCAGCAACAAACTGTCCATTCGCATGAATGGACACAGGCAGACAATGTTTGTTGGTAATGAGGATCACCCTGTGGCTAAACATGCCTTGGTGCATGGCCAGCACATCTTGGCACAGTGTTACACTGTCCGGGTTATCTGGATACTTCTCACTAACATCAACCTGTCAGAACTCCGGAGATGGGAACTTGCCCTTCAATATATCCTCTCTTCCCGTTACCCACCAGGCATCAACCTCCGCTAATTTCAAGTTGCCGCCGCTCATACCTCACCTGTCATCTCTGCCCAAACTCTTTGCCTTTACAAATGTCTGCTTGTGTCCGTATATATCTCAAAAAACAAAGATGATGTGACTTACCAAACAAAAGCGCTGGCAGGTCGAAAGACACACAAACACAAACATACACACAAAATACTAGCTTTTGCAACCAAAGGTTGCTTCGTCAGGAAAGAGGGAAGGAGAGGGAAAAACGAAAGGATTTGGGCTTTACGGGAGAGGGTAAGGAGTCATTCCAATCCCGGGAGCGGAAAGACTTACCTTAGGGGGAAAAAAGGACGGGTACACACTCGCGGGGAAAAAAGGACAGGCGTGCACACACACACACACACACACACACACACACACACACACACACACACACACACACATCCAGCCACACATATACAGACACAAGCAAAAGCTAGTATTTTGTGTGTATGTTTGTGTTTCTATCGACCTGCCAGCACTTTCGTATGGTAAGTCACATCATCTTTGTTTTTAAATATATTTTTCGCGCGTGGAATGTTTCCCTCTATTGTGTGTGTGTGTGTGTGTGTGTGTGTGTGTGCGCACGCCTGTCCTTTTTTCCCCCTAACGTAAGTCTTTCCGCTCCCGGGATTGGAATGACTCCTTACCCTCTCCCTTAAAACCCACATCCTTTCGTCTTTCCCTCTCCTTTCCTCTTTCCTGACGAAGCAACCGTTGGTTGCGAAAGCTTGAATTTTGTGTGTGTGTTCGTGTGTCTATCAACATGCCAACACTTTCGTTTGGTAAGTTACATCATCTTTGTTATATGGACAGAGGTATTTACACATTCCCTTTTCTGTCGTTTGTGCTAATATATTATTCTTTCATTTCACTTTATTTTATTACACTTTATTTAATTTCATATAGATTATAATGGCCTTCAGACGAGATAGATACCTCACTAATGAAGAAATAGAAGAAATAATAAACAGTGATATGTTCTATAATGTGGTGTCAGATGATCGGACCATATTGATATCACCGTATGTCCTCCTGAAGTAGACTGTATAACTGACAAAGAAGAATGTCTAGACAATGTTACTGAAACCGTGGAAATCTCAGATGTGCCAGGGGCTATTGAATTACATTATGTTGCATCAGAGAATAACGAAGAAACTGTATGTAAAACTTCACTGCCAAGTACATCCCAAGGTTCCAGAAGTAAATCGAAGAAGAGACGTCTTACTGATGAGAAAAGCAATTGGAAAGACACCTCCAGTTTATACAAAGCTGTCTGAAACTAGTGAGCATGACATTAGCACAAAGAGAGAGGAATTGAAGGAACAACTTTCTTCCTTGACTTCTCTGAAGGAGATGTTTGAGGAACTGATGAAAACATATGAGTTCATAGTCAAAGAAACTGTGAGATATGCAATAAATATGAAGAGTATGCAGGATTTTATCCTCACAGTTGAAGAAGTGAAGGTCTTTGTCAGATTTCTTTTTGCTGGCTACCATAAGCTCCCTGCTGAGAAGCTATACTGGTCTGAAGATGAAGATTTTGGCATACCAATTATCAAGACAGCTATGTCAAGGAATAAATATCAGAAGTTGAAAACATTGCTTCATTTTCAAGATAATGACTTAGTCAATGAAAACAAACATGACTGCGGATTCAAAATTAGACCTCTCTTGAAAATGATAAATGAATCTCATCAAAAATTTGGAATATTTGAGGAAAATTTGTCAACTGACGAAATGATAGACAAATACTATGGGCGAAGTACGCTGGAACAGTTTATCTGAGGCAAGCCTATTAGGTTTGGCTGTAAGTTGTGGTCTCTCTGTGGAGCAAGTGGCTACTGTTTCAAATTTGATTTATACTGCAGAAAGGATCCAGAGGATACTGCAAGGGATGACCTACTATTGGGATCAAGAGTAATCCTGAACATGCTGGACTGCATTGAAAACCCCGAGCATCATTGTGTGTACTTTGACAATTTCTTCACTAGTAGAGATCTTCTGATTCATCTGAGAAATTTGGGTTTTCGAGCAAGTGGGACTGTCTGAGAGAATCGAGTTGGTGACTGTCCACTACTGAGCACCAACGAACTGAAAAAGACAGTTCGAGGAAACTATGACTACCAGTTCGACAGGAATGGTGAAGTCTTATTTGTTCAATGGCACGACAACAGATGCGTTACAATTGGTACAAATTTTGACAAAGTTGAACCTTTGGGAGCAGCTACACGGTACAGTAGACAAGCAAGTAAGAAGATGCAAGTGCAACAAACTGCCGTTTTGAAGTTACATAACATGTACATGGGAGGTGTTGGCCACCATGACTAGTCAGTTGGAAAATATGTGATGGCAATTAGAGGGAAAAAAGTGGTACTGGGTCCTATTTACACGTATGCTGGAAATGGCCCTCATAAATGCCTGGCTCTTCTACAGACTAGTATATGGGAAAAATGCACTGGATTTACTGGATTTCAGACTTGCTGTTACAGTTACAAACCTGAAATTGGACACTGGAAGACCGAATATTGGACGTCCAATGAAATACCGATCAAGTCAGTTGACAGTGATACCAGATATCAGGTTTGATGGAATTGGTCATATGATTGACAAAAGAAGCACGCAAAGAAGATGTGTAAGAGCTAAATGTAACGGGAAACCAAAAACATATTGTGTTAAATGCCTTGTAACACTGTGTGTTAAGGGTTTTGTACCATTTCACAAGAAATAAATAGTTAAGACTTGAATACAGTTTAGTATGCTATACGATACTGTTAGATCCCAGCGTCCTATATTGAGGCCAGCCATTATATCAGCATGTACAAATATTCTTTGGCTATTTTTGTACTTATTGTGGTTCATACATTATGTGCATTATAGTTAAGGAATAAAAATTCAATTAAAAAAAATTGGGACTTAATGGGTTAAAGTACTGCAGTCTTTTATAGGCTGTCCCTTGTTTCGCTTTCGTTACAAACTTCAAAGCTCACTCAAAGTATGAACATCTTTCTCATTAGTTTGGTAGGTCTTGCCCCCATAGAACTATGCATAAACCCAAAAATTGACACCCTCAACAGGTCTGACAACTTCAACACTTACAATGTTCCGTTTATCTGGACCACTTCAAATGAAGTTAATAATGTCCATCTCCCCTCCACATTAACTTAAGTCGTCTCTTGCAAAGTGAGCTCACGACTTCTGATTCTCTTTATCAATGCTGACCTCACTATTTGTACAGCCAAGAGCCTCTTCAATACACTGGCTCTTGTCAGAGCACTGAGGTTAAGCAATGTTGGGCATAGCCGGTACTGGGTGGGAAACTACACTCCTGGAAATGGAAAAAAGAACACATTGACACCGGTGTGTCAGACCCACCATACTTGCTCCGGACACTGCGAGAGGGCTGTACAAGCAATGATCACACGCATGGCACAGCGGACACACCAGGAACCGCGGTGTTGGCCGTCGAATGGCGCTAGCTGTGCACCATTTGTGCACCGCCGCCGTCAGTGTCAGCCAGTTTGCCGTGGCATACGGAGCTCCATCGCAGTCTTTAACACTGGTAGCATGCCGCGACAGTGTGGACGTGAACCGTATGTGCAGTTGACGGACTTTGAGCGAGGGCGTATAGTGGGCATGCGGGAGGCCGGGTGGACGTACCGCCGAATTGCTCAACACGTGGGGCGTGAGGTCTCCACAGTACATCGATGTTGTCGCCAGTGGTCGGCGGAAGGTGCACGTGCCCGTCGACCTGGGACCGGACCGCAGCGACGCACGGATGCACGCCAAGACCGTAGGATCCTACGCAGTGCCGTAGGGGACCGCACTGCCACTTCCCAGCATATTAGGGACACTGTTGCTCCTGGGGTATCGGCGAGGACCATTCGCAACCGTCTCCATGAAGCTGGGCTACGGTCCCGCACACCGTTAGGCCGTCTTCCGCTCATGCCCCAACATCGTGCAGCCCGCCTCCAGTGGTGTCGCGACAGGCGTGACTGGAGGGATGAATGGAGACGTGTCGTCTTCAGCGATGAGAGTCGCTTCTGCCTTGGTGCCAATGATGGTCGTATGCGTGTTTGGCACCGTGCAGGTGAGCGCCACAATCAGGACTGCATACGACCGAGGCACACAGGGCCAACACCCGGCATCATGGTGTGGGGAGCGATCTCCTACACTGGCCGTACACCACTGGTGATCGTCGAGGGGACACTGAATAGTGCACGGTACATCCAAACCGTCATCGAACCCATCGTTCTACCATTCCTAGACCGGCAAGGGAACTTGCTGTTCCAACAGGACAATGCACGTCCGCATGTATCCCGTGCCACCCAACGTGCTCTAGAAGGTGTAAGTCAACTACCCTGGCCAGCAAGATCTCCGGATCTGTCCCCCATTGAGCATGTTTGGGACTGGATGAAGCGTCGTCTCACGCGGTCTGCACGTCCAGCACGAACGCTGGTCCAACTGAGGCGCCAGGTGGAAATGGCATGGCAAGCCGTTCCACAGGACTACATCCAGCATCTCTACGATCGTCTCCATGGGAGAATAGCAGCCTGCATTGCTGCGAAAGGTGGATATACACTAGTACAGTGCCGACATTGTGCATGCTCTGTTGCCTGTGTCTATGTGCCTGTGGTTCTGTCAGTGTGATCATGTGATGTATCTGACCCCAGGAATGTGTCAATAAAGTTTCCCCTTCCTGGGACAATGAATTCACGGTGTTCTTATTTCAATTTCCAGGAGTGTATGTGGGTCGCACACACACTGTTGGCTGCTTTCCCTTTGCCTTCAAGGTAAAATGGGTGACAGTATGAAGTTTCTTATCACCAGATTTTGCGCCAGTGTCCACGATTAAATTCCAAACTCTCTAGAGTCTCACGAAGTGAGACCCTGTGACACTGTTGATGGTGATCCATCAATCAGGTGTGGACATTAAGCTCTATGGCCCCCTTGGTGCTACTAGATAGAAGTAGGCTATGTGCCGGCACCAGACTTCATCCTCTCCTTTCTCCATTCACCAGCCCCCCCCCCCCCCCCAAACACAAACAGGACACCACACTGCACGCACAACAACTATGCTTGCCTACACTTACCAGATACACTTAAACACGCTACTTTCGCACTTTACAAAGGGGCCAGTAAGCAAGGAGGACAGAAAAGATTTCAAATCATGTGGCTGAACCTACCCTTCCAGGACTCCCAAGTAACAACGCAATATGACTTCTACAGCAACATTTACATCTACACCTGCATCTATATTCTGCAGACCATGGTAAGATGCTGGACATAGGGTAAAGCCCAGTGTAGCAGTTATTGTGGTTTCTTCCTGTTCCATACACATAGGGAGCACAGGAAGAATGACTGACTGAATGCTTCTGAGCATGCAGTAATTATTCTAACCTTATCCTCACAATTGCAAAGTGAGCAGTAAGTAGGGGATTGCAGTATATTCTTGAAGTCATCATTTAAGGCAGATTCTTGAAACTTTGTTAGTAGACTTCCTCAAGGTAGTTTACATCTGAGTTTCTTCTGCATCTCTGACACTCTCCCATAGGTCAGACAAACCTGTGACCATCCATGCCGCCCTTCTCTGCATATGTTCAATATCCCCCTCAGTCCTATTTGGTATGGGTCCCCTCACACTTGGCCACCTTCTAGAACTAGTTGCAGAAGTGATTTGTAAACAATCTCCTTTGTAGACTGATTTTATTTCCCCAATAAACCAAAGTCTACAACCTGCTTTACTTACGACTGAATATACGATCATTCCATTTCATACCCTTACACCCAGGTATTTGTATGAGTTGGTAGATTCCACCAGAAGTCATTGTTGTTATTAGTCATAAGATATTACATTTTTTCATTTCGTAAAGTGCAAAATTTTACCTTTCTGAAAATTTAAAGCATGTTACCAATCTCTGCACCATGTTGAAGACTTACCAACATCTGACTGAATATTTATGCAGCTTCTTGCAGATAGTACTTCATTTTAGACAACTGCATCACCTGCAGAAAGTCTGAGGTTACTACTGATATTGTCTGCAAGACCACTAATGTACAATATGAATAGAAAGGGTCCCAGCAAGCTCCCTTCGGGCACACCTGAAGTTACTTCTACATCTGATGGCTACTCTCCATCCAAGATAAAATGTTGCACCTTCCCTAACAAAAAGCCCTCAATCCAGTCACAAAGTTCCCATAGAACTGTACCTTTGGCAATAAGCATAGGTGTGGAATTGATCAAAATGCTTTTTGGAAATCAAGAAATACTGTATCTACCCGACTGCCTTGATAAAAAGCTTTCAGTATGTCATGTGCAAGTTGGGTCTCACATGATCAATGCTTTTGGAATCTGTACTAGTAAGCATTGAGGTGGTCATTCTGTTCAAGATACCTCTCATTATGTTTGAGCTCAGAATAAATTCTAGATTCTACAACAAACTGATATCAAGGATACAGGATGATAGTTTTGCAGATGCCTTATTACCCTTATAGCAGACACATGTAACCTGTGCCCTTTTTTTTTCTTCAAGAACTGAGCATGGTTTTTGTTCAAGGGATCGAAAAAAGATTGCATTTAGAAGACAGGCTAGCTCAGGAGAAAATTCAGTATAGAACCTGACAGGGATTCCACTGAGACCTGAGCTTTGTTCAATTTTAATGATCTCAGTTCTCTCTCAAATCCACTGACACTAATACTTATTTCATTCATCCTTTCAGTGTTAGGAGGCTTAAATTGGGGCAATTCTTCTAGGTTTTTCTTTCATGAAGGAACAACTGAAAATGAAGTTACGGCATATCAACTTTTCTTTGCTACCTTTGATTTCATTTCATGCCTAATTTGCTACGGACTGTACACAAACTTTGGAGCCACTGACAGCCTTTACATACAGCAAAATTTCTTTGGTGTTGTGAAAGATTATTCAATTATATTCTGCTGCGTAAGTCATCAAAGGCATCACGCATTTCTCTTGACAGCCACATGCTTTTCATTCAGCATCTATCTATCTATGGTCCAAAAAACCACAAGCTTGCAGCGGAGTACTCCTCAGTCATTATCAAGTGACAGCAACTGTCTTTCAGTTGGTGCTATTGCCTTTATATAGCTGTGCTGCCTTCCATGACATCACTGGTGCTCACTCCATCGGCATATGATATGCAATAATGTTTTTGTTGTGTGCCTGCTTCAACTTTCAGATGGCCAGATCCAAAGCTGTGCTTAACTGCAGGCTGCCATCTTTATCAAGGATGTTGCCACAAATTTTTATCTCACTTCTATTATGCTATCCCAGAAACTATTAGTCCAAGTAATAATAGCATATGTCTCTAACCGCAATGTGGTGTCCATTTTCTAGAGCATGCTCTGCTACTGCTGATTTCTTAGGGTTCCAAAGGTGAAAGCAGTTCTCAGGTTCTACACAGCACTGTTCAATAGTACGAACAGTCTGTCCGAATAAACTGTCCATGACCACACGGTATCTTTTATACTCCTGGAATTCTGAGGTCTACATCTTTCACAAGATTCACTTGTCAAATTTTTGTTGGAGTCCTGGAAACCAAACCGTCTGTGCCTCTTCATAATCTGGTTAATCTTTCCTGTTAATGAGCCACAAAATGGCAAAAACACAATCTTGCGTAACTCTTCCTCAGGGTCCTACAGCTTACATGTTCTTGGAAAGATGACTTGCTAAAGCTGGTGGTTGTTTAATAGATTTTCCTTAGATACTTTCCTGAAATGTCTCAATTCCTACAACAGGTTTTCAGTGTCTGATACAGCTTTCACTCAATGCACCAAGATCCTCAGAACAGAAATTTTCTGCAATGGGTGATGATAATATGTTGATAACAGCAACTAGGCTTTGCAGAAGCTGCGTCCAGGGCAATGACCTCGAAAGTACTTCATAAACAGGTTGGCTGTAACTGGAGCTAATGGGCTCCCCATCGCGAGTGTGGACAGTTCTGCTGGACACACAGTACAGTTGAACAGCACTGTAGAACACAAGAGATGCTTTAGCCTTCAGTACCCTGAGAAATCAGCAGCAGCAGAGCAACCTCTAGAAAACAGACGTCTTATTGCTTTGAAGACCTCAGTTATTACACAGACTGATAGTTTCTGGGATAATAGCATAATACAAGAAGCAATCTAGATAATTTGTGAGAAAACATGCAATAACTTTATCAGTACATATTGCTGTAAACCATGCATTCGTATGTTATAAATCCCTTGCCCGTCTAGCCTGCCCTACCTTTTTCAAATTTCCCATCTTACGCTGTCTTTCCTGAGGAACAGACTACTAGTTTCAATGATTACGAGACTATCTGAACGAGGGTGGTTTGATAAGTCTTGTAAAATAGGAACTACATTTGTTTTGTAAACAACCCATCTTACTTCTTAACTTTGTTCAGCAATCTTCCAGCTTTCTCATCCTATTGAAAAATATTATGTTCTATCAAATTCTGAAAAAAATACTCATTGACTTCAACTATAATTTCCTCATTTGATGAGAAGTTCTTCCCAGGAAGCCAAAGTTTCAAGCTGGGGAACAGGAAAGTCACTTGGGACAAAGTATGATGAATAGGGTGGACGTGGAACCAATTCCAAGAACAAATCACACACTTTTACCATTGTTATTGCTGATGTGTGTAATGGTGGATTATCTCCGTGAAACAGCGGTTTTTTGCCTGCCAACCTTTTTTTCCTCTTTAGCCAACAAGTATCAAATGATCCGACAATGAAGCATAATAGGATCCAGTTACAGTTCTGCCCTTTTCCAAGCAATCTATGAGGATTATTCCTTGGGAATGCTGAAAGACAGTGGCCCTCACTCTACCAGCTGATAAAATTGTCTTTGCTTTCTTGGGTGCACTTTCACCAGCCTCTGTCCATTGTTTTGACTCATCATGGATCCAGGTTTCATCGACAGCCACAGATCGGAGCAAAAAGTCTCATGGATTGGGATTAAACTCCACCAGACAGTGTGTTTGAATGTGCCAGTTGTGCTTTTCCTTGCCTGAGCAATCATGGCACCCAGCTCATGCACAGCACTGTCATAGCCAATTCTCCATGCAGGATATTATGCACTGACGTACTTGAGAAGCCTACAGTCTCAGTAACCTCAGGAATTTTGATTTGACAGTGTTGCACTGCCATATCATAGATTTTGTCAATGGTTTCCTTAGGGGTGACCTCACTTGGATGGCCAGAGCACACTTCACCTTTGGTGCTCGTACAAAAGTAAACAGTCTTTCACAATAGTGTCGAGTTCGCGTGAAATTTATCCAATTCTGTCGATATGTGCAGCAGTCCAAGCCTTCAATTCTGTTTTCTCCATTTTCTATCACTGTCAACACTGACCAGTTCATATAGCTGTCAATGAACTGTATATTGTACAAGAGCTAACCAACCATGAAACCGCGACAAAAATTTTCCATCATTTCACGAAAACTTACCAGACTTCTCTAATCACACTCTTACTTTTGTGAGTGTCTGGGCAAGTGCGAAATGCCTGATAAATTCTCTATTACCAATGGTCTCAAACAACAATGTGTCCTCATGCCAACACTGTTTGCCCCATGCCTCAGTCGTGTTTTATGAGACACCATCTGAACAATGAAGGTGTAGAAAAATACAGAATTGGTAAGGGACTATTTAATCAGTCTGGATTCCATTCTAGAATGTTCACAAATCTCACCCAGGTAACTGAACTGCAGTATGCAGATGATAATGCTTCTCCTTGTTATACATCAACAAAGCTGCAGCCATCTACATTGTTTCAGTGGTGCACATAAACAGTTTGGCCTGATCAATAGCCAAAGAACAAAGGCCCTCACAGAACTAGCCCTTGAAATTGCCTTTCCCAATTTCAATATCTATTTCCAGCACACATTTGGAACAATTAGAGCACTTCCTCTCCCTAGGATGTGCATTATCAACTAACTGATCATTGGAAAAGGATGTGGAGAAAATCATGCTTGATGCCCGCACTGCTTTTGGATGTGACACACACACACACACACACACACACACACACACACACAGTCTTCCTCAACAAAGAGATCCGACACTGCACCAACCTGATGGTGTCTGAGCAGCACTTGTTTCTACCTTGCTCTATGGTTGCAATAAATGGATGCTACAGCAATGTGATTTTAAAAAACTAACAGTTCAACACAAGCTTAGATACCCTATGAAGATAAAAATGGAACACGTTTATACATGTGTCCCTGAAGTGGCGATTAGTAACACTATGAAACTCACCATCACTGGTCACCAACTCAGATGGATTGGTTATCTCTAGACCACCTTGCCAAATTTTGTGGAAGTGCACACATGCAGAAAGCCCCATAATACTGCTCTGAATAAGGATTAATTCAAGAAGAACCTTAAGAGCCTAAATATTGATCTGTGTAACTGGTGCACCATAACAGATCATACTAGCAGGCACATAACTATTTCCACTACTGTTTTAGATTTTGAGCAGGAACTTCAAAAAAATGAAAGCTGTCAGTGATGTACACTTTACCAATCCCAGCCACACAATCCACACACTATGTGTAATCTGTCACCATACATTTTATGCAAGGAGCAGTGTGCAAAGCCATCAAAGGCATCTTCACACTTTAACTGCAATGCAATAAAGGAAATACAGTAGAAAAATGGAAACTGGTATGATTATCAAGCAATGATTGGCAGTAGCCCACTGAAATTTAATACTTACAGGTAAATACCCAACAGCAATTCTGTCTCACATTTTTATGATTAAATTTAGATTATTGTCCAAAGACTAATACACTAAAGAGGGAGAAAATCCAAAAAAACTGTAGAAAGGAACAAACCTTTAAATGTGTCTCTGAAATTTAATGATGTCTAACTATTTGTAGTTAAATGACACTTTATAATTTAACATTTACTCAGTTGGACACTACAGACAACTGCTGCCAGATTCTTTGGTAAATCAAAAATAAAATAATGACGTCTAAACATCAACATGTCTTGAGTAATTGTGAGCTGACAATCAGATCATTTATGAAAGCACTGGCCAACAACCATCTTACCTCACTGTCTAGTACTGCCATTGACGACACAGAGACAATTTTTGGTGTGGGCCAAAGCCGGGAACTAGATGAAGCATCAGGTGTTCCTTCTCGACTAGATATGTCATCTGCACTGTTCACAAACCCGTCTTCCTCATAATTTCCCTTCTTTACACTGCTTGTGGACGAGACTGCTGCTCTGGGTGGGCAGCTAGAAGGCCTCTGACGTGAAGGTTCCTCAATATCCACATGGAAACCTAATTCAGGCTGTGAGTGATCAGGAGGTTTGCCTGATGAAAGAGCTCTTGCTTTCAGTCTCTCACTTTTGTTGGTTTTGTGTGTGCCCATAACTGGCACTTCTTGTTCATCAGAGTTAGATGCTGTACTTCCTTTCCGTTTTGGACGAGAAGCTGCGACAGGACTTGAGCCACTGGAGACAACATTTTCTTGCACACTTTGCGTTTTCAGAAAATCTATGCTGATTTTACGCCTTGGTGGTAGTGGAAGAACCTTTGTGACGGGTGTGGCTGCTTGTGTAACTTGTTTCTTGGGTTTTGACAAATGGTATTTGCTCAGGGATGTCAGATTCAAACGCTCCAGCACAACCTTTGGTTGATATTTTGGGGAATGGTAAATGCTTCTAAGTGTTGGCTTCAGTTTTTTTCGCCGCATTTTCAAAGGCAACCTGAAAAAAATTGTAAACTTACACGTCATTCTATAAAACACAAAACTAATACATTTCAGACTACTTTCATACTAAAATTTAACCTAACTTTACCACTTCATGTTTAGTGTAAGTGGGGAGCGATGTGGTCTGCAGCAAGGTGGTTTTATATGCACTTCTTGGTGATGTAAATGCCTGGGCATTTATAAGCTGGGGTAAATACTCAGGTTAAATTCTGGATGAATGGCCAAAATTCATAAATGCACAGCATTTTACATATTTTACAGATTAATTGATATACGGAGCTTAAAAATTTTTTTAAATTGATATTCTGTATTGGAAAAAGTGTTTTGCAACCTGCTTCTGTAGCGGTTGGGTAACAAAGTTGAAGCTACTCGAGAGCTAGGGAAGAGTTATTGGGTGAAATAAATTGGACTATGCATTTTTAATGAGGGCAATTCTTAGGGCAGTACATAATAAACAAGAAAACAAAACCAAAGTTTAAAAGTAATTCTTGAAATATTCATTACATTAAGTAGGTAGCCTGTAAGTAGTATTTTTGCTTATTCTATACTACTGAAACAATCAGAGTAAAGAATGTTTATCCATAACAATTTTAATTAAAGATGTGTCATGCACCGATACCGTTTCCATGAGTCCAAGAATCACCGATTCTGTAGGAATCTGCTAGTATCGGAATCTAGCACAAAATTAGATGATGAAAGGAGCAGAACAAAACATATGGCCTGTCTGAAATGTCAGTAAAACTGACAAAGCATTTTTTTAATCATTGATAACAGTTTAACATTTAAGGTTACATTTATTATTAAGAAACACGTGCCAACTGTTTTAATACCTTCAGTAATAATTCTGTTATCAAGGAAAAGCCCACCACCGAGAAACACACTAAAAAAACCCAGTCTACAATCATAGGCCAAAAGCCAGACTCAGCACAAGAAAATGACAAACGCTTATATTAAATGATAAAAGCCCCCTGCCCGAATAAAACACAAAACTAAGCCTGCCATGGCAGGGTCATCTGTTAAAAGGGCAGGGAGCGTATCTGGCAGTGGTGCAAACGTCTGCCTGAGCACAGCTAAAAGGGGACAGGCCAACAAAATGTGGACCACCGTCAAAGTGGATCCGCAGCAACAGAGGTGGGTCCTCACGGCGCAATAAGTGGCTGTGCGTCATCCGGGTGTGTCCAATGCGCAGCCGGCAGAGGACAACAGACTTCTTGCGAGAGACCCACAAGGAGGAACACCACGCACTGGTAGCCTCCTTGATGGCCCAAAGTTAGTTTGGTGAAGGCGGGGTGCTTCATTCTTCACCCCAGGTGCGAAGTACATTCTGCTGCAAAACTGCCCTGAGGTCACTCTCCAAAAGCCCAATCAATAATGCTGGTGCACCGACAGCCTGTTTGGCCAGCATGTCAACATGTTAATTGCCCGGGGTGCCGACATGACCAGGGGTCCACACAAAGACCACAGAGCGGCTGCAACGGGCAAGAGTATGGAGGAACTCCTGGATAGCCATCACCAGATGAGAGCAAGGGAAACACTGGTCGATAGCTTGTAAACCGCTCAGGTTGTCACTACAGATAACTAAGGACTCACCTTAACAGGAGTGGTTATATTCTAGTGCACGAGATGGCGACCAGCTCAGCAGTGAAAACACTGCAGCCAGCCGGCAATGAGTGTTTGTAATGGTCCCCTAGAGTGAGAGCATAACTGACACGACCAGCAACCAACGAACCGTCAGTGTAGACAACGCCAGAGCCCTGATACGTGGCAAGGATGGAAAGAAAGTGGCGGCAGAAGGCCTCAGGAGGGACAGAGTCCTTCGGGCCCTGTGCCAATTCGAGCTGAAGGCATGGGCGGGACACACACCATGGGGGTGTACGCAGAGGGGCCCGGAAAAGAGGAGAGAAGCTCCCCGATGCGAACTGCAATTGTATAACCCAACCGGGGCCGATGTTCTGTATGACGGACGACAGACTGAGGGAACAGGAGATGATAACTGGGGTGCCCAGGCAAGCTACAAACATGTGTAGCATAAGCGGCCAGTAAATGTTGGCGCTGTAACCACAGTGGAGGGATACCTGCCTCCACACGTATGCTGTTCACAGGGCTGGTCCGGAAAGCTACAGTGCCAAGTTGGATCCCACTGTGAAGGATGGGGTCTAACACCCGCAACGCAGAAGGGGATGCTGAACCATAAGCCAGGCTCCCATAATCCACACGGGACTGAATTAACCCCTGGTAGAGCCGTAAGAGGGTAGACCAATCTGCTCCCCAGCTGGTGTGGCTCAAGCAACACAGAGCATTAAGATGCCGTCAACACATCTGTTTAAGCTGCCAGATATGAAGGAGCCAAGTCAACCGGGCATCAAGAACCATACCCAAAAACCGATGTGTCTCCACAACAGTAAGAGGTTAGCCGTCAAGATAAAGCCGTGGCTCACGATGAACAGTGCGTCGCCGGCAGAAATGCCTAACGCAGGTCTTGGCAGCCGAAAACGGGAAGCTATGCGCTACAGCCCAAGACTGTGCCTTGCGGATAGTGCCCTGCAGCTGACGTTCAGCAGCTGCAATGCCAATGGAGCTATAGTAGGGGCAGAAGTCGTCAGCATACAAGGAAGCTGAGACAGACGTTCCCACCGCCGCAGCGAGCCCATTAACTGCAATTAAAAACAGGCAGACACTTAAGACAGATCCCTGCGGTACCCCATTCTCCTGAACTCGGGAGGGAACTGTGGGAGGCCATAACTTGCACGCAGAAGATACGATGTGACAGAAAATTTCTTATGAAAATCGGCAGCAGACCCCAAAGACCACCAACCATGAAGCGTAGAGAGGATGTGATGTCGCCATGTCGTATCGTATGCTTTCTGCATGTCAAAAAAGACAGCGACGAGGTGCTGACAGCGGGCAAAGGCCGTATGGATGGCAGACTCCAGGCTCACCAGATTATCGGCAGCAGAGCGGCCCTTATGGAACCTACCCCGAGACGGAGCCAGAAGGCCCCGAGACTCGAGTACCCAACTCAACTGCCGGCTCACCATGTGTTCGAGCAACTTATAAAGAATGTTGGTGAGGCTAATGGGGCAATAGCTGTCCACCTCCAGTGGGTTCTTGCCAGGTTTCAAAATGGGTATTACGATGCTTCGCCGCCATTGCGAAGGGAACTCACTCTCGACCCAGATACGATTGTAAAGGTCTAGGAGGTGTCGCTGGCAGTCCGCCATGAGGTGCTTGAGCATCTGACAGTGGATGCGATCTGGCCTGGGAGCCGTATCAGGACAAGTGGCTAGGGCACTTTGGAATTCCCACTCACTGAACGTAACATTGTAGGATTCAGGGTGGCGCTTGTGAAAGGAAAGGCTCCGACGTTCTAACCACTCTTTCAGGGGGCGGAAGGCCAGTGGGTAATGTGGTGTCACCGCCAGACACCACACTTGCTAGGTAGCTTAAATCGGCCGCGGTCCATTTAGTACATGTCGGACCCGCGTGTCGCCACTGTGTGATCGCAGACCTAGCGCCACCACAAGGCAGGTCTCGAGATACGATATAGCACTCGCCCCAGTTGTACGGACGACATTGCTAGCGACAATACGGACGAAGCCTTCCTCTCATTTGCCGAGAGACAGTTAGAATAGCCTTCTGCTAAGTCCATGGCTACGACCTAGCAAGGCGCCATTAGCCTTACCTACTTTGAGAGTTATCGTATAAATGTCTCAAGAAGAACGTTGTAAACCAACAAAGATTAAAAGTTAAGTATAAAGCAGCTACGTACTTTTCTTGCTACCATTCCATAGTTATCCTGTTCCAGACTTGACGCCAGTCGGCTTGTGTGTACGCGTGCCTTTCGGCTCCCATCTCAGTGTGGCGTAACTAGCTTGTTACGCCACAACAGGTAATTTGCAGAAGCGGAACTCAGAGCAAAATGCTCTGCTAAGCAGTTTGCAAGTATGTCGGAGTCAGTAAAAACTGCTCCATTCAGTGAGAGCGCAGGGACCCAGAAGAACAGGGAATGGCAGATTCTGCGGCAGTAACAATGCCGGTGGTGACCGAGTGAAACACCGCATCAAGGGCATCTTTCGAAAGAGGCTCAATAGTAGCAATGGAGGAGAACAAGTCTCAGTCAGCCCTATTCATAGCCCATCTGCAAGGGTGCCCAGAAGAGTGATGCTGTGGCAGTGACAGAAAGATCGGAAAGTGGTCACTACCACACAAGTCGTCATGCACACTCCATTGGACAGACGGTAAACGGCTGGGGCTGTAGATCGAAAGGTCGATGGCTGATTACGTGCCATGTGCCACACTGAAATGTGTGAAGGCACCATCATTTAAAAGGAAAAGTCGAGCTGTGCCAATACATGCTCAACGGTGCTGCCTTGGCCTGTTGCCACTGTTCCACCCCACAGAGGGTTATGGGCGTTGAAGTCGCCCAGTAACAGAAAAGGTGGCGGCAATTGGGCTATCAGCGCAGCCAGGACATGCTGCGGGACATCATCTGGTAGATGATACAGGCTGCAGACAGTAACAGCCTGTGTAGTCCACACCCGAACAGCGACAGCCTCTAAAGGTGTTTGCAGAGGGACAGACTCTGCTGTGAAGGGAGTGAAGGACATAGATGCAGACGCCACCAGAGACCCTTTCATAAGCTGCCCAGTTCCTATAATAACCCAGAGAGCCACGGAGTGCAGGAGTGTGCATTGCTGGAAACAAAGTTTCTTGAAGAGCAATGCAGAGGAACGGGTGAAGGCTGAGAAGTTGTTGGAGCTCAGCAAGATGGTGGAAAAAACTGCTGCAGTTCCACTGGAGGATGACATTAGCCATGGCCAAGAAAGGAGTGAAGGGACTGGGGAGGCAGATTACGCCGCCACCAATTGAGCACCTGTGCAAGTGCTATCCATTGCGTCGGAGGAACCGGTGAGATCCAGGTCCTCAGTGGACACCAGGATCTCCACCTCATCCTCAGATGCAGAGCTTGAAGGTTGCAGTGGGGTGGGTGCCACTGCAAGTTCCTTGGTCTTAGATGTCTTTTTTCTTGGACTTATGCCTATTTTAGCACGTAAATAATAAGCCTGACTATATCATGGTAAATCACTAGAAGATTCTCTCTTTTTTTTTAGCTTTACCCAATCTTAACTAATGGGCCCAACTCTTATTTGATTTGAACCAAGTGTTCATGGAACAAATGAAACTGCTCTGTTCACCAAAGCACATAAAACACTTATTTATGGAAGACACTGTGGAACATTAGCAATTACTGTTGTAATTGTTTGAGAGTATTATGTCATAGGCTATGAAGTGACAGCAAATAAAAGTGCAGCACTTTGTCATGCTGTATTCCCATGCAGGTATCCTTCGTAACTTCATCTGCAGCCAAATTTGTTTTAACTCCAATGCACCCAACAGAATTACTACTTGCTCACCATTCTATGGTGGTGGAGAACTAAGATCACGTACTGAATAACTTTGAAAGCACTTGAGGAGACAGAATGGATGAGGAATATTGTAGCATGCTTACATCTCATCAGCTTCAGTGTCTAATATCGTATACTGTTCCACAGCATAAACTATAAATCCATTTGCTAAGTGAATCCTAGAAAAGTACTGTATTTCTGATGCACACAAAAGAGCTCACCTGTCTGGATCAATATCTAATCATCACTAGGGGGTCAACCAAAGCGTTCGATTCCACCCGTCTGCTTTGACCCGTGACGTACGGCTGTTGTGTGTGACGTCACGACGGCGCGGAGTTTAGTTTGTGAGAGAGGCGTTTTTGTAGGCGTCGTTTTGATGTGATCGGTGGTGCTCTCTGGTGGTGTGTTTATGTGTTGTGTGTTAGGTGATGTTTTTGTTTAGTTTGTGTGTGTGGCATGTTTATTGGTGGTGTATTGTTGCGGTCAGTGGTTCTACCTGGTGGTGTGTTTATGGGTAGTGTGTTATGGGGCATATGGGTTTCACTTGCGTGCTAGCATTGCGCGTGTGTGGTATCGGTGGTGACTGTGCTTTCAGCAGAATATTTTTCAGTGAGTTAATGATTTTGGTTTTGGTTGTCAGTGATTATGGGAACAGTGCGTTGTCTCTAATAGTATTTCTTCAGCTATTTGGCCTGTTGGCTGAAGTTGTGAAGTGTTCAGTGTGTTGTCAAGAAATGAGGCTTACTAAAGTTCCGGCGTCTCTAACCAGGTACGGCTATATGTGGAGGTGTCTCAAGGATAATAGGTCAAGGGAAGTGTTCGATTGCAATTTTGATTTTCTAGGGTTTTTTTTGTGGTAGGATTAAGTGTGGTGATGGGTGAAAGTTTTGAGATTCATAGTGTGGTATCAGTTGTTTCTATTGACATATATACGTCAAGGGAAGTGATCGATTCCAGTGGATTTTGTGTATAGTGGAATTTGGGAAGGTTGTGGTGTCTTGTTTTTTGTCATTTGGTGTAGTGGCCTGTGTTTATATTTAGTTTGTCCCCACCCAAAAAACCCCGAGTTCCCACTCTTGTCCTGTTAGTTTGATTAGGTTTTTTGTGGAAGGTGTGTGTGTGTGTGTGTGTGTGTGTGTGTGTGTGTGTGTGTGTGTGTTTTTCGTTCTTAGGTGTATTTTTGTGTTTGTTGTCTTTTTTAACTAAAGACATCATAGGCACTGGTCATTTCCACCATATTTGTCATGTCATGGGTCAAAGCAGACGGGTGAAATCAAATGCTTCCATATTTCCCATCAGGGTATTCCTTTAAAATCTTAAAACATTGACGTAAAAACACTCTGAAGCTCATTACTTTCGGTATCCCAATAAATTTACAATAAACCAAACACTTTTTGCAACCAGCTGGAGAAAAAAGGAAAGAAAAAAGCCCTATCTGTATCAAACAGAACAAAGTGCTCTGAAGAAACCGTCAATGCTTATGAAAGATTTATGAAATATTTTATTAATACATGGGTAAAGCTCTTTATGGTTCTGATAACAATTGAGAGCTACATGCACAGCATTCAGTCTACAGTCACAGTTGGCTCACAACCCTCAATTCTACTGCTATAAACCTTTGCATCGAATAGGCTCTATTTCCAGATGTTATGCCATTTTCATCATTTCAATTCTAATTTTTGCTATTTACAAATTACACGGAAAATGACCTTCCTCCAGGCAATTACAGAGCCAAATTTTTTGTCTGCTGGGTTGCTTAGCATATTGCTACATTCATTTATTCAATTACATATCTGTTTTAATGAAAGTTTCGTTTACAAATCACTTGCTGACAGAACATGAAACCAAACAACAAAAAATGGAATTGAGAAATACCTGGATAAACATGACATCTATGATCATGGTTCTCCCAACATACCACCTCCAATAGGACCACACCTACTAAACTACTGTGGTGTTCAAAACACTCTTCAGATTGACAACTGCTTTACTTAATACAAAGAATAGACTGTCACAGACTCACAAGAAAATTAATTATTTTGCAAAATTGAAAACAGCTAACCTGCAGATAAAGAAAAACACAAAGGATACGGAAAAATGCAAAATTACCCAAGAGGAAATCCAACTTCTTCAATTTTGATTGAAGAAAGAAGGGAATAGGTGTGGAGGACAATGAAAGTAAGAAAAACTGACAATAGTCAGTAACTGCCCGTACAAATAAAGTAACAAAGTATAGGATTTCACTACAGTCAGCAAGTCTTCATGATGGGCATACAAATGGAAATTTCAGTGACAGCCAATAGTTGAAACTAACAAGGCATATGCATGAAATGATTTGGTTAACACAAGGGAAATCCACATCAGGATTACTGAGCTAGGTAAACAAACCAGAGTTTAAACATCTTCTTAAGAAAATTTTTTGCACTACCAAAGGAATTTAATGGCTTTCCCTTATAAATAAAGCATGTCCAACATATCTACAGGGTGTTACAAAAAGGTACGGCCAAACTTTCAGGAAACTTTCCTCACACACAAAGAAAAGATGTTATGTGGACATGTGTCCGGAAACGCTTAATTTCCACGTTAGAGCTCATTTTAGTTTCGTCAGTATGTACTGTACTTCCTCCATTCACCGCCAGTTGGCCCAATTGAAGGAAGGTAATGTTGACTTCGGTGCTTGTGTTGACATGTGACTCATTGCTCTACAGTACTAGCATCAAGCACATCAGTACCTAGCATCAACAGGTTAGTGTTCATCACAAACGTGGTTTTGCAGTCAGTGCAATGTTTACAAATGCGGAGTTGGCAGACGCCCATTTGATGTATGGATTAGCACGGGGCAATAGCCGTGGCGCGGTACGTTTGTATCAAGACAGATTTCCAGAACGAAGGTGTCCCGACAGGAAGACATTCGAAGCAATTGATCGGCATCTTAGGGAGCATGGAACATTCCAGCCTATGACTCGCGACTGGGGAAGACCTAGAACGACGAGGACACCTGCAATGGACGAGGCAATTCTTCATGCATTTGACGATAACCCTAATGTCATCGCCAGAGAAGTTGCTGCTGTACAAGGTAACGTTGACCATGTCACTGTGTGGAGAGTGCTACGGGAGAACCAGTTGTTTCCGTATCATGCACAGCGTGTGCAGGCACTATCAGCAGCTGATTGGCCTCCACGGATACACTTCTGCGAATGATTCATCCAACAATGTGTCAATCCTCATTTCAGTGCGAATGTTCTCTTTACGGATGAGGCTTCATTCCAACGTGATCAAATTGTAAATTTTCACAATCAACATGTGTGGGCTGATGAGAATCCGCACGCAATTGTGCAATCATGTCATCAACACAGATTTTCTGTGAACGTTTGGGCAGGCATTGTTGTTGATGTCTTGATTGGGCCCCATGTTCTTCCACCTACGCTCAATGGAGCACATTATCACGATTTCATATGGGATACTCTACCTGTGCTGCTAGAACATGTGCCTTTACAAGTACGACACAACATGTGGTTCATGCACGATGGAGCTCCTGCACATTTCAGTCGAAGTGTTCGTACGGCCTCCCAACAACAGATTCGGTGACCGATGGATTGGTAGAGGCGGACCAATTCCATGGCCTCCATGCTCTCCTGTCCTCAACCCTCTTGACTTTCATTTAGGGGGGCATTTGAAAGCTCTTGTCTACGCAACCCCGGTACCAAGTGTAGAGACTCTTCGTGCTCGTATTGTGGATGGCTGTGATACAATACGCCATTCTCCAGGGCTGCATCAGCGCATCAGTGATTCCATGCGACGGAGGGTGGATGCATGTATCCTCGATAACGGAGGACATTTTGAACATTTCCTGTAACGAAGTGTTTGAAGTCACGCTGGTACGTTCTGTTGCTGTGTGTTTCCATTCCATGTATATAACCTTCTTTGAGGATTCTTGAACCAAGTGTTAGCTATGATTAAGTTATGCTCTGTGTGTCTACCAGGCTGCTTTCCCCATTCCATATTCACCTACTATATTTCTTCTTTTTCCTACTACAGAATTCCAGTCATCCATGACTATTAAATTTTCGTCCCCCTTCACTATCTGAATAATTTCTTTTATCTCATCACACATTTCATCAATCTCTTTGTCATCTGCGGAGCTAGTTGTCATATAAACTTGTAATACTGTGGTAGACATGGGCTTCGTGTCTACCTTGGCACAATAACGCGTTCACTATGCTGTTTGTAGTAGCTTAGATGCATTCCTATTTTTTATTCATTATTAAACCTAATCCTGCATTACCCCTATTTGATTTTGTACTTATAACCCTGTATTCACATGACCAGAACTCTTGTTCCTCTTGCCACCAAACTTAACTAATTCCCACTATATCTAACTTTAACCTATCTATTTCCCTTTTTAAATTTTCTAATCTACCTGTCCGATTAAGGTGTCTGACATTCCACGCTCCGATCCGTAGAATGCCAGTTTTCTTTCTCCTGATAACGACGTCCTCTTGAGTAGTCCCCACCCAGAGATCCGAATGGGGGACTATTTTACCTCCAGAATATTTTACCCAAGAAGAAGCCATACTCATTTAACCATACATTAAAGCTGCATGCCCTCGGGAAAAATTACGGCTGTAGTTTCCCCTTGCTTTCAGCCGTTCGTAGTACCAGCACAGCAAGGCCGTTTTGGTTAGTGTTACAAGGCCAGATCAGTCAATCATCCGGACTGTTGCCCCTCTTCAGGAACCACATGTTTGGCTTCTCAACAGATACTCCTCTGTTGTAGTTGCACCTACGGTACAATTATCAGTATCACTGAGGCACGCAAGCCTCCCCACCAACGGCAAGGTCCATGGTTCATGGGGGGGAGGGGATGGAGATACATATAAATGTATTTTTGAACAGTTTGAATTAATGATTAACAGATTTTTAAGAGTAAAATAAAGGTTGTTTATTTGTGGAGATTTAAATATTGAAATGGGAGATTCAAAACAACAAGACTACAGAACATTTTTGAATATTTTAAGATGTTTAAACTTACACTTCACAAACAAGTGTCCTACTGATAATGATGCATGTTTACACGAAATTATTGTTAATTTGCACAGAGGAAAGTGTGTGGCTGACACAGTATTTGCAGATCACATTCCATTGTTTTTAACACTTTATCATACACAACTAACTTTTCAAATGAATTTAGTGTGGCATGGCTAAAAGGTCAAAGAGAGAAGCACATTATGTTACTCATTGACAAGTTAAAGAAAACAAATTGGGAATCTGTATATGAGTGTCAAACAGGAAAAATTAGATTTTAAAATAATTTTGATGACTTTTTTAAAAAATGAACTGGCAGAAATTAGAGAAAATTGCTCATACTCTATTGAATATATGACAGTGAGGATAATCGAAGGGCTGCGCAGAGGATATGGTTTACAATGCTTTTGGGAGTAAAAAGTACTACAAAGTTAAGCTGATAAAAGCCAACAAAGTTGCATGTGAAAGTAACATAAAAGGTGCTCCAAATAAGTGTAAAGCAGCATGGTATGTCAAATTTTGCATGATCCACCCAGATTGAATGAACACTTTGTCACATCGGTCACAGAATTTGGAGCAAAATTAAGGCCACAGACACATCTGCAAGGGACCTTCCTGGTCCCCAACTGTCTGAAGGGCCTTTGTTTCATTGGGATTAAATCACACCTGATGTGGTCAGTAAAACTTTCTCGAAATTCCAAAAGTATGGTCCCCTGCGGATGTCTAATTATGTTGTCAATGAACAATTTGTAACGTGAACATTTTTCTCTATAAATTTTCACTAACATATTTCAGAGGATGGTAAGCAAATTTCCTTGATCAAGCAGTTGCTCAGGTACACTGCTTTGTAATTGGAGATCTGGATTAGCATGTGTGACTGTTTTTCATTTTGCCATTTGTTTTTCTTCTTATCGTATGTAGCTGGTGGATGTTTTGTAGACCCGAAAGTTTACAAGCTGGATGTGCAAGATAAGTGTCCTTTTAAGAGGAATTTGTCCCCATAAAATTGTTGGGCTGTGGGCAGGTGCTTGTCTGCAGTTAGTGAGGCTGGCCTTCTCATTTCCCCAGCCTGCTCTTCAGAAGCATTGTGGAACACATGTTCTGTCAAAAGAAACACGGAATTCCTCACAGAAGCCTTTTAGCCAAATAAGAGTTCTACACACTTATGGTTTAACTCAGTCGAAGTGTTCGTACACTTAACAACAGATTCGGTGACCGATGGATTGGTAGAGGCGGACCAATTCCATGGCCTTCACGCTCTCCTGTCCTCAACCCTCTTGACTTTCATTTATGGGGGCATTTGAAAGCTCTTGTCTACGCAACCCCGGTACCAAATGTAGAGACTCTCTGTGCTCGTATTGTGGACGGCTGTGATACAATACGCCATTCTCCAGGGCTGCATCAGCGCATCAGGGATTCCATACGACGGAGGGTGGATGCAAGTATCCTCGCTAACGGAGGACATTTTGAACATTTCCTGTAACAAAGTTTTTGAAGTCACACTGGTACGTTCTGTTGCTGTGTGTTTCCATTCCACGATTAATGTGATTTGAAGGGAAGTAATAAAATGAGCTCTAACATGGAAAGTACGCATTTCCAGACACATGTCCATATAACATATTTTCTTTCTTTGTGTGCGAGGAATGTTTGCTGAAAGTTTGGCCGTACCTTTTTGTAACACCCTGTATATCAAAAAAGTGTATTTACTTTTCCAATAACTTTACTGAATCACATGCCCCTATAACGAACTGAAACGGACCTCAAGCATTCCTGCAGTACATAGAAAAATTTGCAGGAGGAAAATTCTTCCAACTCAGTTTGTAAATCAGCAATGTTTCCTTAACAGCATTCAAGAATTGTGCAAGCCTATCGAAAATATATGTTGTTGGGTGCTCCATACCATTTCGAAAGTATCCAGCATTTGCTTGCAACATACAGATCACTTTTCTATAGGTGTTCATAGAAAAGATGCTGCTCTTCATTTTAAAGACGTTGTTGATATCAATGAAATACCGCAGGCAAGTAACATTAATTTAAGACTCCCCAAATTATTAGGCCTGAACCAAAAGCTACTTTAACTACACAAATTAACACAGTGTGTATTCTAGGTAGCTCACTTCTGGGCTGATAATTTCTGCCTGACGAAAGTATGCTCAAAATATTACCCTGTTACATGACAGGAAATATTAAACCTACAAATATAATCCATCTGCTCTGACTCGTAACAGCAAAACCACTTGTCAAATACAAATATTTGTCAAATTCATGTCATAACAAGACTTACCAGTTACTTTCATGCTGTCACATTTGCTGGCTTCACCAGCTCATTACCAAACTGTTCCCATTAAATTTAGACTAACCTGCATTACAGACCGGTAGGTCATCAAAAATAAAACTCCATATTCACAGTTGCCGGCTTTACTGACTCACAAGCTAACTATAACACATTTCAAATATTTTTCATGAAATTCATTACACTAGGCTGCATCAGAACAATTTGTTAATTTGCTACTAGTTTCAGTCACTGGCCATTTTCTATTCTCCTTAGTAAATTTCTCTCTAGTTTATTTTTTAGCTATATAATATCAATTTCCAATCGCTGCAAGGATAACAATACACAAGCATACTACATGGCACAACTAAAGGCATTCAGTGTGTAACTTAACTGGTACAAATGAGACAGTTCACTCACTTCAAGTATACTACTACTACTTTACTGCAATACCCCCGGCCCCTTCCCCTACCCTCAACTACCTGTAAGAGTCTACAAAGATTCTGCATAAACGAGTTAACAGAAATGGAATCCCTTGTACGTGCAATGTAGTAAGTATAAAGGAAATTCATTAAGTTTCGAACTTGCCTGTGCGACTGTACCTAATAGGTATCCGGCAAGAACTGTATATTTCTGGCGCACTTAATCTATAGAGCCGCAATTATTACGCTACCGGCATTTCACTACTTACTGCAAATCTCAGTATCTCTAACGAACAGTACATTATGTTTCCGGAACTCAATTCACCATTTAGAATGTTATCGTCATTAAGTTTTCAATCATAACATTGTATTAATTATCTGGAACTTAAGTATACGTTGATACAAAGCGTATTTACGGACTTTTGGTGAGTAGATGATTCCATGACGCACAAACAAGTTCAACCGACGATTCGCTGGCAGAAGAAGGAACCTTTAACTGTGACAGATTGGTAATGACAACCGATTTAGGTCCCAAGAGCAACACGGTACTTTCACAATGCTACCTAGTCGGTAACAAACGACTGGATGAAGTTGCTGACATGTGACGCTACATTGCACTTATTCAGACGTTCTTCCACTTTGGTTTTTCCCCAAAGACCATAACACAGTTTCGTCACACAGTCTACCATTGACAAATTTAAATAAGCACAACAAAATAGTCTCGATCGCCACCTGTGTCTATACGATGTTTCGCCTGCGTAATATTTTACTGCTGTTTCTTTATAACTGACTCGCTGAGAAATAATTTTATGTAGTTTACCACAACATTAATTTCCGAACCTCTAAGAAAATTATATTCTACAACCTGTTAAGAATTGTTTAATCTGCCTAAGCAATAATGACATCGAAATTCTG